>NC_091282.1:960852587-962206601 GCF_032444005.1 Ranitomeya imitator | reverse complement strand
GATGTATTTGGGGAGGTGGCGGAGACATTAAAGTCATAGAGGTTTATCCCAATCAAATAGAATAGCATGTTTTTTGTTTTTTTTTTAAGACGTTCGAGTGACAAAGATATTGACTATGTAAATTTTTTTTTTATTTTGTCAGATATTGATGTTTCACTATTCCACGCCCTTCCCCTTCTTTTTTTTCTTTTTTTTTTTTCTTTTCCCACACTTCATCTTCATCATCATCAGCATCTTTGACATCAACTTCTTCACCTTATTCATCTTCTTCTTCATCTTCTACCTATTTTTTTTTTTTTATTACATTCTTCATATTCATTTTATTCAACTATTATTATTCTTCTTATTCTACATATTCTTTTTATTCCACTGTTATTATTCTTCCTATTCTACTTCTTCATCATATTCTCATTTGTGACAGGCTTTCCCGTAGTTGTTATCTATAAAAGTTTGAAGATTACACCTTCCGTTCTGCCAGTCACAAAAAGTTACATTTGTCCCGCGTTCAGTTTGGCCTGCAGCATCAGGCTTTATCCAGGGGCACCACGAGGAGGAACGGGACTCACCCCCATACACTGCTTAGTCTTCTTCTGCATATAATTTAGATAATATCTTTTGCTTCTGATATTAAGTCTTATGCTTAATGTTCTTCTGCTCTTTGTTCTGCAGCCTCTTGTTCTTCTGCTTCTCGGTCTTCCATGTTGTCGTCTCCAGGGTCGTCGTCTCCAGTGTCGTCATCTCCGCCGTCGTCGTCTCCGCCGTCGTCGTCGTCGTCATCGGGGGTGGTCTTCCGTGTCGTCGTCATCGTGGTGTCTTCCGGGTCGTCGACGTTAGGGTCTTCAACTTGGAAATGTAGCAGAAGGTACAAGAGGCTGAGAAAATGCAAGAACCAGCTGATGGAACTGGAACTCGGATGGCTACCCGAAGGTTCAAGAGCCTATGGAACTACCGAGGACCAGCTGACGTTACTGGAACCCGGTTACTAAGCAGGAGGTACCCGTGCTAAAAAGCACTACCAAGGACCGCCTGACGTTGACGGAACTCGGTATACCCAGAAGGAGGCACCTAAGCCAAAGGCTCTGCCCGGAACCAGCTGACGTTACTGGAACCAGGATGGGGAGCAGAAGGTACAAGAGCAAAGACACTGCCGAGAACCCAGCTGACGGTACTGGAACCCGGATGGGTAGCCGAAGGTCCAAGAGCCAATGGAACTACCGAGGACCAGCTGACGTTACTGGAACCGGTTACTAAGCAGGAGGTACCCGTGCCTGAAAGCACTACCAAGGACCACCTGACGTTGGTGGACCTTGGATACCCAGAAGGAGGCACCTAAGCCAAAGGCTCTGCCCGGAACCAGCTGACGGTACTGGAACCAGGATGGGGAGCAGAAGGTACAAGAGCAAAAGACACTGCCGAGAACCAGCTGACGGTGCTGGAACCAGGTGGTGGACCCGAAGGGTCCACAAGGAGAGGAGGAGAACAGCTAGGCCGCGAGGCAGCCGCAGTTTACCGAAACCCCAACAGGTCCTACAGGGGGAGCTGGGCCTACTGGCACTACAGAACCAGCACTTGACTACCAGTTCACGCAGCCCACATAGGAAGCTCCTAAACTGGAGGCACCCTGGAGTTGGCTAACCCGACCGCACCACGACGAGGCAAGCATAGGGTGTCTCAGTGAGCTTGACACAACCCGGAAACAGCTGACGGTGCTGAAACCAGGCTTGGCACGAGGGAGTACCTGTGACAAAAACACTGCCGAGAACCAGGCTGGGCGGTGCTGGAACCCGGATGCGTTGCCCCAGTGTGCAAGAGCCAATGGCACGACCGAGGACCAGCTGACGGTGCTGGAACCCGGTTACTAAGCTGTAGGTGCCCGCGCTTAAAAGCACTACCAAGGACCCGCCTGGCGTTGGCGGAACTCGGATACCCAGGAGGAGGCACCTAAGCCAAAGGCTCGGCCCGGAACAGCTGACGGTGCTGGAACCAGGTGGTGGACCCGAAGGGTCCACAGGAGAGGAGAGAACAGCTAGGCCGCGAGGCAGCCGCAGTTACCGAAACCCCAACAGTCCTACAGGGGGAGCTGGGCCTACTGGCACTACAGAACCAGCCTTGACTACAGTTCACGCAGCCCCACATAGGAAAGCTCCTAAACTGGAGGCACCCTGGAGTTGGGCTAACCCGACCGCACCACGACGAGGCAAGCATAGGTGTCTCAGTGAGCTTGACACAACCGGAAACAGCTTGACACGGTGCTGAAACCAGGCTTGGCACGAGGGGAGTACCTGTGACAAAAACACTGCCGAGAACCAGCTGGCGGTGCTGGAACCCGGATGCGTTGCCCCAGTGTGCAAGAGCCAATGGCAACGACCCGAGGACCAGCTGACGGTGCTGGAACCCGGTTACTAAGCTGTAGGTGCCCGCGCTTAAAAGCACTACCAAGGACCGCCTGGCGTTGGCGGAACTCGGGATACCCAGGAGGAGGCACCTAAGCCAAAGGCTCGGCCCGGAACCAGCTGACGGTGCTGGAACCAGGTGGTGGACCCCAAGGTCCACAGGAGAGGAGAGAACAGCTAGGCCGCGAGGCAGCCGCAGTTACCGAACCCCAACAGTCCTACAGGGGGAGCTGGGCCTACTGGCACTACAGAACCAGCCTTGACTACCAGTTCACGCAGCCCACATAGGAAGCTCCTAAACTGGAGGCACCCTGGAGTTGGCTAACCCGACCGCACCACGACGAGGCAAGCATAGGTGTCTCAGTGAGCTTGACACAACCGGAAACAGCTGACGGTGCTGAAACCAGGCTTGGCACGAGGGAAGTACCTGTGACAAAAACACTGCCGAGAACCAGCTGGCGGTGCTGGAACCCGGATGCGTTGCCCCAGTGTGCAAGAGCCAATGGCACGACCGAGGACCAGCTGACGGTGCTGGAACCCGGTTACTAAGCTTGTAGGTGCCCGCGCTTAAAAGCACTACCAAGGACCGCCTGGCGTTGGCGGAACTCGGATACCCAGGAGGAGGCACCTAAGCCAAAGGCTCGGCCCGGAACCAGCTGACGGTGCTGGAACCAGGTGGTGGACCCGAAGGGTCCACAGGAGAGGAGAGAACAGCTAGGCCGCGAGGCAGCCGCAGTTACCGAACCCCAACAGTCCTACAGGGGGAGCTGAGGCCTACTGGCACTACAGAACCAGCCTTGACTACCAGTTCACGGCAGCCCACATAGGAAGCTCCTAAACTGGAGGCACCCTGGAGTTGGCTAACCCGACCGCACCACGACGAGGCAAGCATAGGTGTCTCAGTGAGCTTGACACAACCCGGAAACAGCTGACGGTGCTGAAACCAGGCTTGGCACGAGGGAGTACCTGTGACAAAAACACTGCCGAGAACCAGCTGGCGGTGCTGGAACCCGGATGCGTTGCCCCAGTGTGCAAGAGCCAATGGCACGACCGAGGACCAGCTGACGGTGCTGGAACCCGGTTACTAAGCTGTAGGTGCCCGCGCTTAAAAGCACTACCAAGGACCGCCTGGCGTTGGCGGAACTCGGATACCCAGGAGGAGGCACCTAAGCCAAAGGCTCGGCCCGGAACCAGCTGACGGTGCTGGAACCAGGTGGTGGACCCCAAGGTCCACAGGAGAGGAGAGAACAGCTAGGCCGCGAGGCAGCCGCAGTTACCGAACCCCAACAGTCCTACAGGGGGAGCTGGGCCTACTGGCACTACAGAACCAGCCTTGACTACCAGTTCACGCAGCCCACATAGGAAGCTCCTAAACTGGAGGCACCCTGGAGTTGGCTAACCCGACCGCACCACGACGAGGCAAGCATAGGTGTCTCAGTGAGCTTGACACAACCCGGAAACAGCTGACGGTGCTGAAACCAGGCTTGGCACGAGGGAGTACCTGTGACAAAAACACTGCCGAGAACCAGCTGGCGGTGCTGGAACCCGGATGCGTTGCCCCAGTGTGCAAGAGCCAATGGCACGACCGAGGACCAGCTGACGGTGCTGGAACCCGGTTACTAAGCTGTAGGTGCCCGCGCTTAAAAGCACTACCAAGGACCGCCTGGCGTTGGCGGAACTCGGATACCCAGGAGGAGGCACCTAAGCCAAAGGCTCGGCCCGGAACCAGCTGACGGTGCTGGAACCAGGTGGTGGACCCGAAGGTCCACAGGAGAGGAGAGAACAGCTAGGCCGCGAGGCAGCCGCAGTTACCGAACCCCAACAGTCCTACAGGGGGAGCTGGGCCTACTGGCACTACAGAACCAGCCTTGACTACCAGTTCACGCAGCCCACATAGGAAGCTCCTAAACTGGAGGCACCCTGGAGTTGGCTAACTCGACCGCACCACGACGGGGCAAGCATAGGCGTCTCAGTGAAGTTGACACAACCCGGAAACAGCTGACGGTGCTGAAACCAGGCTTGGCACGAGGGAGTACCTGTGACAAGAACACTGCCGAGAACCAGCTGGCGGTGCTGGAACCCGGATGCGTTGCCTTGCCTATTAAAGATTGTCTTCCTAGAGCCCCAACTAGCGGTGTTGGAGCAAAGGGTAAGCAGGGGGAGATGAGTGTAGGCCGAAGCCTGCACTGGAGGCAGCTTTGTGTCTGCGTTGCGTTTGCAGGACACTTTGCCGGCTACACACTGGGGGAACAGCTGGCGTTGCTGAACCCCACTAACACAATGGCGTGTGTTTTTCTCTGTGCAGCTAGCACTTGCGGGCAAAAACTAGCGATGTTAGAGCCCGTGTTGAAGCAGGAGGAGGAGGAGAGGAGCAGAGTGTAGGCCGAAGCTTAGTTGAACCAATTTCAAAGGAAACCTTTAACCCCCCCCTCAGGTGTTACAAAGTACAAGAGACACACCTTGTGCAGTATTAATGCTGCACAAGTGAAAGGTTGCTCTATTAATTTGTCTACTTGCACACGCTGAATGAAAGACATACACAATTTACCCCATTCTACAGTCAAACTGTAGTGGATGCGTGACTTGGTTTTTTGATGAGACGCAGCACAGGTGTCCAAAATAACGCCTTGGTGCTTGGAGCAGCTTCCTGAGCGTTGTTATTTGCTGTACAGGAGTCTGCGCTCTTGTGTTATCCCTTGGCAATGCCCTGTTAGCGCTGCCCATCTTATGACATCATTTCATGTTGGCCGGTGCGGTTAACGATGGCCATAAATCCCAGACCCACAGTGTCTTTTCATAAAGCCACACTGCGGTGCTGGGATTCGTGGCCTTGAGCAGTAAATATTTTGGCCGCTCACACACGTCCTTACACCTGCTTCAGACTGGGCGGCCTCTGCTGATCCCTTCTCGCATGCCGCGGCCATGAGGCTGCACAGTCTGAAGAAGGCTGAAGGAGATGAGTTAAGACAGGCGAAGATATGCACTGCTCGTGCCCATCAATCACACCCTCGCAGTCAAAATAATTAAGACAACGAGGAGCATTTTATTCAGGCAGGGCGGACGAACAGGCGCAAGTAGCCAACCAATGATGTCAGAAGACGGGAAGCGCTACCAAGGGGGGTGCTGCGTATCATTAGAAAGGAAAGTCACACCTCAGGGACAGTGGAATGGTCTCAAAGAGACACATTTTGTACGTGTTGAGTTCCACGTGGGCAAGGAGAAAACATCAGCCACCTTGTACAAATGCAGCAGTACTGCTGTACAAGGTGGCTGTTATACATAGAAACACCTGGGGGTGGGGGCCAGGCTCCCTTCAATTTCAGTTCATGTGCCTGCGTGGCGTTTGCAGGTCACGTTGCAAGCTGCACAGCAGGGGAACAGCTGGCGGTGCTGAACCCCACTAACACATTGGCTGGTGTTTTTCTCTGTGCAGCTAGCATTTCCGGGCAAAAACTAGCGGTGTTTGAGCCCAGGGTCAGCAGGAGGAGGAGGAGAGGAGCAAAGTGTAGGCCGAAGCCTGCACTGGTGGCAGCTTTTGGTCGGTTGTGCCAGCGTGGCTTGTGCTGGACACGATGCCGGCTACACAGCGGGGGAACAGCTGGCGTTGCTGAACCCCACTAACACATTGGCTGGTGTTTTTCTCTGTGCAGCTAGCATTTCCGGGCAAAAACTAGCGTTGTTAGAGCCCAGGGTCAGCAGGAGGAGGAGAGGAGCAGAGTGTAGGCCGAAGCCTAGTTGAACCAATTTCAAAGGTTACCTTTAACCCCCCCTCAGGTGTTACAAAGAACAAGAGCCACTCCTTCTGCAGCATTAATGCTGCACAAGTAAAAGGTTGCTCTATTAATTTGTCTACTTGCACAAGCTGAATGCAACACGTAGACTATTTAGCCCATTATACTGTTTAACAGTAGTGGAGGCGTGACTTGTCTTTTTAAAGAAAAGCAGCACAGGTGTCGAAAACAACACCTTTTTGCATGGGCGCAGCTTCCTGAGCGTTGTTAGTTGCTGTACAGGAGTCTGCGCTCTTGTGATCCTTTGGCCATGCGCTGTGAGCGCTTCCTGTCTTATGACCTCATTTCATGTTGGCCGTTGCGGTTAGCGATGGACATGAATCCCAGACCCACAGTGTGTTTTTAAAAAATCACACTGCGGTGCTGGGATTCGTGCCCTGGTGCAGTAAATATGTTTGCCGCTCACACATGTCCTTACACCTGCTTCAGACTGGACGGCCTCATCTGATCCCTTATCGCCTGCCGAGGCCATGAGGACACCCAGTCTGAAGAAGGCGGAAGGAGATGAGTGAACACAGGCAAACATATGCACTGCACATGCCCATCAATCACACCCTCGCTGTCCAAAAAAATAAGACACCGAGGGCCGTTGTTTCGAGCAGGGGAGATGCACAGGCGCAGCCAGCTAACCAATGATGTCAAAAGACGGGCAGCGCTAACAAGGGTGGTGCTGCGTGTCATTACAAAGGAAAGTCACACCTCAGGGACATTGTAATGGTCTCTAATGAGACACATTTTGTACGTGTTGAGTTCCACGTGGGCAAGGAGAAACAGTCAGCCACCTCGTACAAATGCAGCAGTACTGCTGTACAAGGTGGCTGATATACATAGAAACACCTGTGGGTGGGGGGCAGGCTCCCTTCAATTTCAGTTCATGTGCCTGCGTGGCGTTTGCAGGTCACGTTGCAAGCTACACAGCAGGGGAACAGCTGGCGTTGCTGAACCCCACTGACACATTGACTGGTGTTTTTCTCTGTGCAGATTGCATGTCCGGGCAAAAACTAGCGGTGTTAGAGCCCAGGGTCAGCAGGAGGAGGAGGAGAGGAGCAAAGTGTAGGCCGAAGCCTGCACTGGTGGCAGCTTTTGGTCGGTTGTGCCAGCGTGGCTTGTGCTGGACACGATGCCGGCTACACAGCGGGGGAACAGCAGGCGGTGCTGAACCCCACTAACACATTGGCTGGTGTTTTTCTCTGTGCAGCTAGCATGTCCGGGCAGAAACTGGCGTTGTTTGAGCCCAGGGTCAGCAGGAGGAGGAGAGGAGCAAAGTGTAGGCCGAAGCCTGCACTGGTGGCAGCTTTTGGTCGGTTGTGCCAGCGTGGCTTGTGCTGGACACGTTGCCGACTACACAGCAGGGGAACAGCTGGCGGTGCTGAACCCCACTAACACATTGGCTGGTGTTTTTCTCTGTGCAGCTAGCATTTCCGGGCAAAAACTAGCGGTGTTTGAGCCCAGGGTCAGCAGGAGGAGTAGAGAAGCAGAGTGTAGGCCGAAGCCTAGTTGAACCAATTTCAAAGGTTACCTTTAACCCCCCCCTCAGGTGTTGCAAGGTACAAGAGCCACACCTTGTGCAGCATTAATGCTGCACAAGTAAAAGGTTGCTCTATTTGTTTTGCTCCTTGCACACGCTGACTAAAACACGTACACTATTTAGCCCATTATACTGTCAAACAGTTGTGGAGGCGTGACTTGTCTTTTTAACGAGACGCAGCACAGGTGTAAAAATTTGCACCTAGGTACTGGGCGCAGATTCCTGAGCGTTGTTATTTGCTGTACAGGAGTCTGCGCTATTGTGATCCCTTGGCCATGCGCTGTGAGCGCTTCCTGTCTTCTGACCTCATTTCATGTCGGCCGTTGCGGTTAGCGATGGACATGAATCCCAGACCCACAGTGTGTTTTCAAAAAATCACACTGCGTGGCTGGGATTCGTGGCCTTGTGCAGTAAATAGGTTGGCCGCTTACACATGTCCTTACACCTGCTCCAGACTGGGCGGCCTCAGCTGATCCCTTATCGCCTACCACGGCCAGGAGGCCGCACAGTCTGAAGAAGGCGGAAGGAGATGAGTTAAGACAGGCGAACATATGCACTGCTCGTGCCCATAAACCACACCCTCGCTGACAAAATAAATATGACAACGAGGGGCGTTGTTTCTAGCAGGGCGGATGCACAGGCGCAGCCAGCTAACCATGATGACAAAAGACGGGAAACGCTACCAAGGGGGGTGCTGCGTATCATTACAAAGGAAAGTCACACCTCAGGGACAGTGGAATGGTCTCAATGAGACACATTTTGTACGTGTTGAGTTCCACGTGGGCAAGGAGAAAAAGTCAGCCACCTTGTACAAATGCAGCAGTACTGCTGTACTAGGTGGCTGTTATACATAGAAACACCTGGGGGGGTGGGGCCAGGTTCCCTTTTAATTTCAGTTCCTGTGCCTGCATGGCGTTTGCAGGTCACGTTGCCGGCTACACAGCAGGGGAACAGCTGGCGTTGCTGAACCCCACTAACACATTGGCTGGTGTTTTTCTCTGTGCAGCTAGCACTTCCGGGCAAAAACTAGCGGTGTTTGAGCCCAGGGTCAGCAGGAGGAGGAGAGGAGCAGAGTGTAGGCCGAAGCCTGCACTGGTGGCAGCTTTTGTTCTGTTGTGCCAGCGTGGCTTGTGCTGGACACGTTGCCGACTACACAGCAGGGGAACAGCTGGCGGTGCTGAACCCCACTGACACATCACCTAGTGTTTTTTTCTGTGTAGACAACACTTCCAGGTGGCAACTGACAGTGTTGAAACCCAGGGAATCAAAGAGGAGCAGAGTGTAGGCCGAAGCCTGCAGTGGAGCAAGTTGAAAGGGAACCTTTAACCCCCCCCCCCAGGCATTTGTTGCTGAAAGAGCCATCTTGTACAGCAGTAATACTGCACATGGAAAATGGTGGCTCCGAAAATTATGCTCCTTGCAAACGCTGAAGTACACACTCATATAATGTGTCCCCTCACACCGTCAAACCATCCCGGAAGTGGGACTTTCCTTTGTAATGTGACACAGCACAGCCGTCATTCCAACCCCCTTGGTGCCGGGCACCACCTCCTCAACGTTGTTTGGTTCTGTCACGGAGCCCGCACTGTAATGTTATCCCTTGGCCATGCACAGTTAGCGGTGCCCGTCTTCTGACATCATGTAGGTGTCAGGCTGGCAGTGCCTGTGCGTCCAAGCTGCCCGAGATCCAACCTTGCAGTGTCATCTAATGTAGTCCCACTGCGGGCCAGGGATCCATGGGCATGCGCAGTGCATATCATCGCCTCTCACTCACCTCCTTCCTGCTTCTTCAGACTGTGCGGCGTCACGGCCGTGGCATGCTATTAGGGATCAGCTGACGCCGCCTAGTCTGAAGAAGCGTGAAGAAGGGGAGTGAGAGGCTAGTATATGCACTGCGCATGGCCATGGATACCAGGCCCACTGTGGGATCACATTAGACGACACTGCGAGGTGTGATTTCGGGCAGCGTGGACGCACAGGCGCAGCCAGGACGACAACAAATGATGTCAGAGGACGGGCAGCGCAAACTGTGCATGGCCAAGGGATAACATAACAGCGCAGGGTCCATGACGGAATCAAACAACGCTAAGGAGGCAGCGCACGGTGCCAAGGGGGTAGCAATGACGGCTGTGCTGTGTCACATTACAAAGGAAAGTCCCACCTCCGGGACGGTTGGACGGTGTGAGGGGACACATTACATGAGTGTGTAGTTCAGCGTTTGCAAGGAGCATAATTTCAAGAGCGACCTTTCCCTTGTGCAGTATTAGTGCTGCACATGGTGGCTCTTTCAGTAACAAACGCCTAGGGGGGGGGGGGGACAGGTCCCCTTACATTTTAGTTGTGCCAGCGTGGCGGTCGCATGACACGTTGCCGGATACACAGCTGGGGATCAGCTGACGTTACTGAACCCCAATAACAGAGGAGCGACTGTTGACTGTGCACACAGCACTTCCAGGCACCAACTGGCGGTGTTAGAGCCCAGGGACAGCAGGAGGAGCAGATTGGAGGTATTGCCGCACACACAGCTGGGGATCAGCTGACGTTACTGAACCCCAATAACAGAGGAGCGACTGTTGACTGTGCACACAGCACTTCCAGGCACCAACTGGCGGTGTTAGAGCCCAGGGACAGCAGGAGGAGCAGAGGAACAGAGTGTAGGCCGAAGCCTGATTGGAGCAAGTTGAAAGGAAACCTTTAACCCCCCCCCCCAAGACGTTTGTAGCTGAAAGAGCCATGTTGTGCAGCACTAAGGATGCAAAAGGAAAAGGTTGCTCTTTTAATTATGCTCCTTGCAAACACCGAAGTAAACACTAAAAATGTGTCCCTTTATACCGTTAAACCGTTCCGGAGGTGCGAATTTCCTTCGTAATGGGACACAGCACAGCTGTCATTCCTATCCCCTTGATGCCGTGCGCTGCCTCCTCAGCGTTGTTTTAAGCTGCCACGGAGCCTGCGCTGTTCTGTTAGCCCTTGGCCATGCCCAATTAGCGCTGCCTGTCTTCTGACATAATTTGGTGTCAGGCTGTCAGTGCCTGTGCGTCCACGCTGCTCCAGATCCCACCTCGCAGTCTCATCTAACGTAATCCCACTGCGGGCCTTGGAACCATGGGCATGCACAGTGCATAACCTCGACTCTCACTCCCCTCCTTCCCTCTTCTTCAGACTGTGCGGTGTCACGGCCGTGGCATGCTAGGGATCAGCTGACGGCGCACAGTCTAAAGAAGGCGGAGGGAAATGAGCGAGAGCCCGAGGGGAAGATATGCACTGCGCATGCCCATGGATCCCAGGCCCGCAGTGTGACTCAATCAGAAGACACTGCGAGGCGGGATCTCGGGCAGCGCGGCCGCACAGGCGCAGCCAGCCTGACACCAAATTATGTCAGAAGACAGGCAGCGCAAATAGGGCATGCCCAAGGGATAACAGAACAGCGCAGGCTCCGTGACAGCTTAAAACAACGCTGAGGAGGCAGCGCATGGCACCAAGGGGGTAGGAATGACGGCTGTGCTGCGTCACATTACGAAGGAAAGTCCCAGCTCCGGGACGGTATAACGGTATCAGTGAACACATTTTATAAGTGTTAAGTTCTGCGTGTGCAAAGAGCTAAAAAAAAAGAGCTACCTTTTCCTTGTGCAGCATTACTGCTGCACAAGATGGCTCTTTCAGTAACAAACGACGGGGGGGGGGGGACAGGTTCCCTTACATTTAGGTTGTTGTGCCAGCGTGGCGGTCGCAGGACACATTGCCGGCTACACAGCTGGGGATCAGCTGACGTTACTGAAACCCAATAACACTGGGTCGTATGTTTTTACTGTGCAGCCTGCACTTCTGAGCCGCAACTGGCGGTGTTGGAGCCCAGGAATAGCAGTTCAGGTGGTAGAAAGATGAACACAGCAGGAGACCTGGATGACACCCAATTACTTAATCAGGCAGAGGAGTGGCAAATTCCTGCGAGATCCAGGCCTGGTTCATTTTCAGGAAAGTAAGCCGGTCAACGTTATCGGAGGATAGTCGCATGCGACGGTCTGTTAGTACACCACCTGCGGCACTAAAGACACGTTCCGATAAGACACTAGCCGCAGGGCAAGCCAGCACCTCCAATGCATACTGGCTTAGCTCTGGCCATGTATCCAGCTTAGAGACCCAAAACTTGAACGGGGAAGAGCCGTCTGGGAGTACAGTAAGAGGGCAAGCCATGTAGTCTGTCACCATCTGACGGAACCGTTGCCTCCTGCTGACTGGAGCCGCCGGTGATGGTGTAGACATTTGGGGCGGGCACACAAAAGTGTGCCAGAGTTGTGCCATACTGGGCTTGCCTTGGGCAGAGGCACTGCTTCTGCTCCCTCTTTGGGCAGAGCCTCCCCCACTGCCTCGACGCACTGAGCTGCTTTGTAAAGCACTAGCAGCACTCCTCTCAGTTGGACAGGAGAAGATGATGGAATTCACCAGTGTGTCGTGGTACTCCCGCAATTTACGCTCCCGGGTCAACGCAGGGATGAGGTTTTGGACGTTGTCCCGGTAGCGAGGATCGAGGAGGGTGAACACCCAATAATCAGGCATGTTGAGAATGTGGTCGATGCGGCGGTCGTTTCTCAGGCACTGCAGCATGAAATCCACCATGTGCTGCAGAGTGCCAACCGGCCCAGAAACGCTGTCCCCTGCTTGAGACATGATCTCTGCCCGCTCGTCATCACCCCACCCTCGCTGTACACACTGACCACTGGACAATTGTGTCGCTCCCTCCTCTGGACGGAGCTCTTCCTCCTCCATTGACTCCTCCTCATCCTCCTCACAAATTGGCCCCTGCGTACCCCTTTGTGAGGAACCACGTGGCGCTGACTCTCCAGAAGCTGATGGAAAAGGTGACTCCTCATCCTCCACCTCTTCCACCACATCATCCCTTAACCCTTGCAAAGTTTGCTGAAGCAGGCAGATAAGGGGGACAGTCATGCTGACTAGTGCATCATCTGCACTTGCCATCCGCGTGGAATAATCAAAAGGACGCAAAACCTGGCAGACGTCCTTCATAGTGGCCCACTCTGTGGTTGTGAAGTCTGATCGGCGCTGACTGCGACTTCTTTGCGCCTGATGCAGCTGGTACTCCATAACTGCTTGCTGCTGCTCACACAACCGCTCCAACATATGTAACGTGGAATTCCACCGGGTAGGTAGGTCACATATGATGCGGTGTTCCGGAAGGCGGAATCGGCGCTGCAGAGCAGCAATGCGGGATCTGGCCAAGCTGGAACGCCGCAAGTGAGCACACTCTAGGCGGACCTTGTGCAGCAGGGCATCAAGATCCGGATAGTCCCTCAGAAAACTCTGCACAACCAAATTGAGCACATGTGCCAGACATGGGATGTGAGTGAGGTTGCCAAGGGCCAAAGCTGCCACCAGATTTCGGCCATTGTCACACACTACCATGCCTGGCTGGAGATTCGCTGGCAGTAACCACACATCGCTCTCCTGCTTTATGGCATTCCAGAGCTCCTGCGCTGTGTGGCTTCGATGCCCCAATGAAACTAGTTTCAAGACGGCCTGCTGACGTTTGGCCACGGCTGTGCTCATGTCGGTCATAGGTAAACGTTCACGGGTCCATGTGGGGGTGGACTGTGACGGATCCTGCAGAGAGGAATCAGAGGAACTGGTGTAAGAGGAGGAGTCGATGCGTACAGACTGGATTCCTGCAATCCTTGGAGTGGGCAGGACACGTCCTGCGCCACTCGCACGATCTGTACCTGGCTCAACAACATTAACCCAATGGGCAGTGAGGGAAACATATCGCCCCTGTCCATGCTGACTGGTCCACGCATCGGTGGTGAGGTGGACCTTGCTACTGACGGCGTTCAGTAGCGCATGTTTTATGTTTGCCTCAACATGCCTGTGCAGGGCAGGGACAGCCTGCCTGCTGAAGTAAAAGCGGCTGGGCACCTTGTACTGTGGGACTGCCAATGCCATCAAGTCACGGAAGCTGTCAGTCTCCACCAGCCTGAACGAGAGCATTTCCAGGGACAACAGTTTGGCAATGCCTGCATTCAGAGCCTGTGCTCGGGGGTGGTTGGCCGAGAATGCCCGCCTTTTCTCCCATGCCTGTACTACCGATGGCTGTAGAGTAGACTGGGAGTGTGAGGATGACTGGGAAGGTGGTGCTGTGGGTGGAATTACACAAGGTCTCTGGGAGGAAGCCAAACCAGCTGTGCGTGAGCTGGAGGAAGAGGCAACACGAGCTGAAGAGGTGGTAGCTGCCGCTGTTGGTTGGCCTACATCTTCAGTGTGTTTCTGTAACTCCACCGCGTGCCTGGTCCGCACATGTTTCCACATATTTGTGGTATTGAGGTTGCTGACATTTTTCCCTCTTTTTACTTTATGATGACACAGCTTGCATTTGACAAAACAAATGTCATCTGCAACTGTGTCAAAAAAGGACCAGGCACTGCAAGTCTTGGGAGCGCCCTTTTTGGCTTTGGAAAGAGACAGGCTCCTAACGGGTGCCAAAGTGGAGGCTACAGGCTCCGCAGTCTTCCCCCTCCCTCTCCCTCTTTGGCCCGTAAGAGGAAGCTCTTCCTCTGAGCTGCTCCCACCACCTTCCTGTTCCTCACGCCACGATGGGTCAAGGACCTCATCATCTCCACTACCCTCTGCCACCAACTGCTCCTCCTGGGTAGTCTCAGCAGCACAGTACGCACGAGAAAGCGGCACCTGAGTTTCATCATCAGATGCGTACTGCGCTGTGGTCACCGGAGGCACTGGCCCACCTGCCTCTTCAGAGTCAGAGAGATAAAGCTTTTGGGCATCACTGCACACTGCCTCTTCTTCCATTTCTCCAATGCTGCTTGGCTGGCCCCCTGTTTCCAAGCCAAGAGATTCAGAGAACAGAAGTAGAGACGGCTCCTGTCCTGGGCTCTCTGACTGCCTGGCCAATTTGGCAGGTGGTGAAGAGACAGATGGCTGCTCTCCAGTGCTCTGTGCCTGAGAGGATGTGGCACTAACTGAAGTCGATGCCGAGGCGTTAGCTGCCATCCACCCGACAACGGCTTCAATTTGGTCTTCACGCAGCAGCGGTGCACGGCGCTCTCCGACAAAGCTGCGCATGAAGGACTGTTCCCTGCTGAAACTGAGTGACGACGAGTCACCGGCGCCCGCAGCAGGCACAGAATCACCACGTCCTCTCCCTGCTCCTCTCCCTGCTCCGCGCCCACGCCCACGTGCCTTACTCCCTGCCCTCTTCATCTTGGTTGACAGATAAAGATAAGCAGAAAAGTACTAAGGCCTTAGTGTGCTTATTCCTGTAATGCTCCTCCTAACAGGTGTAAGAAACACTAATGTTGTAAATTGTGGACTAAACTTTATTATTTTTCAAATGTGGCCTACACAAGTGTAAGTTGTGTTTGGTGAACTTAACCTTTTTTTTGGTGCAGATCGGGCTACAGAGCTAGTTTAAATCACACGGAGACCGTGCAGACAGCCGTAAACGGCGCTGCAAGGCCAAGAAACCCTCCTCTAGGTTATCCTATATAGTGTTTTTCCACTATTTAGCTGGATACAAGTGGAAAGACACTAATAGGAATTTTTTTTTTCAAATTTTAAACTGGCTGCACTATTTGAAAAAAAGGAAATTTTTTTTCAAGGTATGAGGCAGTAACGCACCCTGAGCTGAATCCAACCGGCTATGGCTGCACACAGACTACAGGGCGAGCTGGGCTCACACGGAGACCGTGCAGACAGCCGTAAACGGCGCTGCAAGGCCAAAAAACCCTCCTCTAGGTTATCCTATATAGTGTTTTTCCACTATTTAGCTGGATACGAGTGGAAAGACACTAATAGGAATTTTTTTTTTCAAATTTTAAACAGGCTGCACTATTTGAAAAAAAGGAAAATTTTTCTCAAGGTATGAGCCAGTAACGAACCCTGAGCTGAATCCAACCGGCTATGGCTGCACACAGACTACAGGGCGAGCTGGGCTCACACGGAGACCGTGCAGACAGCCGTAAACGGCGCTGCAAGGCCAAAAAACCCTCCTCTAGGTTATCCTATATAGTGTTTTTCCACTATTTAGCTGGATACGAGTGGAAAGACACTAATAGGAATTTTTTTTTTCAAATTTTAAACAGGCTGCACTATTTGAAAAAAAGGAAAATTTTTCTCAAGGTATGAGCCAGTAACGAACCCTGAGCTGAATCCAACCGGCTATGGCTGCACACAGACTACAGGGCGAGCTGGGCTCACACGGAGACCGTGCAGACAGCCGTAAACGGCGCTGCAAGGCCAAAAAACCCTCCTCTAGGTTATCCTATATAGTGTTTTTCCACTATTTAGCTGGATACGAGTGGAAAGACACTAATAGGAATTTTTTTTTTCAAATTTTAAACAGGCTGCACTATTTGAAAAAAAGGAAAATTTTTCTCAAGGTATGAGCCAGTAACGAACCCTGAGCTGAATCCAACCGGCTATGGCTGCACACAGACTACAGGGCGAGCTGGGCTCACACGGAGACCGTGCAGACAGCCGTAAACGGCGCTGCAAGGCCCAAAAACCCCCCTCTAGGTTATCCTATGTAGTGTTTTTCCACAATAGAGCTGGAGACTGGTGGAAAAACACTAATAGGAAATTTGAGAAAAAATGTGCAGCAGGCTGCACTAAGAGCAAAAAAGAACAACTGTGTGAGGCAGTGTGAACCCCCCCTGAGCTGAATACAACCGGGTATATGGCTGCACACAGACTACAGAGTGAGCTGCACACACACACACACACAGAGACCTTGCAGAACGCTGTTAAAACAGCGCTGCAAGGCAAGAGCAAGGTGAACAGTGAAGAACACACAGCGTTTTGCTAAATTAGCCTTTGGAAAGGAAAATAAAGCAATTAGCTAGCTCAACTGGCCCTCAGTTAGAACACAGCGTCCTGTCCCTAACTGAAATCACAGCAGAGTGAGCGCAAAATGGCGGCAGCGCTTTTTTATAGTGCAGAGTGACATCATTTCAGCAGCCAATCCAAGCCTTGCCAGTACTTACATGCCCACCATGCTAAACAGGATGTGCCCACACTTTCATTCATTCCTCATTGGCTGCTGCGTTCAATTTGAATTCTGGGAACTTCCGATTCCGGTATCCGATACGCGGGAAGTATCGGAATTCGGTATCGGAATTCCGATACCGCAAATATCGGCCGATACCCGATACTTGCGGTATCGGAATGCTCAACACTACTGATGACTTGTTCATGTAGCTTTAAATGAATGACTATATTTATTATATAGAAAGCTCAACCGTACCCAACAAGCACTTTTAATTAATATAGTGACACGGTATCAAGAAGGTAAATTGTGTGTTATGATATTCCTTTCTACATCAGTATGCGCACCATGATATTTTGTCTCCTGTCAACTCCACTTGGTTAATCCGAAAACTTGCACTGTTCCTTTTTGAGTATAATAGGCTGAACAATCAGTTTTCATGGGTTATACAGTAAGGGTCTTTTTCTCTTCTTGTATGGAGATAAGCACTTATTGTTAGGTAGCTGTTACCAATTTGCTTGTTCTATCCTTTACCGATTTCTCCTGGCTCAGAGCAGTCACAGAACTGCTCCTGGTGGCGATTCTCACATGTCCGGTGACGTCACCTTGATAGTGAAGTTCCTTCTCTTCCACTCTGCTCTTTCAATGGGGCGATATTGAGTTACTGTGCTTTATATTGCAGAGTTATTTCATTATACAGTTCATGCAATTTATGCACTAACTAAACTTTCCTGTGCGGAGTAGGGCAGTGTGGAACCAGCTGTCAATCAACATGTCATCCCCGTGACAGAACAGAGCAGAAGAGAAGGAACTTCACTGTTGAAGAGACGTGAAAAAAATGGGAGAATTGCACCAGAAGCAGTTCTGTGTTCTCTCTGTCTAGAGAAAGATCCACCCATGGCAGAACATACAGGTAGCTGGTAATTACCTACTGATAAGTGCTTAGCCCTATAGAGGATAAAAAAAAAAGGCTCGGATAACCACTTAAACGTGTTATTTTATATTATGTTCTAACTATGTATAGTTATCTGCCTTTTCCATGTATCTATGTTTTTTCATCAAAGTAAAAAGAATAACATTCTGGCCTAAAAAAATATTGCAAAATCATATGTAGCAGACATTACATGAAGGTCATTTTATGTTATTCAAGATACAGTAATAGACTTAAAATAAAAGAGCAATTTATCAACTGTGAATGCTTTATTATGGATGCATCCTGCAAATCAGAATCAATCCTTCCAATATTTTAATAATACATTATAAATATTTAATAACACAATGTAAATTTTATTACTGAAAATGACAATAGTATCTGATTTACAGTCTAGAGGTTTGGTATACGGGCAATAATAACATGGATATGCTTTACAAACATTCGATCATATAAAGTGGCTTTTACGTTAGAGGAGAAAACACAAGCAATTAGAAAAAATGTTGTTTTTTAATGAAAAAATAAATAATAATCTTAATAATAAATATTGCAGTAAAAATTGGAAACTTTAGCCCCTTAGCGACCGCCGATATGCCTTTTAACGGTGGCCGCTAAGGGTACTTAAACCACAGTGCCGTTAATTAACGGCGCTGTGGAAAAAGTGAATAGCGCCCCTCATAGGCCGATTTTCTCAGGGGTCTCGGCTGCCGGGGGTAGCCGAGACCCCAGAGAACATGATTCGGGGGGTTTTTAACCCACCCCGCATTTTTGATCGCCGGTAATTAACCGTTTACCGGCGATCGCAAAAAAAAAAACAAAAAAAAACGCGATCTCTTTTTAATTTCTCTGTCCTCCGATGTGATCGCACATCGGAGGACAGAGAAAAGGGGTCCCAGATGGCCCCCAATACTCACCTATCTCCCCCGATGCTCCTCGTGTCTCCCGGTGGGCGCCGCCATCTTCAAAATGGCGGGCGCATGCGCAGTGCGCCCGCCGGCCGGCACCGGGAGAATCTTTGGGGTCTCAGCTGCCGGGGGTAGCCGAGACCCCAAAGAGCATGATCGGGGTCGGTTTTACCGACCCCTGTTTTGCGATCGCCAGTAATTAACTGTTTACCGGCGACCGCAAAAAAAAAAAAAAAAAAAAGTAAAGTGTAATTCTCTGTCCTCTGATGTGATCGCACATCAGAGGACAGAGAAATAGGGGGATTCAGGGACCCTACAATACTCACCTGTGTCCCTGGATCCTCTTGCTGCTCCTCCTGGCCGCCGGCAGAAGAAAATGGCGTAGTGCGCCCGCCATCTGTCTCCATCTGCCGGCCGGCAGGAGAACAGCAGTTGGGGCTAAAATTAGGGGTAGGGTTAGGGGTAGGGTTAGGGGTAGGGGTAGGGTTAGGGGTAGGGTTAGGGGTAGGGGTAGGGTTAGAGGTAGGGTTAGGGCTAGGGCTAGGGTTAGGGCTAGGGTTGGGGCTAAATTTAGGGTTAGGGTTGGGGCTAAATTTAGGGTTAGGGTTGGGGCTAAATTTAGGGTTAGGCTTCTTTCACACTTACGTCGGTACGGGGCCGTCGCAATGCGTCGGCCCGACATACCGACGCACGTTGTGAAAATTGTGCACAACGTGGGCAGCAGCTGTAGTTTTTCAACGCATCCGCTGCCCAATCTATGTCCTGGGGAGGAGGGGGCGGAGTTACGGCCACGCATGTGCGGTCAGAAATGGCGGATGCGACGTACAAAAAAACGTTTCATTGAACTTTTTTTGTGCCGACGGTCCGCCAAAACACAACTGATCCAGTGCATGACGGACGCGACGTGTGGCCATCCGTCACGATCAGTCGGCAATGCAAGTCTATGGGCAAAAAACGCATCCTGCGGGCACATTTGCAGGATCCGTTTCTTGTCCAAAACGACGGATTGCGACGGAATGCCAAACGACGCAAGTGTGAAAGTAGCCTTAGGGCTAGGGTTAGGGTTGGGGCTAAAGTTAGGGCTAGGGTTGGGGCTAAAGTTAGGGTTAGAGCTGGGATTAGGGTTAGGGTTTGGATTAGGGTTGGTATTAGGTTTAGGGTTGGCATTAGGGTTACACTTGGGATTAGGGATAGGTTTGGAATTAGGGTTAAGGTTAGGGTTGTGATTAGGGGTGTATTGGGATTAGGGTTATGTTTGAGGTTAGGGTTGAGATTAGGATTAGGGGTGTGTTGGATTTAGGGTTTTGATTAGGGTTATGGTTAGGGTTGACATTAGGGTTGTTTTGGGGTAAGGGTTGTGATTATGGTTTGTGTTAGTGATTAGGATTATAGATCAGGTTGGGATTAGGGTTAGGGGTGTGTTGGGGTTAGGGTTGGAGCTAGAATTGGGGGGTTTCCACTGTTTAGGTACATCAGGGGGTCTCCAAACACGACAGCCAATTTTGTGCTCAAAAAGTCAAATGGTGCTCCCTCCCTTCTGACCTCTGCCGTGCGCCCAAACAGTGGGTTACCCCCACATATGGGGCATCAGCGTACTCGGGATAAATTGGACAACAACTTCTGGGGTCCAATTTCTCTTGTTACCCTTGTGAAAATAAAAACTTGGGGGCTACAATATCTTTTTTGTGAAAAAAAAAATATTTTTTATTTTCACGACTCTGCATTCTAAACTTCTGTGAAGCACTTGGGCATTCAAAGTTCTCACCACACATCTAGATAAGTTCCTTGGGGGGTCTAGTTTCCAAAATGGGGTCACTTGTGGGGGGTTACTACAGTTTAGGTACATCAGGGGCTCTGCAATCGCAACATAATGCCCACAGACCATTCTATCAAAGTCTGCATTCCAAAAAGGCGCTCCTTCCCTTCCGAGCTCTGCCGTGCGCCCAAACAGTGGTTTACCCCCACATATGGGGTACCAGCATACTCAGGACAAATTGGACAACAACTTTAGTGGTCCAATTTCTCTTGTTACCCTTGTGAAAATAAAAACTTGGGGGCTAAAAATCTTTTTTGTGGAAAAAAAAAATATTTTTTATTTTCACGGCTCTGCATTATAAACTTCTGTGAAGCACTTGGGCATTCAAGGTTCTCACCACACATCTAGATAAGTTCCATGGGGGGTCTAGTTACCAAAATGGGGTCACTTGTGGGGGATTTCTACTGTTTAGGCACATCAGAGGCTCTCCAAACGCGACATGGCGTCCGATCTCAATTCCAGCCAATTCTACATTGAAAAAGTAAAACGGCACTCTTTCTCTTCCAAGCTCTGCGGTGCACCCAAACAGTGGTTTACCCCCACATTTTGGGTATCGACGTACTCAGGAGAAATTGCAAAACAACTTTTGTGGACTAATTTGTCCTGTTACCCTTGTGAAAATAAAAATTTGTGGGCAAAAATATCATTTTTGTAGAAAAAATGCGATTTTTATTTTCACGGCTCTACATTATAAACTTCTGTAAAGCACATGGGGGTTCAAAGTGCTCACCACACATCTAGATATGTTCCTTAAGGGGTCTAGTTTCCAAAATGGGGTCACTTATGGGGGGTTTCCACTGTTTAGGCACATCAGAGGCTCTCCAAACGCGACATGGCGTCCAATCTCAATTCCAGCCAATTCTACATTGAAAAAGTAAAACGGCGCTCCTTCACTTCCAAGCTCTGCGGTGCGCCCAAACAGTGGTTTACCCTCACATATGGGGTATTGACGTATTCAGGAGAAATCGCACAACAACTTTTGTGGTCTAATTTCTCCTGTTACCCTTGTGAAAATAAGAATTTGTGGGCGAAATGATCATTTTTGTGTAAACAAAAGCGATTTTTTTTATTTTCACGGCTCTATGTTATAAACTTCTGTGAAGCACTTGGGGGTTCAAAGTGCTCACCACACATCTAGATAAGTTCCTTAAGGGGTCTAGTTTCCAAAATGGTGTCACTTGTGGGGAGTTTCCACTGTTTAGGCACATCAGGGGCTCTCTAAACGTGACATGGCGTCCGATCTCAATTCCAGCCAATTCTGCATTGAAAAAGTCAAACGGCGCTCCTTCACTTCTAAGTTCTGTGGTGCGCCCAAAAAGTGGTTTACCCCCACATATGGGGTATTGGCGTATTCAGGAGAAATTGCAAACAAAATTTATGGTTACATTTCTGTTTTTACACTTGTGAAAATAAAAAAAATGGTTCTGAATTAAGATGTTTGCAAAAAAAAGTTAAATGTTCATTTTTTCCTTCCACATTGTTTCAGTTCCTGTGAAGCACGTAAAGGGTTAATAATCTTCTTGAATGTGGTTTTGAGAACCTTGAGGGGTTTAGTTTTTAGAATGGTGTCACACTTCATTATTTTCTATCATATAGACCCCTCAAAATGACTTCAAATGTGATGTGGTCCCTAAAAAAAATGGTGTTGTAAAAATGAGAAATTGCTGGTCAACTTTTAACCCTTATAACTCCCTAACAAAAAAAAATTTTGTTTCCAAAATTGTGCTGATGTAAAGTAGACATGTGGGAAATGTTATTTATTAACTATTTTTCGTGACATATCTCTCTGATTTAAGGGCATAAAAATACAAAGTTTGAAAATTGCAAAATTTTAAAAATTTTCCCCATATTTTCATTTTTTTCATAAATAATTGCAAGTAATATCGAAGAAATGTTACCACTTACATGAAGTTCAATATGTCACGAAAAAACAATCTCAGAATCAGCGGGATCCGTTGAAGCGTTCCAGAGTTATAACCTCATAAAGTGACAGTGGTCAGAATTGCAAAAATTGGCCTGGTCATTAAGCACCAAATTGGCTCTGTCACTAAGGGGTTAAACATATAATTTTAACTCCTTGATGCAATCAGAAATAAATCTGTGGGTGTCTGAGCCAAAATATCACATTGGGATTTTAGGGACACAGCAGTTGTGCATATAAAATTATTAGCAGAAAAAGAGCATGAACCGTACCTCCAAAAATCATATATTGATCTAATGCTAAGAAAAAATCACAAACACTGAGCTTGGTTTAAGTTGGAATACATACAGCACAAAAATGCATGTTCACATTGGCCACCTACAAGAAAACAAATAAGCAAAAACCCTGCTATAATTGATCTAATGCTGCTAGGCAAAAATGTATATAACTGAACATGAGGTTCTTAGTTTAACATTCTGATCAGACTGTATGAAGCCCACTGGCAAACCTCTTATTGAGTCCCTATCGCCTTAACGGAGTGGAGCCGTGCGCTGACCATCGTCGCAGCAACAATGCACCAGCAGGGTGAACGGTGTGGTGCATCACAGCGCCCATGTGCCGACATTTTTTATGGAAAAAAAATGTGTGTGGCATGTGTGTAAATCTGGTGCAATCATAACGGATAGACACACATGCCTGTCAACGGAAATGCAGACAGACTGACTCTGGTAAAATTGAACAAGTGCTGGATTTCCTCTGACTTTGTGAGCCCTACAGATGACAGCAAGCAACCCAATGTAAAGGCAGCCAAAATGCTTTTTTGGAAGTTGTTTTGTCCATCCCTTACCATGCAAACCCATTTTTCTGGAAATCATGTCCCACTCCTCCTACATCTGCAACAAGTACTTAGTGGTCATATGTGAAAACGGGTAATATGGGTAATGTTTTAAATTTTTGGAAACTATTTTATATTGTGCAATGGTGAAACTTGAACTCCCTTTCACTACCAATTCTAATAGCTGCAAAATGTATTGTGAGGTCCCCATCACGGTCTCTCTCAGCATGTATGATACAGACCCCTTGAGTAATTTTTGGAAACCTTTGTACTTTATGCAATGGTCACATTTCAACTCTCAATCTCTATATATTCTCATTTTTTATTGTTTTGGTCTTCTCATAGTCTCTTTAAGTGTGTATCTGGGAGGCTGATGTGGATTTTTGGGTCTGCACTTGGACATTGTGGAACATCAGTGTGTTAATATGCGTTAATATGCTCCACACACTTCTACAGTTTTCAGCCTTATACAGAATAATAATATCAGTAATGAAATATACTTTATATATATTCTGCTAGTTCAAAAATCTTAACCACACATCCTTTTTTTTAAAGGGAAATTCTACATAATATCTCTGTTAGTATACGACATATACTGCTGTCATACGCAGCACCCCAGTAGGTAGGCGGAACGCCTGGGTAAAAAATCTGTGTCCAAGGGTGAAACTACTGGCCCTTCCCCTTTGTTACATCCTTCCCAATCTGCTGTCCAGGAAGGAGGTGCTGATGCCTCTTGCCCACAATCTGCAGTTGCACAGACAGAACAGTAAGCAACCACGTACAGTTCTTTGTTACAGAGCAGCACTCAGCTGTCCATTATGAGCATATATGACAAGGGACAACTTGCTTATTAGATAGGGCATACAGTACATATTCGTTAGTACTTTACATTGTCCAGTGCTGGACAAAGACCATTTCTGGTTTTCCAGGCTCCTACATGAGACTAGTGTCTCAAATAAACTGTAGCTTCCCTTCAATATTCTAAATTTTGGTTGAACAAAATGGTAGTGGGGTATTGGCCAGTTTCTGTTAATGTTAAGCAGGTCAAAGAGACAAGGGTAATACGCTCAACAGACCTATTCAAGCCACAGTCTTACACATTTTGGGACATGGTCATTGTCACGCTAAAGCCTTTACCTGAGCTCTGTAGCACTGCCTGTGACTTGAGTAATACACTCCACAGACCTCATCACTCTCTGGGACATATCATGTAATTACTCCGTTGTTGCTCAAAATCAATGCAAAATATAAATTCTGCCTGGTTAGGTAGTTTCCAGAAGAAGTGCGTAGGCTTGTGCGGATTGGTCAATGGCACTCCTCTCTCTTCACCTTGAGGAGGCTGCTTCTAAGTAAAATGAGGCTTGTACATGTTCCTGACATGGCTTTCAGGCTGGCCAGACTGACCACAATACAATTCTAATGCTTTTGGTGTCTAGTAGAATGCAATTTACTGACATTGAGCATACAGCTACTTCAACTCCTGTATTATATTCACTTTACAGCGGCTTCACACACTATGACAATGGCTCCATTGGGATCCAGTGGCCAAAATGAACTGTGGAGCTCACAAAACTCAGGTTTCATGGCACCTTCTAGCCCTCTGAAAACATCAAGTGAGGGCCACATAATGACCTGGTTGTAAACATAGGGGTTTGGCAGGCGAAGCCCAAATTTAAATAGAGCATGTTTTAGCTGTCATTGTAAAGTTATGGGGAATATGTATTCCACTATCTAGCTAACAATTTTGTGCGAGAGAGGGTCCTCCCGAATGTAGTTGTGAGAGACCTCCAAAATGTATCATACAGGGCCACCTGAGGCCCTTCCCAAACTCGGGTGTCACGGCACCTGCTGGCTCTCTGCACAACTTACAGTGCACAACTGTAAGGCTGCCATCACACTAGCAGTATTTGGTCAGTATTTTACATCAGTATTTGTAAATAGTGTTGAGCATTCCGATACCGCAAGTATCGGGTATCGGCCGATACTTGCGGTATCGGAATTCCGATACCGAGATCCGATACTTTTGTGGTATCGGGTATCGGTATCGGATACATAGAGATGTGTAAAATAAAGAATTAAAATAAAAAATATTGATATATTTACCTCTCCAGCGGCCCCTGGACTCAGCGCGGGTAACCGGCAGGCTTCGTTGTTCAAAATCAGCGCTTTTAGGACCTGAGAATCACGTCCCGGCTTCTGATTGGTCGCGGGCCGCCCATGTGACCGCCACGCGACCAATCACAAGCCGCGACGTCACCGCAAGCTATTAACGCGCTCATTTTTAAAAATGAGCGCGTTAATGGCTTTCAAAGACGTAGCGGCTTGTGATTGGTCGCGTGGCCGCGACCAATCACAAGCCGCGACGTCACCGCAAGCTATTAACGCGCTCATTTTTAAAAATGAGCGCGTTAATGACTTTCAAAGACGTAGCGGCTTGTGATTGGTCGCGGCCACGCGACCAATCACAAGCCGCGACGTCACCGCAAGCTATTAACGCGCTCATTTTTAAAAATGAGCGCATTAATAGCTTGCGGTGACGTCGCGGCTTGTGATTGGTCGCGGCCACGCGACCCATCACAAGCCGCTACGTCTTTGAAAGTCATTAACGCGCTCATTTTTAAAAATGAGCGCGTTAATAGCTTGCGGTGACGTCGCGGCTTGTGATTGGTCGCGGCCACGCGACCAATCACAAGCCGCTACGTCTTTGAAAGTCATTAACGCGCTCATTTTTCAAAAATGAGCGTGCTAATAGCTTGCGGTGACGTCGCGGCTTGTGATTGGTCGCGTGGCGGTCACATGGGCGGCCCGCGACCAATCAGAAGCCGGGACGTGATTCTCAGGTCCTAAAAGCGCTGATTTTGAACAAAGAAGCCTGCCGGTTACCCGCGCTGAGTTCAGGGGCCGCCGGAGAGGTAAATATATCAATATTTTTTATTTTAATTCTTTATTTTACACATCCCTATGGATCCCAGGGCCTGAAGGAGAGTTTCCTCTCCTTCAGACCCTGGGAACCATGAGAATACCTTCCGATACTTGATGTCCCATTGACTTGTATTGGTATCGGATATCGGTATCGGCGATATCCGATATTTTTCGGGTATCGGCCGATACTATCCGATACCGATACTTTCAAGTATCGGACGGTATCGCTCAACACTATTTGTAAACCAAAACCAGGAGTGGAACAATTAGAGGAAAAGTATAATAGAAACATATTCACCACTTCTGTATTTATTACCCACTCCTGGTTTTGGCTTACAAATACTTATGTAAAATACTGACCAAATACTGCTAGTGTAACGGCAGCCTAAGAGTGAGAGCCCTCACAAATGTAAAAGGAAATCTAAAGCCAAAATGCTCCGCCTGAACATATGCTAAAGGGGGGGTATAATTTTTAATTTATTTATTTTTATGTTGCGGTATATACATGCAATTATGAAGGAAAAAATGTTTTTTTAGCATTATTCCCTTTATAAAAAATAGGTTTGGTAGGTGGTCTTATAAATCCGTAAAAGTGGCGTAGTAGTCTGACAACATTATTCCCAGATACCATATGTGAGTCAGAAAGGCATGCTTTTTTTCTCAGGCCCTCAGACCTGTTTGTTGGGTCCAGCTAAAAAATATTCAGCTTTCCTATTGGCTTGCTTTGGATTTGTTATTCGGTATGAATACACCGATATTAAAAATTATTTGTGCTGATTTTCATGAATCTGAATATTTCATGATTCCCTCCTGAATAGACGAGGTGAGAACCCAAACCATGAAGTTCCTCATCCATACCAAACACCTACTGTTCGGGCATGTACACCGAACATGCCTCGCCATTACTAAGTGTCAGAATTGGCACATCAAATAGATGTGTCTTTCCTGGGCAGCTGCTGTCTGTTACTTTTAGGCTGGGGGTGACATATATCCAGGGCCAGCGTTAGGGGCAAGCAGACTAGGTAGCTGCCTATGGCCCTCGCTGCCCTAGGGGCCCCCAGCCAGGGGCAGATATACTGCCAGTGCTGCTGCTCTGGGGCCAAGAGGTGGCCCGGTATCATATAGCATCAGGCCCCTCTCACTCCCTCTTGGAATGCCAACACCCAGAGCTGGGGACAGAGTGGCGCGCGGAGTGCAGGAGTTCAAAAGGGGGGCATGTCATGCAGGGAGAGATGCTGGCCAATGAACGCTTTCCTCACCAGACTGAGGAGAGTGCTCACTGGCTGTCGTCTGTCCTCCTGCATGATGCGTCCCAATGGTGACTGGTGAGAACTCACCTACAGTCAGGGGCCCCGCTGCACAGCACACAGGAACAACAGTAGAGGAAGAACAGGACTAACGTTGTGTCTTCTGCCCCCTTGACTGTTCTGTTCCCAGCAGGCTGCAGCATTTCCTCACTGTCAAGAGATGGGGGAGGAGCTTACTGCATGGGAGTTTGAAGATTCTATCACGTCACTCCTCCTTTAAAATAGGGTGCTCAGAAAAGGGATGCCACCCCTATATCCAGACAATGAAAAAATCCGGCACTCCAAAAAAGATAATTATATTTTATTGATTATAAATCCAGTTTTCAGTTTTAAAGGAGGAGTGACGTGATAGAATCTTCAAATTTGATTGTGCCTTTTTCACGAGCACCCTTATTTTTGGATCCTTTTTTCTGTTTGTAAGGAATTCTTCTTGGATTTATTGAAGTGGAGAAATTGGAATATGTCTGCAGTCAGTTTTTCTTACAGTGAAACGGAAGTGGCTAATATTGTTTCACAGGTCACTGCGAGTAGTGATTTTTTACAAGTCTCAGGCAGTGAATTCAAATCACGAGACCTAGAGAGAGAAACCCGTCATTTGGTGAGTTTGGAGCTACATAGTATTACTATAGCTGAATACATTAAGACTCAACGAATTCCGAGAGGCCTTCGAGTATCATTGCGACCTACTTTATTTCAAGACAATTCTGATTTCTGCTCTAGATTTGAGCAGATACTAAATAAATGCTCAGTAGACCTAATGACTTTGACCTTGGATCAGTTGAATAAAGAAATTAAAAATAGCCAGGATAAAGTCTCCAGTATCGAAACTCAGCTGAAAGACTCATTATCAAAAGATGAATTTGACTTAGTAAAGACTCGTACGAAAGAGAACGTGGATAACTTCAGGAAGGAAACAGAAAAACGTAAACGACAGAAATTTATACGAGACACCCAGGATTATCTACATAAACGAGTGTATAGATGGCAAAATCCCTCCTTCCGTCCGAATTACCGAGGATACAGATATACGGATGGTTCTTCGGCCTCAAGTTCAGATAATGAACGTATGGACTTCCAGCGGTCTTTTTTAGGCCAAGGTCGGAGATACAACACACGAAAAGGACGAGGAGGGGTGGCCAATGTTTCAGAGACAAATCGTCACACCATGAACACGAGGTCTCAGGTAATGAGTCCAATTTAGTGATTAATATATCCAATAAGTCATTAAACACATCACAATTGCGTCTGTTGGAAAAGGGGTTATCATTCTGTCCGACGTATAAATTTAATGCTTTTCAGTTGAATGTAGATCTAGAGAGGTTTTATAGAAATTTAAGATTAAAAGCGTACTTCTGTGAACAAACACCCATGACTACACAAGCTGTAGTAACTCAGGCTACACCTATTAATCTGAAAGATCTGGGTTTAAAATTACGTAGTAATTTTTCACCACCTAAGAGCTGTGCACCAGTAGAGACTTTTATAACATTGATTAATAAGGAAGTTACTAATTTTTGTAAACAGATTGTAAGAGGAGATTTCATGTTTAGATCCAATTTGGGACAAACGGAACGAATGGCTCTCAAGACATTAATGGAGGATAGAGATATAGTGATAAAGGCTGCGGATAAGGGGGGTGCAATTGTCATTATGGACCATGCTTTCTATCGTTCAGAAATTTTATCACAACTAGCGAATAGAGATGTTTATCAGCCACTCACTAATAATCCTACTCCGTCTATTAGAAATAAAATAATGATACTACTGGACGAAGCATTATCGACAGGGATTATAGATAAGAAAACTAAAGAATTTTTGACTAATGAATATCCAATTATCCCAGTGTTTTATGTTTTACCCAAAATTCATAAAAATTTAGAGAGACCTCCTGGTAGGCCAATAGTGGCGTCTACGGACTCAATTTTATCACCATTGTCTATTTTATTGAAAAAAGTATTGACACCACTTATCAAAAAAACACCAGCCTTTTTGTTAGATACAGGAGCCTTCTTACAAATCATTAGTGAATTGGGTAAATTACCGGGAGATACTCTTTTAGTTACATTAGATGTAAATAATTTATATACTTCCATTCAACACACTAAAGGGATGAGTGCGACTAGGCAGGTTCTTATCAATTCCCATATGGAACCCAATGTAATTTCTTTCTTATTGGAATTATTGGAAATAGTTCTAACAGAAAATTTCTTTATTTTTGAAGACACCTTCTATGTGCAGACCCAAGGTTCGGCAATGGGGTCCAATGTGGCCCCACCCTATGCTAACTGCTTCATGTCGGTTTTTGAGTCGGATTACATATACAGTAATGCATTATTTAAGTCCCATTGTATATTATGGCGTAGATACATCGACGATGTGTTCTGTTTATGGAAAGGTACAGGTGAGAGCTTACAGGAGTTTTTTGACCAGATCAATTCGGTCTGGCCTGAACTTTCTTTAATTTAAAATTTGATCGCACGGAAATTAATTTTTTGGACACCAAGGTCATTCAAAAGTCAGATCGTACTCTGATAATAGATCTCTATGTGAAGGATACGGACCGCAATAATCTTTTGTTATATCAAAGTTGCCACCCCAAAGCTGTTAAGAGGTCGATTCCTCAATCTCAATTTGAGAGAGTACGTAGAATAGTGAGTGATAGTACCTTATGTTCTCAACGGTTGGACGAGATGGAGGCCAAGTTCTTGCAGAGAGGCTACCCACATCGCATTTTAGATCAAAGTCGCAGAAATGTAAGTAGGGATAGTAATACTAGATCTTCAGTGAGAATCCCACTAGTACATACGTTCCACCCTTATATGTATAAATTACATAGTAAGATCCGCAGACATTGGCACATATTACAGGAGAGTTTTCCAGACATACCGGAGTTTCAGGCTCCTTTTTTACCTTGTTTTAGGCGGCCTAGCAATTTAAAAAACAGTATTGTTAGAGCAGACATTGGCTCACGTCTCAAGGTTTCACGACAAGCTTTTTTACAAACTTCACAGAAAGGTACTTTTCCTTGTTTGCAGTGCGCACAATGCGCGAATGTATTGAAAGGACCAAAAATTTCCCATCCTCAGACAGGTTCGGATATTCCGATTCAAGGGTTTTTCACTTGCAATTCTAAAGATGTGGTATATGCCATAAAATGTCCTTGCGGCAAAATGTATGTGGGTGAGACCACCTAAGCTATTAAAGAACGTATCTCACATCATAAGTCGGATATCCGTTGTGGGAAATATCATCTTCCTATTCCAAATCATTTTCGCGAAGCAGGTCACTCAGTGGCTCAATTACGATTTTTGGTACTGGAACAGGTGTCTTTAAATAGGAGAGGGGGCAATTTACGTAAGAAATTATTGCAGAGGGAGGCCTTCTGGATTTACTCGTTACAAAGTTTGGAGCCTAAAGGCTTGAATAGGGATTATAATCTCTCAGGTCTCTTTTAAAACTTAGGAGTTAATGATTAAAATTAATGATTAAGGTATATTTCTATTCAGGATCATAGTAAGGAACAGAATTGATTTGGATACTCTGACTTGGAGACATGTAATGTGGCATTTTTTCTTTTTTGTCCTTTATTCCCTCCTGTCTCTATTAATACTAATTGAACCATTACAGTTGGTGATATATGTCATGGATATATAGGGAACCATGATTGATGATATGATTCGTGTTGAATGTTTATTCATGTTCATTCTTATTATTCATTTGCTTCTTTCTTTTTATTTTCTTTTAGGCTGCCGCTTGAGTTCCTATTTTCACATTATACTTACCTGGCCTGCACGTTCCAGCGTTAGTTTTATTGCTGCACCTACTCTGGGGACTTCCGCAGTGCACTATTATATTCACCGTTTTATTGCTCTCCTGGTTCTCGTTCCCCGGGAGGAGTACGGCCTTTTTTCATTACAGTGACGTATTTCCGGTAGCGCCGCCTCCTTCTATGCGTCCCACGCAGCGGTTCAGCCGCTCTTCACTGATGTCATTTCCGGGTTGAGGGCTACTTAACGCGGGGATTCACAAGGAAGGGTGCACAGACATTCCTTTCACCGTACACCGCGGATTACTGCTGTGATTCACCGGACACACTTGCGGTAAGCCCCCTCTTTGGGTTCTGATGTAGTTAGTCCACAACCTTTGGATACTGGCCGGTGGTTTATTTTTCTTAGTTTCACTTTCGCTTTTTCTTTTACTGATTGGACTGCTGTGTCTTTCTCTTATAGAACTCCTGACGGAGTCACATTTAGTACACTTATGGTGGTCTATACAAACTCTGCATATTGCGGTAAGCATTTATATGTCTCCCTTAGGGCCTATTAGTATTTAGTAGGATTCTACATAGGTGTAATGTATGAAATAATACTTTTTTCTTTTTATATTTATATTTTGGTTTTCATATGAAGTTTTTTCTTTCTTGTATATATTTTTTCTTGGATATTCTGTACATTATTGAGAGTACAGGTGATTAAAGTGGAGTGATTCCAGGAAAAGGATAATTGTAATTGAAGAAAATTGGCCACATGGAGTATTTCTGTGTTCATTATATAAAACCACTTCCGCTGACTGTTCTTTTTTGTTAATTATGGACATCATTATCACCTTGGTGATACAAGGCCTTTTTTGCTATATGATAAAATATGTACAGTATGAGATAGAAATTGTTCTCTTATTGTGTATTTGTTTTTTTATTTCTATACATTATGGAGTGATGTTGTTTGTAAAATTTTGTTATCTTTTTTATTTGTATCCTAGTCTGATGAAGGCCATAATTGGCCGAAACGTACGTTATAACTGAAAACTGGATTTATAATCAATAAAATATAATTATCTTTTTTGGAGTGCCGGATTTTTTCATTGTACTGCATGGGAGAGCATGGCAGCACTAGGGGGCTCATATCCTTCCTGTCTGCTCTGTGCCCCATCCCCCACAGTGGGTTCTGCAGCCCTTGCCAACTAATCTGACCTCCTCCAGGGCTCATCTGATCATCTGATATACAAGATTAGTATGTGTGTATATATGTGCTTGTATATGTATGTATGTGCACCTGTGTATAAACAGTATGTGTGTATCTATGTGTATGTTACTATCTGTGTGTGTATCTCTGTATGCATGCACAGTATATGTGTATGTCTATGTGTGTATAATATATACAGTATGTGTATCTGTGTATGTGCAATATATTTCTATATATGGTATATATGTATGTTTATGTGCATGTATGTACAGTATGTGTATGTATATGTGCGTACGGTATGTGCATACTATATGTGTACATAACTATATGTGTGTATGTATGGTATGGTGTATGTATATACTGTATATGTGTGTGTACGGTATGTGTGTATATGTATGTACGGTACGAGCATGTGCATCAGTATGTATGTACGATATATATGTTTATACATGTATAGTATATGTGTATCTACGGTGTGTGTGTATGTACGGTATATGAGTGCATCTTCAGTATGTGTATGTATGACGGTATATGTAAGTGTATCTGTGTGTGTGTATGTATGGTATATGTGTTTTTATGCATGTACGGTATATGTATGTGTATCTATGTGTATGTACGGTATGTGTGTATGCACAGTATATGCGTGTATGTACAGTATGTGTATGTATGACAGTATATGTATGTGTATCTGTGTGTATGTATGGTATGTGTGTGTACGGTATATGCATGTATGTATAGTATGTGTATGTATGATGGTATATGTATGTGTATCTGTGTGTATGTACGGTATATGTGCGTGTTTGCATGTACGGTATATGTATGTGTATCTGTGTGTATGTACGGTATATGTATGTACGATATGTGTGTATGTACAGTATATGCGTGTGTGTATGTACAGTATGTGTATGTATGACGGTACATGTATGTGTGTATGTACGGTGTGTGTGTGTTTGTATATACAGTGTATGTGTGTCTGTGTGTATGTACGGTATATGTGTGTGTTTGCATATACAGTATATGCATGTGTATCTGTGTGTATGTACGGTATATGTGTTTGCAGATACAGTATATGTATGTGTATATATGTGTATGTATGGTATGTGTGTGTATGTACAGTATATGCGTGTGTATGTACACCTCGTACACACGAGGCTGCACTCCGTACACCTTGTACACACGGGGCTGCGCTCCGTACACCTTGTACACAAGCGGCTCCGCTCTGTACACCTTGTACACACATGGCTCCACTTCGTACAAATAGTACACACATGGCTCCACTCCATACATACACGGCTCCTCTCTGTACACCTCGTACACACGTGGCTCAACTCCGTACACCTCGTACACATGTGGCTCCGCTCCATATACCTCCCTTTCCCGAAGTCTCTTAACAACCAGTCGGTGAATGAATAATGGATCACAGTCAGTGCAGTTCGGGAAAAGTAGAATTCCTGCCATGACAGAGGGCAGACTTTCAAAATCGGGACTGCCTCGCTGGATCCGGGACGGTTGGGGGTTTTGCACCTTGTAGACGCGTGGCTCCGATCCGTACACCTTCTACAAATGCGGCTTCGATCCGTACACCTCGTACACACACGGCTCATCTCTGTACACCTCGTACACACGCGGCTATGCTCGGTACACCTCATACACACAATGTTCCTCTCCGTACACCACGTACACTCATAGCTCTGCTACATCCACACTGTATACCCCTCCTGATCCCACACATAAACTTACCCTCATCCAGCACCATAACAACCAGCACAACAGAATGCTGCATACATGGAGGCCCCTGATCATATGACCCCTGACTCCTCCCCTCCTGTGACCTCATCACAGGTCCTGTGTGCACAGAGCAGCCAACCGGATGTTGTACAAAGAAAAGCTGCAGAGGAAGTTTCCCGACATCTCTTAGCAACCAGTCGGTGGCTGAATAATGGATCCCAGTCAGTGCAGTGCGGGAAAAGTAAGATCCTGGCCATGACAGAGGGGCAGACTCTCAAAATCGGGACTGCCCCGCTGGATCGGGGACGGTTGGGAGGTCTGGGGTTAACATCATTGGGAACTGATCCAATTAAGTCCTGATAATGTCACCTGTTAGAGTTATCGCCATGCACTGGAATCGCAATGCTTGCAGCACCCAGGGGGTCCTGAGTGCTGTGAGACTACCGACCGTAGAAAAATATAGGCACTGCACAAAGCCCTGCACATGCCCACGTTTATCAAAACTGGGCAGTTAGGAAGTGGTTAAGAAATAATCTATTCTGGATCATGTACTATGCACATGTGAAAAGTGAGTGTATTCACAACCCATTAGATATACAATTAGACACTGTGAAATCTCAAGATTGAATATTTTTTTTGACTCTAATACACTACAACACCATAGCCCCTATTGTATATCAAACAATGAGGTAAAGAGTACTTTCAAAATAACAAAACAACAATGTTTTATTATATATCAAACAAGAATTCATTTACATTTACATAGGGATAGAGTACCACACACAAAGCAGGTTCAAAGGGAGTAAAACCAGGTATGTTGTAAGTACCAATCTACACAATCAACTATTATAAATTTCAGAAAAATATTTTGTAGACATAGATACCAAAGACACAAGAGGTTCCATATAATTATATAAATAATTTGTGCAAAAATTGCAGTGCATAATAGAAAACCAAATGGTGTCTGGCCCTTTATGAAGAAAGGAATATAGAGTAACAGACGGCACATGTAATGAAAGATATATAAAAACAATTTCCCTGAATGCTAGTTACAGCAAGCAGGATATAATCTGCCAGTGCTAAGTGGTGGTGTAGAACCCCACTATACGATAAGTTCTAAATAATATGCAAAAGGTTATAAGCCTATGCTATATAACATGTGCCGAAATATAACTTGCCTCAAAAATAGAGCCCTGGATCCCAGCCTGCCACCCCAACGTGCGTTTCGCTGCTCTTCTTCAGGAGGCGTGGCTTAACACTGTGCTCATATCCGTATATATATATATATTGACTAACTAATAGAAAGATCCCATTCATTAGTGAGGTCAGCCAATAATTGGCGCATGTGCGGGTATTCTCCGACCGCACATGGACACTTCCTCCTACGCTCCTGGGATGCAAGCAATCCACCGCTGCCTAGCAGCAGGGGAGCGCACGCGCACCACATGAGCGCATCGGGAAGGTCCGGGCCTGGATACCCCCGGGCATGCGCACTGGCTGAAAAATGTATGGAGGTGGTCAGTGCTTTAATATCTCTATATCACGAGTGCAGGATGGCCAAATAGATACAATATATTGACTTTAAATGTTAGAAATACTTAAAAAATAGAATCAGGTATACAAGAGGACTGTTAGCAACAGTAAAGAATAACCAAACCCACATTATAGTAAGCCACTATGCACAGCACTGATAGAATATACAGAGTTAGGCTGCCGTCACACTAGCAGTATTTGGTCAGTATTTTGCATCAGTATTTGTAAGCCAAACCCAGGAGTGGAACAATTAGAGGAAAAATATAATAGAAACATATGCACCACTTCTGCATTTATCACCCACTCCTGGTTTTGGCTTACAAATAATGATGTAATATACCTCAGCTCCGGACCATAATGCTCTACTCTCTCAATTTGAGTCTATTTTACATACGGAACTATCCAAAATGTCTGACAAACTGACTAAAGACTTAACAAAGGAAATTAGGGAGCTGGGATCTCGTACCTCAGACTTGGAGGACAAAATGGATTCGACTCTTGCCAACATTGCTACCCATGAAAAAGACATAGAGGCGCTTCATGAGGAGATTTATACCCTCAATAATAAGCTTGAGGACTTTGAGAACCGAGCTCGTAGAGGCAATATTAGAATTCGAGGCCTGCCAGAAACCATCACAGACCTTCAATCTACAGCTACAGCTCTGTTCCAAGAACTCCTACCAGGCATTTCCATCGAATGCCTTGAGATGGACTGTATTCACAGAGCCTTAACCAGGAAAAACCCCAAGGGCCCCCCGAGGGACATAATTTTAAAGCTACATTATTATAAAACTAAAGATCAACTTCTCCAAGCCGCTAGAAATTCTACTTCTTTGGTTTTCCAGGGACACTCCTACGAACTGTTCCCGGACCTGGCCCTCACTACTATTGCGAAAAGACGGGCAATGAGACCATATTTGGAAGTTTTACGCTCCAAAAACATTAAGTATCGCTGGGGATTCCCCTTTAAGCTGATGTTTACCCACGGTAAGATGGTTCATACGGTCCTTTCCCCAGAAGGAGCAAGCCGATGCCTCACCAAGCTACAACTTATGAATCCCCCCTCACCTGCCTCACTGCCGCCATCGTCATTGCCGCGGTCAGGGGATAGACGAACGGAGCCGAAGGCCTCATTGGGCCTCCCTTGACACTCAGTGATTACTATAGCTTTACATAGAGCTTGGTTCCACACCTAGACAATTTTTTTTTTCTTTCCTTCTTTTGGCTGTTTTATAGCAGACAGAATGTTTGTGTTAATAATATTGATGCATCTTAGTGTTTCATCACTTTACATTTTAAGGTTGTTTTCAGACAGAAAGTTCGTGTTAATAATATTGATGCATCTTAGTGTTTCATCACTTTACATTTTAAGGTTGTTTTCCAGCTTCCTTTCTATGACTCTTTGGTGTTTATGGCCCCTATTGACCGTTTTGTTGGAATTCAGTTCCACCAGCTATGAACGCCAGGGAAGGTCTATTTTTCTTGCAATGTTCCGTTATTTATTTGTATTTTATTCATATGGTCAGGTTACTGATATGGACTTTCCACCATGTATTGTTTTTTGGTGAGTTATTGTGGCTGTGGGCTCTCCCTTCATAGCCGTCACTACAAGGCCGACCTAGTTAGCAACACACATATAGCCCTGATATACTGCTAGGTCTTATTGGAGTTTCACATACCCAGCTTTCCCCCATCTACCCTACCCTTCCTATTCACCTAATTATTAGGTTTACTCTAAATTGTGTTGTCCCTGAACTGTTCTTATGCCCTTACAGTGTCCTTATACACTGCCGCTCAGCATGTTGTGCTCAGCAAATGTTATAGTTTCCTTTGTTACTCTTTTACCCCTGTTGTACCCGACTCTCCTTGCTAGTGATGTCCCAACTACCCAATCCTTCCGCCTCATCTCCCACCCGAGCAAATACAGCTTATCTCGCCTGAGCCAGGAAGACTCCCTCTTTCCCAGCACGGAGGCACGAGTGATAGCTAACATAGGCGAACCCCATATCCCTTTATCATGCCGCTAACGATCATCTCACACAATGTTCGAGGTTTGAATTCTCCACACAAACGTACCAAGGCCTTTTGTTATTATAGGTCTCAGCGGGCTGACGTGGTCTGTCTTCAAGAGACACACTTCTCAGCCAGTTCTTATCCAAAGTTCTTATCCGCTTCCTACCCATTATATTATTTAGCCACCGCCCCTAATAAAACTAAAGGTGTGGCCATTTGTTTTAAGAGGTCCGTTCCCTTCGTCTTTAAATCCTTAGTAGCTGATAAGGAAGGGCGTTACTTGATAGTTACAGGCACTATTTCAGATGAACTGGTCACCATCGTCTCATACTATGCCCCTAACACCCATCAAACCGCCTTTTTCTCTCAATTATGTGAACTAATCACCGAGCATGCCCAGGGAGCCACGATACTTTGCGGTGACTCTAACTGTACACTCAAACCCCATTTGGATAGGTCAACTATCGCACAATCCCTTACTATCCCATCGCCACTCCCGTCGACGGACTCACCCTCCCTTAATAAACTCCTTTCCCAATACCAGTGGGTAGACCTGTGGAGGGACTTGCACCCCTCTCAAAGGGATTATACGTATTTTTCCCTGCGACATCTAGTCCACACTAGAATAGATCACATATTTGTCCATCCATCCTTCATCCCTAACATCTCTAACATCTCCATCCTCTCCACCCCGTGGTCTGACCACTCCCCAATCTTGCTTATATGTTCTGCGCTGCACCCTAAACCATATTCATATAATTGGACCCTGAATGATTCTCTGCTCTCCTACCCTGAGACCGCTTTAAAATTAAAAGGCCACCTAGAGGAATATTTTTCTCTCAATCTTCAATCAGCCTCTTCTCCGATTTCTTTGTGGGAAGCGTACAAGGTAGTATTGAGAGGCCTGTGTATTCAAGCGGCCTCCCGCAGGAAAAAAGAGAGACTTGCGAGAGAGGCTGAATTGGAAGACAGGGTATCAGTGCTTGAGACTCAACTGAAAAATTCGCCATCCCCGGACATATACAGAAATCTCACCCGCGCCCGAACTGAACTTGACCTCTGTCTATCTGAAAACGCTGACCGAGCCTTACGCTGGTCCCAACAACGGTTTTATGCCCTCAATAATAAAAATAATTCTAACCTAGCGCGACGGCTAAAATGTTTACCTCAACCCCGCCCCCCAGTAAGACTACGTACTACTTCAGGAGTCACCTCCAACCCATTGAAGATTACCCAATTGTTCCAGCAGAAATTAAAACAACTATATAGCACCACTTCAACCGTCGATTCCAGAGAGCTGGATGCCTTTTTGGACTCTGTCCCACTTCCGGCGCTGGGACCAGGTCTGATTGACTTGTTAAATCAACCTATTTCTTCCAACGACATAGAGTTAGCTATTCAACAATTGAAAGTCAATAAGAAACCCGGTTTTACAGCCTTATACTATAAAAAATATGCCCCACTCTTGATACCCCACCTTACTATTTTAATTCCTTGAGAGACGGAAATAAACCCGGAAAAGCATCATTGATAGCAGCTGTGTCTATGATACCTAAGCCTAATTCTGATCAGTTAGCATGGTCCAACTACAGACCAATATCTCTAATTAACATAGACCTTAAAATATTAGCTAAAATCCTATCTCAATGGTTAAACTCGGGGCTAGGGACTATAATACATAGAGATCAGGTGCGTTTCGTTCCCAATAGACAAACATCAGATAACATAAGACGAGTCTCTCACCTGCTGCATCATTGCAGACAGCGCAATCTACCAAGCATGTTATTATCGCTTGATATTAAAAAAGCCTTTGACTCCGTTTCTTGGCCTTATCTGTTTGCGGTCTTGCGGAAATGGGGTTTCCCTCCTTGCTGTCTTACAATGATTCAGGCCCTTTATAGCTCCCCTTCTGCATATGTTAGATACAACGGCTTCTCCTCCCCACGCTTCCCTATTCAAAGAGGCACTCGCCAAGGCTGCCCCTTATCACCCATATTATTTCTTTTAGCCTTTGAACCCTTGGCGATACACATTCGGCTCAATTCATCCATCCAGGGAGCCACTATAGCATCAGTTCCCCATAAACTTTTCTTGTTTGCTGATGACATGCTTCTCCTCTTAACATCACCTTGTTCATCCCTCCCAACTCTACTGCAAACTCTTAATAACTTTGAGTGCATTTCAGGTCTACAAATTAATCCCTCTAAGTCCTACGCTATGAATATCAATCTCCCCTCCTCTATTATCACATTGTTAAAACAAGAATTCCCGTTTCAGTGGACCTCTGACCATTTGGACTACTTAGGAGTGAAACTTACATCGGAATACGGTTCACTATACGCGGCTAACTACCCTCATATGCTCCGTAAAATCCGCCTAATACTCCAGTCATGGGGTAAACTTCATCTTTCCTGGCTCGGCAGAATACGCGCACTAAAGATGACTATTCTCCCTAAACTACTTTATCTATTCCGGGTCCTCCCGGTCTCGGTCCCCACACAATATCTTAAAATAGCCCAACGAGCAATTAATTCTTTTGTTTGGAAGGGGGGTCTCCCTAGGGTTAATAGAGCCACCCTTTACCGCCATCATCTAAAAGGGGGATTAGGGGTCCCAAACCTTTCGAAATACTATCAAGCAGCCCAACTAGGCCAACTGACTTTGTACCACGCCTACTCCGAACCCCCCCTGTGGCTAGCTCTAGAGGCCTCGGAACTTCACTCAAGTACCCTCGATACGATACTCTGGACTCTCACAGTACACCGGAGAGAAATTACTAACCCCATCATGGTTCATTCTCTCAGAATCTGGGATTCATTAAAATACTCCTCATACTTAATTTCACCATTTTTGCCCTTGGCCCCCCTGTGGGGTAATGCCCAGTTTCCTCCGGGAGTGGTTTCCCTTAGGGACTTACGATTATGGGTAGCTGTGGGAATAACGAGAGTTCATCACCTCTTCAACGTGGATGGAATTATCCCATTTTCTGCATTGAGTGAAAAATACCATCTCCCATCGAGAGAAATATTTCGATACCTGCAACTTAAAACATTTTGTTCAATCCTTACTAAGAAACTCTGCCCCCCCTTATTCCTTCACCCCCTTTGAACAGAGATGCCACCAAAACCCATATGCCCCAGGTATCATATCCCTTCTTAATTCACACATTAATTCCCCAACCCAGAGGGGGTCCCTGGGTTTCACCGTTCGCTGGGAGTCTGACATAGGTTCAACGCTGACGGACTCGGAGTGGACCCAAATTTGGTCTTCCTCCACCGGGGGTTTGCTCAATACCCTCATGTTGGAGACTAACTACAAAGTGGTAACCAGATGGTACCTGACCCCTGCCAGAGTAGCAAAGGCTGTGGCTAACTATTCCCCAAAACTGCTTTCGGAGATGTAACTCCATAGGAGATATGCTTCATATCTGGTGGCTATGTCCAACAGTTCGAAGGTTCTGGACCATAGTTTATTTCTTGATTCTTTCAATTACGAATATTAACCTTAAGAAAAACCCCTGGGAAGCTCTATTAAATAAGCGTATTCCTAATATTCCTAGATATTCCCGGGCCCTTATCACATTTATATTTTAAGCAGCTAAACAAACTATAGCTTCGGCTTGAAAAAAGCCAGGCTTGAACTTATCGGGAGTTAAATCTCGCCTATCCTGGTATATGGTAAATGAAAAATTAACTGCTATACTAACTGACAGAGTCGACAGATTTGAACTTATTTGGCTCCCCTGGGCAGAATATGCAGGCCACACCCCTTTTGCTGCTCCGGTATCTCGACTGTCTAACCTTAGCCCTCAGGCGTCTGACTAAACTACCCAAACGGATACAGATTTACTATAATCCCCTCTTGGGTCCCTCTCTCCCTTCCCCCTCCCTGAACCCTTGTCGCACATTTTTTGTTTGTTTTTGTCTTTGTTGATACTCTCGTCCTTCGCTATGACTTGTGTTATGTTTATTGCTGGTAACTGGAACATAACATTTACTATTGGATAACGTTAAAGTGCCTTCCTTTCCTGTACCATTTATCTTTGCAAACTTCAATAAAAATTTATTGTTAAAAAAAAAAATAATGATGTAAAATACTGACCAAATACTGCGAGTGTCACCACGGCAGCCTCATACAGAGTTACATAACAAGTTATGAACTATGAAGACACAAAAGAGCACAGTGAGAACAAAAATACTCTGTTGTAAAAAAATCACAGTAATAAGGAAGTGCTAGTCAAAAGATGGAAAAAATAGGGTATTTAGTTGATACGTTTTTTTGCAAAAAAAGTATACTAAGCTGCTCCACCAATCGTCAAGTTATACCCGTATAGAGCAGTCCTAACTAATGTATATAATCCCTATCTGATGTATTTAAAAACCTGATCATCTGTATAGTACCTGTATAAGCAGGGTTCAGAGAGGGAATATCCACGTGGACATGCTGGATGGAACAGCTTTGATGCAAATGACCCATAAGGAGTGGTGAACTCTCTAGTCTTGTAGAAACAAGAGAACAATTTTAGAACCAGAAACACATGGGCTACTTGCACATTGAACAAGTCTGTAGGAACCTGTTGACACACCACCAAGAAACTTAAAGACACAAAAGAACATAGTGAGGTCAAAAATACTCTGTTGTAAAAAAAATCGCAGTAATAAGCAAGTGCTAGTCAAAAGATGGAAAAAACAGGGTATTTAGTTGATACTTTTTTTGCAAAAAAATGTATACTAAGCTGCTCCACCAATCGTCAAGGCATACCCATATAGAGCAGTCCTAACTAGTGTTGAGCATTCCGATACCGCAAGTATCGGGTATCGGCCGATACTTGCGGTATCGGAATTCCGATACCGAGATCCGATATTTTTGTGATATCGGGTATCGGTATCAAATCAATAGGGATGTGTAAAATAACGAATTAAAATAAAAAATATTGATATGCTCACCTCTCCGGCGGCCCCTGAACTTCACACTGCTAACCGGGAGGCTTCTTTGTTTAAAAAGCGCGCCTTTCGGACCTATGAATGACGTCCCGGCTTCTGATTGGTCACGTGCCGCCCATGTCACATGGGCGGCACGCGGCCAATCAGAAGCCGCGACGTCATTCTCATTCACAAAACTGCTAATTCTAGGAATTGAGGACCTGCGAATGACGTCGCGGCCTCTGATTGGTCGCGTGCCGGTCACATGGGCGGCACGCGACCAATCAGAAGCCGGGACGTCATTCACAGGTCCGAAAGGCGCGCTTTTTAAACAAAGAAGCCTCCCGGTTAGCAGCGTGAAGTCCAGGGGCCGCCGGAGAGGTGAGCATATCAATATTTTTTATTTTAATTCTTTATTTTACACATCCCTATGGATCCCAGGGCCTGAAGGAGAGTTTCCTCTCCTTCAGACCCTGGGAACCATGAGAATACCTTCCGATACTTGATGTCCCATTGACTTGTATTGGTATCGGATATCGGTATCGGCGATATCCGATATTTTTCGGGTATCGGCCGATACTATCCGATACCGATACTTTCAAGTATCGGACGGTATCGCTCAACACTAGTCCTAACTAATGTATATAATCCCTATCTTATGGGTCTCCTTATGGGTCATTTGCATCACCTGACACCTTCCGTAACTTCATGGCATTGGCAGTCCCACAATACAACGTGCCCAGCCGCTTTTATTTCAGCAGGCAAGCCGTCCCTGCCCTGCAAAAGCATGTGGAGGGAAAAATTAAACATGCGCTACTAAATGCCATCAGTAGCAAGGTCCACCTGACCACCGACCAGTAACCATGGAGAGGGACAATACCTTTCCCTCACTGCCCATTGGGTAAATGTTGTGGAGCCGGGTACAGATCTTGAGAGTAGCGCTGTACGTGTTCTGCCAACTCCAAGAATTGCAGGAATCCTCTCTGTACACATTGACTCCTCCTCATACTCCAGTTCCTCTGAATCAGCGATGCAGGAGCCATCAAAGTCTACCTCCACATGGACCCGTGAGCGCTTACCTGTTACGACCGATATGAGCACAGCCGTGGCCAAACGTCAGCAGGCCATATTGAGATTTATTTCTTTGGGGAATCGAAACCACACAGCGCTGGAGCTCTGGAATGCCATCAAGCAGCACAGCGATGTGCGGTTTGTGCCAGCGAATCTCCAGCCGGGCATGGTAATGTTTGATTATGGCCGAAATCTGGTGGCAGCTCTGGGCCTAGGCAACCTCATTAACATCCCATGTCTGGCACATGTGTTATGACCTGGTGGTTAGGAGCACCCGACCTGATAGTTAAACTCATACAGGACATGCTCTGGGATGTGGGAGCTCTGCTGACCGCAAGCCCTAATCCTATCGCACACACTAAAAATAGCCGTAGAGCGCTCCTGACGCTCCCTAGGCGCCTCGTCAAAGCCTAAGGACTAGCTAGCCCTAGAGAAAGAAAATAAAGCCTACCTTGCCTCAGAGAAATTCCACAAAGGTAAAGGAAGCCCCCCACATATAATGACTGTGAGTAAAGATGAAAGTCACAAACGCAGAAATGAAACCGGTTTCAGCAAAGGGAGGCCAGACTTACTAAATAGACCGAGGATAGGAAAGGTAACTTTGCGATCAGCACAAAAACCTACAAAAGACCACGCAGAGTGTGCAAAAAAGACCTCTGCACCGACTCACGGTGCGGAGGGGCCACTCTGCATCCCAGAGCTTCCAGCTAGCAAGACAAAATCATGATAACCAGCTGGACAAGAAAACAGAGAACAAATAATGACTATCAGGAACTTAGCTTCTGCAGGAGAAGGCAGGTCACCAGAGAGATCCAGGAGCGAATTGAACCAATGCAAAAACATTGACAGCTGGCATGGAGTAACGATCTGAGAGGAGTTAAATAGAGCAGCCAACCAAAGGATAAACCACGTCACCTGTGTAAGGAACCTCAGAAGCAGCAGCTTCACTCATAGCCACCAGAGGGAGCCCATAGACAGAACTCGCCGAAGTACCGTTCACGACCACAGGAGGGAGTTCGACAACAGAATTCACAACACACATGTGCTCAACTTGGTCTTGCAGAGTTTTTTGAGGGACTATCCAGATCTTGATGCACTGCTGCACAAGGTCCGCCTAGAGAGCACTCACTGGCGGCATTCCAGCATGGCAAGATCGCACACTGCAGCTCTGCAGCGCCAATTCAGACTTCCGGAACATCGCATCATATGTGACCTACCCACCAGGTGGAATTCAATGTTACATATGTTGGAGCGGTTGGGTGAGCAGCAGGCAGCAGTAATGGCGTACCAGCTGCATCAGGTGCAAACAAGTCGCACTGTGCGCCGTTCACACTTCACCACCACTGAGTGTGCCTCTATGAAGAACATCTGCCACATTTTGCATTCCTTCGATGATTCCACGCGGATGGTGAGTGCAGATGAAGCACTAGTCAGCATGACTATCCCCCTTATCTGCCAGCTTGAAAAAATACTGCAAGCACTAAGGGTGGAGGTTTTGGAAGAAATGGGGGATGAGGAGTCACAAATGCCATCTGCTTCTGGACAGTCTGTGCAACGTGGTTCCTCTCAAAGGCCTAGGCAGGGGACACTTTGTGAGGAGGATGAGAAGGAGTCAATGGAGGAGGAAGACCTCTGTCCAGAGGAGGGAGGTACACAATGTTCTAGTAGTCAGTATGTAGAGCGAGGGTGGGGTGATGCAGAGCAGGCAGAGATGACGCCTCAAGCAGAGGGACAGCGTTTCTTGGCAGTTAGCAGTGTGCAGCACATGGTTGATTTCATGCTGCAGTGCCTGAGAAATGACCGCCGCATCGCCCACATTCTCAACACAGCTGATTATTGGGTGTACACCCTCCTAGATCCTCGCTACTAGAACAACTTTCAAAGCCTCATAACACCGTTGAACCGGGAGTGTAAAATGCGGGAGCACCAAGACATACTGGTGCATTCCATCATGTTCTCTATTCCAACCAACAGCAGTGCTGCTAGTGCTTTACAAAGCAGCTCAGTGTGTCGAGGCAGTGGAGGAAGCTCTGCACAAAGAGGGAGCAAAAGCAGTGCCTCAGCACAAGGCAAGACCAGTATGGCCCAAAATGTGACAAAGTTTTGTGTTCTTGCCACAAATGTCTACACCATCACAGATGGCTTCAGTCAGCAGGAAGCAACGTTTCCGTCAGATGGTGACAGACTACATGTCTTGCCCTCTCAGTGTTCTCCCACACGGCTCTTCTCCCTTCAAGTTTTGAGTCTCTAAGCTGGATACATGACCAGAGCTTAGCCGGTATGCATTGAAGGTGCTGGCTTGCCCTGCTGCTAGTGTATTATCAGAACGTGTCTTTAGTGCCGCAGGTGGTGTACTAACAGACTGTCACACGCGACTATCCTCCGATAACGTTGACGGCTTACTTTTCTGAAAATGAACAAGGCCTGGCTCTCGCACGAATTTGCCACTCCTGTTCCAGATTAAATAATTGGTTGGCAACAGTATCCAGGTCTCCTGTTGTGTTCATGTTTCTACCACCTGAACTGTAATCCCTGGACTCCAACACCACCAGTTTCTGCTCAGAAGTGCCATCTGCACAGTCAACACATGCTCCAGTGTTGTTGGGTTTCAGTAACGTCAGCTGATCCCCTGCTGTGTGTCCGGCAATTCCTCCTGCTCCGTCCACACTCACACTACAACAGATATTAAACTTGCTCCATTTAGGCCTCTGGCTACACTCTGCTTCTCCTGTAATCCCTTGGCTCAAACACCACCCGTTGCTGCTCAGAAGTGCCATCTGCACATTCAACACATGCTCCAGTGTTATTTGGTTTCAGTAACATCAGCTGGTCCCCTGCTGAGTGTCCGGCAATTCCTCCTGCTCTGTCCACACTCACACTACTACAGATATTTAACTTGCTCCAATTAGGCCTCTGGCTACAATCTGCTTTTCTTGGAATCCCTGGGCTCTAAACCACCAGTTGCTGCTCAGAAGTACCGTCTGCACAGTCAACACATGCTCAAGTGCTATTGGGTTTCAGTAACGTCAGCTGATCCCCTGCTGTGCGTCCGGCAATTCCTCCTGCTCCATCCACACTCACACTATTACAGATAATAAACTTGCTCCAATTAGGCCTCTGGCTACACTCTGCTTCTCCTGTAATGCCTGGGCTCAAACACCACCAGTTGCTGCTCAGAAGTGCCATCTGCACAGTCAACACATGCTCCAGTTTTATTGGGTTTCAGTAACGTCAGCTGATCCCCTGCTGTGTGTCCAGCAATTTCACCTGCTCTGTCCAAATTCACACTACTACAGATTTTAAACTTGCTCCAGTTATGCCTCTGCCTCCACTCTGTTTCTAGTATTTACCCTGGGCTCCAACACCACCATTTGCTGCTCAGAAGTGTCTTTGGCACGGGTCCTCCCTTCTGCCCAGCCTGGTTCCAGTACGCCAGCTGTTTCCGGGTAGTGTCAACGTCACTTTGCCTACAATACGTTGTCCTGTCGGGTTGCGGTCAGGTTAGCCGACTCTATGGTGCCTGCATTTTAGGTGCTTCCTATGTGGGCTGCGGGATCGGGCAATGAAGGCTGGTTCCATAGTGCCAATAGGACAAGCACCCCATGTAGGACTATGGGTTTCGGTAACTACAGCAGGCTCGCGGCCTTGCACTTTTTTTATCATGTGGACCTTCTGCTGCCTATCTGAGTTCCAGCACCATTAGCTGGTTCTTTGGAAGTCAATGTTGTATAGGTCACCCTGGCTTCCAGTACCGTCAGCTGGTTCCAGGCCGAACCTTTGGCTTAGGTGCCTCCTTCTCGGTATCCGAGTTCCACCAACGTCTGGTGGTCCTTGGTAGTGCTTTCTGGCATGGGTACCTCCTGCTTAGTAACCGGGTTCCAGTACCATCAGCTGTTCCTCGGTAATCCATTGGCTCTTTTACCTTCTGCTACCCATCCGGGTTCCAGTACCGTCAGCTGGTTCTCGGCAGTGTCTTTGGCTCTTGTACCTTCTGTTCCCCTTCCGGGTTCCAGTACCATCAGCTGATTCTCGGCAGAATCTTTGGCTCTTGTACCTTCTGCTACCCATCGGGGTTCCAGTACCGTCAGCTGGTTCTCGGCAGTGTCTTTGGCTCTTGTACCTTCTGCTACCCATCCGGGATCCAGTACCATCAGCTGGTCCTCGGTAATCCATTGGCTCTTGTACTTTCTGCTACCCTTCTGTGTTCCAGTACTATCAGCTGGTTCTCGGTAGTGTCTTTGGCTCTTGTACCTTCTGCTACCCATCTGGGTTCCTGTACCGTCAGCTGGTTCTCGGCAGTATCTTTGGCTCTTGTACCTTCTGCTACCCATCGGGGTTCCAGTACCGTCAGCTGGTTCTCGGCAGTGTCTTTGGCTCTTGTACCTTCTGCTACCCATCCGGGTTCCAGTACTATCAGCTGGTTCTCGGTAGTGTCTTTGGCTCTTGTACCTTCTGCTACCCATCTGGGTTCCTTTACCGTCAGCTGGTTCTCGGCAGTATCTTTGGCTCTTGTACCTTCTGCTACCCGTCCGGGTTCCAGCACCATCAGCTGGTTCTCGGCAGTGTCTTTGGCAGGGGTGCTCCCTCCTGCCCAGCCTGGTTCCAGCACACCAGCTGTTTCCGGGTAGTGTCAACGTCACTTTGCCTACAATACGTTGCCCTGTCGGGTTGCGGTCGGGTTAGCTGACTATATGGTGCCTGCAGTTTAGGTGCTTCCTATGTGGGCTGCGGGATCTGGCATTGAAGGCTGGCTCCGTAGTGCCATTAGGACAAGCACCCCCTGTAGGACTGGGTTTCGGTAACTGCGGCCGGCTCGCGGCCTTGCCACTTTTTTTATCATGTGGACCTTCTGCTGCCTATCTGAATTTCAGCACCATTAGCTGGTTCTTTGGAAGTCAATCTTGAATAGGTCGTCCTGGGTTCCAGTACCGTCAGCTGGTTCCAGGCAGAGCCTTTGGCTTAGGTGCCTCCTTCTCGGTATCCAAGTTCCACCAACGTCTGGTGGTCCTTGGTAGTGCTTTCTGGCATGGGTACCTCCTGCTTAGTAACCAGGTTCCAGTACCATCAGCTGGTCCTTGGTAATCCATTGGCTCTTGTACCTTCTGCTACCCATCCGGGTTCCAGTACCATCAGCTGGTTCTCGGCAGAGTCTTTGGCTCTTGTACCTTCTGCTACCCATCCTGGTTCCAGTACCGTCAGCTGGTTCCAGGCAGAGCCTTTGGCTTAGGTGCCTCCTTCTCGGTATCCGAGTCCCACCAACATCTGGTGGTCCTTGGTAGTGCTTTTTGGCACGAGTACCTCCTGCTTAGTAACCGGGTTCCAGTACCATCAGCTGCTCCTCGGTAGTTCCATTGACTCTTGTACCTTCTGCTACCCATCCGGGTTCCAGTACCGTCAGCTGGTTCTCGGCAGTTCCTCAGCCTTCTTGTACCTTCTGCTACATTTCCAAGTTCAAGCTTTTTTAAATGGTTTTTGATAATCACTCTTGATCTCCCTGATGACGACCCTAAAGATGACGACCCTGAAGACCACCCCGAAGAAGATGATGACCCCGGAGATGACGACCCCGGAAATGACGACCCTGGAGACGACCACCCTGAAGACCACCCCGAAGATGACCCCGGAGACGACGACCACAGAGATGACGACCCTGAAGACCACCCCGAAGAAGACGACGACCCCGGAGACGACGACCCTGTAGATGATGACCCTGAAGACCACCCCGAAGAAGACCAAGAAGATTACCCTGAAGAAGATGACCAAAAGGACAAAGAACAAGAAGACAACCACCAAGATACAGAAGAACAAGAGACAGAAGACCAAGAAGCAGAAGAACAAGAAGCTGCAGAACAAAAATCAGAAGAACATTAAGCATAAGACTAAAAATCAGAGCAAAAGATATTATCTAAATTATAAGCAGAAGAAGACTAAGCAGTGTATGGGGGTGAGTCCATTCCTCCTCGTGGTGCCCCTGGAAAAAACCTGCTGCTGCAGGCAAAACTGAACGCGGACAAATCCTGTCGTAAATCTTTTGTGACAGGCAGAACGGAAGGTGTAATCATCATATTTTTATAGATAACAACTACAGGAATGCCTGTCACAAATAAGAATATGATGAAGAATAAGAATATGAAGAAGATGAAGAAGTAGAATATGAAGAAGAATAACAGTTGAATAGGAAGAATATGAAGAATGTAAAAAAAAGACTAATAGGAAGAAGGTCAAGAAGAAGAAGATCAATAAGGTGAAGAAAAAGTTGATGAAAAAGATGCTGCTGCTGAGAATGATGAAGGAGAAAGTGAGGGAGAAGTAAAAAAGAAGGTGAAGAGCATGGTAGTAGTGAAACATCAATTTCTGACAAAATATAAAAAATCTAACCATAGTCAAAATCTTTGTAACTCAGGACCTCAGCCGTCCCCCCGCAAAATTCCCTGGAAGGAATAACTAGCAACACACTGTCCATCAGGAGAAAGCTGATCCCAAACAAATGGCCATATTGTCTCTTTTTGGATAACATGCCCCTGGAGGTCGTACCTTGGCTTATCGAACCAAAATACATAGACGCATTTGACCTCTGGGATTCTTTGCCGAACCTCCCAATTTCTCATTTGCTATCTAATCAAATTAACTGTGCAAATAGCTGGCCATGTGAAGCCAGGAAGCGACCCCGAGATTTCATACAAGTACACCATGTTCAACACATCATATCTAAACTCAAGTCAAACATCCAAAACAACCCAGATTGGCTTTGGTTGGAGCTAATACTCAAACTCAATCCCACACCCCCTAAATTAATATCCAAACTATACCATAACTTAATATCCCCTAATACTAAATTTAAACCCTTATACTTATCCTCCTGGGAGTCTGAGTTGAACATATCTCTCTCCAGTAGGGAAATAGAGCAAGTACTAGGACACTCACATGGGTTCTCAAGATGTGTCCTGTTACAGGAGAATGCTTTTAAAGTCCTTTCCAGATGGTATAGAACCCCCGAGTCGCTCTATCACCTGGGCCTCTCAGACTCTCCTCTTTGCTGGAGATGTATGAGATCAAAGGGCTCGTTATCGCACATATTCTGGTCATGCCCAGCTATCACAAAATTCTGGACAGATGTCTTCAACCAACTCCGCCAATTGGGATTAATAACTCATAACTTAACACCCCAAGAAGTATTACTGTCACTACCCACGAAATCATACAAGCCGAAAAAACATGACCTTCTCCCTCTCCTAATAGCCGCAGCCAAACACTTGATCTCCTTACACTGGAGACAAACGAACCCCCCTCATATTGATGAATGGACCAAAAAAGTCCAGGACATCTGTAGGATGGAGGAGTTGTCCAGCTGGGAGTCTCACTCACACGATAAATTCTTTCGGACATGGTTGCCTTGGCAAATGGCAACTAGCCCTACCTCACTGCCTCCCACTAGCTATTCTTCTTAGCTATATAAGTTTTGTTCTCTCATGACTTCATCATATTTATTAACACTGCACTGTGATGGACCCGGGCACTGCTCATTCACCTGCTCATTCATCTGGTTATATTACTATTATTTGATAATTCCTCATAGCACTCTTTTACAGTTTGGTCGAAATTATCTGTCTATTTCTTGCTAGTTTAAGATCTTACTACACCCGTCCTCCTTAGACGAATGACTTGTATTCAGAGAATCCTACTCGACCACTACATCCCCTCCGGTACATTCCCCCCCCCCCCTCCCCTTATACAGATTTTGTAGTTCTCAGTTCTTGTGTTTTTGTATTTTCTTTTTCTTTTGAGTGCTTTGGGTTACACAACCCAAACTTAGTGACCTAACTTTGCCAACAGAACTTTATGCAAATAACCAAAGCTATGGTCACCTCCGATGAACAAAATGCCCAGTTGATGCAACTGTATGGTTCAATTTATCCCTCTCAAAAGTCTGTAACAGTGTGTCTCAGATTCACATTATACTACTTTATTGTTCATGTATTTTGAAAATTTGAAAATAAAAAATTGTTTTCCTTCATGTACAATTAACCTACAAGGAAAGAAAGGGTTTATTTTCATTCCGATATTTGTGTCCCATTGACTTGCGTTGGTTTCCGGTATCGGAATCGGCGATATCCGATCCAATCCGATATTTTCCGATATCGGAAGGTATCGCTTAACACTACTTATAACCTCTTGCATATTATTTAGAACTTATAATATAGCGGGGTTATACACCACCACTCTGCACTGGCAGAATATATCCTGTTTGCTGTAACTAGCATTTAGGGAAATTGTTTTTATATATCTTTCATTACATGTGCCGTCGGTTACTCTATATTCCTTTCTTCATAAATGGCCAGACACCATATTGGTTTTCTATTATGCACAGCAATTTTTGCACAAATTATTTATATAATTATATTGAACCTCTTGTGTCTAGTAAAATATTTTACTAGAATTTATAATAATTGATTGTACAAATTGATTGTGTAAATTGGTACTTACAACATACTTGGTTTTACTCCTTTTGAACCTGCTTGGTGTGTTGTAATCTATCCCTATGTAAATGTAAATGAATTCTTGTTTGATATATAATAAAATATTGTTATTTTGAAAGTACTCTTTACCTCATTGTTTGACATACAATAGGGCCATTGGATATACAGTTGTGCTCAAATGTTTACATTCCCCAGCAGAATTTTTGCCTTCTTGGTCTTTTTTCAGCGATAATCAATGATAATAACACCAAAACATTTTCTCCACTTATGTTTAGTGGTTGGGTGAAGTCACTTATTGTCAAAGAACTGTGTTTTCTCTTTTTAAATCATAATGACAACCCAAAATATCCAAATGATCCTGATCAAAAGTTCACATACCCCATGTCTTAATACTGTGTATTGCCCCCTCTAACATCAATGACAGCTTAAAATCTTTTGTGGTAGTTGTGGATGAGGTTCTTTATTTTCTCAGATGGGAAAGCTGCCCACTCTTCTTGGCAAAAAGCATCCAGTTCCTGTAAATTTCTGGCTGTCTAGCATGAACTGTGCGCTTGAGGTCTCCCCAGTGTGGCTCAATGATATTGTGGTCAAGAGAATGAGATGGCCACTCCAGAACCTTCACTTTGTTCTGCTGTAGCCAATGACAGGTCGACTTGGCCTTGTGTTTTGGATCCTTGTCATGTTGGAACGTACAAGTATGTTCCACGTGCAGCTTCCGGGGCTGATGAGTGCAAATTTGCCTCCAGTATTTGCTGATAATGTTCAGCATTCATCTTTCCTTCAACTTTGACCATTTGTTAATCACAGTTTGAATGCTGCTGATTGGCATTATCAATTCCTTGGATATCTTTTTGTATCCCTTTCCTGGTTTATACAGTTCAACTAACTTTTCCCGTAGATCCATTGACAATTCTTTTGCTTTTCCCATGACTCACAATCCAAAACGTCAGTGGCTGGATGAAAGTTGCAAGAGTTTGTCTGGATCCTATAAACTCACTCAGCGTTGATGTACACACACTGATTATAAGCAGGTCACAGTTGAGGATGTTACCTTTATTAGCCATTCAAACCAATTTGCATCAACTTCTGTGCATGTTATCAGGCCAAAATCAGCAGGGTATGTGAACTTTTTATCAGGATCATTTGGATGTTTTGGGTTGTCCTTATGATTTTAAAAAGAGAAAACATAGTAGTTTGACAATAAATGGATTCACCCAACCACTAACCATGAGTGGAGAAAAAGTTTTGGTGTTATCATTCATATTCTCTGAAAAATGGCAAGAAAGCAACAATTCTGTTGAGGTATGTAAACTTTAGAGCACAACTATATATTTCACCACACATCTATCAGATTTAAATTTTCTATAAAGGGGCCAGAATCTTATCATATTTTCTATCTATTCCCATTTTTATTCTTTTGAACCAGATCTATCCTCTGATACATTCAACACTGTGTTTAAATCCCGATTTTATCAACAATTTATTTTTCCTCCTTCTCCAGTATTTAACCAGCTTTGAAAAAGGGCATTTGGAGCACATACATTATATAATTTTGCGCGACCTATTGGACAATCCAATAGCAATTTTACCATTCTGCCTGCATCATCATTTTCATGTTGTAGAACTTTGCAATTTGCTTGCTACGGCTGGCGGAATGCACCAAATAAAAAAAGAGTAGTAATAATGTGCGTTCGCAGCCCGGGGTCCAACATGCAGAGATGTTACCTGCTGCTCTGTAATGGCGGACACTATATGGCAGTATAACAATGAACACACACGGGTTAACGTCACCTGGTATGTATAGAGACAAACTCTGTTGCTTCACAGAGCCATAATACCACAGAATGTGCGCTGGTGTTTGGTCCCAGGACTCTGCCCTAAGGTCACGGGATTAGAGTCCTTCCAAACCCACTAATGCACGGCGCCGCTCCTGTGATGCCAGGAAAAATGAAATATATTTCGCGAACGGAGTACGCACAGTGCCGCTCTGGCTGATGCCACTAACTGCCCTAACTAGTGACTTGGAAAGATCACTAGTTGTGCATGGCTCCGCACTGGTGAACACTGCTGAATTGACGCTGTACTCATGCTCTGTGCTGGATTGCACTATCTGGCACTGTACCACCTCCAGACACCCAACCACATATAACACTAGGAAGGAAAATGATTATGAGTTTTCACCAGATACCATACTCGCATCCACACACACATGATTTCTGTTTATACTAGAGCATGGCCGAGCGGCCAATCGAACCTTTAGTTGCAGCCTTCCGGGACCTTGCCAGTGGTCCAATCTGAGCTGCTTGAGGACCTGGATATGTGACCTCCGACCTCCAAAGAGAGGTCGTCTCACGGGCATGCCCGGTAGGCAAAAATCAAGACTTATTCCCAGGAGCATATGCTCGCTGCTGACTAATGCTGGTTACAATAGCTGGACCTGAGATGGCAGCAATAAACAGATGCACAGCATCAGCTTGAGCAAGACGCTGGGACCGATGTCTCTGCTGAGAAGTATCCTCTGTGGCTGAGGAAGAATGAGAGACCGCAGAGGACATGGTTTGGAGATTCCCCCTTTCCAGCGGCTGGAACTCGACACCTAACACTATGTTGCAAAATCAAATGCTTTCTTATTTTATGCTCGAGATCCATATACCTCCCCTACCCACAATTTGTCCATTCTATAAAAATCCTGTTTTTTTTAGATGTGTTTCTTGTAATAGTGCAATATCTGCTTTGAGTTTTTTTAGGATGTCTCAGGACCATCATTCTTTTATGTGGCGACGGAAGTCCCTTTAGATTCCAAGACTTTCAATATGGTATCTCTGTATACAATAATATTTTATAACACCACCTTTCCAAAACATTTCTAACAATATCAGAGAATCAAAATACTTACACTTCACTTTTTTTTCAACCATGAATTAAAGAGACCTCTTATAGTTTCTTTTTTTAGAGTGATAAAATTGCTTCTTTTCAAACACGTCAAATCTTTTAAGAGTTCTTTGCAGTTTTGTAGCTAGAGTTTTGGTTCGGGGGGGGGGCGAAGCTTCTGAGTGAGCCCCTAACCAGGTAACCTTGATTACAACTGAGTGACACACCCTAATAGTGGAGGAGAAACTCAGCAGATGACCGCACTGTTGCTGAAAATAATCTCTATACCAATATTGATATTACCGCCATATGGTCAGTGGTAGAAAACAATCCTACAGAACATATATGAGATCACAGCACAGTTAGAGATGGAGACTTACTGCTGATGTTCTATCTGATGGAGTTGTTTACTTTTCCGGTCTTTTCCATCTGGTCTAGACCGACAACTTCTTCCACCCAGGACTCGTCTGCATAGAATTCAACAAAGACACATTTCACTTCTCATATTTTCAGCACTTCACCATCTATTCCCAACCTGCACAAACTCCTCATCCTACTGGTACCCGAATGCTGCTGCCGTATGTTTCCCTATTACTGCACCTGCTGTGTGGTTCTCTGTGCCCTCTAAATTCTAAAGCAACCATCCAAAATATAGTAATGCTGGGTGCAAGTGCCCCAGAAAACATTGCCCACATTTTGCTCCCTAGAAAGTAATATTGCCCTGTGTGCCCCTTTGATAGTCACAGTAACCTGAGTTCCCTATAACAATAAGTGCTCACTTAACCTTGAATAATGTCCTCAGTCTCCCCATGTACAGCTCCCCTATACACAGTATGATGCTCTCTTATACATAACATGATGCCTCCTCACTGTAATGTACCCCCACACACAGTATACTGACCCCTTAGTATCCCCAAAACTGCTTGATGGCCAAAACAATGTTTGATGGCCCCTTCACTGTAATCCCCACACTGTATGATGGCCCCTTAGATAGCCTCCATATGGTATAATGTGCCAAATAGTCCTCAATATAGTATAATACATTCCCCATAGGCCTGCATAGTATAATGCACTCCCCATAGGCCTTTATAGTATAATGCACTCCTCATTGGCATTTATAGTGTAATGCACTCCCCAAAGGACTGTATAGTATAATGTACTCCCTATAGGCCCGTATAGTACAATGCACTTCCCATAGGCCTGGACAGTATAATGCACCCCCATAGGCAGCCAGTACAGTATAATGCTCCCCCATTAGGCAGCCAGTACTGTATAATGCACCACATTAGGCAGTCTATATAGTATAATGCACCCCCATTAGGCAATCTGTATAGTATGTTGCACCCCATTAGGCAGTCTGTATAGTATAATGCACCCGATAAAAAAAAATAAAAAATCCAATGGCCACCTTTCTTCCAACTTGTTCCCGCGGTGCTCTGAGCGCCTGCTCATCTTCTGACAGCGGGCGCCGGGTACTGACATCATCATTACCCCCTGTCAGTGTCGGCATCTGACATCAGACGCTGACAGGGGATGATGGGAGAAGGAGCGTAATGCCCCCTCTCTCATCAAGCTGACCCTGTGATGGCAGGCAAGGGGCCCACTGCTGGCACAGGGCCCCCCACTGCCTCATCAGGGACCACACAACAGCCAGGCCGCAGAGCAGGAAGATCGTGTCTCCCTGCTCCGCCGCAGAATGTAACTGTATCGACGTGCTGTGGACACCAATACAGTTACATAGCGTAGCTCAGGGTGGGCCCCCTCAGAGCGCGGGGCCCTGAGCCACCTCCCCTCTGCCCCCCAGTAGCTAGTCTACTGGTTCTTAGTTTTTGTTGGTGCTGTTTGGGTCATTCACTGGATTTTGTGAAGCATTTCTAATGAAATCCAAAACTTGGATTGGAACTGTAAATTATTCTATGTCTCCTTCTGGGGAAAATGTTTTAAGGATAACAGGAAAATGTAACGCAAATCTAATGTTTTTCCCTACCAATTCTGTGCAGATTTCACTGAAAGCTCTCATCTTTTTTGCGACTTCCAATCGTATCAGAACCAGAGATGTTTTTTTCCTGCAGTTCTGAAGAATATTTAATTTGTCTACAAACCCCTGCATTTGTTGGAGTGGTGGACCCACTCTGTGGGCTCTTTCTATCTTCAATGTGTGAACAATTTCTAGGAAAGTTGATTGTTCTTTCATGCATATCCCCATTAGTTGATTAGGAGAAATTGATTCTGGCAAGCCTATTATTATCAAGTTGTTTCTCCAAGATCTGTTTTCCAAATCATCTTCTTTATCAGGTAGCGGTTGACTAACCTTAGTAGCCTTTTTTAGATAAGATTGTAACTATCCTAGCTCATCCTCTGCTGAGCTGATTCTGTTTTCTGCTGCATCAACTGCTTGCATATGTTGCAGTGTCATAGTCAGTCTACTCCAGAGTTTGCTTTATATCAGGAGCTAGCATTTTTGCCACTTCTACAGTTAATGTTTTGTATGGCATATAATTAAGCCGAGCGAGTTGTTTATTATCTCCCTCCTCCTCTACTTGCTTCAAAGGAGAAATCTGTGTAGAGAACTTACAATTTTTGTTTGTCCTCAGTGTGTCCAGAGCCTTTTATTAATAGCGGTGGGTGGATTGCGATTCCACCCGCCACTATTGCGGGCACATGTCAGCTGTTAGTGCACATGTCTTGTTAGTGGTAACATTTCTTTGATATTACTTGTGATTATTTATGAAAAATATGGAAATATGGCAAAAAATGTTAAAATTTTGCAATTTTCAAACTTTGAATTTTTATGCCCTTAAATCAGAGAGATATGTCACACAAAATAGTTAATAAATAACATTTCACACATGTCTACTTTACATCGGCACAATTTTGGAAACAATTTTTTTTGCTAGGAAGTTATAAGGGTTAATTAGTTAAATACCGCTGTCAAACGCTGACAGTGGCATTTAACTAGAGCTCACCCAACCCCAGGTCATGAAAAATGGAGACGATTCGGGTACCAGAATATTGCACAATTTTTTTTAGCAAAGTTTGGAATTTTTTTTACCACTTAGATAAAAATTAAAATGAAATAAGATTCATAACTAAATTCAATAAACAATGGCCTGAGTTGACGAACATTATCCACAAACACTAGAATATCCTGCAATCTAATCCCGTATTAACACAAATTCTACCTGTTCATCCTTCAATAGTTCCAAGAAGATCTAAAAACTTGAAGGATCTACTTGTGCATAGTCACTATTCCACGGCTTCTTTAAAATCTATGGCACCAGAAGGTAATGGCTTTTTTCTCCATATAATATGTGCAAAGGGTGCAAAAATATTGTGAGGAGCTGAACTTTTACTAATCATGATGGGTCTAGGATATTTCAAATATGTAAAATGCTTACTTGTGCATCTAAAGGGATTATTTATCATGCCCAGTGCCCGTGTAAAAACATATACGTAGGCCTCACTATGCGAAAATTAAAGGTGAGATATTGAAAAATCATTGGTTATAGAAGACATTAGCACTTTAAAAACCCTGCATAGGCACTTTAAGCTATACCACCATTCGGACCCCAAAGGCCTTAAGATTCAAGCAATTGATCAGGTACAATTGGGAGTTGGGGGGTAATTTGGGCAAGATCCAGGCTCAAAAAAGAGAGCAGATGGATTCATCTGTTAGGATCCATGGCGCCACAGGGCCTAAATGAAACTCTGGGTTTCAATTCATTCTTGTAGTCCTTCTATCTATGGGTAACATCAATATTATCCCTATTCTTAATCTAGGGCCCAGGGTTAACTTTGGAGTTTAATCTATTATCTTGTAGTTCATGTTTTTCATGGCTATAGTTTATATTAATATTGTCCATATTCAATCTATTCTTATCCACATTTCTACTTATCCTGATTTATTATCCTGTTTTTAAGGTTTTATATGTGTTTATGTGTCTTGTTTTAATATTAATTATGTGTATTTTAATTAATTTTCTTTAGTAACGGCATTACTTGTCAGTGGCAACTTACTTCTTTGTGGCCTTTCGTGGACCATGTGGGTTCTTCATCTTGGTGGTGTCCTACAAGCAATAGAAATTTCGTTATGTTTTTACATGGACCAAGTCTTTGGACCTTTTTTGGACCCTACTATTTAATTGTCATTGTTAGATGTCCAATTGAGTTCAAGTGTTTTTTGCTTTAATCTTCCTCTTTTTTTGTATTATCCCCTTTTTTGTATTCTCGTGTTATGTATGTATGCTCACATATTGTAGGGGTTTTGGGTGATATACACTTAGGTTCTAGATTTTTTAGATCCATTTGAACATGCCATGTACAGTGGGGCAAAAAAGTATTTAGTCAGTCAGCAATAGTGCAAGTTCCACCACTTAAAAAGATGAGAGGCGTCTGTAATTTACATCATAGGTAGACCTCAACTATGGGAGACAAACTGAGAAAAAAAAATCCAGAAAATCACATTGACTGTTTTTTTAACATTTTATTTGCATATTATGGTGGAAAATAAGTATTTGGTCAGAAACAAAATTTCATCTCAATACTTTGTAATATATCCTTTGTTGGCAATGACAGAGGTCAAACGTTTTCTGTAAGTCTTCACAAGGTTGCCACACACTGTTGTTGGTATGTTGGCCCATTCCTCCATGCAGATCTCCTCTAGAGCAGTGATGTTTTTGGCTTTTCGCTTGGCAACACGGACTTTCAACTCCCTCCAAAGGTTTTCTATAGGGTTGAGATCTGGAGACTGGCTAGGCCACTCCAGGACCTTGAAATGCTTCTTACGAAGCCACTCCTTCGTTGCCCTGGCGGTGTGCTTTGGATCATTGTCATGTTAAAAGACCCAGCCATGTTTCATCTTCAATGCCCTTGCTGATGGAAGGAGGTTTGCACTCAAAATCTCACGATACATGGCCCCATTCATTCTTTCATGTACCCGGATCAGTCGTCCTGGCCCCTTTGCAGAGAAACAGCCCCAAAGCATGATGTTTCCACCATCATGCTTTACAGTAGGTATGGTGTTTGATGGATGCAACTCAGTATTCTTTTTCCTCCAAACACGACAAGTTGTGTTTCTACCAAACAGTTCCAGTTTGGTTTCATCAGGCCATAGGACATTCTCCCAAAACTCCTCTGGATCATCCAAATGCTCTCTAGCAAACTTCAGACGGGCCCGGACATGTACTGGCTTAAGCAGTGGGACACGTCTGGCACTGTAGGATCTGAGTCCATGGTGGCGTAGTGTGTTACTTATGGTAGGCCTTGTTGCATTGGTCCCAGCTCTCTGCAGTTCATTCACTAGGTCCCCCCGCGTGGTTCTGGGATTTTTGCTCACCGTTCTTGTGATCATTCTGACCCCACGGGGTGGGATTTTGCGTGGAGCCCCAGATCGAGGGAGATTATCAGTGGTCTTGTATGTCTTCCATTTTCTAATTATTGCTCCCACTGTTGATTTCTTCACTCCAAGCTGGTTGGCCATTGCAGATTCAGTCTTCCCAGCCTGGTGCAGGGCTACAATTTTGTTTCTGGTGTCCTTTGACAGCTCTTTGGTCTTCACCATAGTGGAGTTTGGAGTCAGACTGTTTGAGGGTGTGCACAGGTGTCTTTTTATACTGATAACAAGTTTAAACAAGGTGCCATTACTACAGGTAATGAGTGGAGGAAAGAGGAGACTCTTAAATAAGAAGTTACAGGTCTGTGAGAGCCAGAAATCTTGATTGTTTGTTTCTGACCAAATACTTATTTTCCACCATAATATGTAAAAAAAATGATAAAAAAACAGACAATGTGATTTTCTGGATTTTTTTTTCTCAGTTTGTCTCCCATAGTTGAGGTCTATCTATGATGTAAATTACAGACGCCTCTCATCTTTTTAAGTGGTGGAACTTGCACTATTGCTGACTGACTAAATACTTTTTTGCCCCACTGTATATATATATAACTTTTACTTTTCACTATTTTATAATATACTATTTATATATATTGTATACAATTTTATATCTCAATAATAATTATCTTACTAGATTATTCATTTAGGTTGGCCCCTTATCACATTTATTCACCTTCGTTGAGTCACTAACTTTTCACACAATATTTATAACATTAATTAGCATACAGCAATTTATTATTTTATTGTTCAACTTTTAACAAGCTCAGCTTTTATTATATTGGATATATATTATTCAATAGTTTTTTTTGCCACATATATTTATAATAATATATTCACCAATATTTACTTTTGTCCCAGCATAGTTTTGTCGCTTTGTCGCCGCATACATGTTTTGTGGCATTCTACACTTAAGTTCCCATGTCCCTGCGCAGGCGTGTACTACGGAGGACACAGCATGAACTTCAACCCAATATTGCGGCCAACATGCAGCCAGCGGGAAAGGAAAGGGCGAATCGAACACCCGAAAACCCCGCTCATATGACCATAAACTTGTCCCGCCAAATTCAGGTGACAGGTTCCTTTTAAGAGTTCTGGCTCTTAGACGCTCCTAATCAACTCGTTACCTGCATTAAAGACAGCTGTCTTACATAGTCACCTTTATAAAAGACTCCTGTCCACAGACTCAATTAATCATGTGTGACTCTAAACTCTCCAACATGGGTAAGACCAAAGAGCTTTCTAGGGATAGACTATATTCTCAGGAGGAACTGAAAACAGGGTTTCAGGAAACTCAATATACAAAACACTGATCTAGCAGAAAACACAAAATGCAGGCAACATACATTAAATGTTCAATAAATCTGTGTATTTTTAACACAGTTAATAGAATATCAGAATCTTTTTATTATGCTAAATAAATTGTTGGCTTGTTCATCCAAGCATCAGCGCTATAACTGTCCAAAGTATTCATGCCATAAAAAGTTTTCAATTATTTATTTCATAAGTATGCTCATAATAATTTGCTGCAAGAAATGTAGAGATCATTCTTCTGGTATTCACACTCAGCTTCTCTTTGTAATTTATAATGACAACCAAAATTATGAATAATATTTCCATTAGGTAATGAAAGCTAACTATCTGTATTAAGGCTTGCAGGCACATTATTCTGAAATTTCGAAAATTATTTATGCAAATTTTTGAATAAATATAATTCTGAAATACTCCAGGATTGAAACAATTTAATGAAAAGTATATTTGATCAAGCTTTGTGGTTCAGTAACACTTTTCACCAATCATAATTATATCATCTGTTAAGGAAATTTTTTTTTACAAAGCACAATTCTTAAATGCAATGATTTTTAATTTCCTTATTGTAACAACCCTGCCGGCATCACTGCATGGCCTTCCATCCCCCACCTGCCTTAAACACCAACTTACTCACTACTCCGGGTCATGCTGTATGTTCTGTCCTCTGCTGGCTTCTTGCTGTGAAACCTCATGTCTCCTGTTTGCTGGCTTCATGCTTCCTGGCTGTGTGCTTAGGGCAGCGGCACTTCCTGTTTCTTATTGGGTGCACCTTCCTAAGGTGTCCCGAGCTAATTACCTAGAGGCCTCAGTACTTAAGGCATCCTCACCCATTGGAGGATGCCTGAGCAATGATTTCTCTCAGTCAGTGCCTTGCTGATGTGTTGACAAGTCCTGTCTCTGTTTTCTACCTTCTCTGGGAAATCCTAATACTCCACAGAAAGGCCACAGTCAATAAGTCCCATAAAAAATATACTTTATTAAATATATGTTAAAATACCATAGCGTAAAAGGAAAAGGTACAAAAAGAAAAAAAGGGGCTGGTGAAACAACTGTATAGCAGTACCAATGATACACATAGGGCTATAGGGTACCCCCTACTGCATCAACACATCATAGATTGTTAATATATATCACACATTGTGCGGATGGGAGTATGGACATTATATATATATATTGGCAACTCCAGGAGGCAGAGAAAAACCTTGTAGGGGATATACTGCAAATGCATAAGTCAAACTAATTATCCATTACCGGCCATATATCGCAATCATATCCACTCTCAATGTGTTTACCTGATGTGTGCCAACGGTGGGGGACCCGGAGCCCACCCCGACGCGCGTTTTGGAGCACAGCACGGCTCCTTCCTCAGGGGATGTGCCAGGTAAGTGCCAGTAGCGTCATATATCTGGTAACACCGGAACCCATCCTCAGCACATGGCGCACCGCCTGCTGATGCCGCCAGCCAGAAGGCCGCTGCCATCCGGAACCGGAAACATGCGGGCCCCACGTGATCTGGCACCACATGACAGCAGACGTCAGCAAGGACAGGCCGCAGGAGGGCGCCTGCGCAGAGGTGGATCGCGGACGCCATTACCAGTAAGGGCAAACAAGAAGGCACGGCAAACTAAGAACAGACACGTTCACATTGTCATTAAACAGAGACATGAAGTGCTACCGGCTGGCCAGTGTCACAATAGGTGTGCTAGATAAATACGCAAATTATGCCCAATATATGTATAACCGCAAACCCAAGGACACACTAGCCGGAAATGGAGCACCGCATAGCCCGATACGTATAGATAACTAAACCAAAACAGAAAATGCAAAGAAATAAAAAGAAAAGAAAAATACAACAAATATAGATAAAATAAAATAATAATGTGGGACACATATAAATACAAAAAGGACAAAAATTATATATAAATACAACAAAAATGAAAACAATGAAAACAATATATAAAGTGTAAAATATAAATGGGTAGATCGAAGAAATACTTATATACAAATATACCATGCATGTATAAATGCAAAAAGCAAAAAAAAGAAAATTAAAAATTAATACAAAAGTACAATAAAGAAAATAACAATACATAATACATAAAAAACAATCATGTACAGGTGAATCACTTGACCCACCCCAGACCCACAACAAAAATCCAAAAACCTATAATACAAAAAACAATATAGTCCCCCAAATAGCAAAAAAATACACATAAATAAGCCCAAAACTGTTGACAATGCTCATATCCAAAACAATACATAGATAATGGAACCAGACAAGGAACGATATTCAACGGAACCGATGAACGTATCAATACGACATTCCAGACATCCTCGATATTCCAGGATCAACAAAATATGATATACACCTACCTAAAGAAAAATAAATAATAAAATATAAGTAAAAACAATGTACATGCTACCAGTCAATTCCGTATTGTGTAAGGTGCATGTGATCACAAAAATGGAGCAAATGAAATGTGCCCATTTAGTCCATGTGGGTTTATTGTACGTAGTGTCCAAATCCACTTGGACTCAAGCTGCGCTAGACTTTTCGAGAGCTTTCCTCCCCTAACATTGATTTGTAACAGGCCAATACCACGTACCCGTAATAATTTATCATCACAATGATGAAATTCCCAGAAATGCCACGGTAGGGTTTTAAGGGTGGATGCGTCCGTATAGGAGGCTGCCGTGATAATACCCAGTATGTGTTCCCGAATATGGACTTTAAGTTGCCGCGTGGTCAACTCTACATAGATCAGACCACACGGACAGGAGGCACAATAGATCACGTATCGGGAAACACAGGAAATCCGTTGTTTGATGGTAAATTGTTTAGTGCCATCAGAGTTGGAAAAGGAGACATATCATTCAACATTAGGGCATGGACCGCATGGAACGCATCCACCCCCCGGCCTCACCGCATCCAGGAATGTGGGCCCAACCTGCCCAATGTAGTGAGTACGTGTCAGTTTATCATGGAGGTTTCTCGCACGTCTGAACGTAATAGCCGGGTTATCAGGGAGAAATTTAACCATAATCGGGTTGGTCTTCAAAATAGGCCAAGCATTTTTAACTACCATACGCAGCCTCTCATGTTGTGGGTTATACGTAGTAATAAATCTTGCCACGTTGTTAACATTAGATATTATAGGCGCTCTCCCATAGAGCAGGTTATTAAGATTAGAATATTTGGCCCGATGGTATGCCTTCTTGACACTGCGACCACTATATCCCCTAGATAGAAAGCGTTATTTCAACTCCTCCGCCTGAACCTCAAAGTCAGAATCACTTGTACAAATCCGTCGAAGGCAGAGGAATTGACCAACTGGTATGGCCTGAAACATATGGCGCAGATGGCACGATGACGCATGAAGCAAGGTGTTAGTTGCCATTTGTTTTCGGTAGATGTCCGTCTGAATGAGGCCGGATCCATCCTTATAGATGGTAACATCGAGAAAATCAATTTTCTCGGCATCCCACACCGGGGTTAGACGGATGTTCAGATCGTTACTGTTAAGAGAGGATATAAATTGCGCAAGGTTGACGGCGGTGCCCTGCCAGACAAAGAAGATGTCATCGATATAGCGCCTCCATAAAAGGACGCGGTCTATCGACCCCTGTTTGTCTGACAGGAAGAGATCCCTCTCCCACAGCCCCAGGAACAGATTAGCGTAGGATAGCGCAAAGGCCGCACCCATCGCTGTGCCCTGGAGCTGTAGGTAAAAGGATCCCTTAAACACAAAAAAATTGTGTGTGAGGGTGAACTCAAGAAGCTCCAGGATGAGGTCCCTCATAGGTGTAGCTAGTGTGGACGTGCTGAGAAAAAACAGCACGTAACCCATCACTATGACGAATATTAGTATAGAGGGACTCAATATCAACTGAAGCCAAAAGAGTATCACCCTCTAAGCACAGGCCGTCGACCTTACGCAACAAATCACCAGTGTCTTTAAAAAAGGAGGGGAGGTTCAGCACAAGAGGTTGAAGATTGTAGTCAATCCACTTATTGACTTGTCCCAGCATTGATTTGTTCGTACGGGTGGTGACCAATGAATTCCTGAAAATTCCTAGATTTTGGGTGGGGGGGTGATAACTTGACTAAAGAAGAAAGGATTCGTCTTAGGTATCTCCAAGATCTCCCTGACGTGGTGCTGAAGTCGGCCGATAAGGGTGGCAATGTCATTGTATGGCCCAAGATAATGTACGAGAGGGAGGAATTTTGCCAACTGAATAACGCTGTATGCTATAAAAAACTGACATAGAACCCCCTCTCTGCTTTTAATGCAAAATTGGAATCCATCCTAAAGAGGGCATTGGGCAACGACATTGTCACCAAGGATCTGGCTTCGGCGCTCACTGTTAGGGAACCTACAATTTCTATGTTGTACCTCCTACCCAAGGTTCATAAAGACATTAGGTCACCACCTGGCCGTCCAATCGTGTCTGGGAGGTGGAATTTCCTAGAGCAAGTCAATAAGTGGATTGACTACCATCTTCAACCTCTTGTGCTGAACCTCCCCTCCTTTCTTAAAGACACTGGTGATTTGTTGCGCAAGGTTGACGGCCTGTGCTTATAGGGTGATACTCTTTTGGCTTCAGTTGATGTTGAATCCCTCTATACTAATATTCGTCATAGTGATGGGTTACGTGCTGTTCGATTTTTTTTCTCAGCACGTCCACACTAGCTGCAACTATGAGGGACCTCATCCTGGAGCTTCTTGAGTTCACCCTCACACACAATTTTTTTGTGTTTAAGGGATCCTTTTACCTACAGATCCAGGGCACAGCGATGGGTGCGGCCTTTGCGCCATCCTACACTAATCTGTTCCTGGGGCTGTGGGAGAGGGATCTCTTCCTGTCAGACAAACAGGGGTCGATAGACCGCGTCCTTTTATGGACGCACTATATCGATGACATCTTCTTTGTCTGGCAGGGCACCGCCGTCGACCTTGCGCAATTTATATCCTCTCTTAACAGTAACGATCTGAACATCCGTCTAACCCCGGTGTGGGATGCCGAGAAAATTGATTTTCTCGATGTTAGCATCTATAAGGATGGATCCGGCCTCATTCAGATGGACATCTACCAAAAACAAACGGCAACTAACACCTTGCTTCATGCGTCATCGTGCCATCCGCGCCATATGTTTCAGGCCATACCAGTTGGTCAATTCCTTCGCCAGATTTGTTCAAGTGATTCTGACTTTGAGGTTCGGGCGGAGGAGTTGAAACAACGCTTTCTATCTAGGGGGATATAGTGGTCGCAGTGTCAAGAAGGCATACCATCGGGCCAAATATTCTAATCGTAATAACCTGCTCTATGGGAGAGCCCCCATAAAATCTAATGTTAACAATGTGGCAAGATTTATTACTACGTATAACCCACAACTTGCGAGGCTGCGTATGGCGGTTAAAAATGCTTGGCCTATTTTGAAGGCCGACCCGATTATGGTTAAATTTCTCCCTGATAACCCAGCTATTACGTTCAGACGTGCGAGAAACCTCCGTGATAAACTGACACGTAGTCACTACGTTGGGCAGGTTGTGCCCATGTTCCTGGATGCGGCGAGGCCGGGGGTGGATGCGTTCTGTGCGGTAGGTGTGTCGCGTGCCCTAATGTTGAAAGATGTGTCTCCTTTTCCAACTCTGATGGCACTAAACAATTTACCATCGAACAACGGATTTCCTGTGTTTCCCAATACGTGATCTATTATGCCACCTGTCCGTGTGGTCTGATCTATGTAGGGTTGACCACGCGGCAACTTAAAGTCCGTATTCGGGAACACGTACTGGTTATTATCGCGGCAGCCTCCTGTACGGACGCATCCACCCTTAAAACTCTACCGCGGCATTTCTGAGAATTTCATCATTGTGATGATAAATTATTATGGGTACGTGGTATTGACCTGTTACAAATCAACGTTAGGGGAGGAAATCTCTCGAAAAGTCTAGCGCAGCTTGAGTCCAAGTGGATTTGGACACTACGTACAATCCACCCACATGGACTAAATGAGCACATTTCATTTGCTCCATTTTTGTGATCACATGCACCTTACACAATAGTGAATTGACTGGTAGCATGTACATTGTTTTTACTTAAGTTTTATTTTTTCTTTTGCTTTAGGTAGGTGTATATCTTATTTTGTTGATCCTGGAATATTGAGGATGTCTGGAATGTCGTATTGATGCGTTCATCGGTTCCGTTGAATATCGTTCCTTGTCTAGTTCCATTATCTATGTATTGTTTTGGATATGAGCATTGTCAACAGTTTTGGGCTTTTTCATGTGTATTTTTTGCTATTTGGGGGACTATATTGTTTTTTGTATTATAGGTTTTTGGATTTTTGTGGTGGGTCTGGGGTGGGTCAAGTGATTCGCCTGTACATGATTGTTTTTTATGTACTATGTATTGTTATTTTCTTTATTGTACTTTTGTATTAATTTTTAATTTTCTTTTTTTTTGCTTTTTGCATTTATACATGCATGGTATATTTGTATGTAGGTATTTCTTCGATCTACCCATTTATATTTTGCACTTTATATATTGTTTTCATTGTTTTCATTTTTTTTTTGTATTTATATATAATTTTTGTCCTTTTTATAATTTTTGTCCTTTTTGTATTTATATGTGTCCCACATTATTTTATTTTATCTATATTTGTTGTATTTTTCTTTTCTTTTTATTTCTTTGCATTTTCTGTTTTGGTTTAGTTATCTATACGTATCGGGCTATGCGGTGCTCTGTTTCTGGCTAGTGTGTCCTTGTGTGGGCGGTTATTAATATATTGGGCATAATTGCGAAGTTATCTAGCACACCTATTGTGACACTGGCCGGCCGGTAGCACTTCATGTCTCTGTTTAATGACAATGTGAACGTGTCTGTTCTTAGTTTGCCGTGCCCTCTTGTTTGCCCTTACTGGTAATGGCGTCCGCGATCCACCTCTGTGCAGGCGCCCTCCTGCGGCCTGTCCTTGCTGATGTCTGCTGTCATGTGGTGCCATATCATGTGGGGCCCGCATGTTTTCTGTTCCGGATGGCAGCGGCGTTCTGGCTGGTGGCATCAGCAGGCGGTGCGCCATGTGCTGAGGATGGGTTCCGGTGTTACCAGATATAAGACGCTACTGGCACTTACCTGGTACACCCCCTGAGGAAGGAGCAGTGATGTGCTCCGAAACGCGCGTCGGGGTGGGCTCAGGGTCCCCTGTTATGGCTGGCAATCAGGCAACACAGCGTGCAGTAATCAGCGCACATACAGAGATCTGGCAATAACCCAAAACAATAGGACGAGCTCTGAGACGTGGAATCTCTGTAGACTGCAGTACCTGATCTATCCTCACACAACTGGAAGCAGCAGTGGATTGCGCCTATCCACTACCTATGCAACTCGGCACTGCCTGAGGAGCTGACTAGCCTGAAGATAGAAATACAAGCCTGACTTACCTCAGAGAAATACCCCAAAGGAATAGGCAGCCCCCCACATATAATGACTGTTAGCAAGATGAAAAGACAAACGTAGGAATGAAATAGATTCAGCAAAGTGAGGCCCGATATTCTAGACAGAGCGAGGATAGCAAAGAGAACTATGCAGTCTACAAAAAACCCTAAAACGAAAACCACGCAAAGGGGCAAAAAGACCCACCGTGCCGAACTAACAGCACGACGGTGCACCCCTTTGCTTCTCAGAGCTTCCAGCAAAAGATAATAACAAGCTGGACAGAAAAAACAGAAAACAAACTAGAAGCACTTATCTAGCAGAGCAGCAGGCCCAAGGAAAGATGCAGTAGCTCAGATCCAACACTGGAACATTGACAAGGAGCAAGGAAGACAGACTCAGGTGGAGCTAAATAGCAAGGCAGCCAACGAGCTCACCAAAACACCTGAGGGAGGAAGCCCAGAGACTGCAATACCACTTGTGACCACAGAAGTGAACTCAGCCACAGAATTCACAACAGTACCCCCCCCTTGAGGAGGGGTCACCGAACCCTCACCAGAACCCCCAGGCCGACCAGGATGAGCCACATGAAAGGCACGAACAAGATCTGGGGCATGGACATCAGAGGCAAAAACCCAGGAATTATCTTCCTGAGCATAACCCTTCCATTTGACCAGATACTGGAGTTTCCGTCTAGAGACACGAGAATCCAAAATCTTCTCCACAATATACTCCAATTCCCCCTCCACCAAAACAGGGGCAGGAGGCTCCACAGATGGAACCATAGGTGCCACGTATCTCCTCAACAACGACCTATGGAATACATTATGTATGGAAAAGGAGTCTGGGAGGGTCAGACGAAAAGACACCGGATTGAGAATCTCAGAAATCCTATACGGACCAATAAAACGAGGTTTAAATTTAGGAGAGGAAACCTTCATAGGTATATGACGAGAAGATAACCAAACCAGATCCCCAACACGAAGTCGGGGTCCCACACGGCGTCTGCGATTAGCGAAAAGCTGAGCCTTCTCCTGGGACAAGGTCAAATTGTCCACTACCTGAGTCCAGATCTGCTGCAACCTGTCCACCACATTATCCACACCAGGACAGTCCGAAGACTCAACCTGTCCTGAAGAGAAACGAGGATGGAACCCAGAATTGCAGAAAAATGGAGAGACCAAGGTAGCCGAGCTGGCCCGATTATTAAGGGCGAACTCAGCCAACGGTAAAAATGACACCCAATCATCCTGGTCAGCGGAAACAAAACATCTCAGATATGTTTCCAAGGTCTGATTGGTTCGTTCGGTCTGGCCATTAGTCTGAGGATGGAAGGCCGAGGAAAAAGATAGGTCAATGCCCATCCTACCACAAAAGGCTCGCCAGAACCTCGAGACAAACTGGGAACCTCTGTCAGAAACAATATTCTCAGGAATGCCATGTAAACGAACCACATGCTGGAAGAACAAAGGCACCAAATCAGAGGAGGAAGGCAATTTAACCAAGGGCACCAGATGGACCATTTTAGAAAAGCGATCACAGACCACCCAAATGACAGACATCTTTTGAGAAACGGGAAGGTCAGAAATGAAATCCATCGAAATATGTGTCCAAGGCCTCTTCGGGACCGGCAAGGGCAAAAGCAACCCACTGGCACGTGAACAGCAGGGCTTAGCCCTAGCACAAATTCCACAGGACTGCACAAAAGCACGCACATCCCGTGACAGAGATGGCCACCAGAAGGATCTAGCAACCAACTCCCTGGTACCAAAGATTCCTGGATGACCGGCCAGCACCGAACAATGAAGTTCAGAGATAACTTTACTAGTCCACCTATCAGGGACGAACAGTTTCTCGGCCGGACAACGATCAGGTTTATTAGCCTGAAATTTCTGCAACACTCTCCGCAAATCAGGGGAGATGGCAGACACAATGACTCCTTCCTTGAGGATACTCGCCGGCTCAGATAACCCCGGAGAGTCGGGCACAAAACTCCTAGACAGAGCATCCGCCTTCACATTTTTAGAGCCCGGAAGGTATGAAATCACAAAATCAAAACGAGCAAAAAACAATGACCAACGGGCCTGTCTAGGATTCAAGCGCTTGGCAGACTCAAGATAAGTAAGGTTCTTATGATCAGTCAAAACCACCACGCGATGCTTAGCACCCTCAAGCCAATGACGCCACTCCTCGAATGCCCACTTCATGGCCAGCAACTCTCGGTTGCCCACATCATAATTACGCTCAGCAGCAGAAAATTTCCTGGAAAAGAAAGCACATGGTTTCATCACTGAGCAACCAGAACCTCTCTGTGACAAAACCGCCCCTGCACCAATCTCAGAAGCATCAACCTCGACCTGGAACGGAAGAGAAACATCAGGTTGACACAACACAGGGGCACAGCAAAAACGACGCTTCAACTCCTGAAAAGCTTCCACGGCAGCAGAAGACCAATTAACCAAATCAGCACCCTTCTTGGTCAAATCGGTCAATGGTCTGGCAATGCTAGAAAAATTACAGATGAAGCGACGATAAAAATTAGCAAAGCCCAGGAATTTCTGCAAACTTTTTAGAGATGTCGGCTGAGTCCAATCCTGGATGGCCTGAACCTTAACCGGATCCATCTCGATAGTAGAAGGGGAAAAGATGAACCCCAAAAATGAAACTTTCTGCACACCGAAGAGACACTTTGATCCCTTCACGAACAAGGAATTAGCACGCAGTACCTGGAAAACCATTCTGACTTGCTTCACATGAGACTCCCAATCATCTGAGAAGATCAAAATGTCATCCAAGTAAACAATCAAGAATTTATCCAGATACTCACGGAAAATGTCATGCATAAAAGACTGAAAAACAGATGGAGCATTGGCAAGTCCGAACGGCATCACCAGATACTCAAAATGACCCTCGGGCGTATTAAATGCCGTTTTCCATTCATCTCCCTGCCTGATTCTCACCAGATTATACGCACCACGAAGATCAATCTTAGTAAACCAACTAGCCCCCTTAATCCGAGCAAACAAGTCAGAAATCAATGGCAAGGGATACTGAAACTTAACAGTGATCTTATTAAGAAGGCGGTAATCAATACACGGTCTTAGCGAACCATCCTTCTTGGCTACAAAAAAGAACCCTGCTCCCAATGGTGACGACGATGGGCGAATATGTCCCTTCTCCAGGGACTCCTTCACATAACTGCGCATAGCGGTGTGTTCAGGTACGGACAAATTAAATAAACGACCCTTAGGGAATTTACTACCAGGAATCAAATCGATAGCACAATCACAATTCCTATGCGGAGGTAGGGCATCAGACTTGGACTCTTCAAATACATCCTGAAAGTCCGACAAGAACTCTGGGATGTCAGAAGGAATGGATGACGAAATAGACAAAAATTGAACATCACCATGTACTCCCTGACAACCCCAGCTGGTTACCGACATAGAGTTCCAATCCAATACTGGATTATGGGTTTGTAGCCATGGCAACCCCAACACGACCACATCATGCAAATTATGCAGTACCAGAAAGCGAATAACTTCCTGATGTGCAGGAGCCATGCACATGGTCAGCTGGGCCCAGTATTGAGGTTTATTCTTGGCCAAAGGTGTAGCATCAATTCCTCTCAACGGAATAGGACACCGCAAAGGCTCCAAGAAAAATCCACAACGTTTAGCATAATCCAAATCCATCAGATTCAGGGCAGCGCCTGAATCCACAAACGCCATGACAGAATACGATGACAAAGAGCACATTAAGGTAATGGACAAAAGGAATTTGGACTGTACAGTACCAATAACGGCAGAGCTATCGAACCGCCTAGTGCGTTTAGGACAATTAGAAATAGCATGAGTAGAATCACCACAATAGAAACACAGTCTGTTCAGACGTCTGTGTTCTTGCCGTTCTACTTTAGTCATAGTCCTGTCGCACTGCATAGGCTCAGGTTTACTCTCAGACAATACCGCCAGATGGTGCACAGATTTACGCTCGCGCAAGCGACGACCGATCTGAATGGCCAAGGACATAGACTCATTCAAACCAGCAGGCATAGGAAATCCCACCATTACATCCGTAAGAGCTTCAGAGAGACCCTTTCTGAACAAAGCCGCTAGTGCAGATTCATTCCACAGAGTGAGTACTGACCATTTTCTAAATTTCTGACAATATACTTCTACATCATCCTGACCCTGGCATAAAGCCAGCAGATTTTTCTCAGCTTGATCCACTGAATTAGGCTCATCGTAAAGCAATCCCAGCGCCTGGAAAAATGCATCAACATTACTCAATGCAGAATCTCCTGGTGCAAGAGAAAACGCCCAGTCCTGTGGGTCGCCGCGCAAAAAAGAAATAATAATCAAAACCTGTTGAATAGGATTACCAGAAGAATGAGGTTTCAAGGCCAAAAATAGCTTACAATTATTTCTGAAGCTCAGGAACTTAGTTCTATCACCAAAAAACAAATCAGGAATCGGAATTCTTGGTTCTAGCATCGATTTCTGATCAATAGTATCTTGAATCTTTTGTACATTTACAACGAGATTATCCATTGAGGAGCACAGAGCCTGAATATCCATGTCCACAGCTGTGTCCTGAAGCACTCTAATGTCTAGGGGAAAAAAAAGACTGAAGACAGAGCTAAGAAAAAAAAATGATGTCAGGATTTCTTTTTTCCCTCTATTGGAAATCATTGGTTGGCTCCTTGTACTGTTATGGCTGGCAATCAGGCAACACAGCGTGCAGTAATCAGCGCACATACAGAGATCTGGCAATAACCCAAAACAATAGGACGAGCTCTGAGACGTGGAATCTCTGTAGACTGCAGTACCTGATCTATCCTCACACAACTGGAAGCAGCAGTGGATTGCGCCTATCCACTACCTATGCAACTCGGCACTGCCTGAGGAGCTGACTAGCCTGAAGATAGAAATACAAGCCTGACTTACCTCAGAGAAATACCCCAAAGGAATAGGCAGCCCCCCACATATAATGACTGTTAGCAAGATGAAAAGACAAACGTAGGAATGAAATAGATTCAGCAAAGTGAGGCCCGATATTCTAGACAGAGCGAGGATAGCAAAGAGAACTATGCAGTCTACAAAAAACCCTAAAACGAAAACCACGCAAAGGGGCAAAAAGACCCACCGTGCCGAACTAACAGCACGGCGGTGCACCCCTTTGCTTCTCAGAGCTTCCAGCAAAAGATAATAACAAGCTGGACAGAAAAAACAGAAAACAAACTAGAAGCACTTATCTAGCAGAGCAGCAGGCCCAAGGAAAGATGCAGTAGCTCAGATCCAACACTGGAACATTGACAAGGAGCAAGGAAGACAGACTCAGGTGGAGCTAAATAGCAAGGCAGCCAACGAGCTCACCAAAACACCTGAGGGAGGAAGCCCAGAGACTGCAATACCACTTGTGACCACAGAAGTGAACTCAGCCACAGAATTCACAACAGTCCCCCACTGTTGGCGCACATCAGGTAAATACATTGGGAGTGGATATGATTGCGATATATGGCCGGTAATGGATAATTAGTTTGACTTGTGCATTTGCAGTATATCCCCTACAAGGTTTTTCTCGGCCTCCTGGAGTTGCCAATATATATACATAATGTCCATACTCCCATCTGCACAATGTGTGATATATATTAACAATCTATGATGTGTTGATGCAGTAGGGGGTACCCTATAGCCCTATGTGTATCATTGGTACTGCTATACAGTTGTTTCACCAGCCCCATTTTTTCTTTTTATACCTTTTCCTTTTATGCTATGGTATTTTAACATATATTTAAGAAAGTATACTTTTTATGGGACTTATTGACTGTGGCCTTTCTGTGGAGTATTAGGATTTCTGTTATACAGTTGTCCCTATTTTTTGGTCCTAACATACGCACATGGTACACTAGTGCCATTATGAGCATCGATCTATTATAATTTTTGTGCTCCATGTGTGTATTATGTATGCCGCAATTCTATTACTTCTCTGGGAAATGCATTCCCAGATTTGTTACTGTGCAATATGTGTCTTGTGTTCCCGCCTCTCTGAGGGCTGCATACTCAGGCCTGAATCCTTGTCTGTACCGCCTTATTCCTGTACCTTATCCCACACCTAACATTGTCTGAACTGAGTCCTTTACCTGTGTCCGTTTGTATACCTGTCTGTTGCCTTTACTATTGCACTGTGTGTTTCCTTGTGGTCTCTGCATCCTGTGACTTTGCTCTGCACTCTGCTCTGCATCCTGTAACTTTGCTCTGCACTCTGCTCTGCATGTTCCGCTCTTTGCTTTGCACTCTGCTCTGAATCTTCCGCTCTTTGCTCTGCACCCTGCGGCTCTGCTCCACTATTTGCACCGCACCTTGAGTCACTGCTCTGTTCTTTGCTCTGCACCTTGTAGTTTTGCCCTGCACCACACCCTGCGGTTCTGCTCTCCAGTCTGAACTGGTTCCTACCAGTTCCTGTCTGAACAGGCTTCTACCAGTTCCCATACACCATTCATACTTGTCCGTGTTTCTGTCCACTCTGAATCAGTTTCAGCTCATCCAGTCTGAACAGGTCCCTCACAGTTCCTATATACCATTCATACTCATCCTTGATTCTGTCCTCTCTGAATCAGTTCTAGCTCATCCAGTCTGAACGGGTCTCTACCATTTCCCATATACCATTCATTCTACTCCGTGTCCCTGTCCTTCCCAAGTCAGTTCCTGTCCCTTCTGTTTCAGTCATGCCCGCCTGCCAGTGTCTCAGCCGTGCCCACCTGCCAGTGTCTCAGCTATGCCTGCCTGCTTGCCAGAGTACCTGCCATGCCCGCCTACTCACCAGAGTACCAGCCATGCTCCCTGCCTGTCTGCCAGTCGAGCCTGTCATCTGCACCTGTCCTAGTGTTCCGTCCCCCAGTGACATCAGCTGCTACATCCAGACACCGCCCTGGAGTGGTACCTGGCAGATACCTTCCGCACAAGCCTGACCTCACCATCAGAGGCTCCAGTGAACACTAAGGTACAGTAGCTGCTTAGTTACACCCCTTCCAGGTTTGCCTAGTTTGTGGCACAGTGGGGCCACACCCCCACGCTTGCACCAACCAGTCAGGACCCGAGCATTACACTTAGGCCATGTTCACACTATGCGTTCTGTCCTGCGGGTTCTCCCACAGCAGATTTGATAAATCTGCAGGGCAAACCCGCTGCGGTTATCCCTGCAGATTTATTGCGGTTTGTCCTGCGGGTTCCGCTGCGGGTTCCGCTGCGGGATTTTCCCCTACTATTGATGCTGCATATGTAGCAATATGCAGCATCAATAGTAGTGCTAAAAATAATAAAATCATGATGATATACTCACCCTCTGACGTCCCGATCTCCTCGGCGCTGCAGGCGGCGGTCCGGTTCCAAAGATGCTGTGCGACCAGGACCTTCGGTGACGTCACGGTCATGTGACCGCGACGTCACCGAAGGTCCTGGTCGCATAGCAAACCTGAGACCGGACGGCCGCGTGCAGCGCTGAGACTTCAGAGGTGAGTATAACATTATTTTTTATTTTAATTTTTTTTTTTAACACAAATATGGTTCCCGGGGCCTGGAGGAGAGTCTCCTCTCCTCCACCCTGGGTATAACCCGCACATTATCCGCATTACTTCCCGCATGGTGTGCACAGCCCCATGCGGGAAGTAAGCGGATCAATGCATTTCTATGTGTGCAGAATCGCTGCGATTCTGCACAAAGAAGTGACATGGTCCTTCTTTTTTTCCTCAACAATTCAGCGCGGTTTTTTTCGGGTTTTTCCGCATCATGTGCACTGCGGTTTTTGTTTTCCATAAGGTAACATTGTACTGTACCCTGCATGGAAAAAAGCTGTGGACCCGCAGCGGCAAAATCGCTGCGGTTCTGCAGTAAAAACCGCATAGTGTGAACATGGCCTTAGGGTAAGTTCACACGGGACTTTTCTGCTGCTTTTTTTTCTGCAGCAAAACCTGATCATCTTGATATGGGTCCCTTGGCGTGGGTTGCCAGCTTCCATATCATGGCCCTAATATCAACTAATACCTTACATATATTTATGTTTTTTTTTTTTTTTTGCACGTATATTTTTTGCAGGGTGCAGCTGGGCCCAAATTGTTCTGTACACTGTGGCCTCTGTTCACACGGGATGCATTTTAGCACTGAGCAGCCCGCCATAGGGCGTTATTAATAGGCAGTAGCCAGATGCTTTGTATTCCTTGTGTGAACACGCCACATACAGAGTATTTTATCTTAGTGCATTGGTGTACCACATGGCCAAACCCTTATTGAAGGCTGGCTGTTTCATTAGGTATTGCACTCGTTCATTTGCAATTTTGTTTGGGTCCGCTGCACCCTGCTTGTGCATTTGTATTGAGGTCTATTCAGACAGGTAAGCATCTTTGCCTGTTTTTGGTGTTTTTTTAATGTCACCTTACAATAGCAAGGTGGCATTAACCCTTCATTACCCCATATCCCACCGCTACACGGGAATGGGAAGAGAGTGGCCAAGTGCCAGAATAGGTGCATCTTACAGATGTGCCTTTTCTGGGGTGGCTGGGGGCAGATGTTTTTAGCCAGGGGGGCCAATAACCATGGACCCTCTCCAGGCTATTAATATCTGCCCTCAGTCACTGGCCTTACTACTCTGGTGGAGAAAATTGCGCGGGAGCTCACGCCAATTTTTTCCACGATTTAACCCTTAAATTTAATAGCTAGAGCGCCGAAATTTTGCACATACACACTACTAACATTAGTAGTGTGTAATATGCAAAAAAAAGGGGGATATGACATGGTTTACTGTATGTAAACCATGTGTCATATCATGTCGGGTTTAGGCAGGAGAAATGAAAAGCCGGCAATTGAATTACCGGCTTTTCAACATTATCGCGCTGAAGTAAATATAAATATATATATATATATATATATATATATATATGTGTGTGTCTCTATGATATATATATATATATATATATATATATATATATATACGAAACCCAACTTTGGAGTACAGATTGCCGACCGCCAACCCAATCCCAGAGTGGGATCGGGTCGGGTTTTACGAAACCCGACTTTGCTAAAAATCAGCGACTTTTGAAAAGTGCCGATCTGTTTCGCTCAACCCTAGTCATCGGTCATCATTTTGATAATGTGGGGGTCCATTTTTAGGATACGCAAGGCATACTCTGTCATGTGGGCCAATGTTCCAGGTGTCAATTCACTGCTTGTGCTGGGTTGAGGAGCACTTTCTTGCAAATCAACATCACTTGTGGCCCGCAAAAACCCTGTACCTGACCTTGCAATGCCACCAGTTTCTATTGCCCCCTGAGAAGCATCCTCCTCCCATAAATATTCATCCCCATCATCCTCCTCCTCTTCATCTGCCACCTCGTCCAGGAGAGTTCCTTGAGCAGACAATGGTTGACTGCCATCAAGGCTTCCCTCCTCCACAGCTACAGATGCCTGCTCCTTGATGTGCGTCAAACTTTGCATCAGCAGACACATTAGTGGGATGCTCATGCTTATGATGGCATCGTCTGCACTTACCAGCCGTGTGCATTCCTCAAAACACCGAAGGACTTGACAGAGGACTAGGAGCTTTGACCACTGCACACCAGACAACTCCATGTCTGCCATCCAAGCACCTGCCCATGTATGTGTATCCTCCCACAAATAAATTACAGCACGCCTCTGTTCGCACAGCCTCTGAAGCATGTGCAGTGTGGAGTTCCACCTTGCTGCAACGTCGATTATTAGGCGGTGCGGGGGAAGATTCAGCAATCGCTGATGGTTCTGCATACGGCTGGAGTGTACGGGCGACCGGCGGATGTGCGAGCAAAGTCTTCGCACCTTCAGGAGCAGAGCTGGTAACTCCGGAAAAGTTTTGAGGAAGCACTGCACCACCGAGTTCAAGGTGTGAGCCAGGCAAGGTGTGCGTTTCAGTTCTGAAAGGGCTATGGCAGCCATAAAATTCCTTCTAATATCACTGACTACCTTGCCTGCCTTAAGATGTACACTGACCAGCTATGACTGTGTTTCTTGCTGCAAGTACTTGACTAGTACTTCCGCGGTGTGTCTGTTGTCGCCCAAACACTTCATTTGTAACACAGCCTGCTGACGCTTACCACTAGCTGTTCGATAATGGGACACATCGTGTGCAACACTGGCAGCTGCGGATGGAGTGGTAATGCGACTGCGCTCTGTGGACGAGCTTTCGCTTCTGGAGGAGAACGAGGAGGAGGGGTGGCGAACGCCTACAGCCAGCTGTTTCCTAGACTGTGGGCTAGGCAGAACTGCCCCACTATGGCTGTCCCATGTGGACCCTGCATCCACCACATTAACCCAGTGTGCCGTGATGGACACGTAACGTCCCTGGCCATGCCTACTGGTCCACGCATCTGTTGTGAGGTGCACCTTTCTACTGACTGATTGCCTCAGTGCATGGACAATGCTGTCTTTGATATGCTGGAGGAGGGCTGGGATGGCTTTTCTCAAAAAGTAGTGTTGACTGGGTAGGTCTGGTGTGTGTTGTGAATTCTGTGGCAGAGCTCCCTCCTGTGGTCACAAGTGGTACTTCGGCTGATTCTCTCTGTGAGCTTCCGTTGGTGGAGGAAAGTGGTACTGCGGCTTCTGAGTTTCCTTCCTCAGGTGATGTGGTGAAGTCGTTAGGTGCTGCTCTATTTAACTCCACCTAGTGCTTTGATCCTGGCCTCCAGTCAATGTTCTAGTATTGGACCTGTTTCCTCCTGGATCGTTCCTGTGGCCTGCTGCTCTGCATAGCTAAGTTCTGCTTTGCTATTTTGTTTGCTGTTTTTTCTGTCCAGCTTGTCTATTTGTTTTTTCCTGCTTGCTGGAAGCTCTGGGACGCAGAGGGTGTACCTCCGTGCCGTTAGTTCGGTACGGAGGGTCTTTTTGCCCCCTTTGCGTGGTTTTTGTAGGGTTTTGTGTTGACCGCAAAGTTACCTTTCCTATCCTCGCTCTGTTCAGAAAGTCGGGCCTCACTTTGCTAAATCTATTTCATCTCTACGTTTGTCTTTTCATCTTAACTCACAGTCATTATATGTGGGGGCTGCCTTTTCCTTTGGGGTATTTCTCTGAGGCAAGGTAGGCTTATTTTCTATCTTCAGGCTAGCTAGTTTCTGAGGCTGTGCCGAGTTGCATAGGGAGCGTTAGGCGCAATCCACGGCTGCCTCTAGTGTGGTTGGAGAGGATTAGGGATTGCGGTCAGCAGAGTTCCCACGTCTCAGAGCTCGTTCTATGTTTTTGGGTTATTGTCAGGTCACTGTATGTGCTCTGACCTCTATGTCCATTGTGGTACTGAATTATCTTATCATAACAGGTGTGGTACTGCGTAGGCCATCAGTGCTTTGAAAGCTTCGCTTTCAACCAACCGGTAGGGCATTATCTCTAATGAGATTAGTCTAGCAATGTGGGCGTTCAAACCCTGTGTATGCGGATGAGAGGATGAGTACTTTCTTTTCCTAATGAGAGTCTCTTGTAGGGTGGACTGGAGAAGTGCATATGGTGGAACTAGCGGTGGTGGTGGTGGACATGGCGGATTGAGAGAGGGTTGGTGTTGGTATTCTCGATGTTGGCCTACATACAGTATTTTTTACCAATAACCTTGTGATTCCCTGACTGCTTTGGCCTTGCGATGATACCTCCACATTTGCTGCTGGTGGTGTCCTAAACGGTGGGCTTACAGTGAGGGAAGCAATGTAGCGTTGCTGACTACCTTCATTCTGACCAGGTGCAACAACGGTACGGGACGTTTGGTAATTAGTCCAGGCTTGCAAGTGCATGCTGGTTAAATGTCTAAGCATGCACATTATATTTAAATTTTGATGATTCTTACCTCTGCTAAAGGTCTTTGAGCATTTCTTGCAGATAACTTTTGACTGATCATTCGGATCTTGGTTAAACAATCGCCACACTGCACTCTTTCTACTATGGAATACCTTTTCAGGCATTGCACGCTGTGCTACTTTCACCAGATGGCCACGCTGTCCTAAAACTGTTTTTGTTTTTGACAAACGTTTTTGGCCTGATACGGGCCTGGCAGATGACAGCTGTTGTGATGTAGATGGCTGCTTGCGGATCATTCTCCTCCGCTTCTGAGCTAGTGGTAGCGGCACCCTCTTCCCCCAATGGCTGTCAATCTGGGTCAACAATTGGGTCATCTATCACCTCCTCTTCAATGTCATGTGCACCTTCCTCTGTGTCACTGTGTAAGGTGCTATAGCGTTTGGGACGGGGCACCATAGTCTCATCAGGGTCAGATTCTGGCTTAGTACACTAGGAGGGCAATGTAGTGATCTGAGCCAATGGAACAGCATTATAATCTAGCTGTGGCTGTGCATCAGTGCACTCCATGTCCCATTCATCTTGTAATGGGCATTTAACAATTTCCCGTTCTAAATCAGGCACGGTATGTGTAAAGAGCTCTATGGAGTAACCTGTAGTGTCGCCTGACGCATACTTCACTTTTGGTTTGGGTGAAGGACACAAGGAAACGTCTTGTTCCTGACCGGGAGCATCCACTGACAACTCACTGCTTTTATATTTGGAACTTTCTGAAGAGGAGGTGAAAGAGTCTGAGTCAGCAAGGAAAGCCAAAACTTTTTCCTGCTGCTCCGGCTTTAAAAGCCGTTTTCCTACTCCCAGATAAGGGAGCCTTCGAGGCCTTGTTTAGCCAGATGATGATGCTGGCTCAACACCTCCAGCCTTAGGTGCTATTGTGCTTTTGCCACTACGAGCAGATGCACCACCACCACCATCAGTACCAGCTGGCAACCACCGCCCACGGCCTCTCCCACCTGACTTCCTTGTTTTTTGGAAAATGTAACCAAAATAACAACCATTGTATGGTGCTGTAAAACAAGGTAGAAGGTGCATATAAACGTGTTGAGAATTTAAATCTCCCTTTTTTTGGGAGACTGAACAAAAAATCAGGCCCTGTGCAAAAAACAACACAATGTAAGTGGCAGAAAGTGGCTGGCTGATATACGACAAACTAACAGGACAGAAGTATATCCACTCTGTGAGAATTTGAATATCCCTCTTTTTTTGGGAGACTGAACCACAACTTAGGCCCAGTGTATATAACAACGCAATCTAAGTGGCAGAAAGTGGCTGGCTGATATACGACAAACTAACAGGACAGAAGTATATCCACTTTGTGAGAATTTGAATCTCCCTTTTTTTTGGGAGACTGAACCACTACTTAGGCCCAGTGTATATAACAACGCTATCTAAGTGTCAGAAAGTGGCTGGCTGATATACGACAAACTAAGAGGACAGCAGTATATCCATTTTGTGAGAATTTGAATCTCCCTTTTTTGGAGGGGAGACTGAACCACAACTTAAGCCCAGTGTATATAACAACGCAATCTAAGTGGCAGAAAGTGGCTGGCTGATATATGACAAACTAAGAGGACAGATGTATATCCACTTTGTGAGAATTTGAATCTCCCTTTTTTTGGGGAGACTTAACCACTACTTAGGCCCAGTGTATATAACAATGTAATCGAAGTGGCAGAAAGTGGCTGGCTGATATACGACAAACTAACAGGACTGAAATACAGTGCAGACCAAAAGTTTGGACACACCTTCTCATTTAAAGATTTTTCTGTATTTTCATGACTATGAAAATTGTAAATTCACGCTGAAGGCATCAAAACTATGAATTAACACATGTGGAATTATATACTTAACAAAAAAGTGTGAAACAACTGAGATTATGTCTTATATTCTAGGTCCTTCAAAGTAGCCACCTTTTGCTTTGATGACTTCTTTGCACACTCTTGGCATTCTCTTGATGATCTTCAAGAGGTAGTCACTGGAAATGGTTTTCACTTCACAGGTGTGCCCTGTCAGGTTTAATAATTGGGATTTCGTGCCTTATAAATGGGGTTGGGACCATCAGTTGTGTTGAGCAGAAGTCTGTTGGATACACAGCTGATAGTCCTACTGAATAGACTGTTAGAATTTGCATTATGGCAAGAAAAAAGCAGCTAAGTAAAGAAAAATGAGTGTCCATCATTACTTTAAGAAATGAAGGTCAGTCAGTCTGAAAAATTGGGCAAACTTTGAAAGTGTTTCCAAGTGCAGTTGCAAAAACCATCAAGCGCTACAAAGAAACTGGCTCACATGAGAACCGCCCCAGGAAAAGAAGACCAAGAGTCACCTCTGCTTCTGAGGATAAGTTTATCCAAGTCACCAGCCTCAGAAATAGCAGGTTAACAGCAGCTCAGATTAGAGACCAGGTCAATACCACACAGAGTTCCAGCAGCAGACACATCTCTACAAATACTGTTAGGAGGAGACTTTGTGCAGCAGGCCTTCATGGTAAAGCTGCTAGGAAACCACTGGTAAGGACAGGCAACAAGTAGAAGAGACTTGATTGGGCTAAAGAACACAAGGAATGGAAATTAGACCAGTGGAAATCTGTGCTTTGGTCTGATGAGTCCAAATTTGAGATCTTTGGTTCCAACCACCGTGTCTTTGTGCGACGCAGAAAAGGTGAACGGATGGACTCTACATGCCTGGTTCCCACCGTGAAGCAAGGAGGAGGAGGTGTGAAGGTGTGGGGGTGCTTTGCTGTTGGGGATTTATTCAAAATTTTAGGCATACTGAACCAGCATGGCTACCACAGCATCTTGCAGTGGCATGCTATTCCATCCTGTTTGCGTTTATTTGGACCATCATTTATTTTTCAACAGGACAATGACCCCAAACACACCTCCAGGCTGTGTAAGGGCTATTTGACCAAGAAGGAGAGTGATGGGGTGCTACGCCAGATGACCTGGCCTCCACACTCACCAGACCTGAACCCAATCAAGATGGTTTGGGGTGAGCTGGACCACAGAGTGAAGGGAAAAGGGCCAACAAGTGCTAAGCATCTCTGGGAACTCCTTCAAGATTGTTGGAAGACCATTTCCGGTGACTACCTCTTGAAGCTCATGAAGAGAATTCAAAGAGTGTGCAAAGCAGTCAACAAAGCAAAAGGTGGCTACTTTGAAGAACCTAGAATATAAGACATATTTTCAGTTGTTTCACACTTTTTTGTTAAGTACATAATTCCACATGTGTTAATTCACAGTTTTGATGCATTCAGCGTGAATTTACAATTTTCATAGTCATGAAAATATAGAAAAATCTTTAAATGAGAAGGTGTGTCCAAACTTTTGGTCTGTACTGTATATCCACTTTGTGATAATTTGAATCTCACTTTTTTTGGGGGGAGACTAAACCAAACCTCAGGCCCTGTGCATAAAACAAAACAATGTAAGTGGCAGAAAGTGGCTGGCTGATATACCACAAACTAACAGGACTAAAATATAACCACTTTGTGATAATTTTAATCTCACTTTTTGGCGCGAAGATCGCCCACCTCATGACCGATCCCACACTAGGATCGGGTTGGGTTTCATGAAACCCGACTTTGCCGAAAGTTGGCGATTTTTGAATTTGTCCGATCCATTTCGCTCAACCCTAGTTAGGAAATTATAATGATAAGTTTACCAGCAATTTCTAATTTTTACAACACAATTTGGAAAACCATTTGTTTTAGGGACCACCTCACATTTGAATACAGTTTGAGGGGTCTATATGGCTGAAAATACCTAAAAGTGACACCTGTTGTGAATTCTGTTGTCAAGCTCCCTCCTGTGGTCATGAATGGTACTTCGGCTGGTTCTGTCCATGGGCTTCCTCTGGTGGTTGTGAGTGGAGCTGCGGCTTCTGAGTTTCCATCTACAGGTGACGAGGTTAATTCGTTAGCTGGCTGCTCTATTTAACTCCACTTAGATCATTGCTCCATGCCACCTGTCAATGTTCCAGTATTGGTCTAGTTCTCTCCTGGATCGTTCTTGTGACCTGTCTTCCCAGCTGAAGCTAAGTTACTGCTTGTTTTTCTCTGGTTTGCTATTTTTCTGTCCAGCTTGCTATTTTGATTTTTGTCTTGTTTGCTGGAAGCTCTGGGACGCAGAGGGAGCGCCTCCGCACCGTGAATCGGTGCGGAGGGTCTTTTTGCGCCCTCTGCGTGGTCTTTTTGTAGGTTTTTGTGCTGACCGCAAAGTTACCTTTCCTATCCTCTGTCTGTTCAGTAAGTCGGGCCTCACTGTGCTAAATCTATTTCATCTCTGTGTTTGTAATTTTCATCTTTACTCACAGTCATTATATGTGGGGGGCTGCCTTTTCCTTTGGGGAATTTCTCTGAGGCAAGATAGGCTTTATTTTTCTATCTCTAGGGCTAGCTAGTTTCTTAGGCTGTGTCGAGTTGCATAGGGAGCGTTAGGAGCAATCCACGGCTATTTATAGTGTGTGTGATAGGATTAGGGATTGCGGTCAGCAGAGTTCCCACGTCTCAGAGCTCGTCCTATATTATTAGTAACTATCAGGTCATTCCGTGTGCTCTTAACCACTAGGTCCATTATTGTCCTTACCACCAGGTCATAACAGACACCATTCTGAAAACTGCACACCCTCTAGCTGATCAAAACCACATTCAAGAAGTTTATTACCCCTTCAAGTGTTTCACAGCAGCAGAAGCAACGTGTAAGGAAAAAATTAACGTTTAACTTTTTAGTCACAAAAATGATCTTTTAGCAACTTTTTTTATTTTCCCAAGGGTAAAAGGAGAAAGTGTACCCCAAAGTTGTTGTCCAATTTTCCTGAATACGCTGAAACCCCATATATGGGGGGAAACCACAGTTTGGACCCACGGCAGGGCTCGGAAGGAAAGGAGCGCCACTTAACTTTTTGAATGGAAACTTTGATCCAATCATTAGCGGACACCATGTCACGTATGGAGATCCCCAGTGCGCTGAAACATTAGAGCTCCCCCAAAAGTGACCACATTTTTAAAAATAGACCCCCAAAGAACTTATCTAGATGCATAGTGAGCACTTTGAACACCAAGGTGCTCCACAAATTGATCCATAAAATGAAAAAGTACTTTTTTATAAAAAAAAATTATTTTAGCCTCGATTTTTTCATTTTCACATGGGCAACAGGATAAAATAGATCCTAAAATTTGTTTGTTGATTTCTACTGAGTACACCGATACCTCATACAGTTTGGGCGCACGGCAGGGCTCGGAAAGGAAGGAGCGCCATTTGACTTTTTGAATGGAAAATTTGCTCCAATCGATAGCAGTCACCATGTCGCGTATGGAGAGCCCCTGTGTGCCTAAACAGCAAGACCCCCAATGAACTTATCTAGATGCATAGTAAGCACTTTTTGAACCCCCAGGTGCTTCACAAATTGATCCGTAAAAATGAAAAAGTACTTTTTTCCACAAAAAATATCTTTTAGCCTCAATTTTTTCATCTTCACATGGGCAACAGGATAAAATGCATCATGAAATTTTTTAGGCAATATCTCTTGAGTATATCAATATCTCATATGTGGGGGTAATCCACTGTTTGGGCGCATGGCAGGGCTCGGAAGGGAAGGAGTGCCATTTGACTTTTTGAATGGAAAATTAGCTCCAATCATTAGCGGACACCATGTCACATTTGGAGAGCCCCTTTGTGCCTTATCATTGGAGTTCCCCCACAAGTGACCCCATTTTGGTAACTAGACCCCCCAAGGAACTTATCTAGATATGGGGTGAGCCCTTTTTACCCCCAAGTGCTTCACAGAAGTTTATAACCAGAGCCGTGAAAATAAAAAATCATTTTTTCCCTCAAAAATTACTTTTTAGCCTGCTATTTTGTATTTTCACAAGGGTAACAGGAGAAATTGGGCCACAAAAGTTGTTGTCCAAATTGTCCTGAGTACGCTGGTACCCCAAATGTGGGGGGAACCACTTTTTGTGCACACGTTGGGGCTCAGAAAGGAAGTATAGACATTTTGAAATGCAGACATTGATGGAATGGTCTCCGGGCGTCGCGCTTGGAGAGTTTCTGATGTGCCTAAACAGTGGAAAGCCCCCAATTCTAATTCCAACCCTAACCCCAACACACCCCTAACCCTAACCCTAGCCACAAACCTATCCCTAACACACCCCTAACCCTAATCCCAACCCTAACCCTACCCCCAACTCTAACTCTAATCCCCACCCTAACCCTACCCCCAACTCTAACCCTAATCCCAACCCTAACTTTAGCCCCAAACCTAACCCTAATTTTAGCCCCAACCCTAGCTTTAGCCCAACTTACTTTAGCCCAACTCTAAAGGTACGGTCACATTTAGTGACGCTGCAGCGATCTAGACAACGATCCTGATCGCTGCAGCGTCGCTGTGTGGTCGCTGGAGAGCTGTCACACAGACAGATCTCCAGCGACCAACTATGCGAAGTCCCCTGGTAACCAGGGTAAACATTGGGTTACTAAGCGCAGGGCCGTGCTTGGTAACCCGATGTTTACCCTGGTTACCAGCGTAAACGTAAAAAAAAAAAAACACTACATACTTACATTCCGGTGTCTGTCCCCCGGCGCTGTGCTTCTCTGCACTATGTAAGCGCCGGCCAGAAAGCAGAGCACAGCGGTGATGTCACCGCTGTGCTTTCCGGCCGGCACTTACACAGTGCAGAGAAGCACAGCGCTGGGGGACAGACACCGGAATGTAAGTATGTAGTGGTTTTTTTTTTACATTTACGCTGGTAACCAGGGTAAACATCTTGTTACTAAGAGCGGCCCTGCGCTTACTAACCCGATGTTTACCCTGGTTACCAGTGAAGACATCGCTGAATCAGCGTCACACACGCCGATTCAGCGATGTCTGCGGGAGTCCAGCGACGAAATAAAGTTCTGGACATTCTGCGCCGACCAACGATGGCACAGCAGGATCCTGATTGCTGCTGCGTGTCAAACTCAACGATATCGCTAGCCAGGATGCTGCAATGTCACGGATCGCTAGCGATATCATTCAGTGTGAAGGTACCTTAACCCTAATGGGAAAACTGGGGTGGGAGGGGGTGATCACTGGGGCAGGGTGGAGATCAGCAGGGCAGGGGGGAGATCAGTGGGGAAGGGGGAGATCAGCTGGGCAGGGGTGATCCATGGGGCAAGGGGGAGATCGTGGGGCTGGGCAGTGATTAAGGGGGTGATCTTCGGGGCAGGGGGTTATATGCGGGGAAGGGGGAGATCACTGGTGCAGGGGAGAAATCAGCAAGGCAGAGGGGAGATCAGAGAGGAGATCTGTGGGGCAGGTGCGATCAGTGGGGCAGGGGGGAGATCAGCGGGGCAGAGGGGCGATTCACGGGGCTGGTTGGAGATCAGGGGGCAATCTGAGGGGCAAGGGGCGATCTAAGGGGCAGTTGGTGATCTGAGAGGCTGGTTGGAGATCAGGGGGCAATCTGAGGGGCAAAGGGCGATCTAAGGGACAGTTGGCGATCTGAGGGGCAGAGGGCAATCTGAGGGGCATGGGGCAATATGTGGGGCAGGGGGCGATCTGCTGTGCTTGGGGTGATCAGGGGGGCATGTGAGTGGCAGGGGTTGATCACTGGGTCGGGGGGGTGATCACCGCTGGCAGGAGGGGGCTGTCAGGCATGGGGGGCTGAGGAGATGCAGCAGCAGATGAAGATGGAGGTGGAGATGGAGCTGGCAGCAGCAGCAGGGGAGTGATCACCAGGGCAGGGGGAGGGAGCGGAGGTCGGGGGCATGGAATCGGATGGCGGGGGAGCAGAGGGCAGCAGAGGAGAGTACCTGATGGTGGTGGTGATGATGGTGGTGGTGATGATGTGGTGATGGCAATTGCTGTGAGTTGGTGACAGGGGAGCAAGCAGGCACCTCGCTCTCCAGCTCCCACGGACGGGATGAGGCTCGAGAGGCATTGCAGCCATAGCTTACTCCCCTCCTCCACATCTGATTGGAGAGGTAGCATCACATGGATGCTAGCCTCAATCAGATCTGGGGGAGGTGACAAAAAGGTCACCAGAAGGGATCATAGCCATGAGGGGGGCAAAGCCACCCCCCAGGCTCAAGTACAAGTCCCCTTGTACCTGCGGGTCGGGTGACATTTCAGTGACCCTTGTCACCCGACACCAGGAACGCGATCCCGCCATGATGCATACGCTTCATCACAGGTCGGATTGGCTCCAACTTTCATGATGCATACGCTGCATCAATGGTTGGGAAGGGGTTAATCTCTGACATTTGTGTAATTCTCCAAGACTTCAAGGACTGCACAAAGATGGTGAGCAGCGATAACGCCATAATCAGCGCACCGATCCTGCTTTGGTTCTTACTTAAAAAGTTGCCGCTCTCAATTAAAGCTAAAGCTTTATATGAGTACCAGGTGGAGATGAGGAACACAATGAGACAGGGAGATATGACCCAGCCCAGCTTCATCTCATTTGATCAGGGTGGATTGGCTAACAATGAGGAGGTGTAGGCTGAGGAGGAGGAACAGGCGCTGGTTGCTAGCACCACAGAGCCTTGTACCCACACTAGCTTTATCCCATCTTTTGTATGTGGATAGGCTGAAGAGAGGAATGAGGAGAGAGATGAGAGGATGAGGATATGTAAAAACATTGTTATGGTGGATAGCAAGTAATGATACACTGACTGAACAGAGAACTAGTCTGAACTGGTGTATAACCAAAAACAACTTACATAGGAAAAAGATAAATGGCTGCACTCAATTGTACTAAAGCAAGGGAATGTGTAATACATGAAATGTGAACAGCATAATGGCTTGTGAAATCTATGAAAAAACACATGAGATGCTTAGCACAAAATTTGGCCAAAAAATGTGAGCCCATCCACCAACGTCAAGGTAATCTCATGGATCGGATGGGTCCCTGACCTAATTGCCTAGTGTGAACACTTACCTCTGTCTAATGTCATGGTTAAGCCTGCATTTATAGGAAGGTCGGAATCACATGTGTTTGGATGTAATTAAAATCACAGCATGGTGAAGGGCGGGATGTTGAAGTCAGAAAAAATAGTACATAGCAAGTAATGGTAAACTGACTGAACAGAGAACTAGTCTGAACTAGTGCATAACCAAAAACAACTTACATAGCAAATAGATAAATGGCTGCACTCAATTGTACTAAAGTAAAGGAATGTGTAGTACATGAAATGTGAATAGCATAATGGCTTGTGAAACCTATGAAAAAAACACATGAGATGAACGAAATTTATTGGTTATTTTACATTTTTGTGGAAATTCAAAAACTGAAAAGTTTGCAATATTATTCGGCCCCTTTAACGTAATACTTTTTTGCGCCACCTTTTGCTGTTTACAGCTGCAAGTCGCTTGGGGTATGTCTATCAGTTTTGTACATCGAGAGACTGAAATTCTAGCCCATTCTTCCTTGGCAAACAGCTTGAGCTCAGTGAGGTTTGATGGAGATCAATTGTGAACAGCAGTTTTCAGCTTTTCCACAGATTCTTGATTGGATTGAGGTCTGGACTTTGACTTGGCCATTCTAACACCTGCATAAGTTTATTTGTGAACCATTCCATTGTAGATTTAGCTTTATGTTTGGGATCATTGTCTTGTTGGAAGATAAATCTCCGTCCCAGTCTCAGGTCTTTTGCAGACTCAAAAAGATTTTCTTCAAGAATGGTCCTGTATTTGGCTCCATCCATCTTCCCATCAATTTTAACCATTTTTCTTGTCCCTGCTGAAGAAAAGCAGTCCCAAGCCATGATGCTACAACCACCCTGTTTGACAGAGGGGATGGTGTGTTCAGGGTGATGAATTGTCTTGCCTTTATGCCAAACATATCGCTTGGCAATGTTGCCAAAAAGTTCGATTTTGGTTTCATGTGACCAGAGCACCTTCTTCCACATCTTCCACATGTTTGGTGTGTCTCCCAGGTGGCTTTTTGCAAACTTTAAACAACACTTTTTATGGATATCTTTGAAAAATGGCTTTCTTCTTGCCACTCGTCCATAAAGGCCAAATTTGTGCAGTGTATGACTGATTGTTTTCTTATGGACAGATTGTCCCACCTCAGTTGTAGATCTCTACAGTTCATCCAGAGTGATCATGGGCCTCTTGGCTGCATCTCTGATCAGTCTTCTCCTTGTTGGAGGTAAACGTTTAGGGGGACAGCCGGGTCTTGGTAGATTTGCAGTGGTATGATACTCCTTCCATTTCAATATGATCGCTTGCACAGTGCTCCTCGGGATGTTTAACGATTTGGAAATCATTTTGTATCCAATTCCAGCTATAAACTTCCCCATAACATTATCATGTACCTGCCTGTTGTGTTCCTTGGTCTTCATGATGCTCTCTTTGCTTCACACAGAACCCTGAGACTGTCACAGAGCAGGTGCATTTATACGGAGACTTGATTACACACAGGTGGATTATATTTATCATCATTAGACATTTAGGACAACATAAGATCATTCAGAGATCCATAATGAACTTCTGGAGTGAGTTTGCTGTACTGAAAGTAAAGGGGTCTAATAATATTGCACGCCCCACTTTTCAGTTTTTGAATTTCCAGAAAAATTTAAAATAACAAATAAATTTTGTTCAACTTCACAATTGTGTTCCACTTGTTGTTGATTCTTCACCAAAAATTTACATTTGGTATCTTTATGTTTGAAGCATTATATGTGGGAAAAGGTTTTAAAATTCCAGGGGGCCGAATACTTTCGCAAGGCACTGTACCTTGACGTTGGTGGATGGGGCTCACATTTTTTGGCCAAATTTTGTGCTAAGCATCTCATGTGTTTTTTCATAGATTTCACAAGCCATTATGCTATTCACATTTCATATATTGCACATTCCCTTTCTTTAGAACAATTGAGTGCAGCTATTTATCATTATGGAAGTGTTGACTGAAGTCAGCTTCATGTCTAATACAAGGTGTATCTGAATCTCTCTTCCAACAATTTTTTGCAGTCCTTGCTTCCTTCTTAAATTACACTGAAATTTCCAATTATTTAATAAAAATTTAAATTTTGGCTTACTTTATACGGGAAAGAATGTTTCTTAAAATTTTTTCTTTGAATGTTTTATTGTTAGTCCTTAAAGTGGAGTAAAAGTGTGACACCATTGTTCTCAGCAGTGGGATCTGGGAGTCAGAGATACTTCTAGGGATCATCCCCATTCTGTTCTCCTTCCATTCAGCACTTTTTCCATCCATTTTCAACATTGTCACTTCCCCCCAGACCTCCTTGTAGGGACTGCTGGAAAACGCCCAGATTTCCCATTGACTCCTATTATGCTCATTACTCGAAACAAGCACGCAAGCATTATGAATTTCTTGGTTTGACTAATGAGCATCCAAGCATTTTAGTGCTTGCTCAACCGTAACGTCAATCTCTAGTATGACAGTTGAGGCTTTCACTTAATGAATGCATATGTATAGAAATTCATTCTTGCAGGTTTGGCGCCCTTTTTCATATGCACCTTTTTGTTTTCAGCACAATTAACACCTTACCATCCCTTCCTACTCTGATACATCTGTCCAATGACTGAGGTATTTGAATACACTGATGGCTGACAATTGGTACTTTGCCAAAATGCCAAAAGGCTACAGTTCTTATACTAAGGATATGTGTTATCTTGCTTTTAATAATGCAACATTTATGCATAACTAGATGGTGGCCCGATTCTAGCACATCGGGTATTCTAGAATATGTATGTAGTTTATTTATGAAGATTGAAGAATAATGCAATGAATACACAGGATTTTCTGAGTAAAATATATTTATTATCATTAAATTTTATTGGTCATAGAACTTAATACAAGTGAATGAAATTATGAAACAGATCATCAAAATATATAGACCACATTACTTGAATATCTAACTGTATTTAAATAAATCATTGGACAAAAGAAGTGCATTGACACTATAATGTATTTGTTAACAATATCAAGCCAAAATATTTTTGTACACCACATTTCTTGTGAATACCTTTTGACTACCAATAAGCAACTTTCCTTGTAAAGGGGTAGGAAGAACTTGCACCTTGATGTTGGATCTCATTTTAACTCTTGAAAATGCAACGTAGAGTTGTCCATGAACAAAAACGGGCTCCGGTAGATATATGCCAACACGGTGTAGAGTTTGTCCTTGTGACTTGTTTATTCTCATGGCAAAAGCTGGATTTATTGGAAACTGTCGATGCCGAAGCCTAAATGGAAGAGCGGTGTCCGAGGGACATAAATCAATGCGTGGAATGAACACTTCATCTCCTTTTGCTGATCCAGTGATCACTCTTGCTTGAATGACATGAGAATGGAGTCCAGTAAAAAAAGGCGAGTTCCATTACATAGACCATTTTCCGCAGCAACATTATGATTGTTCCAACTTTCAGTTGTAGTCTGTGGGATGGCATTCCTGATGGCGTAAGACTATTTAAAAATTCAACTGGATAATGCTCTCGTTCATCTTCATTGTCTACATCAACTGAATCATCACTTTTATACAACTTATACTCACCAGGAATTCTATCCATCACCCAGGAATTTAGCAGAGCCACGTCATCGTTCTTGGGACAGAGAATTGCATGAGAAGAGGCCCTCTCAACACTGCTTTGGTCGCTCACATCAATTTCAATGCATTGTCCAAAAACATCAGTTACGATGCAGTGAGTGCACAACATGTCTTCTGGTATTTCAATAATATCTTCTCCAAGGTTGTATTCATTGCTAATTTCACCGTTACCAAGTTTAAGAAGCCAGTTGCTATAGTCTGGGTCAGAAGATCGCATATTATTAATTAGTTGGAGTTTATTGAACTGTTTCCAAAGGTCAGCCATTTTTAAGCTGGACTCAATAACATTGCCTTACATCTCCGCCAATGACAAAAAGTTTACCTCCAAACGGAATTTTTTTTTTCAGCAACATTTGTAGTCATTACTTTACGCAGAAGTCTGTCAATTAAGCTCAAAGCATATTTGGGTGCCATGGTGCACTCGTCAAGTATGAAAACTTGCGTTTTTTAACTGTCTTCCTGCAAATGTGTCTTTAGAGATTTCATTGACTGGAACTGGTATCACAAAGAGTGAATGGATAGTGCGACCTCCTCATAAAAGGTTTGCTGCAATCCCTGTTGTAGCTGATGGCAATATGACTTTTCCCAACCCTCTAACATGATGCATTATAACTTCATAGAGGTATGTTTTACCACTCCCTCCTTGACCATCAATAAAGAAACAATTTGGCCTTGCATCTGTGTGGTTTTCTATAGTGCTCACAATAGTGTCATATGCAATCCATTGTTTAAGGAGTTTGTCTTCTCTGTTGCCAACAATAATTCGTAAGCTTCGTCATAAGGTACCTTCACACTGAGCAACCTTCCAACGAGAATGACAGCGATCCGTGATGTTGCAGCGTCCTGGATAGTGATCTCGTTGTGTTTGACACGCAGCAGCGATCAGGATCCCGCTGTGACATCGCTGGTCGTAGCTAGAAGTCCGGAACTTTACTTGGTCGTCAGATCGGCGTGATTCATCATGTTTGACAGCAAAAACAACGATGCCTGCAATGGTTTTTCATGGAGCTAACAACCAGTGAGAACGATAAGTACGTCACTGGATCGCTCCTGCATCGTTCAGCTGTTGCCGGTATTTGACGTCTCCTAGCGACCTAAACAGCGACGCTGCAGCGATCAGCTCGTTGTCTATATCGCTGCAGCGTTGCTTAATGTGACGGTACCTTTACTGTGGAACTTGTGGAACTTGAATGGCAGGCTGTGGCAAATTAAAGTCTGAAAATGTTTTTCCATGCAGTAGTAAGATATTTTGGACATCTTGCATGGCATAAGATTTGTAATTTTGACAACTTCCACTTTTGTTGTGAAGACGTAAGCAGTAGTCCTCGATTAGATGTTCTTTGAAATTTGTCCAAAGTTGAGCTGGATTTGTAGGCAGTCCAAATACACAGATGTAGGCAAACAATTCATGAAGTTGCTTAGGCATATGTAGGGTAACTGCGTCTTCTAAAGTAAGTTTTCACACAGTATCATCCAATAGAAGTCCTAAAGCCAAAGCTGCAGCTTTAAATGTATCGTGCAATACTCCGTTAACTGTTTTCAAATCGCCATAAGTTTTAGCTCCTCTGACATGCAGTAGTAACAGCTGAAGGCAATATCTTTCTTGATCCTTGACACTAACAGTATACATGCGTACAATTATTCTGCTAATTCCTCGTTGTTTTATTCCAAACATAATGCTCTGGAATCTCTCGTTACAAATACTGCTTTGCGTTTTCGTCACGTTGGTTCAGCAAAAAACATTCCATTAATGTTGATGTCATGCTTAAAGTATTTGAGACATCTTTGACTTCAGCATCTTCAAAGAAATAAAGCTGCTGTTAATTTGGTAAATGAATAGCTAAACGTATAATGGCATGGGACTGTGAATGCATTGGAAACGCAAATATCCTCCAAGCAGCTTCTGGAGCACTGACATATCTTGAGTTAACAAAAGTTGATGATTCATCGTGATTAACTGTTTTCTGTTGTATTTCAATGTTAGCTTTGTCTTGCCCCTTGTAGATGTACTTGAAAATATATTTTACACTTTTTAATGAAGCACAGATTTCTTCATTGATGTGACAGTTGTAGCATTTTGATAAGTTCGGGTTGTATGGGATTATCCATGAGTTATTTATAATTTTTTGTTGCAAACAATGTTATCGATGTGTTTTCGCCAGTTGGATGGGTAGCCATCCAAATCTTTAACAGTGTGCTGTTTCAACTCCTTTGGAAACCCTTTTGTACACTTTCCGTTTTCAATGCATGGACTTTTTGGATTTGCTACACCGCATGGGCCATGAACCATATGAGAGACTACAATATTATACAGTTCAGGATACTTTTCTTGGTTAGGAATTTCAGCCCACACTATATTGGTCGATTTCTTCCTCCGTACGAATCTTGGAATCCGTGTCTAAGATAATTAGTATATGTGCATGTGGGAGACTGAAACTCTATGATGTGTACCATTGCTACGACTGTTCCAAAAAGCCCATTTTTGATGTCTTTGAAAAGGCTGATGAGTTTCAGTCGAAATACGCGTGCGACTAAGTCCGGCCTGTGTTCAACTTTTTGCCAGGGTTCTAGATTTTCGGTAATTTCCGGCCATTTAGGATTACTAGTCATTGTCACAAAAATGTCAGGTCTTCCATACTTTGTTACTATTGCCATTGCATCTTGATAACACTGTTGCATGTTGCGGGGGTTACCTTCAAATGACGACGGGAGAATTACCGTTTTTCCAATTGGAATTCCCTTTTCAATTGATTGTTTTTGCAAATGTTCTTGAAGAACGCAGTAGTCTTCAACTTTAAGTTGTTTTTGGTTCATTCTTATGAAATTTAGATGATTTGCTTCCATTTTAACATATGCGTCAACTAAGTACTGTTGTGTGAACTTCCCACCGTTTAAAATAGGATAGAAGTAATTTCGGACAGACAGAAGAAAACTGTAGTATTGCAGTGGTTTAGGTTTTCATGCCACCCTTATTCACCTCTTGGAAAGAATAGCGGATACAGAAGAGCATAAAGGTTGCTGTAAAAAATGCTAATTCATTGTGTCTTAGGAACCCAAGGGTTGTTTTGGTCTGGCTTAAGATGGACTAATATATCCCTTTGAAAAGGAGGTTCTCCATCATCGTTTTGAAAAACAACTGCAACCTCACTTACACGTGGTTTGTTGTAAAGTCAAGGATTCTGTTTAGGTTCTTGTTTAATGGCCATGACAATAGAAGGCATTTCAGTACCATTTTGTATAGCCCTCTGTTCCTCCTCAACTTCAACGTCTTTTAGCATGCGATATGCAGCAGCAAATGGGCTTATTTTTTGTAAATGTACAGCAATTTGGTTCATCAGTTCAGCATCACACTTTTCGTTTTCTTTCAGGTTCATCCTTTATTCTGTAGCCTCAATTGTATCAATGATGATAATTGTGCAAATTTTGGTGGTGTTCCAGTGCGGTGGTAGATCTGGCCGTGAATTTTAAAACAATGCAGTCCGAATCCAGGGGGCGGTGCAATGTTGCCACCGAATGAAGCAAATGCATGAGAACTGTTGATGCTTCTGATATTTTCCATGAAATTCCTACTGTGTTGATACGTTCCTTTCATCAACTGCTCAAATAGATCTGAGTAGCGAGTTCTCAGTAACATAACTTTTCCTTTTTGACAGCATTGAGTAAACTGATTGTTAGATAGTTTTTCATCAATGAAATTCAGAGAGTCGCATTTAGAGCAAATTGCATTCATATTCCCACAGTAGTGTTCATGAATTGTACTTTTATTGCCTGTTATGTAATGTGCAAGTTGTTGAATATTGTCCTGGTCGGGCCTTAGTTGGTAGAGCATTCGTTTTTTTATGAATTTGGCGATCATGTTGTTCCTGTCGTACAACAGTTTGTTGTGGTGTCTCCGGTTGGCGATGTTGTCTGTGAGATTCTGCATCCTGAGCTTGTCTGGTGGCAGTTTGTAGTGCTGTCTCCTGTTGGCGATGTTGTCTGTGAGATTCCACATCCTGGGCTTGTCTGGCGACAGTTTGTTGTGGTGTCTCCTGTTCCCGATGTTTTCTTGCTGCTGATGCTTTTCTGCCATCCTCATTGGCGTATTTTCATTTACGACTAGTGTTGAGCGATACCGTCCGATACTTGAAAGTATCGGTATCGGATAGTATCGGCCGATACCCGAAAAGTATCGGATATCGCCGATACCGATACCCGATACCAATACAAGTCAATGGGACACCAAGTATCGGAAGGTATCCTGATGGTTCCCAGGGTCTGAAGGAGAGGAAACTCTCCTTCAGGCCCTGGGATCCATATTAATGTGTAAAATAAAGAATTAAAATAAAAAATATTGATATAATTACCTCTCCAGAGGCCCCTGGACATCACCGCTGGTAACCGGCAGCCTTCTTTGCTTAAAATGAGCGCGTTTAGGACCTGAGAATGACGTCGCGGCTTCTGATTGGTCGCGTGCCACTCATGTGACCGCCACGCGACCAATCAGAAGCCGCGACGTCATTCTCAGGTCCTAAATTCCTAGAATGAGGAGTTTAGGACCTGAGAATGACGTTGCGGCTTCTGATTGGTCGCGTGGCGGTCACATGAGTGGCACAAGACCAATCAGAAGCCGTGATGTCATGGAAGTCCCTAAACGCGCTCATTTTAAACAAAGAAGGCTGCCGGTTACCAGCGGTGATGTCCAGGGGCCTCCGGAGAGGTGAGCATATCAATATTTTTTATTTTAATTCTTTATTTTACACATTAATATGGATCCGATACCGATTCCCGATACCACAAAAGTATCGGAACTCGGTATCGGAGTTCCGATACCGCAAGTATCGGCCGATACCCGATACTTGCGGTATCGGAATGCTCAACACTATTTACGACCCATTCTAAGATAGAAAGCATAAATCATGATAGTGTACAGTGATGAAGTATCTGTTCAGTGCGCTGTAACTGACAGAAAGTATTCAGTGAACGTGACTGAACTATGTTGCACTGAACTACTAGGCACTGTGACTGACATAAAGTGTTCATTAAACGTGACTGAACTACGTGGCACTGTGACTGACAGAAAATGTTAGTTAAACGTGACTGAACTACTGTACGTGGCACTGTGACTGACAGAAAATGTTCATTAAACGTGACTGAACTATGACTCACTGTGACTGACAGAAAGAGTTCATTAAACGTGACTGAACTATGTGGCACTGTGACTGACAGTAAGTGTTAATTAAACGTGAATGAAGTACGCGGCACTATGACTGACCTGACAGAACTTATTCAGTTAACGTGAGTGAACTACGTCACGCTGTGAGAGGGGGTTAAATTATGCACAAATATCACTGATTGGTTGCGGCCAGCGGGCGCCACCAATCGGCGAAGCGTGATTCGAATCCCACGTCAATTTACAACTGTTTGGCGTGGGATTGGAACCACGCTTTGTTAATTAGTCGCCGCCGGTGTGTCGCTACCAATCAGAGACAGGCGCTATCCGGCCTGAAGCGTGGTTCAAATCCTGCGCCAATTCACGGTCGGACTACGCCTGTCCCTGATTAGTCCCGGCCGGCCGCGACCAATCACCAAAGCGGTGTTTAAATCTCGCACCCATCAGCGACAGGCACAGTCCCGCAGCGAATTGTCGTGGGATTTAAACACCGCTTCACGCTTCGCTGATTGGTCGCTGCCGGCCAATCAGCGACATTGCCTCAGGATTTACTATTGATGCTGCTTATGCAGCATCTATAGTAAAAACATATAATGTTAAAAATAATTAAAAAAAAAAAATTGTGATATTCTCACATTCCGTCACCTCCACAGCAGCTTTTCCTGCTCCTCGCATGCTCTGGTCCCACCGCTTCGCTAATTGGTCGCGCCCAGCTGGTCTTGACCAATAAGCGACATTGGTGTGGGATTTAAACACCGCTTCGCTGATTAGTTGCAGCCGGCCGCAACCAATCAGCAAAGCGGTGTTTGGCTGGCTGCGACCAATCAGAGAAGCAGTGTTTCAAACCCGTGCCAATTCGTGGCCGGACAGCGATCAATCAGTGAAGCGGTGGAACCGGAGCATCGCGAGGAGCAGGAAAAGTTGCCACGGACAACGAAAGATGAGAATATCAGTTTTTTTTCTATTTGTTATTATTTTTAACATCATATCTTTTTACTATTGAGGCTGCATAAGCAGCCTCAATAGTGAAAAGTTGGTCACACTTGTCAAAAGCGGTGACTGGCCCGGAAATGCTGCAGGCAGCGTTTCCGGGTCCGTCACAGAATGATGGCACATCGCTACCGCATGCCCAGTATGGCATGCGTTGGTGATGCGCCCAATAACCGGGTTAATGGCAGCGTTAACTGACTGCGTTACACCGTTATGCCACGGTGTAACGCACTGCTATAAAGCTATGTGGGCGCTGACTGCAAGGGAGTAGGGATGGGGCACTGACTGCAGGGGAGTAGGGATAGGCCAATTCGCGGCCAGACTGTGCCCGTCGCTGATTGGTCGCAGCCAGCCGGCCGCGACCAATCAGCAACGCGGGATTTCGTTATATACTCAGCACCGCCCCACACTGGGAGATGCACCACACAGGGAGATGCAGTCAGGCGCCCCACACAGGGAGATGCAGGCAAGTGCACCATACAGGGAGACACCGGCACGCGCACCACACAGGGAGACGCAGGCACACTCCCCACACAGGGAGACGCAGGCTTGCGCCCCACACAGGGAGACGCAGGCATGCGCCCCACACAGGGAGACGCAGGCACGAGCTCCACACAGGGAGAAGCAGGCATGCGATTCACACGGAGACGCAGGCACGTGCACCATACAGGGAGAGGCAGGCACGCGCCCCACACAGGGAGACGCAGGCACGCGCACCACACAGGGAGACGCAGGCACGCGCACCACCCAGGGAGACGCAGGCACGCGCCCCACACAGGGAGACACAGGCAAGCGCCCCACGCAGGAATGCGCACCAAACAGGGAGATGCTGGCACACACTCCACACAGGGAGGCACAGGCACGTGCCCCACACAGAGACGCAGGCAAGCACCCCACGCAGGAATGCGCACCACTCAGGGAGACGCTGCCCCACTCAGGGAGATGCTGCCCCATGCACCATACAGGGAGATGCTGCCACACGTACCACACTGGGAGACACTGCCTCACGCACCACACACTTCACAACACAGGGAGGAGACGCCGCCCAACACAGGGATATGCCGCTCATACAGGGAGATGCATGCACGCACCCCACACACACAGGGAGACATCAATGGCGGCACTTGGCGAAGATGCTGCACAACACCCCACACAGACGAGGAGATGTCGCCCCACACAGGGAGGAGAGGCCACCCCACACAGGGAGATGCCGCCCATACAGGGAGAACCAGGAACACACCCCAAACACACAGGGAGACATCAATGGCGGCACTTGACGAAGACGCTGCACAACACACGGAGAAGATGCCACCCCACACAGGGAGGAGACGCCTCCCCACACAGGGAAATGCAGCCCATACAGGGGGCCGCAGTCACGCACCCCACACACACAGGGAGACATCAATGGCAGCACTTGATAAAGATGCCGCAGGGAGGAGATGCCGCCCCACCAAGGAGATGCCGCCCATACAGGGAGAACCAGGCACGCACCCCAAACAAACAGGGAGACATCAATGGCAGCACTTGACGAAGACGCTGCACAACACATGGAGGAGACGCCATCCCACAAAGGGAGGAGACACCGCCCCACACATAGAGATGCCACCCATACAGGGAGCCGCAGGCACGCACCCCCCACACACGGAGACATCAATGGTGGCACTTGATGAAGACGCTGCCCCACACAGGGAGGAGACGCCCTCCCACACAGGGAGATGGCGCCCATACAGGGAGGCACAGGCACACCCCCCCCACACACAGGGAGACATCAATGGTGGCACTTGACAAAGATGCTGCACAACACAGGGAGGAGACGCCGCCCCACACAGGGTGGAGTCACTGCCCCACACAGGGAAGAGTCGCCGCCCCACACAGGGAGATGCCGCCCATACAGGGAGTCGCAGGCACGCACCCCACACAATGGCGGCACTTGACAGCAGTGGATGACAATGTTGATTACAGAATTTGCGGTGGACTGTGCCCGTCGCTGATTGGTTGCGGCCTGCCGCTTGCGACCAATCAGCGACATGGGATTTCCAAGACAGACAGACGGAAGTACCCCTTAGACATTTATATATAGATAGATTATCATTCATTGTAATATTAATAAATGCACTGTTTGAGACATCCCATTATGAGTGCTGGGATTATTTTAGAACACATTGTATATCGCTTAAAAGTAAATACACTTCTCATCACCTTATGAATTATATGCTCTAAAGATATACTTGATATGTACCTGCACGTATGATATATATGATTGTGGGAATATAGCTCATCAGGGATCTCTGCTTTGGCCCAAGCAGGTGGCTATGGAGTCACAACGAACAATAGCAGGCTAGCGAGTTCCACACAGGTATGTGTCAGGTGTATTTATTTGCCGTACAATGTTACACGTGCCAAACATGAAATAAAATGTCTAAGGCCGTCTGGCCACTAACTAACAACAAAATACTAACTGCAAAATAAACCTATACAACAAGAAAGAAGTTTGTGCAACCTTACTGTCTCAGCTCCCAGACCAGCAGATGAGAGACTGAGATCCCAGCAGTTCCTTGATTATATCAGCTGAAGCAAAAGCTGGATCGTATGTGTGGAAGGGAAGCACCAGAGCTTTCAGGCTGATCACTAAAGAAACCAGGACCGGATTACAGAGAAATAAACAGCTTCACAATCAATACCGTGATACATATGAAATGAAACGGGGAGAAACATATCTGTTTTCTAGTACTTCTCCCCTTGGCACCTCACATACCCCCTTCCTTTGTTCGAGCCTGTAGGGTCGGACACGATGAGTCACTAAGCAGTGTGTTCTGGATAACGCATCTGCATTCCCGTGCGCTGCGCCTGCCCTGTGCTCAACGGAAAAGTTAAAAGGTTGTAATGCCAAGAACCAGCGTGTCACCCTCGCATTGCCCTCTTTTGCGCGGGACATCCATGTTAGGGGTGAATGGTCCGTTACTAGCCTAAATTGGCGACCTAGTAAATAATAGCGTAAGGTGAATAGGGCCCATTTCACAGCCAGGGCTTCGCGCTCAACCACGCTATAATTCTTTTCTGCCCTGGTAAGCTTCCTACTCAGATAGCTTACTGGGTGTTCCTCGCCATTCACTTCCTGTGACAACACTGCACCGAGGCCGACACCAGAGGCGTCCGTTTGGACAATAAACTCCCGTTTAAAGTCAGGGGCAACCAACACTGGTTGGTCACAGAGGACCGTTTTCAAATACTGAAAGGCCTTCTCTGCTTCTGCGTTCTACTTTATTGTGATAGATTTTGAGCCCTTGGTAAGCTCTGTGAGAGGGGCCGCGATGGTGGCAAAATTTTTAATGAAGCGCTTATAATAGCCAACGATCCCTAAAAAGGCTCCGACCTGTTTTTTGTTGACCGGTCGTGGCCAATTCTGAATAGCGTCCACTTTATTGGTCTGTGGCTTTATGACTCCTCGCCCTATGCTATATCGCAGATAGCGAGCCTCTTCCAATCCCAAGGTACATTTCTTAGGATTGGCAGTTAACCCAGCAGTTTTTATCGAGTCTAAGACGGCTTGTACTTTTGACAAATGTGTGTCCCAGTCATCACTAAAGACAATGATATCGTCCAAGTATGCGGACGCATACCGGACGTGGGGTTTAAGGACAATATCTATTAGACGTTGGAAGGTGGCTGCAGCACCATGCAACCCAAATGGCATATCACGGTACTGGAACAGTCCCTGGGGCGTTACAAAGGCCGTGTTCTCTTTGGCTGAATCCGTGAGGGGAATCTGCCAATAACCTTTTGTTAAGTCGATAGTAGAAATGTACCTGGCCGAACCCAGTCTCTCTATAAGTTCATCAACTCTCGGCATCGGGTAGGCATCGAATTTTGATACCTCATTTAATTTCCGAAAATCATTACAAAACCTAATAGTCCCATCGGGTTTGGGCACTAGCACGATTGGGCTAGCCCAATCACTCCGGGACTCTTCAATGACTCCAAGTTCTAACATTTTCTCGACTTCCTGGGCAATGGCTTGTCTCCGAGCCTCCGGAATTCGATATGGTTTTAGTCGTACACGGACCTGTGGATCAGTAACAATGTTGTGTTTAATTAAGTGAGTACGACCAGGAAGCTCTGAAAAAACCTCTGCGTTTTTCTGTATAAATTCCTTAGTCTCTCGTTTCTGACTTTCGGATAGTGTCTCTGCAATACCCACCTCTGGCAATGCTACCTGGGGGTCATTTACCACAGATGGGGGTGCCCTACGAGGTCCATCATTAAGGGTGGCTTTTGTCATTAGACTCTCCCTATCCCGCCAGGCCTTAAGCAAGTTTATGTGGTAGATTTGTTCGGTTTTCCTCTTGTCTGGTTGATATATCTTATAATTCACTTCACCTATTCTCTCCAACACCTCGTATGGGCCCTGCCACTTCGCAAGAAATTTATTTTCTACAGTGGGTACTAATACTAACACCCAGTCTCCGGGTTGAAAGACTCGTGTTTTAGCCGCTCGGTTATATACCGTGCTTTGGGCCTGTTGCGCACGTTCTAAACATTCTTTAACTATTGGCATGACCGCCTCAATTCTATCTTGCATAAGCATTACGTGTTCAATTACACTGCGATAAGGAGTCACCTCTTGTTCCCAAGTCTCTTTAGCAATATCTAACAGGCCTCTAGGACATCGCCCGTAAACTAACTCAAAAGGCGAAAAGCCTGTGGAGGATTGGGGTACTTCCCATATAGCGAACAGGAGATATGGTAGGAGAGAATCCCAATCCCTCCCGTCCTTATCTACCACCCTTTTCAACATTCCCTTCAGGGTTTTATTAAATCGCTCCACCAACCCGTCAGTCTGAGGGTGATATACTGAAGTACGCAAGTGGGAGATTTTTAGTAGCTTACACAAGTCCTTAAGTATTCGAGACATAAAGGGGGTTCCCTGATCTGTTAGTATTTCTTTCGGAATGCCGGTGCGAGAAAACATATTAACAAGCTCATTTGAAATTGCTTTCGCATTGGCATTCCGCAGAGGCACTGCTTCAGGGTAACGAGTGGCATAATCTAGTACTACCAAAATGTACTGATGTCCCCTGGCAGATTTAACTAATGGACCCACTATATCCATTGCTATCCTGTCGAAGGGCACCTCTATTATTGGTAAGGGCACAAGGGGGCTTCTAAAATGTGACATAGGTGTGGTCAATTGACACGTAGGACAGGACTGACAATACCGGGTCACGTCCCCCCCTAGACCCGGCCAAAAGAAACGCTGCAGAATACGGTGTTTTGTTTTTTCTCCGGCCAGGTGTCCCCCCAAGGGATGTTTATGTGCCAGTTCCAAAACTACCTGGCGAAAGGACTTGGGCACCACTAGTTGCTCTACCGCCACCCCCCGCACTTTGTCTATATGATACAGCATACCCTGTTGCACAGCTAGGTGTGGGAACTCATTTTGAGCCCCTGGGTACAATGGTCTTCCCTCAGAGACCTTTACATTTTCCCATACCCTTGCCAGAGTAGGGTCCTGGTGTTGAGCGGTCCCGAACTTACCACGGGCCACCTCAAGACCTGGCATTTCTATAGCCTCCTCTAGTTCACTTGCGTCGCCTGCATATAAAGCAAGAGGTGAGTCTACAGATTCTGGAGTTACCTCTGAGATGGACTCCCCCCCCTCTTGCTGCAATAGCTCAGGGGTTAGCCCCACGGCACCCTCCTCAACTAGAGTGCTCATGCCATTTTTAAGGTTCCACAAGTCCCAAAATAAGGGAAAGTCTCTCCCCAATATTACATCATGTCCCATAGACTTTAGGACTGCCGCTTGATGTCTTTTGGTTCCTACTGGCGTGGCAAGGGTGACCCAGGCAGTGGGGTAGTTTTTTATATCGCCATGGATGCAACTAATGCCCAGGGTTGAGTTCGTTAGGGCTCTAGGGTCCACCAAACTGGCATGTACCAGAGTTACTTGACTGCCGGAATCCAAGACGGCATTCACACTATGGCCGTCGACCTCGAGGCAACACACGTGTCGTTCATTTCCTGTGAGGACCTCTGCAACACAGACTGACTGTACATATAACGAAAGACGTCTCATAGCGTTACAGTCCATTGGCTCTGTAGTCATTGGGCAGTTAGCTGCTACATGGCCAAGCCCGCGACATCGCCAACATTGTATAGGTCCTTGCTTCCTCGCCGGAGACGCCTGATAGGGTCTGCTGAATTGCTGTGAGACTGTACCGCCTCCATAGTTCTTTGTGGGTCTGCTACCCTTTATTGCAACGTTCTCTTCTTTTGAAGATGAAGTAGGTCTCGCAGTATTTTCTGGCGATTTCTTGGGAGCCCAGCGAGGTGATAACGTCCCTTGGAGCAGGCTTTCGGAAGCATTGTAGCGTTCGACCATATTCACCAACTGGTCGGCTGTATATGGGTCACCTTGTCCAACCCACCTCTGTAACTTAGGGGGCAAGGACCGCAGGTACTTGTCTAGAACAACACGTTCCACCATCTCTGCAGATGTCAAAATCTCTGGTTGCAGCCATTTTTTTACTAGATGGATAAGATCATGCATTTGTGAGCGGGCTGGCTGATCTTCCACAAAAGTCCATAAATGTACCCTCTGTGCTCGTACATATGTGTTTACTCCCAGCCTTGCCAGGATTTCGCTTTTTAATTTGGTATAGTCCATAGCATCCACTCCACTTAAATCGTAATAGGGCTTTTGTGGATCTCCACTCAGAAATGGCGCAACCACTTCAGCCCACATGTCCACCGGTAAATGCTCACGTTCTGCAATACGTTCAAATACAGTGAGATACGCTTCTACATCATCGTCAGCAGTCATTTTAAGCAGGGTTTTTTGTACGGCTTTCCGTGCACCAGCAACACTTTGTGCATGATCCCTCTCATCTCGGGGCTGCCGAATCAAAGCCTGCTTTATTGCATTCAACTGCTCTTGCTGAATCTGGTTTTGCTGGTCCAGGGCTTGCTGGAAGTAAGTATTGGTCTGCTGTTGTTGCACATTTGCCTGCAATAACTGTTTCACTAGTTCCTCCATATTACTGGACTCTTGGCTCTTCAAAAGCACATGAGCTTTCAGCCAGAACATACACAGAGCACTTTATCTGCAGTCACAGTCCAACAGCCACTATGCCCGCATTCTCCACCATTTGTGGGAATATAGCTCATCAGGGATCTCTGCTTTGGCCCAAGCAGGTGGCTATGGAGTCACAACGAACAATAGCAGGCTAGCGAGTTCCACACAGGTATGTGTCAGGTATATTTATTGTACATATTTGCCGTACAATGTTACACGTGCCAAACATGAAATAAAATGTCTAAGGCCGTCTGGCCACTAACTAACAACAAAATACTAACTGCAAAATAAACCTATACAACAAGAAAGAAGTTTGTGCAACCTTACTGTGTCAGCTCCCAGACCAGCAGATGAGAGACTGAGATCCCAGCAGTTCCTTGATTATATCAGCTGAAGCAAAAGCTGGATCGTATGTGTGGAAGGGAAGCACCAGAGCTTTCAGGCTGATCACTAAAGAAACCAGGACCGGATTACAGAGAAATAAACAGCTTCACAATCAATACCGTGATACATATGAAATGAAACGGGGAGAAACATATCTGTTTTCTAGTACTTCTCCCCTTGGCACCTCACAATGATATATATGTAATACAGCATAACATTGCTCGAAAAAGGTTCTCTGTGTTAAGCCAAATAGTTACCACTTGGGCCAATAAAAAACCTATATTTGTACTATAGTGCTTGCAAAAGTATTCACCTCTTTGGCTTTTTACCTATTTTGTTACATTACAACATTTGTTTAAACATTTTTGTAATCTACTTTTTGTGCTATGCATCAGCACTAAAAAGTCTAAGTTGGTGAAGTGAAGTGAGAAAAATATAAGTATAAATGTGCATATGTATTCACCTCTTTGGCGATTAAGCCTCTACAAATTTGTGTTGCAAGCAGTTACCTTAAAGGGAACCTGTCACCCCGAAAATCGCGAGTAAGGTAAGCCCACCGGCATCAGGGGCTTATCTACAGCATTCTGTAATGCTTTAGATAAGCCCCCGATGTTACCTGAAAGAGGAGAAAAAGACGTTATATTATACTCACCCAGGGGTGGTCCCGCTGCTGGTCCGGTCGGATGGGCGTCTCTGGTCTGCTGCGGCACCTCCCATCTTCATTCCAAGACGTCCTCTTCTGATCTTCTGCCACGGCTCCGACGCAGGCGTACTTTGTCTGCCCTGTTGAGGGCAGAACAAATTACTGCAGTGAGCAGGTGCCGGAAAGGTCAGAGAGGCCCGGCACCTGCGCACTGCAGTACTTTTCTCCGTCCTCAACAGGGCAGACAAAGTACGCCTGCGCCAGAGCCGTGGCTGAAGATCAGAAGAGGACATCTTGGAATGAAGTTGGGAGGTGCCAGAGCGGACCAGAGACGCCCATCCGACCGGACCAGCAGCGGGACCGCCCCTGGGTGAGTATAATATAACGTCTTTTTCTCCTCTTTCAGGTAACATCGGGGGCTTATCTACAGCATTACAGAATGCTGTAGATAAGCCCCTGATGCCGGTGGGCTTACCTCACCCGCGATTTTCGGGGTGACAGGTTCCCTTTAAGTCACATTCTTAGTGAGAGGAAGTCCAATTTTGTGCAATCTAAGTGTCACATGGTTTGTCAGTATATACACACCTTTTCTGAAATGCAACAGAAGCTGCAACATCATTAGGCAAGAGGCACCAATAGGCAGACAAACCATGAAGTCAGGGACAAGGTTGTTGAGGAGTACAACACAAGGTTGGATTATAAAAAATATCCCAATCTCTGGTAATCCCCAAGAGCACCATCAAATCCATTATCATCAAATGGAAAGAACATGATATCTCAACAAATTTGCCAAGAGAGTGCTACCTACCAAAACTCTCAGCCAAGGCAAGGAGAGCATTAAGCAAAGAGGCAGCACAGAGACCAAAGGTAACCTTGAATTAGCTGCAGATTTCCCAAGCATAGACTGGAGATTCTATGGCAAAATATGTATAGGTATATGTTAGGGGTCGAGTTCCCGCATCTGCACAGGGGGAATCTCAGGCCATCTCCGCTGCGGTCTCCCATTTCTCTCCTGCCGCAGTTGTGCCTGCTCAGCGGAGACATCAGTCCAAGCGTCTTGCTCAGTCCCACTCTGTACAAAGAGTTACTGCTGCTTTTCCTGCTTCTGCCATTGAAGTCAGTGCTGGGCAGCGGCGAGCAGACGCTTCTGCGACTAAGTCCTGCTTTTCTCATTCTGAGCATGCCCTGAGTAAGATCTCTCAGTGGAGATCGAGGGTCACATGGTAGGAAGGTCCTATTGCTGCTAGGACTAACTCCTGCTTTTCACACACTGAGCATGCCCAGGGTAAGATCTCTCAGTGGAGATCTAGGGTCACATGCTCAGTTATGGCAGTCTCTCATTGGTCCTTCTAGGAAGGTCTTTTTCTTGCTGCAGCTATATAAGGCTCGCATGGGCGCACAGCCATGCTCTAGTATCAATGCATGACATGAGTTTTGCGCCACTGTGGTCACGCTTGTGTGTATTCAGGGACCCGGCTGAAATAAGCCACTAGAATACCGGCACCTCCGGTGAGGAGATTGTGTGTTTGGTTACAGGGCCCCGGCTGAAATAAGCCACTAGAATACCGGCTCCACCGGTGAGGAGATTGTATGTTTGCCTCCTGGACTGCGTGACCACAAGCTGCTATCTGCTCAGCAGTTACTGTGTATTCCTGTGGAGTTTAACTGGACACAGTCCTTTCCTTATAGCGACTCTGTGAAGCAACAGAGTTCGCTTCTACCACCATATAGTGCCGCTGTTTGCCAGCAGCAGGTTCTATTCCTGCACGGTGGACCCCGGGCTGCGAACGCACCAAATAACATCTCTATATTTACTCGGTGCGTTCTGCCAGCCCTAACAGTATATATGTGTGACTATCAGTAATGTAACATCTGTCCTGAAGGCTGCAGGTCTCACAGGGGTCACAGCATATGGTATCCTGAGCAAGCAGTCTACTGTCTTCAATCTCGCCAGAGGGTCTTGCTGGTAACCAGGAAGAAGGGGAAACATTTCACACCTTCTAGCTCTTTTGAAGGGAGATGTCAATTACAGCCTGACACTATCTATCTGTGAGAACTTATACAGAGAATTTCAGAGGAAATAATATATTAGTTGGGGGGGGGGGGGCGGCGGCCATTGTCTAATTACAAGCAATTATAATATTAACCTGAGAGGCTGTTCTAGAAATCTGACCTCCAAGTTAACTCTATAAATTATGCTTGTACACATACAAAGTTGTTCACAGTTTGAGGGCAGCCAAGCTGATGTGTTCCATTCCATATTCGCCCTCGCCCTCAGGAAACAGAAAGCAGACTACAAAGTTAGGTATTTTTGTAAGTTTTCTCCTGTTTATTTTTATAACTGTTTTGCATATTTGTATGTCTTTTTATTACCATATTTTATACCCTTTTTATTGAAAGCATTGTACCTTTTTGTATTAAAGCATAAAACTTTAACAAGCTGAACCTTGCATGTTCTAAAGAATCCATAGCCTTAAAGTGTTTAAGCCTTATGATTGGTAGACTGTAGTAGTAATATTTCCAGGACTCATCACACGTGTGTTCGGTGAGTGGTGGCAGCGTGCATGAGCATGGTGTGTGGACTGTCGGGTTGTGATTTATGCTCCCATTACAGCATAGGACAGAGGTTGAATGCTGGACTGAGAGAGGGGAGATAGATTAACTCTTACAGGCGCAACCTCAAGTCGCGTGCTGATAGCGGGTACGTGACAAATTGGTGGCAGCGTGGTGGAATCCTTGACAAATTGGTGGCAGAGCGATAGGATAGAATTATTTCTATTAGAGCATTAGTGCATGAAAAAACCTATAGGCAACACCATCTACCCCGTGAGCAGTGGGCACAGTATCTAACCCCAGGGTTGAGAGGCAAAGCCCTGGAAGTTTTTGCTGACCTCCCACCAAACCTGGATGGGAATTATGAGGCCATAAAAGAGGCCCTGATCAGGAAATACAACCTAACCCCAGAAGTGTATCAGAGAAAGTTCCGGAACCTACAACGTGGATCAACTGACAGATATGCGGATGCTGTGAGCTCCTTGAGGACCACGTTCCACCAATGGTTAAGGGGACTGTCTGTTAACAGCTTTGAGGACTTAACAGATCTTATAGTCAAGGATCAAATTCTTCACATGTGCCCCACGGATGTATGACAATTTGTGTGTGGTCGGGAGCCACAAACTGCAGATCAGGCTGCAAAGATTGTGGACTGCTATGTGGCTTACAAGATGTCTGAGGTGTGGAAGCCATCGGGATTCAGCTGGAAGAGAGATAAGCCAAACGGGGACCCTTCTCCTTCTGCTGGCTGATCACCAGTGCTATCCAAGCCCACCTCCTATGGGATCACGGGGACTAGACATTCTTTAGGTGATGCATGCCGATGTTTCTCCTGCAGCAAAGTGGGACATGTTAGCGCTGTCTGCCCTGATAGGGAGAAACGCCCAACCACAACCACAAAACTGTCTGTGTCCCCATCATCTGTCCTCTTTGTGTCCGGCGCTGATGCAAGGGCTAATGAGAACTGTCAATCTGTCACTGTTGCAATAAAGTCACCATTGGTCTCAGAGACACTGGGGCAGAGCTGACTCTGGTGCGTCCAGCAATGGTAACCTCTGCCGATATCATACCAGAAAAGACTATGTCTATAACCGGGATTGGAGGGGTCAGCCCTGCTGTGCCCATGGCCCATGTGTACCTGTTCTGGGGAGCAGGGAAAGGACTGAGAGAAGTGGGAGTATCAGAGGCTATTCCCACCAATGTTTCTAGGCACAGATCTGGGGAGGATGGTGTCCCACTATGTTCCTCCCTTGCAAGTAAATGCTACAGAGAAGTTGGAAGCAAGTGACCCACCTGAGATCCCGTGCAAGGAGGGAAAACGTACCAATGCAAAGGACTGTACATATGTGACTTCTGTAACCCGGAGTCAAGCTGCGGCTCAGACTCAACTCCAGAGATTAGAGGATGAGTCTCAGAAAGAACTGCAAGAACAGGAGGCCCATACTGTGGCCATGGGGCCTCCTCACATGGCCGACCCAACAAGGTCCCTGATAACTGACACTGAAGACTTAGTTACAGACCAGTGCCTGGCAGTCACACTAGGCCAGGGGTTGCAGACTAACAGTCAGAGCTTCCAGGAGGCCCTGTGGACAGATGTCAGTCTGGAGAAGCTCAGATGTCTTGCAGGCCAGCCCCTACTCCTTCTGACAAAAACAGAGTATACTGGGACAAGGGCAGATGGTATAAAGAGACTCTCCCTACGCATACTACCAAACCTTGGGACTGTGAAAAGCGACTGGTCATTCCTTATCCATTTAGGGAACAATTATTGACAATTGCTCATGAAATTCCTCTGGCTGGACACCTTGGAATACAAAAGACTAAAGCTCGCCTGACACATAACTTCTATTGGCCCAAGATGGTGACAGAAATTGCCAATTACTGTCGATCATGTGTAGTTTCTCAGAGAGTTGGAAAGTCTGGGAATATACAGAAAGCTCCATTGATACCACTGCCTGTGATCGATGAGCCTTTCCAGCAAGTGGCTGTGGATATCATAGGGCCACTTGCCATCCCTAGCAGTTCTGGCATAAAGTACATCCTCACAGTGGTGGACTATGCTACACAATAACCAGAAGCTGTGGCACTGTCCTCCATCCAAGCAGAGAAAGTGGCGGATGCTTAATTGATTGGTTTCTCTCGTGTGAGTTTCCCCAGAGAAATGTTAACCAATCAGGGAACCCAATTTGTGTCTGATCTGATGGAGAGCTTCTGCAAGAATATATAAGTGCAGCATGTTGTGGAAAGCCCCTATCATCCCCAAACCAACAGACCGTGTGAGCATTTTAACAGAACATTAAAACAAATGCTGAAAATACTGGTGGAGACTAGAGTTGAGCGACCTTGACCTCTTTAGAGTCGAGCCGGGTTTCGCGAAACCCGACTATCTCAAAAGTCGGGTCGAGTGAAATCGGCCGATTATGACGTAAAGTCGGGATCGACCGAAACACGAAACCCAATGCAAGTCAATGGGGCAGCATAGTCGGCAGTGAGTGGGGGCCAGGAAAACACCTAGAGTGCCCATTTTAATGTCAAAACCATCCATTCTTCTTAATGAAGCTTGTCAAGCGTAATTTACCTTATAATAATTGGAAGGCATTTGAAATTGGGGTTCATTTGGCTAAAGTTGTGGTGGGTAGGGCTGGTTCAAGTAATTAGTGGGCCCAGGAAATCTGGACCACGTCACGGCAGTGGAGCAGGGAGAGGTAAGTATTTCAACTTTGCAAGTGCTGTGAACCTGAGCAAGCAGGGGGGGCCCACTCGTTGGCATTGGCACTGGCACAGGGCCCCTCAAAGTACAGCGGTGTGTTTGCACGGCGGGGGAGCCTCCCACCGGCATCAACACTTTTGCGTACTATGAGAGGCCCTGTGCCAGTGACGTCGCCAACTAGTATTCCTCCCCCCACCTGATGAAGGAACCTGCACTTTCATCTGCACCTTCCTCTTTGTCCCCGTGTAAGGTGGTATGGTATGCGGGAAGAGCAACCTGACTTTCAGCAGGGTCACAATGTTGTTGTGTAGCGTGCACGGGGAATGTTGCGTTATGGGTCAATGTACCAGCAGACTCATCTATCACTGGCTGGGCAATGGGCAGGATGAGGAGGAAACACAGATATAGGCCCAAAGAATAAAGTTGGCTAAATGCAGTTCAAAATTGGTAACACAGGAATAACCAGGGGGCATTGCAGTGGAGGACAACTGGAATGAGAGGCTGACACAGAGAGTAGGCCCAAATCAGTAAGTAGTCGAAATGCAGTTCAAAATTGGCAACTGTAGTAAACAGGCGGCACAGCTTTGTTCAGTGGAGGAGAACAGCAAGGAGTGGCAGACACCGATAGTAGGCCCCAACCCAAGTAGTAGGCCAAATGCAGTCTAACATTAACAACTACTTAACGAGCGCCTGAAAACGGAATTTCAGGACAGGAAACCAGGAGAACAGCAAGGAGTGGCAGACACCGATAGTAGGCCCCAAACCAACTAGTACGCCAAATGCAGTTGTTCCATTTAACCACAATTTAATGAGAGCCTGAAGATAGAAGTTCAGGAAAGGCAACCTGGAGAACACCTTGGAGTGGAACACACCATCTCTCTACACCCCATACCCAATTTGTAGGCCTAATGCAGCGTAGTTTCCAACAACTACTAAACGAGAGCATGATGATCGAAGCATTGGCGAGGAAACCTGGGGAACACCTTGGAGTGGAACACACCATCTCTCTACACCCCATACCCAATTTGTAGGCCTAATGCAGCGTAGCTTCCAACAACTACTAAACGAGAGCATGAAGATCGAAGCATTGGCGAGGAAACCTGGGGAACACCTTGGAGTGGAACACACCATCTCTCTACACCCCATACCCAATTTGTAGGCCTAATGCAGCGTAGTTTCCAACAACTACTAAACGAGAGCATGATGATCGAAGCATTGGCGAGGAAACCTGGGGAACACCTTGGAGTGGAACACACCATCTCTCTACACCCCATACCCAATTTGTAGGCCTAATGCAGCGTAGTTTCCAACAACTACTAAACGAGAGCCGGAAGATCGAAGCTCAGGAAAGGCAACCTGGAGAACACCTTGGAGTGGAACACACCATCTCTCTACACCCCATACCCAATTTGTAGGCCTAATGCAGCGTAGTTTCCAACAACTACTAAACGAGAGCCGGAAGATCGAAGCTCAGGAAAGGCAACCTGGAGAACACCTTGGAGTGGAACACACCATCTCTCTACACCCCATACCCAATTTGTAGGCCTAATGCAGTGTAGTTTCCAAAAACTACTAAACGAGAGTCGGAAGATCGAAGCTCAGGAAAGGCAACCTGGAGAACACCTTGGAGTGGAACACACCATCTCTCTACACCCCATACCCAATTTGTAGGCCTAATGCAGTGTAGTTTTCTACAACTACTAAACGAGAGTCGGAAGACCGAAGCAATGGCAAGGAAACCTGGGGAACACCTTGGAGTGTAACACACCATCTCTCTCCACCCCATACCCAATTTGTATGCCTAATGCAGCCTACTTTCCGACAACTACTAAACGAGAGCATGAAGATCGAAGCTCAGGAAAGGCAACCTGGGGAACACCTTGGAGTGTAACAAACCCTCTCTCTACACCACGGAAGGGCTGATTCTTAGGAAGGAAGGCTGTCGGAAAGAAGCAGGGCGCGTCCGAGGGTGATTATATTCTTATTAGGTATATACTCACCCTCGGACGCGCCCTGCTTCTTTATTTGTAATGAATGTTTATTTGCAATGTGGTTTTGACTTACTCTATTTTTTTGGTAAATAATGATTTTATTATTTTCATTGTTTTGCATCTTCTTGGCAATAATATAAAGAAGACGCGACAGGACAACACTCGGTGGATGCCATATCTGTGTTTTAAATTGAAAAAAACTTTCAGTTAACTACTTGCAGGAGAAAGTTATTGTAGCTGGTGGCCATTTTTAGTACTGTACCAGATTTTTGTTGTATGTGTTTGTTTTTAATGTTAAAATGTCTGCATTTGATATCTCTCCAGTATTTTCTTTTTTATAAGCAAAATACTTATTTTTATATTTTCTGATGTTGGTTCCAGGGGTACACGGGCAGCAGTGGTGTGGTGTTGTGAATTCTGTGGCTGAGTTCACTTCTGTGGTCACAAGTGGTATTGCAGTCTCTGGGCTTCCTTCCTCAGGTGTTTTGGTGAGCTCGTTGGCTGCCTTGCTATTTAGCTCCACCTGAGTCTGTCTTCCTTGCTCCTTGTCAATGTTCCAGTGTTGGATCTGAGCTACTGCATCTTTCCTTGGGCCTGCTGCTCTGCTAGATAAGTGCTTCTAGTTTGTTTTCTGTTTTTTCTGTCCAGCTTGCTATTAACTTTTGCTGGAAGCTCTGAGAAGCAAAGGGGTGCACCGCCGTGCTGTTAGTTCGGCACGGTGGGTCTTTTTGCCCCTTTGCGTGGTTTTCGTTTTAGGGTTTTTTGTAGACTGCATAGTTCTCTTTGCTATCCTCGCTCTGTCTAGAATATCGGGCCTCACTTTGCTGAATCTATTTCATTCCTACGTTTGTCTTTTCATCTTGCTAACAGTCATTATATGTGGGGGGCTGCCTATTCCTTTGGGGTATTTCTCTGAGGTAAGTCAGGCTTGTATTTCTATCTTCAGGCTAGTCAGCTCCTCAGGCAGTGCCGAGTTGCATAGGTAGTTGATAGGCGCAATCCACTGCTGCTTATAGTTGTGTGAGGATAGATCAGGTACTGCAGTCTACAGAGATTCCACGTCTCAGAGCTCGTCCTATTGTTTTTGGTTATTGCCAGATCTCTGTATGTGCGCTGATTACTGCACGCTGTGTTGCCTGATTGCCAGCCATAACAGTACAAGGAGCCAACCAATGATTTCCAATAGAGGGAAAAAAGAAATCCTGACATCATTTTTTTTTCTTAGCTCTGTCTTCAGTCTTTTTTTTCCCCTAGACATTAGAGTGCTTCAGGACATAGCTGTGGACATGGATATTCAGGCTCTGTGCTCCTCAATGGATAATCTCGTTGTAAATGTACAAAAGATTCAAGATACTATTGATCAGAAATCGATGCTAGAACCAAGAATTCCGATTCCTGATTTGTTTTTTGGTGACAGAACTAAGTTCCTGAGCTTCAGAAATAATTGTAAGCTATTTTTGGCCTTGAAACCTCATTCTTCTGGTAATCCTATTCAACAGGTTTTGATTATTATTTCTTTTTTGCGCGGCGACCCACAGGACTGGGCGTTTTCTCTTGCACCAGGAGATTCTGCATTGAGTAATGTTGATGCATTTTTCCAGGCGCTGGGATTGCTTTACGATGAGCCTAATTCAGTGGATCAAGCTGAGAAAAATCTGCTGGCTTTATGCCAGGGTCAGGATGATGTAGAAGTATATTGTCAGAAATTTAGGAAATGGTCAGTACTCACTCTGTGGAATGAATCTGCACTAGCGGCTTTGTTCAGAAAGGGTCTCTCTGAAGCTCTTAAGGATGTAATGGTGGGATTTCCTATGCCTGCTGGTTTGAATGAGTCTATGTCCTTGGCCATTCAGATCGGTCGTCGCTTGCGCGAGCGTAAATCTGTGCACCATCTGGCGGTATTGTCTGAGAGTAAGCCTGAGCCTATGCAGTGCGACAGGACTATGACTAAAGTAGAACGGCACGAACACAGACGTCTGAACAGACTGTGTTTCTATTGTGGTGATTCTACTCATGCTATTTCTAATTGTCCTAAACGCACTAGGCGGTTCGATAGCTCTGCCGTTATTGGTACTGTACAGTCCAAATTCCTTTTGTCCATTACCTTAATGTGCTCTTTGTCATCATATTCTGTCATGGCGTTTGTGGATTCAGGCGCTGCCCTGAATCTGATGGATTTGGATTATGCTAAACGTTGTGGATTTTTCTTGGAGCCTTTGCGGTGTCCTATTCCGTTGAGAGGAATTGATGCTACACCTTTGGCCAAGAATAAGCCTCAGTACTGGGCCCAGCTGACCATGTGCATGGCTCCTGCACATCAGGAAGTTATTCGCTTTTTGGTACTGCATAATTTGCATGATGTGGTCGTGTTGGGGTTGCCATGGCTACAAACCCATAATCCAGAATTGGATTGGAACTCTATGTCGGTAACCAGCTGGGGTTGTCAGGGAGTACATGGTGATGTTCCATTTTTGTCTATTTCGTCATCCATTCCTTCTGACATCCCAGAGTTCTTGTCGGACTTTCAGGATGTATTTGAAGAGTCCAAGTCTGATGCCCTACCTCCGCATAGGAATTGTGATTGTGCTATCGATTTGATTCCTGGTAGTAAATTCCCTAAGGGTCGTTTATTTAATTTGTCCGTACCTGAACACACCGCTATGCGCAGTTATGTGAAGGAGTCCCTGGAGAAGGGACATATTCGCCCATCATCGTCACCATTGGGAGCAGGGTTCTTTTTTGTAGCCAAGAAGGATGGTTCGCTAAGACCGTGTATTGATTACCGCCTTCTTAATAAGATCACTGTTAAGTTTCAGTATCCCTTGCCATTGATTTCTGACTTGTTTGCTCGGATTAAGGGGGCTAGTTGGTTTACTAAGATTGATCTTCGTGGTGCGTATAATCTGGTGAGAATCAGGCAGGGAGATGAATGGAAAACGGCATTTAATACGCCCGAGGGTCATTTTGAGTATCTGGTGATGCCGTTCGGACTTGCCAATGCTCCATCTGTTTTTCAGTCTTTTATGCATGACATTTTCCGTGAGTATCTGGATAAATTCTTGATTGTTTACTTGGATGACATTTTGATCTTCTCAGATGATTGGGAGTCTCATGTGAAGCAAGTCAGAATGGTTTTCCAGGTACTGCGTGCTAATTCCTTGTTCGTGAAGGGATCAAAGTGTCTCTTCGGTGTGCAGAAAGTTTCATTTTTGGGGTTCATCTTTTCCCCTTCTACTATCGAGATGGATCCAGTTAAGGTTCAGGCCATCCAGGATTGGACTCAGCCGACATCTCTAAAAAGTCTGCAGAAATTCCTGGGCTTTGCTAATTTTTATCGTCGCTTCATCTGTAATTTTTCTAGCATTGCCAGACCATTGACCGATTTGACCAAGAAGGGTGCTGATTTGGTTAATTGGTCTTCTGCTGCCGTGGAAGCTTTTCAGGAGTTGAAGCGTCGTTTTTGCTGTGCCCCTGTGTTGTGTCAACCTGATGTTTCTCTTCCGTTCCAGGTCGAGGTTGATGCTTCTGAGATTGGTGCAGGGGCGGTTTTGTCACAGAGAGGTTCTGGTTGCTCAGTGTTCAAACCATGTGCTTTCTTTTCCAGGAAATTTTCTGCTGCTGAGCGTAATTATGATGTGGGCAACCGAGAGTTGCTGGCCATGAAGTGGGCATTCGAGGAGTGGCGTCATTGGCTTGAGGGTGCTAAGCATCGCGTGGTGGTTTTGACTGATCATAAGAACCTTACTTATCTTGAGTCTGCCAAGCGCTTGAATCCTAGACAGGCCCGTTGGTCGTTATTTTTTGCTCGTTTTGATTTTGTGATTTCATACCTTCCGGGCTCTAAAAATGTGAAGGCGGATGCTCTGTCTAGGAGTTTTGTGCCCGACTCTCCGGGGTTATCTGAGCCGGCGAGTATCCTCAAGGAAGGAGTCATTGTGTCTGCCATCTCCCCTGATTTGCGGAGAGTGTTGCAGAAATTTCAGGCTAATAAACCTGATCGTTGTCCGGCCGAGAAACTGTTCGTCCCTGATAGGTGGACTAGTAAAGTTATCTCTGAACTTCATTGTTCGGTGCTGGCCGGTCATCCAGGAATCTTTGGTACCAGGGAGTTGGTTGCTAGATCCTTCTGGTGGCCATCTCTGTCACGGGATGTGCGTGCTTTTGTGCAGTCCTGTGGAATTTGTGCTAGGGCTAAGCCCTGCTGTTCACGTGCCAGTGGGTTGCTTTTGCCCTTGCCGGTCCCGAAGAGGCCTTGGACACATATTTCGATGGATTTCATTTCTGACCTTCCCGTTTCTCAAAAAATGTCGGTCATTTGGGTGGTCTGTGATCGCTTTTCTAAAATGGTCCATCTGGTGCCCTTGGTTAAATTGCCTTCCTCCTCTGATTTGGTGCCTTTGTTCTTCCAGCATGTGGTTCGTTTACATGGCATTCCTGAGAATATTGTTTCTGACAGAGGTTCCCAGTTTGTCTCGAGGTTCTGGCGAGCCTTTTGTGGTAGGATGGGCATTGACCTATCTTTTTCCTCGGCCTTCCATCCTCAGACTAATGGCCAGACCGAACGAACCAATCAGACCTTGGAAACATATCTGAGATGTTTTGTTTCCGCTGACCAGGATGATTGGGTATCATTTTTGCCGTTGGCTGAGTTCGCCCTTAATAATCGGGCCAGCTCGGCTACCTTGGTCTCTCCATTTTTCTGCAATTCTGGGTTCCATCCTCGTTTCTCTTCAGGACAGGTTGAGTCTTCGGACTGTCCTGGTGTGGATTATGTGGTGGACAGGTTGCAGCAGATCTGGACTCAGGTAGTGGACAATTTGACCTTGTCCCAGGAGAAGGCTCAGCTTTTCGCTAATCGCAGACGCCGTGTGGGACCCCGACTTCGTGTTGGGGATCTGGTTTGGTTATCTTCTCGTCATATTCCTATGAAGGTTTCCTCTCCTAAATTTAAACCTCGTTTTATTGGTCCGTATAGGATTTCTGAGATTCTCAATCCGGTGTCTTTTCGTCTGACCCTCCCAGACTCCTTTTCCATACATAATGTATTCCATAGGTCGTTGTTGAGGAGATACGTGGCACCTATGGTTCCATCTGTGGAGCCTCCTGCCCCTGTTTTGGTGGAGGGGGAATTGGAGTATATTGTGGAGAAGATTTTGGATTCTCGTGTCTCTAGACGGAAACTCCAGTATCTGGTCAAATGGAAGGGTTATGCTCAGGAAGATAATTCCTGGGTTTTTGCCTCTGATGTCCATGCCCCAGATCTTGTTCGTGCCTTTCATGTGGCTCATCCTGGTCGGCCTGGGGGTTCTGGTGAGGGTTCGGTGACCCCTCCTCAAGGGGGGGGTACTGTTGTGAATTCTGTGGCTGAGTTCACTTCTGTGGTCACAAGTGGTATTGCAGTCTCTGGGCTTCCTTCCTCAGGTGTTTTGGTGAGCTCGTTGGCTGCCTTGCTATTTAGCTCCACCTGAGTCTGTCTTCCTTGCTCCTTGTCAATGTTCCAGTGTTGGATCTGAGCTACTGCATCTTTCCTTGGGCCTGCTGCTCTGCTAGATAAGTGCTTCTAGTTTGTTTTCTGTTTTTTCTGTCCGGCTTGCTATTAACTTTTGCTGGAAGCTCTGAGAAGCAAAGGGGTGCACCGCCGTGCTGTTAGTTCGGCACGGTGGGTCTTTTTGCCCCTTTGCGTGGTTTTCGTTTTAGGGTTTTTTGTAGACTGCATAGTTCTCTTTGCTATCCTCGCTCTGTCTAGAATATCGGGCCTCACTTTGCTGAATCTATTTCATTCCTACGTTTGTCTTTTCATCTTGCTAACAGTCATTATATGTGGGGGGCTGCCTATTCCTTTGGGGTATTTCTCTGAGGTAAGTCAGGCTTGTATTTCTATCTTCAGGCTAGTCAGCTCCTCAGGCAGTGCCGAGTTGCATAGGTAGTTGATAGGCGCAATCCACTGCTGCTTATAGTTGTGTGAGGATAGATCAGGTACTGCAGTCTACAGAGATTCCACGTCTCAGAGCTCGTCCTATTGTTTTTGGTTATTGCCAGATCTCTGTATGTGCGCTGATTACTGCACGCTGTGTTGCCTGATTGCCAGCCATAACAGTGTGGTCAGTGGAGGCCTAGTGGAAGGAGTGACCGCAGACAGGCATCGAAGGCCTAAAATAATAACACATGGCTGTAGGCAATTTTAAATTGGTTCCAGGGGTACACGGGCAGCAGTGGTGTGGTCAGTGGAGGCATATTGTAAGGAGTGACCGCAGACAGGCATCGAAGGCCTAAAATAATAACACATGGCTGTAGGCAATTTTAAATTGGTTCCAGGGGTACACGGGCAGCAGTGGTGTGGTCAGTGGAGGCCTAGTGGAAGGAGTGACCACAGACAGGCATCGAAGGCCTAAAATAATAACACATGGCTGTAGGCAATTTTAAATTGGTTCCAGGGGTACACGGGCAGCAGTGGTGTGGTCAGTGGAGGCCTAGTGGAAGGAGTGACCGCAGACAGGCATCGAAGGCCTAAAGTAAAAAAATTGGGCTGGCTGTAGGCAATTTTAAATTGGTTCCAGGGGTACACGGGCAGCAGTGGTGTGGTCAGTGGAGGCCTAGTGGAAGGAGTGACCGCAGACAGGCATCGAAGGCCTAAAATAATAACACATGGCTGTAGGCAATTTTAAATTGGTTCCAGGGGTACACGGGCAGCAGTGGTGTGGTCAGTGGAGGCATATTGTAAGGAGTGACCGCAGACAGGCATCGAAGGCCTAAAATAATAACACATGGCTGTAGGCAATTTTAAATTGGTTGCAGGGGTACACGGGCAGCAGTGGTGTGGTCAGTGGAGGCCTAGTGGAAGGAGTGACCACAGACAGGCATCGAAGGCCTAAAATAATAACACATGGCTGTATGCAATTTTAAATTGGTTCCAGGGGTACACGGGCAGCAGTGGTGTGGTCAGTGGAGGCATATTGTAAGGAGTGACCGCAGACAGGCATCGAAGGCCTAAAATAATAACACATGCCTGTAGGCAATTTTAAATTGGTTCCAGGGGTACACGGGCAGCAGTGGTGTGGTCATTGGAGGCATATTGTAAGGAGTGACCGCAGACAGGCATCGAAGGCCTAAAATAATAACACATGGCTGTAGGCAATTTTAAATTGGTTCCAGGGGTACACGGGCAGCAGTGGTGTGGTCAGTGGAGGCATAGTGGAAGGAGTGACCGCAGACAGGCTTCGAAGGCCTAACATAACAAAAATGTCAATACAATGGTATTGTCAGTGGCAGGCATTGAAGGATGTCAGCGCATAGACTAAACATTGGTGGAGCTGTGAGATAATTTTGCAAGTGGTAGAGCACTGTTTGAGCTGGGGGGGGGAACTGTCTTGTGGCCGGCGGTACAGGCCCAAGGCCCCTCATATTACAACGGTGTGTCTGACGTTGGGTGTGCACCACCACCGCCAGAGACACTTTATTGTACTAGGAGGGATCCAGTGGCAGTGCCGTCGACCAAAAGCGGGCACACCCACCTCTTCAGACAAACAGCACTCTCACGGGTGCTGTCGCCAAGTGTCGATACCACGGCCCCGTGTGGGGAGTTTGGCCATTTAGTGAGGTGTAAACATGTCGTATGCTGGACAATCAGGTGCAGAAAATTACGAGATTGGAAAAGGCATTCAGAATAGTCCACAGGCAAGACCTTTTCATAGGAAAGCTAGGTGTCAGCCGGGCAAGGTGGGGCAAAAGATTTCGAAATCCAGTTGTGGTTCATTTTAATGAAGGTTAGATCATCTACATTTTGGGTAGCCAGACGAGTCCTTTTTTCTGTTCGTATTGAACCTGCAGCACTGAATACTCTTTCTGATAGGACACTAGCTGCCGGGCAAGCAAGCTCCTGCAATGCATATTCTGCCAATTCTGGCCAGGTGTCTAATTTTGATGCCCAGTAATCAAATGGGAATGACGGTTGAGGGAGAACATCGATAAGGGATGAAAAATAGTTTGTAACCATACTGGACAAATGTTGTCTCCTGTCACTTTGAATTGATGCTGCAGTACCTGTCCTGTCTGCGGTCATAGCAAAATCACTCCACAACCTGGTCAGAAAACCCATCTGGCCAACGCCACTTCTGATTTCTGCCCCTCTAACTCCTCTGGTCTGCTGGCCCCTGCAGCTCGTGTGAGAACGATCACGGGCGCTGTGTGCAGGGAATGCCAGAAGCAAACGGTCAACAAGAGTTGATTGTTTGGTTGCTAATATTAGTTCCAAGTTCTCATGTGGCATGATATTTTGCAATTTGCCTTTATAGCGAGGATCAAGGAGGCAGGCCAACCAGTAATCGTCATCGTTCATCATTTTAGTTATGCGTGTGTCCCTTTTTTGGATACGTAAGGCATAATCCGCCATGTGGGCCAAAGTTCCAGTTCTCAAATCTGCGGTTGTGCTTGGTTGAGGGGCAGTTTCAGGCAAATCCACGTCACTTGTGTCCCACCAAAAACCAGAACCCGGCCTTGCCGCGCCACCAATTTCCAGTGGCCCCGGAAAAGCTTCCTCATTAAAAATATAATCATCCCCATCATCCTCCTCGTCCTCCTCCTCCTCTTCGCCCGCTAACTCGTCCTGTACACTGCCCTGGCCAGACAATGGCTGACTGTCATCAAGGCTTTCCTCTTCCTCAGCTGCAGACGCCTGATCCTTTATGTGCGTCAAACTTTGCATCAGCAGACGCATTAGGGGGATGCTCATGCTTATTATGGCGTTGTCTGCACTAACCAGCCGTGTGCATTCCTCAAAACACTGAAGGACTTGACACATGTCTTGAATCTTCGACCACTGCACACCTGACAACTCCATGTCTGCCATCCTACTGCCTGCCCGTGTATGTGTATCCTCCCACAAAAACATAACAGCCCGCCTCTGTTCGCACAGTCTCTGAAGCATGTGCAGTGTTGAGTTCCACCTTGTTGCAACGTCTATGATTAGGCGATGCTGGGGAAGGTTCAAAGAACGCTGATAGGTCTGCATACGGCTGGAGTGTACGGGCGAACGGCGGATATGTGAGCAAAGTCCACGCACTTTGAGGAGCAGGTCGGATAACCCCGGATAACTTTTCAGGAAGCACTGCACCACCAGGATTAAGGTGTGAGCCAGGCAAGGAATGTGTTTCAGTTGGGAAAGGGAGATGGCAGCCATGAAATTCCTTCCGTTATCACTCACTACCTTGCCTGCCTCAAGATCTACAGTGCCCAGCCACGACTGCGTTTCTTTCTGCAAGAACTCGGACAGAACTTCAGCGGTGTGTCTGTTGTCGCCCAAACACTTCATAGCCAATACAGCCTGCTGACGTTTGCCAGTAGCTGCCCCATAATGGGAGACCTGGTGTGCAACAGTGGCAGCTGCGGATGGAGTGGTTGTGCGACTGCGGTCTGTGGACGAGCTCTCGCTTCTGCAGGAGGACGAAGAGGAGGAGGAGGGGGTGCGAACGGCTACAGCCAACTGTTTCCTAGACCGTGGGCTAGGCAGAACTGTCCCAAACTTGCTGTCCCCTGTGGACCCTGCATCCACCACATTTACCCAGTGTGCCGTGATGGACACGTAACGTCCCTGGCCATGCCTACTGGTCCATGCATCTGTTGTCAGGTGCACCTTTGTGCTCACAGATTGCCTGAGTGCATGGACGATGCGCTCTTTAACATGCTGGTGGAGGGCTGGGATGGCTTTTCTGGAAAAAAAGTGTCGACTGGGTAGCTCGTAGCGTGGTACAGCGTAGTCCATCAGGGCTTTGAAAGCTTCGCTTTCAACTAACCGGTAGGGCATCATCTCTAACGAGATTAGTCTAGCTATGTGGGCGTTCAAACCCTGTGTACGCGGATGCGAGGCTAAGTACTTCCTTTTTCTAACCATAGTCTCATGTAGGGTGAGCTGTACTGGAGAGCTGGAGATCGTGGAACTAGCGGGGGTGCCGGTGGACGTGGCAGACTGAGAGACGGTGGGAGATGGTATTGTTGCCGCCGGTGCCCTAGATGCAGTGTTTCCTACTACGAAACTGGTGATTCCCTGACCCTGACTGCTTTGGCCTGGCAAAGAAACCTGCACAGATACTGCAGGTGGTGCGGAAAATGGTGGCCCTACACTGCCGGAAGGGATGTTGCGTTGCTGACTAGCTTCATTGGCCGAGGGTGCTACAACCTTAAGGGACGTTTGGTAGTTAGTCCAGGCTTGCAAATGCATGGTGGTTAAATGTCTATGCATGCAACTTGTATTGAGACTTTTCAGATTCTGTCCTCTGCTTAAGGTAGTTGAACATTTTTGACAGATGACTTTGCGCTGATCAATTGGATGTTGTTTAAAAAAAAGGCCAGACTGCACTCTTTCTAGCATCGGATACCTTTTCAGGCATTGCAGACTGAGCTTTAACCGGATGGCCACGCTGTCCTCCAACAGGTTTTGGCTTTGCCACGCGTTTTGGGCAAGATACGGGCCCGGCAGATGGAACCTGTTGCGATGTTGATGCCTGCTGCGGCCCCTCCTCCTCCGCTTCAGAACTGCTGCCGCCTGCACCCTGTTCCCCCAATGGCTGCCAATCGGGGTCAAGAACTGGGTCATCTATTACCTCTTCTTGTAGCTCGTGTGCAACTTCGTCTGTGTCACCGTGTCGGTCGGTGGTATAGCATTCATGATGGGGCAACATAGTCTCATCAGGGTCTGATTCTTGATCAGCACCCTGCGAGGGCAATGTTGTGGTCTGAGTCAAAGGACCAGCATAGTAGTCTGGCTGTGGCTGTGCATCAGTGCACTCCATGTCAGATTCAACTTGTAATGGGCATGGACTGTTAACTGCTTCACTTTCTAAGCCAGGGACGGTATGTGTAAAGAGCTCCATGGAGTAACCCGTTGTGTCGCCTGCTGCATTCTTCTCTGTTGTTGTTTTTGCTGAAGAGGACAAGGAAGCGACTTGTCCCTGACCGTGAACATCCACTAACGACACGCTGCTTTGACATTTACCAGTTTCACGAGAGGAGGCAAAAGAGCTAGAGGCTGAGTCAGCAAGATAAGCCAAAACTTGCTCTTGCTGCTCCGGCTTTAAAAGCGGTTTTCCTACTCCCAGAAAAGGGAGCGTTCGAGGCCTTGTGTAGCCAGACGACGAACCTGGCTCCACAGCTCCAGACTTAGGTGCAATATTTTTTTTCCCACGACCAGCTGATGCTCCACCACTACCACTACCCTCATTACCAGCTGACAATGAACGCCCCCGGCCACGACCTCTTCCACCAGACTTCCTCATTGTTTTAAAAACGTAAACAAACTAACGGTATTTGTTGCAGTCACACAACTTACACGGTGAGCTATAACTTCAGTATGATTTAGCTACCCCTTTACAGGTGAGTGAGACCACAACGAAAATCAGGCACAATGTTACACACTCTGTTGTTGGTGGCAACAAATGAGAGAGATGCCACACACGCAGGACTGTCACTGAAGCACAAATGTAAATATTAATCTCCCACTGATTTGATTTTTTTTTTTTTTCAGGGAGACTTTAGGAAAAAAAAATAATAGAATAAAATGATTTTTTCAGGAAGAATTTAGAAACCAAATAAAATAAAATGATTTTTTCAGGGAGAATTTAGAAAACAAATAAAACAAAAAAAGGCTTTCTATGGCCCACTGAGTGAGAGATGACGCACACAGGAGTCAGGAGTGGCACACAAGCCCAGAGGCCAATATTTATCTCCCACTGATTGATGTAGTGATTTTTTCAGGTAGATTTTGGAACCCAAATCAAGCTAAAAAAAATAATAGGCTTTCTATGGCCCACAATTGGAGAGAGAGAGAGAGATGGCACACCCAGGAGTCAAGACTGGCACACAAGCAGAAAGGGCAATATTAATCTCCCACTGATTTGTTTTTTTTTTTTTTTTTCAGGGAGACTTTAGGAAAAAAAAAAAATAGAATAAAATGATTTTTTCAGGAAGAATTTAGAAACCTAATAAAATAAAATGATTTTTTCAGGGAGAATTTAGAAAACAAATAAAACAAAAAAAGGCTTTCTATGGCCCACTGAGTGAGAGATGACGCACACAGGAGTCAGGAGTGGCACACAAGCCCAGAGGCCAATATTTATCTCCCACTGATTGATGTAGTGATTTTTTCAGGTAGATTTTGGAACCCAAATCAAGCTAAAAAAATAATAGGCTTTCTATGGCCCACAATTGGAGAGAGAGAGAGAGATGGCACACCCAGGAGTCAAGACTGGCACACAAGCAGAAAGGGCAATATTAATCTCCCACTGATTTGTTTTTTTGTTTTTTTTCAGGGAGACTTTAGGAAAAAAAAATAATAGAATAAAATGATTTTTTCAGGAAGAATTTAGAAACCAAATAAAATAAAATGATTTTTTCAGGGAGAATTTAGAAAACAAATAAAACAAAAATAGGCTTTCTATGGCCCACTGAGTGAGAGATGACGCACACAGGAGTCAGGAGTGGCACACAAGCCCAGAGGCCAATATTTATCTCCCACTTTTTTTTTTTTGTTCCAGGGAAAATTTATAAACCCAATAAAAAAAATAATAAATAGGCTTTCTATGGCCCACTATCTGAGAGAGAGAGAGAGAGAGATGGCACGCTTAGGACTGGCACACAAGCCCAAAGGCCAATATTAATCTCCCACTGATTGATTTATTGATTTTTTCAGGTAGAATTTAGAACCCAAATAAAGCAAAAAAAAAAAAAAAGGGGCTTTCTATGGCCCACTGAGTGAGTGATGATGCACACAGGAGTGGCACACAAGCCCTGAGGCCAATATTTTTCTCCCACTGATTGATGTAGTGATTTTTTCAGGTAGATTTTAGAACCAAAATCAATCAAAAAAATAAATAGGCTTTCTATGGCCCACTGACTGAGAGATGGCACACACAGGAGTCAAGAGTGGCACACAAGCCCTGAGGCCAATATTTTTCTCCCACTGATTGATGTAGTAATTTTTTCAGGTAGATTTTATAACCCAAATCAAGCAAAAAAATAAATAGGCTTTCTATGGCCCACTGAGTGAGAGATGGCACACACAGGGATGGCACTCTAGCAGAAATGTCAATCTTAATCTCCCACAAAAAAAAAAAAAAAAAAACAGGGAGTGTCCGTCAATTACTATCTCCCTGCATTAATCTCAGCCAGGTATGGCAGGCAGCAATAAGGAGTGGACTGATGCACAAATTAAATAAAAAGTGTGTACAAACAAAAAAGATAGCTGTGCAGAAAGGAAGGAACAAGAGGATTTGTGCTTTGAAAAAAGCAGTTGGTTTGCACAGCGGCGTACACACAGCAATGCAGCTATCAGGGAGCCTTCTAGGGCAGCCCAATGAGCTACAGCGCTGAGGGGAAAAAAAAAAAAAATGTAGCTTCCACTGTCCCTGCACACCGAAGGTGGTGTTGGGCAGTGGAAATCGCTACAGCACAAGCGGTTTGGTGGTTAATGGACCCTGCCTAACGCTATCCCTGCTTCTGATGAAGCGGCAGCAACCTCTCCCTAAGCTCAGATCAGCAGCAGTAACATGGCGGTCGGTGGGAACGCCCCTTTATAGCCCCTGTGACGCCGCAGACAGCAAGCCAATCACTGCAATGCCCTTCTCTAAGATGGTGGGGACCAGGACCTATGTCATCACGCTGCCCACACTCTGCGTTTACCTTCATTGGCTGAGAAATGGCGCTTTTCGCGTCATTGAAACGCGACTTTGGCGCGAAAGTCGCGTACCGCATGGCCGACCCCGCACAGGGGTCGGATCGGGTTTCATGAAACCCGACTTTGCCAAAAGTCGGCGACTTTTGAAAATGAACGACCCGTTTCACTCAACCCTAGTGGAGACTGATGGGAGAGACTGGTAGTGGTACCTCCTCCATCTGTTGTTTGCGTACAGAGAGGTACCCCAGGTGTCCACAGGATTCTCCCCCTTTGAACTGGTTTATGAGAGGAGAGTCAGGTGGCCATTTGATTTGATTAAGGACTGTTGGGAGGATGACCCCAGAACTGCGGGAGTCTCAGTGGTTGATTATGTACTGCAGCTCAGAGAAAGAATGCAAAAACTAAGCAACCTGGCCCATGACAACATGACCCAGGCCCAAATCAATCAGAAGGTCTTGCACGACTGTAATTCCAGACTGAGGGCCTATGAGAAGGGGCAGAAGGTTTGGGTGTTGGTCCCTATGTTGCAGAAAAAGTTACAGGCTGCATGGGAGGGATCATACACTGTACACAAGCGGCTAAATGATATTAACTATGTGCTGACCCTAGATGAGCATGCAAAGTGTCAGAAAGTATTTCATGTAAATATGTTGAAGGCTCATCATGACAGGAAGACCTGTGTCTTACCTGTCAGTAGCCTGCCTGAAGAGGGGGAGGCTGATCTGTTACTAGATGTGGGGGCTGGGACTCAGTACATGGAGTCCCTGGAGTCAGCAGAGTTTAACCCTGAGCTTTCCCACAGTCAGAGGTCTGAGCTAATCGGGGTGCTTAGCGAGTTCACCGAAGTCTTCACAAGGGAGCCTGGGAGGACGCACTTAGCAACTCACCATGTGGACACTGGTACTAATCTCCCAGTACAGCAGTCTGCATACCGGGTGTCAGCGGATGTGAAGGCACACATGAGGGAACAGGTAGAGGAGATGCTAAACCTCAAGGTAATACAAAAATCCCAGAGTGCCTGGGCCTCGCCTGTGGATCTTGTCCCGAAAAAGGACCATACTACCTGGTTCTGTGTAGACTACAGGGAATTAAATGTACTGACTACATGTGAGGTCTACCCCATGCCGAGGATAGATGAGCTGTTAGAGAAGCTAGCTAAAGCATCATACATCACCATCATGGACCTAAGCAGAAAACTCCTGCCCAGAGAAGTGGCTTATGCCACCATTGAGAAGGAATGTTTGGCAATGGTGTGGCCTCTGCACAAGCTGCAACCATACCTCTAGGGGCGCAACTTCACTATGATAACACATCATAACCCAATGAGTTGGCTCAACAGAGTAGTTGAGGACAACAGGAAATTGCTTAGATGGAGTCTGATATTACAGCAATATGATTTTACAATTCAACATAAGAAACGAATCGATCATGGCAATGCTGATGGTTTATCTCGCCAAGGTGGGGTGGAACCAGATACGCGCTGGGGAGCTGACCTGTAAGTCAACCTCCATGCACGTTCATAAGGAGGGAGGTGTAGCGAAATATGTATAGGTATATATGTGTGACTAGCAGAAATGTAGCATCTGTCCTGAAGGCTGCAAGTCTCACAGGGGTCACAGCATATAGTATCCTGAGCAAGCAGTCTACTGTCTTCAATCTCTCCAGGGGGTCTTGCTGGGAACCAGGAAGAAGGGGAAACATTTCACACCTTCTAGCTCTTTTGAAGGGAGATGTCAATTACAGCCTGACACTATCTATCTGTGAGAACTTACACAGAGAATTGCAGAGGAAATAATATATTAGTTGGGGGAGCGGCCATGTTCTAATCAAAAGCAAGCAATTATAATATTAACCTGAGAGGCTTTTCTAGAAATCTGACCTCCAGTTAACTCTATAAATTAGGCTTGCATGCATACAAAGTTGTTAACAGATTGAGGGCAGCCAAGCTGATGTGTTCCATTCCATATTCGTCCCCCCTCAGGGAGCAGAAAGCAGACTACAAAGTTAAGTATATCTGTAAGTTTTCTCTTGTTTATTTTTATAACTGTTGTGCATATTTGAATGTCTTTTTATTACCATATTTTTATACCCTTTTTATTGTAAGCACTGTACCTTTTTGAATTAAAGCATAAAACTTTATCAAGTTGAACCTTGCATGTTCTAAAGAATCCAAAAGCCTTAAAGTGTGTGGGTCTTATGATTGGCAGACAGTAGTAGTAATATTTCCGGGACTCATTGCAAGTGTGTTCGGTGAGTGGTGGCAGAGTGTATGAGCAGGGTGTGTGGTCTATCGGGTGTGAATTAAGCTCCCATTACAGCATAGGACAGAGGTTGAATGCTGGACTGAGAGGGTAGATAGATTAACCCTTGCAGGCGCAACCCCAAGTCGCGTGCTGAGAAGTGGGTACGTGACAAAGCTCCATTTTTGTTTGCCAAAAGACATGAGTGAGATTCCCTAAATGTATGGCGGAAAGTGCTGTGGTCAGATGACACCAAAATTTTGGACACAAAGATATATGCTATATCTGGTGCTAAACCAACATAGCTTATCACTCCAAGAAAGCTATTTACACAGTGAAACATGTTGGTGGCAGCATCATTCTGTGAACATCTTTTTCGGCAACAGGGACAGGGAAAATGGTCCTAGTTGATGAGAAGATGGATGGTACAAAATATAGGGATATTCTTTAAAAAGAACAACACAAGCACCAGAAAATATAAATAATGGATAATAATAAATCCTATAACCTCCACTATTCTACATATATGCATACAGTATATATGCATATACGTATGTACATATCTCATATATACATCCACAATAATATAAGGGCCAATATGGTGCTCAGTGAGGAAGAAAGTGGAAACCACTCAATACATGAATATGCCAACAAATCCAGAACAAATGGATGAGCAGGGAGGCCAAGACAGGAAAATAGGTGAAAAGAAATGTGTTTTTATTAATTAATAAGTGGCAAGCAAAATTACATGAAAATACATAAAATCATAAAATCAATGTGCACGTATGCAGGACCGAAATATATAAGACCATATTACATATATATATATATATATACATATATATATAGTCTGTGACTACTGGCTTGGGATTCGTGCACATTGTAAAGGTATTTTGTCTGGTGCTGTTCCAAATTTTTTTCACTGTATATATAGTTAGTTAGTAACCCCTAAATGGTGATAAAAGTACATATAATAGCCCAAGTACAAAGAAAATTATAAAAAATGTGTATGTGACTATAAAGAGTGCAAATACAAAATATATAAAACCTCATAAGGTGCATAATGAATCCATGATTAAAACATTACCCAGTGAAAAATATGTGCAAGTAAATGGAACCTTGCAAAATGGAGAGCAAGGTACCATGAGGATTCAGCTCCCAATGTGCATAATGATCTAGGTGAAAAAAATGTGATTACAAAGTACAAGGGGCATAATAAAAAAAGCATTGTACCTTTAGGGGTTAACAGGTACTGTACCCACGTGCACCCCGACACGCGTTTCGGAACAGATTCCTTCGTCAGGGAGTGAGGGAGTCATTTTTACAACAGCATTTTTATTTTAGGGACCGCATCATATTTGAAGTCACTTTGAGGGGTCCATATAATAGAAAATACCAAAATGTGACACTATTCTAAAAACTGCACCCCTCAAGATGCTCAAAACCACATTCAAGAAGTTTATCAACCCTTCAGGTGCTTCACGGGAACTTTTGGAATGTTTAAAAAAATGAACATTTAACTTTTTTCACAAAAAACTTACTTCAGATCCAATTTGTTTTATTTTACCAAAGGTAACAGGAGATATTGGACTGTAAAAGTTGTTGTACAATTTGTCATGAGTACACTGATACCCCACTGGGGGTAAACCACAGTTTTGGTGCATGGCAGAGCTCGGAAAGGAAGGAGCACCGTTTGACTTTTTCAACGCAGAATTGCCTGGAATTGAGATCAGATGCCATGTCGTGCTTGGAGAGCCCCTGATATGCCTAAACAGAGGAAAATCCCCAATTGTAACTCCAACCCTAACCTCACACTCCTAACCCTAATCCCAACCATATCCATAACCCTAACCCTAATCCCAACCCTAAGCCTAATCCCAACTCTAACCTAATACCAACACTTATCCTAATCCAAACCCTAACTTTAATCCAAGCCCTAACCCCATCTCTAGCCCAACCCTAACCCTTAACTTTAGGCCCAACCCTAGTCTTAACCCTAATGGAAAAATTGAAAAAAATACTTTTTTATTTTATTATTTTTCCCTACCTAAGAAGGTAATAAAGAGTGGTTTGATTTACTATTTATAGCTGGTTTTTTATGTTTGCCAGCTGTCACACACGAAAATACGCTTTTTATTGCAAAAAAATAGCTTTGGCATCACCACATTTTGAGAGCTATAATTTTTCCATATTTTGGCCTACAGAATCATGTGAGGTCCTGTTTTTTGAGGGACGAGTTGACGTTTTTATTGTTAGCATTTTTAGGAAAATGACATTTTTTAATTGCTTTTTATTCTGATTTTTGGGAGACAGAATGTTAGGGGTCGAGTTCCCACCTCTGCACAGGGGGAATCTTGGGCCATCTCCGCTGCGGTCTCCCATTCTTCTCCTGCCGCAGTGGAGCCTGCTCAGTGGAGACGTCAGTCCCAGCGTCTCGCTCAGTCTGACTCTGTACAAAGAGTTACTGCTGCTTTTCCTGCTTCTGCCATTGGAGTCAGTGCTGGGCAGCGGCATGCAGACGCTTCAGGGACTAAGTCCTGCTTTTCTCATTCTGAGCATGCCCAGAGTAAGATATCTCAGTGGAGATTGAGGGTCACATGATCAGATACGGCAGCTAAGGCCATTGGACCTTCAGGAAGGCCCTGTAGGTGCTCACGCTCTGTGGCAGCCTCTCATTGGTACTTCTAGGAAGGTCCTGTACGTGCTGCAACTATTTAAGGCTCGCATGGCTGCACGGCCATGCGCTAGTATTGTTCTATGTTATGTGCTTTGCGCCAGTGTGGTCACATAAGAGTGTGTTCAGGGACCCGGCTGAAATAAGCCCCTAGAATGCTGGCACCTCCGGCGAGGAGTTTGTGTTTGTATGTATTCAGGGACCTGGCTGAAATAAGCCCATAGAATGCTGGCACCTCTGGCGAGGAGTTTTGTGTGCATGCGTGACCACTGACTGCTGTCTGTTTGGGCAGTTAGCCTGTGCCTCTGTGAAGTCTAACAGGGCACAGTGCTTTGCATTCACGGCTACTCGGTGAATTAACTAGCAGCAGGTTCTCCTGCACGGTGGACCCCAGGCTGTGAACGCACCAATAGCAATAAAAACATCTATATTTACTCGGTGCGTTCTGTTAGCCCTAACAGAATACTAGCGCCAGGGTCTGGCTAGTAAATGGCGGACATTCAGCAATCCTTGTGGTATATCCAGCAGCTGGAGGGTAGGTTGGTGGATCTCGAGACCTCAACCTCAGCTGTGGATGTTACCACAGTTGCTGTACAGGCTGCTAACGTGGCTGCAGAAATCTTGTCCACTGCCACCCCTGTTCCGACATTATCTCGCCTCCCGATGCCAGAAACATTTTCTGGAGATAGCAAGTCTTGTAGGGCATTCGTGAGTCAGTGCTCTATTCACCTCGATCTCCTGGCTGCACGTTTTCCTACAGAGCGGGCTAAGGTGGGATTTATTGTGTCTCTCTTGTCAGACAGGGCGTTGGAATGGGCTGCGCCACTGTGGGAGCGTGGCGATCATGTGGTGCAGAGTGCTCCGTTGTTCCTGAGCACTCTGAAACATGTCTTTTTAGGACCTAAAGTCACCCATGATACAGTGCTCCAACTGCTGGCATTAACTAAGGGTGAGTCCTTGGTCAGCCATTTTGCCGTCCACTTCCGCACTTTAGCTTCTGAGCTAGAGTGGTCGGATAAAGCCCTTATCTCCATATTTTGGAGGGGACTGTCTGATCACGTGAAGGACACTCTGGCCACTAGGGAGATTCCTGCCGCACTGGAGGAGTTAATAACTGTCTCTACTCGTATTGACCTCCGTTTTAACGAGCGGAGGTTAGAGCGAGCCCAGTGTAGGCAGAGGTTTCATCTGGCTCCTACCTTCGCCAAACCTCTGGAATCTCTGGTCCTGGTTCCTGAGACACATGAGGCCATGGAAATGTCACGAGCGGGATCTAAGTTCCGGACCGCATGTGCACTCAAGGTCTGTCATGTTTGCCAGCAGTCAGGACATCTTGCCACCAGATGTCCTCAGCAGTCAAGGAAACGTCAGTGTCTAGTGGTAGTAGATGGAGGTACACTAGACTCGGCAACGTTTGCCTCCAAATTGTCCATTAAGTGGACAATTATTATAGGCTCATCAACCCACTCGGTAGAGCTCTGCGTGGATTCTGGGGCGGAGGGCAATTTTTATGTCTACTGCCTTCGCCCAACGTCACGCAATACCCCTGGTTATGCTAGCTCAACCAGTAACGGTATGAGTGGTGAATGGGTCGACACTGCCCTCACAGATAACAGTAAAAGAGAAAAATGTGACAAAGACCGTATGGTCGAAACGCGTAGCTTTCTTCACTTGTGATATGGCATTGTCCCAGGAGTGTGTCTTCTACTATTTTATATGATGGATTAAAGTTTTACATTTTATCATGAAGCTGGAACATTTTTCTCTTTTACTTGGATCTGCACTACGTCGAGTCAGGACAAAGTTCCGTGCTCCTTGCACATATCGGTGAGCTGGCTTTTTTTTTTCTTTGTACTTAATCTCACAGATAACACACCAGACTATCCCTTTTACTCTGTCCATGTCGCCATCAGGAGATGATATCTCTGCTCGTCATTCCTGAGGGAATTGATGAGGTCCTGTTAGGGATACCTTGGCTACAGTACCACTCTCCTCATATCGAGTGGTCCTCAGGCAGAATTCTGGGATGGGGTTAATCTTGTGGGGGTAGGTGTCAGAGGGAGTGCGTTCAGGTTGCTACTACAGAGGTACCCGCAGATCTATCCTCTCTCCCCAAGCAATATTGGTCTTATGCAGACGTGTTCTCCAAAAAGGCAGCGGAGACCATTCCGCCCCATCACCCCTATGACTGTCCTATTGATCTCTTGCCTGGTGTTGAGCCTCTCCGGGGTCGAGTTTATCCGTTATCTCTCCCGGAAATGGAGGCAATGTCTCAGTACATTCAAGAGAATCTGGCAAGAGGGTTCATCAGGAAGTCGGTGTCACCTGCTGGGGCTCGGTTCTTCTTCGTGCAGAAGAAGAATGGGGAACTGTGTCAATGCATAGACTACAGGAGTCTTAACGCCATCATCGTTAAGAATAAGTATCCTTTGCCCTTGATATCTGAGCTCTTCAATAGGCTTCGGGGAGCAAGGGTATTTACTAAATTAGATCTGCGGGGTGCTTACAACCTGATTCACTTCCGTGAGGGGGACGAATGGAAGATGGCTTTTAACACCAGGGATGGGCATTATGAATATCTGGTGATGCCCTTTGGGCTCTGTAATGCCCAGCTGATTTCCAAGACTTTGTGAACTACATCTTCCGGGATATGCTCTCCACCTCGGTTGTAGTCTATCTGGATGATGTTCTCATCTACTCTCCAGATATTGACTCCCACCGGAGAGATGTTTGCAAAGTCTTCGACCTCCTACGGGCAAACTCCCTCTATGCCAAGTTGGAGAAGTGTATGTTCAAGCAGGAGTCCTTAACTTTCCCAGGCTATATCATCTCCGCCCAGGGATTGGCTATGGATCCTGCCAAACTACAGGCTGTGATGGACTGGCAGGAACCCAATTCTCTTAAAGCGGTGCAGCGCTTTATGGAGTTCATTAATTATTATCGCCAGTTCATTCCCCACTTCTCAACTTTGGTAGCTCCCTTGGTTGCCCTCACCAAGAAGGGGGCAAATCCCAAATTGTGGTCTGAGGAGGTCTCCAAGGCCTTTAACTCCATAAAGTCACACTTCGCTCCCTATCTACATCGCCCCAATGTAGATAAGCCATTTATCATGGAGATGGATGCCTCATCTGTTGGTGCTGGAGCAGTCCTCTTCCAAAAGGACGCTCGAGGTCAGAAGCATCCTTGCTTCTTCTTTTCTAAGACGTTCTCACCAGCAGAGAGGAATTATTCCATCGGGTACAGGGAGTTGCTAGCCATGAAGTTGGCTTTCTCGGAGTGGAGACATCTCTTTTAGGGAGCTCGTTTTCCCTTCCAAGTCTTCACAGATCATAAAAATTTGGTGTACCTACAGACAGCCCAATGGTTAAATTCTCGCCAGACCAGATGGTCCTTGTTCGTCTCCCGGTTTCATTCCACCCTCCATTTTCTTTCTGGGGAGAAGAACATTCATGCCAACGCTCTCTCTCACTCCGTTGTGTCATCTGTGGAGGAGGAAGAGGAGCCTCGGCTTATTGTACCCACTGAGAGCCTGAGAACTGTGGCCCCGGTTTCGCTAGAGTCTGTGCCTCTGGGCAAGAATTTTTTACCATCCAGTTTGCGACCGGAGGTTCTCTCTTGGGCACACTCATCCAGGGTGGGCTTACCCAAGTCTCGTAGCTGCACCATTATCTAGGTGATCACCGACCATTTTTCCAAAATGGTTCATTTGGTGCCTCTTCCACGGCTACCTACTGCACGGGCTCTGGCAGCCTTGTTCATCAAGCATATATTTTGCTTACACGGTATGCCGGACAAGATTGTCAGTGACCGGGGTCCCCAGTTTGCGTCTCGATTCTGGAGGAAGCTTTGTGATCTTCTCTGTACTGAGTTAAATCTCTCCTCGGCTTATCATCCCGAGACGAATGGGTTGGTTGAGAGAGCCAATCAAACTCTGGTCACTTATTTACGACATTTTGTTTCTGCCAGGCAGGATGACTGGGATACTTGTTACCGTGGGCAGAGTTTGCCCTTAACAACGCTGTAGCCGACTCCACCGGTCAGACTGCTTTCTTCCTTAATTATGGCCAGAATCTGCGGTTCCTGTGCCTATGCCTGTGTCCTCTGCTGACTCCAGGGTGGCAAACTGGGCAGTGGAGGCACAAGACATTTGGGACCGCACTCAGGATGCCATCCGGGCCTCCAAGGAGAGGATGACATCCTCTGCCAATGCACATCAGTGCCCTGCCCCAAACTTTGCTCATGGCGACTTAGTGTGGCTCTCCGCTCGTAACATCAGGCTGCGTGTTGAGTCCACTAAGTTTGCTCCTCGCTACTTGGGTCCTTTCAAGGTCCTCGAACAGGTTAATCTTGTGGTCTACCGTCTAGCCCTTCCTCCACACCTAGGTATCACCGACACCTTTCATGTGTCCCTCCTTAAGCCCATATGCATGTCCCGGTTTTCTGAGTCATCTGCCGGGACATCGGGTTCGTCTACGGACGATTACGAGGTGAACGCTATTTTGGGGTGCAAGGTGGTTCATGGCAAAAAATATTATTTGGTGGACTGGAAGGGTTACGGTCCTGAGGATAGGTCCTGGAAGCCTGCTGAGCACATTCGGGCTTCGCAGCTCATTGCTGGCTTCGAACGTAGCGAGGCCAAAGGGGTGGTCCTAGGAGGGGGGTAATATTAGGGGTCGAGTTCCCGCCTCTGCACTGGGGGAATCTCGGGCCATCTCTGCTGCAGTCTCCCATTCTTCTCCTGCCGCAATGGAGCCTGCTCAGCAAAGACGTCAATCCCAGCGTCTCGCTCAGTCTGACTCTGTACAAAGAGTTACTGCTGCTTTTCCTGCTTCTGCCATTGGAGCCAGTGCTGGGCAGCGGCGAGCAGACGCTTTAGGGACTAAGTCCTGTTTTTCTCGTTCTGAGCATGCCCAGAGTAAGATCTCTCAGTGGAGATTGAGGGTCACATGATCAGATACTGCAGCTAAGGCCATTGGTCCTTCAGGAAGGCCCTGTAGGTGCTTACGCTCTGTGGCAGCCTCTCATTGGTCCATCTAGGAAGGTCCTGTACGTGCTGCAACTATTTAAGGCTCGCATGGCCGCACGGTCATGCGCTACTATTGTTCTATGTTTTGTGCTTTGCGCCAGTGTGGTCACATAAGAGTGTGTTCAGGGACCCGGCTGAAATAAGCCCCTAGAATGCTGGCACCTCTGGCGAGGAGTTTTGTGTGCATGCGAGACCACTGACTGCTTTCTGTTTGGGCAGTTAGCCTGTGCCTCTGTGAAGTCTAACAGGGCACAGTGCTTTGCGTTCACGGCTACTCGGTGAATTAACTGAGTTAGTCCATATCGCCATAAAGTGCCGCCGTTTGCTAGCAGCAGGTTCTCCTGCACGGTGGACCCCGGGCTGCGAACGCACCAATAACAATAAAAACATCTATATTTACTCAGTGCGTTCCACTAGCCCTAACACAGAATGAGCAAAAACCAGCAATTCATGAATTTTTTTGGCGGAGTGTTTACAGCTTTCCACGTGTGGTAAAATTAATAAGGCAGTTTTATTCTTCGGGCCAGAACGATTACATCAATACCTCATTAATATCATTTTTTTATGTCTTGGTGCTTTTATATAATAAAAACTATTTTATAGGAAAAGTAATTGCTTTTGCATCGCTTTATCCTGACAGGTATAACTTTTTTATTTTTTCACAGTTGACACAGTTTGGCAGCTTGTTTTTTGCGGGACAAGATGATATTTTCAGCGGTAATATGTTTATATATATCCGTCTTTTTCATTGTGTGTTATTCCACTAGGTAGAATGATGATAAAGCATTGTTTTTTGCTTTTTTTATGGGGTTCACTAAAGGGGTTAACTAGTGGGACAGTTTTATAGGGCGGCTGGTTACGAACACGGCGATACCAAATATTGCTTTGATTTTTTTTCATTCAAATATTTAAATTGGTGATCAAATACATATTGATTTTCTTTATTATTTTTTAAAATATTTTAACAATTACTAAGAAATTATTTTTTATTTCATTCTAACTTTTACACTTTGTCCCACTATGGGACACTCATTTTGTGCAGGTTCATTGCTTCTATAGCGTGCAGATCTGCATGCTATAGAAGCTGTCAACGCTGCAGCTTCTTTTTTCACTGACCTGAGAGATTTCCTGTTCATCACTACCCATGACAGGAAGTCTCTCAGGTCTGGAGACCCAGATGTTGTCATGACGACATCAAGTCTCCATGGCAGTGATCGGGACCCCGTGACATGCCGCAGGGTCTCCGATCCAAAGGCAGAGGGACTGTCAGCCCCTGTGGATCTGCAGAATGCTGCAATAATGTTTGATAACAGTGTTCCGGGTGTTAAAGTGACCGCTCCTGGCACGTAATGCCGGGTGTCAGCTGGGAGAATCAGCTGACACCCGGCCGCGATCAGCCGCGAGCGTGGCTGATCGCCCATGACGTACTATCCCGTCCATGGTCAGATAAGCCCAGTGCACATGGACGGGATAGTATGTTGGATGACAGAAATGGGTTAATATTTTTCTATTTGCTATTGCTTCTTCTTTCTTCGATAGATAGATAGATAGATAGATAGATAGATAGATAGATAGATAGATAGATAGATAGATAGATACATAGATAGATAGATATTTACACTCTTGCCCAATCCACAGACATTTACTTTTCTTTCATTCTTGAATCTATTGCCATTTTTGACTAAAAAGAATGATAGTAATCTTTATTCCAGGCAGATATTATTTGGTCAGTATTGTTATTATACATTAGCGATTCTCTAGTCTCCAGATGATGTGAATAAAAAGGTAAAATAATCACCCTAGGGCCAAATCTTGCATTGTAAATGATACAACAATACAACAATGACTTTAAACTCTGTATGAACTCTTCATGGACTCTATAAAAATAAAAATGTGTTTTAAATGTGAAGACACCAGACTCTAATAAGGTTAAAAATAGAGAATAAGAACAGAGATTGTGTCTGTTATTACGCTGAATTACTCATTTATATCTGTGCACCATGATTTTAATCACATCACTCAAATGTAATTGAGTAATCAGCACTCAAGATGTATTTTAATATTCATTAGAATACCGTGTATGAAACAGCTTACAAGTCATTGGCAGTGTATACATTTACGGTATGGTCTACTTTACAAGATTTACAGGATGATGCCTTTTTTGGATTAAAAAAAAACATTCTCCTTGTCAATATGACCATAAATGCTGTTGTGCTGACTTTGCTACTGCATATTGCTAAAATAATGTAATACGGAATATCTCCTCACTATATAAAATTGCCTCAAAACTAATATTCTGAGTTGCCATAGTTTTAAAATGTGCTGATAGGATATCTTTGGGCAATAGAGTGTGTCTCCTAAATGGGACACCTTTCTACTAGATTTAGAAGGAACAATGAACACTGAAATAATTGGACACCCATTGGTTTTTTGTACATTTTTTACTTACATTTTATTGCAATGTCAATACTGTACTTAGAGACCAATCATTACTTTAATTGAGTAGGCCATAAAACTTGATAGTGGGGTCCTAACAGAAGTATATTTCCAAAACAGCTGATCAATTAACATCAGTAAATCAGCTAATAAAAACTATTATATCGGGGCTTCTCAAACTGTGAGGTGGGTCTCACACTTGAGGAGGTCCCTAGTTGTTGGTAAGGCTCAGTTGTGGAGGCAGTACTTGCAAAAGTGATGATACGCTCAGCAGACCTTTCTTTGCTTGCAGAAGGCTATGGGACAGGAACATTATTGATTTAATTTGCACACAGTTTTGTTATTCCCATTTCAGAAAACAAAGGAAAAATACAGCAAAGTTTTTGATTTTGGCTTAAACTTGCGCCACTCATGGTGTAGCTCAGGCAATTTATCTGATGAGGCCCAGGCATCTCCTTGTCATGAACTTCTACCACATATTGTTATTCCCAGGAATCATCTTGGTCTATCTGAGCCCACAGAAGAATAAAATATATATAAATATACAAATTATTCGGTTTGGACTAATGAGAAACTGGAAGTGATCTTGATTAATGAGCAGCAATAGCTGTGAGCTAATTTCTGCTTACCTAAGTCATGAAATACTAAAACTGGCTGTCTAAAAAAGGCAACACCCTATTTATATGCATTTATGGAAGATAGAGTCAAAGTAGGCCACAACTGAATGCCGTGGACCGCTTCTCACGTACATGACCCATGAAATGCTATATGTGTGGGTAGTTTTATGCAAAAATGAAGTGAAAGCCCATTTCACCCGTTTTTCAATCTACTCTTTGTCTAGGTGCATGGTCACATAAGCATGTGGATAATGAACATGAAAAGGGTATCCAGCACTACGTGAATGGACTTGAAAAACGTATAACTTTTATTTCAGAAACATGAAAATGAACATAACAAGACAAAGTCTGTTTAGGAATAAAACAATGCGTTCAAGCTGTAGGATCTTTGTCATGGTTTTAGTCTTAGCAGTAAAGACCCCATTAAACAGAGGAAGATGTTACCAACCTGAAAGGGTTGGAGCAATCAATAACAACATGACAATGATTATTAAAAATATTTACAAATAGGAATATATATATATATATATATATATATATATATATATATATATATATATATGTATATATATATATATTTATTTATTTAAATGATACATTGCCCGGGAAAAACAGCACAACACAATTAAAAATCAAATCATGTCTTTGTTCTAAACCTGCTAGGACCCATGGAAAACAAATCTTAAATACCTCACATATTAATATCATGCATTTTTTATTTTTTATCTTCCCTTTTAGGGGTTTTGATCTTTTATACCAAAAAACTGAAAAGTTTATACATCACCAATTTGGTTTTCGAAAAAGCGTTTTGAAACCGCTGATGGATTATTTGCATTAACTTAAATACTATCAGAAATATGTCTCCAGACTCTCATTTTAAGGGGCACTTTGTGCATCCTATATATTGAATACAACTAACGCACATAATTAAATAGACTAAATATGATTATAATCAATCATTGATTTTATTTTAAACTGTGTGCTGTTAACCGCTTTCTGACATGGGACGTACTATCCCGTCGAGGTGGGGTGGGCCCCCATGACCACGGACGGGATAGTACGTCCAGCACGATCGGCGGCGCTCACGGGGGGAGCGCCGCCGATCGCGGCCGGGTGTCAGCTGTTTATCGCAGCTGACATCCGGCACTATGTGCCAGGAGCGGTCACGGACCGCCCCCGGCACATTAACCCCTGGCATACCGCGATCAAAGATGATCGCGATGTGCCGGCGGTATAGGGAAGCTTCCCGCAGGGAGGGGGCTCCCTGCGGACTTCCCTGAGCCCCCCGCAGCAACGCGATGTGATCGCGTTGCTCCGGGGGTCTCACCTCCCTCCCTGCTTCCTCCAGCCCCGGATCCAAGATGGCCGCGGATCCGGGTCCTGCAGGGAGGGAGGTGGCTTCACAGAGCCTGCTCAGAGCAGGTACTGTGAAGGCTGCAGCGCTGCATGTCAGATCAGTGATCTGACAGAGTGCTGTGCACTCTGTCAGATCACTGATCTGTGATGTTCCCCCCTGGGACAATGTAAAAAAGTAAAAAAAAATTTTTCAAAATGTGTAAAAAAAAATTAAAAAAAATATTCCTAAATAATGAAAAAAAAAAAAATATTATTCCCCTAAATACATTTCTTTATCTAAATAAAAAAAAAACAATAAAAGTACACATATTTAGTATTGCCGCGTCCGTAACGGCCCGACCTATAAAACTGGCCCACTAGTTAACCCCTTCAGTAAACACCGTAAGAAAAAAAAAAAAAACGAGGCAAAAAACAACGCTTTATTATCATACCGCCGAACAAAAAGTGGAATAACACGCGATCAAAAAGACAGATATAAATAACCATGATACCGCTGAAAGCGTCATCTTGTCCCGCAAAAAACGAGCCGCCATACAGAATCATCAGCAAAAAATAAAAAGTTATAGTCCTGAGAATAAAGCGATGCAAAAATAATTATTTTTTCTATAAAATAGTTTTTATCGTATAAAAGCTCCAAAACATAAAAAAATGATATAAATGAGGTGTCGCTGTAATCGTACTGACCCGAAGAATAAAACTGCTTTATCAATTTTACCAAACAAGGAACGGTATAAACGCCTCCCCCAAAAGAAATTCATGAATAGCTGGTTTTTGGTCATTCTGACTCGCAAAAATCGGAATAAAAAGCGATCAAAAAATGTAACGTGCCCGAAAATGTTACCAATAAAAACGTCAACTCGTCCCACAAAAAACAAGACCTCACATGACTCTGTGAACCAAAATATGGAAAAATTATAGCTCTCAAAATGTGGTAACGCAAAAAATATTTTTTGCAATAAAAAGCGTCTTTCAGTGTGTGACGGCTGCCAATCATAAAAATCCGCTAAAAAACCCGCTATAAAAGTAAATCAAACCCCCCTTCATCACCCCCTTAGTTAGGGAAAAATTAAAAAAATGTATTTATTTCCATTTTCCCATTAGGGCTAGGGTTAGGGCTAGGGTTAGGGCTAGGGTTAGGGTTAGGGCTAGGGTTAGGGCTAGGGTTAGGGCTAGGGTTAGGGTTTGGGCTAGGGCTAGGGTTAGGGCTAGGGTTAGGGCTAGGGTTAGGGCTAGGGTTAGGGTTAGGGTTAGGGCTAGGGTTAGGGCTAGGGTTAGGGCTAGGGTTAGGGCTAGGGTTAGGGCTATGGTTAGGGCTAGAGTTAAGGCTACAGTTAGGGTTGGGGCTACAGTTAGGGTTAGGGCTAGGGTTAGGGCTACAGTTTGGGTTGGGGCTAAAGTTAGGGTTGGGGCTAGGGTTAAGGCTACAGTTAGGGTTGGGGCTAAATTTACGGTTAGGGTTTAGATTACATTTACAGTTGGGAATAGGGTTGAGATTAGGGTTAGGGGTGTGCCTGGGTTAGAGGTGTGGTTAGGGTTATTGTTGGGATTAGGGTTAGGGGTGTGTTTGGATTAGGGTTTCAGTTATAATTGGGGGGTTTCCACTGTTTAGGCACATCAGGGGCTCTCCAAACGCGACATGGCGTCCGATCTCAATTCCAGCCAATTCTGCTTTTAAAAAGTAAAACAGTGCTCCTTCCCTTCCGAGCTCTCCCGTGTGCCTAAACAGGGGTTTACCCCAACATATGGGGTATCAGCGTACTCAGGACAAATAGGACAACAACTTTTGGGGTCCAATTTCTCCTGTTACCCTTGGGAAAATACAAAACTGGGGGCTAAAAAATAATTTTTGTGGGAAAAAATTTTTGTTTTATTTTTACGGCTCTGCATTATAAACTTCTGTGAAGCACTTGGTGGGTCAAAGTGCTCACCACACATCTAGATAAGTTCCTTAGGGGGTCTACTTTCCAAAATGGTGTCACTTGTGGGGGGTTTCAATGTTTAGGCACATCAGTGGCTCTCCAAACGCAACATGGCGTCCCATCTCAATTCCTGTCAATTTTGCATTGAAAAGTCAAACGGCGCTCCTTCCCTTCCGAGCTCTCCCATCCGCCCAAACAGTGGTTTACCCCCACATATGGGGTATCAGCGTACTCAGGACAAATTGTACAACAACTTTTGGGGTCCAATTTCTTCTCTTACCATTGGGAAAATAAAAAATTGGGGGCGGAAAGTTAATTTTTGTGAAAAAATATGATTTTTTATTTTTACGGTTCTACATTATAAACTTCTGTGAAGCACTTGGTGGGTCAAAGTGCTCACCACACATCTAGATAAGTTCCTTAAGGGGTCTACTTTCCAAAATGGTGTCACTTGTGGGGAGTTTCAATGTTTAGGCACATCAGGGGCTCTCCAAACGAAACATGGCGTCCGATCTCAATTCCAGTCAATTTTGCATTGAAAAGTCAAATGGCGCTCCTTCGCTTCCGAGCTCTGCCATGCGCCCAAACAGTGGTTTACCCCCACATGTGGGGTATTGTCGTGCTCAGGACAAATTGTACAACAATGTTTGGGGTCTATTTTCTCCTGTTACCCTTGGTAAAATTAAACAAATTGGAGCTGAATTAAATTTTTTGTGAAAAAAAGTTAAATGTTCATTTTTATTTAAACATTCAAAAAATTCCTGTGAAGCACCAGAAGGGTTAATAAACTTCTTGAATATGGTTTTGAGCACCTTGAGGGGTGTAGTTTTTAGAATGGTGTCACACTTGGTTATTTTCTATCATATAGACCCCTCAAAATGACTTCAAATGAGATGTGGTCCCTAAAATAAAATGGTGTTGTAGAAATGAAAAATTGCTGGTCAACTTTTAACCCTTATAACTCCCTAACAAAAAAACATTTTGGTTCCAAAATTGTGCTGATGTAAAGTAGACATGTGGGAAATGTTACTTATTAAGTATGTTGTGTGACATATCTCTGTGATTTAATTGCATAAAAATTCAAAGTTGGAAAATTGCGAAATTTTCATAATTTTCGCCAAATTTCCGTTTTTTTCACAAATAAACGCAGGTACTATCAAAGAATTTTTACCATTGCCATGAAGTACAATATGTCACGAGAAAACAATGTCAGAATCACTGGGATCCGTTGAAGCGTTCCAGAGTTATAACCTCACAAAGGGACAGTGGTCAGAATTGTAAAAATTGGCCCGGTCATTAACGTGCAAACCACCCTTGGGGGTAAAGGGGTTAACAGTAAATCACTTAAAAAAGTGATTGGGAGCAATTACTTGTTTCTTAAAGGGAATGTCCCTGAAGTCTTTCACTGTGTTCCAGGACGCAGTTAACCGGTGCATGCGTACTCATGCTTTTCGGCTTTTCCCGCAGTTGGGCAAAGCATACTGCGCACGCGCAGGAGGCAATTTGAAGGCGCACGCGCTGGACCTTACGCGAATAATGCTATTCACAGAACGGAATGCGTACAGCACGCCAATTTGGGGTCGGGAGAGGGAGCCAGAACCAACACCCATCGGACCGAACCGAGGATATTTCCATACACCGCGGGAGCAATATAAAAGGTCCATATGGGGGATTCATGGGGAGTCGAGGGGTTTCACAAGTAGTTGGATGATATTTTTAGTTGATAGGCAAAAAAACTGATGACAGGTTCCCTTTAAAATGACTTGTATTAGAGAGATGATGTCTTTGAAGAGGTTGTCTTGGATTCTGCTGTAGACTCTTCTGGCCTTGCAGAAGATGAGAGCATACATAATATATGATGGCAAAAGAAATATGTGAAAGAAAATCTGCTCTAGAAAGAGGAGTGGACTTTTGAAATGTTTGATTATAAATTATTATTTTTTTCTCATTTTATAAAGCAGTGTTCGTTTATATTATAAGACTAGCTGAAGAGCCCGGCGTTGCCTGGGCATAGTAAATATCTGTGGTTAGTTATAGCACCTCACTTCTCTTATTTTCCCATCACGCCTCTCATTTTCCCAATCACATCTTTCATTTTCCCAATCACATCTCTCATTTTCCCCCTCACTCCTCTCATTCCCCCCTAACACTTGTCATTTCGACCTCACATCTGTCATTTTCCGATCACTACACTATTTTCCCTCACTCCTCTCATTTTGCACTCACACCTTTTCATTTTCACCTCACACCTCTCATTTTTACCTCAGTATATACATGTTTGTCATCTCCCTTATATATAGTATACACCTGTATGTCATCTCCTATATATAGTATATACCTGTATGTCATCTCCCCTGTATATAGTATATACCTGCTGTGTGTCATCTCCCCTGTATATAGTATATACCTGTATGTCATCTGCTCCTATATATAGTATATACCTGTATGTCATCTCCTCCTATATATAGTATATACCTGTATGTCATCTCCTCCTATATATAGTATATACCTGTATGTCATCTCCTTCTATATATAGTATATACCTGTATGTCATCTCCTCCTGTATAAAGTATATACCTGTGTGTCATCTCCCCTGTATATAGTATATATCTGTGTGTCATCTCCTCCTGTATATAGTATATACCTGTATGTCATCTTCTATATATAGCATATACCTGTATGTCATCTTCTCCTGTATATAGTATATACCTGTAGGTAATCTGCTCCTGTATATAGTATATACCTGTGTGTCATCTCCTCCTGTATATAGTATATACCTGTATGTCATCTCCTCCTGTATATAGTATGTACCTGTATGTCATCTCCTCCTCTATATAGTATATACCTGTGTGTCATCTCTCCTGTATATAGCATATATCTGTGTGTCATCTCCCCTGTATATAGTATATACCTGTGTGATCTCCTGTATTAGACCTCGTTAACACGTTATTTGCTCAGTATTTTTACCTCAGTATTTGTAAGATAAATTGGCAGCCTGATCCCCAGCCAACAGGAAGCCCTCCCCCCTGGCAGTATATATTAGCTCACACATACACATAATAGACAGGTCATGTGACCGACAGCTGCCGTATTTCCTATATGGTACATTTGTTGCTCTTGTAGTTTGTCTGCTTATTAATCAGATTTTTATTTTTGAAGGCTAATACCAGACTTGTGTGTGTTTTAGGGCGAGTTTCGTTTGTCAAGTTGTGTGTGTTGAGTTGTGTGTGGCGACATGCATGTAGCGACTTTTGTGAGATGAGTTTTGTGTGGCAACATGCGTGTAGCAACTTTTTGTGTGTCGAGTTGCATGTGACAGGTTAGTGTAGCAAGTTGTGTGCAGCAAGTTTTGCGCATGGCGAGTTTTGCGCGTGGTGAGTTTTATGTCTGGTGCCTTTTGAGTATGTGCAAGTTTTGTGTGAGGCAACTTTTGCATGTGTTGCAAATTTTGTGCATGTGGCAATTTTTCCGCGTGTGCAAGTTTTGCGTGTGGCGAGTTTTCCATGAGGTGAGTTTTGCACTTGTGGCGAGTTTTGCGTGAGCCTAGTTTTTGCATGTGGCGAGTTTTGCGCGTGGCGAGTTTTGAGCGGTGACTTTTGTGTTTCGACTTTTATGTGGCAAGGTTGGTGTATGTGTGGTGAAATGTGTGCTGAGGGTGGTATATGTGTTCAAGCAAGTGGTAGTGTGTGTTGCATTTTGTGTGTGTGTTCATATCCCCATGTGTGGTGAGTATCTCATGTCGGGGCCCCACCTTAGCAACTGTACGGTATATACTCTTTGGCGCCATCGCTCTCATTCTTTAAGTCCCCCTTGTTCACATCTGGCAGCTGTCAATTTGCCTCCAACACTTTTCCTTTCACTTTTTTTCCCCATTATGTAGATAGGGGCAAAATTGTTTGGTGAATTGGAAAGCGCGGGGTTAAAATTTCACCTCACAACGTAGCCTATGACGCTTTCAGGGTCCAGACGTGTGACTGTGCAAAATTTTGTTGCTGTAGCTGCGACGCTTCCAACACTTTTCCTTTCACTTTTTTCCCCATTATGTTGATAGGGGCAAAATTGTTTGGTGAATTGGAACGGGCGGGGTTAAAATTTCGCCTCACAACATAGCCTATGACGCTCTCGGGGTCCAGACGTGTGACTGTGCAAAATTTTGTGGCTGTAGCTGCGACGGTGCAGATGCCAATCCCGGACATACACACACACACACATACACACACACACACACACACACATACACACATTCAGCTTTATATAGTAGATTACCTGACCGCCATTTTTATTGATATATAAATATTTCTACTTTCAATTGATTTATTATTTTAGAATGTTATTGCTTGCATATACTATACCTGTCTGAATCTTATATACTTTATTTATGTATTCCACTGAAACCGCTAATGATTTATATTAAAACTCATAAATGTTTTATAAGTACACATAATCAGTATTCTATGCCTATTACAGGTAGCATTATTATTTGCCTTAGGCAATTGTTCTGAATTTTCCACTTCTTATACACGTGGATAAATTGTTGCATTCTCTCTTACCTTAAGCACAATTTGCATGTAGATTGTAGATATTTTAAAGTATCAAAGATTGTGTTTTTTGCCCTTCTGTGAAAAAATGAAATGATAAAAATGAATATTTGTATTTAATTTTCAAATGCACTATATGAACAAAGGTATTGGAATACCTGCACATTATGCCTAGAGGAGTTCTTCAATTGGAAATTCATAGATATAAATATGTAGTTGGTCACCACTTTCCAGGTATAACAGCTGGTACTCTTCTGGGAAGGCTTTCTACAAGATTTTGGTATTCTGTGGGAAGTTTTGCCCATTCATCTAGAAGAGCGTTTATGAAGCCATACACATTTGTTGGACAAAAGGGCCTGGCTCACAATATCCATTGAAGTGCTTTCTGATGTACTATAATAGGGTTTATGTAAAGGTCCTGTGAGGCTCAGTCAAGATCTTCCATTTTAAACTCAGTAAACCATGCTACTATGGACCTTAATTTGTGCACAGGCCTTTCAACAAACCACAAACTATTCCCACAAAGCCAGAAACATACAATTGTCTATCTTGTCTTGCTATGCTGAAACATTAACGTTTCCTTTCACTGGAACTAAAGGGCCTAGGCCAACATCTAAAAAACAACCGCATAGCATTGTCCCTCATCATCACAGTTGATATTATACAGTTAGGAAAGTCTGATTCTCTGGCATGCACCAAACCCTAAATTGTTCATAAGTAGTGTTGAGCATTCCGATACCGCAAGTATCGGGTATCGGCCGATATTTGCGGTATCGGAATTCCGATACCGAATTCCGATACTTCCCGCGTATCGGATACCGGAATCGGAAGTTCCCAGAATTCAAATTGAACGCAGCAGCCAATGAGGAATGAATGAAAGTGTGGGCACATCCTGTTTAGCATGGTGGGCATGTAAGTACTGGCAAGGCTGGGATTGGCTGCTGAAATGATGTCACTCTGCACTATAAAAAAGCGCTGCCGCCATTTTGCGCTCACTCTGCTGTGATTTCAGTTAGGGACAGGACGCTGTGTTCTAACTGAGGGCCAGTTGAGCTTGCTAATTGCTTTATTTTCCTTTCCAAAGGCTAATTTAGCAAAACGCTGTGTGTTCTTCACTGTTCACCTTGCTCTTGCCTTGCAGCGCTGTTTTAACAGCGTTCTGCAAGGTCTCTGTGTGTGTGTGTGTGCAGCTCACTCTGTAGTCTGTGTGCAGCCATATACCCGGTTGTATTCAGCTCAGGGGGGGTTCACACTGCCTCACACAGTTGTTCTTTTTTGCTCTTAGTGCAGCCTGCTGCACATTTTTTCTCAAATTTCCTATTAGTGTTTTTCCACCAGTCTCCAGCTCTATTGTGGAAAAACACTACATAGGATAACCTAGAGGGGGTTTTTAGGGCCTTGCAGCGCCGTTTACGGCTGTCTGCACGGTCTCCGTGTGAGCCCAGCTCGCCCTGCAGTCTGTGTGCAGCCATAGCCGGTTGGATTCAGCTCAGGGTTCGTTACTGGCTCATACCTTGAGAAAAATTTTCCTTTTTTTCAAATAGTGCAGCCTGTTTAAAATTTGAAAAAAAAAATTCCTATTAGTGTCTTTCCACTCGTATCCAGCTAAATAGTGGAAAAACACTATATAGGATAACCTAGAGGAGGGTTTTTTGGCCTTGCAGCGCCGTTTACGGCTGTCTGCACGGTCTCCGTGTGAGCCCAGCTCGCCCTGTAGTCTGTGTGCAGCCATAGCCGGTTGGATTCAGCTCAGGGTTCGTTACTGGCTCATACCTTGCGAAAAATTTTCCTTTTTTTTCAAATAGTGCAGCCTGTTTAAAATTTGAAAAAAAAAAAATCCTATAAGTGTCTTTCCACTCGTATCCAGCTAAATAGTGGAAAAACACTATATAGGATAACCTAGAGGAGGGTTTTTTGGCCTTGCAGCGCCGTTTACGGCTGTCTGCACGGTCTCCGTGTGAGCCCAGCTCGCCCTGTAGTCTGTGTGCAGCCATAGCCGGTTGGATTCAGCTCAGGGTTCGTTACTGGCTCATACCTTGCGAAAAATTTTCCTTTTTTTGAAATAGTGCAGCCTGTTTAAAATTTGAAAAAAAAAAAATTCCTATTAGTGTCTTTCCACCAGTCTCCAGCTCAATTGTGGAAAAACACTACATAGGATAACCTAGAGGGTTTTTTTGGGGCCTTGCAGCGCCGTTTACGGCTGTCTGCACGGTCTCTGTGTGAGCGCAGCTCGCCCTGTAGTCTGTGTGCAGCCATAGCCGGTTGGATTCAGCTCAGGGTGCGTTACTGCCTCATACCTTGAAAAACAATTTCCTTTTTTTCAAATAGTGCAGCCAGTTTAAAATTTGAAAAAAAAAATTCCTATTAGTGTCTTTCCACTTGTATCCAGCTAAATAGTGGAAAAACACTATATAGGATAACCTAGAGGAGGGTTTTTTGGCCTTGCAGCGCCGTTTACAGCTGTCTGCATGGTCTCCGTGTGATTTAAACTAGCTCTGTAGCCCGATCTGCACCAATAAAAAGGTTAAGTTCACCAAACACAACTTAACACTTGTGTAGGCCACATTTGAAAAATAATAAAGTTTAGTCCACAATTTACAACATTAGTGTTTCTTACACCTGTTAGGAGGAGCATTACAGGAATAAGCACACTAAGGCCTTAGTACTTTTCTGCTTATCTTTATCTGTCAACCAAGATGAAGAGGGCAGGGAGTAAGGCACGTGGGCGTGGGCGCGGAGCAGGGAGAGGAGCAGGGAGAGGACGTGGTGATTCTGTGCCTGCTGCGGGCGCCGGTGACTCGTCGTCACTCAGTTTCAGCAGGGAACAGTCCTTCATGCGCAGCTTTGTCGGAGAGCGCCGTGCACCGCTGCTGCGTGAAGACCAAATTGAAGCCGTTGTCGGGTGGATGGCAGCTAACGCCTCGGCATTGACTTCAGTTAGTGCCACATCCTCTCAGGCACAGAGCACTGGAGAGCAGCCATCTGTCTCTTCACCACCTGCCAAATTGGCCAGGCAGTCAGAGAGCCCAGGACAGGAGCCGTCTCTACTTCTGTTCTCTGAATCTCTTGGCTTGGAAACAGGGGGCCAGCCAAGCAGCATTGGAGAAATGGAAGAAGAGGCAGTGTGCAGTGATGCCCAACACCTTTTTCTCTCTGACTCTGAAGAGGCAGGTGGGCCAGTGCCTCCGGTGACCACAGCGCAGTACGCATCTGATGATGAAACTCAGGTGCCGCTTTCTCGTGCGTACTGTGCTGCTGAGACTACCCAGGAGGAGCAGTTGGTGGCAGAGGGTAGTGGAGATGATGAGGTCCTTGACCCATCGTGGCGTGAGGAACAGGAAGGTGGTGGGAGCAGCTCAGAGGAAGAGCTTCCTCTTACGGGCCAAAGAGGGAGAGGGAGGGGGAAGACTGCGGAGCCTGTAGCCTCCACTTTGGCACCCGTTAGGAGCCTGTCTCTTTCCAAAGCCAAAAAGGGCGCTCCCAAGACTTGCAGTGCCTGGTCCTTTTTTGACACAGTTGCAGATGACATTTGTTTTGTCAAATGCAAGCTGTGTCATCATAAAGTAAAAAGAGGGAAAAATGTCAGCAACCTCAATACCAAAAATATGTGGAAACATGTGCGGACCAGGCACGCGGTGGAGTTACAGAAACACACTGAAGATGTAGGCCAACCAACAGCGGCAGCTACCACCTCTTCAGCTCGTGTTGCCTCTTCCTCCAGCTCACGCACAGCTGGTTTGGCTTCCTCCCAGAGACCTTGTGTAATTCCACCCACAGCACCACCTTCCCAGTCATCCTCACACTCCCAGTCTACTCTACAGCCATCGGTAGTACAGGCATGGGAGAAAAGGCGGGCATTCTCGGCCAACCACCCCCGAGCACAGGCTCTGAATGCAGGCATTGCCAAACTGTTGTCCCTGGAAATGCTCTCATTCAGGCTGGTGGAGACTGACAGCTTCCGTGACTTGATGGCATTGGCAGTCCCACAGTACAAGGTGCCCAGCCGCTTTTACTTCAGCAGGCAGGCTGTCCCTGCCCTGCACAGGCATGTTGAGGCAAACATAAAACATGCGCTACTGAACGCCGTCAGTAGCAAGGTCCACCTCACCACCGATGCGTGGACCAGTCAGCATGGACAGGGGCGATATGTTTCCCTCACTGCCCATTGGGTTAATGTTGTTGAGCCAGGTACAGATCGTGCGAGTGGCGCAGGACGTGTCCTGCCCACTCCAAGGATTGCAGGAATCCAGTCTGTACGCATCGACTCCTCCTCTTACACCAGTTTCTCTGATTCCTCTCTGCAGGATCCGTCACAGTCCACCCCCACATGGACCCGTGAACGTTTACCTATGACCGACATGAGCACAGCCGTGGCCAAACGTCAGCAGGCCGTCTTGAAACTAGTTTCATTGGGGCATCGAAGCCACACAGCGCAGGAGCTCTGGAATGCCATAAAGCAGGAGAGCGATGTGTGGTTACTGCCAGCGAATCTCCAGCCAGGCATGGTAGTGTGTGACAATGGCCGAAATCTGGTGGCAGCTTTGGCCCTTGGCAACCTCACTCACATCCCATGTCTGGCACATGTGCTCAATTTGGTTGTGCAGAGTTTTCTGAGGGACTATCCGGATCTTGATGCCCTGCTGCACAAGGTCCGCCTAGAGTGTGCTCACTTGCGGCGTTCCAGCTTGGCCAGATCCCGCATTGCTGCTCTGCAGCGCCGATTCCGCCTTCCAGAACACCGCATCATATGTGACCTACCTACCCGGTGGAATTCCACGTTACATATGTTGGATCGGTTGTGTGAGCAGCAGCAAGCAGTTATGGAGTACCAGCTGCATCAGGCGCAAAGAAGTCGCAGTCAGCGCCGATCAGACTTCACAACCACAGAGTGGGCCACTATGAAGGACGTCTGCCAGGTTTTGCGTCCTTTTGATTATTCCACGCGGATGGCAAGTGCAGATGATGCACTAGTCAGCATGACTGTCCCCCTTATCTGCCTGCTTCAGCAAACTTTGCAAGGGTTAAGGGATGATGTGGTGGAAGAGGTGGAGGATGAGGAGTCACCTTTTCCATCAGCTTCTGGAGAGTCAGCGCCACGTGGTTCCTCACAAAGGGGTACGCAGGGGCCAATTTGTGAGGAGGATGAGGAGGAGTCAATGGAGGAGGAAGAGCTCCGTCCAGAGGAGGGAGCGACACAATTGTCCAGTGGTCAGTGTGTACAGCGAGGGTGGGGTGATGACGAGCGGGCAGAGATCATGTCTCAAGCAGGGGACAGCGTTTCTGGGCCAGTTGGCACTCTGCAGCACATGGTGGATTTCATGCTGCAGTGCCTGAGAAACGACCGCCGCATCGACCACATTCTCAACATGCCTGATTATTGGGTGTTCACCCTCCTCGATCCTCGCTACCGGGACAACGTCCAAAACCTCATCCCTGCGTTGACCCGGGAGCGTAAATTGCGGGAGTACCACGACACACTGGTGAATTCCATCATCTTCTCCTGTCCAACTGAGAGGAGTGCTGCTAGTGCTTTACAAAGCAGCTCAGTGCGTCGAGGCAGTGGGGGAGGCTCTGCCCAAAGAGGGAGCAGAAGCAGTGCCTCTGCCCAAGGCAAGCCCAGTATGGCACAACTCTGGCACACTTTTGTGTGCCCGCCCCAAATGTCTACACCATCACCGGCGGCTCCAGTCAGCAGGGGGCAACGGTTCCGTCAGATGGTGACAGACTACATGGCTTGCCCTCTTACTGTACTCCCAGACGGCTCTTCCCCGTTCAAGTTTTGGGTCTCTAAGCTGGATACATGGCCAGAGCTAAGCCAGTATGCATTGGAGGTGCTGGCTTGCCCTGCGGCTAGTGTCTTATCGGAACGTGTCTTTAGTGCCGCAGGTGGTGTACTAGCAGACCGTCGCATGCGACTATCCTCCGATAACGTTGACCGGCTTACTTTCCTGAAAATGAACCAGGCCTGGATCTCGCAGGAATTTGCCACTCCTCTGCCTGATTAAGTAATTGGGTGTCATCCAGGTCTCCTGCTGTGTTCATCTTTCTACCACCTGAACTGCTATTCCTGGGCTCCAACACCGCCAGTTGCGGCTCAGAAGTGCAGGCTGCACAGTAAAAACATACGACCCAGTGTTATTGGGCTTCAGTAACGTCAGCTGATCCCCAGCTGTGTAGCCGGCAATGTGTCCTGCGACCGCCACGCTGGCACAACAACCTAAATGTAAGGGAACCTGTCCCCCCCCCCCGTCGTTTGTTACTGAAAGAGCCATCTTGTGCAGCAGTAATGCTGCACAAGGAAAAGGTAGCTCTTTTTTTTTAGCTCTTTGCACACGCCGAACTTAACACTTATAAAATGTGTTCACTGATACCGTTATACCGTCCCGGAGCTGGGACTTTCCTTCGTAATGTGACGCAGCACAGCCGTCATTCCTACCCCCTTGGTGCCATGCGCTGCCTCCTCAGCGTTGTTTTAAGCTGTCACGGAGCCTGCGCTGTTCTGTTATCCCTTGGGCATGCCCTATTTGCGCTGCCTGTCTTCTGACATAATTTGGTGTCAGGCTGGCTGCGCCTGTGCGGCCGCGGTGCCCGAGATCCCGCCTCGCAGTGTCTTCTGATTGAGTCACACTGCGGGCCTGGGATCCATGGGCATGCGCAGTGCATATCTTCCCCTCGGGCTCTCGCTCATTTCCCTCCGCCTTCTTTAGACTGTGCGCCGTCAGCTGATCCCTAGCATGCCACGGCCGTGACACCGCACAGTCTGAAGAAGAGGGAAGGAGGGGAGTGAGAGTCGAGGTTATGCACTGTGCATGCCCATGGTTCCAAGGCCCGCAGTGGGATTACGTTAGATGAGACTGCGAGGTGGGATCTGGAGCAGCGTGGACGCACAGGCACTGACAGCCTGACACCAAATTATGTCAGAAGACAGGCAGCGCTAATTGGGCATGGCCAAGGGCTAACAGAACAGCGCAGGCTCCGTGACAGCTTAAAACAACGCTGAGGAGGCAGCGCACGGCATCAAGGGGATAGGAATGACAGCTGTGCTGTGTCCCATTACGAAGGAAATTCGCACCTCCGGAACGGTTTAACGGTATAAAGGGACACATTTTTAGTGTTTACTTCGGTGTTTGCAAGGAGCATAATTAAAAGAGCAACCTTTTCCTTTTGCATCCTTAGTGCTGCACAAGATGGCTCTTTCAGCTACAAACGTCTTGGGGGGGGGGGGTTAAAGGTTTCCTTTCAACTTGCTCCAATCAGGCTTCGGCCTACACTCTGTTCCTCTGCTCCTCCTGCTGTCCCTGGGCTCTAACACCGCCAGTTGGTGCCTGGAAGTGCTGTGTGCACAGTCAACAGTCGCTCCTCTGTTATTGGGGTTCAGTAACGTCAGCTGATCCCCAGCTGTGTGTGCGGCAATACCTCCAATCTGCTCCTCCTGCTGTCCCTGGGCTCTAACACCGCCAGTTGGTGCCTGGAAGTGCTGTGTGCACAGTCAACAGTCGCTCCTCTGTTATTGGGGTTCAGTAACGTCAGCTGATCCCCAGCTGTGTGTGTGGCAATACCTCCAATCTGCTCCTCCTGCTGTCCCTGGGCTCTAACACCGCCAGTTGGTGCCTGGAAGTGCTGTGTGCACAGTCAACAGTCGCTCCTCTGTTATTGGGGTTCAGTAACGTCAGCTGATCCCCAGCTGTGTATCCGGCAATGTGTCATGTGACCGCCACGCTGGCACAACTAAAATGTAAGGGGACCTGTCCCCCCCCCCCCTAGGCGTTTGTTACTGAAAGAGCCACCATGTGCAGCACTAATACTGCACAAGGGAAAGGTCGCTCTTGAAATTATGCTCCTTGCAAACGCTGAACTACACACTCATGTAATGTGTCCCCTCACACCGTCCAACCGTCCCGGAGGTGGGACTTTCCTTTGTAATGTGACGCAGCACAGCCGTCATTGCTACCCCCTTGGCACCGTGCGCTGCTTCCTTAGCGTTGTTTGATTCCGTCATGGACCCTGCGCTGTTATGTTATCCCTTGGCCATGCACAGTTTGCGCTGCCTGTCCTCTGACATCATTTGTTGTCGTCCTGGCTGCGCCTGTGCGTCCACGCTGCCCGAAATCCCACCTCGCGGTGTCGTCTAATGTGATCCCACAGTGGGCCTGGTATCCATGGCCATGCGCAGTGCATATACTAGCCTCTCACTCCCCTTCTTCACGCTTCTTCAGACTAGGCGGCGTCAGCTGATCCCTAATTGCATGCCACGGCCGTGACGCCGCACAGTCTGAAGAAGCAGGAAGGAGGTGAGTGAGAGGCGATGATATGCACTGCGCATGCCCATGGATCCCTGGCCCGCAGTGGGACTACATTAGATGACACTGCAAGGTTGGATCTCGGGCAGCTTGGACGCACAGGCACTGCCAGCCTGACACCTACATGATGTCAGAAGACGGGCACCGCTAACTGTGCATGGCCAAGGGATAACATTACAGCGCGGGCTCCGTGACAGAACCAAACAACGTTGAGGAGGTGGCACCCGGCACCAAGGGGGTTGGAATGACGGCTGTGCTGTGTCACATTACAAAGGAAAGTCCCACTTCCGGGATGGTTTGACGGTGTGAGGGGACACATTATATGAGTGTGTACTTCAGCGTTTGCAAGGAGCATAATTTTCGGAGCCACCATTTTCCATGTGCAGTATTACTGCTGTACAAGATGGCTCTTTCAGCAACAAATGCCTGGGGGGGGGGTTAAAGGTTCCCTTTCAACTTGCTCCACTGCAGGCTTCGGCCTACACTCTGCTCCTCTTTGATTCCCTGGGTTTCAACACTGTCAGTTGCCACCTGGAAGTGTTGTCTACACAGAAAAAACACTAGGTGATGTGTCAGTGGGGTTCAGCACCGCCAGCTGTTCCCCTGCTGTGTAGTCGGCAACGTGTCCAGCACAAGCCACGCTGGCACAACAGAACAAAAGCTGCCACCAGTGCAGGCTTCGGCCTACACTCTGCTCCTCTCCTCCTCCTGCTGACCCTGGGCTCAAACACCGCTAGTTTTTGCCCGGAAGTGCTAGCTGCACAGAGTAAAACACCAGCCAATGTGTTAGTGGGGTTCAGCACCGCCAGCTGTTCCCCTGCTGTGTAGTCGGCATCGTGTCCAGCACAAGCCACGCTGGCACAACTGACCAAAAGCTGCCACCAGTGCAGGCTTCGGCCTACACTTTGCTCCTCTCCTCCTCCTGCTGACCCTGGGCTCAAACAACGCCAGTTTCTGCCCGGACATGCTAGCTGCACAGAGAAAAACACCAGCCAATGTGTTAGTGGGGTTCAGCACCGCCAGCTGTTCCTCTGCTGTGTAGTCGGCATCATGTCCAGCACAAGCCACGCTGGCACAACTGACAAAAAGCTGCCACCAGTGCAGGCTTCGGCCTACACTTTGCTCCTCTCCTCCTCCTGCTGACCCTGGGCTCAAACAACGCCAGTTTCTGCCCGGACATGCTAGCTGCACAGAGTAAAACACCAGCCAATGTGTTAGTGGGGTTCAGCAACGCCAGCTGTTCCCCTGCTGTGTAGCCGGCAACGTGACCTGCAAACGCCATGCAGGCACAGGAACTGAAATTAAAGGGAACCTGCCCCCCACCCCCCCAGGTGTTTCTATGTATAACAGCCACCTAGTACAGCAGTACTGCTGCATTTGTACAAGGTGGCTGACATTTTCTCCTTGCCCACGTGGAACTCAACACGTACAAAATGTGTCTCATTGAGACCATTCCACTGTCCCTGAGGTGTGACTTTCCTTTCTAATGATAGGCAGCACCCCCCTTGGTAGCGTTTCCCGTCTTTTGTCATCATGGTTAGCTGGCTGCGCCTGTGCATCCGCCCTGCTAGAAACAACGCCCCTCGTTGTCATATTTATTTTGTCAGCGAGGGTGTGGTTTATGGGCACGAGCAGTGCATATGTTCGCCTGTCTTAACTCATCTCCTTCCGCCTTCTTCAGACTGTGCGGCCTCCTGGCTGTGGTAGGCGATAAGGGATCAGCTGAGGCCGCCCAGTCTGGAGCAGGTGTAAGGACATGTGTAAGCGGCAAACCTATTTACTGCACAAGGCCACGAATCCCAGCCACGCAGTGTGATTTTTTGAAAACACACTGTGGGTCTGGGATTCATGTCCATCGCTAACCGCAACGGCCGACATGAAATGAGGTCAGAAGACAGGAAGCGCTCACAGCGCATGGCCAAGGGATCACAATAGCGCAGACTCCTGTACAGCAAATAACAACGCTCAGGAATCTGCGCCCAGTACCTAGGTGCAAATTTTGACACCTGTGCTGCGTCTCCTTAAAAAGACAAGTCACGCCTCCACAACTGTTTGACAGTATAATGGGCTAAATAGTGTACGTGTTTTAGTCAGCGTGTGCAAGGAGCAAAACAAATAGAGCAACCTTTTACTTGTGCAGCATTAATGCTGCACAAGGTGTGGCTCTTGTACCTTGCAACACCTGAGGGGGGGTTAAAGGTAACCTTTGAAATTGGTTCAACTAGGCTTCGGCCTACACTCTGCTCCTCTCCTGCTGACCCTGGGCTCAAACACCGCCAGTTTCTGCCCGGACATGCTAGCTGCACAGAGAGAAACACCAGCCCATGTGTTAGTGGGGTTCAGCACCGCCAGCTGTTCCCCTGCTGTGTAGTCGGCATCGTGTCCAGCACAAGCCACGCTGGCACAACTGACCAAAAGCTGCCACCAGTGCAGGTTTCGGCCTACACTTTGCTCCTCTCCTCCTCCTGCTGACCCTGGGCTCAAACAACGCTAGTTTTTGCCCGGAACTGCTAGCTGCACAGAGAAAAACACCAGCCAATGTGTTAGTGGGGTTCAGCAACGCCAGCTGTTCCCCTGCTGTGTAGTCGGCAACGTGTCCAGCACAAGCCACGCTGGCACAACAGAACAAAAGCTGCCAGCAGTGCAGGCTTCGGCCTACACTTTGCTCCTCTCCTCCTCCTGCTGACCCTGGGCTCAAACAACGCCAGTTTCTGCCCGGACATGCTAGCTGCACAGAGAAAAACACCAGCCAATGTGTTAGTGGGGTTCAGCACCGCCAGCTGTTCCCCTGCTGTGTAGCTGGCAACGTGTCCTGCAAACGCCACGCAGGCACATGAACTGAAATTGAAGGGAGCCTGCCCCCCAACCCCCCAGGTGTTTCTATGTATAACAGCCACCTTGTACAGCAGTACTGCTGCATTTGTACAAGGTGGCTGACTTTTTCTCCTTGCACACGTGGAACTCAACAAGTACAAAATGTGTCTCATTACAGACCATTACAATGTCCCTGAGGTGTGACTTTCCTTTTTAATGACACGCAGCACCCCCATTGTTAGCGCTGCCCGTCTCCTGACATCATTGGTTGGCTGGCTGTGCCTGTGCGTCCCCCCTGCCCGACACAACGCCCCCCGTTGTCTCATATATTTTGACTGCGAGGGTGTGATTGATGGGCACGAGCAGTGCATATGTTCCCCTGTCTTCACTCCCCTCCTTCCGCCTTCTTCTGACTGTGTGGCCTCATGGCCGCGGCATGCGATAAAGGATCAGCTGAGGCCGCCCAGTCTGAAGCAGGTGTAAGGACATGTGTGAGCGGCGAACATATTTACTGCACAAGGCCACGAATCCCAGCACCGCAGTGTGACTTTAGGAAAAGCCACTGTGGGTCTGGGATTTATGGCCATCGTTAACCGCACCGGCCAACATGAAATGAGGTCATGAGACGGCCTGCACTAACAGGGTATTGCCAAGGGATAACACAAGAGCGCAGTTTCCTGTTCTGCAAATAACAACGGTAAGGAATCTGCGCACAGCACCTAGGTGTAAATTTGTACACCTGTGCTGCGTCTCCTTAAAAAGACTAGTAGTCACGCCTCCACTACTGTTTGACAGTATAATGGGCTAAATAGTGTACGTGTTTAATTCAGCGTGTGCAAGGAGCAAAATTAAATAGAGCAACCTTTGACTTGTGCATCATTAATGCTGTTCAAGGTGTGGCTCTTGTACCTTGCAACACCTGAGGGGGGGTTAAAGGTAACCTTTGAAATTGGTTCAACTAGGCTTCGGCCTACACTCTGCTCCTCTCCTGCTGACCCTGGGCTCAAACACCGCCAGTTTCTGCCCGGACATGCTAGCTGCACAGAGAGAAACACCAGCCAATGTGTTAGTGGGGTTCAGCACCGCCAGCTGTTCCCCTGCTGTGTAGTCGGCATCGTGTCCAGCACAAGCCACGCTGGCACAACTGACCAAAAGCTGCCACCAGTGCAGGCTTCGGCCTACACTTTGCTCCTCTCCTCCTCCTGCTGACCCTGGGCTCAAACAACGCTAGTTTTTGCCCGGAACTGCTAGCTGCACAGAGAAAAACACCAGCCAATGTGTTAGTGGGGTTCAGCACCGCCAGCTGTTCCCCTGCTGTGTAGCTGGCAACGTGTCCTGCAAACGCCACGCAGGCACATGAACTGAAATTGAAGGGAGCCTGCCCCCCACCCCCCCAGGTGTTTCTATGTATAACAGCCACCTTGTACAGCAGTACTGCTGCATTTGTACAAGGTGGCTGACTTTTTCTCCTTGCACACGTGGAACTCAACAAGTACAAAATGTGTCTCATTACAGACCATTACAATGTCCCTGAGGTGTGACTTTCCTTTTTAATGACACGCAGCACCCCCATTGTTAGCGCTGCCCGTCTCCTGACATCATTGGTTGGCTGGCTGTGCCTGTGCGTCCCCCCTGCCCGACACAACGCCCCCCGTTGTCTCATATATTTTGACTGCGAGGGTGTGATTGATGGGCACGAGCAGTGCATATGTTCCCCTGTCTTCACTCCCCTCCTTCCGCCTTCTTCTGACTGTGTGGCCTCATGGCCGCGGCATGCGATAAGGGATCAGCTGAGGCCGCCCAGTCTGAAGCAGGTGTAAGGACATGTGTGAGCGGCGAACATATTTACTGCACAAGGCCACGAATCCCAGCACCGCAGTGTGACTTTAGGAAAAGCCACTGTGGGTCTGGGATTTATGGCCATCGTTAACCGCACCGGCCAACATGAAATGAGGTCATGAGACGGCCTGCACTAACAGGGTATTGCCAAGGGATAACACAAGAGCGCAGTTTCCTGTTCTGCAAATAACAACGGTAAGGAATCTGCACACAGCACCTAGGTGTAAATTTGTACACCTGTGCTGCGTCTCCTTAAAAAGACTAGTAGTCACGCCTCCACTACTGTTTGACAGTATAATGGGCTAAATAGTGTACGTGTTTAATTCAGCGTGTGCAAGGAGCAAAATTAAATATAGCAACCTTTGACTTGTGCATCATTAATGCTGTTCAAGGTGTGGCTCTTGTACCTTGCAACACCTGAGGGGGGGGTTAAAGGTAACCTTTGAAATTGGTTCAACTAGGCTTCGGCCTACACTCTGCTCCTCTACTCCTCCTGCTGACCCTGGGCTCAAACACCGCTAGTTTTTGCCCGGAACTGCTAGCTGCACAGAGAAAAACACCAGCCAATGTGTTAGTGGGGTTCAGCAACGCCAGCTGTTCCCCTGCTGTGTAGTCGGCAACGTGTCCAGCACAAGCCACGCTGGCACAACAGAACAAAAGCTGCCACCAGTGCAGGCTTCGGCCTACACTTTGCTCCTCTCCTCCTCCTGCTGACCCTGGGCTCAAACAACGCCAGTTTCTGCCCGGACATGCTAGCTGCACAGAGAAAAACACCAGCCAATGTGTTAGTGGGGTTCAGCATCGCCAGCTGTTCCTCTGCTGTGTAGTCGGCATCGTGTCCAGCACAAGCCACGCTGGCACAACTGACCAAAAGCTGCCACCAGTGCAGGCTTCGGCCTACACTTTGCTCCTCTCCTCCTCCTGCTGACCCTGGGCTCAAACAACGCCAGTTTCTGCCCGGACATGCTAGCTGCACAGAGAAAAACACCAGCCAATGTGTTAGTGGGGTTCAGCACCGCCAGCTGTTCCCCTGCTGTGTAGCTGGCAACGTGTCCTGCAAACGCCACGCAGGCACATGAACTGAAATTGAAGGGAGCCTGCCCCCCACCCCCCCAGGTGTTTCTATGTATAACAGCCACCTTGTACAGCAGTACTGCTGCATTTGTACAAGGTGGCTGACTTTTTCTCCTTGCACACGTGGAACTCAACAAGTACAAAATGTGTCTCATTACAGACCATTACAATGTCCCTGAGGTGTGACTTTCCTTTTTAATGACACGCAGCACCCCCATTGTTAGCGCTGCCCGTCTCCTGACATTATTGGTTGGCTGGCTGTGCCTGTGCATCCCCCCTGCCCGACACAACGCCCCCCGTTGTCTCATATATTTTGACTGCGAGGGTGTGATTGATGGGCACGAGCAGTGCATATGTTCCCCTGTCTTCACTCCCCTCCTTCCGCCTTCTTCTGACTGTGTGGCCTCATGGCCGCGGCATGCGATAAGGGATCAGCTGAGGCCGCCCAGTCTGAAGCAGGTGTAAGGACATGTGTGAGCGGCGAATATATTTACTGCACAAGGCCACGAATCCCAGCACCGCAGTGTGACTTTAGGAAAAGCCACTGTGGGTCTGGGATTTATGGCCATCGTTAACCGCACCGGCCAACATGAAATGAGGTCATGAGACGGCCTGCACTAACAGGGTATTGCCAAGGGATAACACAAGAGCGCAGTTTCCTGTTCTGCAAATAACAACGGTAAGGAATCTGCACACAGCACCTAGGTGTAAATTGGTACACCTGTGCTGCGTCTCCTTAAAAAGACTAGTAGTCACGCCTCCACTACTGTTTGACAGTATAATGGGCTAAATAGTGTACGTGTTTAATTCAGCGTGTGCAAGGAGCAAAATTAAATAGAGCAACCTTTGACTTGTGCATCATTAATGCTGTTCAAGGTGTGGCTCTTGTACCTTGCAACACCTGAGGGGGGGGTTAAAGGTAACCTTTGAAATTGGTTCAACTAGGCTTCGGCCTACACTCTGCTCCTCTACTCCTCCTGCTGACCCTGGGCTCAAACACCGCTAGTTTTTGCCCGGAACTGCTAGCTGCACAGAGAAAAACACCAGCCAATGTGTTAGTGGGGTTCAGCAACGCCAGCTGTTCCCCTGCTGTGTAGTCGGCAACGTGTCCAGCACAAGCCACGCTGGCACAACAGAACAAAAGCTGCCACCAGTGCAGGCTTCGGCCTACACTTTGCTCCTCTCCTCCTCCTGCTGACCCTGGGCTCAAACACCGCCAGTTTTTGCCCGGACATGCGATCTGCACAGAGACAAACACCAGCCAATGTGTTAGTGGGGTTCAGCAACGCCAGCTGTTCCCCTGCTGTGCAGCTTGCAACGTGACCTGCTAACGCCACGCAGGCACATGAACTGAAATTGAAGGGAGCCTGGCCACCACCCCCAGGTGTTTCTATGTATAACAGCCACCTTGTACAGCAGTACTGCTGCATTTGTACAAGGTGGCTGATGTTTTCTCCTTGCCCACGTGGAACTCAACACGTACAAAATGTGTCTCTTTGAGACCATTCCACTGTCCCTGAGGTGTGACTTTCCTTTCTAATGATACGCAGCACCCCCCTTGGTAGCGCTTCCCGTCTTCTGACATCATTGGTTGGCTACTTGCGCCTGTTCGTCCGCCCTGCCTGAATAAAATGCTCCTCGTTGTCTTAATTATTTTGACTGCGAGGGTGTGATTGATGGGCACGAGCAGTGCATATCTTCGCCTGTCTTAACTCATCTCCTTCCGCCTTCTTCAGACTGTGCAGCCTCATGGCCGCGGCATGCGAGAAGGGATCAGCAGAGGCCGCCCAGTCTGAAGCAGGTGTAAGGACGTGTGTGAGCGGCCAAAATATTTACTGCTCAAGGCCACGAATCCCAGCACCGCAGTGTGGCTTTATGAAAAGACACTGTGGGTCTGGGATTTATGGCCATCGTTAACCGCACCGGCCAACATGAAATGATGTCATAAGATGGGCAGCGCATACAGGGCATTGCCAAGGGATAACACAAGAGCGCAGACTCCTGTACAGCAAATAACAACGCTCAGGAAGCTGCGCCAAGCACCAAGGCGTTATTTTGGACACCTGTGCTGTGTCTCATCAAAAAACCAAGTCACGCATCCACTACAGTTTGACTGTAGAATGGGGTAAATTGTGTATGTCTTTCATTCAGCGTGTGCAAGTAGACAAATTAATAGAGCAACCTTTCACTTGTGCAGCATTAATACTGCACAAGGTGTGTCTCTTGTACTTTGTAACACCTGAGGGGGGGTTAAAGGTTTCCTTTGAAATTGGTTCAACTAGGCTTCGGCCTACACTCTGCTCCTCTCCTCCTCCTCCTGCTTCAACACGGGCTCTAACATCGCTAGTTTTTGCCCGCAAGTGCTAGCTTCACAGAGAAAAACACACGCCATTGTGTTAGTGGGGTTCAGCAACGCCAGCTGTTCCCCCAGTGTGTAGCCGGCAAAGTGTCCTGCAAACGCAACGCAGACACAAAGCTGCCTCCAGTGCAGGCTTCGGCCTACACTCATCTCCCCCTGCTTACCCTTTGCTCCAACACCGCTAGTTGGGGCTCTAGGAAGACAATCTTTAATAGGCAAGGCAACGCATCTGGGTTCCAGCACCGCCAGCTGGTTCTCGGCAGTGTTCTTGTCACAGGTACTCCCTCGTGCCAAGCCTGGTTTCAGCACCGTCAGCTGTTTCCGGGTTGTGTCAACTTCACTGAGACGCCTATGCTTGCCCCGTCGTGGTGCGGTCGGGTTAGCCAACTCCAGGGTGCCTCCAGTTTAGGAGCTTCCTATGTGGGCTGCGTGAACTGGTAGTCAAGGCTGGTTCTGTAGTGCCAGTAGGCCCAGCTTCCCCTGTAGGACTGTTGGGGTTCAGTAACTGCGGCTGCCTCGCGGCCTAGCTGTTCTCTCCTCTCCAGTGGACCTTCGGGTCCACCACCTGGTTCCAGCACCGTCAGCTGGTTCCAGGCCGAGCCTTTGGCTTAGGTGCCTCCTCCTGGGTATCCGAGTTCCGCCAACGCCAGGCGGTCCTTGGTAGTGCTTTTAAGCGCGGGCACCTACAGCTTAGTAACCGGGTTCCAGCACCGTCAGCTGGTCCTCGGTTGTGCCATTGGCTCTTGCACACTGGGGCAACGCATCCGGGTTCCAGCACCGCCAGCTGGTTCTCGGCAGTGTTCTTGTCACAGGTACTCCCTCGTGCCAAGCCTGGTTTCAGCACCGTCAGCTGTTTCCGGGTTGTGTCAAGCTCACTGAGACGCCTATGCTTGCCCCGTCGTGGTGCGGTCGAGTTAGCCAACTCCAGGGTGCCTCCAGTTTAGGAGCTTCCTATGTGGGCTGCGTGAACTGGTAGTCAAGGCTGGTTCTGTAGTGCCAGTAGGCCCAGCTCCCCCTGTAGGACTGTTGGGGTTCGGTAACTGCGGCTGCCTCGCGGCCTAGCTGTTCTCTCCTCTCCAGTGGACCTTCGGGTCCACCACCTGGTTCCAGCACCGTCAGCTGGTTCCAGGCCGAGCCTTTGGCTTAGGTGCCTCCTCCTGGGTATCCGAGTTCCGCCAACGCCAGGCGGTCCTTGGTAGTGCTTTTAAGCGCGGGCACCTACAGCTTAGTAACCGGGTTCCAGCACCGTCAGCTGGTCCTTGGTCGTGCCATTGGCTCTTGCACACTGGGGCAACGCATCTGGGTTCCAGCACCGCCAGCTGGTTCTCGGCAGTGTTCTTGTCACAAGTACTCCCTCGTGCCAAGCCTGGTTTCAGCACCGTCAGCTGTTTCCGGGTTGTGTCAACTTCACTGAGACGCCTATGCTTGCCCCGTCGTGGTGCGGTCGGGTTAGCCAACTCCAGGGTGCCTCCAGTTTAGGAGCTTCCTATGTGGGCTGCATGAATTGGTAGTCAAGGCTGGTTCTGTAGTGCCAGTAGGCCCAGCTGCCCCTGTAGGACTGTTGGGGTTCGGTAACTGCGGCTGCCTCGCGGCCTAGCTGTTCTCTCCTCTCCTGTGGACCTTCGGGTCCACCACCTGGTTCCAGCACCGTCAGCTGGTTCCGGGCCGAGCCTTTGGCTTAGGTGCCTCCTCCTGGGTATCCGAGTTCCACCAACGCCAGGCGGTCCTTGGTAGTGCTTTTAAGCGCGGGCACCTACAGCTTAGTAACCTGGTTCCAGCACCGTCAGCTGGTCCTCGGTCGTGCCATTGGCTCTTGCACACTGGGGCAACGCATCCGGGTTCCAGCACCGCCAGCTGGTTCTCGGCAGTGTTCTTGTCACAGGTACTCCCTCGTGCCAAGCCTGGTTTCAGCACCGTCAGCTGTTTCCGGGTTGTGTCAAGCTCACTGAGACGCCTATGCTTGCCCCGTCGTGGTGCGGTCGAGTTAGCCAACTCCAGGGTGCCTCCAGTTTAGGAGCTTCCTATGTGGGCTGCGTGAACTGGTAGTCAAGGCTGGTTCTGTAGTGCCAGTAGGCCCAGCTCCCCCTGTAGGACTGTTGGGGTTCGGTAACTGCGGCTGCCTCGCGGCCTAGCTGTTCTCTCCTCTCCAGTGGACCTTCGGGTCCACCACCTGGTTCCAGCACCGTCAGCTGGTTCCAGGCCGAGCCTTTGGCTTAGGTGCCTCCTCCTGGGTATCCGAGTTCCGCCAACGCCAGGCGGTCCTTGGTAGTGCTTTTAAGCGCGGGCACCTACAGCTTAGTAACCGGGTTCCAGCACCGTCAGCTGGTCCTTGGTCGTGCCATTGGCTCTTGCACACTGGGGCAACGCATCTGGGTTCCAGCACCGCCAGCTGGTTCTCGGCAGTGTTCTTGTCACAGGTACTCCCTCGTGCCAAGCCTGGTTTCAGCACCGTCAGCTGTTTCCGGGTTGTGTCAAGCTCACTGAGACGCCTATGCTTGCCCCGTCGTGGTGCGGTCGAGTTAGCCAACTCCAGGGTGCCTCCAGTTTAGGAGCTTCCTATGTGGGCTGCGTGAACTGGCAGTCAAGGCTGGTTCTGTAGTGCCAGTAGGCCCAGCTCCCCCTGTAGGACTGTTGGGGTTCGGTAACTGCGGCTGCCTCGCGGCCTAGCTGTTCTCTCCTCTCCTGTGGACCTTCGGGTCCACCACCTGGTTCCAGCACCGTCAGCTGGTTCCGGGCCGAGCCTTTGGCTTAGGTGCCTCCTCCTGGGTATCCGAGTTCCGCCAACGCCAGGCGGTCCTTGGTAGTGCTTTTAAGCGCGGGCACCTACAGCTTAGTAACCGGGTTCCAGCACCGTCAGCTGGTCCTCGGTCGTGCCATTGGCTCTTGCACACTGGGGCAACGCATCTGGGTTCCAGCACCGCCAGCTGGTTCTCGGCAGTGTTCTTGTCACAGGTACTCCCTCGTGCCAAGCCTGGTTTCAGCACCGTCAGCTGTTTCCGGGTTGTGTCAAGCTCACTGAGACGCCTATGCTTGCCCCGTCGTGGTGCGGTCGAGTTAGCCAACTCCAGGGTGCCTCCAGTTTAGGAGCTTCCTATGTGGGCTGCGTGAACTGGTAGTCAAGGCTGGTTCTGTAGTGCCAGTAGGCCCAGGTCCCCCTGTAGGACTGTTGTGGTTCGGTAACTGCGGCTGCCTCGCGGCCTAGCTGTTCTCTCCTCTCCTGTGGACCTTCGGGTCCACCACCTGGTTCCAGCACCGTCAGCTGGTTCCGGGCCGAGCCTTTGGCTTAGGTGCCTCCTCCTGGGTATCCGAGTTCCGCCAACGCCAGGCGGTCCTTGGTAGTGCTTTTAAGCGCGGGCACCTACAGCTTAGTAACCGGGTTCCAGCACCGTCAGCTGGTCCTCGGTCGTGCCATTGGCTCTTGCACACTGGGGCAACGCATCTGGGTTCCAGCACCGCCAGCTGGTTCTCGGCAGTGTTCTTGTCACAGGTACTCCCTCGTGCCAAGCCTGGTTTCAGCACCGTCAGCTGTTTCCGGGTTGTGTCAAGCTCACTGAGACGCCTATGCTTGCCCCGTCGTGGTGCGGTCGAGTTAGCCAACTCCAGGGTGCCTCCAGTTTAGGAGCTTCCTATGTGGGCTGCGTGAACTGGTAGTCAAGGCTGGTTCTGTAGTGCCAGTAGGCCCAGCTCCCCCTGTAGGACTGTTGGGGTTCGGTAACTGCGGCTGCCTCGCGGCCTAGCTGTTCTCTCCTCTCCTGTGGGCCTTCGGGTCCACCACCTGGTTCCAGCACCGTCAGCTGGTTCTAGGCAGTGTCTTTTGCTCTTGTACCTTCTGCTCCCCATCCTGGTTCCAGTAACGTCAGCTGGTTCCGGGCAGAGCCTTTGGATTAGGTGCCTCCTTCTGGGTATCCAAGTTCCACCAACGTCAGGTGGTCCTTGGTAGTGCTTTCAGGCACGGGTACCTCCTGCTTAGTAACCGGGTTCCAGTAACGTCAGCTGGTCCTCGGTAGTTCCATTGGCTCTTGGACCTTCGGCTACCCATCCGGGTTCCAGTACCGTCAGCTGGTTCTCGGCAGTGTCTTTTGCTCTTGTACCTTCTGCTCCCCATCCTGGTTCCAGTAACGTCAGCTGGTTCCGGGCAGAGCCTTTGGCTTAGGTGCCTCCTTCTGGGTATCCGTGTTCCGCCAACGTCAGGCGGTCCTTGGTAGTGCTTTTTAGCACGGGTACCTCCTGCTTAGTAACCGGGTTCCAGTAACGTCAGCTGGTCCTCGGTAGTTCCATAGGCTCTTGAACCTTCGGGTAGCCATCCGAGTTCCAGTTCCATCAGCTGGTTCTTGGCATTTTCTCAGCCTTCTTGTACCTTCTGCTACATTTCCAAGTTTAAGACCCTAAAGTCGACGACCCGGAAGACCACCCTGATGACGACGACCCGGAAGACCACCCCGATGACGACGACGACGACCCGGAAGACCACCCCGATGACGACGGCAGAGACGACGACGGCGGAGACGACGACGGCTGAGACGACGACGGCGGAGATGACGACACTGGAGACGACGACCCTGGAGACGACGACATGGAAGACCGAGAAGCAGAAGAACAAGAGGCTGCAGAACAAAGAGCAGAAGAACATTAAGCATAAGACTTAATATCAGAGCAAAAGATATTATCTAAATTATATGCAGAAGAAGACTAAGCAGTGTATGGGGGTGAGTCCGTTCCTCCTCGTGGTGCCCCTGGATAAAGCCTGATGCTGCAGGCCAAACTGAACGCGGACAAATGTAACTTTTGTGACTGGCAGAACGGAAGGTGTAATCTTCCAACTTTTATAGATAAGAACTACGGGAATGCCTGAGGCTGTCACAAATGAGAATATGATGAAGAAGTAGAATAGGAAGAATAATAACAGTGGAATAAAAAGAATATGTAGAATAGGAAGAATAATAATAGTTGAAGAAAATGAATATGAAGAATGTAATAAAAAAAAAATAGGTAGAAGATGAAGAAGAAGATGAATAAGGTGAAGAAGTTGATGTCAAAGATGCTGATGATGATGAAGATGAAAGTGTGGGAAAAGGAAAAAAAAGAAGGGGAAGGTCGTGGAATAGTGAAACATCAATATCTGACAAAATAAAAAAAAATTTACATAGTCAATATCTTTTTCAATCCGAACGTCTTTAAAAAAAAAAAAAATCATGCTATTCTATTTGATTGGACTAATCCTCATTGCCTTTAATGTCTCCGCCACCTCCCCCATACATCCTACATTATTCTTAGTTGTTTTCCTTCATGTAGAATGAACCTACAAGGAAAGAAAGGGTTTATTTTAATTCCGATATTTTGGTCCCATTGACTTGCATTGGGATCGGGTATCGGTATCGGCGATATCCGATATTTTTTGAATATCGGCCGATCCAAACCGATACCGATACTTTCCGATATCGGAGGGTATCGCTCAACACTATTCATAAGACTTTCATACAGAAAAGTGTGACTTATCCCTCTACAGAACATATTTCCTCTACTTCGGAGTCCAGCTGATGGCCATGGAAACCCATATCATGCAGCTTTGGTGCAGTTTTTTTTTTGTACTAATCTTAATGGGAGAGGGGATTTGCAGTTATTGAGTCATTGGAGTGCTAGCAACTTTTATGAACTATGGCATTTGGCAGGTGGAGTCCCAGCTGTCATATCTCCACCATTACCTGCTCCTGTGACATGTGCTTCTGTTGCCAGGTATTGCTGTTGTCAAACCACTTAGATTTGGGTAGCTGGGACCTGTAATGCTCTTCAGTCTCACAGTATAGATGTGAGTGCTGTTAAGCTGGGGTTATCTGCTCCCTTCTAAAAGCCTATTGAAGGTCACCACACCCTACCTTATCTTCCAACTGAAAGCTGCCAGATAAGGTTTTATTATTATTATTATTATTATTATACATATTTATAGCACCATTTATTCCACGGTGCTTTTCGCATGAATACAGGACAAATATAGACAAATACATTAAACATGTAGGATTGGAGTGAAGGAGCAGGTGTCGGACAGGAGCAAACCAACTCCTTCACCACGTTTGTTGGCGGAGCAAGGGGTGTGAGAGAGGTGGAATCCACCATAGGAAAGCGCAGCGGGAGAGGCCGAGTCAGAGGGGGTGAGCCAGGTTTCAGTGATGCAGAGGAAGGAGAGTTTGTTGGTGATGAAGAGGTCATGGATAAATGGCAGTTTGTTGCAGATGGAGCGTGCGTTCCATAGTGCTCCAAGTAAGGGGGCCAGGGGAGTGGGGGCTGGATGAATGGGTATGAAGTTGTCATGGTTGGGAAAACGTGCAGAGGATCGTGGCAGGGGGTTAGAAATGAGTGTGGGGATGTGTTGGGGAGGGCCGAGATTTGGGGATACATCACCAGTAGTGTTGAGCGATACCTTCCGATATCGGAAAGTATCGGTATCGGTTTGGATTGGCCGATATTCAAAAAATATCGGATATCGCCGATACCGATACCCGATCCCAATGCAAGTCAATGGGACCAAAATATCGGAATTAAAATAAACCCTTTCTTTCCTTGTAGGTTCATTCTACATGAAGGAAAACAACTAAGAATAATGTAGGATATATGGGGGAGGTGGCGGAGACATTAAAGGCAATGAGGATTAGTCCAATCAAATAGAATAGCATGATTTTTTTTTTTTTTAAAGACGTTCGGATTGAAAAAGATATTGACTATGTAAATTTTTTTTTATTTTGTAGATATTGATGTTTCACTATTCCACGACCTTCCCCTTCTTTTTTTTCCTTTTCCCACACTTTCATCTTCATCATCATCAGCATCTTTGACATCAACTTCTTCACCTTATTCATCTTCTTCTTCATCTTCTACCTATTTTTTTTTTTATTACATTCTTCATATTCATTTTCTTCAACTATTATTATTCTTCCTATTCTACATATTCTTTTTATTCAACTGTTATTATTCTTCCTATTCTACTTCTTCATCATATTCTCATTTGTGACAGCCTCAGGCATTCCCGTAGTTGTTATCTATAAAAGTTGGAAGATTACACCTTCCGTTCTGCCAGTCACAAAAGTTACATTTGTCCGCGTTCAGTTTGGCCTGCAGCATCAGGCTTTATCCAGGGGCACCACGAGGAGGAACGGACTCACCCCCATACACTGCTTAGTCTTCTTCTGCATATAATTTAGATAATATCTTTTGCTCTGATATTAAGTCTTATGCTTAATGTTCTTCTGCTCTTTGTTCTGCAGCCTCTTGTTCTTCTGCTTCTCGGTCTTCCATGTCGTCGTCTCCAGGGTCGTCGTCTCCAGTGTCGTCATCTCCGCCGTCGTCGTCTCAGCCGTCGTCGTCTCCGCCGTCGTCGTCTCTGCCGTCGTCGTCTCCGCCGTCGTCGTCTCTGCCGTCGTCATCGGGGTGGTCTTCCGGGTCGTCGTCGTCGTCATCGGGGTGGTCTTCCGGGTCGTCGTCATCAGGGTGGTCTTCCGGGTCGTCGACTTTAGGGTCTTAAACTTGGAAATGTAGCAGAAGGTACAAGAAGGCTGAGAAAATGCCAAGAACCAGCTGATGGAACTGGAACTCGGATGGCTACCCGAAGGTTCAAGAGCCTATGGAACTACCGAGGACCAACTGACGTTACTGGAACCCGGTTACTAAGCAGGAGGTACCCGTGCTAAAAAGCACTACCAAGGACCGCCTGACGTTGGCGGAACTCGGATACCCAGAAGGAGGCATCTAAGCCAAAGGCTCTGCCCGGAACCAGCTGACGTTACTGGAACCAGGATGGGGAGCAGAAGGTACAAGAGCAAAAGACACTGCCGAGAACCAGCTGACGGTACTGGAACCCGGATTGGTAGCCGAAGGTCCAAGAGCCAATGGAACTACCGAGGACCAGCTGACGTTACTGGAACCCGGTTACTAAGCAGGAGGTACCCGTGCCTGAAAGCACTACCAAGGACCACCTGACGTTGGTGGAACTTGGATACCCAGAAGGAGGCACCTAATCCAAAGGCTCTGCCCGGAACCAGCTGACGTTACTGGAACCAGGATGGGGAGCAGAAGGTACAAGAGCAAAAGACACTGCCTAGAACCAGCTGACGGTGCTGGAACCAGGTGGTGGACCCGAAGGTCCACAGGAGAGGAGAGAACAGCTAGGCCGCGAGGCAGCCGCAGTTACCGAACCCCAACAGTCCTACAGGGGGAGCTGGGCCTACTGGCACTACAGAACCAGCCTTGACTACCAGTTCACGCAGCCCACATAGGAAGCTCCTAAACTGGAGGCACCCTGGAGTTGGCTAACTCGACCGCACCACGACGAGGCAAGCATAGGCGTCTCAGTGAGCTTGACACAACACGGAAACAGCTGACGGCGCTGAAACCAGGCTTGGCACGAGGGAGTACCTGTGACAAGAACGCTGCCGAGAACCAGCTGGCGGTGCTGGAACCCAGATGCGTTGCCCCAGTGTGCAAGAGCCAATGGCACGACCGAGGACCAGCTGACGGTGCTGGAACACGGTTACTAAGCTGTAGGTGCCCGCGCTTAAAAGCACTACCAAGGACCGCCTGGCGTTGGCGGAACTCGGATACCCAGGAGGAGGCACCTAAGCCAAAGGCTCGGCCCGGAACCAGCTGACGGTGCTGGAACCAGGTGGTGGACCCGGAGGTCCACAGGAGAGGAGAGAACAGCTAGGCCGCGAGGCAGCCGCAGTTACCGAACCCCAACAGTCCTACAGGGGGAGCTGGGCCTACTGGCACTACAGAACCAGCCTTGACTACCAATTCATGCAGCCCACATAGGAAGCTCCTAAACTGGAGGCACCCTGGAGTTGGCTAACCCGACCGCACCACGACGGGGCAAGCATAGGCGTCTCAGTGAGCTTGACACAACCGGAAACAGCTGACGGCGCTGAAACCAGGCTTGGCACGAGGGAGTACCTGTGACAAGAACACTGCCGAGAACCAGCTGGCGGTGCTGGAACCCAGATGCGTTGCCTTGCCTATTAAAGATTGTCTTCCTAGAGCCCCAACTAGCGGTGTTGGAGCAAAGGGTAAGCAGGGGGAGATGAGTGTAGGCCGAAGCCTGCACTGGAGGCAGCTTTGTGTCTGCGTTGCGTTTGCAGGACACTTTGCCGGCTACACACTGGGGGAACAGCTGGCGTTGCTGAACCCCACTAACACAATGGCGTGTGTTTTTCTCTGTGCAGCTAGCACTTGCGGGCAAAAACTAGCGATGTTAGAGCCCGTGTTGAAGCAGGAGGAGGAGGAGAGGAGCAGAGTGTAGGCCGAAGCCTAGTTGAACCAATTTCAAAGGAAACCTTTAACCCCCCCCTCAGGTGTTACAAAGTACAAGAGACACACCTTGTGCAGTATTAATGCTGCACAAGTGAAAGGTTGCTCTATTAATTTGTCTACTTGCACACGCTGAATGAAAGACATACACAATTTACCCCATTCTACAGTCAAACTGTAGTGGATGCGTGACTTGGTTTTTTGATGAGACGCAGCACAGGTGTCCAAAATAACGCCTTGGTGCTTGGCGCAGCTTCCTGAGCATTGTTATTTGCTGTACAGGAGTCTGCGCTCTTGTGTTATCCCTTGGCAATGCCCTGTTAGCGCTGCCCATCTTATGACATCATTTCATGTTGGCCGGTGCGGTTAACGATGGCCATAAATCCCAGTCCCACAGTGTCTTTTCATAAAGCCACACTGCGGTGCTGGGATTCGTGGCCTTGAGCAGTAAATATTTTGGCCGCTCACACACGTCCTTACACCTGCTTCAGACTGGGCGGCCTCTGCTGATCCCTTCTCGCATGCCGCGGCCATGAGGCTGCACAGTCTGAAGAAGGCGGAAGGAGATGAGTTAAGACAGGCGAAGATATGCACTGCTCGTGCCCATCAATCACACCCTCGCAGTCAAAATAATTAAGACAACGAGGAGCATTTTATTCAGGCAGGGCGGACGAACAGGCGCAAGTAGCCAACCAATGATGTCAGAAGACGGGAAGCGCTACCAAGGGGGGTGCTGCGTATCATTAGAAAGGAAAGTCACACCTCAGGGACAGTGGAATGGTCTCAAAGAGACACATTTTGTACGTGTTGAGTTCCACGTGGGCAAGGAGAAAACATCAGCCACCTTGTACAAATGCAGCAGTACTGCTGTACAAGGTGGCTGTTATACATAGAAACACCTGGGGGTGGTGGCCAGGCTCCCTTCAATTTCAGTTCATGTGCCTGCGTGGCGTTTGCAGGTCACGTTGCAAGCTGCACAGCAGGGGAACAGCTGGCGTTGCTGAACCCCACTAACACATTGGCTGGTGTTTGTCTCTGTGCAGATCGCATGTCCGGGCAAAAACTGGCGGTGTTTGAGCCCAGGGTCAGCAGGAGGAGGAGAGGAGCAAAGTGTAGGCCGAAGCCTGCACTGGTGGCAGCTTTTGTTCTGTTGTGCCAGCGTGGCTTGTGCTGGACACGATGCCGACTACACAGCAGAGGAACAGCTGGCGGTGCTGAACCCCACTAACACATTGGCTGGTGTTTTTCTCTGTGCAGCTAGCATGTCCGGGCAGAAACTGGCGGTGTTTGAGCCCAGGGTCAGCAGGAGGAGGAGAGGAGCAAAGTGTAGGCCGAAGCCTGCACTGGTGGCAGCTTTTGGTCAGTTGTGCCAGCGTGGCTTGTGCTGGACACGATGCCGACTGCACAGCAGGGAAACAGCTGGCGGTGCTGAACCCCACTAACACATTGGCTGGTGTTTCTCTCTGTGCAGCTAGCATGTCCGGGCAGAAACTGGCGGTGTTTGAGCCCAGGGCCAGCAGGAGAGGAGCAGAGTGTAGGCCGAAGCCTAGTTGAACCAATTTCAAAGGTTACCTTTAACCCCCCCTCAGGTGTTGCAAGGTACAAGAGCCACACCTTGAACAGCATTAATGATGCACAAGTCAAAGGTTGCTCTATTTAATTTTGCTCCTTGCACACGCTGAATTAAACACGTACACTATTTAGCCCATTATACTGTCAAACAGTAGTGGAGGCGTGACTACTTGTCTTTTTAAGGAGACGCAGCACAGGTGTACCAATTTACACCTAGGTGCTGTGCGCAGATTCCTTACCATTGTTATTTGCAGAACAGGAAACTGCGCTCTTGTGTTATCCCTTGGCAATACCCTGTTAGTGCAGGCCGTCTCATGACCTCATTTCATGTTGGCCGGTGCGGTTAACGATGGCCATAAATCCCAGACCCACAGTGGCTTTTCCTAAAGTCACACTGCGGTGCTGGGATTCGTGGCCTTGTGCAGTAAATATGTTCGCCGCTCACACATGTCCTTACACCTGCTTCAGACTGGGCGGCCTCAGCTGATCCCTTATCGCATGCCGCGGCCATGAGGCCACACAGTCAGAAGAAGGCGGAAGGAGGGGAGTGAAGACAGGGGAACATATGCACTGCTCGTGCCCATCAATCACACCCTCGCAGTCAAAATATATGAGACAACGGGGGGCGTTCTGTCGGGCAGGGGGGACGCACAGGCACAGCCAGCCAACCAATGATGTCAGGAGACGGGCAGCGCTAACAATGGGGGTGCTGCGTGTCATTAAAAAGGAAAGTCACACCTCAGGGACATTGTAATGGTCTGTAATGAGACACATTTTGTACTTGTTGAGTTCCACGTGTGCAAGCAGAAAAAGTCAGCCACCTTGTACAAATGCAGCAGTACTGCTGTACAAGGTGGCTGTTATACATAGAAACACCTGGGGGGGTGGGGGCCAGGCTCCCTTCAATTTCAGTTCATGTGCCTGCGTGGTGTTTGCAGGACACGTTGCCAGCTACACAGCAGGGGAACAGCTGGCGGTGCTGAACCCCACTAACACATTGGCTGGTGTTTTTCTCTGTGCAGCTAGCATGTCCGGGCAGAAACTGGCGTTGTTTGAGCCCAGGGTCAGCAGGAGGAGGAGAGGAGCAAAGTGTAGGCCGAAGCCTGCACTGGTGGCAGCTTTTGGTCAGTTGTGCCAGCGTGGCTTGTGCTGGACACGATGCCGACTACACAGCAGAGGAACAGCTGGCGGTGCTGAACCCCACTAACACATTGGCTGGTGTTTTTCTCTGTGCAGCTAGCATGTCCGGGAAGAAACTGGCGGTGTTTGAGCCCAGGGTCAGCAGGAGGAGGAGAGGAGCAAAGTGTAGGCCGAAGCCTGCACTGGTGGCAGCTTTTGGTCAGTTGTGCCAGCGTGGCTTGTGCTGGACACGATGCCGACTACACAGCAGGGAAACAGCTGGCGGTGCTGAACCCCACTAACACATTGGCTGGAGTTTCTCTCTGTGCAGCTAGCATGTCCGGGCAGAAACTGGCGGTGTTTGAGCCCAGGGTCAGCAGGAGAGGAGCAGAGTGTAGGCCGAAGCCTAGTTGAACCAATTTCAAAGGTTACCTTTAACCCCCCCTCAGGTGTTGCAAGGTACAAGAGCCACACCTTGAACAGCATTAATGATGCACAAGTCAAAGGTTGCTCTATTTAATTTTGCTCCTTGCACACGCTGAATTAAACACGTACACTATTTAGCCCATTATACTGTCAAACAGTAGTGGAGGCGTGACTACTTGTCTTTTTAAGGAGACGCAGCACAGGTGTACCAATTTACACCTAGGTGCTGTGGGCAGATTCCTTACCGTTGTTATTTGCAGAACAGGAAACTGCGCTCTTGTGTTATCCCTTGGCAATACCCTGTTAGTGCAGGCCGTCTCATGACCTCATTTCATGTTGGCTGGTGCGGTTAACGATGGCCATAAATCCCAGACCCACAGTGGCTTTTCCTAAAGTCACACTGCGGTGCTGGGATTCGTGGCCTTGTGCAGTAAATATGTTCGCCGCTCACACATGTCCTTACACCTGCTTCAGACTGGGCGGCCTCAGCTGATCCCTTATCGCATGCCGCGGCCATGAGGCCACACAGTCAGAAGAAGGCGGAAGGAGGGGAGTGAAGACAGGGGAACATATGCACTGCTCGTGCCCATCAATCACACCCTCGCAGTCAAAATATATGAGACAACGGGGGGCGTTGTGTCGGGCAGGGGGGACGCACAGGCACAGCCAGCCAACCAATGATGTCAGGAGACGGGCAGCGCTAACAATGGGGGTGCTGCGTGTCATTAAAAAGGAAAGTCACACCTCAGGGACATTGTAATGGTCTGTAATGAGACACATTTTGTACTTGTTGAGTTCCACGTGTGCAAGGAGAAAAAGTCAGCCACCTTGTACAAATGCAGCAGTACTGCTGTACAAGGTGGCTGTTATACATAGAAACACCTGGGGGGGTGGGGGGCAGGCTCCCTTCAATTTCAGTTCATGTGCCTGCGTGGCGTTTGCAGGACACGTTGCCAGCTACACAGCAGGGGAACAGCTGGCGGTGCTGAACCCCACTAACACATTGGCTGGTGTTTTTCTCTGTGCAGCTAGCATGTCCGGGCAGAAACTGGCGTTGTTTGAGCCCAGGGTCAGCAGGAGGAGGAGAGGAGCAAAGTGTAGGCCGAAGCCTGCACTGGTGGCAGCTTTTGGTCAGTTGTGCCAGCGTGGCTTGTGCTGGACACGTTGCCGACTACACAGCAGGGGAACAGCTGGCATTGCTGAACCCCACTAACACATTGGCTGGTGTTTCTCTCTGTGCAGCTAGCATGTCCGGGCAGAAACTGGCGTTGTTTGAGCCCAGGGTCAGCAGGAGGAGGAGAGGAGCAAAGTGTAGGCCGAAGCCTGCACTGGTGGCAGCTTTTGTTCTGTTGTGCCAGCGTGGCTTGTGCTGGACACGTTGCCGACTACACAGCAGGGGAACAGCTGGCGTTGCTGAACCCCACTAACACATTGGCTGGTGTTTTTCTCTGTGCAGCTAGCAGTTCCGGGCAAAAACTAGCGTTGTTTGAGCCCAGGGTCAGCAGGAGGAGGAGAGGAGCAAAGTGTAGGCCGAAGCCTGCACTGGTGGCAGCTTTTGGTCAGTTGTGCCAGCGTGGCTTGTGCTGGACACGATGCCGACTACACAGCAGGGGAACAGCTGGCGGTGCTGAACCCCACTAACACATTGGCTGGTGTTTCTCTCTGTGCAGCTAGCATGTCCGGGCAGAAACTGGCGGTGTTTGAGCCCAGGGTCAGCAGGAGAGGAGCAGAGTGTAGGCCGAAGCCTAATTGAACCAATTTCAAAGGTTACCTTTAACCCCCCCTCAGGTGTTGCAAGGTACAAGAGCCACACCTTGTGCAGCATTAATGCTGCACAAGTAAAAGGTTGCTCTATTTGTTTTGCTCCTTGCACATGCTGACTAAAACACGTACACTATTTAGCCCATTATACTGTCAAACAGTTGTGGAGGCGTGACTTGTCTTTTTAAGGAGACGCAGCACAGGTGTCAAAATTTGCACCTAGGTACTGGGCGCAGATTCCTGAGCGTTGTTATTTGCTGTACAGGAGTCTGCGCTATTGTGATCCCTTGGCCATGCGCTGTGAGCGCTTCCTGTCTTCTGACCTCATTTCATGTCGGCCGTTGCGGTTAGCGATGGACATGAATCCCAGACCCACAGTGTGTTTTAAAAAAATCACACTGCGTGGCTGGGATTCGTGGCCTTGTGCAGTAAATAAGTTTGCCGCTTACACATGTCCTTACACCTGCTCCAGACTGGGCGGCCTCAGCTGATCCCTTATCGCCTACCACAGCCAGGAGGCCGCACAGTCTGAAGAAGGCGGAAGGAGATGAGTTAAGACAGGCGAACATATGCACTGCTCGTGCCCATAAACCACACCCTCGCTGACAAAATAAATATGACAACGAGGGGCGTTGTTTCTAGCAGGGCGGATGCACAGGCGCAGCCAGCTAACCATGATGACAAAAGACGGGAAACGCTACCAAGGGGGGTGCTGCGTATCATTAGAAAGGAAAGTCACACCTCAGGGACAGTGGAATGGTCTCAATGAGACACATTTTGTATGTGTTGAGTTCCACGTGGGCAAGGAGAAAAAGTCAGCCACCTTGTACAAATGCAGCAGTACTGCTGTACTAGGTGGCTGTTATACATAGAAACACCTGGGGGGGTGGGGGGCAGGTTCCCTTTAATTTCAGTTCCTGTGCCTGCATGGCGTTTGCAGGTCACGTTGCCGGCTACACAGCAGGGGAACAGCTGGCGTTGCTGAACCCCACTAACACATTGGCTGGTGTTTTACTCTGTGCAGCTAGCATGTCCGGGCAGAAACTGGCGTTGTTTGAGCCCAGGGTCAGCAGGAGGAGGAGAGGAGCAAAATGTAGGCCGAAGCCTGCACTGGTGGCAGCTTTTGGTCAGTTGTGCCAGCGTGGCTTGTGCTGGACACGATGCCGACTACACAGCAGAGGAACAGCTGGCGGTGCTGAACCCCACTAACACATTGGCTGGTGTTTCTCTCTGTGCAGCTAGCATGTCCGGGCAGAAACTGGCGGTGTTTGAGCCCAGGGTCAGCAGGAGAGGAGCAGAGTGTAGGCCGAAGCCTAGTTGAACCAATTTCAAAGGTTACCTTTAACCTTCCCTCAGGTGTTGCAAGGTACAAGAGCCACACCTTGTGCAGCATTAATGCTGCACAAGTAAAAGGTTGCTCTATTTGTTTTGCTCCTTGCACACGCTGACTAAAACACGTACACTATTTAGCCCATTATACTGTCAAACAGTTGTGGAGGCGTGACTTGTCTTTTTAAGGAGACGCAGCACAGGTGTCAAAATTTGCACCTAGGTACTGGGCGCAGATTCCTGAGCGTTGTTATTTGCTGTACAGGAGTCTGCGCTATTGTGATCCCTTGGCCATGCGCTGTGAGCGCTTCCTGTCTTCTGACCTCATTTCATGTCGGCCGTTGCGGTTAGCGATGGACATGAATCCCAGACCCACAGTGTGTTTTCAAAAAATCACACTGCGTGGCTGGGATTCGTGGCCTTGTGCAGTAAATAGGTTTGCCGCTTACACATGTCCTTACACCTGCTCCAGACTGGGCGGCCTCAGCTGATCCCTTATCGCCTACCACAGCCAGGAGGCCGCACAGTCTGAAGAAGGCGGAAGGAGATGAGTTAAGACAGGCGAACATATGCACTGCTCGTGCCCATAAACCACACCCTCGCTGACAAAATAAATATGACAACGAGGGGCGTTGTTTCTAGCAGGGCGGATGCACCGGCGCAGCCAGCTAACCATGATGACAAAAGACGGGAAACGCTACCAAGGGGGGTGCTGCGTATCATTAGAAAGGAAAGTCACACCTCAGGGACAGTGGAATGGTCTCAATGAGACACATTTTGTACGTGTTGAGTTCCACGTGGGGGGAGGAGATTCTGGAACCCATGACGTGAGCACTCAATCACGGATTTTGCGCAGTCAAAACGGTCATGAGAACAAAGTGGCATGTCCAGGACAAGTTGGCAACCACGAGCACGAGTCTCCCAATTCCCCCCTCACAGTACCGTGCGTCACCCAAATACCCCATACTGGTACTTGCCTCGCCTTGTCTCCGCCAGCAACTCTGCCAGAAGAAGTGGCTGCTTGTAGCAGAGATCGGCCCACTTCTTCCGCAGCTGCAGCGCACTGCGGTGGATACCAAATCTCCGCTCCATCAAACTGGCAATGCGGCGCAGGACCTCATTTTTATGGAGATTGGGGTGGGCAGGGCGACTCTCCCGACTCTCGTAATCAAGGGCATCCATTTGAGCCACAAAAAAATGGACCTCAGTCTGCCCCAGAGGAGCAGATCGCTGTCTCGCCGCCATTTTAGAAATTGAGACGCACGGCAACGCCTAGCCATGCCCAGAGGACGTCCTTGACTCTGCATTGCCGCCGCGCGATCCGCATCGCTATAGCGTCTCCGTTTATGCACAGCGTCGCTGTTGTGATGCCGGCTCCAGAACTCTCTTTTTGGCGTTCCTATTATTAAGCTGCAGCGTTCATCGTACTGGTTTGTTTTTCAGCGGCTTGTACAGTAATTTTTGGGTATTCATTGAGTATGGTTGTTGTGTTAACATAATGTAACTTATGTATAGAAAATGTGAACATAGCCATAATATAGTATAAAAAGAAATAAACATGTGTGAACGTTACGTAACAGTATTGGATGTCTTGTGTCAGTTTAGCTAATCATATGTACTAATTTTTTTTTTCTTTTTTTTTCTTTTTCAGGTTGCCATGTCTAGATCAGATGTTCCTGTGCTTGTAGCGGCTGCTTTGTTGGTAGAATCTCACAACCAGCTTGAGGCTCAAGCGCGAAAGAATCGTGCTAAGCGTCAGCGCCGCATGTGGACCAAACAGTGGCTGCAGAAGAGGAATCAATTGTCCCATATGGGCCTTATAAGGGAACTCCAGGAGAACAACCCGCAAGACTTCAGGAACTACCTTCGAATGTCGGAGGATTCCTTTAGAGTGCTACTTGCAGCTGTGGATCCTTATATCAGGCGGCAAAATACAAAAATGCGAGCTGCTGTCCCTGTGGATGAGAGGCTGGCTGTCACGCTGCGGTTCCTGGCGACTGGCAGGTCTATGCAAGACTTGCATTACTGCGCAGCTATTTCCCGATCCCTGCTCACCGTCATCATCCCAGAGACATGTAAAGCAATTGTCTCTGCTTTACACCGCAGTTACATGCCTTTCCCGGAGACCACGGATGATTGGAAACAGATTTCCCAGGGATTTCATCAGCAATGGCAGTTCCCTAATTGTGGTGGGGCCTTGGATGGGAAACATGTCCGCATAACCCAACCACCACACTCCGGATCTTTTTTTTACAATTACAAGGGTTATTTCAGCGTAATTCTCATGGCCCTCGTTAATGCGAACTACGAATTTATAAGTGTTTCTGTTGGGATCAATGGTAGAGTATCTGATGGCGGAGTTTTGGAGCACACCGATTTTGGTGACCGCTTGAAAGAACAGAAACTGGCCTTGCCGCCCAACAGCGACACTACTGAAAACCTGAACTTTGTGTTTGTCGGAGATGAGGCGTTCCCACTGCATCCTAACCTTCTGAAGCCATTCTCCCAGAAAACTCTGACACCGGAGCGGCGCATTTTTAATTACAGACTTTCCAGAGCTCGCCGCGTTGTGGAGAATGCTTTTGGAATTATGGCAAACCGATTTCGGGTTTTCCACACTGCACTAAATATGAAACTAACTTCTATTGACTCTGTGGTGCTTGCCTGTTGCGTCCTGCACAACTTTCTCCGCCACCGTGATGGCACTGCATACAGCCCTCCACAGTATGTTGACTCTGTTGACCCTGCAAACGGAGATATAACCCAGGGAGAATGGCGTCTAGACGAGCACAGGGTTTCTGACTTGGAAAGTCTGGGATCCGGAAGCAACTCTGATGATGCGATGATCTGCAGGGAGAAGTACTGTAACTTTTTCAATGGGCCAGGGGCTGTCCCATGGCAGCATCTTCAGCAGTAACATAACTGTTGTCATTACTTGTCATAACTTTTATCATGTATTATGCAATACATTCTTTGGGGTACATGTGCTCTCGTGTACCATTTTGTTGAAGACCCATTAAAGTCATTTTATGTTTCAATGTCTACATGAAGATATATCTATCTATTCACAGTACTCAACTTCTGTATCAAACATAGGAATAAATATATCTATCGAAACAACATACTCTAGTTCTGTATCAGACATATGAATCTTGGGAGTCCGCAGTATCGTCACACGTCCCTATGTGTCACACCCCTGCCATTCCATGTGTATCCCTCTCCCCATCACACTCCCTATGTGTCTCACCCCTGCCATTCCATGTGTATCTCTCTCCCCATCACACTCCCTATGTGATATACCCCTGCCATTCCATGTGTATCTCTCTCCCCATCACACTCCCTATGTGATATACCCCTGCCATTCCATGTGTATCCCTCTCCCCATCACACTCCCTATGTGTCTCACCCCTGCCATTCCATGTGTATCTCTCTCCCCATCACACTCCCTATGTGATATACCCCTGCCATTCCATGTGTATCTCTCTCCCCATCACACTCCCTATGTGATATACCCCTGCCATTCCATGTGTATCCCTCTCCCCATCACCCTCCCTATGTGTCTCACCCCTGCCATTCCATGTGTATCTCTCTCCCCATCACACTCCCTATGTGATATACCCCTGCCATTCCATGTGTATCTCTCTCCCCATCACACTCCCTATGTGATATACCCCTGCCATTCCATGTGTATTCCTCTCCCCATCACACTCCCTATGTGTCTCACCCCTGCCATTCCATGTGTATCCCTCTCCCCATCACACTCCCTATGTGTCACACCCCTGCCATTCCAGGTGTATCCCTCTCCCCATCACACTCCCTATGTGTCTCACCCCTGCCATTCCATGTGTATCCCTCTCCCCATCACACTACCCATGTGTCTCACCCCTGCCATTCCATGTGTATCTCTCTCCCCATCACACTCCCTATGTGATATACCCCTGCCATTCCATGTGTATCTCTCTCCCCATCACACTCCCTATGTGATATACCCCTGCCATTCCATGTGTATCCCTCTCCCCATCACACTCCATGTGTCTCACCCCTGCCATTCCATGTGTATCCCTCTCCCCATCACACTCCCTATGTGTCTCACACCTGCCATTCCATGTGTATCCCTCTCCCCATCACACTCCCTATGTGTCTCACCCCTGCCATTCCATGTGTATCCCTCTCCCCATCACACTCCCTATGTGATATACCCCTGCCATTCCATGTGTATCCCTCTCCCCATCACGCTCCCCATGTGATATACCCCTGCCATTCCATATGTATCTCTCTCCCCATCACACTCCCTATGTGATATACCCCTGCCATTCCATGTGTTTCCCTCTACCCATCACACTCCCTATGTGTCTCACCCCTGCCATTCCATGTGTATCTCTCTCCGCATCACGCTCCCCATGTGATATACCCCTGCCATTCCATATGTATCTCTCTCCCCATCACACTCCCTATGTGATATACCCCTGCCATTCCATGTGTTTCCCTCTACCCATCACACTCCCTATGTGTCTCACCCCTGCCATTCCATGTGTATCTCTCTCCCCATCACGCTCCCCATGTGATATACCCCTGCCATTCCATGTGTATCCCTCTACCCATTACACTCCCTATGTGTCTCACCCCTGCCATTCCATGTGTATCTCTCTCCCCATCACGCTCCCCATGTGATATACCCCTGCCATTCCATGTGTATCCCTCTCCCCATCACACTCCCTATGTGTCTCACCCCTGCCATTCCATGTGTATCCCTCTCCCCATCACACTCCCTATGTGTCTCACCCCTGCCATTCCATGTGTATCTCTCTCCCTATCACGCTCCCCATGTGATATACCCCTGCCATTCCATGTGTATCCCTCTCCCCATCACACTCCCCATGTATCTCACCCCTGCCATTCCATGTGTATCCCTCTCCCCATCACACTCCCCATGTATCTCACCCCTGCCATTCCATGTGTATCCCTCTCCCCATCACACTCCCCATGTATCTCACCCCTGCCATTCCATGTGTATCCCTCTCCCCATCACACTCCCCATGTATCTCACCCCTGCCATTCCATGTGTATCCCTCTCCCCATCACACTCCCCATGTATCTCACCCCTGCCATTCCATGTGTATCCCTCTCCCCATCACACTCCCCATGTATCTCACCCCTGCCATTCCATGTGTATCCCTCTCCCCATCACACTCCCCATGTGTCTCACCCCTGCCATTCCATGTGTATCCCTCTCCCCATCACACTCCTTATGTGTCTCACCCCTGCCATTCCATGTGTATCCCTCTCCCCATCACACTCCTTATGTGTCTCACCCCTGCCATTCCATGTGTATCCCTCTCCCTATCACACTCCTTATGTGTCTCACCCCTGTCATTCCATGTGTATCCCTCTCCCCATCACACTCCCTATGTGTCACACCCCTGCCATTCCATGTGTATTTCTCTCCCCATCACGCTCCCCATGTGATATACCCCTGCCATTCCATGTGTATCTCTCTCCCCATCACACTCCCTATGTGTCTCACCCCTGCCATTCCATGTGTATCTCTCTCCCTATCACGCTCCCCATGTGATATACCCCTGCCATTCCATGTGTATCCCTCTCCCCATCACACTCCCTATGTGTCTCACCCCTGCCATTCCATGTGTATCCCTCTTCCCATCACACTCCCTATGTGTCTCACCCCTGCCATTCCATGTGTATCCCTCTCCCCATCACACTCCCCATGTATCTCACCCCTGCCATTCCATGTGTATCCCTCTCCCCATCACACTCCCCATGTATCTCACCCCTGCCATTCCATGTGTATCCCTCTCCCCATCACACTCCCCATGTATCTCACCCCTGCCATTCCATGTGTATTCCTCTCCCCATCACACTCCCTATGTGTCTCACCCCTGCCATTCCATGTGTATCCCTCTCCCCATCACACTCCCTATGTGTCACACCCCTGCCATTCCAGGTGTATCCCTCTCCCCATCACACTCCCTATGTGTCTCACCCCTGCCATTCCATGTGTATCCCTCTCCCCATCACACTCCCCATGTGTCTCACCCCTGCCATTCCATGTGTATCTCTCTCCCCATCACACTCCCTATGTGATATACCCCTGCCATTCCATGTGTATCTCTCTCCCCATCACACTCCCTTTGTGATATACCCCTGCCATTCCATGTGTATCCCTCTCCCCATCACACTCCATGTGTCTCACCCCTGCCATTCCATGTGTATCCCTCTCCCCATCACACTCCCTATGTGTCTCACACCTGCCATTCCATGTGTATCCCTCTCCCCATCACACTCCCTATGTGTCTCACCCCTGCCATTCCATGTGTATCCCTCTCCCCATCACACTCCCTATGTGTCTCACCCCTGCCATTCCATGTGTATCCCTCTCCCCATCACACTCCCCATGTGATATACCCCTGCCATTCCATATGTATCTCTCTCCCCATCACACTCCCTATGTGATATACCCCTGCCATTCCATGTGTTTCCCTCTACCCATCACACTCCCTATGTGTCTCACCCCTGCCATTCCATGTGTATCTCTCTCCCCATCACGCTCCCCATGTGATATACCCCTGCCATTCCATGTGTATTCCTCTCCCCATTACACTCCCTATGTGTCTCACCCCTGCCATTCCATGTGTATCCCTCTCCCCATCACACTCCCTATGTGTCTCACCCCTGCCATTCCATGTGTATCTCTCTCCCTATCACGCTCCCCATGTGATATACCCCTGCCATTCCATGTGTATCCCTCTCCCCATCACACTCCCCATGTATCTCACCCCTGCCATTCCATGTGTATCCCTCTCCCCATCACACTCCCCATGTATCTCACCCCTGCCATTCCATGTGTATCCCTCTCCCCATCACACTCCCCATGTATCTCACCCCTGCCATTCCATGTGTATCCCTCTCCCCATCACACTCCCCATGTATCTCACCCCTGCCATTCCATGTGTATCCCTCTCCCCATCACACTCCCCATGTGTCTCACCCCTGCCATTCCATGTGTATCCCTCTCCCCATCACACTCCCTATGTGTCTCACCCCTGCCATTCCATGTGTATCCCTCTCCCCATCACACTCCTTATGTGTCTCACCCCTGTCATTCCATGTGTATCCCTCTCCCCATCACACTCCCTATGTGTCTCACCCCTGCCATTCCATGTGTATCCCTCTCCCCATCACACTCCCCATGTATCTCACCCCTGCCATTCCATGTGTATCCCTCTCCCCATCACACTCCCCATGTATCTCACCCCTGCCATTCCATGTGTATCCCTGTCCCCATCACACTCCCCATGTATCTCACCCCTGCCATTCCATGTGTATCCCTCTCCCCATCACACTCCCCATGTATCTCACCCCTGCCATTCCATGTGTATCCCTCTCCCCATCACACTCCCCATGTATCTCACCCCTGCCATTCCATGTGTATCCCTCTCCCCATCACACTCCCCATGTATCTCACCCCTGCCATTCCATGTGTATCCCTCTCCCCATCACACTCCCCATGTATCTCACCCCTGCCATTCCATGTGTATCCCTCTCCCCATCACACTCCCCATGTATCTCACCCCTGCCATTCCATGTGTATCCCTCTCCCCATCACACTCCCCATGTATCTCACCCCTGCCATTCCATGTGTATCCCTCTCCCCATCACACTCTACATGTATCTCACCCCTGCCATTCCATGTGTATCCCTCTCCCCATCACACTCCCTATGTGTCTCACCCCTGCCATTCCATGTGTATCCCTCTCCCCATCACACTCCTTATGTGTCTCACCCCTGTCATTCCATGTGTATCCCTCTCCCCATCACACTCCCCATGTATCTCACCCCTGCCATTCCATGTGTATCCCTGTCCCCATCACACTCCCCATGTATCTCACCCCTGCCATTCCATGTGTATCCCTCTCCCCATCACACTCCCCATGTATCTCACCCCTGCCATTCCATGTGTATCCCTCTCCCCATCACACTCCCCATGTATCTCACCCCTGCCATTCCATGTGTATCCCTCTCCCCATCACACTCCCCATGTATCTCACCCCTGCCATTCCATGTGTATCCCTCTCCCCATCACACTCCCCATGTATCTCACCCCTGCCATTCCATGTGTATCCCTCTCCCCATCACACTCCCCATGTATCTCACCCCTGCCATTCCATGTGTATCCCTCTCCCCATCACACTCCCCATGTATCTCACCCCTGCCATTCCATGTGTATCCCTCTCCCCATCACACTCTACATGTATCTCACCCCTGCCATTCCATGTGTATCCCTCTCCCCATCACACTCCCTATGTGTCTCACCCCTGCCATTCCATGTGTATCCCTCTCCCCATCACACTCCCTATGTGTCTCACCCCTGCCATTCCATGTGTATCTCTCTCCCCATCACGCTCCCCATGTGATATACCCCTGCCATTCCATGTGTATCTCTCTCCCCATCACACTCCCCATGTATCTCACCCCTGCCATTCCATGTGTATCTCTCTCCCCATCACGCTCCCCATGTGATATACCCCTGCCATTCCATGTGTATCTCTCTCCCCATCACACTCCCTATGTGTCTCACCCCTGCCATTCCATGTGTATCTCTCTCCCCATCACGCTCCCCATGTGATATACCCCTGCCATTCCATGTGTATCTCTCTCCCCATCACACTCCCTATGTGTCTCACCCCTGCCATTCCATGTGTATCTCTCTCCCCATCACACTCCCTATGTGTCTCACCCCTGCCATTCCATGTGTATCTCTCTCCCCATCACGCTCCCCATGTGATATACCCCTGCCATTCCATGTGTATCCCTCTCCCCATCACCCTCCCTATGTGTCACACCCCTGCTATATATATATATATATATATATATATATATATATACATATATATATATGTATATATATATATATATATATTCATATATATATATATATATATATTCAATCATACATAATGTGACACAGTAAACAATAAATCAAAATATAATTTTTCATGTAAAGCTTCTAAAGTTTATTAACATCTTCCAACCGTAACTTGTGAAAAATGTGGCTCACTAACCAAAAGGTTAAAAAAAAAAAAAAAAAAAGGGGAAGGCATAAAGTACTTATGAAACGGAAGTCTATTGCTTTCTGTCCAAGAACACTACAGCTGCTGATAGTAGGGGTCCATCTCGCTGTACGGCTGTGTGGCCGTAGAAGGTCCTTGCAAATAGTCACCAAAAGAAGGGGGTGGAGGTGGTGTACGGAAACGCAAATGAGGTGGGGCCGGTCTGCGGACAGGAGTGCTGTGCATGGGCTCCCAATGCTGGGTCCCCCAATAACGCTGGCCACTGGGCTGATGGTCGCTGATGGTCATCATTGAAGTGTCACTCAGTTTGCCAGCGGCTGCCGCGTTCAACACCTCAAGTATCAATCTCTCCGCGTTGCTTCGCTGGGTAATGTCCAGACTGTTTAACCGTTCCCCTACGAAGGTTGGAAATCCGGAGAGCCGGGTTGTGGCATGCTGGATCATTATCTTGTTGGCCAGTGCCAGGAGATCCACCGGTTGACCCGCAGTTGCCTTTCTTTTGCGAGATGGCTGCTTTTGGCATGTCTGCTCCTCAACACACGGGCTTGAGGAGGAATGAGGGGTATCACTATCGGTCCCTTCCAGTGTATCGAGCTGTTCAGGAGGCACCTGCGAGTACAGGAAAAAAAATAAAAAGTTAATAACATACAAACAAATCAGCCCTAGAGAGCCCCCACCTGCCCAACACCTCTATGCCCGTGTGTGGGAAGCAATGAGGAACAGTGTAGCAAACCACAGGGGTTACAGAGCTTAACTACTTTTGCCGGCTATACTGCACGATTGTGCGGAAGACAAAAAATTTACATGTATAGTAGACTTTTGCAATAACACAGCATTTTAAGGTTGGGAAGGACTGTTTGGACATCTGACCAGGAAGTGGAAACTGTTATTATCTGGTGGATTAAACATGAAAAATGTGAATTATTATAATTGGAAACCGTGCAGTCTCACATACATATAAGACACACGGCATGCTACAAGCAGGGAAGCTACGGGGTACTTACATGCTCGTCAGGAGACTCTTCAGCTGATGGCGCACAAAGACTTGTCACAGTCTGGGCCGGGCGAGGGATTTCCTGGTCCCGTGTGAATGCCAGCAGGTCAAAGTACCATAACTTGAGCACATACATGTCGTCGGCTCCGGCCCCAGACTTCTTGGACTTTTCAACCTTGTTCAGCTCTTTTTTGAAGACTGTGCGGAGAGCCTGTATCTTCTTACGCACAATGGTTTCATCCACAGATTCTGTGGGATGATGCTCTTTGTGGAGGGCCACTAACTTCTCGTATGCAGCTCTCTTCATGTTGCGGTTGCTATAATCCGCAGACTTTATTTTCCATAAGCAGGGCAGGGAGCGGTACATATCAATGAGTGCCCGCACAAATTCGTTGTCATTGGCAGACATCTGAAATAAAGAAATAACAATAAGAAATTGAATGCTCAAAATGGCTGCCAACAAGCGCAACAGCGCAATTGTTTAAAAAGTTGCAAGCTCAAATGGATCTCTGCAGAGATCTCGTATACATCACTCTACAATACACATAAATTACCATTGCTGCATGGCGGATGAAACAATCAGCACAAAAATATAACGTACCGTTGATACTCTTATAGGATTCAAAACGAAGACGTTGCAGAGTTCTGGATAGCACTGTTGAGGGACACAGAACGAAGACGTTGCAGAGTTCTGGATTGCAAAATAGGACGCACAGGTAGCGGAGGACGCAAAAGTGATTCCAAAGGCAGGACTGTATAGAGTCGCGGTTTATATTTCGGAACGCAGCTACAGATGATCCCGCTGTGGCCAATCAGCGTTCACAGGAAGACGGTGTCATAGCCAGTCATTGCAGGCCTTTTTTAATTAATGTAATGTATTCATTTATAATTATAGAGCCCTCTTAATAAAGCCCCTTAATGTACATGACACCTCCCAGGCCATCACCTTTTGTAATGAAAAGCGTCACCTTTCTAATTTAATTAAATGTTTTGGAAAAGCCCTCTTTTTGTAATGTATAAAAAGGTGTCTCGTTTTGGTATGTACTTGTTTATGTTATGTCACGATAGCATCTCCTTAAAATGAAATCCTATTAAAAGGCGTCCCGTTTTATAATGTCAGTATTGTATGGCGTCTCCTTTTTTATGTGATGTACGTTATAGCGTCTCCTTTTTAATCAAAATTGAAAAGAAAAGACGTCACCTAATGTAAAAGGCGGGTCGATTTGCAATTTTGCCACCTCCCTTGCCATCACGACTGAGGGTGTCTCCTTTTGTAATGTTAAACGCCTACCTGGCTAGAACGAGACGCTGCGACGCCCCCCTTTGATCGTTGCTGGCGTCGTTGCTTTTAATGTCAAACATGACGATACAAGCCGACCTAACGACCAAATAAAGTTCTGGACCTCTAGCCCCGACCAACGATATCACAGCGAGATCCAGATCGCTGCTGCGTGTCAAACACAACGATATCGTTATTTAGGACGCTGAAACGTCACGGATCGCTATCGTTATCGTTACGAAGTTGGTTAGTGTGAAGGTACCTTTAGTTTGTTGTTGTTTCAATTGCTCCTTGTTCTGATCTTGGCATATACTTAACTTCTCAGCTTTGACCTTGCTTGCTCACCATTCCTACCTCCAATTTGCACTTCTAGACATAACCTTTTCTGTGGTAGCAATCCACCAGACCCCATTTTAATCCCAGTTTCATGTATGGGGGTTAAAGAGTGCTGTGTTCCTCTGGAATCTGCCAGTCGGAGTGGCTTGCGGCAATTCTATCTGAGCTAACATTTTTGAGCCTGTGACTTCAGACAGACGTTACACCTTGTGGGTGCTCTCATCTGCTGTACCCATGGACCTGTGCTCAACCCACTGAACACCAGCTCTCCTTTCCCAATAGTAGAATACTACTCAGAAAACACAACATTACTGTAAAACAATGTAGCAGTACTTTATTGAACTACCAACAGACAATTACATATAGAATAGTTCCAGCAAATACACAAGATGGTGCAAATTACAGAGTGTCACCCTTCCACTGAATCACCAGGATGAGAAAACAGGTGCAAATTTGGGGTGTGGCGCCCCTGAAGGTTCAGTCGCCACAGAAGTGCTGCATCTCAGCCAGAGGTGTGTTACCCCAACTCTCTGGTAAGGAGGGAACATTGTACAAAACTCTAATACTCACACCCAACACACACCAGTTTAGACCTGGGTGTACCCTTGGGGAGGATGGCCTCAACCCAGTCTGGGTAGGAAAGGGTTTTGGGGAGTAGAAAGAGAAGCTAGGAAAGAGGGGGGAGCTAGACACACTGGGACACACACAGAGGGAGAGACGGAGAAAGTAAGTGTAGCAGAACAGACCTGTAGGTCTGCAGCTTTGACAGGTTGAAGGAAGGGGTCTCAGGGCCAAGGGAAGTGCTGAAGCCACTCGTGGGGCCCGCTTCCAGGCTGACAAGCATCAGGTGGAGGGACCAGGCTGCAGTAGGGAAACCGGCCCAAGAATTAGTGGGAAAACTTCATGCTCCAGCTAACAATCCGGGGGCTGCTGTGATTGCAGGTGCTGCAGCTACATTTGCACCTACTCACCAAAAAGGTGGACACAGAGGGTCCAGGGGACTGAGAGTACATCACCCGACAAGATCCGCTTTCACCGGCTTAAGACACTGGGTGGCAAGCGAAGGGCAGGAGAGGAGATAGCCAGTGCAGAAAGACAGCCAGGAAAGGCATATATAAAAGATGAGTTTTCGACAGGTGCCCAACTTGCTGGAGAGTTTCCTGGACTTCACACCTGGAGGACACAGCACCCCAGCTGGGGAGGCTGAACTGTGAGTAAAACCTTGAGAACTGCAACAAGCTGAGTCCTTCCATTTTTTTACTGCATCATCTACTCTGCTCCTGTACCTGTCTCTAGTAACATTGCCACCCACACCACTTACTGCCCTGGGGACCAGACACTACCTGTGGAGAGCTACAGCAACTCAGCTGCATTATCATCTGCCCCCAGAGGAATGTACAGCTGCGTCGGCTAACACGTTTATCGTCGAACAACACAGGTGGCATCATGAACATTCCCTTTTATTTTCCCCTGCAAACTTCATTCCCAATTCCTCAACATCATTTTCTCATCCCTTAAATTCCATGCACAGGGCCTCGGAACAGATCAGTTGCTGCAATCACCACCCCTTTAAGAACTGTGCCAACCCGGTACCAAGTACCCCAAGGCCCTAGCGAGTGTTGCAGGGGCTTCCAGGGTTGACTACCCGACCATTGGCACTCCACTTTTGGCAGGCAATTAGAGAGAAAAGGTAATAACAAGTTAAGGACGCTGACTGTCCATTGAGGTATGTGGCCAGGTTACTTGATTGTCCCAATCTGGCTTCTCCAAACGTGTCCATGGGACCAGGTGATCTGATTGTCCCCAGCTGGTTTCTCCAAATGTCTCCATGGAGCCAGGTGACCTAATTGTCCCAACCTGGATTCTCCAAATCTCTTTGAGGTTTCAGTGATGGTCAATGGAGCAGATCTGTATTCCTCCAGCTATGGCCATGGTCCATTAATCTGGCATCCTGAATCATCCCTCTGTGAAGAAAGGCAGATCCCATTTTATAGTTAACAACTGTCCTTCAGACAGTCATCCACAGGTCAAGGAGAAGGTGGCATGAGGTCAACTATCATTGTTTGAGTATTCAACCAATTTGCATAGTTTTTCCTACAATATTTACTGGTCAACAAGCTGCGTGGACTGGTACAATGCGTAATCAACATATTAGCAAACATCAATTGTTCAATGACCCTGAGATCCTGTCCTCCACGGATATCAGCTCAATAAGCTGTAACAAACATCAATTCAAGAGTCAATGTTCAGGCTAATATGAAAAATAACCTATGTCTCCTGACCTGCTGAGAAAAATGTCTGGCCTAATGAAGAAAAAATGCTATGTCGTTACACACCCGCTCTTTAACTTTACATCATCTGACACTCTATGGCTGAGTTGCAATCATTCCTCAGCACTTTCACTTTTCAATAACACAATCCATATTTGATAGTGAAACACTAGAGAGGGAAGAAATTTCATGAACTGATTTGCTGCAAGAGTTATATTCTATTGCAGTACCACTCTGAAATGTTCTTTAGAATGATCCATTATTTCACAGATGTTTGTAAAGGCAGGCTGTATGGCTAGGTTCTTGACATATACATATGTGGCATATGGACAGAAAAACACCCAAAAGTCAATGATAAGGAGGTATAGCCTAATACTTTTGTTCTCATGTTATATCTGAAATAATGAAGAAAGGTATTAATGATGATCGAATAGTGAAATATTTGGATTCGGGAAAATCGGCACAAATAATTTCTAATATCCATGTATTCATACCGAACAATGAATCCAATGCAAGTCAATGGAAAAGCCGAATACTTTTCAGCTGGACCCAAAAACAGGTCTGGGGGCATGGGAAAAAAGCTGAAATTGTTTGTAAAGAGCTAAAACTAAATCGGAACAGCATGGAGAAGATGCATGCATGCCTTTCCGACTCACAAATGGTATCTGGGAATAATGTTGTCAGACTATTGCACGGGTTTTACAGATTTTTGAAAAGACTTGCCAAGCCAAATCAAATTTTTTTTTAAGTGCAAATGCTATGAGACATTATTTCATTATTTCCTTCAAATTTACATGTATATATGTATATATTGCAAAATTATATATATATATATATATATATATATATATACTGTATATAGATAGAGATAAATGTGTTGAGGTCGCAGGTTCATATGTTGGCAAGGATTTGTGAGCAGCAGAGAGCAGTGTCTGAATTCCAGCTTCTCAATACCCGTCAGAGTAACACTCAGCCCCCATACATAGCAATTGCTGAGTGGATGTGGATTGATGACATTTGTGAGGTTCTTCAAACCTTTTAGTACTGCACCAAGATGGTAAATGCTGATGATGCTATTGTCAGCAAAACCATCACGCTACTCTCTCTATAAAAACATTAGGTGTAGAATCTCAAGAAGCTTTGAAAGCCAAGCAGGTGGCTATGGATCAAGATTTATTAGTGGCTAATACCACACAGCTCAGCCTCACACAATATTTTGAGGCCACATTGGGTGATGATGAGGAACAGGAAGAGGAAGAGGAGGAGGAGGAGGAAAAGGAGTTTTTTGTCTGCACTACAGAGAGGACTCCTAATCCCAGATTCATGCCTGTCCAGTATGGATGGCCTGAAGAGGTGAAAGAGTAGGAGGCTATGCTTTGTGAGGAGAGGACGGTTAGTGTTCTTTCTGGTGAGGAAACTGAACATTTGACACATGGCAGATTTCATGTCCAGATGCCTTTTCCAAGACCCTTGCATAAAACATATTTTGTGCAACATGAAATACTGGCTGTGCACCTTTCTTGATCCACGATACAAGGAGAAATTTACTTCTCTCATGTCGGAGACAGACGTGCCATTTTCAGTGCATGTATGCCAGAGGGCTGTTGTGGAACACTTGCTAAAAAGATAACCCTCAGACAACGCTACTGGAAAGCGTACTGGCTTTTGTCACCCACAGTTAGGGTTGGGGCTACAGTTAGGGTTGGGGCAACAGTTAGGGTTGGGGTTGGGGCTACAGTTAGGGTTAGGGTTGGGGCTAAAGTTAGGGTTAGGGTTGGGGCTAAAGTTAGTTTTAGTGTTGGGGCTAAAGTTAGGGTTAGGGTTGGGGCTAAAGTTAGGGTTAGGGTTGGGGCTTAAGTAAGGGTTAGGGTTGGGGCTAAATTTAGGGTTGGGCTAAAGTTAGGGTTAGGGCTACAGTTAGGGTTGGGGCTACAGTTAGCATTAGGGTTGGGGCTAAAGTTAGGGTTAGGGTTGGGGCTAAAGTTAGGGTTAGGGTGGGGTCTAAAGTTAGGGTTGGTGCTAAAGTTAGGATTTGGATTATATATTCTGTTGGGATTAGGGTTGGGATTAGGGTTATGGGTGTGTCAGGGTTAGGGGTGTGGTTAGGGCTATGGTTAAGATTAGGGTTAGGGATGTGTTGGAGTTAGGGGTGTGGCTAGGGTGGGATTAGGGTTAGGGGTGTGTTGGGGTTAAGGATATGGTTGGGATTAGGGTTAGGTGCATGTTCGGGTTAGGGGTGGGGTTAGGGTTATGGTTAGGGTTGGGATTAAAGTTAGGGGTGTGTTTGGGTTAGGGTTTCAGTTAGGATTGGGGGGTTTCCACTGTTTAGGCACATCAGGGGCTCTCCAAACGTGACATGGCATCCTTTCTCAATTCCAGCCAATTCTGCGTTGAAAAAGTAAAACAGTGCTTCTTCCGAGCTCTCCTGTGCATCAAACAGGGGTTTACCCCAACATATGGGGTATCAGCGTACTAAGGACAAATTGGACAACAACTTTTGGGTCCATTTTCTCTTATTACTCTTGGGAAAATAAATATTTGGGGGGCTAAAAAAATCATTTTTGTTGGAAAAAAAAAAGATTTTTTATTTTCACTGCTCTGCATTGTAAACTGTAACTGAAACACTTGGGGGTTCAAAGTTCCCACAACACATCTAAATAAGTTCCTTGGGGGGTCTAGTTTCCAATATGGGGTCACTTGTGGGGGCTTCTACTGTATAGGTACATCAGAGGCTCTGCAAACGCAATGTGATGCCTGCAGACAATTCGATCTAAGTCTGCTTTCTAAACAGCGCTACTTCCCTTCCGAGCTCTGCCATGCACCCAAACGGTGGTTCCCCGCACATATGGGATATCAGGGTATTCTGGACAAATTGGTCAACAACTTTTGGGGTCCAGTTTCTCCTGTTACTCTTGGGAAAATACAAAACTGGGGGCTAAAAAAATTTTTTGTGGAAAAAAAATAATTTTTATTTTCACGGTTCTGCGTTATAAACTGCAGTGAAACACTTAGGGGTTCAAAGTTCTCAAAACACAGCTAGATCAGTTCCTTGGGGGGTCTAGTTTCCAATATGGGGTCACTTGTGGGGGGGTTCTACTGTTTAGGTAAATCAGGGGCTCTGGAAATGCAATGTGATGCCTGTAGACCTTTCCATCTAAGTCTTCATTCCAAACGGCGCTCCTTCCCTTCCGAGCATTGCCATGCGCCCAAACAGTAGTTTTCTCTCACATATGAGGTATCAGCGCACCCAGGACAATTTGAACAACAGCTTTTGGGTTCCAATTTTGTTAGGGCTAGCGGAACGCAACAAGTAATAGGGTGATAGATACGAGGTGCGTTTGCAGTCCAGGGTCCACCGTGCAGAGATACCTGCTGCAAGTAATGGCGGATGGACACTGAGCTCACACGTGGGTTAAACTTCACCCTGTGTGAAATAAAAGCAAGCACTGTTGCCCCACAGAGTCACGCTGTACATAGGGACTAAAACCCTATCTAAAAGTTGTGCTTGCTCTGGAACCCTTCTGTGCTAACAACACACAAGAAGGAACCAGATGCTAAGGCAAGGGTAATTGCCCCCACCGATGCTAGCTGCCTGCCTGAGTGTACAGCCCCAAGGCTAAATAGATTCACACCACTTATATACAGTGTGGCAGAGTATCCACTGGCAACTGCCAAACACAAATGATACTAGCGCATGGCCATGCGGCCATGTGAACCTTTTATAGCTGTAGCAGTTCAGGACCTTCCTAGGGGACCAACAGGAGCTGCCACAGGACCCGATCGTTTGACCCCCGACCTCCAACGAGAGGTCTTCCCCAGGGCATGCTCAGGAGGGGAAAATCAGGACTTAGTCCAGACCTAGGCAAGATACGGCCCACCGGCCGCATCCGGCCCGCCTGATGATTTTAAACGGCCCGCCCCCGCCACCGCTCGGCCAGCTGCCAGACGCTTCTGAGCAGCCCATGATTAGATGGCCGCCGGAGTGCATTGGTCATTTGACTGCACCCTGCCATACCCACTGACTCCGCCCGCTGTCTGATGCGTTGATCATGTGGGTCCCCATGTGATCTTGCATCGGCGGTCAGGGCGACGCTGGTGGCGGGGCGGTGCTCACTGGCCGGCCCTGTACGTCACTGCAGCACCACGCGGGATGTGCTGCAGTGAAAGTTGCTGGCTGGTGGTCTCCTTCGGGTGAGTAGCCACGCTGTCGGGGGGAGAGGGGGTCCCTATGTTGCTGGGGAGAGTGAGGGAGGATGCCTATGTAAATTATTCATCTCACCTAAAAGTGAAAGTTATTTCATAAGGGGGAGCGAAATGGCTCCCTGACTGACAAAGAAACAACCGGATCAGGGACAGCGATCCACACACGCCCATGGCCGAGCCGGCCCTTCTGGCATTAGGTAGTGACAGGACTCCTGCATTTCCTAGTAGAGCCGTGGAGAGGAGGCCAGCGGGGACGTGTGATGGGAAGACGAACGGTGCAGACCCAGGGAATGTACACGTCCATGTACTACCTAATGCCGAGGTGGACACGACACGGGTATGACAAGACACTAATCTGCAGCTGAAGCCTGTGTGTCCGTTGTCCATATCTGCTCCCAGGGAAATCCAACCAAAGCAATCCTCAGAATCAGCAGAGAAACCAGCAAGCATCAATTTCCAGAGAGCCAGGGCCCAGTCCTGTAGGAAGCACGTGTGTTCTGGGCTGGGGGTGAATGGCAGAGGTGGCATCTCTTATCTGCACTTATAAGAGATGGAGGGTAATATAGGGGACACAGCCATATAGTGCAGCCACCGGATACCCAGGGCGACACGGGGGTGTGGGATACACAGAGAGACACAGGGGTGCAGGATACACAGGGTGACACAGGGGTGCAGGATACACAGGGAGACACAGGGGTGCAGGATACACAGGGTGACACAGGGGTGCAGGATACACAGGGTGACACAGAGGTGCAGGATACACAGGGTGACATGGGGGTGAAAAATATCCAGAGAAACACAGGGGGGGCAGGATACACAGGGAGACACAGGGGTGCAGGATACACAGGGTGAAACGGTGCAGAATACACAGGGTGACACAGGAGTGTTGAATACACAGGGTGACACAATAATTGGGGGCTACATGGAGAATACTACCTAAAGTGGCGGAAAAGATAGCATATGTATACTACAGTATTGGGTAAAGATGAGTTAATTATATTAGTCCGGCCCTCTAAAACCTTCCCAATTTCTCATGCGGCCCCATGGCAAAATTAATTGCCCACCCCTGAGTTAGTCCAAGGGAGTGCCTGCTCACTGCTGAGCAGCACTTGCTACAATGGCTGAACCTGGAAGGGCAGCAGTAACCCAACGCGCAGCATCTGTCCTGGCCAGGCACTAGGACCGACGTCTCCGCTGAGCAGACTCCACTGCGGCTGGAGAAGAGTGGGATACCGCAGCGTACATGGCTCAAGATTCCCCCTGTGCAGTGCCAGGAACTCGATGCCTAACACAATTTCTCCTGTTACCCTTGGGAAAATACAAAACTAGGGGCTAAAAATAATTTTTGTGGGAAAAAAGAAAGAATTTTTATTGTCACGGCTCTATAAACTGTAGTGAAACACTTTGGGGTTCAAAGTGCACACCACACATCTAGAAAAGTTCCTTAGGGGGTCTACTTTCCAAAATGGGGTCACTTGTCGAGGGTTTCAATGTTTAGACACATCAGGGGCTCTCCAAACGCGACATGGCGTCCTATCTCAATTCCAGTCAATTTTGCATTGAAAAGTCAAATGGCGCTCCTTCCCTTCTGAGTTCTGTCATGCGCCCAATCAGTGGTTTACCCCATACCCATATGGGGTATCAGCATACTCAGAACAAATTGTACAACAACTTTTGGCATTCAATTTCTCCGTTTACCCTTGGTAAAATAAAACAAATTGGAGCTAAACTACATTTTTTGTGAAAAAAGTTAAATGTTCATTTATTTAAACATTCCAAAAATTCTTGTGAAACACCTGAAGGGTTAATAAACTTCTTGAATGTGGTTTTGAGCACCTTAAGGGGTGCAGTTTTTAGAATGTTGTCACACTTGGGTATTTTCTATCATATAGACCCCTCAAAGTCACTTCAAATGTAGTCAGTAAAAAAAATGGTGTTGTAAAAATCAGAAATTGCTGGCCAACTTTTAATCCTTATAACTCCCTAACAACAAAAAAGTTGGTTCCCAAATTGTGCTGATGTAAATTAGACATGTGGGAAATGTTAGTTATTAAGTATTTTGTGTGACATAACTCTGTGATTTAAGGGAATAAAAATTAAAAGTTGGAAAATTGTAAAATTTTCTAAATTTTTGCAAAATTTCCATTTTTTACACAAATAAACGCAGGTAATATAAAACAAATTTTATGACTAACATGATGTACAGTATGTCACGAGAGAACATTGTCAAAATCACTGGGATCCGTTGAAGCGTTCCAGAGATATAACCTCACAAAGGGACAGTGATCAGAATTGTAAAAATTGGCCCGGTCATTAACTTGCAAACCACACTTGGGGGGGGTAAAGAGGTTAAGCCTGGTTAATAATGGAGAGGTGTCAATAAGACACCTCTCCATTATTAATCCAATTTTATGAATAGGTTAAAAAATACACACACATTAAGAATAAAGTATTTTAATGAAATAATTAAGCAAACAGGTTTGCAATCTTTATTGCACTCTCGATCCAAGCCCTCGTTATTCTGTAAAAAAAAAACAAAATAAAAAAGCAACAATATCCCATACCTATCCGCCATACAGTCAAGTCCCATGCTGCAATCCATCCCAAGGGGTTAATTAGTTTACAACCCGGAGTGGTGCTAATGCTACTGGCCCGATTGTAAACCAAGGAGGAATGAATGAAAAGCTGCCTGCACAGCCTCCCCGCCTGACCGGACATGAACTGCCTGAGAAAGGCATGGGAAAGTATTTGAACATTTTGCCATGCTGTCAAATTCACCGAGTCAGGCGGGGAGTCTGCGCAGCCTAAGTGACGTCAGTGGTTTGAAATATAAATATTTGTGTGTCAGTGACATATATATCTACATATATATATATATATTTATACCTATGCTATGTGTAGACATTTATTTTATCTTTTCTACTCTAACCTGTCAGTGTGATTTTACTGTACACCGCACATGAATTGCCAGCTTTTCTAAAGGACACCGGTGTGTATTTCTCGCTAGTCACATTAATGGTCCATGTGGTGTGCAAGTTTTTCTTGAACTCATAGACTTTCATTGGTGATTCTCAGCCGAAATACGGTGCAAATCGCAGCATGCTGCGATTTCCCTCACACGTATAATACGGCCAAGAAAACAACGTATGATGGGAGCTGCCCCATAGATTAACATTGGTCTGAGTGCAATGCAATTTTTTATCGAATAGCACTCATCCGTATTATGCTCTAGTGTGACTCCTAATACACAGTTGCAGAGCTGCATAGTTTTACTCTGAAACTGGCCGCCACTGGCACCAAGAACAGATGATCAGAGGGGTGAGGTGTGTCATACTCCCACTGATCTAGTGTTGATGACATCCTGGGGATAGGCCATTAATATAAAGTACTGGAAAACCCCTTTAATACGGTTTGTTTGTAGTCTGAAAGCATAGAGATACAGAGATATGCATAGAAGCCATAAACTCAAAACAGTCACACTTGTATTATGGGGCACAGAAATATGCTACTCTGTATACTACAACTTGCGGAATTTTCTGCAATCTTGAATGTTTATAAACTGAAACTCCTGAAAGGGTATACATACCACTTGTGACATTAATAACATGAGTTACAAGTACAGTATATCAGTGTTCTATTATCATCTGGATAGTGGAAAAACTAGAGTTTTGTAAGAAGCCTTCCTTGATAGGGTTTCTATAGCAACTCTCATTTCATATGTTTCCTTTTTGTTGTTTAATACCACAATGGCATAACTCTGATCTTTCAACAGAAGACTTTCTGATATGATATTTCGAAAATCAAACTGTAAGAAATGAACTATCGAAAGCTGTAGAGAATGAAGCCACAATACTTTGTTTTTTTTGTTTGTTTTTTTTATAAAATATAAATGACACAATAATTATTATAATACTAAAATGTACAGGGTGGGCCATTTATATGGATACACCTAAATAAAATGGGAATGGTTGGTGCTATCAACTTTCTGTTTGTGGCACATTAGTATATCGGAAGGGGAAAACTTTTCAAGATGGGTGGTGACCATGGTGGCCATTTTGAAGTCGGCCATTTTGGATCAAACTTTACTTTTTCCAATGTTTGCTTGATTTTAAAGTAACTTTATTGTTTCATGAGTGATTTACAAGTTTATGAAAATTTACAAAATGTGTTCAAAGTGCTGCCCAATGTGTTGGATTGTCAATGCAAACCTCTTCTTCCACTCTTGACACACTGAGAGCAACACCGCAGAAAAAATACTGGCACAGGCCTCCAGTATCCGCTGTTTCTGATGCTGCACATCTCATATCTTCACAGCATAGACAATTGCTTTCAGATGACCCTAATGATAAAAGTATAAGGGGGTCAGATAGGGAGATCTTGGTGGCCATTCAACTGGCCCACGATGACCAATCCACTATACAGGAAAGTGTTCATGTAGGAATGCTCGGACCTGACACCCACAATGTTATGGTGCACTGCAGCAGCAATCAGTCATGGGCCATTCTTGAAATATCAGGATCTGGGCCGGAATTTAAAGCTTTGAATTGAAGTTTCAATGAGGACCTAGTGGTTAAGGGAGCAGTGTAAGCATTCTTAGCTGGGAGCCCTGATACCTCATGTAATGCCTCCTTTTTTCCAACCACACTTAGATGACACAAACATCACTTTCCTAAAGTACTTTTGCTAGAAAAATGTAATGAAAGCAACACAGGTACTGTCTGGGAGACCTACTTATCCAGGCAACACATCAGATGGCGACCCAATTTGGAATCTCCACATTTAAAAAAATACTGTCACACACCCCTAAGTGGCATCAATTTTCACAGAGTAGAAACAGTACAATAGGCTTCTGACACTTTCTGCTATAGGCAACCTACCAGAAGGAGACCCAACTTGGGTCTCCACATTTCAAAACATTGTTTCTAACATCAGCTGCAATAGCAACAGCAGGTACAGAAGTTATGGCAAAGTTGCAACAGACTGCAATAACTTGAGATAAATGAATGACATTTAAAGCAAGACCATCACCTATTCTACCCAGTCTGTGACTGGGGTATAAAAAATCATTGGAGATCCATGACTTGTTCATTTTCATGAAAATTAGGTTGTAAGCACTTTCAGGAGACAGCAGGATGCTCTTATATGTCAGGTCACTCTCAGCAGCACTGAAGATACATTCTGCTGCCAGAGTTCCCAAGCCATCCTCACCTGTATTATATTCCAAAAATTCATAAGTCCCTCACTACCTCACCAGGACGCCCCATTGTGTCAGGGATAGGGTCCCTCCCAGAGCCATTATCACAGTACATTGGTTGGTTATTGCGTCCTTTGCTGCATGACATTCCCTCCAATATTAAGGATACTGATGAGTTTTTAGGGGTCCTTAGGGGTATTACTTGGCAGGCAGGCTTCTCCTTGGTCTCCATTAATGTGGAAAGCCTGTACACAAGGATCCCCCAAAATTTGAGTGTCGCAGCTTTGAGGAAAATTTTGGGGTCATTAAAAAGAAGTGATGGTTTTGTCAACTTTGTATGTGAGGGCATAGATTTCATTTTAAGACACAATGCATTTAAATTCATGGATTCCTGGTTTTTGCAGTGCACCGGGACCGCGATGGGATCTCCGGTGGCGTGCACTTTTGCTAACCTTTTTCTGGCTTTGTTGGAGGAGGATTATGTGTTCAATATTGGAAATATTTTTTTGAGCACATCAGACTTTATGTTCACTATGTTTACATTTTCATGATATTGGACGGACCTCATGAATCATTTGATGATTTTGTCCAGTATCTCAATGAGTCTAATCGAATGTCGTTCACATTGAGATATTTGGATTTTTTAGACGTACAAATTAACGTTGTGGATGGTGCGATCTGTATCAGAGTGTTTTGAAAACCATCTGCTACGAATTCTGTCCTACATTTTTATAGTTTCCATCTGGCTCAAGTAAAACACTCCCTCCCTTATAGCCAATTATTAAGACTGAAGAGGATTAATGATATTCAGGAGAGCTGCACTCAGCAAGCAGAGGAGTTGTGTGACAGGTTCCGTTGTAGGGGTTACCCCAATGAACTTTTGAATGAGGTTAATCAGGTAAGAGACAATAATTGTGGTTCTACCCACAAACGCGATAAGAGATTTGTTTTTTGTTTTAAATTTGGCCCTATGGACGGTATCATACCGTCTGCTATTCACAGGAATTGGCACATTCTAGAACGTGATAAAGATATTGTGGAGGTGGCAGCAAGGGGTCCCATTATTTCTAATAGACGCAGTACCACTCTGGGGCACATAATAGTGAAAAAACAGATGGTGAAGCAAAAAGGTAATTGGTTAAGTAAAAGAGTTCCTTGTGGTAATTTTAAGTGTGGACATTGTCCTTTTTGTAATTACCATGATGTAAGTCAAACACTGTGCATTTGAGGTGTTTCTCATACTGTCAAAGACTTTATCACGTGCAAAATGACACGTGTTTTATGTGGTTTTATGTGGCTGTAAGTCTTTCTATATTGGCAAGACCATTCGCCCCCTCTATGTGAGGTTCAGAAAGCATTACAACTCGATTGGTTCAGGCAAGGGGGTTCCACTTTTGATCAAACATGTTAGGAAATTCCATGGAGGAAACCCAGAGGTGCTTTCTTTTGCTGGCTTAGAAAGGGTGTCTCTTCCAGTGCAATGAGGAGATCTGCATAAGCTTCTACTAAAAAGAGAGGCCACATGGATCATGTGCACTTGAGCGCAAGAATCCGCTGGTTTGAATGAAAGATTGGATATGTCCATTTTCCTGTAATAAGCCGGTTTTATTGTGTTTTTTGTATTGTTTTCATTTGTTTTCTAAATGCATTTTAATTGCTATGTATAGCACATGTGTTCAAGCACCGGGGGTGGGGTTTAGCTGCCTCCCTCTGTTAAGAGGTGATGTCAGTCTCACTCAACTGTGTGACCAGTAGAAGCGCCTCTGCAGCGCGAAACGGCTGTCGTCTATTCCACTCCTGCTCCCATCCTCCTGATGCCGATGTTTTAAAGTATTGGAATAAAGAAGTTTTTTTTAACTGGTGAGTGCCATCTGCTCCTTTCAATTTTTGTATCCATTGTGGATATTTCTTTGGAGTGACACCCCGGCTAATGGAGCACTTACTGCTGTATATTTGCTTGCAGCATCAGTTCATGCAGTTACCTGTGCACGGAGTGGGCTTCCCCGCTGTGCGGATTAACACTTTGTTGGAGCTAGTGTAATTATATCTTTGATTTATTTTGTGAGGAATGTACCTTAATATACTCTCGACCTTAACATATAAATTGTGTTTTTTGATTATTGTTTCTGACTTCACTAACAGTGTGTCTGGTATCATGAGCCCCACTTGATTGCTGTAAGGCAACATACCATGGCACCTGCCTGTGCAATGACAGTCTGGAAATTTGAGATATTGTTATCCCTTCTGCATCCTCCTCTGCTTCCACCTCTTCCTCTAGTACCACCACCTCCTCACGCAGACCATTCAAAGTGTGATCCAGCATGTAGATAACCGGAAAAGTGATGCTGCTGATGACATCATCAGTGCTAACTATCTTAGTAGCCATTTCAAGAGGGGTGCAGAAGTTTTCATTTGTGCCCACACTGCAAGCATTATTTGCACCTTTGTCCAGTATGCATTGGTCCAGGCTATGCAAAATGACATGCTGCATCAGGGCTTGTTGCTGCTGCCACAGTTATTACAGCATGTACACAGTGGGATTCCACCATGTCGGAACAATGCAAATCAAATGGTTAACCAGTAGGTTGAATGGCCTTTGTAGCTATGCAAGTCAATGAACTGCGTGGTCCGTTTATCGGCAATGAGCACACAGTGACTGTGCTTTCTGCAGCAATAAATACAGGCCAGGATAGTGGCAGAGAAATTGCTGTTCCCCCAGGATAAGGACTTGAGCCATGCAAGGCACGTGTGTGAGGTTTCCCCAGTGTAGAGTTGTTACCAGGTTTACATCATTATTGCACATGTCCTTCATTGGAGCAGTGGAGACAGCCATTGCTCTTACTCAGAATGGATAGCTGTCCACATCTCTTGAGCTGTGTGCCTGCGATCTCCAAGGCATAATAATCTGAACACTGCATGATTGCTGTGAGCTATGGCTGTGCAGTACGGAATAGGGGGATTCTGTCTGCATTGTAGTAATGCGTGTCTCATTAAGGCAGAAGTTGAGGGCACAGGTGGAGTCGCTAGAGGAAGTGTATTAGGCATAAGCAGTGGAGAAAATGTTATATACAGAGCATTGTCCTGCAAGCCTTGGGAATTAAAAGATTTTGTGAGCAACTTCTTGATAGCCTGACCACACAGCTTATGTTTGCTCATCCAGTTGTCAGTTGCTGATATGCACCTTGGCAGACATAGATTTTTTTCAGGGTATGGGTGAAAGTTTCTGCGGCCAGACATCTGTGTGAGAAGATTTGACACTGAGGAGGGGAAAGGTGGAAGGAGGAGGAAGAAGCATCAGATGTGTTTGATGTGACGGCTGTGGTTGGTGAAGCCCACTAGTCAGCATTTTAGTGCAGTAATATTCCCACACTAAGGCATTTTGATCATGCATTTGCTGGTTCATGCATGTAGTTATAAAAGTATTGCAAGTTTTGCCTTTGCTGAGTTTTGTTCTTCAAATTTGAGTGAGTTTGGTAATCCTTTACAGTCTCAAAAAAAGATCTAGCCTGTTATGGACCTGGTGGTTAGGAGCACCCGGCACGACCTGATAGTTAAACTAACGCAGGACAAGCTCTGGGATGTGGGAGCTCTGCTGACCGCAGGCCCATATCCTATCACAACAACTAGAAATAGCCGTGGAGCGTTCCTGACTCTCCCTAGACGCCTCTTCACAACCTAAGCGAATATCCTCCTGATGTGCAGGAGCCATGCACATGGTCAATTGAGTCCAGTGCTGAGGCTTATTCTTGGCCAAAGGCGTAGCATCAATTCCTCTCAATGGAATAGGATACTGCAAGGGCTCCAAGAAAAAACCACAGTGCCTGGCAAACTCCAAGTCCATCAAATTCAGGGCAGCGCCTGAATCCACAAATGCCATAACAGAATAGGACGACAGAGAGCAAATCAGAGTAACGGACAAAAGAAATTTAGACTGTACCGTACCAATGGTGGCAGACCTAGCGAACCGCTTAGTGCGCTTAAGACAATCGGAGATAGCATGAGTGGATTCACCACAGTAAAAACAGCCCATTCAGACGTCTGTGTTCTTGCCGTTCAGCTCTGGTCAAAGTCCTATCACACTGCATAGGCTCAGGCCTATGCTCAGAGAATACCGGCAGATGGTGCACAGCTTTGCGCTCACGCATGCGCCGATCGATCTGAATGGCCAAGGACATAGACTCATTCAGACCAGCAGGCGTGGGAAATCCCACCATGACATCCTTAAGGGCTTCAGAAAGACCCTTTCTGAAAATTGCCGCCAGGGCACACTCATTCCACTGAGTAAGCACAGACCACTTTCTAAACTTCTGACAGTACACCTCCGCTTCATCCTGACCCTGACACAAAGCCAGCAAGATTTTCTCTGCCTGATTCACTGAATTTGGTTCATCATAAAGCAATCCAAGCGCCAGAAAAAACGCATCAACATCACGCAATGCAGGATCTCCTGGCGCAAGGGAAAATGCACAGTCTTGAGGGTCACCACGCAACAAAAAAATAATGATTTTTACTTGTTGAACGGGGTTACCAGAGGAGCGGGGTTTCAAAGCTAGAAACAGTTTACAATTATTTTTGAAATTCAAGAACTTAGATCTATCCCCAGAAAACAAATCAGGAATAGGAATTCTAGGCTCTAACATAGGATTCTGAACCACAAAATCTTGAATGTTTTGTACCCTTGCAGTGAGAGGATCCACACAAGAGGACAGACCTTGAATGTCCATATCTACACCTGTGTCCTGAACCACCCAAAGGTTTAGGGGAAAAGAAAGACAAAACACAGTGCAAAGAAAAAAAAATGGTCTCAGAACTTCTCTTATCCCTCTATTGAGATGCATTAATACTTTAGGCCAGCTGTACTGTTATGGACCTGGTGGTTAGGAGCACCCGGCACGACCTGATAGTTAAACTAATGCAGGACAAGCTCTGGGATGTGGGAGCTCTGCTGACCGCAGGCCCATATCCTATCACAACAACTAGAAATAGCCGTGGAGCGTTCCTGACTCTCCCTAGACGCCTCTTCACAGCCTATGAGCTAGCTAGCCCTAGAGACAGAAAATAAAGCCTACCTTGCCTCAGAGAAATTCCCCAAAGGAAAAGGCAGCCCCCCCACATATATTGACTGTGAGTAAAGATGAAAGTCACAAACGCAGAAATGAAACAGGTTTCAGCAAAGGGAGGCCAGACTTACTAAACAGACAGAGGATATGAAAGGTATCTTTGCGGTCAGCACAAAAAACTACAAAAGACCACGCAGAGTGTGCAAAAAGACCTCCGCACCGACTCACGGTGCGGAGGTGCCACTCTGCATCCCAGAGCTTCCAGCTAGCAAGACAAAATCATGATAACCAGCTGGACAAGGAAACAATGAACAAATAATAACTATCAGGAACTTAGCTTCTGCTGGAGAAGACAGGTCACCAGAAAGATCCAAGAGCGAACTGAACCAATGCAGGAACATTGACAGCTGGCATGGAGTAACGATCTGAGTGGAGTTAAATAGAGCAGCCAACCAAAGGATAAATCACGTCACCTGTGTAAGGAACCTCAGAAGCAGCAGCTTCACTCACAGCCACCAGAGGGAGTCCATGGACAGAACTCGCCGAAGTACCATTCACGACCACAGGAGGGAGTTCGACAACAGAATTCACAACACTAGCCTATGCATCCCTTGCTGCCCCTGCAACTGCACACTCTAGACCAGTGCTGGCCACAGCCAGATTTGTGGCTGAGGATGTAGTGCTTGTTGTGGTTGCATCACCTCATGTCTGTGTGGGAAGCCGCAACTTAACCTCCTCGTCTTCCTCCTCCTCCATCTCCTCTACTAAGCTACTCAGCTGCATACCTCTGGGTTCACACTAAGTGGGACATATAACGTCATGATCATCCTCTCAATTCTCCCACTCCTATCCCTGAGAGTATTCCTCCTCTTTCTGCCCTGACACAACAGTACAGTCTGCGTGCGAGTCTGGTATCTGAATCTCTGCAGAATGAACCTTTATTGGTTCTCCACAGTCAGTTGGGCATTTGTAAATTTGTGATGGGGGAAACAGGGGTGATTGGGGTGCTACTTTTAGGATTGCAATGTTTGTGATGTTAAGGTGAGGAAGAGGAGGAGAGGTCACTTGAGCAGAAGGTGTACTGCTGTGTGGCTGCCAACAAAGGGAGTGGAATAGTCCATTCAGTAACAGAAGTTGTAAAAATGCTGCACAATTGCTCACTGCAGCAAAACAAAATGACTTCTCATGCCTCATATCATATCTGTCTCACAGCCCTAAACAGCTATTCAGTACTTTCAATTCTTTCCTCCGTCCACCAGCTCCACCAGCTGCACAATACACTTCTATGAAATGTGCCTTGCTGTCTTTGTTTGTGGACCTCAGCAATGGCACAAAAAAAAATGCTGGCAGACCAATTTCACAGCCACACATGAAACTAGCTTTCTAAACTATCTGACTTAGAAACAACCGCCTAACTATCTAAAATCTATCAACACAAAGACTCAGCATCAGGAGCAGTCTCTCTGCGCAGTTGTGTTGATAAAATGGCACTAAAACAAGATATTTGCTCTTTATATAAAGAGGATATGTTATTTCAGCATCCAATGACACAAGCCACTGTGTCTTTACATTGTGGATGTTTCCTGTGCCATGATTGGCCACCCGCAATGTGCACACATAAAGTTAGAACATTTCTTACAAGCACGCCACTCTTCTGGACTCTCCCCACCCCTTCTTCTCATCAAACACATGCCCTATGCTAGTCATACACCGCCACTACCCTAGCCATAGTGCTCAAAATACTTTAGTGGCAACGCAAATATTTTCCCGAACTTTTTACGAATATTATCAATTTTTGCCTATTACCGACCACAGCCTGCACTACACTATAATCTTAAACAATTTGGACTAGCATACGGGGGCCTCCTGGCTGCAGCGCAATATTAGCACTAATGATTGTTATTATTAAATTGGGCCTACTGAGTCCTGACTGCAACACAGTATGAGCCCAAATGATTTTAAGTAGGAAATGTGGACTACAGACTGCACACCTTGATTAAACCTAATAATTTGAATTACCAAATGGGGCCTCCTGGCTGCACCCCAGTATTAGCCCCAACAATTCTTATTAGTAAATGGGGCCTCCTGAGTCCTGACTGCAGCACAGTGTTAGTCAAATCAATTTTGAGTAGGAGATGTGGACTCCAGTCTGTACAGAACTTTTTTGCCTAATGATTTTGATTAGCAAATGGGGCCTCCTGGCTGAACCTCAATATTAGGTCTAACACTTTTGATTAGCAAATGGGGACTTTTAAGTCCTGACTGCAACACAGTTTTAGCCCAAATGAGATTGAATAGGAAATGTGGACTCTGACCTGCAAAACACTATTAGCTCAAATGATTTGGATTAGCAAATGGGGCCTACTGGCTGAACCCTCATTAGGCCGCCTAACGATTTTGCTTAGCAAATGGGGCCTCCTGAATCCTGATTGCAACACAGTTTTAACTCAAACAATTTTGAGTAGGAAATGTGGACTCCTGTCTGTGTAACACTATTAGCACAATCTAGTTAGATGCTGGAAGGTTGATTAAGCACAGGACAGGATCCTTGCTATCTGAATGACAAGTTAACTTGCAACTGCAGCAGGAGCGTCCTCTCTACACTGTTACACTGAGAAAATGAAGCCAGCAAAACAACATGTCCGCTTTTTATATGGAGCTGGACATGTGACTTCTGCAGTCTATTACAAAAGCCCTTGTGTAATGATGTTGTGGATGGTTTCTGAGCCCTGATTGGCTGCCGGAATGTACATGTGTTAAATTACACTCCGAAGCTCTTCTGACCTATACACACACCCTCCCCTCATAAAACAAGCCCCCCCACTCATCATACAGAGCCATGATCTTTGCCAAAGTAGTAACAAAAGCATTAGACGAAATGCAATCATTTACCAAACTGTGACCACATTTTTTCCGATTTTGAGGAAAAATGCTTGGGAAACCAAACACAAATGGTGATAACATGCATTCTGGTCATTGTGTGGCACTATTTGTTCCAGAATGTGGTATTATTTGGTTAATATGTGGTGGTAATATGTGGTCTTAATTTGTTGTGACAGTATTTGTTCCTTGCATGTGGTATTATTCGGTCACTATATGATTGGTAATATAAGTTTTCAGAGATTGGGTGGTGGGACTGTGGAAGGTTCAAGGCGTGGAGGCAAAGCTAGGGTGGAGCCTAGGCAGAGTCTCAAGGGGGACTGAAATGTTGTCAGTATGGGGCCCTGCACTTCCAGTTGCAGCCCTGTAGACAGTGAGAAAAAAGTATTTAGTCAGCCACTAGTGATGGGCGAGCACTAAAATGCTCGAGTTGAGCAAAATGGAATATTCAGGTATTCGACCCGAGCAGCGAGCCCAATGTAAGACTATGGGAAACCCGAGCACATTTGCCACAATACCCTCTGGGGGTTCTTTCAGGGTCTAGAAACGTCTGAAATCGATGGGAACAGTGCTCAAATGACATGGGAACATCATGGGGAAGACCCTTGGAGGCATTTCTTACTCCTAGTTCACAGCTGTGACCAATGTTGTCAGAGTGTGACGTCACTTTTAAAGGCGCACACTAACACATACAAAAATGAAACCAAAATGGATTTGCCTGGGAAATATGTTATGGAACATCCTTTCCAAGGTAATAATTTGTATGTAATGCAAAATGAAGACCCCCCCCCAAAAAAAAATGTACTTCCACCACTACATATTCACATGCAGCATTTTTTATGTGTTTTTCAACTTTAACATTGCTGTCAACCAATACAAATGCATTCACTGGGAAATATAATTGCAACATTTAACAACCTTAGCTGGCCATGTGGTGTGTATCAGACACATCTGGCTTAATTTATGAAGGAGGGACTCTTAAAGTAACAAAGCCTACTTTTATAGTGGCATCCGGTGGCATTAATATTCTTAAAGGGACATTATTATACGTTGGGTCTTCTATACTGTTATTGCCTATGCAGTGAGTTGCTGAGCTGGCAAAAATTAGGACGCACAACAACAACCCTTTCACGAGACGTACAGGAGGGCCTCCTGAAAGAATGTTCCCTTTATAAGAAAGTGGGTCTCCCATAGTGTTTGCCTATGCATTGAATGCAAGGCTTGACCTGCCCCAAAGTTACAGGCACCCCAATAAGCCTTTGTACCCACGTACTGGATTGCCACAGGAAAACCAAGTTCACATTAATCCTTTGGTACTGCCATACTGTTTGATTATGCACTGAATGCAAGGCCTGCTCTGCACCAAAGTTAAACGCACCCCAATAAGCCTTTGTACCCACGTACTGGATGGCCACAGGAAAACCAAGTTCACATTAATCCTTTGGTACTGCCATACTGTTTGATTATGCACTGAATGCAAGGCCTGCTCTGCACCAAAGTTAAACGCACCCCAATAAGCCTTTCAGCCCATGTACTGGATGGCCACAGGAAACCAAGTTCACATTATTAATTTGGTACTGCCATGCTGTTTTCTTAGGCATTAAATGCAAGGCCTGCTCTGCACCAAATTCACACGCACCCCAATAAGCCTTGGAAGAGACTTAGAGGTGGGCCTCCTGAAAACAATTTTCCGATTATTAGGAAGTGGGCCACCCATAGTGTTTGCCAATGCAGCGAATGCAAGGCCTGGAAAAAATTAGGAGGCACTCCAATACCCCTTGAAAGAGATGTGGAGGAGGGCCTCATAAAAAAATGTTCCTATTATAAAGGAGTGGTTCTCCTATACATGTAATACTCATACATACACTAAGTGTATGGGCTGACCAACATTTCCCCCTGGGGTACACACATTTTTTTACGGGAATCATAAACACCCTTGCCAAAAAATAGAGTGGCTGCTGCATCACAGAATATATTTACCCTGGTGTTCTAGTGGTGGTGTCTGAAGATACGTGGAGGATGTCCTCCTATGAATCTATAACCAATTTAAAAGAGTAGGTATCCTATACTAGGAATCACCATACACTAAGTGTATGGGCTGACAAACATTTCCCCTGGGGGGTACACCATTTTTTTTACAAAAATTTTTTATGGGCATCATAAACACCCCTGCCAAAAAATGAGTGACTGTTGCATAATAGAATACGCTCACCCTTGTGTTCTAGTAGTGGTGTCTGAAGAGACATGGAGGGTGGCCTCCTATGAATCTATTCCCAAATTAAAAGAGCATGTATCCTATAATTGGAATGCCCATACACTAAGTTTATGGGCTGACAAACATTTCCCCCTGGGGTACACCTTATCAGATATAATTCCACCAGCGGCACTAAAAACCCGCTTTGACAAAACCCTAGCGGCAGGACCTCCAAGGCGTAGAGAGCCAGTTCAAGCCACGTGTCCAGCTTGGATACTGAATAACTAAAAGGCACAGAGGAATCATGGAGAATGTTGGTATGGTCAGCAAGGTACTCCCTCAGCATCTTCCCAAATATTGCACTCCTTGCACAGTACTCCACACCTCTGAAGGTCTGAGAAAACTCTTCTAAAACTTTGCCAGTGTTCCCCTGCCTCTGCTGGATTGGATTTGTGTCTTTCTTGCCTGTACTCCTTGGTTGTCCAACAAACTATGACGCCTGCCGCCAGCGTTCTCAGATGGGAATATTTTTAATAATTCCACAAGGACCCTCTTGTACTGCATTATATTAGAACATCTGTCTACCTCTGGAAGAAGAGATTGAAAGTTCTCTTTTAGCATGGGTCTAGAAGTGTGACCAACCAGTAATGGCATAGGTGGCTTTCCTTCATAGGATGCTGCCCTTCCCGTGGTTGTTCCTTCCCGGGGAAAGGCCTGGCTATTCACTGCTTGCGTCGAGAAACACGTGATGGTGTCTCCGCAGCTTCTTTACATGCATCTGCATATTTCCCATAAGGGATGGGGGCAGTGTTCTGGAATCACTGCGTTGAGAAACACGTGATGGTGTCTCCGCGGTGTTGGATGTTTTGGTCTCCCCGAGGCCAATCATCTGTGCCTTTATAGCCTTTTTACTAGGCACTGCTCCTAATAGCCAGATTCCTACTCCACACTGATGAGGGGCAAAAACCCCGAAACAGCTGTCTGTGGATGGATACCATGCTTGGCATAGGTGGCTTTCCTTCATAGGATGCTGCCCTTCCCGTGGTTGTTCCTTCCGGGGAAAGGCCTGGCTATTCACTGCTTGCGTCGAGAAACACGTGATGGTGTCTCCGCAGCTTCTTTACATGCATCTGCATATTTCCCATAAGGGATGGGGGCAGTGTTCTGGAATCACTGCGTTGAGAAACACGTGATGGTGTCTCCGCGGTGTTGGATGTTTTGGTCTCCCCGAGGCCAATCATCTGTGCCTTTATAGCCTTTTTACTAGGCACTGCTCCTAATAGCCAGATTCCTACTCCACACTGATGAGGGGAAAAAACCCCGAAACAGCTGTCTGTGGATGGATACCATGCTTGGCATAGGTGGCTTTCCTTCATAGGATGCTGCCCTTCCCGTGGTTGTTCCTTCCCGGGGAAAGGCCTGGCTATTCACTGCTTGCGTCAAGAAACACGTGATGGTGTCTTCGCAGCTTCTTTACATGCATCTGCATATTTCCCATAAGGGATGAGGGCAGTGTTCTGGAATCACTGCGTTGAGAAACACGTGATGGTGTCTCCGTGGTGTTGGATGTTTTGGTCTCCCCGAGGCCAATCATCTGTGCCTTTACAACCAGTAATGAGTGTCACCAAAAATTTTCAGAATGCGAGGGTCATGGGAAAGGCATAGCAACATAAAGTCAGCCATGCATGCCAGACTGCTACCACGCAAGACTTCCGTGTCCTCACCAACAGGAGGACTGACAATAATGCTGTCATCCTCCTTCTCACCCTACTTGTCCTCAGGCCATCCACGCTGAACAGATGGTATGACAGTTGTGCTTGTAGTACCTTCTACAGCGCATGAAAGTAGCTCCTGCTCTTCCTCCTTCACCTCTTCCTCATTGTCTACCAATCCACATTGGGATGACATGAGACTGGGCTGTGTGTAATCACCCTGTATGGTTCCTTGCTTCATGTCCTCGTTCTCCACCTACAATGCATCCTATTACATTGAGAGCAGAGAAGTTTTCAGAATGCAGAGAAGCGTGATGGTGATGCTAATTATGGCATCATTGCCGCTCACCATCTTGGTGGAGTCCTCAAAATTTTGTAGGATAATACATATGTCTGACATCCATGTCTACTCCTAAGGTCTTATGTGTGGAGTCTGAACTGAATAACGATGGCCTTGTTGATGCTGGTAGTCAACAAATGTCCTCTTCTGCTCACAAATCCTTTCCAACACATGCAGTGTAGAGTTCCAATGCGTGGGGACATCACACCAGTCGGTGATCCGAAAGCTGCAAACACTGATGAAGCATGGCAAGGGTGGCTGAAGCTGTAGCTGACTAAAATGGGCACACAGTCGGCATACTTTCACAAGCAGATCCAGCAGCTCCGGGTAGCTTTTGAGAAACCGTTGAACGATGAGGTTAAGCACATGGGCCAGGCAAGGTACATGTGTGAGCTCACCTCATCTCAGAGCCGCCACCAGGTTTCGGCCATTGTAACCCATGACCATGCCTGGCTGTACGTTCAGCAGTGTCAGCCACAAATCTTTCAGAGCTGTCCACAACTCTTCAGCATTGTGCGATTTGTCACCTAAGCAGATTCGCTTCAGCACAGCCTGTTCCCGCTTGGCTGAGGCAGTGCTGCAGTGCTTCCAGCTTGTGATTGATGTGCTCATTTCAGAGATGGAGGCTGAAGAGGAGGAGGTGCAGGAGCTGTAGACTTTGGGGGCAACCCTGATTGACATAGGGCCCGCAATCCTCGGCGTCAGGAGAATGTGTTCCATTCCAAGATCCTACTGGGTCCCGGCTTCCACTATGTTAACCCAGTGTTCCGTCAGTGAGATGTACCATCCCTGCCCACAATAAACTGTCCATGTTTCCATGGTTAGGTGGACTTTCCTAGTAACAGCATTGCTGAGGGCATGGGTAATGTTGTGGGACATGTGCTGATGTAATGCTGATACGGCACACTGGGAGAAATAGTGGCGGCTTGGGACCGAGTACCTTGGGACGGCTGCTGCCATCAGGTTGAAGAAAGCTTCCGTCTCCACTAGCCTAAAAGGCAACATTTTGAGAGCAAGCAGACGAGAAATGTGTGAATTTAGTACTGTGGCCTTTGGGGCATTCGCTGCGTATTTCCTCCTGCATTCCAATGTCTGGGGTCTGGACAATTGAAGGCTACGCTTGGACAGTGACGTGGACGTGCTTGATGATGGTGCTAGTTGACTGTGGGCAATGCCAGGTGCAGGGCACGAGGCATCTTTGCATGCACTGTGGACAGGGGATTGGTGTGCATGCACAAGAGTGGAAGAAGCAGTGGTGTCACCCCCAAATATTGTTCCTGGAACCTGGGGTTCGCCCCACAAAGTAGGGTGCTTTGCTGCCATGTGCCTGGTCATGCTGGTGGTGGTCAACCTGGTAGTTTTGCTACCCCTGCTTATGCGGGCATGGCAGCTGGTGCAAATGGCCTGTTTGAGGTTATCGGCAGAGTCTTTAAAAACAACCAGACTTGGGAAGGCCTAACAGTTGGAATAAGTGAATGCCTTCTGTATGTGACACCACACTGCTTCTTCCTGCCTGTTTGGGTGCTATGCCTCCTTCCCCATGTTTGTTGCTGTCCTTGCTCTGCATGTCCTCCTGCCAGGTTGGGTCAGTTACTATATCATCCACCACCTCATCTTCCACATCCGCACCCTGGTCCTTCTCATATATTTCTGGCAATTGTGTCTCAGCATTGTCCACCTCTTGTCACACTTTGCCACCGTCGCCTTCGTGTGACCTTGGATTCTCAAGTATTTGGACATCGCTACATGTGATCTCATCTTGCCCCGCTTCACGTGGACCGGCCGAGTGTCCTGAATCTATAAATGGAAAAGTGAACAGCTCTTTCGAGTGTCCAAGTGTGGGATCAGTTGCCGTTGGCCACTCAGCATGGTGGGAGGAAGGAGGATCAGGGTGAGTAATATGCGGTCCAGACTTACAGCTACTCAGACTTGATCATGTGTAAGACATCGTGGGGGTGGTGGCAAAGTGACCTGAAGCAATATCCGCTATCCAACCATCAAACTTTTTACACTGCTATGGGTTCAATAGTGGTGTGCTGTGGTACACTAGTAATTGCGACAGGAAGGTCAAGCGAGAAGATGTGGGTGTTTGTTGTGGCCCAAAGTCAGCTTGTCCACAGCCTCGACCTCTGCATGCACCATCAGAATCACCTCCACTTCTAAATCCCTTGCCACGAATCTTGCCCATTTTAAATGGACTACTACAATTTTTCCACGTTCACTACAAATGACTGAATTTGCAGCTAACTAATATGTGATCATTGTGCGTAAAAACCACAGTTTAAATAATCTGGTACCACATTGTTCCATATGTGACCTGTATTATTTACCCCAAAATACCCTAAAGAACTAGGGTAACAAACAGCAAATACAGTGGAATCTAGGCCTGAAATGCCCAAATTTGTAGCCTACAGATAGATCAGGGGTCTGACAGAGTTAACACACTATCCAATATGTGGCCTGTATTTTTTACTCCAAAAAAACTACCAGTTATATATATGTGGGAAGTGACGTAATAAATAGGAGAAAAAGCTGCCCCTGGTGGCCTGGAGTATGAAATGTGTTGCATGTTTGTGATACCTAGATGCAGTTATCCTTCTTTGCCTCCAAACGTAGCATCACTCTCCCCGAGAGGAAAGCAATACCACTGTGACGACCAGGACCCAGGGGCGCCGCGCTCCCCCCATTAAATCCAGTACTCCCAGACTGGGTAAAGAAAAACAATAGTTACAGGTTTGTAAACAGACATAAAAATTATTAAATGCTATAAAACAAGTTAATACTATATCTAAGCTTCCCTTTATGGGAGGTGAGGACACTTGAACGTTGCATTAACTATTTACATGTATGCATACTGTTAGGGTTGGCGGAACGCACCGAATATATTTATTAGATGGGATTGGTGCGTTCGCAACACGGGATTCACCGTGCAGGAAGGAACCTGCTGCTAAGTAAATGGCGGCACTATATGGCAGTATGATCCATCTCTGTTAGCTTCACAGAGCAGCTGAGAAAGCAAAGCTCTGTGCCCTGTTAGACTTTCACAGAGGCACGAGCTAACTACCCAAATGAGAGCAGTCAGTGGTCATGCATGCACACAAAACTCCTCGCCGGAGGTGCCAGCATTCTAGGGGCTTATTTCAGCCGAGTTCCTGAATACACACAAACACAATCTCCTTGCCAGAGGTGCCAGCATTCTAGGGGCTTATTTCAGCCGGCTCCGTGAACACATACAAACACATGACCACACTGGCGCAAAGCACATAACTTAGGAAGGTACTAGCGCATGGCCGTGCGGCCATGCACGCCTTAAATAGTTGCAGCACGTACAGGGCCTTCAAAGGAGGACCAATGGATTTGCTGCAGTACCTGAGAATGTGACCCTAAATCTCCACTGAGAGATCTTGCCCTAGGCATGCTCAGAGTGCAAAGCAGGACTTAGTCCTAGCACCAACAAGGACCTTCCAAGAAGGACCAATGTCAGTTGCTGCAGTACCTGAGCATGTGACCCTAGATCTTCACTGAGAGATCTTGCCCTGGGCATGCTCAGTGTGTGCAAAGCAGGACTTAGTCCCAGAAAAGCCTGCTCACCGCAGATCTGTGCAGGGTACAATAGCAGAGCCTGGAGAGGTAGTACTAACCCTTTGCACAGTATCAGTCTCAGTGAGACGCTGGGAGCGACGTCTCCACTGAGCAGGCTGCACTTCGGCCGATGCAGAATGGGAGACCTCAGCAGAAACAGATCAAGATTCCCCCTGTGCAGCAGAGGAAACTCGACTCCTAACACATACTTTCACGAATAGAAAACTTTAATAAAACAGTATAATTATTAACTAACAATGAAATGCGATGACTAGTGTTGAGCATTCCGATACCGCAAGTATCGGGTATCGGCCGATATTTGCGGTATCGGAATTCCGATACTGAATTCCGATACTTCCCGCGTATCGGATACCGGAATCGGAAGTTCCCAGAATTCAAATTGAACGCAGCAGCCAATGAGGAATGAATGAAAGTGTGGGCACATCCTGTTTAGCATGGTGGGCATGTAAGTACTGGCAAGGCTTGGATTGGCTGCTGAAATGATGTCACTCTGCACTATAAAAAAGCGCTGCCGCCATTTTGCGCTCACTCTGCTGTGATTTCAGTTAGGGACAGGACGCTGTGTTCTAACTGAGGGCCAGTTGAGCTTGCTAATTGCTTTATTTTCCTTTCCAAAGGCTAATTTAGCAAAACGCTGTGTGTTCTTCACTGTTCACCTTGCTCTTGCCTTGCAGCGCTGTTTTAACAGCGTTCTGCAAGGTCTCTGTGTGTGTGTGTGTGCAGCTCACTCTGTAGTCTGTGTGCAGCCATATACCCGGTTGTATTCAGCTCAGGGGGGGTTCACACTGCCTCACACAGTTGTTCTTTTTTGCTCTTAGTGCAGCCTGCTGCACATTTTTTCTCAAATTTCCTATTAGTGTTTTTCCACCAGTCTCCAGCTCTATTGTGGAAAAACACTACATAGGATAACCTAGAGGGGGGTTTTTGGGCCTTGCAGCGCCATTTACGGCTGTCTGCACGGTCTCCGTGTGAGCCCAGCTCGCCCTGTAGTCTGTGTGCAGCCATAGCCGGTGGGATTCAGCTCAGGGTTCGTTACTGGCTCATACCTTGAGAAAAATTTTCCTTTTTTTCAAATAGTGCAGCCTGTTTAAAATTTGAAAAAAAAAATTCCTATTAGTGTCTTTCCACTCGTATCCAGCTAAATAGTGGAAAAACACTATATAGGATAACCTAGAGGAGGGTTTTTTGGCCTTGCAGCGCCGTTTACGGCTGTCTGCACGGTCTCCGTGTGAGCCCAGCTCGCCCTGTAGTCTGTGTGCAGCCATAGCCGGTTGGATTCAGCTCAGGGTTCGTTACTGGCTCATACCTTGAGAAAAATTTTCCTTTTTTTCAAATAGTGCAGCCTGTTTAAAATTTGAAAAAAAAAAAAATTCCTATTAGTGTCTTTCCACCAGTCTCCAGCTCAATTGTGGAAAAACACTACATAGGATAACCTAGAGGTTTTTTTTGGGGCCTTGCAGCGCCGTTTACGGCTGTCTGCACGGTCTCTGTGTGAGCGCAGCTCGCCCTGTAGTCTGTGTGCAGCCATAGCCGGTTGGATTCAGCTCAGGGTGCGTTACTGCCTCATACCTTGAAAAACAATTTCCTTTTTTTCAAATAGTGCAGCCAGTTTAAAATTTGAAAAAAAAAAATTCCTATTAGTGTCTTTCCACTTGTATCCAGCTAAATAGTGGAAAAACACTATATAGGATAACCTAGAGGAGGGTTTTTTGGCCTTGCAGCGCCGTTTACGGCTGTCTGCACGGTCTCCGTGTGATTTAAACTAGCTCTGTAGCCCGATCTGCACCAAAAAAAAGGTTAAGTTCACCAAACACAACTTAACACTTGTGTAGGCCACATTTGAAAAATAATAAAGTTTAGTCCACAATTTACAACATTAGTGTTTCTTACACCTGTTAGGAGGAGCATTACAGGAATAAGCACACTAAGGCCTTAGTACTTTTCTGCTTATCTTTATCTGTCAACCAAGATGAAGAGGGCAGGGAGTAAGGCACGTGGGCGTGGGCGCGGAGCAGGGAGAGGAGCAGGGAGAGGACGTGGTGATTCTGTGCCTGCTGCGGGCGCCGGTGACTCGTCGTCACTCAGTTTCAGCAGGGAACAGTCCTTCATGCGCAGCTTTGTCGGAGAGCGCCGTGCACCGCTGCTGCGTGAAGACCAAATTGAAGCCGTTGTCGGGTGGATGGCAGCTAACGCCTCGGCATCGACTTCAGTTAGTGCCACATCCTCTCAGGCACAGAGCACTGGAGAGCAGCCATCTGTCTCTTCACCACCTGCCAAATTGGCCAGGCAGTCAGAGAGCCCAGGACAGGAGCCGTCTCTACTTCTGTTCTCTGAATCTCTTGGCTTGGAAACAGGGGGCCAGCCAAGCAGCATTGGAGAAATGGAAGAAGAGGCAGTGTGCAGTGATGCCCAACACCTTTTTCTCTCTGACTCTGAAGAGGCAGGTGGGCCAGTGCCTCCGGTGACCACAGCGCAGTACGCATCTGATGATGAAACTCAGGTGCCGCTTTCTCGTGCGTACTGTGCTGCTGAGACTACCCAGGAGGAGCAGTTGGTGGCAGAGGGTAGTGGAGATGATGAGGTCCTTGACCCATCGTGGCATGAGGAACAGGAAGGTGGTGGGAGCAGCTCAGAGAAAGAGCTTCCTCTTACGGGCCAAAGAGGGAGAGGGAGGGGGAAGACTGCGGAGCCTGTAGCCTCCACTTTGGCACCCGTTAGGAGCCTGTCTCTTTCCAAAGCCAAAAAGGGCGCTCCCAAGACTTGCAGTGCCTGGTCCTTTTTTGACACAGTTGCAGATGACATTTGTTTTGTCAAATGCAAGCTGTGTCATCATAAAGTAAAAAGAGGGAAAAATGTCAGCAACCTCAATACCACAAATATGTGGAAACATGTGCGGACCAGGCACGCGGTGGAGTTACAGAAACACACTGAAGATGTAGGCCAACCAACAGCGGCAGCTACCACCTCTTCAGCTCGTGTTGCCTCTTCCTCCAGCTCACGCACAGCTGGTTTGGCTTCCTCCCAGAGACCTTGTGTAATTCCACCCACAGCACCACCTTCCCAGTCATCCTCACACTCCCAGTCTACTCTACAGCCATCGGTAGTACAGGCATGGGAGAAAAGGCGGGCATTCTCGGCCAACCACCCCCGAGCACAGGCTCTGAATGCAGGCATTGCCAAACTGTTGTCCCTGGAAATGCTCTCGTTCAGGCTGGTGGAGACTGACAGCTTCCGTGACTTGATGGCATTGGCAGTCCCACAGTACAAGGTGCCCAGCCGCTTTTACTTCAGCAGGCAGGCTGTCCCTGCCCTGCACAGGCATGTTGAGGCAAACATAAAACATGCGCTACTGAACGCCGTCAGTAGCAAGGTCCACCTCACCACCGATGCGTGGACCAGTCAGCATGGACAGGGGCGATATGTTTCCCTCACTGCCCATTGGGTTAATGTTGTTGAGCCAGGTACAGATCGTGCGAGTGGCGCAGGACGTGTCCTGCCCACTCCAAGGATTGCAGGAATCCAGTCTGTACGCATCGACTCCTCCTCTTACACCAGTTCCTCTGATTCCTCTCTGCAGGATCCGTCACAGTCCACCCCCACATGGACCCGTGAACGTTTACCTATGACCGACATGAGCACAGCCGTGGCCAAACGTCAGCAGGCCGTCTTGAAACTAGTTTCATTGGGGCATCGAAGCCACACAGCGCAGGAGCTCTGGAATGCCATAAAGCAGGAGAGCGATGTGTGGTTACTGCCAGCGAATCTCCAGCCAGGCATGGTAGTGTGTGACAATGGCCGAAATCTGGTGGCAGCTTTGGCCCTTGGCAACCTCACTCACATCCCATGTCTGGCACATGTGCTCAATTTGGTTGTGCAGAGTTTTCTGAGGGACTATCCGGATCTTGATGCCCTGCTGCACAAGGTCCGCCTAGAGTGTGCTCACTTGCGGCGTTCCAGCTTGGCCAGATCCCGCATTGCTGCTCTGCAGCGCCGATTCCGCCTTCCGGAACACCGCATCATATGTGACCTACCTACCCGGTGGAATTCCACGTTACATATGTTGGAGCGGTTGTGTGAGCAGCAGCAAGCAGTTATGGAGTACCAGCTGCATCAGGCGCAAAGAAGTCGCAGTCAGCGCCGATCAGACTTCACAACCACAGAGTGGGCCACTATGAAGGACGTCTGCCAGGTTTTGCGTCCTTTTGATTATTCCACGCGGATGGCAAGTGCAGATGATGCACTAGTCAGCATGACTGTCCCCCTTATCTGCCTGCTTCAGCAAACTTTGCAAGGGTTAAGGGATGATGTGGTGGAAGAGGTGGAGGATGAGGAGTCACCTTTTCCATCAGCTTCTGGAGAGTCAGCGCCACGTGGTTCCTCACAAAGGGGTACGCAGGGGCCAATTTGTGAGGAGGATGAGGAGGAGTCAATGGAGGAGGAAGAGCTCCGTCCAGAGGAGGGAGCGACACAATTGTCCAGTGGTCAGTGTGTACAGCGAGGGTGGGGTGATGACGAGCGGGCAGAGATCATGTCTCAAGCAGGGGACAGCGTTTCTGGGCCGGTTGGCACTCTGCAGCACATGGTGGATTTCATGCTGCAGTGCCTGAGAAACGACCGCCGCATCGACCACATTCTCAACATGCCTGATTATTGGGTGTTCACCCTCCTCGATCCTCGCTACCGGGACAACGTCCAAAACCTCATCCCTGCGTTGACCCGGGAGCGTAAATTGCGGGAGTACCACGACACACTGGTGAATTCCATCATCTTCTCCTGTCCAACTGAGAGGAGTGCTGCTAGTGCTTTACAAAGCAGCTCAGTGCATCGAGGCAGTGGGGGAGGCTCTGCCCAAAGAGGGAGCAGAAGCAGTGCCTCTGCCCAAGGCAAGCCCAGTATGGCACAACTCTGGCACACTTTTGTGTGCCCGCCCCAAATGTCTACACCATCACCGGCGGCTCCAGTCAGCAGGAGGCAACAGTTCCGTCAGATGGTGACAGACTACATGGCTTGCCCTCTTACTGTACTCCCAGACGGCTCTTCCCCGTTCAAGTTTTGGGTCTCTAAGCTGGATACATGGCCAGAGCTAAGCCAGTATGCATTGGAGGTGCTGGCTTGCCCTGCGGCTAGTGTCTTATCGGAACGTGTCTTTAGTGCCGCAGGTGGTGTACTAACAGACCGTCGCATGCGACTATCCTCCGATAACGTTGACCGGCTTACTTTCCTGAAAATGAACCAGGCCTGGATCTCGCAGGAATTTGCCACTCCTCTGCCTGATTAAGTAATTGGGTGTCATCCAGGTCTCCTGCTGTGTTCATCTTTCTACCACCTGAACTGCTATTCCTGGGCTCCAACACCGCCAGTTGCGGCTCAGAAGTGCAGGCTGCACAGTAAAAACATACGACCCAGTGTTATTGGGTTTCAGTAACGTCAGCTGATCCCCAGCTGTGTAGCCGGCAATGTGTCCTGCGACCGCCACGCTGGCACAACAACCTAAATGTAAGGGAACCTGTCCCCCCCCCCCCCCGTCGTTTGTTACTGAAAGAGCCATCTTGTGCAGCAGTAATGCTGCACAAGGAAAAGGTAGCTCTTTTTTTTTTAGCTCTTTGCACACGCAGAACTTAACACTTATAAAATGTGTTCACTGATACCGTTATACCGTCCCGGAGCTGGGACTTTCCTTCGTAATGTGACGCAGCACAGCCGTCATTCCTACCCCCTTGGTGCCATGCGCTGCCTCCTCAGCGTTGTTTTAAGCTGTCACGGAGCCTGCGCTGTTCTGTTATCCCTTGGGCATGCCCTATTTGCGCTGCCTGTCTTCTGACATAATTTGGTGTCAGGCTGGCTGCGCCTGTGCGGCCGCGGTGCCCGAGATCCCGCCTCGCAGTGTCTTCTGATTGAGTCACACTGCGGGCCTGGGATCCATGGGCATGCGCAGTGCATATCTTCCCCTCGGGCTCTCGCTCATTTCCCTCCGCCTTCTTTAGACTGTGCGCCGTCAGCTGATCCCTAGCATGCCACGGCCGTGACACCGCACAGTCTGAAGAAGAGGGAAGGAGGGGAGTGAGAGTCGAGGTTATGCACTGTGCATGCCCATGGTTCCAAGGCCCGCAGTGGGATTACGTTAGATGAGACTGCGAGGTGGGATCTGGAGCAGCGTGGACGCACAGGCACTGACAGCCTGACACCAAATTATGTCAGAAGACAGGCAGCGCTAATTGGGCATGGCCAAGGGCTAACAGAACAGCGCAGGCTCCGTGACAGCTTAAAACAACGCTGAGGAGGCAGCGCACGGCATCAAGGGGATAGGAATGACAGCTGTGCTGTGTCCCATTACGAAGGAAATTCGCACCTCCGGAACGGTTTAACGGTATAAAGGGACACATTTTTAGTGTTTACTTCGGTGTTTGCAAGGAGCATAATTAAAAGAGCAACCTTTTCCTTTTGCATCCTTAGTGCTGCACAACATGGCTCTTTCAGCTACAAACGTCTTGGGGGGGGGGGTTAAAGGTTTCCTTTCAACTTGCTCCAATCAGGCTTCGGCCTACACTCTGTTCCTCTGCTCCTCCTGCTGTCCCTGGGCTCTAACACCGCCAGTTGGTGCCTGGAAGTGCTGTGTGCACAGTCAACAGTCGCTCCTCTGTTATTGGGGTTCAGTAACGTCAGCTGATCCCCAGCTGTGTGTGCGGCAATACCTCCAATCTGCTCCTCCTGCTGTCCCTGGGCTCTAACACCGCCAGTTGGTGCCTGGAAGTGCTGTGTGCACAGTCAACAGTCGCTCCTCTGTTATTGGGGTTCAGTAACGTCAGCTGATCCCCAGCTGTGTGTGCGGCAATACCTCCAATCTGCTCCTCCTGCTGTCCCTGGGCTCTAACACCGCCAGTTGGTGCCTGGAAGTGCTGTGTGCACAGTCAACAGTCGCTCCTCTGTTATTGGGGTTCAGTAACGTCAGCTGATCCCCAGCTGTGTATCCGGCAACGTGTCATGCGACCGCCACGCTGGCACAACTAAAATGTAAGGGGACCTGTCCCCCCCCCCCCCTAGGCGTTTGTTACTGAAAGAGCCACCATGTGCAGCACTAATACTGCACAAGGGAAAGGTCGCTCTTGAAATTATGCTCCTTGCAAACGCTGAACTACACACTCATGTAATGTGTCCCCTCACACCGTCCAACCGTCCCGGAGGTGGGACTTTCCTTTGTAATGTGACGCAGCACAGCCGTCATTGCTACCCCCTTGGCACCGTGCGCTGCCTCCTTAGCGTTGTTTGATTCCGTCATGGACCCTGCGCTGTTATGTTATCCCTTGGCCATGCACAGTTTGCGCTGCCCGTCCTCTGACATCATTTGTTGTCGTCCTGGCTGCGCCTGTGCGTCCACGCTGCCCGAAATCACACCTCGCAGTGTCGTCTAATGTGATCCCACAGTGGGCCTGGTATCCATGGCCATGCGCAGTGCATATACTAGCCTCTCACTCCCCTTCTTCACGCTTCTTCAGACTAGGCGGCGTCAGCTGATCCCTAATAGCATGCCACGGCCGTGACGCCGCACAGTCTGAAGAAGCAGGAAGGAGGTGAGTGAGAGGCGATGATATGCACTGCGCATGCCCATGGATCCCTGGCCCGCAGTGGGACTACATTAGATGACACTGCAAGGTTGGATCTCGGGCAGCTTGGACGCACAGGCACTGCCAGCCTGACACCTACATGATGTCAGAAGACGGGCACCGCTAACTGTGCATGGCCAAGGGATAACATTACAGCGCGGGCTCCGTGACAGAACCAAACAACGTTGAGGAGGTGGCGCCCGGCACCAAGGGGGTTGGAATGACGGCTGTGCTGTGTCACATTACAAAGGAAAGTCCCACTTCCGGGATGGTTTGACAGTGTGAGGGGACACATTATATGAGTGTGTACTTCAGCGTTTGCAAGGAGCATAATTTTCGGAGCCACCATTTTCCATGTGCAGTATTACTGCTGTACAAGATGGCTCTTTCAGCAACAAATGCCTGGGGGGGGGGGTTAAAGGTTCCCTTTCAACTTGCTCCACTGCAGGCTTCGGCCTACACTCTGCTCCTCTTTGATTCCCTGGGTTTCAACACTGTCAGTTGCCACCTGGAAGTGTTGTCTACACAGAAAAAACACTAGGTGATGTGTCAGTGGGGTTCAGCACCGCCAGCTGTTCCCCTGCTGTGTAGTCGGCAACGTGTCCAGCACAAGCCACGCTGGCACAACAGAACAAAAGCTGCCACCAGTGCAGGCTTCGGCCTACACTCTGCTCCTCTCCTCCTCCTGCTGACCCTGGGCTCAAACACCGCTAGTTTTTGCCCGGAAGTGCTAGCTGCACAGAGAAAAACACCAGCCAATGTGTTAGTGGGGTTCAGCAACGCCAGCTGTTCCCCTGCTGTGTAGCCGGCAACGTGACCTGCAAACGCCATGCAGGCACAGGAACTGAAATTAAAAGGGAACCTGGCCCCACCCCCCCAGGTGTTTCTATGTATAACAGCCACCTAGTACAGCAGTACTGCTGCATTTGTACAAGGTGGCTGACTTTTTCTCCTTGCCCACGTGGAACTCAACACGTACAAAATGTGTCTCATTGAGACCATTCCACTGTCCCTGAGGTGTGACTTTCCTTTGTAATGATACGCAGCACCCCCCTTGGTAGCGTTTCCCGTCTTTTGTCATCATGGTTAGCTGGCTGCGCCTGTGCATCCGCCCTGCTAGAAACAACGCCCCTCGTTGTCATATTTATTTTGTCAGCGAGGGTGTGGTTTATGGGCACGAGCAGTGCATATGTTCGCCTGTCTTAACTCATCTCCTTCCGCCTTCTTCAGACTGTGCGGCCTCCTGGCCGTGGTAGGCGATAAGGGATCAGCTGAGGCCGCCCAGTCTGGAGCAGGTGTAAGGACATGTGTAAGCGGCAAACCTATTTACTGCACAAGGCCACGAATCCCAGCCACGCAGTGTGATTTTTTGAAAACACACTGTGGGTCTGGGATTCATGTCCATCGCTAACCGCAACGGCCGACATGAAATGAGGTCAGAAGACAGGAAGCGCTCACAGCCCATGGCCAAGGGATCACAATAGCGCAGACTCCTGTACAGCAAATAACAACGCTCAGGAATCTGTGCCCAGTACCTAGGTGCAAATTTTGACACCTGTGCTGCGTCTCGTTAAAAAGACAAGTCACGCCTCCACAACTGTTTGACAGTATAATGGGCTAAATAGTGTACGTGTTTTAGTCAGCGTGTGCAAGGAGCAAAACAAATAGAGCAACCTTTTACTTGTGCAGCATTAATGCTGCACAAGGTGTGGCTCTTGTACCTTGCAACACCTGAGGGGGGGTTAAAGGTAACCTTTGAAATTGGTTCAACTAGGCTTCGGCCTACACTCTGCTCCTCTACTCCTCCTGCTGACCCTGGGCTCAAACACCGCTAGTTTTTGCCCGGAAATGCTAGCTGCACAGAGAAAAACACCAGCCAATGTGTTAGTGGGGTTCAGCACCGCCAGCTGTTCCCCTGCTGTGTAGTCGGCAACGTGTCCAGCACAAGCCACGCTGGCACAACAGAACAAAAGCTGCCACCAGTGCAGGCTTCGGCCTACACTTTGCTCCTCTCCTCCTCCTGCTGACCCTGGGCTCAAACAACGCCAGTTTCTGCCCGGACATGCTAGCTGCACAGAGAAAAACACCAGCCAATGTGTTAGTGGGGTTCAGCACCGCCAGCTGTTCCCCCGCTGTGTAGCCGGCATCGTGTCCAGCACAAGCCACGCTGGCACAAACGACCAAAAGCTGCCACCAGTGCAGGCTTCGGCCTACACTTTGCTCCTCTCCTCCTCCTCCTGCTGACCCTGGGCTCTAACACCGCTAGTTTTTGCCCGGACATGCAATCTGCACAGAGAAAAACACCAGTCAATGTGTCAGTGGGGTTCAGCAACGCCAGCTGTTCCCCTGCTGAGTAGCTTGCAACGTGACCTGCAAACGCCACGCAGGCACATGAACTGAAATTGAAGGGAGCCTGCCCCCCACCCACAGGTGTTTCTATGTATATCAGCCACCTTGTACAGCAGTACTGCTGCATTTGTACAAGGTGGCTGACTTTTTCTCCTTGCCCACGTGGAACTCAACACGTACAAAATGTGTCTCATTAGAGACCATTACAATGTCCCTGAGGTGTGACTTTCCTTTGTAATGACACGCAGCACCACCCTTGTTAGCGCTGCCCGTCTTTTGACATCATTGGTTAGCTGGCTGCGCCTGTGCATCTCCCCTGCTCGAAACAACAGCCCTCGGTGTCTTTTTTTTTTGGACCGCGAGGGTGTGATTGATGGGCATGTGCAGTGCATATGTTTGCCTGTGTTCACTCATCTCCTTCCGCCTTCTTCAGACTGGGTGTCCTCATGGCCGCGGCAGGCGATAAGGGATCAGATGAGGCCGCCCAGTCTGAAGCAGGTGTAAGGACATGTGTGAGCGGCAAACATATTTAGTGCACCAGGGCACGAATCCCAGCACCGCAGTGTGATTTTTTAAAAACACACTGTGGGTCTGGGATTCATGTCCATCGCTAACCGCAACGGCCAACATGAAATGAGGTCATAAGACAGGAAGCGCTCACAGCGCATGGCCAAAGGATCACAAGAGCGCAGACTCCTGTACAGCAACTAACAACGCTCAGGGAGCTGCGCCCATGCAAAAAGGTGTTGTTTTCGACACCTGTGCTGCTTTTCTTTAAAAAGACAAGTCACGCCTCCACTACTGATTAACAGTATAATGGGCTAAATAGTCTACGTGTTGCATTCAGCTTGTGCAAGTAGAAAAATTAATAGAGCAACCTTTTACTTGTGCAGCATTAATGCTGCAGAAGGAGTGGCTCTTGTACTTTGTAACACCTGAGGGGGGGTTAAAGGTAACCTTTGAAATTGGTTTAACTAGGCTTCGGCCTACACTCTGCTCCTCTCCTCCTCCAGCTGACCCTGGGCTCTAACAACGCTAGTTTTTGCCCGGAAATGCTAGCTGCACAGAGAAAAACACCAGCCAATGTGTTAGTGGTGTTCAGCACCGCCAGCTGTTCCCCCGCTGTGTAGCCGGCATCGTGTCCAGCACAAGCCACGCTGGCACAACCGACCAAAAGCTGCCACCAGTGCAGGCTTCGGCCTACACTTTGCTCCTCTCCTCCTCCTGCTGACCCTGGGCTAAAACAACGCCAGTTTCTGCCCGGACATGCTAGCTGCACAGAGAAAAACACCAGCCAATGTGTTAGTGGGGTTCAGCACCGCCAGCTGTTCCTCTGCTGTGTAGTCGGCATCGTGTCCAGCACAAGCCACGCTGGCACAACTGACCAAAAGCTGCCACCAGTGCAGGCTTCGGCCTACACTTTGCTCCTCTCCTCCTCCTGCTGACCCTGGGCTAAAACAACGCCAGTTTCTGCCCGGACATGCTAGCTGCACAGAGAAAAACACCAGCCAATGTGTTAGTGGGGTTCAGCACCGCCAGCTGTTCCCCTGCTGTGTAGCTTGCAACGTTTCCTGCAAACGCCACGCAGGAACATGAACTGAAATTGAAGGGAGCCTGCCCCCCACCCCCCCAGGTGTTTCTATGTATAACAGCCACCTTGTACAGCAGTACTGCTGCATTTGTACAAGGTGGCTGACTTTTTCTCCTTGCACACGTGGAACTCAACAAGTACAAAATGTGTCTCATTACAGACCATTACAATGTCCCTGAGGTGTGACTTTCCTTTTTAATGACACGCAGCACCCCCATTGTTAGCGCTGCCCGTCTCCTGACATCATTGGTTGGCTGGCTGTGCCTGTGTGTCCCCCCTGCCCGACACAACGCCCCCCGTTGTCTCATATATTTTGACTGCGAGGGTGTGATTGATGGGCACGAGCAGTGCATATGTTCCCCTGTTTTCACTCCCCTCCTTCCGCCTTCTTCTGACTGTGCGGCCTCATGGCCGCGGCATGCGATAAGGGATCAGCTGAGGCCGCCCAGTCTGAAGCAGGTGTAAGGACATGTGTGAGCGGCGAACATATTTACTGCACAAGGCCACGAATCCCAGCACCGCAGTGTGACTTTAGGAAAAGCCACTGTGGGTCTGGGATTCATGGCCATCGTTAACCGCACCGGCCAACATGAAATGAGGTCATGAGACGGCCTGCACTAACAGGGTATTGCCAAGGGATAACACAAGAGCGCAGTTTCCTGTACTGCAAATAACAACGGTAAGGAATCTGCGCACAGCACCTAGGTGTTAATTTCTACACCTGTGCTGCGTCTCCTTAAAAAGACTAGTAGTACTAGTCACGCCTCCACTACTGTTTGACAGTATAATGGGCTAAATAGTGTACATGTTTAATTCAGCGTGTGCATGGAGCAAAATTAAATAGAGCAACCTTTGACTTGTGCATCATTAATGCTGTTCAAGGTGTGGCTCTTGTACCTTGCAACACCTGAGGGGGGGGTTAAAGGTAACCTTTGAAATTGGTTCAACTAGGCTTCGGCCTACACTCTGCTCCTCTACTCCTCCTGCTGACCCTGGGCTCAAACGCCGCTAGTTTTTGCCCGGAAATGCTAGCTGCACAGAGAAAAACACCAGCCAATGTGTTAGTGGGGTTCAGCACCGCCAGCTGTTCCCCTGCTGTGTAGTCGGCAACGTGTCCAGCACAAGCCACGCTGGCACAACAGAACAAAAGCTGCCACCAGTGCAGGCTTCGGCCTACACTTTGCTCCTCTCCTCCTCCTGCTGACCCTGGGCTCAAACAACGCCAGTTTCTGCCCGGACATGCTAGCTGCACAGAGAAAAACACCAGCCAATGTGTTAGTGGGGTTCAGCACCGCCAGCTGTTCCCCTGCTGTGTAGCTTGCAACGTGACCTGCAAACGCCACGCAGGCACATGAACTGAAATTGAAGGGAGCCTGCCCCCCACCCACAGGTGTTTCTATGTATAACAGCCACCTTGTACAGCAGTACTGCTGCATTTGTACAAGGTGGCTGACTTTTTCTCCTTGCCCACGTGGAACTCAACACGTACAAAATGTGTCTCATTAGAGACCATTACAATGTCCCTGAGGTGTGACTTTCCTTTGTAATGACACGCAGCACCACCCTTGTTAGCGCTGCCCATCTTTTGACATCATTGGTTAGCTGGCTGCGCCTGTGCATCTCCCCTGCTCGAAACAACGGCCCTCGGTGTCTTATTTTTTTGGACAGCGAGGGTGTGATTGATGGGCATGTGCAGTGCATATGTTTGCCTGTGTTCACTCATCTCCTTCCGCCTTCTTCAGACTGGGTGTCCTCATGGCCGCGGCAGGCGATAAGGGATCAGATGAGGCCGCCCAGTCTGAAGCAGGTGTAAGGACATGTGTGAGCGGCAAACATATTTAGTGCACCAGGGCACGAATCCCAGCACCGCAGTGTGATTTTTTAAAAACACACTGTGGGTCTGGGATTCATGTCCATCGCTAACCACAACGGCCAACATGAAATGAGGTCATAAGACAGGAAGCGCTCACAGCGCATGGCCAAAGGATCACAAGAGCGCAGACTCCTGTACAGCAACTAACAACGCTCAGGAAGCTGCGCCCATGCAAAAAGGTGTTGTTTTCGACACCTGTGCTGCTTTTCTTTAAAAAGACAAGTCACGCCTCCACTACTGATTAACAGTATAATGGGCTAAATAGTCTACGTGTTGCATTCAGCTTGTGTAAGTAGAAAAATTAATAGAGCAACCTTTTACTTGTGCAGCATTAATGCTGCAGAAGGAGTGGCTCTTGTACTTTGTAACACCTGAGGGGGGGTTAAAGGTAACCTTTGAAATTGGTTCAACTAGGCTTCGGCCTACACTCTGCTCCTCTCCTCCTCCTGCTGACCCTGGGCTCTAACAACGCTAGTTTTTGCCCGGAAATGCTAGCTGCACAGAGAAAAACACCAGCCAATGTGTTAGTGGGGTTCAGCACCGCCAGCTGTTCCCCCGCTGTGTAGCCGGCATCGTGTCCAGCACAAGCCACGCTGGCACAACCGACCAAAAGCTGCCACCAGTGCAGGCTTCGGCCTACACTTTGCTCCTCTCCTCCTCCTCCTGCTGACCCTGGGCTCAAACACCGCTAGTTTTTGCCCGGAAATGCTAGCTGCACAGAGAAAAACACCAGCCAATGTGTTAGTGGGGTTCAGCACCGCCAGCTGTTCCCCTGCTGTGCAGCTTGCAACGTGACCTGCAAATGCCACGCAGGCACATGAACTGAAATTGAAGGGAGCCTGGCCCCCACCCCCAGGTGTTTATATGTATAACAGCCACCTTGTACAGCAGTACTGCTGCATTTGTACAAGGTGGCTGATGTTTTCTCCTTGCCCACGTGGAACTCAACACATACAAAATGTGTCTCTTTGAGACCATTCCACTGTCCCTGAGGTGTGACTTTCCTTTCTAATGATACGCAGCACCCCCCTTGGTAGCGCTTCCCGTCTTCTGACATCATTGGTTGGCTACTTGCGCCTGTTCGTCCGCCCTGCCTGAATAAAATGCTCCTCGTTGTCTTAATTATTTTGACTGCGAGGGTGTGATTGATGGGCACGAGCAGTGCATATCTTCGCCTGTCTTAACTCATCTCCTTCCGCCTTCTTCAGACTGTGCAGCCTCATGGCCGCGGCATGCGAGAAGGGATCAGCAGAGGCCGCCCAGTCTGAAGCAGGTGTAAGGACGTGTGTGAGCGGCCAAAATATTTACTGCTCAAGGCCACGAATCCCAGCACCGCAGTGTGGCTTTATGAAAAGACACTGTGGGTCTGGGATTTATGGCCATCGTTAACCGCACCGGCCAACATGAAATGATGTCATAAGATGGGCAGCGCTAACAGGGCATTGCCAAGGGATAACACAAGAGCGCAGACTCCTGTACAGCAAATAACAACGCTCAGGAAGCTGCGCCAAGCACCAAGGCGTTATTTTGGACACCTGTGCTGCGTCTCATCAAAAAACCAAGTCACGCATCCACTACAGTTTGACTGTAGAATGGGGTAAATTGTGTATGTCTTTCATTCAGCGTGTGCAAGTAGACAAATTAATAGAGCAACCTTTCACTTGTGCAGCATTAATACTGCACAAGGTGTGTCTCTTGTACTTTGTAACACCTGAGGGGGGGGTTAAAGGTTTCCTTTGAAATTGGTTCAACTAGGCTTCGGCCTACACTCTGCTCCTCTCCTCCTCCTCCTGCTTCAACACGGGCTCTAACATCGCTAGTTTTTGCCCGCAAGTGCTAGCTGCACAGAGAAAAACACACGCCATTGTGTTAGTGGGGTTCAGCAACGCCAGCTGTTCCCCCAGTGTGTAGCCGGCAAAGTGTCCTGCAAACGCAACGCAGACACAAAGCTGCCTCCAGTGCAGGCTTCGGCCTACACTCATCTCCCCCTGCTTACCCTTTGCTCCAACACCGCTAGTTGGGGCTCTAGGAAGACAATCTTTAATAGGCAAGGCAACGCATCTGGGTTCCAGCACCGCCAGCTGGTTCTCGGCAGTGTTCTTGTCACAGGTACTCCCTCGTGCCAAGCCTGGTTTCAGCACCGTCAGCTGTTTCCGGGTTGTGTCAAGCTCACTGAGACACCTATGCTTGCCTCGTCGTGGTGCGGTCGGGTTAGCCAACTCCAGGGTGCCTCCAGTTTAGGAGCTTCCTATGTGGGCTGCGTGAACTGGTAGTCAAGGCTGGTTCTGTAGTGCCAGTAGGCCCAGCTCCCCCTGTAAGACTGTTGGGGTTCGGTAACTGCGGCTGCCTCGCGGCCTAGCTGTTCTCTCCTCTCCTGTGGGCCTTGGGGTCCACCACCTGGTTCCAGCACCGTCAGCTGGTTCCGGGCCGAGCCTTTGGCTTAGGTGCCTCCTCCTGGGTATCCGAGTTCCACCAACGCCAGGTGGCCCTTGGTAGTGCTTTCAGGCACGGGTACCTCCTGCTTAGTAACCGGGTTCCAGTAACGTCAGCTGGTCCTTGGTAGTTCCATTGGCTCTTGGACCTTCGGCTACCCATCCGGGTTCCAGTACTGTCAGCTGGTTCTCGGCAGTGTCTTTTGCTCTTGTACCTTCTGCTCCCCATCCTGGTTCCAGTAACGTCAGCTGGTTCCGGGCAGAGCCTTTGGCTTAGGTGCCTCCTTCTGGGTATCCGAGTTCCGCCAACGTCAGGCGGTCCTTGGTAGTGCTTTTTAGCACGGGTACCTCCTGCTTAGTAACCGGGTTCCAGTAACGTCAGCTGGTCCTCGGTAGTTCCATAGGCTCTTGAACCTTCGGGTAGCCATCCGAGTTCCAGTTCCATCAGCTGGTTCTTGGCATTTTCTCAGCCTTCTTGTACCTTCTGCTACATTTCCAAGTTGAAGACCCTAACGTCGACAACCCGGAAGACCACCCCGATGACGACGACCCGGAAGACCACCCCGATGACGACGACGACGGCGGAGACGACGACGGCTGAGACGACGACGGCGGAGATGACGACACTGGAGACGACGACCCTGGAGACGACGACATGGAAGACCGAGAAGCAGAAGAACAAGAGGCTGCAGAACAAAGAGCAGAAGAACATTAAGCATAAGACTTAATATCAGAGCAAAAGATATTATCTAAATTATATGCAGAAGAAGACTAAGCAGTGTATGGGGGTGAGTCCGTTCCTCCTCGTGGTGCCCCTGGATAAAGCCTGATGCTGCAGGCCAAACTGAACGCGGACAAATGTAACTTTTGTGACTGGCAGAACGGAAGGTGTAATCTTCCAACTTTTATAGATAACAACTACGGGAATGCCTGTCACAAATGAGAATATGATGAAGAAGTAGAATAGGAAGAATAATAACAGTGGAATAAAAAGAATATGTAGAATAGGAAGAATAATAATAGTTGAATAAAATGAATATGAAGAATGTAATAAAAAAAAAATAGGTAGAAGATGAAGAAGAAGATGAATAAGGTGAAGAAGAAGTTGATGTCAAAGATGCTGATGATGATGAAGATGAAAGTGTGGGAAAAGTAAAAAAAAAAAAGAAAAAAAAAGAAGGGGAAGGGCGTGGAATAGTGAAACATCAATATCTGACAAAATAAAAAAAAATTTACATACTCAATATCTTTTTCACTCCGAACGTCTTAAAAAAAACAAAAAACATGCTATTCTATTTGATTGGGCTAAACCTCATTGCCTTTAATGTCTCCGCCACCTCCCACAATACATCCTACATTATTCTTAGTTGTTTTCCTTCATGTAGAATGAACCTACAAGGAAAGAAAGGGTTTATTTTAATTCCGATATTTTGGTCCCATTGACTTGCATTGGGATCGGGTATCGGTATCGGTGATATCCGATATTTTTTGAATATCGGCCGATCCAAACCGATACCGATACTTTCCGATATCGGAAGGTATCGCTCAACACTAGCGATGACCCTGACAGGTATATTATCTCTTAAGTGCTAAGGCAAACATTCTATCTTTATTCAAGTGCAAAGTTTTCCGTCTAATCCCCATGGGTTACTTTATTCTCTTTATTTTATCAAAAGTGCATCAGGATATCAGTACTCACTATCAGCTATGTTGAAACACCTTTCTAACTAAATTCAAACTTCGACTTTCCTTAAAATTTACTATGTTAACTCTTTAATATATTCTAGCAAAGTGCAACGATTAAACATTCCCTTTAAGGGTTCCAACAATATTCAAGTCTCTTTCTTTTTGAGGTAGTGCAAAGTATCAATCACATTAATATTCAAGTCAATTAAAACTTTAGAACAGCAGCAACGATGCGAGGGACCCGTCATTAATCATCAACGTTGGCTTGGACAGGCTACAAGGCGTGTATCCAGACCTTGAATCCTGCTGTGCCAACAGGTTTTTCTTCAAGTCTCTGAAAAGCAAAACACTTTCTAGCAACATTAGAAACAGTCTCTTTAGAAGCAGTATCTTTAAAAGCTTCTTTTTGCAAAACCAGTAGGAAGCACCTTTAAGAAGGTGCAAACTATTTACAAGCAAAGTTCTGATCATGCACAGTTCATGATTCTCAGTTCGTTAAGGCAACTTAACCCCTTTACCCCCAAGGGTGGTTTGCACGTTAATGACCGGGCCAATTTTTACAATTCTGACCACTGTCCCTTTATGAGGTTATAACTCTGGAACGCTTCAACGGATCCCAGTGATTCTGACATTGTTTTCTCGTGACATATTGTACTTCATGACAGTGGTAACATTTCTTTGATATTACCTGCGTTTATTTGTGAAAAAAACGGAAATTTGGCGAAAATTATGAAAATATCTCAATTTTCCAAATTTGAATTTTTATGCAATTAAATCACAGAGATATGTCACACAAAATACTTAATAAATAACATTTCCCACATGTCTACTTTACATCAGCACAATTTTGGAACCAAAATTTTTTTTTGTTAGGGAGTTATAAGGGTTAAAAGTTGAACAGCAATTTCTCATTTTTACAACACCATTTTTTTTAGGGACCACATCTCATTTGAAGTCATTTTGAGGGGTCTATATGAGAGAAAATACCCAAGTGTGACACCATTCTAAAAACTGCACCCCTCAAGGTGCTCAAAACCATATTCAAGAAGTTTATTTACCCTTCTGGTGCTTCACAGGAATTTTTGGAATGTTTAAATAAAAATGAACATTTAACTTTTTTTCACAAAAAATTTACTTCAGCTCCAATTTGTTTTATTTTACCAAGGGTAACAGGAGAAAATGGACATCAAAAGTTGTTGTACAATTTGTCCTGAGTACACTGATACCCAATATGTGGGGGCAAACCACTGTTTGGGCGCATGACAGAGCTCGGAAGCGAAGGAGCGCCGTTTGACTTTTCAATGCAAAATTGACTGGAATTGAGATGGGACACCAAGTTGCGTTTGGAGAGCCCCTGATGTGCCTAAACATTGAAACCCCCCACAAGTGACACCATTTTGGAAAGTAGACCCCCTAAGGAACTTATCTAGAGGTGTGGTGAGCACTTTGACCCACCAAGTGCTTCACAGAAGCTTATAATGCAGAACCGTAAAAATAAAAAATCATATTTTTTCACAAAAATTATTTTTTCGCCCCCAATATTTTATTTTCCCACGGGTAAGAGAAGAAATTGGACCCCAAAAGTTGTTGTACAATTTGTCCTGAGTACGCTGATACCCCATATGTGGGGGTAAACCACTGTTTGGGTGCATGGGAGAGCTCGGAAGGGAAGGAGCGCCGTTTGACTTTTCAATGCAAAATTGACTGGAATTGAGATGGGACGCCATGTTGCGTTTAGAGAGCCACTGGTGTGCCTATACACCATTTTGGAAAGTAGACCCCCTAAGGAACTTATCTAGATGTGTTTTGAGCGCTTTGACCCACCAAGGGCTTCACAGAAGTTTATAATGCAGAGCCGTAAAAATAAAACACACATTTTTTCCCACAAAAATTATTTTTTAGCCCCCAGTTTTGTATTTTCCCAAGGGTAACAGGAGAAATTGGACCCCAAAATTTGTTGTCCAATTTGTCCTGAGTGCGCTGATACCCCAAAAGTGGGGGGGAACCACTGTTTGGGCGCATGGGAGGGCTCGGAAGGGAAGGAGCGCCATTTGGAATGCAGACTTAGATGGAATGGTCTGCAGGTGTCACATTGCGTTTGCAGAGCCCCTAATGTACCTAAAAAGTAGAAACCCCCCACAAGTGACACCATTTTGGAAAGTATACCCCCTAAGGAACTTATCAAGATGTGTGGTGAGCGCTTTGACCGACCAAGGGCTTCACAGAAGTTTATAATGCAGAGCCATAAAAATAAAACAAAAATTTTTTCCCACAAAAATTATTTTTAGCCCTCAGTTTTGTATTTTCCCGAGGGTAACAGGAGAAATTGGACCCCAAAATTTGTTGTCCAATTTGTCCTGAGTACGCTAATACCCCATATGTGGGGGGAACCACCGTTTGGGTGCATGGGAGGGCTCGGAAGGGAAGGAGTGCCATTTGGAATGCAGACTTAGATGGAATGGTCTGCAGGCGTCACATTGCGTTTGCAGAGCCCCTAATGTACCTAAACAGTAGAAACCCCCCACAAGTGACCCCATATTGGAAACTAGACCCCCCCAGGGAACTCATCTAGATGTGTTGTGAGAACTTTGAACCCCCAAGTGTTTCACTACAGTTCATAATGCAGAGCCGTGAAAATAAAAAATCTTTTTTTTTCCCCACAAAAATTATTTTTTAGCCCCCAGTTTTGTATTTTCCAAAGGGTAACAGGAAAAATTGGACCCCAAAAGTTGTCCTATTTGTCCTGAGTACGCTGATACCCCATATGTTGGGGTAAACCCCTGTTTGGGCACACGGGAGAGCTCGGAAGGGAAGGAGCACTGTTTTACTTTTTCAACGCAGAATTGGCTGGAATTGAGATCGGGCGCCATGTCGTGTTTGGAGAGCCCCTGATGTGCCTAAACAGTGGAAACCCCCCAATTGTAACTGAAACCCTAATCCAAACACACCCCTAACCCTAATTCCAACGGTAACCCTAACCACACCTCTAACCCTGACACACCCCTAACCCTAATCCCAACCCTATTCCCAACTGTAAATGTAATCTAAACCCTAACCCTAACTTTAGCCCCAACCCTAACTGTAGCCCCAACCCTAACCCTAACCCTAGCCCTAGCCCTAACCCTAGCCCTAACCCTAACCCTAACCCTAGCCCTAACCCTAACCCTAGCACTAACCCTAACCCTAGTCATAACCCTAGTCCTAACCCTAACCCTAGCCCTAACTCTAGCCCTAACCCTAGCTCTAACCCTAACCCTAGCCCTAACCCTAGCCCTAACCCTAACCCTAGCCCTAACCCTAGCCCTAACCCTAGCCCTAATGGGAAAATGGAAATAAATACATTTTTTTAATTTTTCCCTAACTAAGGGGGTGATGAAGGGGGGTTTGATTTACTTTTATAGCGAGTTTTTTAGCGGATTCTTATGATTGGCAGCCATCACACACTGAAAGACGCTTTTTATTGCAAAAAATATTTTTTGCGTTACCACATTTTGAGAGCTATAATTTTTCCATATTTTCGTCCACAGAGTCATGTGAGGTCTTGTCTTTTGCGGGACGAGTTGACGTTTTTATTGGTAACATTTTCGGGCATGTGACATTTTTTGATCGCTTTTTATTCCGATTTTTGTGAGGAAGAATGACCAAAAACCAGCTATTCATGAATTTCTTTTGGGGGAGGCGTTTATACCGTTCCGCGTTTGGTAAAATTGATAAAGCAGTTTTATTCTTCGGGTCAGTACCATTACAGCAACACCTCATTTATATAATTTTTTTATGTTTTGGCGCTTTTATACGATAAAAACTATTTTACAGAAAAAATAATTATTATTGCATCGCTTTATTCTCAGGACTATAACTTTTTTATTTTTTTGCTGATGATGCTGAATGGTGGCTCGTTTTTTGCGGGACAAGATGACGCTTTCAGCGGTACCATGGATATTTATATCTGTCTTTTTGATCGCGTGTTATTCCACTTTTAGTTCGGCGGTATGATAATAAAGCGTTGTTTTTTGCCTCGTTTTTTTTTTTTTTCTTACGGTGTTTACTGAAGGGGTTAATTAGTGGGCCAGTTTTATAGGTCGGGTCGTTACGGACGCGGCAATACTAAATATGTGTACTTTTATTGTTTTTTTTTTTTATTTAGATGAAGAAATGTATTTATGGGAATAATATTTTTTTTTCCATTATTTAGGAATATTTTTTTTTTTTTTTTACACATTTGGAAAAAATTTTTTTAACTTTTTTATTTTGTCCCAGGGGGGGACATCACAGATCAATGATCTGACAGTTTGCATAGCACTCTGTCAGATCACTGATCTGACTTGCAGCGCTGCAGGCTTCACAGTGCCTGCTCTGAGCAGGCTCTGTGAAGCCACCTCCCTCTCTGCAGGACCCGGATCCGCGGCCATCTTGGATCCGGGGCTGGAGCAGGCAGGGAGGGAGGTAAGACCCTCGCAGCAACGCGATCACATCGCGTTGCTGCGGGGTTCTCAGGGAAGCCCGCAGGGAGCCCCCTCCCTGCGGGAAGCTTCCCTGTACCGCTGGCACATCGCGATCATCTTTGATCGCTGTGTGCCGGGGTTTAATGTGTCGGGGGCGGTCCGTGACCGCTCCTGGCACATAGTGCCGGATGTCAGCTGCGATAAGCAGCTGACACCCGGCCGCGATCGGTGGCGCTCCCCCCTTGAGCGCTGCCGATCGTATATGACGTACTATCCCGTCGGTGGTCATAGGGGCCCACCCCACCTCGACAGGACAGTACGTCTGATGTCAGAAAGGGGTTAAAACTGAGGACCCCTTTAAGGAATAACCCTGGCCGGGTTAAAAAAAACTTTAATAGCAAAAAGGCAACAATGAACTATTTACAGTCAGTGTTTGAGTTTTTCTGTGGTTTACTGGGGTAGCACCGGTAATGGCAGTCCCTTAGGGTGCGGGCAGCTACCAGGTGCTACGTGTGGGGCACCTTCACTTCTGATGGGGATCTACGTACCCACTGATCTCTGTTCCACAACAGCTTGAGTGCAGGTGATGGTTGGTCCTGTGGCTACTGCAGTCTCTGTAGGGGTAATAGTACATGCCGTAGTCTTTGTAGTAGTGCAGGCAGGGGTGACAGTAAGAGTGGTGGTAGCTGCAGCTACTTTAGCACAAGGGGGCGCTGTCACTGCATGAGGAGACATGTCTGGTGTCTTGGGGCTAGACAGTTTTGAGATGGGGTCTCTGTATTTATGCACATTGAAGGCATTCCATCCATTTGCGCCAAAGTGCCTGGTGTATGTGACTCAATCCCCTGGGTACAGATTCCTATCCGGGTGTCCTTCCCAAAGGTGGGACTCCACGTAACTCCTGTTTATGAAGATCTCAGCATAGAGACCAGACTCCTTTATAAACCCCCAGTCTTTTTGTAGTCTGAAAGCTACCACGGTGCCCTGCTTCAGCGGTTGGCCTGGTTGGCTTGGTAGTCTTTTCGGGTCTGGGCCTTAGGTTGCAAGTCCCGCTCATCAAAGGCTCTACGCTGGGCTTGGTACTCCTCTTCTTATTCCTCCCACCTGCGGGCGAGTTGTTGCTTGCACTCGTCCCAGCTCAGGGCTTCTAGGGTTTACCACTCACTCTTCCTCCTCCCAGGGAACCCCATGAGGTCATGTTTGGGATTGACCCAGCGGTAAATAGTCTTTTCAGCTTATACCTCCCCAGGTAAGTTGGTGGGTTGAATCGGGGCCTTTAGGAACTGCTCCATCCCTGTAGGCTGGTCCCATTGCCCCAAGTTTTGGATCCTGCTGAGACCCGTAGTGAGGTGGTGCTGCAATAGGGCCTACCAAGAGTTCATCGGCTACTGGGGCAGGGTTGGTGTCCTTATCTGCCGCTGTGGTATCTCCGGTGCTGGTCTTCTCCATCCATGTTGGAGGCTGTTGGACAGGGAGCTGCGCTGGTAATTCCTCCGCGGGTGCTGTCTAGCAAGTGGCTTTGGCGCCCAGCTGCATCTGCAGGAGCTGGTCAATAAGCTCTTCCACTCCAGACTGCAGGAATTCAGGGCCAACTGGTGGGATCTGGCCGCTGCTCCTTTCCAGGTGTCTGGGGGAGTCCTCCGCTTCCACCCCACCCTCTGGTTCCTGGCTGCTGGCCATGGCATCTTCCACGCTGCTCCCTTCGTCCTGGTCTCTTTCCCGCTCTCTCCTCCAGGGGTGGTTCCTTCTTCTTGGTCTCCTCCCGCCATTTAGGATTAGAAGGCGGATCTCTGTTGCTGACGGACGCGACCTCAGGGTACAGAGGTATTTGGACTGGGCGGCCATTATTTTTCGCGCTTCTCAGTTAGTTCTCGCCCACAATCGCACGCCCTTCTTCTCCAGCGCGCCTCATGGTGCTGTAATGGCGGCAGTTTTGGCGGCAATTTTGGCAGTCTTTTGCAATACACAGTCTTTAAATAAATCACAGTTCAGGCACAATTCTGGCACAGTCTCTAGACACACATGACCCGATTTATGGGGTCTAGTAGATCCTGTTCGTGACGCCAAAGTTGGATCGCCCCATGGGCCAGGGGGGTACTCGGTACCAGGTCCTTCGGTTTGCAGGGGGATGTCATGGTGGCTGACCTGGTCCGTTGCCCTGGGACGTCCGTGTAAAAGGGAAAGGTCTTTAATGGGAATGTTCATGACGCCACTTGTGGTATTTGGTCAGGGTGACCGACGCTGCTTTAAGGGGTCCGCTAGGGTGATGTTATGGCAGCTAGATGGTGTACCTTCCCACAGGTGAAGTATGTCCCCAGGGCTTCCCAGTGTGTAGATGGTGATATGGTGAATGGCGCAGAGACTATTGAGGACAAACGGTAGCAGTCTTTTTACCTTTACTGAAGACTTTAGCATCCACAGTCCAGAGCACCAGATCACAGGGCAGGCAGAGTCCGGCCGGTTTGGAGGCAAGTCCAGAGTCCCCTTTGTCCAGGTGGAAATCAATAGCCTTCCTTTGTGCTGTAGTGGTGAAGTCCCTTACTGCATAAGCTTCAAATAAGGGCCTCACAGATGTGGTGTCTCTCTCTCTCTGTCCCCCGTAGTCAGATAGGACAAAACCCATATGATTGGTGGCTTGAGCCTGTTTATAGGGATTCTAGCATGCCCCGGCCTCTGAGGGGTGCCACCGTGCCTCCTGGGTGTAGATGCGAACAGGTAACCTGCAATTATCTGTCTTGCCGGTCTCAGAAATAAGGCATAGAGATCCTTATTCCCTTGGTGTTCTGGCTACTGGGAATTTGCACCTCAGAAGGAGGCAGCCTGTTCGGGGCTGGTCCCCTTCTGGTATCCTCTCCTTTGCTTCGACTTTCTTCATGCTCACTGCAATACAGTTCTGCCTTTCAATGTCTCTTCCTGGGAGTTGTAGCACATCAGGCTACATGGCTCCTCTAACCTTCCATCCTCCTCAGACTCTGGTCTGGAACTGAACTAAGCTGAGCTCCGCCAGCAACTGACTCCTATCTGGAACTAACTAACTTTCCCTACAGACTACCAGTTATATATATGTGGAGAGTGACCTAATAAATAGGAGCAAAAGCTCCCCCCCTGGTGGCCTGGAGTATGAAATGTGTTGCATGTTTGTGATACCTGGATGCAGTTATCCTTCTTTGCCTCCAAACGTAGCATCACTCTCCCCGAGAGGAAAGCAATACCACTACAATGACCAGGACCCTGGGGCGCCGCATGTGTTTATAGTAGACAGCAAAGCCAATAGCTAAATTAAGAAGCAGGCATGCAAGGAAACTTCGTGGAGAATCAGAAGGAATAAAATAAGAGGGTGTCACCAGAACTGTAGATGCTGTGGCCAAGTAGCACTGTGGTCAAGATGGTACTGTGCAGCATGAGCTGAATAAGTAAGTCATGTTCTCATATTGTGTAGCGCTATGCTGGCTAAAAGGAGGAGCTGCAACAAGGGCCATAGTGGCCAGGAAACAAGTTACACTGCAGGATATTCAGCAGACTGCCTAGGACAGTAATGCACAGAGCCAAATCTAGGACTGTCCTACTTTATCAGGGGCAGTTGTGGGCTATGAACACACTACTCTTTAAAACTTTGCAAACCCACAGACGATTTAGCATTAATGAAAATTCACACTTTTGTTTCTAAGGACCAAATATATAGACCATGCACTCATAATATGGCCATTCAAATTGACATATACAGTATAAATATTATTCAGATTGTCAGAAAACAGAATACTAGATACTTGTCATTACAAAAAACATACACACACAGAAAAAATAGACAATATACACACATCAAAAACATACTACAAGATGCTTTAGAGGTCCATTATGAAATTACATTTTGAAACATGCAATGAATTGAGACCTGCCTGTCATGAAGCAAATAATTATTGTAAAAGCTTAAGGATTATGATGAGCAGCACCAAGGAGCACTTTAGTGAAGAGATGAAAAGATTAAATGATGTATCAAGGATAAAACAATATAAAAGCACTCATCTTTAGAATACATAGTTAAAGCCATAGATGGAAGAATAGTTACTTCATTAGAACATTTTTTTTAAACAATACAAAATATTTATAGTAAAGTTTCTTGGAATCCTTCTGAAGAGTTGCAACAATTTAAAATTTGATTAAATCAATAGATAATGTATAATTTATAGCGATTAATTGAAAGATTCTGTATACAAGATAAGGCAGAGATAAAAGTCAATTTTGCTACGGTTAAATAAGACTTCGAAACATTTTCCAGATAACAAATGAAAGGGCCATTTTATAGCAATAATTTGTTCGACCATTTGAATCATAATTAATCAAAAATGTTACTTTTGAATGTGTTCAAAGCAGAATGTCTTATACAGTAGTATCATTGCATTGAAACATTAACCAACCATGTAAGCTATAAAATATAAAGAAAAATATTGTGAAATGGGGAAGTTTGGAAAATATACTTTTAGATCTTGCTCTATCGCCTCTAAATATACCAAAAAATCAAACACTGTTTATATCTAAGTTTTAAAATATCTATGTTTATTATGCCCTTGATTAATCAAGGCTGATGTTTTGCATGCCAGTCTTGATAAACTATGCGCTCAAACAAGATATGCACCAAGTTATTAAGAGGCATGCATCTCTTAATGAATTAGGTGTATATTTTAATTGCCACCCATCATCAACAGGAATGCAAGTCCAGTCTCGATTAGAGTGCATTTTGTTACAAATTATGTCACTCTCGTGGCGTATTTTATGAAAAAATTGTCAACCACTTTTTGCCATGCCCTGTCCTGCCTGAACTTGCCCACTTTTCCTAAACTGTCAAAAAAGCCCAGTTTTCTTTTTTTGCAACTTTGAGATGAGCAATTTTTTTTTTAAATTGAACCCCTTCATGACCTTGGGATTTTTTGTTTTTCCGTGTTCGTTTTTCGCTCCCCTCCTTCCCAGAGCCATACCTTTTTTATTTTTCCGTCAATTTGGCCATATGAGGGCTTATTTTTTGCGGGACGAGTTGTACTTTTGAACGACATCATTGGTTTTAGCATGACGTGTACTAGAAAATGGGAAAAAAAATTCCAAGTGCGGTGAAATTGCAAAAAAAGTACAATCCCGCACTTGTTTTTTGTTTGGCTTTTTTGCTAGGTTCACTAAATGCTAAAACTGACCTGCCATTATGATTCTCCAGGTCAGTACGAGTTCATAGACACCTAACATGACTAGGTTATATTTTACCTAAGTGGTGAAAAAAAATTCCAAACTTTGCTAAAAAAAAAAATAAAAAATTGCGCCATTTTCCGATACCCGTAGCGTCATTTTTCATGATCTGGGGTCGGTTGCAGGCTTATTATTTGCGTGCCGAGATGATGTTTTTAATGATAGCAATTTGGTGCAGATACGTTCTTTTGATCGCCCGTTATTGCATTTTAATGCAATGTCGCGGCGACCAAAAAAACATAATTCTGGCATTTCAAATTTTTTTCTCGCTACGCTGTTTAGCGATCAGGTTAATGCTTGTTTTTAGTTGATAGATCGGGCGATTCTGAGCGCGGCGATACCAAATATGCGTAGATTTGATATTTTTTTTATTGATTTATTTTGATTGGGGCAAAAGGAGGGTGATTTAAACTTTTATATTTTTTTTATTTTTTTCACATTTTTTTTTACTTTTTTTTTTTTACTTTTGCCATGCTTCAACAGCCTCCATGGGAGGCTAGAAGCAGGCACACCACGATCGCCTCTGCTACATAGCAGCGATCTGCTGTTCGCTGCTATGTAGCTGAAAATCAGGTGTGCTGTGAGCGCCGACCACAGGGTGGCGCTCACAGCTGTCGGCGATCAGTAACCATAGAGGTCTCAAGGACCTCTATGGTTACAATTCTGAAGCATCGCCGACCTCCGATCATGTGACGGGGGTCGGCGATGATGTCATTTCCGGCCGCCCGGCCAGAAGCGGTGGTTAAATGCCGCTGTCTGCGTTTGACAGCGGCATTTAACTAGTTAATAGGCGCGGGCAGATCGCGATTCTGCTCGCGCCTATTACGGGCACATGTCAGCTGTTCAAAACAGCTGACATGTCCCGGCTTTGATGCGGGCTCACCGCCGAAGCCCGCACCAAAGCAGAGGATCTGATCTCGGACGTACTATCCCGTCCGAGGTCAGAAAGGGGTTAAAGGGACTCTGTCACCTGAATTTGGAGGGAAGAATTTTCAGCCATGGAGGCGGGGTTTTTGGGTGTTTGATTCACCCTTTCCTTACCTGCTGGCTGCATGCTGGCTGCAATATTGGATTGAAGTTCATTCTCTGTCCTCTGTAGTACATGCCTGCACAAAGCAATCTTGCCTTACGCAGGCGTGTACTATGGAGGACAGAGAATGAACTTCAATCCAATATTGCAGGCAGCATGCAGCAAGCAGGTAAGGAAAGGGTGAATCAAACACCCGAAAACCCCGCCTCTATGGCTGAAAATTGTTCCCTAAAAATTCAGGTGAGAGAGTCCCTTTAAACAAATTTACTCCAGAAATCTGAGGAACCGCGCCCAATGTAATATGTCTTATGACATTTTGGATATAAAATGTCATTAACAGTTGCTGTACCCAGTGTCTTTATGTAAGTGACAAATGAAAACATAATAAATTTGTGACTGAGCAATGGTTACTGTGTGCTAATTATTACTAATTCTTCCATTACACTTGTTCTTTCAAATTTAAACAGGGAGTAGAACTTATGACTATAACTCTGGAACAAATATTCCATGTATCGTTTAGTGGCCAGTAAAGATGAACAAATTAATTTAAGGTGAATTGAACTTGCGACAAAATTTTGGGAATTTGCTGAACATGGAAACTTCAAACAGTTTGAAATTTGTGCGAATATTCTAAAATGGCTTTCACCATTACGGATCCCAGAGCCAGCAACACAACTTGGCATTAGAACTGAGTTCTCCATCTCTTCTATCCACACATTTTTTGTTCATCTCTTCCAATACATCAAGGGAAATGCTTTCTGGGGAAGTATCTTCCATACGCCCTGGAGTGTTGTGAGTTAGGGGGCTAAGGGAAGGACTAATCAGAACAATGACTGCAGCTGATGATGTCACTTTCAGAGGCTACAGTATCTTCCCATTTCAGAGGTTACTAATGCTGGGATGACTGCTGGTAGAAATGGCAGTGGTGCTGCTGCTAGCACATTCCAAATTGTTTGTCTTGGTGGGAGCAGTTTTTTATATCATGTTACCATGTCCATTGCAAGTGTCATATTTGTTTTAACATACAGTTTGAACCCAAATACAATATTTATTATCTTTACAACGATTTGTTACCATCTACACCTAACCCACCTTGGAAAACTATGGAATTAGCCACAAATTGATGGCAGAGTTCACTTTTTGACCAAAAAGGCTAATGCAACACCAATTTCCATTATTGTGTCATGTATTTGTTTCCAATTTGATAATTTAAACAGAAAGGCCAAACAGACTTGCATTATTAAAATTTTCCGTTTTCTATAATCATTTGTTTTCAAGTGTTCAGTTGAGACAAATTAATTCCTTTTGCCCAACATGAAACACGTAACATCATCAAGTGCTACGTTGAGGTAAGCTAAAAAGACATCAGCCCACAGTATAGTCGTTTACAGTTGCCAAAAATAAAAAGTCAGTCAAAAAGAAATAGAATAGGTCAAAATTGTATGCTTTTAAATTACTATTTTTTTAACCACGATTATCCTCTGCAACCAAAAGAATCTAACCACAATGCTACTTTGTTTGTTAAGTAAATGAATGGCAAATAATTTACAGCAATAGCCAAAAGTATTGTTGTGGCACATATGATTGTTACATTTGACTACTGAAACAGTTGATTTGATGATGTTTGATTTTTTCATCCCACTTTGAAAAAAATGCAACATAATCCAAATGCCTTGTCGCAAAGTAGGCATTCATAGGTTCACACATGGAAATGAAAATAGAGCAAAAGCTTACAGTAAAATTGTGGGGTGTACAATTGATAAACAATACTACTTAAAATTAATTCAACATGTTAAAAAGAATGATAAGAAAAGCTTTTTAGTTTCAAATCACTAAAACAAGCAAAAAGGTGTAAAAGGTGGATGTATCTGGATGGTGTGTTTGGGTCTAAAATTTGACAACTACAACAAAGAATTGTGAAAAAAAGAAGACACTTTTTAACACAGACACTTTATGAAGTAGAGCACTGTTTTAGAATTTCTAGATCTAAACATTTGTGATTTGCATTTTATTTCCTTCACCTCGAGCCATTTTCAGTTTTTTCATTTTCATTTTTTCCCTTCTTCCAAGAGCCAATACTGTTTTTTCTTGCAAAAATATAGCAAATTGACAGCTTGTTTTCTGTGTGATGAGTAGTACTTTTCAAAAACACCACTGAGACTAAGAACACTTGAGTGTTCGAAACGTGTACAGTTTAGGTAGGCACTCTCCTTCAGGTATATCCAGTGTTTGTATGTCTATAGCCTATTTCTATTTTAAATGAATGATTTTACCTTTTGTTGCTGGATCCCCCTTTTTTCCAAATGTGCATCTCTAGGCATTTGGCAGAGACGCAAATCCGTGCTCAAGATTTCCTGGACTCATAAGGAAAGTCATCTACAGGGTGAGCTAAATATATCTTTTTTTCTTTATTCTGATCTCTACATCCAAAAGATAAGTGAACCATGACTTGCTTTTTCACCTCTGTTTAGGGGATCCTTCTATTTTTGGGGATGCTATGTGTGTGTCTCTGGTCACCTGGTGTTTTCATGCTTACATGCAGATTGGGTCTATGCCTTAAATTTAATGTGGTTCTAGCACCCATTGCAGCACTTGGTATTTCTATACATTTGAAACTACACTGATGTACATAAGTAAACTTTGAATATTCCTAAGTGCCTTTATCTGATCGTCGTTTTCTGGGGCAGGGTATACCCTAATGAATGACTTATATACCGTGTATTTTTAACCCCGTCTACTAATAAGTGACCAGTGCACCATACTTTCATTTTTGCCATTTGGGAAGGGGCTGAACTGCACATTCGTATTCCCCTCCAGATTACTGAATTATACTAAGGCATGGAAGTATGGTATATGACCAAAATTACATCTTTTTGACATATGGACAAACTTGTATATTTTTTGACACCACATTAGTCTTATTGTGGAACTGCATTTGCCTTTGACATATAATTGGGTTGCTGTGTGATTGGTTGTTTTATGGTCTATTACAAGATATGTTAGGGGAGTACTAAGGGGATTTAGGGCAAACCGTCAACGAGTGGGGGCGCCTTACCACAGAAACTAAGGGTGCCTACCTCCGTTAGGTATGACATCTGTTAGGGAATTCTAGAGCATTTTAGCCCATATATTTCATAATTTTCTATTGCTCCTCAAGTGGTGTACCCCTTCCCCTTCTCCCTTTTAGAGTAATCCTCACATTTATGTTGTATTGCTTTTCAGATATGCGTTTTTTTAAACTTTCTATTAAAAGTTATTTAGTAAGAGTCTCTTTTTTCTCTTGTTCTTTGCCTTGAGTGTGGAATGATGCATGCCCCTGTTGGTGCATGTTAAATCCAGCTGTCAGAGATTGACAGTGTGATTTAACAGGTTATCAGTCACAGGTAAGATTTAAATCAACCTTCATATGTCTCGAAAAATGTGGGCTCAGCATGTGATCCCACATCAAAGTCACATACATATGATGTAAATATATGTGAGATGTCGTGAAAGGGTTGAAAAGTAAATACAAAACTATGACTTTACTGCTTGTGATACAAAAGGATCCAGGATTATTTTTTACTAGCAAAGTTAGGACACAGAGTATTAAATTGTTCTCCTGGTTTGCGTTTACAAAGTATAAATATTTTTAAAAAAGGTTGGTATTATGGTGCTCTAGTTTTGTTACTATAGTAAGCTGCAGACCAATTATTTTTTTCAGCCAAACCACAAACTGATTTGCAATGAGCTGCAAATTTCAGAAAATTCAACTTGAGATTGATTTGATTACCTCTATTCATCTCATGTGGGTGACCAAGATGCAATGTAAGATGCTCTGCATTACGAAATTCAAAGCCGACTGTTAATTGTATTATTAAAAATTAATTGCAAATGTTTCCCTTATAGGTAAAGGAGGTTATCCATGACTTTTATATTGAAAGCCTATCTTTAGAATAGGTCATCAATATCTGATTGTGTGGGTGCGACATCTCAACACACCTACTGATCCGCTATTCCCAAATATGGCAGCGACCATATGTGCTCAGCAGCTGCACATCACAGTTCAGTAAAATGTAAACTTGCAATGTACCGATGCTTCACATCTGCTGCCTATTTGAATCAATAGGGGGAGGATGTACAGGTCCCAGTTGCAACCACTATGCAGTTGACAGAGTTGTCTTCTCTATACCTGAGCATTTCCGGATACTGCCATTATTTACAGCTGCGTGGTAGGGAGGTTGGTTATTGTATCTCCTGTAGTGCAGTGGTATCTAGGGTTGAGCGACCTTGACCTTTTTAGAGTCGAGCCGTGTTTCGCGAAACCCGACTATCTTAGAAGTCGAGTCGAGTGGAATCGGCCGATTATCGCGAAAAGTCGGGTATCGCCCGAAACACGAAACCCAATGCAAGTCAATGGGGGAGCATAGTCGGCAGTGAGTGGAGGCCAGGAAAACACCTACACTGCCCATTTTAATGGCAAAAACATCCATTCTTGTTAAAGAAGCTTGTCAATCGTAATTTACCTTATAATAATTGGAAGGCATTTGAAATTGGGGGTCATTTAGCTAAAGTTGTGGGGGGTAGGGCTGGTTCAAGTAATTAGTGGGCCCAGTAAATCTGGACCACGTCACGGCAGTGGAGCAGGGAGAGGTAAGTATTTCAACTTTGCAAGTGCTGTGATCCTGAGCAAGCAGGGGGGGCCCACTCGTTGGCATTGGCACTGGCACAGGGCCCCTCAAAGTACAGCGGTGTGTTTGCACGGCGGGGGCGCCTCCCACCGGCAGCAACACTTTTGCGTACTATGAGAGGCCCTGTGCCAGTGACGTCGCCAACTAGTATTCCTCCCCCCACCTGATGAAGGAACCTGCACTTTCATCTGCACCTTCCTCTTTGTCCCCGTGTAAGGTGGTATGGTATGCGGGAAGAGGAACCTGACTTTCAGCAGGGTCACAATCTTGCTGTGTAGCGTGCACGGGGAATTTTGTGTTATGGGTCAATGTACCAGCAGACTCATCTATCACTGGCTGGGCAATGGGCAGGATGAGGAGGAAACACAGATATAGGCCCAAAGAATAAAGTGGGCTAAATGCAGTTCAAAATTGGTAACACAGGACTAACCAGGGGGCATTGCAGTGGAGGACAACTGGAATGAGAGGCTGACACAGAGAGTAGGCCCAAATCAGTAAGTAGTCGACATGCAGTTCAAAATTGGCAACCGTAGTAAACAGGCGGCCCAGCTTTGTTCAGTTGAGGAGAACAGCAAGGAGTGGCAGACACCGATAGTAGGCCCCAAACCAACTAGTACGCCAAATGCAGTTGTTCCATTTAACCACAATTTAATGAGAGCCTGAAGATAGAAGTTCAGGAAAGGCAACCTGGAGAACACCTTGGAGTGTAACACACCATCTCTCTACACCCCATACCCAATTTGTAGGCCTAATGCAGCGTAGTTTCCAACAACTACTAAACGAGAGCCGGAAGATCGAAGCTCAGGAAAGGCAACCTGGAGAACACCTTGGAGTGGAACACACCATCTCTCTACACCCCATACCCAATTTGTAGGCCTAATGCAGTGTAGTTTCCAAGAACTACTAAACGAGAGCCGGAAGATCGAAGCTCAGGAAAGGCAACCTGGAGAACACCTTGGAGTGGAACACACCATCTCTCTACACCCCATACCCAATTTGTAGGCCTAATGCAGTGTAGTTTCCAACAACTACTAAACGAGAGCATGAAGATCGAAGCATTGGCGAGGAAACCTGGGGAACACCTTGGAGTGGAACACACCATCTCTCTACACCCCATACCCAATTTGTAGGCCTAATGCAGCGTAGTTTCCAACAACTACTAAACGAGAGCCGGAAGATCGAAGCTCAGGAAAGGCAACCTGGAGAACACCTTGGAGTGGAACACACCATCTCTCTACACCCCATACCCAATTTGTAGGCCTAATGCAGTGTAGTTTCCAAGAACTACTAAACGAGAGCCGGAAGATCGAAGCTCAGGAAAGGCAACCTGGAGAACACCTTGGAGTGGAACACACCATCTCTCTACACCCCATACCCAATTTGTAGGCCTAATGCAGCGTAGTTTCCAACAACTACTAAACGAGAGCCGGAAGATCGAAGCTCAGGAAAGGCAACCTGGAGAACACCTTGGAGTGGAACACACCATCTCTCTACACCCCATACCCAATTTGTAGGCCTAATGCAGTGTAGTTTCCAAGAACTACTAAACGAGAGCCGGAAGATCGAAGCTCAGGAAACGCAACCTGGAGAACACCTTGGAGTGGAACACACCATCTCTCTACACCCCATACCCAATTTGTAGGCCTAATGCAGTGTAGTTTCCAACAACTACTAAACGAGAGCATGAAGATCGAAGCATTGGCGAGGAAACCTGGGGAACACCTTGGAGTGGAACACACCATCTCTCTACACCCCATACCCAATTTGTAGGCCTAATGCAGCGTAGTTTCCAACAACTACTAAACGAGAGCCGGAAGATCGAAGCTCAGGAAAGGCAACCTGGAGAACACCTTGGAGTGGAACACACCATCTCTCTACACCCCATACCCAATTTGTAGGCCTAATGCAGTGTAGTTTCCAACAACTACTAAACGAGAGCCGGAAGATCGAAGCTCAGGAAAGGCAACCTGGAGAACACCTTGGAGTGTAACACACCATCTCTCTACACCCCATACCCAATTTGTAGGCCTAATGCAGCGTAGTTTCCAACAACTACTAAACGAGAGCCGGAAGATCGAAGCTCAGGAAAGGCAACCTGGAGAACACCTTGGAGTGGAACACACCATCTCTCTACACCCCATACCCAATTTGTAGGCCTAATGCAGTGTAGTTTCCAAGAACTACTAAACGAGAGCCGGAAGATCGAAGCTCAGGAAAGGCAACCTGGAGAACACCTTGGAGTGGAACACACCATCTCTCTACACCCCATACCCAATTTGTAGGCCTAATGCAGTGTAGTTTCCAACAACTACTAAACGAGAGCATGAAGATCGAAGCATTGGCGAGGAAACCTGGGGAACACCTTGGAGTGGAACACACCATCTCTCTACACCCCATACCCAATTTGTAGGCCTAATGCAGCGTAGTTTCCAACAACTACTAAACGAGAGCCGGAAGATCGAAGCTCAGGAAAGGCAACCTGGAGAACACCTTGGAGTGGAACACACCATCTCTCTACACCCCATACCCAATTTGTAGGCCTAATGCAGTGTAGTTTCCAAGAACTACTAAACGAGAGCCGGAAGATCGAAGCTCAGGAAAGGCAACCTGGAGAACACCTTGGAGTGGAACACACCATCTCTCTACACCCCATACCCAATTTGTAGGCCTAATGCAGCGTAGTTTCCAACAACTACTAAACGAGAGCCGGAAGATCGAAGCTCAGGAAAGGCAACCTGGAGAACACCTTGGAGTGGAACACACCATCTCTCTACACCCCATACCCAATTTGTAGGCCTAATGCAGTGTAGTTTCCAAGAACTACTAAACGAGAGCCGGAAGATCGAAGCTCAGGAAAGGCAACCTGGAGAACACCTTGGAGTGGAACACACCATCTCTCTACACCCCATACCCAATTTGTAGGCCTAATGCAGTGTAGTTTCCAACAACTACTAAACGAGAGCATGAAGATCGAAGCATTGGCGAGGAAACCTGGGGAACACCTTGGAGTGGAACACACCATCTCTCTACACCCCATACCCAATTTGTAGGCCTAATGCAGCGTAGTTTCCAACAACTACTAAACGAGAGCCGGAAGATCGAAGCTCAGGAAAGGCAACCTGGAGAACACCTTGGAGTGGAACACACCATCTCTCTACACCCCATACCCAATTTGTAGGCCTAATGCAGTGTAGTTTCCAACAACTACTAAACGAGAGCCGGAAGATCGAAGCTCAGGAAAGGCAACCTGGAGAACACCTTGGAGTGGAACACACCATCTCTCTACACCCCATACCCAATTTGTAGGCCTAATGCAGCGTAGTTTCCAACAACTACTAAACGAGAGCCGGAAGATCGAAGCTCAGGAAAGGCAACCTGGAGAACACCTTGGAGTGGAACACACCATCTCTCTACACCCCATACCCAATTTGTAGGCCTAATGCAGTGTAGTTTCCAACAACTACTAAACGAGAGCATTAAGATCGAAGCAATGGCGAGGAAACCTGGGGCACACCTTGGAGTGGAACACACCATCTCTCTACACCCCATACCCAATTTGTAGGCCTAATGCAGTGTAGTTTCCAACAACTACTAAACGAGAGCATGAAGATCGAAGCATTGGCGAGGAAACCTGGGGTACACCTTGGAGTGGAACACACCATCTCTCTACACCCCATACCCAATTTGTAGGCCTAATGCAGCGTAGTTTCCAACAACTATTAAACGAGAGCCGGAAGATCGAAGCTCAGGAAAGGCAACCTGGAGAACACCTTGGAGTGGAACACACCATTTCTCTACACTCCATACCCAATTTGTAGGCCTAATGCAGCGTAGTTTCCAACAACTACTGAACGAGAGCCGGAAGATCGAAGCTCAGGAAAGGCAACCTGGAGAACACCTTGGAGTGGAACACACCATCTCTCTACACCCCATACCCAATTTGTAGGCCTAATGCAGTGTAGTTTCCAACAACTACTAAACGAGAGCATTAAGATCGAAGCAATGGCGAGGAAACCTGGGGCACACCTTGGAGTGGAACACACCATCTCTCTACACCCCATACCCAATTTGTAGGCCTAATGCAGTGTAGTTTCCAACAACTACTAAACGAGAGCATTAAGATCGAAGCAATGGCGAGGAAACCTGGGGCACACCTTGGGGAGGCAGACACCGTTAGTAGGCCCTACCAAAGTTGTACCCCCAATGCAGTTTTAAAATTCCTAGAGGCTGAAAACAAGAATATTGACGCTCAGCTTTTTTCAACGGAACACAGCTGAATTGAGTGGCGCAGACAGACACAGGTAGTAGGACTTAACCCAAAAATGTGGCTCACTGCAGCTTAAAAAAGTTACAGGGGTACACAAGCAGCAGTGCTCTGGGCAGTGGAGGACAATTTCAATAGTGGACCGCAGACAGACTTTGTACGCCTACTATTAAAAAAAGGATGCTCTATGCAATTAAAAATAGGTTCCAGGGGTCCACGGGCAGCAGTGGTGTGGTCAGTGGAGGCCTAGTGGAAGGAGTGACCGCAGACAGGCATCGAAGGCCTAAAATAATAACACATGGCTGTAGGCAATTTTAAATTGGTTCCAGGGGTACACGGGCAGCAGTGGTGTGGTCAGTGGAGGCATATTGTAAGGAGTGACCGCAGACAGGCATCGAAGGCCTAAAATAATAACACATGGCTGTAGGCAATTTTAAATTGGTTCCAGGGGTACACGGGCAGCAGTGGTGTGGTCAGTGGAGGCCTAGTGGAAGGAGTGACCGCAGACAGGCATCGAAGGCCTAAAATAAAAAAATTGGGCAGGCTGTAGGCAATTTTAAATTGGTTACAGGGGTACACGGGCAGCAGTGGTGTGGTCAGTGGAGGCCTAGTGGAAGGAGTGACCGCAGACAGGCATCGAAGGCCTAACATAACAAAAATGTCAATACAATGGTATTGTCAGTGGCAGGCATTGAAGGATGTCAGCGCATAGACTAAACATTGGTGGAGCTGTGAGATAATTTTGCAAGTGGTAGAGCACTGTTTGAGGGGGGGGGAACTGTCTTGTGGCCGGCGGTACAGGCCCAGGGCCCCTCATATTACAACGGTGTGTCTGACGTTGGGTGCGCACCACCACCGCCAGAGACACTTTATTGTACTAGGAGGGACCCAGTGGCAGTGCCGTCGACCAAAAGCGGGCTCACCCACCTCTTCAGACAAACTGCACTCTCACGGGTGCTGTCGCCAAGTGTCGATACCACGGCCCCGTGTGGGGAGTTTGGCCATTTAGTGAGGTGTAAACATGTCGTATGCTGGACAATCAGGTGCAGAAAATTACGAGATTGGAAAAGGCATTCAGAATAGTCCACAGGCAAGACCTTTTCATAGGAAAGCTAGGTGTCGGCCGGGCAAGGTGGGGCAAAAGATTTCGAAATCCAGTTGTGGTTCATTTTAATGAAGGTTAGATCATCTACATTTTGGGTAGCCAGACGAGTCCTTTTTTCTGTTAGTATTGAACCTGCAGCACTGAATACTCTTTCTGATAGGACACTAGCTGCTGGCCAAGCAAGCTCCTGCAATGCATATTCTGCCAATTCTGGCCAGGTGTCTAATTTTGATGCCCAGTAATCAAATGGGAATGACGGTTGAGGGAGAACATCGATAAGGGATGAAAAATAGTTTGTAACCATACTGGACAAATGTTGTCTCCTGTCACTTTGAATTGATGCTGCAGTACCTGTCCTGTCTGCGGTCATAGCAAAATCACTCCACAACCTGGTCAGAAAACCCCTCTGGCCAATGCCACTTCTGATTTCTGCCCCTCTAACTCCTCTGGTCTGCTGGCCCCTGCAGCTCGTGTGAGAACGATCACGGGCGCTGTGTGCAGGGAATGCCAGAAGCAAACGGTCAACAAGAGTTGATTGTTTGGTTGCTAATATTAGTTCCAAGTTCTCATGTGGCATTATATTTTGCAATTTGCCTTTATAGCGAGGATCAAGGAGGCAGGCCAACCAGTAATCGTCATCGTTCATCATTTTAGTTATGCGTGTGTCCCTTTTGAGGATACGTAAGGCATAATCCGCCATGTGGGCCAAAGTTCCAGTTCTCAAATCTGCGGTTGTGCTTGGTTGAGGGGCAGTTTCAAGCAAATCCACGTCACTTGTGTCCCTCCAAAAACCAGAACCCGGCCTTGCCACGCCACCAATTTCCAGTGGCCCCGGAAAAGCTTCCTCATTAAAAATATAATCATCCCCATCATCCTCCTCGTCCTCCTCCTCCTCTTCGCCCGCTAACTCGTCCTGTACACTGCCCTGGCCAGACAATGGCTGACTGTCATCAAGGCTTTCCTCTTCCTCAGCTGCAGACGCCTGATCCTTTATGTGCGTCAAACTTTGCATCAGCAGACGCATTAGGGGGATGCTCATGCTTATTATGGCGTTGTCTGCACTAACCAGCCGTGTGCATTCCTCAAAACACTGAAGGACTTGACACATGTCTTGAATCTTCGACCACTGGACACCTGACAACTCCATGTCTGCCATCCTACTGCCTGCCCGTGTATGTGTATTCTCCCACAAAAATATAACAGCCCGCCTCTGTTCGCACAGTCTCTGAAGCATGTGCAGTGTTGAGTTCCACCTTGTTGCAACGTCTATGATTAGGCGATGCTGGGGAAGGTTCAAAGAACGCTGATAGGTCTGCATACGGCTGGAGTGTACGGGCGAACGGCGGATATGTGAGCAAAGTCCACGCACTTTGAGGAGCAGGTCGGATAACCCCGGATAACTTTTCAGGAAGCACTGCACCACCAGGTTTAAGGTGTGAGCCAGGCAAGAAATGTGTTTCAGTTGGGAAAGGGAGATGGCAGCCATGAAATTCCTTCCGTTATCACTCACTACCTTGCCTGCCTCAAGATCTACAGTGCCCAGCCACGACTGCGTTTCTTTCTGCAAGAACTCGGACAGAACTTCCGCGGTGTGTCTGTTGTCGCCCAAACACTTCATAGCCAATACAGCCTGCTGACGTTTGCCAGTAGCTGCCCCATAATGGGAGACCTGGTGTGCAACAGTGGCAGCTGCGGATGGAGTGGTTGTGCGACTGCGGTCTGTGGACGAGCTCTCGCTTCTGCAGGAGGACGAAGAGGAGGAGGAGGGGGTGCGAACGGCTACAGCCAACTGTTGCCTAGACCGTGGGCTAGGCAGAACTGTCCCAAACTTGCTGTCCCCTGTGGACCCTGCATCCACAACATTCACCCAGTGTGCCGTGATGGACACGTAACGTCCCTGGCCATGCCTACTGGTCCATGCATCTGTTGTCAGGTGCACCTTTGTGCTCACAGATTGCCTGAGTGCATGGACGATGCTCTCTTTAACATGCTGGTGGAGGGCTGGGATGGCTTTTCTGGAAAAAAAGTGTTGACTGGGTAGCTCGTAGCGTGGTACAGCGTAGTCCATCAGGGCTTTGAAAGCTTCGCTTTCAACTAACCGGTAGGGCATCATCTCTAACGAGATTAGTCTAGCTATGTGGGCGTTCAAACCCTGTGTACGCGGATGCGAGGCTAAGTACTTCCTTTTTCTAACCATAGTCTCATGTAGGGTGAGCTGGACTGGAGAGCTGGAGATCGTGGAACTAGCGGGGGTGCCGGTGGACATGGCAGACTAAGAGACGGTGGGAGATGGTATTGTTGCCGCCGGTGCCCTAGATGCAGTGTTTCCTACTACGAAACTGGTGATTCCCTGACCCTGACTGCTTTGGCCTGGCAAAGAAACCTGCACAGATACTGCAGGTGGTGCGGAAAATGGTGGTCCTACACTGCCGGAAGGGATGTTGCGTTGCTGACTAGCTTCATTGGCCGAGGGTGCTACAACCTTAAGGGACGTTTGGTAGTTAGTCCAGGCTTGCAAATGCATGGTGGTTAAATGTCTATGCATGCAACTTGTATTGAGACTTTTCAGATTCTGTCCTCTGCTTAAGGTAGTTGAACATTTTTGACAGATGACTTTGCGCTGATCAATTGGATGTTGTTTAAAAAAAATGCCAGACTGCACTCTTTCTAGCATCGGATACCTTTTCAGGCATTGCAGACTGAGCTTTAACCGGATGGCCACGCTGTCCTCCAACAGGTTTTGGCTTTGCCACGCGTTTTGGGCAAGATACGGGCCCGGCAGATGGAACCTGTTGCGATGTTGATGCCTGCTGCGGCCCCTCCTCCTCCGCTTCAGAGCTGCTGCCGCCTGCACCCTGTTCCCCCAATGGCTGCCAATCGGGGTCAAGAACTGGGTCATCTATTACCTCTTCTTGTAGCTCGTGTGCAACTTCGTCTGTGTCACCGTGTCGGTCGGTGGTATAGCGTTCGTGATGGGGCAACATAGTCTCATCAGGGTCTGATTCTTGATCATTACCCTGCGAGGGCAATGTTGTGGTCTGAGTCAAAGGACCAGCATAGTAGTCTGGCTGTGGCTGTGCATCAGTGCACTCCATGTCAGATTCAACTTGTAATGGGCATGGACTGTTAACTGCTTCACTTTCTAAGCCAGGGACGGTATGTGTAAAGAGCTCCATGGAGTAACCCGTTGTGTCGCCTGCTGCATTCTTCTCTGTTGTTGTTTTTGCTGAAGAGGACAAGGAAGCGACTTGTCCCTGACCGTGAACATCCACTAACGACGCGCTGCTTTGACATTTACCAGTTTCACGAGAGGAGGCAAAAGAGCTAGAGGCTGAGTCAGCAAGATAAGCCAAAACTTGCTCTTGCTGCTCCGGCTTTAAAAGCGGTTTTCCTACTCCCAGAAAAGGGAGCGTTCGAGGCCTTGTGTAGCCAGACGACGAACCTGGCTCCACAGCTCCAGACTTAGGTGCAATATTTTTTTTCCCACGACCACCTGATGCTCCACCACTACCACTACCCTCATTACCAGCTGACAATGAACGCCCCCGGCCACGACCTCTTCCACCAGACTTCCTCATTGTTTTAAAAACGTAAACAAACTAACGGTATTTGTTGCTGTCACACAACTTACACTGTGAGCTATAACTTCAGTATGATTTAGCTACCCCTTTACAGGTGAGTGAGACCACAACGAAAATCAGGCACAATGTTACACACTCTGTTGTTGGTGGCAACAAATGAGAGAGATGCCACACAAGCAGGACTGTCACTGAAGCACAAATGTAAATATTAATCTCCCACTGATTTGTTTTTTTTTGTTTTTTCAGGGAAAGTTTAGGAAAAAAAAATAATAGAATAAAATGATTTTTTCAGGAAGAATTTAGAAACCAAATAAAATAAAATGATTTTTTCAGGGAGAATTTAGAAAACAAATAAAACAAAAAAAGGCTTTCTATGGCCCACTGAGTGAGAGATGACGCACACAGGAGTCAGGAGTGGCACACAAGCCCAGAGGCCAATATTTATCTCCCATTGATTGATGTAGTGATTTTTTCAGGTAGATTTTGGAACCCAAATCAAGCTAAAAAAATAATAGGCTTTCTATGGCCCACAATTGGAGAGAGAGAGAGAGATGGCACACCCATGAGTCAAGACTGGCACACAAGCAGAAAGGGCAATATTAATCTCCCACTGATTTGTTTTTGTTTTTTTCAGGGAGACTTTAGGAAAAAAAAATAATAGAATAAAATGATTTTTTCAGGAAGAATTTAGAAACCAAATAAAATAAAATGTTTTTTTCAGGGAGAATTTAGAAAACAAATAAAACAAAAAAAGGCTTTCTATGGCCCACTGAGTGAGAGATGACGCACACAGGAGTCAGGAGTGGCACACAAGCCCAGAGGCCAATATTTATCTCCCACTGATTGATGTAGTGATTTTTTCAGGTAGATTTTGGAACCCAAATCAAGCTAAAAAAAAATAGGCTTTCTATGGCCCACAATTGGAGAGAGAGAGAGAGATGGCACACCCAGGAGTTAAGACTGGCACACAAGCAGAAAGGGCAATATTAATCTCCCACTGATTTGTTTTTTTTTTTTTTTTTCAGGGAGACTTTAGGAAAAAAAAATAATAGAATAAAATGATTTTTTCAGGAAGAATTTAGAAACCAAATAAAATAAAATGATTTTTTCAGGGAGAATTTAGAAAACAAATTAAAAAAAAGGCTTTCTATGGCCCACTGAGTGAGAGATGACGCACACAGGAGTCAGGAGTGGCACACAAGCCCAGAGGCCAATATTTATCTCCCACTGATTGATGTAGTGATTTTTTCAGGTAGATTTTGGAACCCAAATCAAGCTAAAAAAATAATAGGCTTTCTATGGCCCACAATTGGAGAGAGAGAGAGAGATGGCACACCCAGGAGTCAAGACTGGCACACAAGCAGAAAGGGCAATATTAATCTCCCACTGATTTGTTTTTTTTTTTTTTCAGGGAGAATTTATGAAAAAAAATAATAGAATAAAATGATTTTTTTCAGGAAGAATTTAGAAACCAAATAAAATAAAATGATTTTTTCAGGGAGAATTTAGAAAACAAATAATAAAAAAAAGGCTTTCTATGGCCCACTGAGTGAGAGATGATGCACACAGGAGTCAGGAGTGGCACACAAGCCCAGAGGCCAATATTTATCTCCCACTGATTGATTTATTGATTTTTTCACGTAGAATTTAGAACCCAAATCAACCAAAAACATAAATAGGCTTTCTATGGCCCACTATTTGTGAGAGAGATGGCACGCTCAGGACTGGCACACAAGCCCAGAGGCCAATATTAATCTCCCACTTTTTATTTTTTTTTCAGGGAAAATTTATAAACCCAATAAAAAAATAAATAAATAGGCTTTCTATGGCCCACTATCTGAGAGAGAGAGATGGCACGCTTAGGACTGGCACACAAGCCCAAAGGCCAATATTAATCTCCCTTTTTTTTTTCAGGGAGAATTTATAAAACCAAAAAAAAATAAATAAATAGGCTTTCTATAGCCCACTATTTGTGAGAGAGATGGCACTCTCAGGACTGGCACACAAGCCCAGAGGCCAATATTAATCTCCCACTTTTTTTTTTTGTTCCAGGGAAAATTTATAAACCCAATAAAAAAAAAATAAATAGGCTTTCTATGGCCCACTATTTGTGAGAGAGATGGCACGCTCAGGACTGGCACACAAGCCCAGAGGCCAATATTAATCTCCCACTTTTTTTTTTTTGTTCAAGGGAAAATTTATAAACCCAATAAAAAAAATAATAAATAGGCTTTCTTTGGCCCACTATCTGAGAGAGAGAGAGATGGCACGCTTAGGACTGGCACACAAGCCCAAAGGCCAATATTAATCTCCCACTGATTGATTTATTGATTTTTTCAGGTAGAATTTAGAACCCAAATAAAGCAAAAAAAAAAAAATGGGCTTTCTATGGCCCACTGAGTGAGTGATGATGCACACAGGAGTCAGGAATGGCACACAAGCCCTGAGGCCAATATTTTTCTCCCACTGATTGATGTAGTGATTTTTTCAGGTAGATTTTAGAACCCAAATCAAGCAAAAAAATAAATAGGCTTTCTATGGCCCACTGACTGAGAGATGGCACACACAGGAGTCAAGAGTGGCACACAAGCCCTGAGGCCAATATTTTTCTCCCACTGATTGATGTAGTGATTTTTTCAGGTAGATTTTATAACCCAAATCAAGCAAAAAAATAAATAGGCTTTCTATGGCCCACTGAGTGAGAGATGGCACACACAGGGATGGCACTCTAGCAGAAATGTCAATCTTAATCTCCCACAAAAAAAAAAAAAAACAGGGAGTGTCCAACAATTACTATCTCCCTGCAGTATTCTCAGCCAGGTATGGCAGGCAGCAATAAGGAGTGGACTGATGCACAAATTAAATAAAAAGTGTGGACAAACAAAAAAGATAGCTGTGCAGAAAGGAAGGAACAAGAGGATTTGTGCTTTGAAAAAAGCAGTTGGTTTGCACAGCGGCGTACACACAGCAATGCAGCTATCAGGGAGCCTTCTAGGGCAGCCCAATGAGCTACAGCGCTGAGGGGAAAAAAAAAAATGTAGCTTCCACTGTCCCTGCACACCGAAGGTGGTGTTGGGCAGTGGAAATCGCTACAGCACAAGCGGTTTGGTGGTTAATGGACCCTGCCTAACGCTATCCCTGCTTCTGACGAAGCGGCAGCAACCTCTCCCTAAGCTCAGATCAGCAGCAGTAACATGGCGGTCGGCCGGAACGCCCCTTTATAGCCCCTGTGACGCCGCAGACAGCAAGCCAATCACTGCAATGCCCTTCTCTAAGATGGTGGGGACCAGGACCTATGTCATCACGCTGCCCACACTCTGCGTTTACCTTCATTGGCTGAGAAATGGCACTTTTCGCGTCATTGAAACGCGACTTTGGCGCGAAAGTCGCGTACTGCATGGCCGACCCCGCACAGGGGTCGGATCGGGTTTCATGAAACCCGACTTTGCCAAAAGTCGGCGACTTTTGAAAATGAACGACCCGTTTCGCTCAACCCTAGTGGTATCCACTCTGCAGTGATGAGACAGTGACCCAACAAAGTAAAAGCAAAAAGTCCCTTTAATGTTCAACTCACATAAAGTACACAGCATATTACATCCTCCAGATTGCAGCCAACAAACATGCCAGTCCACCTCCAAGACCAGTTGCCATGGGGGACTGCACCGCCATGTACACTGTGGGTGCCAGGCCTTTCAGCTCCCTTGGCTGTTTGGCTTTACTTGCCTGTGTTGCTTCGCACAGATGGAGCTCTGCAGAGCCTTCTGCTCTGCACTCTTGCACAAGCCAAACTGACTCTGACACTGACCCTGACCCACCCAAACCCTTTACTGCAGGGTCTTTAACAAGGAACCTGTGGCCTTTGGCCACATGGAAAACCCGGCCAGGAAGGAAACGGACTGTCCCACTACCATCCTGTAGTCCGTTTAAAAAATTAAAGCCTACTGCACTGTGATGGATCCAGATACAGCTCAATTACCTAGTTGATTTAGTCATACTCAATATTTTTCCTGTCTTTGCTTCCTAATTGGTCAAAATTAGCTGTTCTGCTCCTCGTGTGTTTATGGTTTCATTCTGACCGTCTTTTCTCTGACGAGGGATCTTTGTATAGGGAGCTATGTCTGACCACTTCTCCTCCCCACCCACCTCCCCGGTACAACTCCCCCTCCCCCCTTCTTTCTTATTTTTATTTTCTTTGATTGTCTAACTGTTTTTGTTGGTTTTAATTTCTGAACGATTTCTTCTTGAGTTTCATGGTGCGGATTGTGTAGCCTATTTACTTTGATCGCATCTCTGTACCACCATATCCAGAACTGTGGACACTTCCGGCTATTAATCCGAAATGAGACTACTCTCAAAATGCTACTACATATTCCATTTTAAACATGTACCCATCTTCATCAAATCCATGTAACCTGTATGATTGTTTATTTGTTTACATGTTTTGAAAAGTTGAAAATAAAAAATTTAAAAAAACAAAACAAAAAAAAAATAATTAAAGCCCAGCAGGTTATCCCCTCAGGTTGGTTCATTTACCGAGAGAAGTAATTGGCTTGCATTGCGGATAAGAATTTGCAGCTTTTTAGCAGAATCAGAAGATTCTATGTCCCATTGAATGTCTGCTTAGTTAACATTCCCCATATAAAGGGCCCTACTAGAATTTTCTGCCTTTTTAATTTGTTCCAGCATTTCATCCACTAACTGTTCATCTATTTTGGGAGGCTTATCCCAAACTCCAATTAGCAGCTTTTCATTATTGTCATCCCCATGTACATTTACCCACACTGCCACAGTTCCTTCCAATGTCTTCATTGAGCACAGGTCTTAAGTTGGATTCAACAAAAATACACACTCCTCCACCATTTTGTCTTTCCTGTCCTTTCCAAATGCAGTGTAACTCACTATGTTTGTCATGGCTTTAGTCAAGCCAGGTTTCTGTAATACCCACCACATTGTAATCTGTGGCCGATATAAGGGTCTCCAATTAATTCATTTTGTTTGCAAGACTTCTTGGATTTGCCAGCAGATATTAACTACTATTGGAATACTAATTAGTCCTACTCACCACCCTACTTTCCCTGCATATTGCTGCTTCTCAAAAGTCCTCAATTACTCCTACTGTCTCATGCTCTCTGTCTACTTTATATATCCCTTTTTCAGCACAACTATACTTCCTCCAGATCATAGTTTAAAAGCTCCTCCATCCATCTGACCATTTTCTTCACAAGCACAGATACACCCTCCCCATTAAAGTGGAGCCCGTCCCTGCCATACAGCCTGTAGTAGACAGAGATATCTGACCAGCTCTCCAAATCCTTGCTTCCTGCACCAATTTCTAAGCCACTTAAGTTGAGGTGTTCCAGGGTTTTTACCTCCATAATCAACCCTAGGGTTGAGCAACTTTTACTTTTTTAGGGTCGAGTCGGGTTTCGCGAAACCCGACTATATCAAAAGTCGAGTCGAGTGAAATCGGCCAATTATCGCGAAAAGTCAGGGATCGACCGAAACACGAAACCCAATGCAAGTCAATGGGGAAGCATAGTCGGCAGTGAGTGGAGGCCAGGAAAACACCTACAGTGCCCATTTTAATGGCAAAAACATCCATTCTTGGTACTGAAGCTTGTCAATCTTAATTTACCTTATAATAATAGTTAGGCATTGGACATTGGGGGTCAATTGGCTAAAGTTGTGGGGGGTATTGCTGGGTCAAGTATTTAGTGGGCCCAGGAAACGTGGACCACGTCACGACAGGGGAGCAGGGAGAGGTAAGTATTTCAACTTTGCAAGTGCTGTGATCCTGAGCAAGCAGGGGGGGCCCACTTTTTCGCATTGGCACTGGCACAGGGCCCCTCAAAGTACGGCGGTGTGTTTGCACGGCGGGGGTGCCTCCCACTGGCAGCGACACTGTTACGCTCACGCCCTGACTGGTGGGCGTGAGCTCGGGGGTTTTGTGGCCCCACTGTGCCACAAACCAGACTACCCTGGAACGGGCGTGACTATAACAGCTGCCTGGGTTTTCACTGGAGCCTCTGATGGTGAGGTCAGGCTTGTGCAGCAGGCAGCTGCCAGGTGCTACTCCAAGGTGGTGTCTGGCTGTGGCTGCTGATCCCGCTTGGGAGACAGGAACACCAGGATTGGTGCGGGCATTAGGCAGGACTGGCAGAAGAGCACGGCTGGAACACAGACGAGTAGGCTGGCACGGCTGAGACAGGGCTGGCAGAGACACAGCAGAGAACACAGGGCTGGCAGAGACACGGCAGGAAACAGGACTGGCTAGGACAGCAGGAACACAGGACTGGAAGGCAGGGCAGGAACGGCAGAACTGGCAGGAACACAGGATTGGGAGGCACGGCAGAGAACACAGGACTGGTTGATGTGGTATATGAAGGAACAGGTAAGGGCCTGTTCACACTGGACATGCAGGTACAGATATGTAGTTTGGAACACAGGGTTGGCAGAGACACGGCAGAGAACACAGGGCTTGCTAGGATGGCAAGAGACACAGGACTGACTTAGGACGGCAGGAGACAGGACTGGCTAGGACGGCAGGAAACACAGGACTAGCTGATGAGATATTAGAATCAGGCTGCACTCAGATGACACCCGAGTGCAGTCCAATTGTGAGTGAGATGAAGGAACAGGTAGGGATATATAGTTTGGAGGAACAGGTAGGGACCTGTTCACACAGGAGAGGAGTGAAAGACTGCAGATAGGAATGGAAAAGCAGCAAGCGGTAGCGTAGCGACAAAAGCTGAGCAGAGCCACAAAGAATGTGGAGAGAAGCTGCAGCAAGAGATACTGCAGAAGCTAAGCAAAGTGGAACCGCAAGGATTGCAGAGAGGAACTGCAGCAAGAGGTTTCTGCAGCAACGGGAGCGGAGCAGAGTAAGACGGAGCAGAACCGCAGAAGTGCGGAGCAGCAATAAAGCCACCAAGATGCAGAGCAGGCAGAGCCGCAGGAGTGCGGAGTGTAAGCAGACTGAGAACACAAGAAAGATACAGCAGAGAAGGAAGGCACAGACAAGGAGACCGAGATAAGACTAAGTACAGACAAGGCAATGGAACAAGACAAAAGGACAAAGACACAGGGACCAGGATATTCTGCCTCCTGGAGGGCGGACAAAGATCAAGGCAAAAGCACAGAGAAAAGCCTCCAGAGAGGGAGTAACATAGAGCTAGACCTGGCAAACTCAGAAGCAAAACAGTAACTGAGCAAACACATTGCACAGGCCCAGACCACAGGGTGGAGCTGCCCTATATATAGGAGGCCTCTTGGCAATTGGCCAGAAGCACCTTAGGGAGGTGCACACAGTCTCAATAAGAATGTGGAGTGGCTGGCACCGCCCCCCTATGCACACGGCCAGGAAGTGTACACAGAGCAGGCCGCCATGAAGCACATGGCATGGAACCAGCAGCAGACAGATCTCACAGCATGGCACTGGGTGAGTGAGTAGATGTAGCAGGCAGGTGGGGAATGGAAGGCCATGCAGTGATGCCGACAGGGTTGTTACAGACACTTTTGCGTACTATGAGGGGCCCTGTGCCAGTGACGTCGCCAACGAATATTCCCCTACAACCTGATGAAGGAACCTGCACTTTCATCTGCACCTTAAAATTCCGATAGGCTGAAAACCAGACAATTGCAGGTCATTTTTTTTTAAGAGGACAGCTGTATTGAGTGGCACAGATAGACACTGCTAGTAGGCCTTACACCACAAAGTTGGCTCGATGCAGGTTTAAAAAAGGTTACGTGGGTACACGGGCAGCATTGGTGTGGTCAGTGGAGGACAATTGGAAGGAGGGACCGCAGAAAGACTTACTAGGCCTAAAATAAAAAAAGGGGTCTCTATGCACTTTTAAATAGGTTCCAGGGGTACACAGGCAGCATTGGTGTGGTCAGTGGAGGACTATTGGAAGGAGGGACCGCAGACAGACTTAGTAGGCCTAAAATAAATAAAAGTAGGCTCTATGCACTTTTAAATAGGTTCCAGGGGTACACAGGCAGCATTGGTGTGGTCAGCGGAGGACTATTGGAAGGAGGGACCGCAGACAGACTTGGTAGGCCTAAAATAAAAAAAGTAGGCTCTATTCACTTTTAATTAGGTTCCAGGGGTACATAGGCAGCATTGTTGTGGTAAGTGGAGGACTATTGGAAGGAGGGACCACAGACAGACTTAGTAGGCCTAAAATAACAAAATAGGCTCAATGCAGTTAGAATTATGTTGCAGGGGTACACAGGCAGCATTGGTGTGGTCAGTGGAGGATAATTGGAAGGAGGGCCCGCAGACAACTTAGTAGGCCTAAAATAAAAAAATTAGGCTCAATGCAGTTAGAATTATGTTGCAGGGGTACACAGGCAGCATTGGTGTGGTCAGCGGAGGACAATTGGAAGGCGGGACCGCAGACAGACTTAGTAGGCCTAAAATAAAAAAAATAGGCTCAATGCAGCTTCGATTATGTGGTAGGGGTACACAGGCAGCATTGGTGTGGTAAGCGGATGACAATAGGAAGGAGGGACCGCAGACAGAATTAGTAGGCCTAAAATAAAAAAATTAGGCTCAATGCAGTTAGAATTATGTTGCAGGGGTACACAGGCAGCATTGGTGTGGTCAGCGGAGGACAATTGGAAGGAGTGTCTGATACAGTTAGTACTCCCCAAAAATAAATAGATTTTAATGTCTCGCAAAACAACAAAACAAAAAAAAAGGGTGGCATACTTAGGTACAGGGGTGGGCTCCTCTGCTGCCTTTCAGACATAGTAATTTGGCGCAAAGTATTTAGTGGTGTAAATGTAGGACAGGGCCCCTGAATATTTTAACTAGCATCATACATGTCAGCAAATTGGTATTGTCAGTGCCAGGCATTGAAGGATTTCAGTGCATAGACTAATCAGTGGTAGAGGTGTGAGAGATAATTTTGCAAGTGGTAGAGCACTGTTTGAGCTGGGGGGGACAATCTCTCGTTGCCGGCGGTACAGGCCCAGGGCCCCTCATGTTACAACAGTGTGTCTGATGTTGGGTGCGCGCCACCACCACCAGAGACACTTCATTGAACTATGAGGGCCCAGTGGCAGTATCATCGACCAAAAGTGGGCACACCCACCTCTTCAGACAAATGGCACTCTCACGGGTGCTTGCGCCAAGTGGCGAGACCACGGCCCCGTGGGGGGAGTTAGCCAATTTAGGGAGGTGTAAACATGTCGTATGCTGGACAAACAGTAGCTGCAAATTAAGAGAATGGAACAGTCAGTAAGACCAGTCCAAAAGCAAGACCTTTTTACAGGAAAGCTAGGTGTCAGCCGGGAAAGGTGGGGCAAAATAGTTAGAAATCCATGAGTGGTTCATTTTAATAAAGGTTAGATCATCAACATTTTGGATAACCAGACGAGTCCTTTTTTCGGTCAGTATTGAACCAGCAGCACTGAATACTCTTTCTGATAGCACACTAGCTGCTGGGCAAGCAAGCTCCTGCAATGCATATTCGGCCAATTCAGGCCAGGTGTCTATTTTGGATGCCCAGTAATCAAATGGGAATGACGATTGAGGGAGAACATCGATAAGGGTTGAAAAATAGTTAGTAAGCATACTGGACAAATGTTGTCTCCTGTCACTTTGAATTGATGCTGCAGTACCTGTCCTGTCTGCGGTCATTGCGAAATCACTCCACAACCTGGTCAGAAAACCCCTCTGTCCAACATCACTTCTGATTTGTGCACCTCTAACGCCTCTGCCCTGTTGCCCCCTGCAGCTCGTGTGAGAACCATCACCGGCGCTGTGTGCTGGGAATACCTGAATCAAATGGTCTACAAGCGTTGCTTGTTTGGTTGCCAATATTTGTTCAAGGTTCTTGTTCTGCCCTTTCTAGCGAAGGACAGGTTCATATCTTGTATTAAAAAGGTTTAATACCATAGTTTTGGTTTTGCTGTGTTATAGCACCACCCAGTGGTGGTTACATTTATTACCTGTGTTTTTCAGTAACTATTAGAGTGTTGCATTCTGGGATTCACCAAGCTATCATGGGAAGGGGAAACTCCATTTTCTCTCTGTGTATTTCCCTGGACACACGTGTTAATCTGCTGTGTTGAACTACCTCACTTACTTGCCATTCCGGTTAAGATTATCCGGTAAGACCATTATCCCTGTTCTTGCTATGTAATGTTGTACAGAGCGTGATTAACTGTATAGCAGCCAGTACACAGGAAATGTGATTTCAGTTACCTGCTGTATGTAGTTATTATAGAAGTTGCATCATCCTGTATGTTTTCCCTGTTAGTTGCAGTCATGTTATTATTTGCCCAATACTTACTCAAATCATTTGTATTCTTATAGTTTTACCGCGCTCATGTTTACCAATAAACAAGTTAGACTACAGAGAACAGTCTGCTTATTTGGGAGACAGAAGTGGTTTATGCCGTATGTCAGATCACACACCGTATCAACGTGTATGAAGACAGAACAGTTCTCATGTGGCATGATATTTTGCAATTTGCCTTTATAGCGAGGATCAAGAAGGCAGGCCAACCAGTAATCGTCATCGGTCATCATTTTTATAATGCGTGGGTCCCTTTTGAGGATACGCAAGGCATAATCCGCCATGTGGGCCAATGTTCCAGTTGTCAAATCTGTGCTTGTGCTGAGTTGAGGAGCACTTTCTGGCAAATCAACGTCACTTGTCTCCCTCAAAAACCCTGAACCCGGCCTTGCAATGCCACCAGTTTCTATTGCCCCCTGAGAAGCTTCCTCATCCAAAAAATACTCATCCCCATCATCCTCCTCTTCTTCACCCGCCACCTCGTCCTCTAGACTTCCCTGACCAGACAATGGCTGATTGTCATCAAGGCTTCCCTCGTCCTTGGCTGCAGACGCCTGCTCCTTTATGTGCATCAAACTTTACATCAGCAGATGCATTAGGGGGATGCTCATGCTTATTATGGCGTTGTCTGCACTAACCAGCCATGTGCATTCCTCAAAACACTGAAGAACTTGACACAGGTCTTGTAGCTTTGACCACTGCACACCTGACAACTCTGTCTGTCATCCAACTGCCTGCCCGTGTATGTGTATCCTCCCTCAAATACATAACAGCACGCCTCTGTTTGCACAGTCTCTGAAGCATGTGCAGTATGGAGTTCCACCTTGTTGCAACGTCAATGATTAGGCGATGCTGGGGAAGGTTCAAAGATCGCTGATGGTTCTGCATACGGCTGGAGTGTACGGGCGAACGGCGGATGTGCGAGCAAAGTCTGTGCACTTTGAGGAGCAGGTCGGGTAACCCCGGATAACTTCTCAGGAAGCACTGCACCACCAGGTTTAAGGTGTGAGCCAGGCAAGGAATGTGTTTTAGTTGTGAAAGGGCTATGGCAGCCATAAAATTCCTTCCTTTATCACTCACTACCTTGTTTGCCTCAAGATGTACAGTGCCCAGCCATGACTGAGATTCTTGCTGCAAGAACTCTGACAGAACTTCCGCGGTGTGTCTGTTGTTGCCCAAACACTTCATTGCCAATACAGACTGCTGACGCTTGCCACTAGCTGTTCCATAATGGGACACCTCATTTGCAACAGTGGCAGCTGCGGATGGAGTGGTCGTGTGACTGCCGTCTGTGGACGAGCTCTTGCTTCTGCTGGAGGATGAGGAGGAGGGGGGCAAACGCTTACAGCCAACTGTTTCCTAGACCGTGGACTAGGCAGAACTGTTCCAATATTGCTGTCCCCTGTGGACCCTGCATCCACCACATTAACCCAGTGTGCCGTGATGGAGACGTAACGCCCCTGGCCATGCCTACTGGTCCATGCATCTGTTGTCAGGTGCACCTTTCTACTCACAGATTGCCTGAGTGCATGGACAATGCGGTCTTTTACATGCTGGCGGAGGGCTGGGATGGCTTTTCTCGAAATGAAGTGTCAACTGGGTAGCTTGTAGCGTGGTACAGTGTAGTCCATCAGGGCTTTGAAAGCTTTGCTTTCAACTAACCGGTAGGGCATCATCTCTAACGAGATTAGTCTAGCAATGTGGGCGTTCAAACCCTGTGTACGCGGATGCGAGGATGAGTACTTCCTTTTCCTAACGAGAGTCTCATGTAGGGTGAGCTGGACTGGAGAGCTGCATATAGTGGAACTAGCGGGGGTGCCGGTGGACATGGCAGACTGAGAGAGGGTTGGTGATGGTATTCTTGCTGGTGCCCTACATACAGTCTTTCCTACCACGAAACTGGTGATTCCCTGACTGCTTTGGCTAGGCGACGAAACCTCCACATTTACTGCAGGTGGTGTGGTAAACAGTGGGCTTACAGTGAGGGAAGGGATGTAGCGTTGCTGACTAGCTTCATTTTGAGAGGGTGCTACAATGTTAAGGGACGTTTGGTAGTTAGTCCATGCTTGCAAGTGCATGGTGGTAAATGTCTACACATGCAACTTGTATTTAGATTTTTTACATTCTGACCTCTGCTTTGAACATTTTTTGCAGATGACTTTGCGCTGATCATTTGGATCTTGTTTAAAAAAATGCCAGACTGCACTCTTCCTACTTTCGGATATCTTTTCAGGCATTGCAGACTAAACTTCTTTAACCGGATGGCCACGCTGTCCTACAACTGGTTTTGGTTTTGCCACACGTTTTTGGCCAGTCACGGGCTTGCCAGATGGAACCTGTTGTGATGTTGATGCCTGCTGCGGCTCCTCCTCCTCCACTTCAGAGCTACTGCCACCTGCACCCTGTTCCCCCAATGGCTGCCAATCGGGGTCAACAACTGGGTCATCTATGACCTCCTCTTCTATGTCCTGTGCACCTTCCTCTGTGTCACCGTGTAAGCCGGTGCTATAGCATTCGTGACGGGGCTCCATAGTCTCATCAGGATCAGATTCTGGATAAGTTCACTGCGAGGGCAATGTTCTGATCTCAGTCAATGGAAAAGCATAGTAATCTGGCTGTGGCTGTGCATCTGTGCACTCCATGTCCGATTCATCTTGTAATGGGCATGGCCTATTAACAATTTCCCTTTCTAACCCAGGAACGGTATGTGTAAAGAGCTCCATGGAGTAACCCGTTGTGTCTCCTGACGCATCCTTCTCTGTTGTTCTGGGTGAAGAAGACAAGGAAGCGACTTGTCCCTGACGAGGAACATCCACTGACGACGCGCTGCTTTTACATTTTGCACTTTCTGAAGAGGAAGCGAAAGAGCTAGAGGCAGAGTCAGCAAGGAAAGCCAAAACTAGTTCCTGCTGCTCCGGCTTTAAAAGCGGTTTTCCTACTCCCAGAAAAGAGAGCGTTCGAGGCCTTGTGTAGCCAGACGATGATGCTGGCTCAACAACTCGAGACTTAGGTGCTATATTGTTGCTTTTCCCATGACCACCTGATGCTCCACCACCACTATCATCATTACCAGCTGGCAATGACCGCCCACAGCCACGACCTCTTCCACCAGACTTCCTCATTGTTTGAAAAATGTAACCAAACAAACAAACAAACGGTATTTGGCACTGTAAAACCAGTTACAATGTGTACTCAAACTTGTGGTGTATTTAAATCTCCCTTTATAGGTGGGTGAGACGGCAGGGAAAATCAGGCCCACTGTATAACAGTACACAGCTTAAGTGGCAGACAGATATGCCACTAACAGGACTGATGCAGATGCACACACTGCCAATAAAAATCTACCCCTTTTTATTTTTTCTAGGAGAATAGTGAATAAATCTGGCCCAAAGTAATACAGTATATTTTCTGTGGCAGAAAATGACAGACAGATGCCACAGACAGGACTGGCACAGATGCAGATTTGCCAATCTTAATCCCCACTTTTTTATTTGTTGTGGGAGAATAGTGAAGAAATCAGGCCCACTATAATACAGTATATTTTTTGTGGCAGAAAATGACAGACAGATGCCACAGACAGGACTGGCACAGATGCAGATTTGCCAATCTTAATCTCCCACTTTTTTATTTGTTATGGGAGAATAGTGAAGAAATCAGGCCCACTGTAATACCGTATATTTTCTGTGGCAGAAAATGACAGACAGATGCCACAGACAGGACTGGCACAGATGCAGATTTGCCAATCTTAATCTCCCACTTTTTTATTTGTTGTGGGAGAATAGTGAAGAAATCAGGCCCACTATAATACAGTATATTTTTTTGTGGCAGGAAATGACAGACAGATGCCACAGACAGGACTGGCACAGATGCAGATTTGCCAATCTTAATCTCCCACTTTTTTATTTGTTATGGGAGAATAGTGAAGAAATCAGGCCCACTGTAATACCGTATATTTTCTGTGGCAGAAAATGACAGACAGATGCCACAGACAGGACTGGCACAGATGCAGATTTGCCAATCTTAATCTCCCACTTTTTTATTTGTTGTGGGAGAATAGTGAAGAAATCAGGCCCACTATAATACAGTATATTTTTTGTGGCAGGAAATGACAGACAGATGCCACAGACAGGACTGGCACAGATGCAGATTTGCCAATCTTAATCTCCCACTTTTTTATTTGTTATGGGAGAATAGTGAAGAAATCAGGCCCACTGTAATACCGTATATTTTCTGTGGCAGAAAATGACAGACAGATGCCACAGACAGGACTGGCACAGATGCAGATTTACCAATCTTAATCTCCCACTTTTTTATTTGTTATGGGAGAATAGTGAAGAAATCAGGCCCACTGTTATACAGTATATTTTCTGTGGCAGAAAATGACAGACAGATGCCACAGACAGGACTGGCACAGATGCAGATTTGCCAATCTTAGGGTATGTTTCCACGTGCAGGAAACGCTGCGTGTCTGACGCTGCATAGAGCTGCAGCGTCAGACATGCAGCGTCCAGATGTTACAGCATAGTGGAGGGGATTTAATGAAATCCGTCTCCACTATGCGTGGTAACACGCACGCGGCGGCCCTGCGACTCCGGACATGCTGCGCGTCTATTCAGATCGCAGCATGTCCGTATATCTTGCGGTGACGCTGCGTCGCTGCAAGATATAGCACAGGGCCCTATGCGATGGGTGCGATGATGCCGGATGTGTGCTGTGAATACATCCGGCATCATCGCGTCCCAGAAGGGGGGGGCTTAGCGCAGAGCGGCAAAGCCGCTCCGACAATACCGCCTGCCATCCTGAAAGTGGACACATACCCTTAATCTCCCACTTTTTTATTTTTTCTGGGAGAATAGTGAATAAATCAGGCCCACTGTAATACAGTATATTTTCTGTGGCAGAAAATGACAGACAGATGCCACAGACAGGACTGGCACAGATGCAGATTTGCCAATCTTAATCTCCCACTTTTTTATTTTTTCTGGGAGAATAGTGAAGAAATCAGGCCCACTGTAATACAGTATATTTTCTGTGGCAGAAAATGAGTGACAGATACCACAGACAGGACTGGCACAGATGCAGATTTGCCAATCTTAATCTGCCCTTTTCTTATTTTTTCAGGGAGACTAGTGAATAAATCAGGGCCACTGTATTAGAGTATATTTCCAGTGGCAGAAAGTGGCTTGAAGATATATAACAAAAAAAAAAGGGCTGTACTACAATTACTATCTCTCTACAGTAATCTCAGAAAAGTATGGCAGGCAGCAATAAAAAGGACTGCTGCACACAAAAGTGTGGACAAACAAACAAGATAGCTGTGCAGAAAGGAAGGAACAACAGGATTTGTGCTTTGAAAAGGTGGTTTGCACAGCGGTGTACAAACAGGAGTGCAGCTATCAGGGAGCCTTCTAGGGCAGCCTAATAAGCTACAGAGCTGATGAAGAAAAATCAAGCCTCCACTGTCCCTGCTAAGAAAAGGTGGTGTTGGATAGTGGAAATCGCTACAGCACAAGCGATTTGGGGGTTAATGTACCCTGCCTAACACTATCCCTGCTTCTGACGAAGCGGCAGCAACCTCTCCCTATGTTCAGATCAGCAGCAGTAAGATGGCGGTCGGAGGGAACGCCCCTTTATAGCCCCTGTGACACCGCAGAAAGCAAGCCAATCACTGTAATGCCCTTCTCTAAGATGGTGGGGACTGAGACCTATGTCATCACGCTGCCCACACTCTGCGTCCACCTTCATTGGCTGAGAAATGGCGCTGGACACGTCATATGAAACGCGACTTTGGCGCGAAGATCGCGTACCGCATGGCCGATCCCACACTGGGACCGGGTCGGGTTTCATGAAACCCGACTTTGCCAAAAGTCGGCGACTTATGAAAATGACCGATCCGTTTCGCTCAACCCTAATCAACACTGGTCAGAATTATAAAATTTGGCCTGATCAGGAAGTTGAAAATAGGCTTGGGTGTAGGGGTTAAACATGAATCTATTGCAACTAGGCCAACATTTACAAAACTGAGCATGATGTTCTTAGTTTAATATTATGATCAGACAATATGATGCCCACTACATTGTCATGCCATATTTCTCGGCATGTTCCTAATGTTAAAGGTGCGGCACTGTGAACAAACCACAGGCGCAGAAAAAGTACACTAGCAGGGCGAGCAACCTGGTGCCCAACATCATCCATGCTGCGAGGCTAAACCACCATGACTCCAGGCTATACCACCCCACTAGCACACCAAGAATGGGCACCAAGCAGCAACAACATCAAGTAAAAAGTGGTAAAAAAGCCAAATCACCTTCCTCATATTCTCAGACTGAACTAAAAGTAAAAATAGGAGGAATATTCATGCAGTCTCCTGCTAATTTAAAACACCTGGGCCAATTGCTCTGCTGGTGCATGCAAATTATTGAGAGGAAACAGACCATGTAATGCAGCATAGCTGTAAAGAAAGACATGGACCCACATTGAAAACCTATACGTTGATCCATTGTGGCTATGCAAAACCTTACATATCTGCACATGAGGTTCTTAGTGTAACCCCTTCAAGAACTTTCCATTTTCCACTTTTGCACTTTCATTTTTTGCTCCCCTTTTTCCAAAAGCCACAACTTTTTTCCTATCAATATAGCCAAATGAGTGCTTATTTTTTGTGGGATGATTTTACCATATATTGTACTAAAAAGCAGGAAAAAAATTCAAAGTGAGGTGAGATTGCAAATAATTGTTTCTTGAGTTCTTCATTTGCCATGTTCACTAAATGCTAAAACTTACTTGCCAATATGATTATTCAGGTCAGTAGAAGTAAGTAGATTCCAAATATCTATTGGTTCTTCTTTATTTATTTTACTTCTTATAACTTCAGCACTGCTATGTGTAGCATAAATCATGATCTTCTATAAACTCAGACCATGGGACGTAGGTAACTAAATGCAAATGGGTAAGGAATTAGTTAAATGATAGGAAACAAAGAGTTGTCATAAAAGGTACGTTCTCTAAATGGGACATAGTCATCATAAGGTACCGCAGGGATATGTACTAGAACCGATTCTTTTTAACCTATTTATTAATAACCAAGTGGATAGGATTGAGAGTAAATTGTTAGTCTTTGCTGACTACACAAATCTATGTAGGAAATTAAAATCTGATCTTGACACTACAATATTTCAAAATGATTTGGATATGATGACTGAATGGGCAAGCATATAATAAATGAGATGTAATATTGATAAATGTAGTTATGCACCTAGGACAGAGTACTAATATTGCTGCATGTACATTAAATGGGAGAATACTCAGGACTGCAGAACAGGAGAAATACTTTGGTATTCTGGTTACAAGTAAGCTGAGCAGCAGTACTCAATGTCAAGCATGATTTTAAGGTGTATAAAAAGAGAGATAAAATCATGTGATCCCAATGTATTGTTACCCCTCTATAAATCACTTGTGAGGCCACATTTAGAATATGGGATCCAGCTTTGGGCTCCAGATTTTAAAACAAATGTTCATAAGTTAGAGTGAGTTCAAAGGCAGGCAACTAGATTATTGAAAGGAATGGAAGGCTTCTCATTTGATGAGACATTGAAAAAGTTGGGCTTGTTTAGCTTAGAAAAAAAGATATCTAAAAGGTAAGTACTGGCACATGACTTATTCCTTCCAAAGACCATACTAAGGACCAGGAATACTTTTATTACAGGTGAAGAAAGGCTATTCCAGCATCTAAATAGGAAAGGGTTCTTTACAGTAAGAGCAGTCAGAATATGAAATGTCCGACCACAAGAGGTAGTAACGGCAGACACTAAAATAACTTTCAAAAAGGGCTGGTAGATTTCCTCAGTACACATAACACATGAAGTTATCATTAACTTAGTGAAAAAAGATACAATTGGTGGAGAAAGGTTGAACTTGGTTAACCTAGGTCTTTTTTCAACCTATGTAATGATGTAACTATGCAAAATATCCCAGTGATTTTGAGATTATTTTTTGTGACAATTTGTACATCATGATAGTGGTGAATTTTGATTGATATGATTAATGTTTACTTATGAAAATGTCAAAAATGTGACAAAATGTAAATATTTCACAATTTTCACATTTTTTATTTTTATGCCCATAAATCAGATAGTATATACAACACAAAATAGTAAAAAAAAAAAAAAAAGCATTTACCACACGTCTACTTTACGTGAGTAAAATTTTTTAAACATATTATTTTTGGTTAGTAAGTTAGAAGTGTTAAAAATTAATGGGCAATTTTTAATTTTTCCAACAAAATTTACAAATCCAGTTTTTTTTAGGGACCACATCGCATTTCAAATGACTTTGAGAGGCCCATGTGACAGAAAATACCCAAAAATGATTTTAAAAACTGCATCCCACAAAGTGCTCAAAAGCACAGTCAATAATTGTATTAACCCTTTAGGTGCTTTATAAATATAAAAATAAGGAATAAAAGTGGAAAGAAATGTGGAAGGAAAAAATGAAAATGGTGTGTGTTCACCTGTTCCCTGTACTGTGAGTTCTGATCTTCTGCTGCTGACCTTTGGACCGTGTTCTGACTATCCATTTGTTATTGCCCCTTTGCATCTGAGATTCCACTGCTGAACTTTGGACCATGCTCTGACTATCCATTTATCACAGTAGCAACAAATCTGCCAAGAGTGAGACACTCACTAAAACTCTCTGTGCAGGCAAGGAGGGCATTAATCAGAGAGCTAGTCCAGAGACCAAAGGTAACCCTAGATGAGCTGCATACTTCCCAAGCAGAGACTGGAGTGTCTGCCCATACAATCATAATAAGTCATACACTCCATCGAGGTGGAGCTTTTATGGAAGAGTGGGCAGAAAAAAGCCTTTACTTACACACAAAAATTGTAAGGCTCATTTTAAGTTTGCCAAAAGGTATGTGGGAGACTCCTCAAATGTATGTGCGGTTAGATGAGACAAAAGTTAAACTTTTTGGCCTCCAAGGGGAACTTTATGTCTGGCGCCAAACCAACATAGCTCATCACGCAAAGAATACTATCTCCATAGTGAAACATTGTGCTTGCAGCATCATTCTGTGGAGATGTTTTTCAGCATCAGGGACAAGGAAAATGATTCCAGTCAAGGCAAAGATGGATGTTGGGAAATACAGGGATATTTTTGAACAAAATCTGTTTCAGTCTGTCAGAGATATGAGACTAGGATGGAGGTTCACCTTTCAGCAAGACAATGACCCAAAACATACTGCAAAAACAACGCTTGAGAGGTTTAAGGGGAAATGTGTAAATGTTTTGGAGTAGCTTAAGGTACCGTCACACTTAGCGATGCTGCAGCGATACCGACAACGATCCGGATCGCTGCAGCGTCGCTGTTTGGTCGCTGGAGAGCTGTCACACAGACAGCTCTCCAGCGACCAACGATGCCGGTAACCAGGGTAAACATCGGGTAACTAAGCGCAGGGCCGCATTTAGTAACCCGATATTTACCCTGGTTACCATCCTAAAAGTAAAAAAAAACAAACACTACATACTTACCTACAGCCGTCTGTCCTCCAGCTCTGTGCTCTGCTCTCCTCCTGCACTGTCTGTGTGAGCACAGCGGCCGGAAAGCAGAGCGGTGACGTCACCGCTCTGCTTTCCGGCTGACCGACGCTCACAGCCAGTACAGGAGGAGAGCAGAGCACAGCGCTGGAGGACAGACGGCTGTAGGTAAGTATGTAGTGTTTGTTTTTTTTACTTTTAGGATGGTAACCAGGGTAAACATCGGGTTACTAAGCGCGGCCCTGCGCTTAGTTACCCGATATTTACCCTGGTTACCAGTGAAGACATCGCTGAATCGGTGTCACACACGCCGATTCAGCGATGTCTGCGGGGAGTCCAGCGACCAAATAAAGTTCTGGACTTTCTTCCCCGACCAGCGACAGCACAGCAGGGGCCTGATCGCTGCTGCCTGTCACACTGGACGATATCGCTAGCGAGGACGCTGCAACGTCACGGATCGCTAGCGATATCGTCTAGTGTGACGGTACCTTTAGTCAAACCCCAGGCCCCAATCCAATTGAAAAGTGGTCAGACTTAAAGATTACTGTTCACCAGAGGAAGCCATTTGACTCGAAGGAGCAGGAGCAGTTTTGATTTGTGGAATGGACAAAAATCCCAGTGGCAAAATGTGGAAAGCTCTAGATAGGGATGAGTGAACATGCTTGGTGATACTCGGATATCATTCGAGCGTCTGCATGCTAGGAATGTGCTCACCACTTGGAGAGTATTAGCTGATGCTTGAATTTGAAACTCTAATCCCTGCCCAGCATGTTTGGCGCCTATTATACAGCCAATAAATATGCAAGGATTTCATACGAGTCATTGTAAAGCCACAGCCACATTGGTAGGGGATTAATGTGATTGGTTGTCAGTATAACCATATCAGATGATATAAAAGAACAGTAGTTGTCACGCTCAGCTCACTGATGCCATTGCACAGCTCAGTTACAGTTCTTATTGATTGTAGAGAGTGATTATCCAAGGCTGTGTGTGCACAGTTGAGCAAATGAGAGTACTTTAGCATTGACACTGGTGCTGATTCTGAACCATCAAACTAACAGCCCTTGTAATGGATAAATCTGTGCTTTGCTGTTTGTATCACATACATTCTGCATTTAGCATAGGGAGGGACAGTTGCAGGAGGAGGGAGAGTGGCAAAATACAGTCTCTAGGCAGGGCATTGAGTTTGCAGTCCATTGCTAAATATATACCTGCTGCACGTGACAACATTTTTGGGAGGGGGAAAAAATGGACTATACAGCTCTGGCAAAAATTAAGAGACCACTGCAAAATGTTCAGTTTGTCTGACTTTTCTCTTTATTGGTATATTTTTGAGTAAAATGTAAATTGTTATTTTATTCTATAAACTTCTGACAACATGTCTCCAAATTTCAAAGCAATAATTTTTTTATTTTTTTCTGACAAAGAAAAATGGTAAAAATTAAAAAAAACAAAAACACAAAACTCCAGGGTTTTCAGACCTCAAAAATGCAAATAAAACAATTTCATAATCATTTAGAAACAACAATACTAATGTTTTCACTCAGGAAGAGTTCAGAAAGCAATATTTTGTGGAATAACCATGAATTTTCATGCATCTTGGCATGCTTTCCACCAGTCTTTCACACTGCTTCTGGTACAAAAATTTAGCCAGTTCTTCTTTGTGTGATGGCTTGTGACTATTCATCATCCTCTTGATTACTTTCCAGAGGTTTTCAGTGGGGTTCAGGTTTGGAGATTTTTGCCAGAGCTGTATTTTCATCCATAGAGTATTACGTGTTTTGTGGTGGATTTCTGTGTTATATAACACACCAAATAGCATTGTTAAAAAATTTTTTGATTCGATTACTCGCCCATTGAGTATTACATACTTTTTGATACATTTCTGTTGTAAATAACACTCCATAGAAGGGTTGAATTTATTTAATTCAGTTACTCACCCATTAAGTATTACATACTTTTAGGGCTGTCGGATTGCACCAAATAATATTAAGGGAGATATAAGGTGCGTTCGCATCCCAGGGTCCATCATGCAGAGATGGAACCTGCTGCTAAGTAATGGCAGAACAAGATGGCGGATGAACGCTTGTGCACACGTGGGATAAACTTCACCCAATGTGAATGGAAGCGAACTCTGTTGCTTCACAGAGTTGCTAAAGGTACACTGTGCCCTGTTAGCAGTCACAGGGTCAGGCCGGTAGACGCTAGTGGGATCCCTATGATTCACCCCCAACTATACTGGTGATTTGACTTGCTCTGACCCTCAGTGGCTTTGGAGCCCATGCCTGAGGATGCCCTGAGTCAGACGCTGAGTCCAAAAGGGAATTCCCTCCTTACACTTAAAGGTGGTATTCACTCGGCTGTGCCACCTAGATATGGCGATGATTGTTTGCTCCACTCATCTAATGGCCAAACAACAACCAAGGGAATGGGGATCATTGAGGTGTTTTCACCAGTCTCAAACATACAACACTCACACACCTAGTCAGGTTTATATTAGCGCATGGCCAAGCAGCCATGCAAGCCTTTTATAGATGTAGCCTTCCGGGACCTTCCTAGTGGTCCAGTTGGAGTTGCTACAGGACCTGAGCATGTGACCTCCAACCTCCAATGAGAGGTTATTCCATGGGTATGCTCAGTAAATGAAAAACCTGGAATGTCTGCTCACCGATGATCAATGCTGGTTACAAAGGATGAACCTGGGGTGGGATGCACAGTATGAGCTTGAGCCAGACTATGGGACTGACGTTTCTGCTGACCAGACTCCACTGCGGCTGGGGAAGAATGGGAGACTGTAGAGGACATGGTTCGAGATTCCCCCTGCGCAGCGGCAGGAACTCGACACCTAACACATACTTTGTGGTACATTTCTGTCGTATATAACACTCCAAAAAAAAGTTGAATTTTTTTGGAAGGATTTAATTACTCACCCATAGAGTATTGCATGCTTTGTAGTACATTTCTGTGGTATATACCCCTCCACAGAAGGGGTGACTGTTTTATGGACTCAATTACTCATCCCTACAGTATTACGTACTTTGTGGTATATTTCTGTGGTAAATAACACTCCAAAAATGTGTAGACAAATTTTTTATGGATTCAATTACTTCTCCATACAGTATTACTTACTTTGTGGCACATTTTGATGGTATATAACACACAGAAAGAGTTGAAATTTTTTTCTGGATTCAATTTTTCACCCATAGATTATTAAATCTTCTGTTGTACATCTATATGACATATTAGACTCCAAAAATGTATTAACTTTTTTTCTTGTTTTAATTACTCATCCATACAGTTTTACATGCTTTGTGATACATTTCTGTGGTATATAACACTCCAAAAAAGCATTGGTATTTTTTTTGGATTCAATTACTCATCCATAGAGTGCTACATGCTTTGTGGTGCATTTCTGTCCTATATACCACTCCCCAAAAATAGTTTTATTCAATTACTAATCCATACAGTATTAATTGCTCTTTGGTATGTTTTGGTGATATATAGTACTCCAGAAAAGCATTGAAAATTTTTTCTTGTTTCAAGTACTCATTCATAGAGTATTATTTGCTTTGTAGTACATTTGTATGGTATATAGCACTTTAGAAAAGCATTGATTGATTTTTCTGGATTCAATTACTCATACATACAGTATTATGTGCTCCGTTGTACATTTTAGTGGTAAATAACACTCCAAAAAAGGATTGAAATATTTTTTCTGGATTTAATTACTCACTCATAGAGTATTACATGCTTTGTGGTACATATCAGTGGCATATTACACTCCACAAAAGTATTAAACATTTTTTATTGTTTCAGTTACTCATTTATAGATTACTACATGCTTTGTGGTAAAATTCTGTGTTCAATAACACTCCAAATAGCATTGAAATTTGTTTCTGGATTCAATTACTCATCCATAAAGTATTATTACATGATTTTGCGTATGTAACGATGGTATTAAATTTCAATAAAATGCTTTGACTGTTGCAGGTGACCCATTTTTTAAAAATTAAAAATTGACACGGTTTCAGACCTAACATTTAGAAAACGATTTGTGGTAAGGATGGAGAAGTGGAAGTGTCAATGATAGTACACACAGATGCAGAAGAAGTGGGGCAGGCACACCTGTTGCTTGAGCATGAAAAACTTGCCCATCCATGACAAACAGGTTACTGTACCACATTACAGAAAGACACACTACACCACTTCTGAAGCCAGAGTAGTGCGAACAGGTGGTCAGTTGGACAGCAGATAATGCTTCCAGCATGCTTGGCAGCACCACTCAGTTTTCCCCATGGTCCAGTCTCACCACCTAATCACCCTAAAGCTTGTTTTCACCTTCCTGACCAGGCCAGTTCATTCAATTCTGGCCAACTGCCACTGATTCTGAGACTGTTTTTGTGACATATTGAACTTTATGATAGTGGTAACATTTATTTTATATGACTTACCTTTATTTGTGAAAATAATAAAAATTTGGCAAAAAATGTTAATTTTTCAATTTTCAAACTCTTAATTTACAGGCCCTTAAATCAGACAGTCATGTTACACATAATAGTTAACAAATAACATTTTCCACCTATCTACTTTACATGAGCACAATTTTTTAAACTTAATTTTTTTGATAGTAAGTTATAACGGATAAAAATTGACCAGGGATTTCTCATTTTTACAATAATATTTACAAAACTATTATTTTTTAGGGACCACATCACATTTGAAGTGACTTTGAGGGGCCTATACGATATAAAATTCCCAAAAGGGACACCATTCTGAAAACTGCAGTGCTCAAGGTGCTCAAAACCATATTCAAGAATTTTATTAACCCTTTAGGTGCTTCACAGAAATTAATGCAAAATGGAAGGAAAAAATAAAATTTAACTTTTTGTCACAAAAATTTTCCTTTAGACCCAATTTAATTTATTTTCGCAAGGGTAACAGGCAAAAATAAACAATACAATTTGTTGTGCAATTTCTCTTGAGTACATCGATACCCCATATTTGGGGGAAAACTGCTCTTTGGGCACACAGCAGGGCTTGGAATGGAAGGAGAGCCATTTGATATGCCTAATCAGTGGAAACTGCACACAAGTGACATTATTTTGAAAACTATACTCTTCATGGAGCTTACCTAAATGTGTGGTGAGCACCTTTCAATCCCAGATGCTTCACAGAAGTTTATAACTTTGAGCTGTGAAAATAAAAAAAAATCAAATTTTTCCCACAAAAATTTATTACAGCCCCAAATTTTGCATTTTCACAAGGGTAACAGGGGACTCCATTCACTATAATGAGGCAGAAGAGTTAATCTGAACTCCATCTGTCATCTGTTCAGTGGTGTTCTTCTTTTCAGAAATGCACAAAACTGTGGTTGACTGCAATTTTATGCATACCTAAGAAGATGGATAGTGCCAGATCTCAGAACATACGGTATCTCACCTACTGTATTCTCACCCATGCTTTGTAGATTGTGAGACCTTGTGGGCAGGGTCCTCTCTCCTCCTGTACCAGCTGTGACTTGTATTGTTCAAGATTATTGTACTTATTTTTATTATGTATACCCCTCCATATACGAAAAGCGCCATGGAATAAATGGCGCTATAATAATAATAATATCCACAGTGCCTCCATCTGCGTCATTATGGCGAATCTTTCACCAGAGGTTCCGTTTGACTCATGTATTTCAGAGATTTACATGGAAACCCCGATGTAAGTGCTCTGCGCAGAGCACAGGATAAATGGGAACCAAGCCTTACTTTTTTCTTTGGCAGGCTGAATGAAAAATCAACAGCAGGTGAATAATTGGTTTTAATTATTTTTATGCCGTTCCTCATGTGGTAAAAGTGATTAAACAAATTTATTCTTCGGGTTGGTGCGATTACAGCGATACCAAATATGTATTGGATTTTTATTTTTCACTGCTGTCACACAGTAAAAAATGCTTTTTATTGCAAAAACTAGTTTTTGCATCACCATATTTAGACAGCTATAATTTTTTAGTATTTCGACAGACAATGTCTTGTGATGGCTTCTTTTTTGTGGGACGAGTTGTTGTTTTTATTGGTATCATTTTTGGGTAGATGACATTTTTGATCGCTCTTTATTCCAATTTTTGGGAGGTAGAATGAACAAAAATCAACAGTTCAGGATTTTTTTTTTTTTTTATATTATTCTGTGTGTGGTACAATTGATAAGCCAGCTTTGTATTTTGGGTTAGTATGATTACAGCAATACCACAGTTAAATGATTTTTTTCATGTTTCGGTGCCTTTACGCAATAGAAACTATTTTATGGATACAATAATTATCTTTGCATAGCTTTATTCTGAGAGAAAAAACGTTTTTATTTTTCCGCTGACAGTTTTTATTGAGGGACAAGATGATGTTTTCAGAGGTACCATTTCTATTTACAGTTTTCTTTTTGACTGCATTTTATTACACATTTTGTTCAGCGGTATGATGTTAAAGTATGTTTTTTTTATTTTTACAATGATCACTGAAGGAGTTTACCTAGTGGGACAGTTTTGTTAGTCGGGTCGTTCCGTTTCTTTTGTTTATTATTTGGAGATTTTTTAACCACTTAATGAGACAAATTTTTAAAATCTGGACAGTCACTTTATGTGGTAATAACTCTGGAATGCTTGAACAAATCCCAGTGATTTTCAGATTGTTTTTTTCAAGAACATTATACTTTATGATAATGGAAATTTAGGTCGATATGTTTTGTGTTTATTTATAAAAAATATCAGAAATTTTAGAAAAATGTAAAAAAAAATTTGCAATTTTCAAAATTTAAATGATTATCCCTTTAATCCAGATAGTTATACCACAGCAAAGCATTAATAATAACATTTCCTTCATGTCGGCTTTACATCAGCATCATTTGTAAAATGTTATTTTATTTTGTTAGCACTTTAGGAGGTTTACAATTGTGGCAGTAATTTTTCATTTTTTTCAAGGAAATTTACAAAGTTTATATTTTTAGGGACTTATCCATGTTTGAAGTGCCTTTAGGGGTCCCATATATTGGAAAACCCCCAAAAGTTATAGCATTTTAAAAACAGCACATATTGAAAACTGCTGTCAGGTAGTTTATTAGCCCTTCAGATGCTTTTCGGGAATTAATGCAAAGTAGCATGACGGAAATGAAAATATGTATTTTTACCACCTAAATTCCCCTAACTTCTGAACAGATTACTGCACCCGTCAGATTCTAAGGCCGCTATTTGGTCATGAATTGCCATGGCAAACATCAGGACCACAAAATCATGATCTGAGGGAACCAATTGGGATAAAGAGGGAGAAGCCATACTCTGTTAACTGTTTATAATGATGTAGTCACTATTAACAGCAGCATCTAATGGGTTAAACAGATTTGGACGGTGCAAATACTGATCGTGGCTGATACAACAAATTGTCAGCTATAGTGCACAACTGGCAGCTGCTGGATTGTTACCGGTATGGGGAGGCTATTCTCTTATTTCTCAGGTCAGATAGAATATGTATTGGCGGTCATTAGGGTGTTAAATTATTTTTACACTTTTTAAGAACTTTTTTTCTTTTTTTTATCTTGTCCCAGGATGGGACATCATCCTTACACTGACAGAGGTGTGTCAGCTCCTGCTCTGAGCCACCTTCCCTGCTGGACCCTGTAGGATTCCATGGACTTCTTGCATCCTGGATCACCATGGAGACCATAAGCACAACGAGACCACATAGAAAAAACAATGGGGCATCAATTTCTCATGATTTATAGTGGTACGTTTGATAAAATACAACTTCTTTCAGGATATTTCTAGGTGATGCAAAGCTGCATGTGCAAAATATATATTCATGAAATATTGATAGAAAAGAGGCACTAACCCATATCCTTGGGTTAAAAGTTCTTTATTGCACTCTTTATTGTAGTGGCATGCAGGTATAAACAAGAGAATTGAAGCAGGGGAGGAGGAACATGTAGTATGGCCATTTAGTTTCTGGTTGACCTTCCAGAATAGACCTTTAGAAGGGTTAGCCAGGCGTGAAACGGCCATAGTCCTTGTTCCTCCTGCCCCCCTTCAATTCCCTTATTTTTACCTGCACACAGCTAGAAAGATGACTGCATGAATGCAATGAAAGACTTTTAGCCCAAGGATATGTGCGAGTGCTGCTTTTATGTCAAAACTTCATGGCCATAAAAATATATAAAAGCATTATCTCAATTGAGAATTTTTTTTATTATTATTCAAGAAATTTTATATTTTATTATAGCTCAAACCTTTTTGACTCAAATCATAAACTACATATACACATTTTCATCTGTTTTTATGCAACTTTAGAATTTTGAAACTTTTTTTAATGTTTTAAATATTGTAATTCAATAAATGTTTGTTTCTGAAACAAAGCAAGATGTTAATCATTAGTGAAATGATTTGCATAAACAATCTTCTGATAACAAAAAAGTTAACTACCAATGGTATTTTTTTAACCGTCATCCCAAAAGAACAGTGTTGCCTAGGCTATGAACACAACTAAAATGGCTTAAATTTATAATAAAAAATAATACATTTATGGTTTTAGTGGTAAACATAATGTAGAGGTAAACTGCAACAGAATGTAGAAGGATAATTAATTAACCCAGCCTATACAGTAGATTATATTGCACACACAGCACACAGTACAAAAACACAGACCTAAGCAATCAAATAGAAAATCCAACTATCTTCCTTCTGTTAAACTACCACAATGATTACAGTAAGCTAGGCAACGAGCCAAGATAACGAAGGCACAACAATTTATGAATGCTGTTGACGGTCATTGTTTGGTTCAATTTGTTCCTGAATGACACAGATGTTAACTAGGAATATAGCCAATGTAATATCTGCATTAAATGCAAAGTAAAAATATAGAGATTTTTTATTTACTTTTAAGGCAATAATACTTTAGAAATCTATACCCCTTTATATAACAGCTGGCCTCATTATCATATCCATGAAGCATGCTTATGTGCTGAGACATGGCTCCTATTTCAACATGGATGGGCTATAATACATCTGTAAAAGAGTGTTAGCTAAACTGTTTAGCAGAGCAATCAAGTAAACAAATACTGAAAAGATAATAAGATACAATCAACATATTAATTTAATTGCATCCGACAAATTAAATTAAAGCTGGCTAACTTTTATCTTAATTAATCTTACTGAAAGAAAAACTATATATGAAAAAATAAAAAAGCAATTAAGTCGTATTTAAACAATAAATAATTCAGCCTACTGCACTACCCATGCGCAGTTCTTCAAAGCAGGAAATATTAGTAAGTGGCAATAATACACTTTAAAGCCAATTTCATAACATCAGCTTTAAAACAGTCATAAAGTGGCATATATCTAGAAGGTTAATTCTAGTGTACTATGCAGGCTTCCAGTATTTTGTCATCTAACTTTATGGCTATGTCAGAATTTTTTCCTCTTCTGTTTTTTTGACTGAGAAAATCTGAAATCAAACCTTTATACTAATATGAAAGAAGAAAAGTATATCCAGCTTCATAAAAGTTGCATATTTTATTAGAAAAAAATGTAAACAAATTCCATTTTGGAGAAATTAGAATATTTAAAGAATAAAATCAAACATACAAATCGGGAAAAGTTAATTAAGGACAATTGAAAAAAAAACACATAGAAGAGATAGTATTTAATGCGATAGGTAATGGAACACTAATTAATGGCTTCCAATACCATCTATAAGCTGATAACACTCAGATCTACCTCTCTGGCCCAGATGTCACCTCTCTGCTGTCCAGAGTCCCGGAGTGTATATCAGCCATATCCTCCTTCTTCTCTCACTTCCTCAAGCTCAATGTGGACAAATCTGAACTAATTATCTTTCCTCCATCTTGCATACCTTACCTACCTGATCTATCTATCACAATAAATGAAATTACACTTTTCCCTGTCCCAAAAATCCGCTAACTTGGAGTAACCCTTGACTCGGCCCTGTTCTTCAAACCACACATCTAAGCTCTCGCCAGCTCCTTTCGCCTCCAGCTCAAAAATATTTCCAGAATCCGTCTTTCCCCCAACTCTCTCTACCAAAATGCTTGTGCATATCCTAATCATCTCCTGCCTTGACTACTGCAACATTCTCCTATGTGGCCTACCTTCTAACACTCTGGCACCCATTCAGTCCATCCTTAACTCTGCTGCCCAACTAATTAATCTCTCTCCTTGCTACACTCCTGCTTCCCCTCTTTGCAAATCCATTCACTAGCTCCCAATTTCCCTGTATATCCAATTGAAACTACTAAAACTGACCTAAAAAGCCATTCATAACCGTTCTCCACTGTATATTTCCGAACTAATCTCTCAATATCTTGCCTCACGTAATCTCTGGTCCTCCCAAGACCTCCTTCTCTCCTCCACGCTTATTTACTCCTCACACAATCGCCTCCAATATTTCTCCCGAATATCCCCCATCCTCTCGAATTCTGTGCCCCAACTTGTCTGGTTATCCACCACATTTGGATTCCTCAGACGGAAAATGAAACACCATCTTTTCCCAAAGCTTACAACCTGTAATGACCATGCGGCCACCTCAACACCATCAGAGCTACTGCAACCCCCGACCTACCTAGCATCCTCTTCCCTGTTATGACCTGGTGGTTAGGAGCACCCGGAATGATCTGATAGTTAAACCACATACAGGACGAACTCTGGGATGTGGGAACTCTGCTGACCGCAAGCCCTAATCCTATCACACACACTAGAAATAGCCGTGGAGCGCTCCTGACCAGACCTAGGCGCCTCGTCACAGCCTAAGGGCTATCTAGCCCTAGAGAAGGAAAATAAAGCCTACCTTGCCTCAGAGAAATTCCCCAAAGGTACAGGAAGCCCCCCACATATATTGACTGTGAGTAAAGATGAAAGTCACAAACGCAGAAATGAAACAGGTTCAGCAAAGGGAGGCCAGACTCACTAAATAGACAGAGGATAGGAAAGGTAACTTTGCGATCAGCACAAAAACCTACAAAGACCACGCAGAGTGTGCAAAAAAAGACCTCCGCACCGACTCACGATGCGGAGGGGCCACTCTGCATCCCAGAGCTTCCAGCTAGCAAGACAAAATCATGAAAACCAGCTGGACAAGAAAACAGAGAACAAAATAAGATTATAAGGAACTTAGCTTCTGCAGGAGAAGGCAGGTCACCAGAGAGATCCAGGAGCGAACTGAAGCAATGCAAAAACATTGACAGCTGGCCTAGAGAAACGATCTGAGAGGAGTTAAATAGAACAGCCAACCAAAGGATAAACCACGTCACCTGTGTAAGGAACCTCAGAAGCGGCAGCTTCACTCATAGCCACCAGAGGGAGCCCATAGACGGAACTCGCCGAAGTACCATTCACAAGCACAGGAGGGAGCTTGACAACAGAATTCACAACAGTACCCCCCACCCCCCCTTGAGGAGGGGTCACCGAACCCTCACCAGAGCCCCCAGGCCGACCAGGATGAACCAAATGAAAGGCACGAACAAGATCGGCAGCATGAACATCAGAGGCAAAAACCCAGGAATTATCTTCCTGACCATAACCCTTCCACTTGACCAGGTACTAAAGTTTCCGTCTCGAAACACGAGAATCCAATATCTTCTCCACCACATACTCCAACTCCCCCTCGACCAACACCGGGGCAGGAGGATCAACGGAGGGAACCATAGGTGCCACGTATCTCCGCAACAACGACCTATGGAACACATTATGGATGGCAAAAGAAGCTGGAAGGTCCAAACGAAATGACACAGGATTAAGAACTTCAGAAATCTTATATGGCCCAATGAACCGAGGCTTAAACTTAGGAGAGGAAACCTTCATAGGAACGTGACGAGATGACAACCAAACCAAATCCCCAACACGAAGTCGGGGACCAACACAACGCCGGCAGTTAGCGAAACGTTGAGCCTTCTCCTGGGACAATGTCAAATTATCCACCACATGAGTCCAAATCTGCTGCAACCTTTCCACCACCGCATCCACACCAGGACAGTCCGAAGGCTCAACCTGCCCTGAAGAGAAACGAGGATGGAAACCAGAATTACAGAAAAACGGAGAAACTAAAGTAGCCGAGCTGGCCCGATTATTAAGGGTGAACTCAGCCAAAGGCAAGAAGGACACCCAATCATCCTGATCAGCAGAGACAAAGCATCTCAGATATGTCTCCAAAGTCTGATTAGTTTGTTCGGTTTGGCCATTAGTCTGAGGATGGAAAGCCGAAGAAAAAGACAAATCAATGCCCACCTTAGCGCAAAAGGACCGCCAAAACCTCGAAACAAACTGGGAACCCCTGTCCGAGACGATGTTCTCTGGAATGCCATGCAAACGAACCACTTGCTGGAAAAACAATGGCACCAAATCAGAGGAGGAAGGCAATTTAGGTAAGGGTACCAAATGGACCATCTTAGAGAAGCGATCACAAACCACCCAAATGACCGACATCCTTTGAGAAACAGGGAGATCAGAAATAAAATCCATGGAAATATGCGTCCAGGGCCTCTTCGGGATCGGCAAGGGCAAAAGCAACCCACTGGCACGAGAACAGCAGGGCTTAGCCCGAGCACAAGTCCCACAGGACTGCACATAAGAACTCACATCCCGTGACAAAGAAGGCCACCAAAAGGATCTAGCCACCAAATCTCTGGTACCAAAGATTCCAGGATGACCAGCCAACACTGAACAATGAATCTCAGAGATAACTCTACTAGTCCATCTATCAGGGACAAACAGTTTCTCCGTAGGACAACGGTCCGGTCTATCAGCCTGAAACTTTTGCAGCACACGCCGCAAATCAGGGGAAATGGCAGACAAAATTACCCCTTCTTTAAGAATACCCGTCGGCTCCGGAACACCTGGAGAGTCAGGCACAAAACTCCTTGACAGGGCGTCAGCCTTCACATTCTTAGATCCCGGAAGGTATGAAACCACAAAATCAAAACGGGAGAAAAAGAGCGACCATCGAGCCTGTCTAGGATTCAACCGTTTGGCAGACTCGAGATAAGTTAAATTCTTGTGATCAGTCAAGACCACCACGCGATGTTTAGCTCCTTCAAGCCAGTGTCGCCACTCCTCGAATGCCCACTTCATGGCCAACAACTGCCGATTGCCCACATCATAATTGCGCTCAGCAGGCAAGAATTTTCTAGAAAAGAAGGCACAGGGTTTCATCACCGAGCCATCAGAACTTCTTTGCGACAACACATCCCCTGCTCCAATTTTAGAAGCATCAACCTCAACCTGAAAAGGGAGCGAAACATCTGGCTGGCACAAAACAGGGGCAGAAGCAAAATGTCGCTTCAACTCCTGAAAAGCCTCTACAGCTGCAGAGGACCAATTGACCACATCAGCACCTTTCTTGGTCAAATCAGTCAACGGTTTAGCAATACTGGAAAAATTAGCGATGAAGCGACGATAAAAATTAGCAAAGCCCAGAAACTTCTGCAAGCTCTTCACAGATGTCGGCTGAGTCCAATCGTAAATGGCCTGAACTTTAACAGGGTCCATCTCGATAGTAGAAGGGGAAAAAATGAAACCCAAAAATGAAACCTTCTGAACTCCAAAGAGACACTTTGACCCCTTCACAAACAAGGAATTTGCACGAAGGACCTGGAACACCATTCTGACCTGCTTCACATGAGACTCCCAATCATCCGAAAAGACCAAAATGTCATCCAAATATACAATCATGAATCTATCCAGGTACTCTCGGAAGATGTCATGCATAAAGGACTGAAACACAGATGGAGCATTAGAAAGCCCGAATGGCATAACCAGGTACTCAAAATGGCCCTCGGGTGTATTAAATGCCGTTTTCCATTCATCACCCTGTTTAATTTGCACAAGATTATACGCACCACGCAGAACTATCTTGGTGAACCAACTAGCCCCCTTAATCCGAGCAAATAAATCAGACAGCAGTGGTAAAGAATACTGAAATTTGACTGTGATCTTATTAAGAAGGCGGTAATCAATACAAGGTCTCAAAGAACCATCCTGGCCACAAAAAAGAACCCTGCTCCCAACGGTGATGACGACGGACGAATATGACCCTTCTCCAAGGATTCCTTTATATAACTCCGCATAGCGGCGTGCTCTGGCACAGATAAATTAAACAGACGGCCCTTAGGAAACTTACTACCAGGAATCAAATTAATAGCACAGTCGCAATCCCTATGAGGAGGTAAGGCACCGGATTTGGGCTCTTCAAATACATCCTGGTAATCTGATAAAAACTCAGGGACTTCAGAAGGAGTTGAAGGTGAAATTGACAGCAATGGAACATCACCATGTACCCCCTGACAACCCCAGCTGGACACCGACATAGATTTCCAATCCAACACTGGATTATGGACCTGTAGCCATGGCAACCCCAAAACGACCACATCATGCAGATTATGCAAGACCAAAAAGCGAATATCCTCCTGATGTGCAGGAGCCATGCACTTGGTCAATTGAGTCCAGTACTGAGGCTTATTCTTGGCCAAAGGCGTAGCATCAATTCCTCTCAATGGAATAGGATACTGCAAGGGCTCCAAGAAAAAACCACAGCGCCTGGCAAACTCCAAGTCCATCAAATTCAGGGCAGCGCCTGAATCCACAAATGCCATTACAGAAAAGGACGACAGAGAGCAAATCAGAGTAACGGACAAAAGAAATTTAGACTGTACCGTACCAATGGTGGCAGACCTAGCGAACCGCTTAGTGCGCTTAGGACAATCGGAGATAGCATGAGTGGATTCACCACAGTAAAAACACAGCCCATTCCGACGTCTGTGTTCCTGCCGTTCAGCTCTGGTTAAAGTCCTATCACACTGCATAGGCTCTGGCCTATGCTCAGAGAACACCGCCAGATGGTGCACAGCTTTGCGCTCACGCATGCGCCGATCGATCTGAATGGCCAAAGACATAGACTCATTCAGACCTTCAGGTGTGGAAAATCCCACCATGACATCCTTAAGGGCTTCAGAAAGACCCTTTCTGAATATTGCCGCCAGGGCACATTCATTCCACTGAGTAAGCACTGACCACTTTCTAAACCTCCGACAGTACACCTCCGCTTCATCCTGACCCTGACAAAAAGCCAGCAAGATTTTCTCTGCCTGATCCACTGAATTTGGTTCATCATAAAGCAATCCAAGCGCCAGAAAAAACGCATCAACATCACGCAATACCGGATCTCCTGGCACAAGGGAAAATGCCCAGTCTTGAGGGTCACCATGTAACAAAGTAATAATGATTTTTACCTGTTGAGCGGGGTCACCAGAGGAGCGGGGTTTCAAAGCTAGAAACAGTTTACAATTATTTTTGAAATTCAAGAACCTAGATCTATTCCCAGAAAATAAGTCAGGAATAGGAATTCTAGGCTCTAACATAGGATTCTGAACCACAAAATCTTGAATGTTTTGTACTCTTGCAGTGAGATGATCCACACAAGAGGACAAACCTTGAATGTCCATAACTACACCTGTGTCCTGAACCACCCAAAGGTCTAGGAGATAAGAAAGACAAAACACAGTGCAAAGAAAAAAAAATGGTCTCAGAAGTTCTCTTATCCCTCTATTGAGATGCATTAATACTTACGGGCCAGCTGTACTGTTATGACCTGGTGGTTAGGAGCACCCGGAATGACCTGATAGTTAAACCACATACAGGAAGAACTCTGGGATGTGGGAACTCTGCTGACCGCAAGCCCTAATCCTATCACACACACTAGAAATAGCCGTGAAGCGCTCCTGACCAGACCTAGGCGCCTCGTCACAGCCTAAGGGCTATCTAGCCCTAGAGAAGGAAAATAAAGCCTACCTTGCCTCAGAGAAATTCCCCAAAGGTAAAGGAAGCCCCCCACATATATTGACTGTGAGTAAAGATGAAAGTCACAAACGCAGAAATGAAACAGGTTCAGCAAAGGGAGGCCAGACTCACTAAATAGACAGAGGATAGGAAAGGTAACTTTGCGATCAGCACAAAAACCTACAAAGACCACGCAGAGTGTGCAAAAAAAGACCTTTGCACCGACTCACGGTGCGGAGGGGCCACTCTGCATCCCAGAGCTTCCAGCTAGCAAGACAAAATCATGAAAACCAGCTGGACAAGAAAACAGAGAACAAAATAAGACTATAAGGAACTTAGCTTCTGCAGGAGAAGGCAGGTCACCAGAGAGATCCAGGAGCGAACTCAACGAATGCAAAAACATTGACAGCTGGCCTAGAGTAACGATCTGAGAGGAGTTAAATAGAACAGCCAACCAAAGGATAAACCACGTCACCTGTGTAAGGAACCTCAGAAGCCGCAGCTTCACTCATAGCCACCAGAGGGAGCCCATAGACGGAACTCGCCGAAGTACCATTCACGAGCACAGGAGGGAGCTTGACAACAGAATTCACAACACTTCCCTCTGTACCTGTCTTTCATTGTTAGTTTTTTTTACTGTAAGTGATATTTGTATTTTGATGTAACCCCGTCTCATGTACAGCACCATGGAGTTAATGGTGCTATATAAATAAATAATAATTCCTTTTGTACATTTAAAATCTAGGACTGCACGTATTCAGATTATAAATCCAAAATGCTTCGTGAGTAAGTAGATGTCTCCAAACACCCCCACCTTGAAATGCCATGTTAACCCTTTCTATGCCAAATAACTGAATGATTGATGTATGCTGATGGTGCTTGCTGGATATAGGGTCTGGAAACGAGACATCGCATAAAGAGAATTAGACATATTACTGAACTCAGAAAAGTCTTTACACTTGTGTACCTTTAGTTTTATTAAGATGGATATACTTTTATTTTTTCTTCTCTACATTTTGTCCTATGTAATCCATGCTTCAACATGGCTAAACTTTTGGTGAGCTGGTTTTATGATTGACTCTGTAAAAACTTCTCTGAAAGAACATGTTAATACAGTCATGGCTGATAGTGTTGGCACCCTTGAAATTGTTGAAAACATTTCTCAAGGAAGATTATTGCAATTATACATGCTTTGCTATACACATTACTATTTCCTTTGGGTGTATTGGAGCAACACAAAAAAAAACTGAGGAAAAAGGCAAATTGGACAAAACTTCTCGCAAAACCCCAAAAATGAGCTGCATAAAATTGTTGGAACCTTTCCAAAATAGTGGGTGAGCAACTTTATTTCAAGCAAGTGATGTTCGTTCACACTTACCTGTGGCAAATAACAGGTATGGGCAATATGAAAATAATAGAAAGAGGAAATGATCCAGCTTCCAATTCAATTCAAGGTATGTAGGCAATGTCTTACTTTTATTTTTAAATTACTTAATATAAAAAGGCATACAGCACACTCCATATGCTGGCAGGTGTGAGTTTCTATGATAATAACCACATGCGTTTCGAGTTTGACATGGACTCTTAGACTTGGTATGAAAGTCACACCTAAAACTAGATAAAAGGGGAGAAGTTAATTCAGTCTTTGCATTTTGGGTCTGTGTGTCACACTAAGCATGGAGAACAGAAAGAGAAGAGAACTGTCTAAGGACTTCAAAGCCAATATTGTTGAAAAATATAAACAATCTGAAGGGTACAAGTCCTTCTTCAGAAATCTTGATGTTCCTTTGTGCACAAAATAATAGACATTTACATCCCATGGCACTGTAGCTAATATCTGTGGACATGGATGGCAGAGAAAAATTGATAAAAGGTTGCAACACAGGACAGTCTGGATGGTGGATAAGCAGCCACAATAAAGTTCCAAAGAAATTCAAACTATCCTGCAGGCTCAGGGTCCATCTGTATAAGCGTAGACTATCTGTCAAGATTTCAATGAAATGAAACTGCTGACACAGAGATATAAAAAACTTAGACTGCAGTTTGTCAAAATGTACTTTAGGAGGCTAACATCCTTTTGGGAAAGTGTCTTGTTTTGCTGCCTCTGGCACTGTCGGCCTTGACTGTGTGCAACACATCATGAAATCTGAAGATTACCAAAGGATTTGGGGCCACGATGTTTTGCCCAATGTCAGAAAGCTGGGTTTGCATAATAGGTCATGGGGTTTCCAGCAGAACAATGACTTCAAACATACTTCAAGAAGCACCCAGAAATGGATGAAAACAAAACAGTAAAGAGTTCTGTAGTGGCCAGCAACGAGTCAACGATCTAAATACCATTGAACTCCTGTGGAAAAATCTTAAAATTGTTGTTGGGAGAAAGCGTCCTTCAACTATGAAAAACTTGGAGCAGGTTGCAAAAAAAGAGTGGTTCAAAAGAGGTGTAAGAAGCTTTCTGAGTGTTATGGGAAGTGATTGATTGCAGTTATTTATTCCAAAGATTGTGAAGCCAAATACTAAGTATAGGTTGTCAATAATTTTGGCTGGCCCATTTTGGGGGTTTTATGTGTAATTATGTCCAATTTTCTTTAAGCTTTTTTTGTGTTATTCCAATACACACAAAGGAAAAAAAACATGTATAATAAAACATGTATACTTGCAATAATTTTCTGGGAGAAAGACTTTATTTTATGCAACAATTTCATTGGTGCCAACACTTTTGGCCATGACTGTATCTAAGAATGTGATATTTCTTTGCACTACATTGAATCATCTGTATCCAAAATGGAAGATATCATTACTACTAGAAAAATAAACAAATGTAAATGTAATAATAATGATTATAAAATGAAACAGGTATATGAATGGGGTAGTTAGGAATATCTAGCACATATGCGCCGCTCATTTCCAGCAGCGTCACTGCTGCTGGGGTGGAGGGCATGGGAGACCTGACCGGATAGCTTTAATCATTCTTTTACTTTCAAAACAAGTAATCTATATTTCTTTCTAACCTAGTCCAGATCTGATTGAATGAATCACCAAAAGGTGGTTGAAAGTGAGTTAAAAAATGTACATACATCTGCTATATTAACTCCTAAACACTCCAACAATTCATCTAAATAATGTGTAGCCTTAAATGATATTCTTATAAAAATGTCTGACAATTGTGGCGTTGTTGTCGTTATGGATGCTGAAGTATACAATGCATAGATATTCACAATGCTTTTGGATAATACTGCTTTTATTAAACTACCTTCTAATCCTATGTCCCCATATCTGAAAGAAACACGCCATATAATGTATGAAGGTTTTTCTTTGGGGAGTCCTCACAGGGAAACAAAAGGATTATCTTACTGTGGAACATTCATCATTGCCTATATTACATGGTCTCCCCAAAATTCATAAAGCCTGTTACTGAACTTCTTGGGGAATTACTGGACTTGTTATTGCAACCACTTGTCAAGAGATCCTCTGGATTTCTTAAGTACTATGGAGATATATTGGAACAATTGACATGTTTATTTTGGTTTCCCAATTATGCATAGCTTAGTTGTGACATATCTTTGTATACTTGTATAGCCTATGATGTTGCTATTGAAGTTTCATTTATCTCATTATCGTGACTTTACTACTGATTTATTTTCCTATATACTATCTAACACTCATTTTTTGATGACCCACAACTTTTTTGCTTTTGATCCAGATTTCTTTTTGCAATGTAGGGGCATTTCTATGGGCTCAAAGTACTCACCTTCCCTCACTAAATTGGTAATGTCCTAATGGGAATTAAACTATTTATATGTTTCCACAAACCCTTTTCTTGCTAACTTTTTCTGGTATCTCAGATATAGTGAGGACCTGCTCTTTATCTGGAGAGGCGATATAGCTGCTGTTCCCGAAATTACAGATTACATTAATGATGGTCACTATATTCTTTCATTCATGTTTAATTTTCATACTATTTGCATTTCTTTTTAGGATCTTAGATTAAATGGTTTGAACACAAAGATTGTAATGTCAACTTATTCTAAACCATTATCTGGCTATGCCATCTTATATGCATCTTGTAACACTATCAAGGCCATCCCTGCTTAGGGTTGGGGATTGCAGAAAATAAAATATAAATTAAAGTGCAATCGCAACTGGTCAACCCTGCAGATATGTAACCTGCGGCTAGTGTGAACAATGACGGAACCAAGCAGCGGGCGTTTACCCTAGACACACTGAGTTAATGCCACACAGTGTATTTGGAACATGGAGTAAGAAGCTCAGTTAGTTCACCGCGAGGTACTACATTTAGAACTCAAAGTGCTAAATCCTGCTCAAGACACAGGGATGTAAGCACATGGATTTGACGTGTTCTATAACTAAACTGTGTCAATAGCATGCATGAATGAAGCAGATGCAAAGCCTAGCAGCTAGTTACCCCAGTCCTGACACTATTGAACCTGTGCCTAACCAGCACCCAAAGCATGTAGCCGACTAGATACTCTGTCATAGAGCCAAGGGAAGAAAACCGCATGAATGTGCAGACAGAGAGGTAGAGTATCCATCCATACACACCAAACATAAATGACACTAGCACCCCCGCGGGTGCTGCTGAGAACCTTTTAAAAGCTAGGCTCCACCCCAAACACTCATGCCCAGTCGGTAGAGGCATCAACCATGGACTAATCAGGTACTGCCACATCACCAGAACAGCTAACATCTGACCACCAATGAGAAGATGCCACATAATGGACATGCTCAGAAAGGTGGTCTCTGGACTTAAACGCCTGAGCAAAGGGCTGCACCAGAATATAACTGGTTACCATAGACTTGGCTGGAGAGCCAGCAGCAACCAAGCATATACCACGAGCCTGAGCAAGATGCTGGGACCGACGTCTGTGCTGAGCAGAACCCGCCTCGGCCGGACCTGAGCAGATAATCCTGACGCCTAACACCCCCTTCTGGGATTTTACCAGAATCAGGCCTAATTGCAGTGACATCAATAACTTGATGATGAGTATCTGGATTCTAATAAAAAATTTAGGAAAATGGGCTATTCATCATGGATCTTAAATAGAACCACAACAGTTGTGCAAGAAAAAAATCTCAATCATTAATTCTAGACATAATGGTAAAACATCCACAAATATCAAACTGGACAAAACAAATAATAACATACAAACATTTTTAATAGAAATAACATTGGGGCATGTTTAAAAACCATAAACAACACTAAGGCAGATTCTAAATTATATACTGTAACTTTCACTAAAAAATGACAAGTTTAGAGTTGATGCAATGTAAAAATGCAATGTAGATAAAATATTCCTCAATGTATGAAAAATAATACTCTACCAATTAGTTGAATGCACTGAATCAAAAACCAAAGTGCAAATACTAAGTAGCAAAGAATTACAAACAAGGAAACACAATAATCTTACCAACCAGGCTTAAATATAATGGTGGTTGACCAAGGTGTTGAACTCCTAGAAGTATACCTTTAAACATTTTTATGAATGTATTTGATCAAATCAGCTATTACTATAAACAGGAACTTAGGTGTAGTGTGACATCCATGCTGGAACCTGTCCCCTATGTGTTCACTTTGATTTTGCGGGTGACAAAACTTGACAATAAGGTAACCTTTTTTTACTTCTTGGACTTGTGGTTCAGTCCAGGCTGTAAACTTTGGGGTTTATTAAGGCTAGTTAAGGTACCTTTACACTCAGCAACTTTACAACGAGAACGACAGCGATCCGTGACATTGCAGCGTCCTGGATAGCGATCTCGTTGTGTTTGACACGCAGCAGTGATCAGGATCCCGCTGTGCCATCGCTGGTCGGGGCAGAAAGGCCAGAACTGTATTTGGTCGTCAGGTCGGCGTGTATCGTCATGTTTGACAGCAAAAGCAACGATGCCAGCAATGTTTTTACATGGAGCTAACAACCAGCGAGATTGATAAGTGAGTCGCCGTTACGTCACTGGATCGCTCCTGCATCGTTCTGGTGTTGCTGTGTTTGACGTCTCTACAGCGACCTAAACAGCGACGCTCCAGCGATCGGCTCGTTGTCTATATCACTGCAGCGTCGCTGAGTGTGACGGTACCTTTAGCCTTTCTCCCTGCTGTCAACTCTGGGCAGCCCTGCTCTCTATTTATACTCCATAGAGTCAGTTTTCAGTGTCATATGGTGCCATTGTAGTGAATACTACTCTGGTTATCTGAAGTCAGTCTTCTCCTGATTTGCCAATCAAATCAGGAGAAGACTGACTTCAGATAACCAGAGTAGTATTCACTACAATGGCACCATATGACACTGAAAACTGACTCTATGGAGTATAAATAGAGAGCAGCGCTGCCCAGAGTTGACAGCAGGGAGAAAAACTAACTAGTCTTAATTAACCCCAAAGTTTCTCATATTGAAAAAATGGGGTGACAGGTTCCCTTTAACTTGTTTTGACCTAGGCCCATTTTTTGACAATTCTCCTGCTCAAAAATTCTACCTCTGACTTTGACCTCCTGCAAATGATCTTGCATGATGAACCTACTTGCCACTCGCTTGCTCCACATGCCAGAAAACATCTTCATGCTTCAACATTGAAGCCCCTATATAAGTCCAGATCCCTGTACATGGGTTAAAGGATGAAAGGGGGAACCCCTGTGATATGGTAGATGGAGTGGCTTGTGCTAAGCTTGTACATGGAAACCCTATTAACAGATGCCAATCTTCCTTGAATAGTGGTCATGTAACATGAAGAAGCTTAGCTTTTTTGAAACGCTGACTAATAGTATTTTTTCTTTAAAATGGGAGCAAAATATTAATGCAACTTAGGCTACTGTTATTTTATAGGGTGTCAGTGCATTTACAAGTAAACTGAATAATGTACAGCTAGCTGAATCACAGAGCTATGAATCTAAGAAAATTTTTGACTTTAAACTATAAAATCATGAAACCAAAGGAATTCATTTGCAATAAAAATACATTAACAGGCAGCGCTTTGCAGACTTCTTCATTTTTTGCAACAATTCATGCTGGCGACAACTTATTCCTTGAGTACTGATTTGCCTTGATGAGAATATTTCTGTAGTAGATTATATATAAAGTGAGCACAAGACAACTTTATTTTACAGTATAATAAAATGCTTTCCTGTATAAATGTCCTTTGGGAAATTATAAAATAATGTTACCTACATAACTAATTTTCTTTCTCTGAAATCACGATTCCCACAACACACTTACAGCTATTGAAAATATTGTTCAACATCACCATTTCCATCTTAATATCTTTGTAAATCATTGCAATGTTACACTTTGTCAGAAAAACATGTCATGCCTAAGGGATTGTGTACTGTATTTCTTTCCAATGAACTAGTTTGGGATTGAAATGAGTATCTGCTATGTATTGCCACTTACGTTTTTAGCTTTTATAAAATCGAGCATTCCTTTCTTTAATATTTAAAGAAAAATGGAACCAATGTAAAAGGCAAAATAAAATTGATGCAAACTTTAAGAGATCGAACATTTTCAAAATATAATTGACCCAAAATGTTCATAAATGTTTCACAGTTTTGAAATGATATACAAACACAAAAAAAGTTGGCTTAAAATAACGATCATGCACCCAGTTATATTATCTGTTCAACTTGTATGAAATCACAAACTATATAATTACATGCACACCTACTGTACTTATTAATGCCTGAAATTTCAATAGGAAGCTGAATTCCTTTGGTCCCCCATGTCACTTTCTGAACACTGTTCTGCAATGTACATGCTACCTTACACATAAACTGAGACAAGGTTTATTAAAGGGGTTGTTCTCTACTTGGACAACCCCTTCTCATTGCGCATGTTTGGTTTTGTTAATAGAAAAACACCTACACTAACCTCTGGTGCTGGCGCCATTCCAGCGGTGTTGGCACTCGTATTCCCGGGCCTCTCATTGAGTTGGCATGTTATGTAAACCCTGTGCTCAATTGGCACTGCACTGGCATCACTGTAGTTGACTTCAGACAAATAAAACATCAAGAGGAAGTCACAGAGCAGTCCTTGACTTCCTGTTGATGGGCGGCACGGTGGCATAGTGGTTAGCACAGCAACCTTGCAGCGCTGGAGTCCTGGGTTCAAACCCCACCAAGGACAACATCTGCAAAGAGTTCTCTCCGTGTTTGCGTGGGTTTCCTCCAGGTACTCCGGTTTCCTCCCACATTCCAAAGACATACTGATAGGGAATTTAGATTGTGAGCCCCATCGGGGACAGTGACGATAGTGTGTGCAAAATGTAAAGCGCTGCGGAATATGTTAGCGCTATATAAAAAATAAAGATTATTATTACTATTTTCAATGCATCCGAAGGTGTGGGTAGTGAATCCAATGCTGATTGGATGCAGGACATATGTGACGTAACAAACTCAAGTGAGCCCCTGGAACAGAAGTGCTGACACCGCTGGAAAGGTGCTGTTGTCACTGGAGGTGAGTATAGGTACAGTATGTTTATTTTAATGGGACCAAACATAAGGAATGAGAAAAGGTTATCTTAGTAGTGAACAACCATTTTAAAGGTAGTAGAGGTTACATTATTTAGTATTTCAGGTAAAATATTCTCAGACTAGCGGTGGATACCGTGTCAGGAGGCAGTGCCCCTCACCCCAAACACCGGCGCTTTCAGGTAACATCCACTCACCCACTGTTACTACATTTTGGCCTGCTGCCACTCCTTTGATCTATATGGCGCCTTTATCCCCCATTTCTATAGCTTGTGGGTGCTACATCCTGATGTGCGGCCATTGCCCCACCATTACAGCACTCTAAGGTACCTACTTTTTCCCTTATTTATGTCACACATATATATGGCCTCTAGCTTTCAGATACCCTTTGCAGGTTCTGATCTATACCCTTTATTCTCTGCCTCACAGCTCTATTTTACCTCCATTCTCTATAACGCAAGCTGTGGTGGCGCTTTTTGTAAGTACCTTTTTTACATATGCCCTCTTTCTCCTCTCTCCCCCCTGCCCCATTTACCGATTGTCTTCTTTCTGCATTTTATTAGGCACATTCTGTGCATCTTTGCTCTTTCTGAACCCAGCCCTACGGGCTTCTAACGGCACGGTACGTTTTTTGTTCCCTTTTTGCTTTCTTCTCTCTATATCAGTCCTCACAACAACTCACTATCACCTCATTTGGCACTGAGCGGAGCTATTTGCTATATATCCACTGCCTTCATATATTTACTCAGATATGATCGTTTATGATGACCTCATTGTTATCGGCTTTATATGTTTATATGATATTTTGTTTTTTTGTCATTTGTATATTCTTTCGTTGTTTTGTACTGGTTGTACTCTTTATTTTGTTTATTTTGTTATGACTTTGTTGTTTCTGATGAAAGTCCTTATGGACTGAAACGTTTCAAGTGCTACAAATAAATCAAATCTTTCGCCGCTTAAGTTGAGTGCTAGACTTCTTTCTATTTGGGCGTATAAGATGACCCCTGTCTTATACGGAGGGCATATCCCAAATGCCATATTTTATATGGAAAAGTTGGGGGTCGTCTTATACGCCCATTCGTCTTATACACCAGAAAATACGGTACATTCTAGGCCTTCCGGGAAACATGAGTCCAGGACAAGGCATATAAAAGATGGGTTATATAATGTCAATATGTGGGAGTCAGCTTCTGCTGTATGTGATCCATAATTCATTTCTCGGTCCCTCAAGGAAACAGAATTATTATAGACAGAAACAGATACCGTAGATTTCTGTTATTTTTCCATTTTTATTTTATAACTGTTTTGCATATTTCAGTTTCTTGCTTTATTTTTATCCTTTTATATAATTTCTTGTACGCACTGTATTTTTATATTAAAGCTTAAAATTTTAATAAGTTTGGTTCTTGAATGCTCTAAGAATTTGTAGTCTTTCAGAGCATGTGTGGCTATTTAGATTGTGAGGTACTTGCAGATATTTCAAGGACAGGGATATTTCAGGGAGTCATCACTAGGGTTGAGCGAAACGGGGCGGCCATTTTCAGAAGTCGCCGACTTTTGGCAAGGTCGGGTTTCATGAAACCCGACCCGACCCCTGTGTGGGGTCGGCCATGAGGTCGGCGATCTTCTGAATCTGGTATCGGAATTCCAATACCGAGTTCCGATATGTTTGCAATATCGGAGATCGGTATCGGAATCCATATTTAAGTGTAAAAGAAAGAATTAAAATAAAAAATATTGCTATACTCACCCTCTGACGCGCCCTGGTACTAACCGGCAGTCTTCCTTCCTTAGAATCAGCGCTTGAAAGACCTTCGGTGACGTCGCGGCTTGTGATTGGTCGCACGACGGCCCATGTGACCGCTCACGCGACCAATCACAAGCCGCGACGTCACCGAAGGTCCTTCAAGTGCTGATTCTTAGGAAGGAAGGCTGTCGGAAGGAAGCAGGGCGCGTCCGAGGGTGAGTATATTCTTATTAGGTATATACTCACCCTCGGACGCGCCCTGCTTCTTTCCGGCAGCCTTCCATCCTTAGAATCAGCGCTTGAAGGACCTTCGGTGACGTCGCGGCTTGTGATTGGTCGCATGAGCGGTCACAGGGGCCGTTGCGCGACCAATCACAAGCCACGACGTCACCGAAGGTCCTTCAAGCGCTGATTCTAAGGAAGGAAGACTGCCGGTTAATACCAGGGCACGTCAGAGGGTGAGTATAGCAATATTTTTTATTTTAATTCTTTCTTTTACACTTAAATTTGGATCCCAGGGCCTGAAGGAGAGTTTCCGCTCCTTCAGACCCTGGGAACCATAGTAACCCATTGCAATGCATTTTGTTTCGGGTTTCGGCCGACCCCGACCCCGACTTTTTTATAGGATCGGCCGATTTCACTCGACCCAACTTTTGCGAAAGTCGGGTTTTTTACCTGGATCAGGGCATCAATGAGTTCTTGGTCAGTCTGCAGTACTATGTAGTGGTATCGTATCAGAAGAAATGATACATAATGTCCTAGTGGTTCTCAATTGGATTCTTATTTTGGAAAGTCACGCAATTAAATCAATGTCTTCATTATCCACAAACTACCTACTTATGTTAAAGCCAGGTATTGTCCTTCAGCAAGAACTATCCTAGGGGTCTTTTCATTAGAGTAAGGTCTGTAAGCATCTCTGAGGATTCACTCCAGTACTTAACAATAAAGAGGGTATTGATGGCTATCCCAATAAGGTGAGAGGGACCCTGTCGGTGTACGTTAACCATTTGTGCACTGTGTATTACACTGGAATACAATGATTTCGTTGCCAATGATGTCTGAAAGGTTTTATATTAAGTTTATGGTGCTGACTAAGAATATGACTTCGGTTTTGTCAGATTGTATCTAGTTTCTGAGATATTTAATAGTTAAATACAGTAGAATTATGGTATCAAAAAGTCCCTTTTATAGCATTCTAAGCCTACAAATTGAAATACAAAATATTTATATGAGATATTTCATTACCTAAGACACTGAAAAAGAGTCAAAAACAGATTAAAAGCTATTGCATTTGTTATCACACGCATTGGGGGAATACATAATTTTCAGGGATGAATTATCTCAAAATCTAGAGCCAATTCAGCAAAAGTGGTGGGAAAATATCCTAAATCCATTCAAAAAACCTTAGTACATAATTTTCTTTTTTTTATAGACTTGTGATATTACTTATCCATGTATAATAGTTTGTGTTAGGGATAGCGGAACGTGCCGAGTAAATATACATGCGTCCAGAGAGAAAAAAGAAAAAAGTTGGCACTCACCCAGCGATGAAAGTAGAAAAGTCCTTTATTATACCAGTATTTATACCTGGACCCGTTGAAGCACAGTCCGCGCGAAACGGCCGTCGTCCGGTTCCCTCCTCGCACCCTCTCGTTTGTACTGCAGCCCTACAGGCATGTCCGCATCCCATTGTATGGATAAATAAAGGACTTTTCTACTTTCATCGCTGGGTGAGTGCCAACTTTTTTCTTTTTTCTCTCTGGACGCCCTTATATGACTTGCTGCTTGGTTGTGCACCACTATGCGATTCTAATCCACGGTTTGTCTGCCTGCCGCATGAAACATTGATTTTTTGCAGCTTGTTTGCCTATATCAATTACCATCAATAACCACTCATCCTAGTGCCGTCATACTTTCTTTTTTTTCATTCAAGGAGTAAATATAGATGTTTATTATTATTGGTGCGTTCGTAGCCTGGGGTCCACCGTGCAGGAGGAACCTGCTGCTAGTGAATGGTGGCACTATTTGGTGGTATAAGCTAGCTCTGTTACTTCACAGAGTAGCTGTGAAAGGAAAGCACTATGCCCTTTTAGACTCACAGGAGCACAAGCTAACTGCCGAACTGCTAGCAGTTAGTAGTAATGCAAACACACAATGTGCTCACCGGAGGTACTGGTATTCTAGGGGCTTATTTCAGCCGGGTCCCTGAATACAATCACACATAACCACATTGGCGCAAAGCACATAACTTGGATTGATACTAGCGCATGCCATTCGGTCATGCAAACCTTTTATAGCGCAGCAAATACAGGACCTTCCCAGAAGGACCAATGGGAGGCTACCACAGAAGTTGAGCACCTTCAAGACTTTCCTAGAGGACCAATGGGATTAGCTGCATTATCTAAGCATGTGACCCTTCATCTCCAACGAGAGATCTTACCCTGGGCATGCTCAGAAAAGCAGGACTTAGTCCCAAAAATGTCTGCTTGCCGCTGCTCAGTACTGGCTTCAATGTCTGAAGCTGGAAAGGCAGCAATAACCCTTTGCACAGAGTCAGACTGAGCAAGACGCTGGGACCGACGTCTCTGCTGAGCAGACTCCATTGCGGCAGGAGAAGAATGGGAGACCACAGTGGAGATGGCCCGAGATTCTCCCTGTGCAGAGGCGGGAACTCGAACCCTAACATTATCCCCCCTCCTAGGGCCTCCCCTCCTTGGACCTTGCTACGCTCGAAGGCAGCAATGAGCTGCGGAGCCTGAATGTGCTCAGCAGGCTCCCAGGACCTGTCCTCTGGACCATAACCCTTCCAGTCCACCAAATAACATTTTTTGCCACGTACCACCTTACACCCCAAAATAGCGTTCACCTCATAATCGTCCGTAGACGAACCCGACGTCCTGGCAGATGACTTGGAAAACCGGGACATGTATACGGGCTTGAAGAGGGACACATGAAAGGTGGCGGTGATACCCAGGCATGGAGGAAGGGCCAAATGGTAGACCACAGGGTTAACCTGTTTGAGGAACTTGAAAGGGCCCAAGTTGCGAGGTGCAAACTTAGTGGCCTCAACTCGCAGCCTGATGTTATGGGCGGAGAGCCACACTAAGTCGCCAGGAGCAAAGGTCGGAGTGGGGCACCGATGTGCACTGGCGGAGGACCTCATTCTCTCCTTGGAGACCCGAATGGCATCCGAAGTGTGATCCCAAATGTCCCGTGCCTCCACAGCCCAGTCTGCCACCCTGGAGTCGGAAGAAGACACGGGCATAGGCACAGGTACCAGCGGATGCTGACAATAGTTAAGGAGGAATGAGGTCTGTCCAGTGGAGTCGGCTATGGCGTTGTTCAGCGAAAACTCAGCCCACGATAGCAAGGATGCCCAGTCATCCTGCCTGGCTGAGACAAAATGTTGCAGATATGTGACCAAGGTCTGGTTGGCCCTCTCTACCAACCCATTCGTCTCGGGATGATATGCAGAAGAGAGATTCAACTCAATGCTGAGAAGACGACATAGGTCTCCCCAGAACCGAGACGCAAACTGGGGACCCCGGTCACTGACAATTTTGTCCGGCATACTGTGTAGGTGGAAGATGTGCTTTATAAACAACGCTGTCAAGGCCCGTGCAGAAGGTAGCTGTGGAAGCGGCACCAAGTGCACCATTTTAGAAAAATGATCGGTGATAACCCAAATGATGGTACAGCCACGAGACTGGGGCAAACCCACCACAAAATCCATCCCAACCATCTCCCAGGGCCTGTCTGCCACCGGCAGGGGATATAATAACCCAGCTGGCCGTTGTCGAGAAGACTTATTTTTGGGGCAGGAGACTCACGCCCGAATATAGTCTCCAACATCATGGACCATATGTGGCCACCAGTACGTTCTCGCCAGCAGCTCAGATGTCCTCTTTGTCCCAAAGTGTCCACCCACTCTGGACGAATGAGCCCAATAGAGAACTTCCGGTCGCAAATTAATGGGTTCAAAAGTCTTGCCCGGAAGCACAGACTCTAGAGAGGACTGCTCCAGCACCAACGGATGAGGCATCCACCTCCATTATGAATGGCTTATCAAAATCAGGATGATGTAGGATGGGAGCGCTAGCAAAATGAGACTTAATAGAAGAGAAAGCCTTGGAGACCTCCTCAGACCACAATTTGGGATTCGCTCCCTTCTTGGTGAGGGCTACGAAAGTTGAGAAGTGGGGAATGAACTGGCGATAGTAATTTATGAACCCCATAAAGCATTGCACTGCTTTAAGAGCATGGGGTTCTTGCCAGTCTATCACAGCCTGTAGTTTGGCAGGATCCATAGCCAATCCCTGGGCGGAGATGATATAGCCAGGAAAGGTAAAGACTCAAACACGCACTTCTCCAACTTTGCATAGAGGGAATTTGCTCGCAAACTATATATCCAACAAGGGAAAAGACAGGTTTACAAAAAGAAAAAAACCCGGTAAAAATTGTTTACTTTATTAAATAACAAACAAAAATACCCAGAAAAAATAGTTTATATAGAGGATAAGTCAAACACTAGCAGGAGATATCATCCCAAAATAAGACTGGACTGGTAAAAATCCAGTTACAGATAACCTCCAAAAAATAGAGAGGTATAACCTACTTAATATAGTAGAACCAGTGATACAACTGTGATGTCACAAGCTTAGTAACAAAGATGTGCAGATATAAGTGAGGTTTCCCTAGACGCTATACAAACATATAAAAATATGCCTACCTAGATGCGGAGGTTGGTACCCTAAGAAAAACGAGAATGGCGCCCTGCTCGTACGATGGCTATCCCTGCTCTCCTACCTGTACCCTATAAGGAAATAGTAAGAATAACAAGGCCAGGTGGCTTGTAATATCATGTGATGTATATAGTGTTATATAGCAAAAAATGGGGCCCCCCAACAATGTGATGTTAGTAAAGAGATAGATATTAACATAACATATGCATAATATATGCATATAAAAACAGGAAAGGTATAGGTTTTCTGCAGCATCATCATGACCTCAATGAGCATGGCACCAAGAAAAATAAGATCATTATAGATTAACTGGCACCACTATAATAAAACGAGTTTGAAAATGACATGTACACAGATAGATACCACTATGCATATCATAGTACGTCACTATGCCCACCAACTACAACAGCCCAACAGGTGCAATATTTGCCCCGTAGAAAAAAAACGATCATATACTCATCTGTTGTATTCATGATGTATAAGTAGTTGCGGGTCCTGATAGAGTGACTCCTAACATGGATTAAGCAAAAACTCTCATCATGACCTCAATGAGCATGGCACCAAGAAAAATAAGATCATTATAGATTAACTGACACCACTATAATAAAACGAGTTTGAAAATGACATGTACACAGATAGATACCACAATGCATATCATAGTACGTCACTATGTCCACCAACTACAACAGCCCAACAGGTGCAATATTTTGCCCCTGTAGAAAAAAAACGATCATATACTCATTTGTTGTATTCATGATGTATAAGCAGTTGCGGGTCCTGATAGAGTGACTCCTAACATGGATTAAGCAAAAACTTTCAACGTGTTTCCCCCAAACATGGGTTCATCAGGAGAGACTGGATTATAGCGTGGCAGTGTGGAGTTGTCCAAAACAAAGGCTACGACTAACTACGGGTCTTCCTTAAATACCTTAGCAGGTGCATGTGGAAAATCACTTCCTGTTTAGCGGACACACAAAGCAATATTGCCACCGGGGACAGCCCCCCTGCCTCTAGTAAAGTCCTGGCCGGCACCATTATACTGAAGTCAAATGGCTCCAGTGCTCCATGCGCATGCTCCCCTGAACAGGGAGATGCTAGATATGCAGATAGCATGATCACATTACGGCGCTTGCGCCGGTAAATCTGAAGCTGGCAGAATACTGGAGCGCTGAAGTACTTCTGCGCACGCGTCGTCCTCCAGGGCAGAGCGCAATATTAGATGATATAGCTATATATCCGCAGGAAGTGTCATTGCAGCTCGCCATGCAACATATTACGAAAAGCCCACAAGACAATAACATTAGAGTGTATATATCAAATTAAGTCCAACAAACAAATAAATAGAACACAACATGTCTGAAGTGAAACCAGTATGAACAAAGTTGCACACATGAACTCTATAAGTAAATGAACAAAATATATATATATATATATATATATATATATATGTAGCCCTCAAATACCAGGTATACAGTATTAGATGACAAATAAACAATACAAAAAGGGTAAATGATAAACTATAATAACTGGATAACATAACCCAGTCATGGATCTAGCTAGTGATAATGGGCTGCTGAATCATAAAAAAGCAACAGTAGTTTTGTTGCTCATTTAAGCCATCCTGCACAAAAGTTCGAAGTTTGAATATCCATTGACATTCTTTTTGAAGTAGAAGCTTATCAAGATTCCCACCACGTGGGTTGCGCCGCACCACCTCAAGGACACAAAAGGATACTGCTCTGGTATCATTCAGATGAACCAACCTAACATGTTTAGCTATGGGTATGTCCCGTTTATGCTTTATGTAACCAAGGTGTTCACCAATGCGCCTCCATAGTTCCCTCTTGGTTTTACCAATGTAGTTAAGTGGACATGTGCATATGGCCATGTATACCACCCCTTCTGTTTTACAATTAGCGAAATCCCTCATGGAGTAGATCCTTTCTGATGTGGTGCCCTTAAAGACTTTTTCCCTTCTCACCCACAGACAGAATTTGCAGTCACCACACCTGAAAGTACCACACGTTTTATGATCTAACCAGGTGCCAGGTGCCAGGTCGGTCCTTGATGGATCTCCCTTTTCTGTACGTAATCTTTGGGGTTGGTGGGATAAAGTCTTTTAGATCAGGATCAGCTCTAAGGATCCCACAGTGTTTCCTAAGAATATTCTGTACCATACTGGATTTATTGTCAAACATGCCAATAATCCTTGGAACATCAGGCTCATCCATTTTAGGTGACGGATGCAACAGGTCATGGCTGACACACCCTGCCACATGTTTCCATGCTCTATCCAGAACCACTTCCGGATATCCCCTTTGGCCAAATCTTCTTTTCAAATCATAGGCCTGTGAGATGAACTCCTGATTATCAGAAGAGTTCCTCCTTGCGAAAAAATTGATATTTGGGGATACCCCTACGTAAGGTACCAGGATGAAAACTATCCAATCTGAGGAGACTATTTGTGGATGATGGATTCCTAAATGTACTGGTGGAAATTCCACCCCTACCATTGTTACTGAAGTTAAGGTCAAGAAAGTTAATGGAATCCCTATGTATCTCTGACGTGAACCTCATGTTGATTTCATTCTCATTGATACACATAATGAACCGCTTAAATTCATCACTGGTGCTGGTCCATAAGATGAACACGTCATCAATAAATATTGACCAGAATAGAATGTTTGGAAACCACCAGGCCTCCTCCACAAAACTCATAGTCTCCTCCAACCAGCCCAGGAAGAGGTTTGCATACGATGGGGCACGAGGACTCCCCATTGCAGTCCCTCTGAGCTGGTGGTAGGTCCTCCCATTAAAGAGGAAACAGTTGTGATTTAAAACATAAGTCAGGAGTTCAATCACCAAGTTATTATGCGGGATACACTGAGTGGCTCTGGTGTTGAGAAAAAATTTGATCCCTCTGATGCCTGCCCAATGTGGGATATTGCTATGTAATGCCTCCACATCAATGGAGGCTAGATACGTGTCAGCACCAATATCCATATCCTCAAGCTTGGTCAGTAAGTCCATAGTGTCCTTCAAATATGAGGGTAGAGAAATCACAAATGGACGAAGAATTTTTTCAATATAAATCCCAATATTTTGACCCAAGGAATCCACCCCTGACACGATTGGGCGTCCTTTGAGGGGAGCAAGCCCCTTGTGTATCATTGGGAGACAATAAAAGGCAGACATCAGAGGGAAGGAAGGAGAGAGAAATTCAAATTCCTCCTTGGTTATAGACCGGAGATCCATTCCCTTAACCAAGATACTCATCAAGGTGTCAATATATTGGGGAGTTGGATCTCTTGTAAGGATTTCATAGGTATCTCTATCATTTAATATCAATTGACACATAGACAGATATTGAGCATGATCCATAATTACCAGATTGCCCCCCTTGTCGGAGGGCTTGATTACTATCCCCTTGTTGTTCTCCAACCCAGTGAGTGCCATCATTTCGGGCCTGGTGAGGTTAGGTGATTCATCACCCCTCATGCTATTAGGATTTATCTTTACCAATTCCTCCTCCACCACTTTGAGGAAGATATCAACAGAATCCAATCCCTCTGTGGGGGGCAATCTGGTACTCTTTTGTTTCAGAGACGTAAATGGACCAAGACTGTCATCACGCTCATTTTCCACTAAAAGATCAGTCAATACATTAACAGTGTCAAGATCCTCAACAGTAATTCCTAGATTCTCACAATTTTCTTGGTCCCCATGGAGATGGAATTTGTGCCATTTGAGCTTCCGAGCGAACAGATTAAAATCTTTAACCCAACTAAATGGATTAAAGATCGTTGTGGGGACAAAATTAAGGCCTTTGAGCAGTACCTTATGCTTATCGTATGACAGTTTGTAATCACTCAAATTAATAATTTGGCTAGACTCCACCCCTTTTAGGCCGCTCTGTTCCTCAGTTGATATCCAAGTGGGGCCCTCTGCTCTAAAGAAGAAGAGGAGGAGGAGGATGCAGGTAAAGATACCACTCCCGGCAGGGGTGGTCCACTTGTCACAATGGCAGTATTGTTTACCTGAGTACCAAATTGGGTGTATGAACCCATTGGTACCCCCATAGGAGCATTCATATGTGTATTTTGACCCTGCCATCTGCGTCTCTGTCCCCTGCCTCGTTCCCTGCCCCTCTGTCTCCATCTACCTCTCGATTTGGATCTGTCTCTATCAGAATTGTCTGTTTCCGATGAAGAAATGTCAGTACGACTACCCCGCTGAGGATTAAGAAAATTATAGGCCCTATTTTCCCTAAAGTCACTATAGTCCCTTGCAAACTGATAGTGTTTTCTATCTTTAATGTTAGCCTGAAATTTTTCAATAGAGGTTTGTAAGAGAGCCTCTCTCCTTGTGAATTCCGGATTAGACTTATACACCAGGGCCTTCTCTATGAGCTCCCCCAGTATCTTACCAGTACGCTCAAAATTGATTTTTCCTCTTCAATCAAAATCTTCATAAACCTGCACGAGGAGGCTATCGATTCCCTCTGCCACACCTGCATAAACTGAGGATTAATTAATCTCGGTGATGGGGATATACTGATCCTCAGACCACTGGGGACAATATTATTTTTCTAATAATTTTCAAGAGCCTTAATTTCCCAGAATGACTTTATATTATTCTTGTATCCCACATACAGATCATTGACAAATTTTTAATGGATATCGACCCACTAGCTCCCGCCGGATTGTTTTCTGTGGAGAAGGCAAGATTCGCATCCTCAATCCACTGATCAGTATTAATAGGCCCTGATAAAAAGCCAGCCATTAGAAAAAACAAAATCTACGCACAAACTATATATCCAACAAGGGAAAAGACAGGTTTCCAAAAAGAAAAAAACCATGAAAAAATTGTATACTTTATTAAATATCAAACAAAAATACCCAGAAAAAAATAGCCTATATAGAGGATAAGTCAAACACTAGCAGGAGATATCATCCCCAAATAAGACTGGACTGGTGAAAATCCAGTTACAGATAACCTCCAAAAAATAGAGAGGTATAACCTACTTAAAATAGGAGAACGAGTGATACAACCGTGATGTCACAAGCTTAGTACCAAAGATGTGCAGATATAAGTGATGTTTCCCTAGACACTATACAAACGTATACAGGTCCTTCTCAAAAAATTAGCATATAGTGTTAAATTTCATTATTTACCATAATGTAATGATTACAATTAAACTTTCATATATTATAGATTCATTATCCACCAACTGAAATTTGTCATGTCTTTTATTGTTTTAATACTGATGATTTTGGCATACAACTCCTGATAACCCAAAAAACCTGTCTCAATAAATTAGCATATTTCACCCATCCAATCAAATAAAAGTGTTTTTTAATAACAAACAAAAAAACCATCAAATAATAATGTTCAGTTATGCACTCAATACTTGGTCGGGAATCCTTTGGCAGAAATGACTGCTTCAATGCGGCGTGGCATGGAGGCAATCAGCCTGTGACACTGCTGAGATGTTATGGAGGCCCAGGATGCTTCAATAGCGGCCTTAAGCTCATCCAGAGTGTTGGGTCTTGCGTCTCTCAACTTTCTCTTCACAATATCCCACAGATTCTCTATGGGGTTCAGGTCAGGAGAGTTGGCAGGCCAATTGAGCACAGTAATACCATGGTCAGTAAACCATTTACCAGTGATTTTGGCACTGTGAGCAGGTGCCAGGTCGTGCTGAAAAATGAAATCTTCATCTCCATAAAGCATTTCAGCCGATGGAAGCATGAAGTGCTCCAAAATCTCCTGATAGCTAGCTGCATTGACCCTGCCCTTGATGAAACACAGTGGACCAACACCAGCAGCTGACATGGCACCCCACACCATCACTGACTGTGGGTACTTGACACTGGACTTCAGGCATTTTGGCATTTCCTTCTCCCCAGTCTTCCTCCAGACTCTGGCACCTTGATTTCCGAATGACATGCAAAATTTGCTTTCATCAGAAAAAAGTACTTGGGACCACTTAGCAACAGTCCAGTGCTGCTTCTCTGTAGCCCATTTTGGCACCTGTAGCCCATTTCCTGCACACGCCTGTGCACGGTGGCTCTGGATGTTTCCACACCAGACTCAGTCCACTGCTTCCTCAGGTTCCCCAAGGTCTGGAATCGGTCCTTCTCCACAATCTTCCTCAGGGTCCGGTCTCCTCTTCTCGTTGTACAGCGTTTTCTGCCACATTGTTTCCTTCCAACAGACTTACCATTGAGGTGCCTTGATACAGCACTCTGGGAACAGCCTATTTGTTGAGAAATTTCTTTCTGGGTCTTACCCTCTTGCTTGAGGGTGTCAATGATGGCCTTCTTGACATCTGTCAGGTCGCTAGTCTTACCCATGATGGGGGTTTTGAGTAATGAACCAGGCAGGGAGTTTATAAAAGCCTCAGGTATCTTTTGCATGTGTTTAGAGTTAATTAGTTGATTCAGAAGATTAGGGTAATAGGTCGTTTAGAGAACCTTTTCTTGATATGCTAATTTATTGAGACAGGTTTTTTGGGTTATCAGGAGTTGTATGCCAAAATCATCAGTATTAAAACAATAAAAGACGTGACAAATTTCAGTTGGTGGATAATGAATCTATAATATATGAAAGTTTAATTGTAATCATTACATTATGGTAAATAATGAAATTTAACACTATATGCTAATTTTTTGAGAAGGACCTGTAAATAGATGCCTACTTAGATGCAGAGGTTGGCACCCTAAGAAAAACGAGGATGGTGCCCCCGCTCGTACGATAGCTATCCCTGCTCTCCTACTTGTACCCTATAACGAAATGGTAAGAATAAGAAGGCCAGGTGGCTTGTAATATCATGTGATGGTATATAGTGTTATATAGCAAAAATGGAGCCCCCCAACAATGTGATGTCAGTAAAGAGATAGATATTAACATAACCTATGCATATAGATGTATAAATACAGGAAAGGTATAAGTTTTCTGCAGCATCATCATGACCTCAATGAGCATGGCACCAAGAAAAATAAGATCATTATAGATTAACTGGCAGCACTATAATAAAACATGTTTGAAAATGACATGTACACAGATAGATACCACAATGCATATCATAGTACGTCACTATGCCCAGCAACTACAACAGCCCAACAGGTGCAATATTTTGCCCCTGTAGAAAAAAAACGATCATATACTCATCTGTTGTATTCATGATGTATAAGTAGTTGCGGGTCCTGATAGAGTGACTCCTAACATGGATTAAGCAAAAACTCTCATCATGACCGCAATGAGCATGGCACCAAGAAAAATAAGATCATTATAGATTAACTGGCACTACTGTAATAAAACGTGTTTGAAAATGACATGTACACAGATGAGATACCACAATGCATATCATAGTACGTCACTATGCCCACCAACTACAACAGAACCAACAGGTGCAATATTTTGCCCCTGTAAAAAAAAACGATCATGTACTCATCTGTTGTATTCATGATGTATAAGTAGTTGCGGGTCCTGATAGAGTGACTCCTAACATGGATTAAGCAAAAACTCTCGACGCGTTTCCCCCAAACATGGATTCATCAGGAGAGACTGGATGATAGCGTGGCAGTGTGGAATTGTCCAAAACAAAGGCCGTGACTACATAACTACGGGTCTTCCTTAAATACCTGAGGAGGTGCATGTGGAAAATCACATCCTGTTTAGCGGACACACAAAGCAATATCGCTGCTGGGGACAGCCTGCCCAGTCTCTAGTAAAGTCCTTGCCGGCGCCATTATACTGAAGTCAAATGGCTCCAGTGCTCCATGCGCATGTTCCCCTGAACTGGGAGACGCTAGATGTGCAGATAACATGATCACATTACGGCACACACGCCGGTAAATCTGAAGCTGGCAGAATACTGGAGCGCTGAAGTGCTTCTGCGCATGCGTCGTCCACCAGGGCAGAGCGCAATATTAGATGATGTAGCTATATATCCACAGGAAGTGTCATTGCGGCTCGCCATGCAGCATATTATGAAAAGCCCACAAGACAATAACATTAGAATGTATATATCAAATTAAGTCCAACAAACAAATAAATAGAACACAATATGTCTGAAGTGCACCAGTATGAACAAAGTTGCACACATGAACCCTTTAAGTAAATGAACAAAATACATATATATATATATATATATATATATATGTAGCCCTCAAATACCAGGTATACAGTATTAGATGACAAATAAACAATACAAAAAGGATAAATGATAAACTATAATAACTGGATGACATAACCCAGTCATGGATCTAGCTAGTGATAATGGGCTGCTGAATCATAAAAAGCAACAGTAGTTTTTTTGCTCATTTAAGCCATCCGGCACAAGAGTTCGAAGTTTGAATATCCATTGACATTCTTTTTGAAGAAGAAGCTTATCTTATCGCCGCACCACCAAAAGGACGCAAAGGATACTGCTCTGGTATCATTCAGATGAACCAACCTAACATGTTTAGCTATGGGTGTGTCCCGTTTAGGCTTTATGTCACCAAGGTGTTCGCCAATGTGCCTCGGTAGTTCCCTCTTGGTTTATCCAATGTAGTTAAGTGGACATGTGCATGTGGCCATGTATACCACCCCTTCTGTTTTACAATTAGTGAAATCCCTCATGGAATAGATCCTTTCTGATGTGGTGTCCTTAAAGACTTTTTCCCTTCTCACCCACGGACAGAATTTGCAGTCACCACACCTGAAAGTACCACATGGTTTACAATCTAACCAGGTGCCAGGTGGTTTAGATTTATCATAAAAACTATGGACCAGCCGGTCCATGATGGATCTCCCTTTTCTGTACGTAATCTTTGGAATTGGTGGGATAAAGTCTTTTAGATCAGGATCAGCTCTAAGGATCCCCCAGTGTTTCCTAAGAATATTCTGTACCATACTGGATTTATTGTCAAACATGCCAATAATCCTTGGAACATCAGGCTCATCCATTTTAGGTGACGGATGCAACAGGTCATGGCAGACACACCCTGCCGCATGTTTCCATGCTCCATCCAGAACCACTTCCGGATATCCCCTTTGGCCAAATCTTCTTTTCAAATCATAGGCCTGTGAGATGAACTCCTGATTATCAGAACAGTTCCTCCTGATTCGCAAAAATTGACCTTTGGGGACACCCATACGTAAGGTACCAGAATGAAAACTGTCCCATCTGAGGAGACTATTTGTGGATGTTGGATTCCTAAATGTACTGGTGGAAATTCCATCCCTACCATTCTTACTGATGTTAAGGTCAAGAAAGTTACTGGAATCCCTATGTATCTCTGACGTGAACCTCATGTTGATTTCATTCTCATTGATACACATAATGAACCGATTAAATTAATTAACGGTGCTGGTCCATAAGATGAACACGTATCGATAAATATTGACCAGAATAGAATGTTTGGAAACCACCAGGCCTCCTCCACAAAACTCATAGTCTCCTCTCACCAGCCCAGGAAGAGGTTTGCATACGATGGGGCACAAGGACTCCCCATCGCAGTCCCCCTGAGCTGGTGGTAGGTCCTCCCATTAAAGAGGAAACAGTTGTGATTTAAAACATAAGTCAGGAGTTCAATCACCAAGTTATTATGCGGGATACACTGAGTGGCTCTGGTGTTGAGAAAAAATTTGATCCCTCTGATGCCTGCCCAATGTGGGATATTGCTATATAATGCCTCCACATCAATGGAGGCTAGATACGTGTCAGCACCAATATCCATATCCTCAAGCTTGGTCAGTAAGTCCATAGTGTCCTTCAAATATGAGGGTAGAGAGATCACAAAAGGATGAAGGATTTTGTCAATATTAATCCCAATATTTTGACCCAAGGAATCCACCCCTGACATGATAAGGCATCCTTTGAGGGGAACAAGCCTCTTGTGTATCTTTGGGAGGCAATAAAAAGGCAGGCATCAGAGGGAAGGAAGCAGAGAGAAATTCAAATTCCTTTTTGGTTATCAACCTGAAATCCAGCCCCTTAACCAAGATACTCATTAAGGTGTCAATATATTGGGGAGTTGGATCTCTTGTAAGGATTTTATAGGTATCCCTATCATTTAATATCAATTGACACATAGACAGATATTGGGCATGATCCATAATTGCCAGATTGCCCCCCTTGTCGGAGGGCGTGATTACTATCCCCTTATTGTTCTCCAACCCAGTGAGTGCCATCAGTTCGGGCCTGGTGAGCTTAGTTGATTCATCACCCCTCATGCTATTAGGATTTATCTTTACCAATTCCTCCTCCACCACTTTGAGGAAGATATCAACAGAATCCAATCCCTCTGCGGGGGGCAATCTGGTACTCTTTTGTTTCAGAGACGTAAATGGACCAAGACTGCCATCACGCTCATTGTCCACCAAAAGATCAGTCAATACATTAACAGTGTCAAGATCCTCAACAGTAATTTCTAGATTCTCACATTTTTCTTGGTCCCTATTGAGATGGAATTTGTGCCATTTGAGCTTCCCTACGAACAGATTAATATTTTTAACCCAACTAAATGGATTAAAGATCGTTGCTGTGACAAAATTAAGGCCCTTTGAGAAGTACCTTATGCTCATCGTATGACAGTTTGTATTCAGTCAAATTTATAATTTGGCTATACCCCACCCCTTTTAGGCCGCTCTGTTCCTGAGTTGATGTCCGAGTGAGGCCCTCTGCTCCAAAAAAGAAGAAGAGGAGGAGGAGGAGGATGCAGGTAAAGATACCTCTCCGGCAGAGGTGGTCCACTTGTCACGATGGCAGTATTGTTAACCTGAGTATCACCTTGGGTGTATGAACCCATTGGTACCCCCATAGGAGCATTCATATGTGTATTTCGACCCTGCCATCTGTGTCTCTACTTATAAAACTGCTTATACATCATGAATACAACAGAGGAGTATATGATAATTTTTTTTTCTACAGGGGCAAAATATTGCACCTGTTGGGCTGTTGTAGTTGGTGGGCATAGTAATGTACTATGATATGCATGTGGTATCTATCTGTGTACATGTCATTTTCAAACTCGTTTTATCATAGCGGTGCCAGTTCATCTATAATGATCTTATTTTTCTTGGTGCCATGCTCATTGAGGTCATGATGAGAGTTTTTGCTTAATAAATGTTAGAAGTCACTCTATCAGGACCCGCAACTGCTTATACATCATGAATACCACAGATGAGTACATGATCGTTGTTTTTCTACGGGGCAAATATTGCACCTGTTGGGCTCTTGTAGTTGGTGGGCATAGTGACGTACTATGATATGCATTGTGGTATCTATCTGTGTACATGTCATTTTCAAACACATTTTATTATAGTGGTGTCAGTTAATCTATAATGATCTTATTTTTCTTGGCGCCATACTCATTGAGGTCATGATGATGCTGCAGAAAACCTATACGTTTCCTGTAGTTATACATCTATATGCATAGGTTATGTTAATATCTATCTCTGTACTGACATCACATTGTTGGGGGGGCCCATTTTTTGCTATATAACACTATATACCATCACATGATATTACAAGCCACCTGGCCTTGTTATTCTTACTATTTCCTTATAGGGTACAGGTAGGAGAGCAGGGATAGCCATCGTACGAGCAGGGCGCCATTCTCATTTTTCTTAGGGTGCCAACCTCCGCATCTAGGTAGGCATATATTTATAGGATTGTATAGTGTCTAGGGAAACCTCACTTATATCTGCACATCTTTGGTGCTAAGCTTGTGACGTCACAGTTGTATCAGTGGTTCTACTATTTTAAGTAGGATATACCTCTCTATTTTTTGGAGGTTATGTGTAACTGGATTTTCACCAGTCCAGTCTTATTTGTAGAGGGGATTTTCCTGTAAGAGGTCGAAGACTCTGCCAACATCTCTCCAGTGGGAGTCAATATCTGGAAAAAGATGAGAATATCATCCAGATAGACTACGACCGAGGTGGAGAGCATATCCCGGAAGATATCGTTGACAAAGTCTTGGAAAACGGCTGGGGCATTAAAGAGCCCAAAGGTCATCACCACATACTCATAGTGCCTATCCATGGTATTAAAAGCTGTCTTCCATTCATCCCCCTCACGGATGCGAATCAGGTTATAAGCACCCGCAGATCTAATTTGGTGAATACCCTTGCTCCCCTTAGCCTGTCAAAGAGCTCAGAAATCAGGGGCAACGGATACTCATTCTTAACGGTGATGGCATTAAGACCCCTTCAATCTATGCATGGACATAATTCTCCATTCTTCTTCTGCACGAAGAAGAACCCCGCCCCTGCAGGTGACACTGACTTCCTAATGAACCCTCTTGCCAAATTCTCCTGGATGTATTGGGACATAACCTCCGTTTCCGGGAGAGAGAAGGGATAGACCCGTTCCCGAGGAGGTTCTCCTCCAGGCATGAGATCAATAGGAGAGTCATAGGGGTGGTGAGGCGGAAGGGTCTCCGCAGCCTTTTTGGAGAACACGTCTGCATAGGACCAATAGCGCTTGGGAAGGGAAGAAAGATCTGCGGGTGTCTCGGTAGTGGAAACCTGGATGCACTCCCTCACACATCTGCCCTTACATGATTCACTCCAACCCAATATCCTCCCAGAGGTCCACTCAATATGTTGGGAGTGGAAACGGAGCCAGGGTTTTCCCAGCAGAATCTCGTCCATTCCCTCGGTAAGGACAAGAAGGGAAATAATCTCTTGGTGGGAAGGGGACATAGATAATGTGAAAGGGACAGTCTAGTGTGTGATTTGTGAGGGAAGTGTCGACCCATTCACTAATCTAACAGTCACCGATTTAGTGAGCATCACCAGAGGTATTGCATGGTGCAGAGCAAAAGCAGAGGACATGAAATTCCCCTCTGCTCCAGAGTCCACACAAAGCTCGACTGTTAGATTGGAAGAGACTAGCGTGATTGTCCCTTTAAAGGACAGCTTGGAGGAAAATGCCGCTGTGTCTAGTGAACCTCCTCCAGTGGTTACCAGACGCGATTGTTTCCCGACTGCTATGGACATTTATTGGCATAATGTCCTTGGCAATTTTTACAAACCACGGGTACTCGAGTGGTCCGAGACTTTGTTCTCGCTCGAAAAAACCTCCATGGCCTCATGGGTATCAGACACCTGAACGGAAGATTCTAGAGGTCTGGCGAAGGTGGGAGCCAGCCGAAACCTCTGCCTACACTGGGTCCGCTCTAACTTCTGCTCCTTAAAATGGAGGTCGATGTGGGTAGATATTGAAATGAGCTACCTCCAGTGTGGCGGGAATCTCCCTTGTGGCCAAGGCGTCCTTCACATGGTCTGCCAGTCCTTTCCAGAACACCAGAATAAGGACTTGTTCCGGCAACTCCAGCTCAGAGGCCAGAGTCCGGAATTTTACGGCGAACTGGCTGACCATGGGCGAACCTTGTGTAATTGCCAACAATTGGAGCATGGTATCGTGGGTGACACGAGGTCATTAAAAGACCTGTTTCAGAGCGTCCAGGAAGAGAGGAGCACTCTGCACCATACGATCATCACACTCCCACAGCGGTGTTGCCCACTCCATCGCCCTGCCCGACAAAAGGCATAAAATAAATCCCACTTTCACCTGTTCCATAGGAAAGCGTGCAGCCAGGAGCTCTAGATGTATGGAGCACCGACTCCCGAATCCCCGACATAGCTGTCACTAGCAAACTTGTCTGGAACCGGGAGATGGGATAAAGTTGGAGCAGGGGTGGCAGAGGACAAACTGGTTGCAGCTACACTCACAGCCTGAACAGTGACTGCGGTAACATACACAGCTGAGGTTGTGCGTTCTAGAGCCGCCAACCTACCCTCCAGCTGCTGGATGTGCCGCTGTAGACGTTGATCGTCTGCCATTTACTAGCCAGACCCTGGTGCTAGTATTCTGTTAGGGCTAGCAGAACGCACCGAGTAAATATAGATGTTTATTATTATTGGTGCGTTCACAGCTCGGGGTCCACCGTGCAGGAGGTACCTGCTGCTAGTGAATGGTGGCACTATTTGACGGTATAGGCTTGCTCTGTAACTTCACAGAGTAGTCGTGAAAGGAAAGCACTGTGCCTTGTTAGACTCACAGGAGCACAAGCTAACTGCCGAACTGATAGCAGTCAGTGGTGAGGCAAACACACAATCTCCTCACCGGAGGTGCTGGTATTCTAGTGGCTTATTTCAGCCGGGTCCCTGCATGCAACCACACAATCCCCTCACCGGAGGTGCTGGTATTCTAGGGGCTTATTTCAGCCGGGTCCCTAAATACAATCACACAATCTCCTCACCGGAGGTGCCGGTATTCTAGGGGCTTATTTCAGCCAGGTCCCTAAATACAATCACACAATCTCCTCACCGGAGGTGCTGGTATTCTAGGGGCTTATTTCAGCCGGGTCCCTAAATACAATCACACAATCTCCTCACCGGAGGTGCCGGTATTCTAGGGGCTTATTTTAGCCAGGTCCCTAATTACAATCACACAATCTCCTCACCGGAGGTGCCGGTATTCTAGGGGCTTATTTCAGCCGGGTACCTAAATACAATCACAAATAACCACACTGGCGCAAAGCACAAAACTTGGATTGATACTAGCGCATGGCCGTGCAGTCATGCGAACCTTTTAAAGCTGCAGCAAGTACAGGACCTTCCCAAAAGGACCAATGGGAGGCTGCCACAGAAGATGAGCACCTTCAGGACCTTCCTCGAGGACCAATGGGGTTAGCTGCAGTATCTAAGTATGTGGCCCTTTATCTCCAATGAGAGATCTTACCCTGGGCATGCTAAGAAGGGAAAAAGCAGGACTTAGTCCCAAAAACGTCTTCTCGCTGCTGCCCAGTACTGGCTACAATGGCAGAAGCTGGAAAGGCAGCAGTAACCCACAGAGTCATACTGAGCGAGACGCTGGGACCAACGTCTCTGCTGAGCAGACTCCACTGTGGCAGGAGAAGAACGGGAGACCACAGCGGAGATGGCCTGAGATTCCCCCTGTGCAGAGGCGGGAACTCGACCCCTAACAGGTTTGTATCTGTTATTTTTGTATAGATGTGTTTTCTTTATTATGCTGTTTTCATATGTATTATGACAATAAAGTATTTATTTTCTATTTACTACTGCAATATTTGTAGGGGTTTTACATCCTGTGACCAGGCAAGCATACAATATGTAAAGACAACATAATGGTATGTGGTAATAAAAATAAAGGTGAATAATTGGTTGCAGGGAATATCAAACCAGTAGCTGATATCAATGCCATAATGTTCACTTGATAGAAAGGTCAATTTGAAAGGTCATGGTGCATAATAGCTCACATTTTCCACCTCTTGCTGTGAGACCGATTTCTATGAAATCACTTTTTCTATAAATAAGACACCGTAACAGTTCTTCAAGGTCATGGTTATTGGTTTTTATTGGTATCATATTGCAAGAGTATCAGACCCAAGAAAACAAACTGTAACTTGAGACATCAAGGAACAACATACTTAACAGTATGTACAAACCAGGGATTCAAGCTTCAGGAGGCTAATTTGCATATTCCAGGTGCCTTCTGGGAGAAGCGAAGTCTCCCTAAGCTAGAAGATCGTTGGGTACAGCCGGGACCAGCTGCTTCGAAAGCATCACCAAACCAGGGATTCAAGCTTCAGGAGGCTAATTTGCATATTCCAGGTGCCTTCTGGGAGAAGCGAAGTCTCCCTAAGCTAGAAGATCGTTGGGTACAGCCGGGACCAGCTGCTTCGAAAGCATCACCAAACCAGGGATTCAAGCTTCAGGAGGCTAATTTGCATATTCCAGGTGCCTTCTGGGAGAAGCGAAGTCTCCCTAAGCTAGAAGATCGTTGGGTACAGCCGGGACCAGCTGCTTCGAAAGCATCACCAAACCAGGGATTCAAGCTTCAGGAGGCTAATTTGCATATTCCAGGTGCCTTCTGGGAGAAGCGAAGTCTCCCTAAGCTAGAAGATCGTTGGGTACAGCCGGGACCAGCTGCTTCGAAAGCATCACCAAACCAGGGATTCAAGCTTCAGGAGGCTAATTTGCATATTCCAGGTGCCTTCTGGGAGAAGCGAAGTCTCCCTAAGCTAGAAGATCGTTGGGTACAGCCGGGACCAGCTGCTTCGAAAGCATCACTAAACCGCGCGCCTTACGGCGCGCAAATTTTTGCCTGTAGGACATTATTGCAAGAGAGCTTGGCTGAGTAGATTACACAAGAAGGAAAACACACAGCAAGTCAGCAGGATCTAGGAGCAACATGGCAGATGTGACAACCTACATGGTGAGCTGCAGCATGTGCTACATGTTCACAGATCGACCAGAAGAAGAATCCAATTTCACCTGTCAGAAGTGTAGACTAGTGGCCCTTTTAGAAGAAAAGGTGCGGGGTCTGGAAGAAAGAATAGCAACTTTGAAACTCATCAAAGAGAATGAAGACTTTCTAGACAGAACAGAAGCATCTCTACTGGTCACAGAAGGTGCAAAAAGTGTCAGAGAACCTCCAAAAGCAGATGAGTGGAAGCATGTGACCAAAAGAAGCAAGAAGACCATGGAGAAATCACCAACCACACAACTGAAGAACCGATATCAAATCTTTGTAGAGGATGAAGATGGCACACCTAAGAATGAAGCAATACCAGCAAGCAAAAAAGAAAAGGGCACACAGCAACAAGTGACAGCAAAAAGTACAGCCAAGAAGCAACGAAGAGTGGTGGTGGTGGGAGACTCACTACTGAGAGGCACCGAAGCAGCCATCTGCAGACCGGACATAACTGCAAGAGAAGTATGCTGCCTTCCAGGTGCGATGATCAAGGATGTGACCGATAGGATACCAAAGCTCTTCAGCTCCAAGGACGTCCACCCATTTCTTCTGATACATGTTGGCACCAATGACACGGCAAGGAAGGACCTACCGACAATCTGCAAGGACTTTGAAGAGTTGGGGAAGAAAGTAAAGGAACTGGATGCACAGGTAGTTTTTTCTTCTATCCTTCCAGTAGACGGGCATGGCACCAGGAGATGGAACAGGATCCTTGATGCAAACAACTGGCTAAGACGATGGTGCAGACAACAAGGATTTGGATTCCTGGACCACGGTGTGAATTACTGGTATGATGGACTCCTCGCCAGAGACGGACTACACCTCAACAAACCTGGGAAACACACATTCGCCAGAAGACTCGCTACACTCATCAGGAGGGCGTTAAACTAGAAGAAGAGGGGACGGGAAGAAAAACATTAGACTCAAACAAAGACGACCCAGGAAAACATACTCAGAAGGGAGGTAAGAACATTTCTAAAACAATCCACAGTGAGGAGATTGGAACAAAACAAAATCCTCTAAACTGCATGCTCGCAAACGCCAGAAGCCTGACAAACAAGATGGAAGAACTAGAAGCAGAAATATCTACAGGTAACTTTGACATAGTGGGAATAACCGAGACATGGTTAGATGAAAGCTATGACTGGGCAGTTAACTTACAGGGTTACAGTCTGTTTAGAAAGGATCGTAAAAATCGGAGAGGAGGAGGGGTTTGTCTCTATGTAAAGTCTTGTCTAAAGTCCACTTTAAGGGAGGATATTAGCGAAGGGAATGAGGATGTCGAGTCCATATGGGTTGAAATTCATGGAGGGAAAAATGGTAACAAAATTCTCATTGGGGTCTGTTACAAACCCCCAAATATAACAGAAAGCATGGAAAGTCTACTTCTAAAGCAGATAGATGAAGCTGCAACCCATAATGAGGTCCTGGTTATGGGGGACTTTAACTACCCGGATATTAACTGGGAAACAGAAACCTGTGAAACCCATAAAGGCAACAGGTTTCTGCTAATAACCAAGAAAAATTATCTTTCACAATTGGTGCAGAATCCAACCAGAGGAGCAGCACTTTTAGACCTAATACTATCTAATAGACCTGACAGAATAACAAATCTGCAGGTGGTTGGGCATTTAGGAAATAGCGACCACAATATTGTGCAGTTTCACCTGTCTTTCACTAGGGGGACTTGTCAGGGAGTCACAAAAACATTGAACTTTAGGAAGGCAAAGTTTGAACAGCTTAGAGATGCCCTTAATCTGGTAGACTGGGACAATATCCTCAGAAATGAGAATACAGATAATAAATGGGAAATGTTTAAGAACATCCTAAATAGGCAGTGTAAGCGGTTTATACCTTGTGGGAATAAAAGGACTAGAAATAGGAAAAACCCAATGTGGCTAAACAAAGAAGTAAGACAGGCAATTAACAGTAAAAAGAAAGCATTTGCACTACTAAAGCAGGATGGCACCATTGAAGCTCTAAAAAACTATAGGGAGAAAAATACTTTATCTAAAAAACTAATTAAAGCTGCCAAAAAGGAAACAGAGAAGCACATTGCTAAGGAGAGTAAAACTAATCCCAAACTGTTCTTCAACTATATCAATAGTAAAAGAATAAAAACTGAAAATGTAGGCCCCTTAAAAAATAGTGAGGAAAGAATGGTTGTAGATGACGAGGAAAAAGCTAACATATTAAACACCTTCTTCTCCACGGTATTCACGGTGGAAAATGAAATGCTAGGTGAAATCCCAAGAAACAATGAAAACCCTATATTAAGGGTCACCAATCTAACCCAAGAAGAGGTGCGAAACCGGCTAAATAAGATTAAAATAGATAAATCTCCGGGTCCGGATGGCATACACCCACGAGTACTAAGAGAACTAAGTAATGTAATAGATAAACCATTATTTCTTATTTTTAGGGACTCTATAGCGACAGGGTCTGTTCCGCAGGACTGGCGCATAGCAAATGTGGTGCCAATATTCAAAAAGGGCTCTAAAAGTGAACCTGGAAATTATAGGCCAGTAAGTCTAACCTCTATTGTTGGTAAAATTTTTGAAGGGTTTCTGAGGGATGTTATTCTGGATTATCTCAATGAGAATAACTGTTTAACTCCATATCAGCATGGGTTTATGAGAAATCGCTCCTGTCAAACCAATCTAATCAGTTTTTATGAAGAGGTAAGCTATAGACTGGACCACGGTGAGTCATTGGACGTGGTATATCTCGATTTTTCCAAAGCGTTTGATACCGTGCCGCACAAGAGGTTGGTACACAAAATGAGAATGCTTGGTCTGGGGGAAAATGTGTGTAAATGGGTTAGTAACTGGCTTAGTGATAGAAAGCAGAGGGTGGTTATAAATGGTATAGTCTCTAACTGGGTCGCTGTGACCAGTGGGGTACCGCAGGGGTCAGTATTGGGACCTGTTCTCTTCAACATATTCATTAATGATCTGGTAGAAGGTTTACACAGTAAAATATCGATATTTGCAGATGATACAAAACTATGTAAAGCAGTTAATACAAGAGAAGATAGTATTCTGCTACAGATGGATCTGGATAAGTTGGAAACTTGGGCTGAAAGGTGGCAGATGAGGTTTAACAATGATAAATGTAAGGTTATACACATGGGAAGAGGGAATCAATATCACCATTACACACTGAACGGGAAACCACTGGGTAAATCTGACAGGGAGAAGGACTTGGGGATCCTAGTTAATGATAAACTTACCTGGAGCAGCCAGTGCCAGGCAGCAGCTGCCAAGGCAAACAGGATCATGGGGTGCATTAAAAGAGGTCTGGATACACATGATGAGAGCATTATACTGCCTCTGTACAAATCCCTAGTTAGACCGCACATGGAGTACTGTGTCCAGTTTTGGGCACCGGTGCTCAGGAAGGATATAATGGAACTAGAGAGAGTACAAAGGAGGGCAACAAAATTAATAAAGGGGATGGGAGAACTACAATACCCAGATAGATTAGCGAAATTAGGATTATTTAGTCTAGAAAAAAGACGACTGAGGGGCGATCTAATAACCATGTATAAGTATATAAGGGGACAATACAAATATCTCGCTGAGGATCTGTTTATACCAAGGAAGGTGACGGGCACAAGGGGGCATTCTTTGCGTCTGGAGGAGAGAAGGTTTTTCCACCAACATAGAAGAGGATTCTTTACTGTTAGGGCAGTGAGAATCTGGAATTGCTTGCCTGAGGAGGTGGTGATGGCGAACTCAGTCGAGGGGTTCAAGAGAGGCCTGGATGTCTTCCTGGAGCAGAACAATATTGTATCATACAATTATTAGGTTCTGTAGAAGGACGTAGATCTGGGTATTTATTATGATGGAATATAGGCTGAACTGGATGGACAAATGTCTTTTTTCGGCCTTACTAACTATGTTACTATGTTACTATGTTACATGGTAAATTGCTTCTGTGGTTTTTAATGGTACATTCCAGTATATGGATATGTTTAATAGAAGAAAAACAAACTAATAAAGATATAATAATACAGTTTTGGCAATTTGACTAAATTCATTATCACAAAAAGGAAAAAAAACAATGCAAATATACAACATACAATATTAAAATGGTAATTTAGTCACCAAGTCAACACAAGCGTTCACTCTGACACCGCTGATTGTTTGCAATTTTATTATATTTTGGCTATGTGTAGCCATAATCATTCTTACTTATTTTACTTTGTTGCATTACTACTTAGAACAAACTGTGTGATTTTATATTTGTGTGAAAGACATAACCAATAATTATTTAGACACTGCTAGGGGATGCCCCGACCTAGCTTTTTCTACTCATGTTTTTGGAATCTGTTACAGTTTCTTCTCTCTATGCTGTTTGCTCTTTTATCATGTCATTTGTAGTGCGATGGTGTTCATACAGTGAAATTTAACAGGCAGTGACCCCAGAAAGTCCAACTTAAAGTCTTTATTGTCCAAAAACTCACACAGATAAAATCACAGTCCATATGGCAAAGCGCTGCCGTTGGTGACAGCACTGCTGTATCACCCTTGAGTGCATTGGAAGCCGTGTTCTCCTTGGCTTTGTGTTTAATGTCACACAGGCCTGTCCTGCATAGAGCTCCTGCTCTGAAGCTTGCAAATAAACCACTGACACACCCAAACCAACACTTTCAAATGGAATTGTGGACATTGAGCCAATCCCAAAACCGGGGGCCCCGGGAGAGATTCGCCCCACCATTAAACCTGCAAAATCTCTCCAAAAATAAAAGCCTGTGTTGTTTTCCAACAAACTTACTTGGTCAAATAGTTTAACCAAATCCAAGCTCTCTTTTACTCTGCATTGTAAACACAGGTGATGCTGTAATCACAATACATTCCAGTGGTTTCAATATGTCTCTTTGCCCATCCTAGGGGATACATATTGGCCCTCATATATTATTCCCCTCACTGCCTCTCACCTTACATTTAATTTCTATTATAAGTTCTGCTTTCTGGGATAGACTTCCTGGTGGAGGCATTTTTTTTCATTAAAACACTGTCCAACATCATGTTCATGATAAAGTTTTACAAAAGGTTATCACACTTTTGATCCCCTTATTCTAGATTCCGTATAATTAGGGATGAGCACCCCTAACCTGTAACCTAGTGTCCGGTACCGAACCACGAACACAGACTTTTAACAGGATGTCCTGTTTGCTGTCCGGGTTCAGAATCTAATTTGAATTTGCTCAAAATGCTGCAGAGCAGCCAATCAACAAGCTTTTAGACTGAGGGCACTTCCTGAGACATCACAGCATTGTGAAGTATTGGCATGGCTGGGATTGGCCGGCGCACCACGCGATCCAGTCTGTAGGAAAGCCAGATCACGAGTGACGCCACCATTCTGTTCTGATAAGTGTAAGGACAGGACACAGCTAGACTGAGAGACAGAATTAGACTGCACACTCTGCAAAAAAGCTCCTTGTGTACTCTGCACTTGTTTCAGTGGGAGTTCGGTGCCAAAAAGCTGCTGTGTGTACGCTTCACCAATATCTGTGGGAATACCATGTCAAAAGCCTAAGTGTGTACTTTGCATCCCCTGCTCTGGGAGTACTGTTACTTTTAAGCTTTTGTACATACTCTGCACCTTCACTTATTGGGGAACTGTGCCTTAACCTTTTCATGACCCAGCCTATTTTGACCTTAACCCCTTCCCGACCTTTGACGCATACGCTGTGTCATGAAAGTCGGTGCCATTCCGACCCATGACGCAGCATAAGCGTCATGGAAAGATCGCGTCCCTGCAGATCGGGTGAAAGGGTTAACTCCCATTTCGCCCGATTTGCAGGGACAGGGGGAGTGGTAGTTTAGCCCAGGGGGCTACGATCACTCTGATTGGCTGTTGAAAGTGAAACTGCCAATCAGAGCGATTTGTAATATTTCACCTAAAAAAATGGTGAAATATTACAATCCAGCCATGGCCGATGCTGCAATATCATCGGCCATGGCTGGAAACACTAATGTGCACCCACCCCACCGATCGCCCCCCCCCGCCCCCCGATCTGTGGTCCGCTCCCCTCCATCCTGTGCTCCGCTCTCCCGTCCTCCTGTCCGCTCCCCCCGTGCTCCAATCACACCCCCGTGCTCCAATCAAACCCCCCCGCACTCCGATCCCCCGCCACACAGCGATCCCCCCCGCACAGCGATCCCCCCGTGCTCCGATCCTCCGCCCGCACAGCGATCCCCCACTCCGTGCTCCAATCCACCCCCCCCGTGTTCCAATCCACCCCACCATGCTCCGATCCACCCCCCCGTGCTCCGACGCCCCCCCATGCCCTGATCTCCCCCCCTTATACTTACCTGGCCTCCCGGGGTCCGTCCATCTTCTTTCCTGGGCGCTCAGAAGGGAAGTAGTGACTTTTGAAATGCAGACTTTGATGGAATGGTCTGTGGGCGTCACGTTGCGTTTGCAGAGCCCCTGGTGTGCCTAAACAGTAGAAACCCCCCACAAGTGACCCCATTTTGGAAACTAGACCCCCAAAGGAACTTATCTAGATATGTGGTGAGCACTTTCAATCCCCAAGTGCTTTACAGAAGTTTATAACGCAGAGCCGTAAAAATAATAAATACGTTTTCTTTCCTCAAAAATAATTTTTTAGCCCAGAATTTTTTATTTTCCCAAGGGTTACAGGAGAAATTGGACCCCAAAAGTTGTTGTCCAGTTTCTCTTGAGTACGCTGATACCCCATGTGTGGGGGTAAACCACTGTTTGGGCACACGTCGGGGCTCAGAAGGGAAGTAGTGACTTTTGAAATGCAGACTTTGATGGAATGGTCTGCGGACGTCATGTTGCGTTTGCAGAGCCCCTGGTGTGCCTAAACAGTAGAAACCCCCCACAAGTGACCCCATTTTGGAAACTAGACCCCCCAAGGAACTTATCTAGATATGTGGTGAGCACTTTGAACCCCCAAGTGCTTCACAGACGTTTACAACGCAGAGCCGTGAAAATATATAATCATTTTTCTTTCCTCAAAAATGATGTTTTAGCAAGCAATTTTTTATTTTCTCAAGGGTAACAGGAGAAATTGGACCCCAGTAATTGTTGCGCAGTTTGTCCTGAGTATGCTGGTACCCCATATGTGGGGGTAAACCACTGTTTGGGCACACGTCGGGGCTCGGAATTGAGGGAGCACCATTTGACTTTTTGAATACAAGATTGGCTGGAATTAATGGTGGCGCCATGTTGCGTTTGGAGACCCCCTGATGTGCCTAAACAGTGGAAACCCCTCAATTCTAACTCCAACACACCCCTAAACCTTATCCCAACTGTAGCCGTAACCCTAATCACAACCCTAACCCCAACACACCCGTAACCCCAACACACCCCTAACCCTAACCACAACCCTAATTCCAACCCAACCCTAACCCTAAGGCTATATGCCAACGTTGAGGATTCGTATGAGATTTTTCAGCACCATTTTTGAAAAATCCGCGGGTAAAAGGCACTGTGTTTTACCTGCGGATTTACCGCGGATTGCCAGTGTTTTTTGTGCGGATTTCACCTCTGGATTCCTATTGAGGAACAGGTGTAAAACGCTGCGGAATTCGCACAAAGAATTGACATGCTGCGGAAAATACAACACAGCGTTTGCGCGCGGTATTTTCCGCACCATCGGCACAGCGGATTTGGTTTTCCATAGGTTTACATGGCACTGTAAACCTGATGGAAAACTGCTACGAATCCGCAGCGGCCAATCCGCTGCGGATCCGCAGCCAAATCTGCTGCAGATCCGCAGCCAAATCTGCACCGTGTGCACAAAACCTAATTCTAACCCTAACCCTAGTTCTAACCCTAATTCTAGCTGTAACCCAAACCCTAACCCTAAGGCCAGGTTCACATTGCGCTAGCAGCAGCCCGTTCAGCACATACGCTAATGGACTGCTGCTAACGCAAGTGCCGACGTTTGCATCGCGCTAGTGCAGATAGAGCATCTGCTAGCTCTATCTGCGCTACCAGCTGCAGCCTGCGTCTCCGGGTCCATCACTCAATGACGGCACATCCCTAGCATACGCCCATTTTGGGCGTGCGCTAGTGATGCGTCCGACATTGCTGTCAATGGCAGCCATAACGGACTACGTTACACCGCGTTTATGCAGTGGTGTATCGTAGTCCGTCTAACAGACTGCTTAGACGCAGTGTGAACTAACCCTAACCCTATCCCTAACCCTAGTGGGGCAAAGAAAAAAATAATAATTTTATTTTATTTTTGTCCCTACCTATGGGGGTGATAAAAGGGGGGGTTATTTATTATTTTTTTATTTTGATCGCTGTGATAGAACCTATTACAGCAATCAAAATGTACTTGTAACGAATCTGCCGGCTGGCAGATTCCTCGGGCGCACTGCGCATGCGCCCGCCATTTTCCAAGATGGCGGCGCCCATGCAGCAGCCGGATGGACACCGGGAGGCACACGGGAGGTCGGTAAGTATGATGGGGGGGGATCGGACAGCGGGGGAGGGACCGGACAGCGGGGGGAGCAGACAGGAGGACGGAGGGGAGCGGGGGACACTATTTGACCGGACGGAGGACCGGAGGGGGGTGATCTGTGGCAGTGGGGGGGCACATCACGATCTCCAGCCATGGCTGATGCTATTGCAGCATCGGCCATGGCTGGATTGTAATATTTCACCAATTTTCATTGGTGAAATATTACTATCGCTCTGATTGAAAGTTAAATGTCACTTTCAACAGCCAATCAGAGCGATTGTAGCCACTGGGGGGTGAAGCCCTGGGCTAAAGTACAACTCCTCCTGTCCCTGCAGGCCGGGTGAAATTACAGTTAATAAGAAAGAAGAGAATAATGCGGCACTCACCCCAACTCGGCTGTGAAGATTGTGATCTTTATTGAAGAAAAAATAGAAATTACATCCGTCAGGACATCAGGTATGGGAGAGGGTGCAGTATAGGAGCACGGACGAAATTACAGTTAACCCTTTCACCCGGCCTGCAGGAGCCCAATCCGGCCATGACGCATATGCTGCGTCACAGGTCGGAATGGCACAGGTTTTCATGATGCATACGATGCATCAAAGGTCGGGAAGGGGTTAAAGACTCTGTGTGTACACTGCACCCTCCCCTATTGGAGTATTGTGCCTTTATGCCTCTGTGTGTATCTGCAACCCCACATGTGCGAGTACCATGCCAAAAAGCCTTTTTGGGTACTCTACTACCCAGCCTGTGAGAGTACTCTGCCTTTAAGCATCTTTGCATACTCTGCACCCTCGTCTGTGGAAGTACTGTTGCTTTAAGCCTGAATGTTCTCTGCAAACCTGTCTGTGCGAGTACTATGCCAAAAACCTCTGTGTGTACTCTGCAGTCATGTCTCTACGAGCATTGTGCATGAACAATAATTCTAATTTTCAGCAATTTCCTTCACACTTTTGGGCCCCAAAAATCATTCTATTCTACATCTGTGTCTGGACATGTAGAGTGCCAAAAAATAGTTCTACTTTACAGACATCTTTTTGCTACAAGTGTGTCTAAAAAATAATTCTACTATACAGTAGTGTCATGATCCCAGTGCAGGTTTTGACCTGCACGCCAGGGTTTAATGTTTTGATCACAGTACAGGCTCTAAGCTGCACACCTGGGATTTATTATTGGCCTCTCTTTGGTTCGGGGTGAGCTTCTTATAACCCTGGAAAGCTCCAATCTCTGTCAGTTATATTTTTGCTATTGGCTGAGTGTGTTGATCCCTGTGTGCCTGTGCCTTGTGCCTGTATTCTAGCTTGCTTGTATGGTTCTGACTCGGTTCTGTTCCCTGGTGGGATTTTGCCTATTCATTCTGTACTGTGTATCAGCTTCTCCGGTTTTCTGACTCCTGCCACATCCCTGACTATTCTTGATTAGCCTGCTCCTTGTGTACCCCGTTACCTCTCTCGTTTACTGACCTTGTCTTGCCTTGGATTGTGTCTCCCTCTGGTGCCCATCCTTTCCGTGGTGCGCGGTTAACCCCTTTCCCTTCTCCTCTGCTCAGTGTCCCTGTAGTATCCTGCATTCTCCAGCAACAGGACGCTAAGCCCCACTCCCTGTGGTCACGTGATCACAGGTCCTGTCAGTACACTCACCACCTGACATTCTGCTCACTCCAGCTCTGCAGTTTGGGAGTTTTCTTGCCCAGCTCTCGGGCGCTGTGAGTACAGCTGTCACAGGCCGTCTGAGACTCCGGGCTCTCACTGTTAGGGTAGCATAAACCACTGGGAAGTGCCCTCCTGGCGGTTTCTCCTGATAGTTTCCCTTGATGAGTAGTATACAGGGCAAAAATAATAATTTTACTGTACTGCTGTGTCTATAGAGTAGTGTGCCAAAAAAATTATTCTACTCTGCAGCTGTCTCTTTCCCATTTGTGATCCAAAAGTTAATGTTGCTTTACCGCTGTGTCAATACAAGTAGTGTGTCTAAAAAGTAATTCTATTATGCAGCAGTCTCTTTCTCATTTGTGGGCCAAATAAAATAATTTTAATCTACCACTGTGTCTGAGTGTTGTTCCAAAAAATAATTCTACTCTGCAGTTATCTTTTGGAGAGTAGTGTGTCTAAAAAGCTATTCTACTCTGCGGATGTCTCTTTCCCATTTGTGAGCCAAAATAATTATTTTACTCTACCGCTCTGTCTATATGAGTATTGTGTCTAAGAAATAAATTTAATCTGCAGTCGTCTTTTTGCGAGTAGCGCGTGTAAAAAATAATTCTACTCTACTACTGTTTGTGTACAAGTTGTGGATGTGTCTAAAAAAAATATCTGTTCATTTAAGCCTCTGTGTGTACTCTGTAACCCTGCCTTTAGGAGTCCAGTGCAAAAAAAGTCTTCTGGGAGTACTGTCTTATAAAGCCTTTGTGGATGCCATTTTAAAACGTCTCTGTGTCTACTCTGTAACCCTGCCTCCAGGAGCACTGTGCAACAAAGCCTCTGTGTGTACTGTTTTAAAAAGCCTCTGTGTCTACTCTGTAACCCTGCCTCCAGGAGCACTGTGCAACAAAGCCTCTGTGTGTACTGTTTTAAAAAACCTCTGTGTATACTCTGTAACCCTGCCTCCAGGAGCACTGTGCAACAAAGCCTCTGTGTGCACTGTTTTAAAAAACCTCTGTGTATACTCTGTAACCCTGCCTCCAGGAGCACTGTGCAACAAAGCCTCTGTGTGTACTGTTTTAAAAAGCCTCTGTGTCTACTCTGTAACCGTGCCTCTAGGAGCACTGTGCAACAAAGCCTCTGTGTGTACTGTTTTAAAAAGCCTCTGTGTCTACTCTGTGACCCTGCCTCCAGGAGCACTGTGCAACAAAGCCTCTGTGTGCACTGTTTTAAAAAGCCTCTGTGTCTACTCTGTAACCCTGCCTCCAGGAGCACTGTGCAACAAAGCCTCTGTTGACTGTTTTAAAAAGCCTCTTTGTCTACTCTGTAACCCTACCTCTAGGAGCACTGTGCAACAAAGCCTCTGTGTGTACTGTTTTAAAAAGCCTCTGTGTCTACTCTGTAACCTTGCCTCCAGGAGCACTGTGCAACAAAGCCTCTGTGTGCACTGTTTTAAAAAGCCTCTGTGTCTACTCTGTAACCCTGCCTCCAGGAGCACTGTGCAACAAAGCCTCTGTGTGCACTGTTTTAAAAAGCCTCTGTGTCTACTCTGTAACCCTGCCTCCAGGAGCACTGTGCAACAAAGCCTCTGTGTGTACTGTTTTAAAAAGCCTCTGTGTCTACTCTGTGACCCTGCCTCCAGGAGCACTGTGCAACAAAGCCTCTGTGTGCACTGTTTTAAAAAGCCTCTGTGTCTACTCTGTAACCCTGCCTCCAGGAGCACTGTGCAACAGAGCCTCTGTGTGTACTGTTTTAAAAAGCCTCTTTGTCTACTCTGTAACCCTGCCTCTAGGAGCACTGTGCAACAAAGCCTCTGTGTGTACTGTTTTAAAAAGCCTCTGTGTCTACTCTGTAACCCTGCCTCCAGGAGCATTGTGCAACAAAGCCTCTGTGTGCACTGTTTTAAAAAGCCTCTGTGTCTACTCTGTAACCCTGCCTCCAGGAGCACTGTGCAACAAAGCCTCTGTGTGCACTGTTTTAAAAAGCCTCTGTGTCTACTCTGTAACCCTGCCTCCAGGAGCACTGTGCAACAAAGCCTCTGTGTGTACTGTTTTAAAAAGCCTCTGTGTCTACTCTGTAACCCTGCCTCTAGGAGCACTGTGCAACAAAGCCTCTGTGTGCACTGTTTTAAAAAGCCTCTGTGTCTACTCTGTAACCGTGCCTCTAGGAGCACTGTGCAACAAAGCCTCTGTGTGTACTGTTTTAAAAAGCCTCTGTGTCTACTCTGTGACCCTGCCTCCAGGAGCACTGTGCAACAAAGCCTCTGTGTGCACTGTTTTAAAAAGCCTCTGTGTCTACTCTGTAATCCTGCCTTCAGGAGCACTTTGCAACAAAGCCTCTGTGTGTACTGTTTTAAAAAGCCTCTTTGTCTACTCTGTAACCCTACCTCTAGGAGCACTGAGCAACAAAGCCTCTGTGTGTACTGTTTTAAAAAGCCTCTGTGTCTACTCTGTAACCCTGCCTCCAGGAGCACTGTGCAACAAAGCCTCTGTGTGCACTGTTTTAAAAAGCCTCTGTGTCTACTCTGTAACCCTGCCTCCAGGAGCACTGTGTGTACTGTTTTAAAAAGCCTCTGTGTCTACTCTGTAACCCTGCCTCTAGGAGCACTGTGCAACAAAGCCTCTGTGTGTACTGTTTTAAAAAGCCTCTGTGTCTACTCTGTGACCCTGCCTCCAGGAGCACTGTGCAACAAAGCCTCTGTGTGCACTGTTTTAAAAAGCCTCTGTGTCTACTCTGTAACCCTGCCTCCAGGAGCACTGTGCAACAAAGCATCTGTGTGCACTGTTTTAAAAAGCCTCTGTGTCTACTCTGTAACCCTGCCTCCAGGAGCACTGTGCAACAAAGCATCTGTGTGCACTGTTTTAAAAAGCCTCTGTGTCTACTCTGTAACCCTACCTCTAGGAGTACTGTGCCACAAAGCATCTGTGTGCACTGTTTTAAAAAGCCTCTGTGTCTACTCTGTAACCCTGCCTCTAGGAGCACTGTGCAACAAAGCCTCTGTGTGTACTGTTTTAAAAAGCCTCTGTGTCTACTCTGTGACCCTGCCTCCAGGAGCACTGTGCAACAAAGCCTCTGTGTGCACTGTTTTAAAAAGCCTCTGTGTCTACTCTGTAACCCTGCCTCCAGGAGCACTATGCAACAAAGCATCTGTGTGCACTGTTTTAAAAAGCCTCTGTGTCTACTCTGTAACCCTACCTCTAGGAGTACTGTGCCACAAAGCATCTGTGTGCACTGTTTTAAAAAGCCTCTGTGTCTACTCTGTAACCCTGCCTCCAGGAGCACTGTGCAACAAAGCCTCTGTGTGCACTGTTTTAAAAAGCCTCTGTGTCTACTCTGTAACCCTACCTCTAGGAGTACTGTGCCACAAAGCATCTGTGTGTACTCTGCACCCCTGGGAGTGACATTTGTTATCAGCTTTTGTGGGAGAAATATGGAAATTTTTAACTGGATTGCTAGTACCAAGCCTCTCTACAGATCATCAGCTAGTTCAAAGATAATACTGCGAGCATTTCATAGGCAATATTTGGAATGTATTCTACTGGAGCAAATATTTTGAAGCTGTAGAGGTATTGTACCCCAAGCTCTGTGGGTGAAATGTGTTATTAGCTTTTGTGAGATAAATGTGGAAACAGATTCTGTGGATGAAATTTGTTATTAACTTCTGTGGGATAAATGTGGAAATATGTTCTGTGGGTGAAATTTATTAGTTTCTGTGGGGGTACTGTGCCCAAAATCCTCTGTGTCCTCTGTATGAGTAGTGTATTTAAAAATAATTTTATTTTAAAATTGTGGCCAGGCCTGAAGCTCATTAAACTTTTTAACTACTCATTCATTAAAGACCCTCTAAACTGGACTGGATGGCTATTATGTCTTGGAATATCAGCTGATGACTCCGTTGGAAAGTGATTAATTTGCCTGGCTACTGCCTTCCTTGGATGTGGTACACGTGTATCAGATTGCCTTTCCGGAATAGAAATCTGATATTCCATTAAAATTTGTACTCTGAAACACCAGTTACTTTACAGTGTGTTCCACTGTGTTTCCTCCTAATTATGGCCCCAGTTCATACAAACAAAAAGTAAGAAACTGAGTATAGTTCCATTAGCTCTAGCTGAAGTATTCAAGCGTGGTTGCCTGTTTGAAAAATATTTTTTTCAAAATTGGTGCATATAGTGGAGTGTCAGACATCTTATATGCATCCAGTGCAGGGTGAGGAAAAGAGCAATTCCGGGAACGGCGTTGGTGGGGGTCGGCATTGGCCGAGCCTGGCAGTAGACACTGGAGTTACAGCGTGCCTGTGGGAGGAGGGGCGTGCACATATGGGAGGAGGAATAAGGCAGAGAAGTCTACTTGTAGGAGAAGTGGAACAGAACAAAAGGGGAACAAGTGGAGGGAAGATGGAGAAAAGCAAATATGTGAAGAAAAGGGGAAAGTAGAAATAGTAGATAAGAGAGAATGGGTATACAAGTAGATAGATAGGTGTGTGAAACGAAGAAGAAAATAAGGGAGAGGAATCAGGGATGGAAAAAAGGAGAGAAAAAAGGAGAAACAAATAGTGAGTATATAAGTAGGTGAGAAAGTGTATACAAAAAAAGGAAAAGATAGCGGGAGAAGAAAAGGAAGCATGAGCAGTATACTTGTGAAGGTCTATTATGGAATCTAGAAGGAAGATGAAAAGAGAAAAGGTTAAAGATATATTAATACACATCACCCAAACATAAATTATCTCTCAATAAAAATGTTCCTTAAGGCTGGATCAGAACAAGTGACGCATAGCATATGCAAGAAAACCTGGTCATAATGAAGTGAATTGCCATAAGGGAACATCAACGTTACATTCAATAGTGGATTTCATATTCTCTGTTGAATCCCAAGAGTCATAATGTTTGTAGGACATGGATCCAATTAGATTCTCATTCTTTGAGTTTCTTAAACTGGTTGTCTCCTCTTCTAAATGTGGGGACATGATCAATGATCAGTTGAGTGATCATATGCACAGCAGAGATGAAGTGCGCTGGAATAGGCAACAGTGTATGTTTACACCTAATTGTAGACTTGTTCTGTGAAATGTGATTCCGGATATGCTGGGTAGTTTCACCAACATATCCGAGACCGCATGGGCACTTAATCAAATGCACTACAAAAGACAATTCACATGTAAAATAACCGTATATCACCTACTGGTTCTAGGGTGAGTAAAAGAATCACCTTTGTTGACATTGGAGTATTGGAGGGACCACAGACAGGGATATTTTTGGACTATTTTTTATGCTTAGAGGAGGTTGTCCGATCCAAATCGATATGTCTGAACTCACTTACGAATTCCTTCAGTGCAGGGAACTTTTCAGAATATTTTCCCAAGCGCGAGTTCATATGAGTTCATCCAGCAGAGGGCGCATCACCGCGACTCGAGGTAACTACAGTACATTCCCCTGCATTCCATTCATTCACCAAGTTTTACAGTCAGGAGCACAGCTGCATTAGCAGAGCTCCTGGGTGTAAAATGATTTAACCCCTTCAGATGGATTTACAGCGTGAAACAAGACTGTAACGACGGAAGGTATGGAATATTGTTGTTTGGTTTTTTTTTAACATTGTTTCAGGTGACAAGGGTCTTCAGGTGGATTAAGAGTATAATAAAAAATGAAAACACCATGTGTCTTTATTTCATTAAAATACTTTTTAATAATGTGTGTGTGTTTTATTAACCATTTTGTACTATTGGATTAATAATGGATAGGTGTCATAATTGACGCCTCTCCATTATTAACCTGGCTTAATGTCACCTAACAATAGCAAGGTGACATTAACCCTTCATTATGCCATATCCCACCACTACACGGGAGGGGAAAAAGAGTGGCCAAGTGCCAGAATAGGCGCATCTTACAGATGTGCCTTTTCTGGGGTGGCTGGGGGCAGATGTTTTAAGCCGGGGGGGGCAATAACCATGGTCCCTCTATTGGCTATTAATATCTGCCCTCTGTCACTGGCTTTACTACTCTGGTGGAGAAAATTGCGCAGGATCCCACGCCAGTTTTTCCCGCGATTTAACCCTTTATTTTACCAGCTAGAGTGCCCAAATTTTGAACATACACACTACTAACATCAGTAGTGAGGAATATGAAAAAAAAGGGATATGAAAAGGTCTATTGCATGTAAACCATGTCTCATATCATGTCGGGTTTGTGAAGGAGATAGGAAAAGCCGGCAATTGAATTACCGGCTTTTCTGCAATCTAGCGCTGTATGAAATATACATATATATTTGTGTCTCACTGATATATATATATATGTATATATATATATATAGACTGCATATATGTTTTAAAGAATATTTGAGGCCATGGATCCATTGTTTGTCCGTTTTGCAAGCCGGCGAGAAAATCTCGCAGTACGGATGCCATACGGATTACTTACGGAGGATGACATGCGCAAAATATGCTATCACACCCTGGCTACGGATGACATACGGATCACTATTTTGGTAACATTTCTGCATATTACGGCCGTAAAAAATGGACCGTATTTTTGTACGCCTAGTGTGACGCCGGCCTTAAGCAGCTTAAAAATTCTGATACTTCAGCGTGTTGCTAAATAGGCAGTTAGTTGCCTTAGGGTATCATCAGTTTTACCTTAGCCAGATAACATGAGGCCTCATGCACATTAATCAGGCTATGTTTAAATTAAAAAGCTTCAATACAGCGTTAGGGGTCCTCAGAGTGTTATAGATGTCTGTTCTAGGCAATTTAAGTCTTTGCAGCATTGAAAGTCGTTACAAATTTATTCGCTGCAAATCAATTTTTGGTACATTTTGGCAACATTGTCAAACACAAATTTCAAAAGATTTGCTGTTCTCTACAGTGCATGTATTCTTTTAATTCATAACTTACATGCTTGTTTCCTTTTAGTAAGCAGTTCTTAGCATTGAATGGGATCTATTTATTCTGAAACCGAAAAGTAAATTCAAGTCTGCTATGGGACCAAAAAGGTTATTCAAGGAAAGATTTACTATTTGTTTCTTTTATTATGCAGGTATAGATTTTTCCATAAAAATAGTATATTTTTGTACTAAATCCTTCCCCAGTCCAATATCACACAACTCTGACAGCACTTAATCATTGTTAAAAGTATATATATTACAATGCATCTTATCATCTAGGTTGAAGTCATCTAGGCTCAGCAAACTGTCTTTTTTAAAGGCCACTTGCTGTTTTTTTTTGTTATTTGAGTCATGGTCCTGTCATGAATCTGGCATATGTATAGACAAGGTTGTCAAAAAGAAGACAGCACTATCACAACTAATAGGCTCTGCTTGATGTGGTGTTAAAAAGCCATCGGACTATACCCTTCTTCCTATGCAAATTTATTATGAATTTCAGCTAGAAAAATATTGCTAGAAAATAAGATAAATAATAGCTATAAAATGGCAGATATTATTTTGTTGTATAGTAATGCTAAGCATAACGAATAAAGTATTAAATTGGTATAGTAATTGATTTTATAGGCTTAACCTTTCATCTTGATCAGTTTTGGCAAGTAACAGCTTTAGGAAGAAGTCAGATGAGCATATTATTCATGTGCATCCTGTCCATGTTTTTTTAGGTTATGACATGGACAAATGTTATTTAGTAGAGTTGTGAATATGACAATTTTTTCACTTGACCGAATGCCAATATGAAAAAAATATCACTTGAAATTGAATTTCAAAATCTATGGATGCGAAAGTAAAATTGGATCCAATGCAAATCATCCATTTTGGATATATTTTTATATTGCTATTATTTGCTACACATGAGCAAATTTATAAGAGTGTAATTTAATTCTACACTAACATACAAAAATGTGCATTTTTGATAATATCGGATTTTGAAAATTCACTTTGCTGAACAATAGGCAGAGAGCAAAAAGTTTAAAAAACATAAAAAAATATATATTCACCTCACAGCTCAACAGTCTGGCCACTTCGCTGCTCGCTACCCATAGTTTGGTCCTCAGAAATCTTATTTCCCCCATTGCAACCCACATCTCTTAGCCTGTTCACTGCTGATCGGGACTTCCATCCACAAGAAGGCCTTGGAGCATCTCTTGACATCACAGATGTGCAAAGGGCAGTGATCTCTAAGACCTGCTTGAAACCGTATGGCCAATTTGATGTAGTGAACCGTTAGTGTTGAATTTATAAAAGCTAAAAATTCTTTGTTCTCTTCTTTTTAACTTATTTATTAATGATGTTATAGAGGGCATTCATAAAAAAAGTAAATGTCTACATGCAATGCTCAGCTCTGCAAGGTAATGATTATAGAGGAGGATCATTTAATATGATGGGATTTATGTACAATAAGTTGTAGTCTTGTACAATTGAAATATAATGTACATACATTTGATGTCAACCTCTTGCTCCAAGAAAAAAATATATATAATTTAACAGTAAATAGTAAAACTGTCATTGCCTGCATGTAGGTGCACAGCAAAATTCTACTTTAGTGACCAGTGCCAGGCAGCTGCTGTCAAGGCAAATCAAATTATTGGATGCTTTAAAAGAAGCATAGATGCTCTTGACAAGAACTCACTGTAGTTTTGTTTTTATACAAGTCACGAGTGTGGCCACATATTGAAAACTTTGTACAATTTTGAACTCTAGTGTACAAGAAGGGCATTGCTGAAATAGTGCTGGTGAAGAGAACCCCTTCACGCTGCAGCCCTTTTTCATTTTTGCGTTTCCGTTTTTCACTCTCCTCCATCTCAGAGCCATAACTTTTTTATGCTTCCATCAATATGATCATATGAGGGCTTATTTTTTGCGGGACGAGTTGTACTTTTATACTAGAAAACGGGAAAAAAATTACAAGTGCGGTGAAATTGCAAAAAAAGTGCAATCCCACACTTGTTTTTTGCTTGACTTTTTGCTATGGTCACTAAATGCTAAAACTGACCTGCCAGTGTGATTCTCTAGGTCATTACGAGTTCATAGACGACTAACATGTCTAGGTTCTTTTTTATCTAAGTGGTAAAAAAAAAATTCAAAACTTTGCTAAAAAAAAAAAAAGCGCCATTTTCCGATACCCGTAGCGTCTACATTTTTCGTGATCTGGGGTGGGGTAAAGGATTATTTTTTGCGTGTCGAGCTGACATTTTTAATTATACCACTTTTGTGCAGATACGTTCTTTTGTTCGCCCGTTATTGCATTTTAATGCAATGTCGCGGTGACCAAAAAAACGTAATTCTGGCTTTTCAAATTTTTTTCTCGCTACGCTGTTCAGCGATCAGGTTTATGCTTTTTTTTTATAGATCGGGAGATTCTAAATGCGGCGATACCAAATATGTGTATGTTTGATTTTTTTATTGTTTTATTTTGGATGGGGCGAAAGGAGAGTGATTTAACCTTTTATATTTTTTTTATTTTTTTCACATTTTTTTTAAAACATTTTTTTTTACTTTTGCTATGCCTGAATAGCTTCCATGGGAGGTTAGAAGCTGGCACAACTCGATCAGGTCAGCTACATAGCAGCGATCATCAGATCGCTACTATGTAGCTGAATTGCAGGCTTGCTATGAGCACCTACCACAGGGTGGCGCTCACAGCAGGCCAGCATCATGCGCGCACATGTCAGGTGTACCTAACAGCCCATCTCCTCCCACAGGATCTCCTCCCACAGCTGTGACCTAGCAGCCCAGCAGCAACCTCAATGTAACAGATGCATTCGGAGTCCGACCGTAGTCTCTTAGGTCCATGGCTGCCATAAGTGAGGAGTGCAAGTGTCGTGCCCAGACACTTACACCCACACTAATGAAAATGGTAGCCTCCAGTGGTAAAAGTAAAAGTGAATAAATAAAAAACTATGAAAGCAGTACATTTAATTTTGTATTAAAAATAATTGATTACATAATCATTAATTACAAAAATTAAAATCACGGCACCTTCCCTTTAAGAATATAGATTGTGTGACCTTTAAAAGAACCATTTATTATCTCCATATAGCCACATTTTGACAGTTCTGATAAGAGTCCTATAACTATGACATACAGAGAATAGATGTATCTAGCAAGATCCTCAAAATAACTCAGTCACAAGCTACCCAGAGTCTCTGCTCACTAGTTGTACTCTGTATACGTTAAGTAATCTATATTTTTTAATTATTGATATATTAATATTTTACTGTCATCCCTGATTATGATTTGAGAAATATCATAATCAATCCTAAACTCATTCTCTCACCATTCGTTTCACACTCATTCTTTATTCTGAAAACCTTGTATCAACAACTGTCTTGAAAGTCATCTGAATTTTGAAAACTAAAATAAAATTAACCTTCGTCCGGCTGAGTAGGTACAATTGTAACTATTCCGTTTTAAAATTGCAATAACTTTTTTTTTTCGAAAAGCCGTAGAAGGCTGAAATTTTGTGACATCTCTGCAGTTTTGGTCCAGAATATATTGGCCAAATTTCAATAAAATATATATGAAGGTACAATTGTACCTCTGCAGCCTGTTAATGTTGTAAAATTATGCAGCCTGACGAAGGTTAAATCAGAGAGTTATATTTTTCCGTTTTTACATCTCTCTTAAAATGCATGTCTTCCTTCTTCATTTATGTCTTTATCTACTACATAATTATCTAAGGGTCACTTCCGTCTGTCCTTCTTGCTTTCTGTCACGGATATTCATTGGTCGCGGCCTCTGTCAGTCATGGAAATCCAAGTCGCTGATTGGTCGTAGTCAGCGCCCGCTCCATACCCCCTCCAGTCACAGCACCCGCTCCGTACTCCCCTCCGGTCACAGCGCCCGCTCCATACTTCTCTCCGGTCACAGCGCCCGCTCCGTACTCCCCTCCGGTCACAGCGCCCGCTCTGTACTCCCCTCCGGTCACAGCACCCGCTCCATACTCTTCTCCAGTCACAGCGCCCGCTCCATACTCCCCTCCGGTCACAGCGCCTGCTCCGTACTCTCCTCCGGTCACAGCGCCCGCTCCGTACTCCCCTCCGGTCAGTGCTCACACAGGGTTAATAGCAGCGTTGACTGCGGTGTATTGCACTCGGTTAACGCTGCTATTAACAGCAACCAACTTTTTACTATCGATGCTGCCTATGCAGCATGAATAGTAAAAATATCTAATGTTAAAAATAATAATTAAAAAAAAATTGTTACATACTCCCCTTCTGGAGCCTCCGGATCGAAGCGGCCAGTTACCGATGCTCCTCGCGATGCTCCGGTGACTGCTGCATGCAGTGCGGTCTCGTGAGATGATGATGTGCGGTCTCGCGAAACCGCTACGTCATCATCTCACGAGACCGCATTGCAATCTTCAGACCGGAGCGCGCGAGGAGCGTCGGTAACCAGACACTTCAATCCGGAGGATCCAGAATGTGAGTATGAAACAATTTTTTATTTTAATCATTTTTTTAACTTGGATATGGTGCATACTAAGTGACTGGCCAATATACTACGTGACTGGGCAGTATACTACATGGCTCTGTGCTGTATACTATGTGACTCGGCAATATACTACGTGGCTGTGTGCTGTATACTACGTGACTAGGCAATATACTACATGCCTGGGCAGTATACTACGTGGCTCTGTGCTGTATAGTACGTGGCTGTGTGCTGTATACTACGTGACTGGGCAATATACTATGTGGCTGGACAATATACTACGTAGGCTCTGCAATATACTATGTGGGCTGGACAATATACTACGTGGGTTGCGCAATATACTACGTGGGCTGCGCAATATACTACGTGGGCTGTGCAATATACTACGTGGGCTGTGCAATATACTACGTTGGCTGCGCAATATACAACGTGGGCTGGGCAATAAACAACGTGGGCTGAGCAATATACAATGTGGGCTGGGCAATATACTACGTGGGCTGCGCAATATACAATGTGGGCTAGCGCAATATACTATGTGGGCAATATACTACGTGGGCTGGGAAATATACTATGTGGCTGGACAATATACTACGTGGGCTGCGCAATACACTACGTGGGCTGCGTAATATACTACATGGGCTGTGCAATATACTACGTGGGTTGTGCAATATACTAAGTGGGCTGCGCAATATACAACGTGGGCTGGGCAATATACAACGTGGGCTGCGCAATATACTACGTGGGCTGTGCAATATACTACATCGGCTGCGCAATATACAACATGGGCTGCACAATATACTACGTGGGCTGTGCAATATACTACGTGGGCTGTGCAATATACTACGTTGGCTGCGCAATATACAACGTGGGCTGGGCAATAAACAACGTGGGCTGCGCAATATACAATGTGGGCTGGGCAATATACTACGTGGGCTGGCAATATACAATGTGGGCTAGCGCAATATACTATGTGGGCAATATACTACGTGGGCTGGGAAATATACTATGTGGCTGGACAATATACTATGTGGGCTGCGCAATATACTACGTGGGCTGCGTAATATACTACATGGGCTGTGCAATATACTACGTGGGTTGTGCAAGATACTAAGTGGGATGCGCAATATACAACGTGGGCTGGGCAATATACTATGTGGGCTGCGCAATATACTAGGTGGGTTGCGCAATTTTACGTGGGCTGCGCAATATACAACGTGGGCTGCGCAATATACTATGTGGGCTGCGCAATATACTAGGTGGGTTGCGCAATTTTACGTGGGCTGCGCAATATACAACGTGGGCTGCGCAATATACAACATGGGCTGCGCAATATACAACGTGGGCTGCGCAATGTACTATGTGGGCTGGGCAATATACTGCGTGGCCGGCGCTGTGCTATACACCACACATACATATTCTAGAATACCCGATGCGTTAGAATCGGGCCACCATCTAGTCTTTTTATATATGTTCTCAATTTTACACATAATAACTATTTGATACATTATACACAGCAGAACTATAATAAATATAATAACAATCAGATTAGATAATACATTTCCTGCTGCCATTTTCGCTGAAGACTGTGACCAACTAGTTACTGTTTTTCCTAAATTTCTCCACCAATATGAGCCTGACATACTTGTCCATGCATGTTCAATATCATTTAAATTCCCTTGCTCATTTCTGAGTACAATTTCAGCTTCTTTTAGTTGTTTTGTTAATTAATTTAACAAACCCTTGTCTTTCTTGATCTCATTTGTCCACATATCCCAAGGAATATTATTTATTTGGGACAAATTAAACTGTATAGGAAGGATTTTTAGATTTCTTGAGCCTATTGATGTAATATTAATACTTCCTTCCTTGTGAGAGTTTTCACATTTCCCTCAATGCAATATAAACCTATTGTCAGATTTTCAGCATGTACACAGGATGAAAGAATGCAGAAACAACTTACTTTACTGACATAACTTGGAAACAAATCTTATTAGCGCTTATTGGTGTCACCAAGTCATGGATTGTGTGTACATTCTCAACTCTGGCATGACATGAGGCATGATTATGAAAACATGAATGATAAATGACTCTATCCTGTCCAGGTAGACACATTACCTTAGAAACAAAATTTAAGCATGAGGAAATGTCTAATTGTTCAGTGTTTGTTGCGGTCAAATGCAAAATCTGTGTACTGTAATTGATAATATTGCAATTGTGTTTGACTAACAGGAATTCCCAAAATGGTTATAGGAACCAGGGTTTCTTCTCTTTCCGACACTGGAATCAGTGATGTTCTGTTTACATCCTAACCACTTATTTACCCACAAATTTGTATGATTTAATGCAACATTATCTTCAAATGCAAATATCTTATTAATCCTAAAGGTATAATTCCACTTTGCAATGCTTGTGCAATCATTTTCAGATTGGTGGAATATTCAGTCTGAATTTCTAGACATGTTTTGGCCGCTTGAGATTCCTGTTCACTTTCTATTAAAGCTAAAGTAGCATCTTGTAGATATGATACAGAAGATCCCAATACAGCAGCAGTGTTCAAAACCATCTTTTCAAGGTCTTGATTCAAACCTTTCTGAATCTTTACCCCTTTATCTCCAATATACCCAATATTTTCCAGATCTGATTTAAGTGTATGAATGTCCATTGTATTAATTAGACTTCCCACTGTTCCTAATCCCCCCAAAATACCTTCTAACACTCCCCTCTTACTTCTAACTTGTGTTGAAGTTCTTTTCCCAAACCATTGTTCTATTCCCATTTCCATGTTAATGAGATGTCATTGACACTGGGGATATTTAGAAGACATTTTCCAGTTAGACATGTTAAAAGTCCATATCATAATCATAAACACTCCATCTCGTAATAGAGGTTTAGATTGGAATTGGTTAATTTGGAAAGGAGTAGTTGGTTGAAATCTTGTCTGAGTGCATACATTATTTACTGCTGACCATGCATTTACATTTACATCTTTACATTGTTTGCAATTATTTTTCATTAAAACGCAACATTGGTAAAGTCCAGTATCCTTTGGAGATGGATTATCTACAGAAAAAATTAAATTCTTATTCAACCATCTCACAATTCCAGATTGACCTCTGTGTATAATATTTGTTGGACCATTTGAAAAATTTCCCAAAAATAATCTATCTTTGGCCCATGTTAGCAGAGATCCGAAAGTAACTCTAACTTTGTGTTGCATTTTAATAACAAAATAGACATATTTTATTGACTATGTACTGTTTGTGGTATAACCCTTACTTCTGGAGCTATAGCATTTGTTATGGTAATAATAACAGATACCTGTACTTGTACTGGTTCTCTAGTTATCTGGAAGTTCTATGTTTTTACCGAATCTTCATCTCCTTCTGTAATAGAAAGTAATGAAGGATCCAACATTTTCCCAAACACTTGTGTCCTTAACCAAATATCTGTTTTGGATGTTCCAACTTTCCCTTTTGTGATCATATCATTTGTAATATCACCTCACCACACAGCTTTTTCTTCACCTCTTATCTCTATATTCCAGTATAACACATCTGTAGGATTACATTCCCATGTGCCTGTCTTATTATTGTGTACATAATCTCCTTGTAACTGTATAAACCTAATCTTAGGTCCTGTGGTAGCATGTAATATTATGTCAGTGTCATGTATGAAGTGTAGCTCAATACAGCATTTTACACCATAACCATGTAAATGTTTCCGGTAATATCTACTGAATCGTTGGGTATGTCTTCATCTATTAGGCTTTGTAGACTTGATCCTTTTGGTTTCCGTGAATGTAGAGTTCTTTTGAAAGGTTCATTAACTTCACTAATATTTGTTCCATGATGTAAAATGTAAAATATCTTCTGCGCAGATCACAGTTGAAATAGTACAATGTCTTCTATTTTGACACATAGACTTACATTGGTTTCAATTTTTCTATCTCATAACCACATATGGTGATCTACCACTATTTTCATAGCTTATACCATAGCTTATACCATATTAGAAGAACGCTATTAACTTGCAGAATATGCATATTAGTTCTGTACATTACCTCATTTTAAAATGCTTAAGCATATAGCTTGTGTGACCTTTAAAAGAACCATTTATTATCTCCATATAGCCACATTTTGACAGTTCTAACAAGAGTCCTATAACTATGACATACAGAAAACAGATGTATCTAGCAAGATCCTCAAAATAACTCGGTCACAAACGACCCATTAAAAAAATATACACTCTGTTATCTCAGGCTGATGACGGTTGTATCTTTGGTGGAAAAATCTTTTATTGGCAGGCAAGGCATACATTGCATAGTTCTCTCTTCTAGCCTTGTTCTACTCATTTTGTCTTTCAAAAATTACCAACAGACAAAAAATAAATTAATACAGTCTGTTATCTGAGGCTGAGTTGGTGTATCTCTGGTGGAAAAATCTTTTATTGGCAGGCATACTGTTAGGGTTACCGGAACGCACCAAGTAATAGGGTGATAGATACAAGGTGCATTCGCAGCCCGGGGTCCACCGTGCAGAGATACCTGCTGCAAGTAATGGTGGATAGACACTGAGCTCACAGGTGGGTTAAACTTCACCCCCTGTGAAATGAAAGTGAGCTCTGTTGCCTTGTAGTCGTGCTGTACACAGGGACTAAAACCCTAATTAAACGTTGTGCTTGCTCTGGAACTCTTCTGTGCTAACAACACACATGAAGGAACCAGATGCTATGCGAAGGCTAATTGCCTCCACTGGTGCTAGCTGCCTGCCTGAGTGTACAGCCCCAAGGCTAAACAGACTCACACCACTTGTATACAGTATGGCAGAGTATCCACTGGCAACTGCCAAACACAAATGATACTAGCGCATGGCCGTGCGGCCATGCAAACATTTTATAGCTGTTGCAGTTCAGGACCTTCCTAGTGGACCAATAGGAACTGTTACAGGACCTGAGCATGTGACCCCCGACCTCCAATGAGAGGTCTTCCCCTGGGCATGCTCAGGAAGGGAGAAGCAGGACTTAGTTCCAGGAGCACCTGCTCGCCGCTAAACAGCACTAGTTATAATGGCTGGTCCTGGAAGGGCAGCACTAACAAAATGTGCAGTATCTGTCCTGGCCAGGCGCTGGGATCAATGTCTCCGCTGAGCAGGCTCCAATGCAGCTGGAGAAGAATGGGAGACTGCAGCGGACATGGCTCGAGATTCCCTCTGCAGTGGCAGGAACTCGATGCCTAACACATATATTGCATAGCTCTATCTTCTCGCCTTGTTCTACTCATTTTTTATTGTTTTAAAAAATTGCAAAAAACATTAAAACAAAATACAGTCTGTTATGTCAGGCTGAGGCCTGGTGTATCTGTGGTGGAAACATCTTTTTTTGGCTGGCATACGTTGCATATTTCTGTCTGCTAGCCTTGTTCTACTCATTTTTTATCATTTTCTAAAAATCACAAAAAACACAAAAAAATATACAGTCTGTTATTTCAGGCTGAGGCCTGGTGTATCTGTGGTTGAAAAATCTTTCATTGGCAGGCATTCTTTGCATAGTTCTGTCTGCTAGCCTTGTTCTACTAATTAGTTATTTTTTTCAAAAATTACCAACAAACATAAAAAAGTAATACAGTCTGTTATGTCAGGCTGAGGCCTGGTGTATCTGTGCTTGAAAAATCTTTTATTGGCAGGCATACGTTGCATAGGTTTGTCTGCTGGCCTTGTTCTATTCACTTGTTATTGTTTTCAAAAAATCACAAAAAAAACATTTTAAAAAATATATGTTCTGTTTTTTCAGGCTGAGGACGGTTGTGGTGGAAAAATCTTTTATTGGCAGGCATACATTGCATGTTCTGTCTGCTAGCCTTTTTCTACTCATTTTTTATTGTTTTCAAAAATTACCTACAAACATAAAAAAAATTATACAGTCTGTTATCTCAGGCTGAGGCCTGTTGTATCTGTGGAGGAAAATCTTCGCTTAGTAGGCATACTGACCACATATAATTTTTCTACAAATAAATTCATTTGTATTGAGGTTTTCACATATTTCAGTAGTCCATTTAAAATGGGCAAGGCAAGAGGCAAGGGACAGGGAAGTGGGCGTGAAGCTTATGGTGCATGCAGAGGACGAGGCCGTGGCCAAGCTGAAAGTGGGCCACAGCAAAGACCCACATCTTCACGCTCTACTTCCCTGTCCCAGTTTCTCGGGGACCGCAGCACACCACTATTGAAGCCAGAGCAGTGTGAAACGGTGGTTGGATAATGCTCCCAGTCACTTAGCCGCCACCACCACCATGTCTTCCACACGGTCAAGTCTGAGTAGCTGTGATTGTGGACCGGATATTTCTCACCCTTATTTCCCTTCCTCCCTCCATGCCGAGTACCCTGAGACAACTGATCCCACACTTGGACACTTGAATGAGCTCTTCAGTTTTCCCTTTAAAGATTCTGAACTCTTGGCTGAACAACTTGAAGTATGGCCAGACAAGATCGCATGTCGCGATGCCAAAACATTTGAAGAGCCAAGGTCACACAAAGGCGATGGTGGGAAAGTGTCACAAGAGGTGGATGAGGATGAGACACAATTGCCAGAAAGTCAGGAGGAGGAGCAGGGTGCTGATGTGGAAGACGAGGTGGTGGATGACATAGTGACTGACCCAACCTGGCAGGAGGACATGCAGAGCGAGAACAGCAGCACACATGGGGAAGGAGGCATATCACCCCAACAGGCAGGAAGAAGCAGCATGGTAGCCACAGACAAAAGGCGTGCATCCATTCCCTGTAACAACAACATGACAGAAGTTACCATTCCAACTGTTAGATCTTCCCGAGTCTGGTTATTTTTTAACAACTCTGCCGATAACCCCAAACAGGCCATTTGCAGCACTTGCCATGCCAGCATCAGCAGGGGTAGCAAAAATACCAGCCTGACCACCACCAGCATGATTAGGCACATGGCAGCAAGGCATCCAACTTTGTGGGCTGAACCCCAGGCTCCAGGAACACTGTCTGCAGGTGACAACACTGCTTCTTCTACTGTTTTGCTTAGAAGCCAATCCCCAGTTCACTGTGCCTTTGAAGATGCCTCAGGCCCTGCACCTGTTGTTGCCCACAGTCAATCAGCACCATCATCAAGCCCGTCCATGTCCTTGTCCCAGCCCAGCCTTCAGTTATCTATACCCCAGTCATTGGAACGCTAGCAGAAATACCCAGCCAATGCCCCAAAGTCCACAGAACTTAATTCAAATATTTTGTGCCTGCTTGCGCTCAAAATGTTGCCTTTTAGGCTCATTGAGATGGAAACTTTCTGCAACCTGATGGGGGCTGCCATCCCAAGATATTCAGTCCCCAGTCACCACTATATCTCCGGTTGTGCCGTACCAGCATTACACCGGCATGTGTCCCACAACGTTACCCGTGCCTTCAACAATGCTATTACTGGGAAAGTTCACCTAACCACGGACACGTGGACAAGTGATCGTGGGCAGAGATGGTACATCTCACTGACTGCACGCTTGGTTAACATAGTGGAAGCCGGGACCCAGTCAGACCTTGGGATGGAACACATCCTCCCCACGCCGAGGATTGTGGGCCCTACGTCAATAACGGTTGCCCCCACAGTCTACAGCTCCTGCACCTCCTCCTCCTCTTCAGCCTCCATCTCTGAAATGAACACATCAGTCAGAGGCTGAAAGCACTGAAGCACAGCCTCAGCCAAGTGGCAATAGGCTGTACTGAAGCTAATCTGCATAGGTGACAAACTGCACAATGCAGAAGAGTTGTGGACAGCACCGAAAGAGCAGTCAGATATTTGGATGACACTGCTGGAACTACAGCCAGGCGTGGTCGTGTGTGACAATGACCATTACCTGGTGGCGGCTCTGAGGCAAGGTGAGCTCACACACATACCTTGCCTGGCCCATGTACTTAACCTCGTGGTTCAAAGTTTTCTGAAAAGCTACCTGGAGCTGCTGGATTTGCTAGTGAAAGTACTTTGCCTGTCTGCCCATTTTTGAAAGTTAGCTACAGCTTCAGCCGCCCTTGCTGTGTTTCAGCAGCGGTTGCAGCTTCCGGTATTCCGAAAGATGTGTGATGTCACCATGCATTGGAACTCTACACTGCATATGTTGGAATGGATTTTTGAGCAGAAGAGGGCAGTTGTTGACTACTAGCATCAACAAGGCTGTCGATACTCAGCTCAGACTCCACAAATAAGACCTCAGGAGAAGACATGGATGTCAGACATATGTACCATACCCCAGAACTTTGAGGACTGCACCAAGATGGTGAGCGGCGATGACACCATAATTAGCGTCACCATCCTGCTTCTCAGCATCCTAAAAACCTCTCTGATCACAAATTAAAGAGGATGCATTGCAGGCAGAGCAAGAGGACATACAGCAAGGAACCGTACAGGGTGATTACACTCAACCCAGCCTCATGTCATTGCAACACGGATTGCTAGACAATGAGGAAGAGGAGGACGAACAGGAGTGTAATAATTATATGGATACTACAGAATCTAATAGCATGGTATAAAGCCAGTCCGAGGACAAATTTGAAGCAAAGAATGTATTTACTCGAAACCGAAATGTAAACAGAATTCACACAGATATTTTTGCAATTGCAACGAGGTCTTCAGCTCTATATAGTAAATAATAGCAAACAGCATAATATAGATATTCCTGCAATAGTATTGATGTCCTTAGCACAATAAAGTAAATCACAAGGAAGTCCAATAAGGTCATTAGTGCGAATGCACACAGTACTTAAATGAGAAAGTCCAGCAAAACTTGATCACGCATGTGCACAGTACTTGTTAGGAGAAGTTCAATAATCCACAGATGATGCGTTGTGTGAATGCAGTCCTGGGAAAGAGAGGACGAGGGAAAAAGAGGGAGAGTGCCGTCTAAGCGTAGCAGATGAGTAAATCTTTCTTGATGAGACAAGCACAACTTGAATCTTGCCCACCTGGTGTGGTTGTGCAAAGAGGCACAACACTGGGAAAAGTTTTGCAAACAAAGAAGATACTTCCACTGGTGCGCTGCCCATCGCAGCAGTTCCAGAGGCGAGAGGTAGCTGAATGGGGAAAGGCAGACCACGGAGTAGTGAGCAGCAAGCAGGCAGAAGCTCAGGAGCCAGCAGCACAAAATTCTCAGGCACAGGAGAACACATGACCCGGACTTAAATAATCAGGACAGACAGGAAGCTCCATGACCGGGCGAGATTTAAGACTGCATCTTCGATCAGGGAGAACAGGCACCAGGAAAGTCCGGAATCCTTACAAGGAGCTACTTTCATGCGCTATAGACGGTACTACACACACAGCTGCCATTCCATCTGTTCAGTGGGGATGGCCTGAAGACAGGGAGGAGGAGGACGATGAGGAGGAGGAGGACAGCATGGTCAGTCGTCCTGTTGGAGAGGACACTGAAGTCTTGCCTGTTAAAGTCAGCCATGCTTGCCAGACTGCTATGTTGTGCTGTGTTTCCCGTGACCCTGGCATTATTAAAATTTTCAGCGACACTCATTACTGGTTGGTGACACTTTTTGACCCACGCTACAAGGAGAAATTTCAATCTCTTCTTCCAGAGGCAGACAGGTGTACAAAAATGCTGTACCAGTGGGCCCCTGTAGCGGATACACTTAAAAAATTGCCATGTGAGAACGTTGGCAGCAGACGTCAGAGTTTGTTGTACAACCATTGAGTCCAAGTGAGAGAGACAGAAGTACAATCCAGCTCTGTCAAGGGAACAATGGTAAAGTTCTGGGACAGTTTTCTCAACCCTCCTATCGTGCCACCACAGAAGCAAGGGGTGCTGGCACAAGAAGTGCAATGTTTGGGAAGATGCTGAAGCAGTAAATTGCAGATCATACAATTGTCCTCTGTGATTCCTCTGTGCCTTTAAATTATTGGGTGTCCAAGCTGGACACGTGGCATGAACTGGCTCTCTACTCCTTGGAGGTCCTGGCCCACCCTGCTGCTAGCATTTTGTCAAAGCGGGTTTTTAGTGTTGCTGGTGTAATTATAACAGATAAGCGCATCTGCCTGTCAACTGGCAATGCTGTCAGGCTGACTCTTATAAAAATGAACAAGGGCTGGATTGGGCAAGACTTCTGTACACCACTGAATGAAAACAGCGAAACATAACCTCAAATACATTGTTTTATTTTTTGGAGGTGTATTGTCATGCACCTCTTCCCAACCACACATGGGTATCTGCTTCCTAATTTGGTCTGTTTGGTGTTATTCTCCTCCTTATCCTCATCTTCATCATCCACAACCAGTACAACACCAGAGTAAACGTATTCCGTGATGCAAAAGTCACTCAATTTTTGTGCAAGGATGTTTTTATAATGCCCATTACTAATTAGAAATCAAAACAAATGTTACTGCCTCAGTGGGAACTGTCATAAAAATGAGATGTACCATATATACTCGAGTATAAGCCGACCCGAGTATAACCCGAGACCCCTAATTTTGCCACAAAAAACTGGGAAAACTTAATGACTCGAGTATAAGCCTAGGGTGGAAAATGCAGCAGCTACCGGTAAATGTCAAAAATACAAATAGATACCAATAAAAGTAAAATTAACTGAGACATCAGTAGGTTGTGTTTTTGAATATCCATATTAAATCAGGAGCCCCATATAATGCTCCATACAGTTCATGATGGGCCCCATAAGATGCTCCATACAAAATATGCCCCGTATAATGCTGCATAAATGCTGATTATGGCCCCATATAATGCTCCATAAAGTTTATGATGGGCTCCATAAAGTTTATGATAAGCCCCATAAGATGCTCCATATTACAATACGCCCCATATAATGCTGCACAAATGAGGATTATGGCCCCATAAGATGCTCTATAAAGATGTTGGCCCCATATAATGCTCCACAAACGTTGATAATGACCCCTTAAGATGCTCCATAAAGATATTTGTCCCATATAAATCTGCACGAACATTGATTATGGCCCCATATGATGCTCCATGTAGACATTTGCCCCATATAAAGCTGCACAAACATTGATTATGCCCCATAAGATGCTCCATGTAGACATTTGCCCCATATAGAGCTGCACAAACATTGATTATGCCCCATAAGTTCCTCCATGTAGACATTCGCCCCATATAAAGCTGCACAAACATCGATTATGCCCCATAAGATGCTCCATGTAGACATTTGCCCCATATGCTGTTGCATAAAAAAAATCAGATACTCATCTCTCGTCGCTCAGGCCCTTGGCACTTGCTATAGTCACCTGCTCCCATTCCACCAACGCCGCTGCGTCTTCCCAGTCCTCTGCACTGACTGTTCAGGCAGAGGGCGGCGCGCACACTAATCGCGTCACCGCGCCTTCTGACCTGAGCATCACTGCAGAGGACGGGGAAGACGCAGCGGCGGCAGTGGAATGGGGAGCAGGTGAATATCGCGCACTGCGTTATACTCACCTGCTCCTGGCGCGGTCCCTCCACGTCCCTGGTTCCCTGACGCCGGCATCTTCTTCCTGTATTGAGCGGTCACATGGTACCGCTCATTACAGTAATGAATATGTGGCTCCACCCCTATGGGAGAGGAGTGGGGTCCATATTCATTACTGAAATGAGCGGTACCATGTGACCGCTCAATACAATAAGAAGCTGCTGGCCCGGGGAACCAGGGACCGCGTCAGGAGCAGGTGAGTATGATTACTCAGCTGCTGCTCCACCTTCCCTGCCGACCCCTGGGTATGACTCGAGTATAAGCCGAGAGGGACAATTTCATAATAAAAAAATGGGTTGAAATTCTCGGCCTATACTCGAGTATATACGGTTAGTATATTATTCCCATTTATTCTTGTGTTTTCCAGTTTTACTATCTCTGGACCATCCTCTTATGACCTAGTGTATACCTCTACACTAGAAAAATATTGAAATACTATAAGCTTAAATTTTTATTTATATCCCTGTCTCTGAGCTGTTGCTCGGGACAAACATATCTCATTGGACACATTCTGGCTTCATATCTATGAACCCGTGTTCGCTTCTCCCTTTTGTTATTTACTTCCATAGGTGGATTCACATCCTTTATTTATTTGTTTGATTTCTGTATGATTTATCTTCATGTCTCCTCATTCTCTGCCACTAGATCACCAGGGTTCTGTGCTGCTACAGGCAGTCCAATTTTTGGCAAGGGTGTCTATGATGCCCATAGTATATTTTTTTTAAATGTATCCCCCATGGAGAAATGTTTGTAAGCCCATGCACTTCGTGTATGGGCATTACAATTCTAGGAGACCTGCTCCTTTACATTGGGCCTAGTTTTTAATGTGGCCTTCATCAATGTCTCCTCATTCTCTTTCACTAGAGCACGAGGGTTAACATGTTCTGTGCTGCTAAAGGCAGTCCAATTTTTGGCAATGGTGTATATAATGCCCATAGTATATTTTTTAAAAATGTATCCCCCATGGGGAAATGTTTGTCAGCCCATGCACTTTGTGTATGGGCATTACAATTCTAGGAGACCCACTCCTTTACATTGGGCCTAGTTGTTAATGAGGCCTTCATCAATGTCTCCTCATTCTCTGCCACTAGATAACCAGGGTTAAATTGCTATGTGCTACTACTGGCAGTCCAATTTTTGGCAATGGTGTCTATGATGCCCATAGTATATTTTTTAAAAATGTACCCCCATGGGGAAATGTTTGTCAGCCTATGCACTTCGTGTATGGGCACTACAAAGTCTAGGAAACCCACTCCTTTATATTGGGCCTATCTTTTAATGAGGCCTTCAACAATGTCTCCTCATTCTCTGCCATTAGATCACCAGGGTTAACGTGTTATGTGCTGCTACAGGCAGTCCAATTTTGGGCAAGGGATACTATGATGCCCATAGTATGCTTTTAAAAAATGTATCCCACATGGGGAAATGTTTGTCAGCCCATGCACTTCGTGTATGGCATTACAAGTCTAGGAGATCTGCTCCTTAACATTGGGCCTAGTTGTGCTAATTGGGCAGGAGAGTCTATGTGCACATATCCACATCGCTGCAAGCCTTGCAGGCACTGTATGTGAGTCTATAGATCTCCCTGCATACATCAAAAAGCTCCATTACTGCCTGCTGCTGCATATTTTATATATAACTAGCTGCAGTTATCCATGGCATTTTTTTTTTTTTATGTTATACCTCATTTTATTATAAAGCAATCCATAGCTCCCTTTGTTCTATATTTATTTGCTTGGTCACTCTATGGACTACAGCCAGGTCATTGCAATACAAGAGTGTGAAAATATAATTTTTTAACAATTTTTCGGGGGCCCAGGCATCACATGTCAGTGCGCCAAAAAATCTGGCCTTTTTTGGCACTTTCTAATATTTTGTTGCGTATTAAAACATTTTTGGACACCATTTTGCTTCCCCAAAAATCTGTAGCTTGCCCAAAAATATTTAGCTACAATAGTTATATTTATCACTGTGAGTTGTACGCCACAAGCATCACATATCATTGCTCTAAATATCTTACAATTTTAGTACTCCAATTTTCTAGGGGTGTAATAGCCAACTTTTGACACAATTGTGGTATGCCCAAAAAAATCAAGGCCACATTTTGATCAGTCTTATCTCTGGCTGACGCCTGTTGTATCAGTGCTGTGAAAATCCGTGCTTTGCAGGCATACATTGCATTGTTCTGTCTGCTAGCTTTGGTCTGCTCAGTATTTATTGTTTTTAAAAAATTAAAAAGAATAAAAAATTATACAGTCTGTTATCTCTGTCACATGCCTGGTTTATCTGTGGTGTCAAAATCTTCGGTTCGCAGTCATATTTTAATTGTTCTGGCTGCTAGCCTTAGTCTACTCAGTATTTATTGTTTTCAAAAATGTAAAAAAAATTATACAGTCTGTTATTTCTGTCACACGCCTGGTATATCTGTGGTGTCCAAATCTTCGCTTAGGATTAAGCGAAGTTAAGCTTCCAGGGTTAACACGTTATGTGCTGCTACAGGCAGTCCTATTTTGGGCAAGGGATACTATGATGCCCATAGTATGCTTTTAAAAAATGTATCCCACATGGGGAAATGTTTGTCAGCCCATGCACTTCGTCTATGGCGTTACAAGTCTAGGAGATCTGCTCCTTAACATTGGGCCTAGTTGTGCTGATTGGGCAGGAGAGTCTATGTGCACATATCCACATCGCTGCAAGCCTTGCAGGCACTGTATGTGAGTCTATAGATCTCTCTGCGTACATAAAAAAGCTCCATTACTGCCTGCTGCTGCATATTTTATATATAACTAGCTGCAGTTACCAATGGCCTTTTTTTTCCTTTTTTAATGTTATACCTGCTCTTTTTATTATAAAGCAATCCATAGCTCCCTTTTTTCTACATTTATTTGCTTGGTCACTTTATGGACTACAGCCAGGTCATTGCAATTAAAGAGCGGGAAAATATAATTTTTAACAATTTTTTGGGGGCCCAGGCATCACATGTCAGTGCGCCAAAAAATCTGGCCTTTTTTGGCACTTTCTAATATTTTGTTGCGTGTTAAAACATTTTTGGACACCATTTTGCTTCCCCAAAAATCTGTAGCTGGTCCAAAAATATTTAGCTACAGTAGTTATATTTATCACTGTGAGTTGTACACCACAAGCATCACATATCATTGCTCTAAATATCTTGCAATTTTAGTACTCCAATTTTCTGGGGGGTGTAATAGCCAACTTTTGACACAATTGTGGTATGTCCAAAAAAATCAAGGCCACATTTTGATCAGTCTGTTATCTCTGGCTGACGCCTGTTGTATCAGTGCTGTGAAAATCCGTGCTTTGCAGGCATACATTGCATTGTTCTGTCTGCTAGCTTTGGTCTGCTCAGTATTTATTGTTTTTAAAAAATTAAAAAGAATAAAAAATTATACAGTCTGTTATCTCTGTCACATGCCTGGTTTATCTGTGGTGTCAAAATCTTCGGTTCGCAGTCATATTTTAATTGTTCTGGCTGCTAGCCTTAGTCTACTCAGTATTTATTGTTTTCAAAAATGTAAAAAAAATTATACAGTCTGTTATTTCTGTCACACGCCTGGTATATCTGTGGTGTCCAAATCTTCGCTTAGGATTAAGCGAAGTTAAGCTTCCAGGGTTAACACGTTATGTGCTGCTACAGGCAGTCCTATTTTCGGCAAGGGATACTATGATGCCCATAGTATGCTTTTAAAAAATGTATCCCACATGGGGAAATGTTTGTCAGCCCATGCACTTCGTCTATGGCGTTACAAGTCTTGGAGATCTGCTCCTTAACATTGGGCCTAGTTGTGCTGATTGGGCAGGAGAGTCTATGTGCACATATCCACATCGCTGCAAGCCTTGCAGGCACTGTATGTGAGTCTATAGATCTCTCTGCGTACATAAAAAAGCTCCATTACTGCCTGCTGCTGCATATTTTATATATAACTAGCTGCAGTTACCAATGGCCTTTTTTTTCCTTTTTTAATGTTATACCTGCTCTTTTTATTATAAAGCAATCCATAGCTCCCTTTTTTCTACATTTATTTGCTTGGTCACTTTATGGACTACAGCCAGGTCATTGCAATTAAAGAGCGGGAAAATATAATTTTTAACAATTTTTTTGGGGCCCAGGCATCACATGTCAGTGCGCCAAAAAATCTGGCCTTTTTTGGCACTTTCTAATATTTTGTTGCGTGTTAAAACATTTTTGGACACCATTTTGCTTCCCCAAAAATCTGTAGCTGGTCCAAAAATATTTAGCTACAGTAGTTATATTTATCACTGTGAGTTGTACACCACAAGCATCACATATCATTGCTCTAAATATCTTGCAATTTTAGTACTCCAATTTTCTGGGGGGTGTAATAGCCAACTTTTGACACAATTGTGGTATGTCCAAAAAAATCAAGGCCACATTTTGATCAGTCTGTTATCTCTGGCTGACGCCTGTTGTATCAGTGTTGTCAAAATCCGTGTTTTGCAGGCATACATTGCATTGTTCTTTCTGCTAGCCTTGGTCTGCTCAGTATTTATTGTTTTCAAAAAATTAAAAAGAAAAAAAAATTATACAGTCTGTTATCTCCGTCACACGCCTGGTGTATCTGTGGTGTCAAAATCTTCGGTTCACAGTTATATGTTGCATTGTTCTGGCTGCTAGACTTAGTCTACTCAGTATTTATTGTTTTCAAAAATGGAAAAAAAAAATTATACAGTCTGTTATTTCCGTCACACGCCTGGTATATCTGTGGTGTCCAAATCTTCGTTTGCAGGCATACTTTGAATTTTTAGGTCCGCTAGCCTTGGTCTACACATTATTTTTTGTTTAAAAAATATTTTTTTAACATGTACATTTTTTTGACTGTCTGGCATTTCCGTCAGACGCTCGGTGTATCTGTGGTCTTCAACTACTTGCTTTTCAGGCATGCTGATCACATATAATTTTTCTCCAAATAAATCCATTTGTATTGAGCCTTTAAAATATTTCAGTTGTCCATTTAAAATGGGCAAGGCAAGGGGCAAGGGACGGAGAAGTGGATGTGATGCTGATGGTGCATGCATAGGATGAGGCCGTGGCAAAGCTGAAAATGGGCCACAACAAAGACCCACATGTTCGCGCTCCACCTTCCTGTCCCAGTTTCTAGGGGACCACAGCATACCACTATTGAAGCCAGAGCAGCGTGAAACAGTTGTTGGTTGGATAGCGGATAATGCTTCCAGTCACTTAGACACCACCACCACCACCATGTATTCCACATGGTCTTTCCGTTTTTCCGATCTCTGGACCATTCTCTTATGACCTAGTGTATACCTCTCCAATCTAAAAAATTTGAATACTATTATATTATATTTTTATTTATATCCCTGTCTCTGAGCTGTTGCTAGGGACCAGCATACAGTATCTTGGTGGACACATTCTGGCATCAGATGTATGAACCTGTGTTCGCCCCTCCCTTTTGTTATTTTCTTTCATAGGCGGATTCACATCCTTTATTTATCTTTTTGATTTCAGTATGATTGATCATTCATTATGTCTCCTCATTCTCTGCCATCAGGTCACCAGGGTTAACGGGTTCTGTGCTGCTTCAGCCAGTCAAATTTTTGGCAAGGGTGTCTATGATGCCCATAAAATATTTTTAACAATTTTACTCCCCCAGGGGAAAATGTTTGTCAGCCCATGAACTTATTGTATGGACATTAAAAGTGTAGGAGACATGCTCCTTAACATTGGGCCTAGTTTTTATTAAGGCCTTCCTCCGCATCTCATCATTCTTCGCCACTAGAACAGCATGGTGAACGTGTTGTCTGCTGCTACAGCCATTCAATTTCTGGCCAAGGGTGTCTTTGATCCCCATAAATGGGGAAATGTTTGTCAGCCCATGCACTTAGTGTATGGGCATTACGAGTCTAGGAGACCCGCCCCTTTGTAATGGGAATTTTTTTTTATGAGGCCCTCCTCCATAATTCTTCCAAGGGGGAATTGTGTTGCGTGCAATTTTGCGTCAAGGCAGCCCTTGCATTCAATGCATAAGGAAAAAGTATAGCAGGACCAACTGAAGAATGTGAAGTGGGTTTCTTTTGGCCATTCAGTACCTGGGTTCACATACTTATTGGGGTGCATATGACTTGGTAGCAGGGCAGGCCTTGCAGTTAATACAGGGCCGGCGTCAGCATCCGGCGCACCTGGGCAAGTGCCGGGGCCCTGACAAGACAGGGGGGCCCACTCACGCAGTCATACATTTATCTGGCCGCTTTAACCCTTTCTACCCTTTCAATTTGCCCTGCCTGGCACAAGCATCTTCTCAGTCAGTGCAGGGCCAGGCACATAGGGGTTAAGGACACAGCCAGCGTGACATTGTGGGCGGAGAGTTCTCCTGCTCTGCTCTCCTGGCTGTGTGCAGTGCTGAACTAATCAGGCACAGGCAGATTCCGGACTGGAGGAGCTGCTACCGGCACCTGAGTGAGTGCCATGCTATATCGCTGTATATTCTGACAGTCTGGGTGACCTGGGGGGACGGCCATGGGCTGGGCGGCTGCAGCTGACATATATATATATATATATATATATACTACAGCAGCCGCCCAGCCCAGGCCCCCAGCACAGCCTGTATAGATACAGAGTGTATATAATATATATACAGGACAGGTGCTGGGGGCCTGGGCTGGGCGGCTGTTGAAGTATATACACCGCACAGTACCTCTCCCCTGTATATATACACTGCACAGTACCTCTCCCCTGTATATATACACCGCACAGTACCTCTCCCCTGTATATATACACCGCACAGTACCACTCCCCTGTATATATACACTGCACAGTACCTCTCCCCTGTATATATACACTGCACAGTACCTCTCCTCTGTATATATACACCGCACAGTACCTCTCCCCTGTATATATACACCGCACAGTACCTCTCCCCTGTATATATACACTGCACAGTACCTCTCCCCTTTATATATACACTGCACAGTACCTCTCCCCTGTATATATACACTGCACAGTACCTCTCCCCTGTATATATACACTGCACAGTACCTCTCCCCTGTATATATACACTGCACAGTACCTCTCCCCTGTATATATACACTGCACAGTACCTCTCCCCTCTATATATATACTGCACAGTACCACTCCCCTGTATATATACACTGCACAGTACCTCTCCCCTGTATATATACACCGCACAGTACCTCTCCCCTGTATATATATATACTGCACAGTACCTCTCCCCTGTATATATACACCGCACAGTACCTCTCCCCTGTATATATACACTGCACAGTACCTCTCCCCTGTATATATACACTGAACAGTACCTCTCCCCTGTATATATACACCGCACAGTACCTCTCCCCTGTATATATACACTGCACAGTACCTCTCCCCTCTATATATATATACTGCACAGTACCTCTCCCCTGTATATATACACTGCACAGTACCACTCCCCTGTACATATACACTGCACAGTACCACTCCCCTCTATATATACTCTGCACAGTACCTCTCCCCTGTATATATACACCGCACAGTACCACTCCTCCTGTATATATACACTGCACAGTACCTCTCCCCTGTATATATACACCGCACAGTACCTCTCCCCTGTATATATACCCTGCACAGTACCTCTCCCCTGTATATATACACTGCACAGTACCACTCCTCCTGTCCTGTATATATACACCGCACAGTACCACTCCTCCTGTCCTGTATATATACACCGCACAGTACCACTCCTCCTGTCCTGTATATATACACTGCACAGTACCTCTCCCCTGTATATATACACTGCACAGTACCTCTCCCCTGTATATATACACTGCACAGTACCTCTCCCCTGTATATATACACTGCACAGTACCTCTCCCTTGTATATATACACCGCACAGTACCCCTCCCCTGTATATATACACCGCACAGTACCTCTCCCCTGTATATAGATTCAAAGAAGCTTTATTGGCAGGACCAGATACACATCAGTTTTGCCAAAGCAAGTGTATAAAGGCAATAGGGATAGGGACTGTGGGGATGTTGGGTAGGAGCTGTAGGGAAGGTGGATGGGGGCAGATCCATTGTGGGGGCTATAGTCCATGGCATATGGGAGGTGGATGGGGCAGATCCATTGTGGGGGCTATAGTCCATGGCATAGGGGAGGTGGATGGGGCAGATCCATTGTGGGGGCTATAGTCCATGGCATAGGGGAGGTGGATGGGGCAGATCCATTGTGGGGGCTATAGTCCATGGCATAGGGGAGGTGGATGGGGCAGATCCATTGTGGGGGCTATAGTCCATGGCATAGGGGAGGTGGATGGGGCAGATCCATTGTGGGGGCTATAGTCCATGGCATCATAGTTCTCTTTCTCGCAGTCTATGACATTCGCTCACATACCGCGCTGCTATCTCCACCGCTCTCTCTTCTTCTCCCAGCAGGATATATGTTTTCTCTTCCTCCTTCATGGTGATGAAGTCTGGGAAGAGATGTGAGAGTCTCCTGAAGTGAGTGTCCCTCACTGCTGAGTATTTGGAGCAGTGTAGCAGGAAGTGGGTTTCGTTCTCTATGGCCTTCTGATCACAGTGTTGGCAAAGTCTTTCCTCCCTGGGCTTGTAGCTCTGCCTGTGTCGGCCACATTCGATGGCCAGACTGTGGGCACTGAGTCTATATCGGCTCAGGATCTGGCGGTCTCTGGGGTCCGGGAGTTTCTCCAGATATGGGGCCAGTCTGTAGTCTCTCTGTAGGCTCCGGTACATGGTCAGTTTCTGTGAGCTGATGATATCATTCTTCCAGTCACTGACATACCTCTCCTGGCCTTCGTCTGCCATCTTCCTGATTCCGGCTTTTGTCAGGTTGTTGTGATTGGTGTTCTGGTCCGGTTGGGTTTGGCTGGGCTGTTCCGAGGGTTCTGGTTTTTCTGTTTCACCTACATGTATCAGGGCTTTATGGTGATGGGAGCTTGGATTGCTCCTATGCAGGTGAGCCCGGAATGACAGCGCCCTCTTTAGAACTGTTAGGTGTAGAGGGAATCTGCCCAGCTCGGCCTGGCAAGCATTGTTGGAGGTGCTCCGATGGACCTGGAGAAGGTGCTTGCAGAATTCCAGGTGGAATATTTCTGTTGGACTGGAATCCCACTTTGACCAGTCTGTGTAGGTGTGAGGACCCCAGACTTCGCTGTCATACAGGAGGATTGGGGCGATGATGGAGTCGAAGATTTTTAGCCAGACCCTCACTGGTGGCTTCAGATGGTAGAGTGTCCTTCGGATGGCATAGAAGGTTTTGCAGGCCTTGTCTTTCAGGGTCTCTATGGCTTGTTTGAAGCTTCCTGACCGGTGAATCTCTAGGCCCAGGTAGGTATATTTGTCTGTTCCTGTGAGGTCGCAGTGGTTGAGGACAAATGATGGGTGTTGGTCTGATCTTCTCTTTCTCCTCTGGAACACCATGGTGTTGGTTTTCTTTAGGTTGACCGGTAGAGCCCAGGTGGAGCTGAATTTCTCTAGGATTTTCAGGTTGTCCTGGAGGCCTTTCTCGGTTGGTGACAGCAGCAGCAGGTCATCTGCGTACAGCAGGAATTTCACCTGAGCGTCGTGGAGGGTGAGACCTGGTGCTGAGGAGGATTCTAGGGCGGTAGCCAGCTCGTTGATGTAGATGTTGAAGAGCGTTGGACTTAGGCTGCAGCCTTGTCTGACTCCGCGGCTCTGCTGGAAATAAGCCGTTCTTTTGCCGTTCACACTCACGCTGCAGTGTTTCTCGGAGTAGGAGCTTTTGATGACATCATAGGTCTTTCCTCCTATTCCACTCTCCAGCAGTTTCAGGAATAAGCCCGGGTGCCACACTGAATCAAAGGCCTTTTTAAAGTCCACAAAGCAGGCGTATATCTCCCCATTCTTTGTATTGTAGACGTGTCTCTGAATGAGGCTGTGCAGAGTATAGATGTGGTCAGTGGTGCGGTGGTTCGGCATGAACCCTGCTTGGCTCTTGCTGAGGACGTTGTGCTCGGTGAGGAAGGTGAGGATCCTCTTGTTCAGGATACTGTTGAACAGTTTTCCCAGGTTGCTGCTGACACATATGCCTCTGTAGTTGGCTGGGTCATACCTGTCTCCACTCTTGTGGATGGGTGTGATGAGGCCTTGGTTCCAGGTACGAGGGAAGTAGCCGGCACTCAATACAATATTGAAGAGTTTAACCATTGCAGCCTGTAATTCTGGTGGGCTGTACTTCAGCATTTCTGGTAGGATTCCATCCAGGCCGCCGGCTTTTCTACATCTTATGGAGGAGAGTCTCTCGGTTACTTCCTGCAGTGTTATAGGTGTATCCACCGGGTTCTGGAAGTTTTTGATTTTTTCCTCCATTGCTTTTAGTTTCACCATTATGTTTTCCTGTTCTTGGCTTAGTCCTTCCTTTGGAATGTCTTTATAGAGGTCTCTGAAGTATTGGAGCCAGAGGTTGCCATTTTGGATATGGTTGTTGTTTTTCTTGTCTTTGGTGCCCATGTGGTTCCATAGTTCCCAGAAGGAGTTGTCTTGGAGGGCGTCTTGGAGTTGATTAAGCTTGGTAAAGATGTAACTCTGCTTCTTCCTCCTGAGGATGGTTTTGTACTGCATTTGTATGGAGTCATAGGCTTCCCTCAGACCCAGGTGGTTGGGGTCTCTGTGTTTCTTGTTGGAGGCTGTTCTCAGGGTCTTCCGTGTAGCTTTACATTATCCGTCAAACCAGCCATTGACCTGTGTTTCTTTTGGTCTCTTGTAGTCGACTATTTTAAGGTCGGACAGTCTGGCCATTGCGTAGAATTTATTGTTGAGGTTCTTTGCGGCTTGGCTCACTCCCTCTGGGTTTGGCATGTACTCGAGGTTGTAGAAGTGGTGGAGCATCCGCTGTACTTCAGGTCTGCTGGAAGCTTCTTTATACTTTAGTGCCGACATTTTGGACCATTTATAGGATGGAGGCCGGGTGAAGAGGCCACTCTGCTGTGGCTTCTGAGTGGATGGTTTCTCTGTAGATGTCATGTACAGAAGAAGTTGGCTGTGGTCTGACAGGTGCGTTTGTGGGGTGACTATGAAGGCACTGACATCTGCCAGGTTCAGGTCTGTAATGGCGTAATCAACTACACTCCTCTCTACATGGGAGTTTAGTGTATACCTTCCAAAGGAGTCACCCTTGCTTCGTCCATTAAGGATATGAAGTCCTAAACTTTTACATACGTTCAGGAGCTTTCTGCCACTTTTGTTGACTGTACTGTCATAGCTGTTTCTCTCAGTGTGTACAGGGTCTTGGCCGTCATTCTCTCCTCCAAGTATGTAGATGTTTCCATCCGTGGTCAGGAAGTCTCTCTCTCTCCCTGTTCTTGCATTGAGGTCTCCAAAGATGAGAACTTTGCCCAGGGCCTGATAATGAGCGGCTTCTCTTTGTAAGATCTCGAAGCAGTCTGGATTGAAGTAGGGGGACTCTGGCGGTGATATATAGGTGGCACAGAGGTGGACATCAGACTGACAGGTGAGGATGGAGCTGCTGATTCTGATCCATATGTGGCTGCCTCCTTTCTTCACCGATTTGATGTACTGGTGGAGCTCCTCTTTATACCAGATCGCTACTCCTCCTGAGCCCCGGCCCTGTTTGATGTTTTTATTTTTCTGGGCATGGACCGAGAATTCCTTGTATCCAATAGGCACCAGGGATTCGTTTTCGGCTCTGGTCCATGTTTCCAGGAGGATCTGAATGTCTATATTTCTCATACTTTGTATAAAATCAGGGTCCTTTGTTTTAGATCCAAAGGTTGAGGCGTTGAGACCCTGGATATTCCAGCTGCTGATTGTAAGTGAAGACATTCTTCTGTCTGGTTTGTGTGTATATACCTTGTAATGAGTATGGCTGTGTGGGACAAACTGGATTTCTGACAGTTTTATAGAAGTGCTTGGTTCCATCCAGTCACATTATTATTCTGCACAGCTCCTTGAGCAGGTTCTTTATCTCAACCCTATCTCTGCTCTGCATGTGTCTGTGTGGGCTCGGTGGTCTCCTCCGTGGAAGTCTCCACCTCTGATGGTCTGACACTGGGTGAAGAGCTTTGTTTCCAGCTTCAGGAGGTAGCCTTGGGGTTTTCTGCTTTATCGTTCTTGGGGGTCTTTCAGTGTGATTATGGCCACTGTTGAATCCAGGCCCGGGGTCTCTGTTTAGCACGATGTCCTTCAGCTCTTTGGCCAGGAGGCTGACCCCTTGTTTGTTGAGGTGTTTATCATCGTGCAGGTGACTGTTGTTTATGGAGAAGTGATGTGCCAGGGTCACGTTTGGCACAGTCTTGATCTTTTCAGTCAGTTCTGCATTGATGGCTTGGGTGGTTGGGCTGGGTATGTCCTTTCTTGGAAGCAGCGATGACAGAATGATTTTACTGTCCGGGAATTTTAGTTTTGCCATCTTTGCCAGGTTGATCAGTTGTTCTGCGATCTGCTGGTCTGGCAGATTGTTTGTACCCGTGTGTATAATAATGTGCTTTGGGTTGGTAAACCGTGGTTTACTGATGACCTCTGTCACCTGTTCAATACTTGCACAGCGGATTGTACGGACTTGTTTTCCTGGGAATAGCCGCTGTGTATTTAGGTACTTCCCATTTGAGTCCATTATTAGGACAATATCAGGACTTTGTGATGTCTTGGGTGGGCTACAGTGCTGCTGACGGGGGTCTGTGGTGCTGGCTTTGCTGGTGGCTGGTTCTCTTCTCTCTTCCATCTCTCTGGTTTCAGGATTTGAGTCCATTATTAGGACAGTATCCGGACTTTGCGATGTCTTGGGTGGGCTACAGTGCTGCTGACGGGGGTCTGTGGTGCTGGCTTTGCTGGTGGCTGGTTCTCTTCTCTCTTCCATCTCTCTGGTTTCAGGATTTGAGTCCATTATTAGGACAGTATCCGGACTTTGCGATGTCTTGGGTGGGCTACAGTGCTGCTGACGGGGGTCTGTGGTGCTGACTTTGCTGGTCGCTGGTTCTATTCTCTCTTCCATCATATTGTTGGTTATTATATTAATGCTGTTTGGTGTCTCTACATTCTGGTCAGTGGTGGCCATGTTGTCTGCTCTCTGGCTTGTTTTCATTGCCCCCTGCTGGTTCAGATGTCCAGGGCTATGGGCTTTTAATTCCTTAATCTCCTTTCTGAGTTGATCATTGTCTTTTTTCAGCTTCCTCATTTCCTGTAGTGCTGCCTTGTGTTGACATTTCATTTCACACATTTTGGCCCTTATTTTCTGTAGGGCTGTGTCATTTGTTGCTTGGTAATTTGCATTCCTTTGTGAGTTTCTTTCACATTCTAACTTCAGTTGGACCAAGTCACTTTCTAGTTGAGATAAGAAGTCTCTGATGTTATCAGGCGAGAGGTGTGAAGTGTCGGGGGTTAGGCAGCTTTGTCTGGGGATCTCTATGTGAGCATTAGAGGTAGCATTAGAGGTAGCTGCTGGGGCTTGTAGTCCTTTATAGGTTTGTGCCTGCTCTTTGATATCAGAAAACAATTTTCAAATTGCTGCAGAATCTCCTCGTTCCCCTGCGCCATGACTGTGCCATTGTTGTATAGGATTATGGTGAGCACATTGGTGTCATCATCTGCTTGGCTGGTAATTTTAATCCGCTGGTCATTATTAACGTTGGATTTAGATACATGTTTATATTGATTGCACAGCGCAGTGTGCCAGGCTGAGAGATGGTCTGTATAGAATAATAAATTGTTTTTTCTTTTTCGTTCTTCCTTTGTGAAATCTGCATAAAGAGTCTCTGGATTCTCTCTAATGCAGTCCTTCTTGAGTTCATTGCCCCCCTGTGTTATCTCCTGATCTGGCCCCCAGCATTCCTGTGTCTCTGGCTCTGGGCTTTGTTCATTTACTTCTTCTAAATTTGTGTTTTCCATTTTGTAGTTATATGTTAATTATAATCCTTGTTTCTATGGAGGTTAATTTGTAGCAAGTCTATAGGTTGTGCTGTAGTTAAAGAATTCTCCTACCTTCTATAGGTCCAGGTATCAGGATGTCAGATGTATGGTGCCGGCTGTTTCCAGTCTGTATCCTCCAGGAGATTCTTGTTTTATCCTTTAAATCCTCCAATTCTTCCTTTTTTCATAAAATGTAAAGTCCAGTTCAGTCCAGATCACTTTTATGTTCCAAGGAGTTGAGTTTTTCCAGGTTTTGTCTTACAGTTGCCTCATTACAAGGTATAAAGTGATGGAAATTCAGGAGCTCATGTTCAGTGCTTCTTACTCCTAGGAATGGTGGGCGGGTATATATATACTGCACAGTACCTCTCCCCTGTATATATACACTGCACAGTACCACTCCCCTGTATATATACAATGCACAGTACCACTCCCCTGTATATATACACTGCACAGTACCACTCCCCTGTATATATACACTGCACAGTACCTCTCCCCTCTATATATATATATACTGCACAGTACCTCTCCTCTGTATATATACACTGCACAGTACCTCTCCCCTGTATATATACACCGCACAGTACCTCTCCCCTGTATATATACACTGCACAGTACCACTCCCCTGTATATATACACTGCACAGTACCACTCCCCTGTATATATACACTGCACAGTACCTCTCCCCTCTATATATATATACTGCACAGTACCTCTCCTCTGTATATATACACTGCACAGTACCACTCCCCTGTATATATACACTGCACAGTACCACTCCCCTGTATATATACACTGCACAGTACCTCTCCCCTCTATATATATATATACTGCACAGTACCACTCCCCTGTATATATACACTGCACAGTACCTCTCTCCTGTATATATACACTGCACAGTACCACTCCCCTGTATATATACACTGCACAGTACCACTCCCCTGTATATATACACTGCACAGTACCACTCCCCTGTATATATACACCGCACAGTACCTCTCCCCTGTATATATACACTGCACAGTACCTCTCCCTTCTATATATATATACTGCACAGTACCTCTCCCCTGTATATATACACTGCACAGTACCTCTCCCCTGTATATATACACTGCACAGTACCACTCCCCTGTATATATACACTGCACAGTACCACTCCCCTGTATATATACATTGCACAGTACCTCTCTCCTTTATATATACACTGCACAGTACCACTCCCCTGTATATATACACTGCACAGTACCTCTCCCCTCTATATATATATATACTGCACAGTACCTCTCCTCTGCATATATACACTGCACAGTACCTCTCCCCTGTATATATACACAGCACAGTACCTCTCCCCTGTATATATACACTGCACAGTACCACTCCCCTGTATATATACACTGCACAGTACCACTCCCCTGTATATATACACTGCACAGTACCTCTCCCCTCTATATATATACACTGCACAGTACCTCTCCTCTGTATATATACACTGCACAGTACCTCTCCCCTGTATATATACACTGCACAGTACCTCTCCCCTGTATATATACACTGCGCAGTACCACTCCCCTGTATATATACACTGCACAGTACCTCTCCCCTCTATATATATACACTGCACAGTACCTCTCCTCTGTATATATACACTGCACAGTACCTCTCCCCTGTATATATACACTGCACAGTACCACTCCCCTGTATATATACACTGCGCAGTACCACTCCCCTGTATATATACACTGCACAGTACCTCTCCCCTCTATATATATACACTGCACAGTACCTCTCCTCTGTATATATACACTGCACAGTACCTCTCCCCTGTATATATACACTGCACAGTACCTCTCCCCTGTATATATACACCGCACAGTACCTCTCCCCTCTATATATATATACTGCACAGTACCTCTCCCCTGTATATATACACTGCACAGTACCACTCCCCTGTATATATACACTGCACAGTACCTCTCCCCTGTATATATATACTGCACAGTACCTCTCCCCTGTATATATACACCGCACAGTACCTCTCCCCTGTATATATACACCGCACAGTACCTCTCCCCTGTATATATACACCGCACAGTACCTCCCCCTCTATATATATATACTGCACAGTACCTCTCCCCTGTATATATACACTGCACAGTACCACTCCCCTGTATATATACACTGCACAGTACCTCTCCCCTGTATATATACACTGCACAGTACCTCTCCCCTGTATATATACACCGCACAGTACCTCTCCCCTCTATATATATATACTGCACAGTACCTCTCCCCTGTATATATACACTGCACAGTACCACTCCCCTGTATATATACACTGCACAGTACCTCTCCCCTGTATATATACTGCACAGTACCTCTCCCCTGTATATATACACTGCACAGTACCTCTCCCCTGTATATATACACCGCACAGTACCTCTCCCCTGTATATATACACTGCACAGTACCTCTCCCCTGTATATATACACCGCACAGTACCTCTCCCCTGTTTATATACACCGCACAGTACCACTCCCCTGTATATATACACTGCACAGTACCTCTCCCCTGTTTATATACACTGCACAGTACCTCTCCCCTGTATGTATCTTCGACTCCATCATCACCCCAATCCTCCTGTATGGCAGCGAAGTCTGGGGTCCTCACACCTACCCAGACTGGTCAAAGTGGGACTCCAGTCCAACAGAAATATTCCACCTGGAATTCTGCAAGCACCTTCTCCAGGTCCATCGGACCACCTCCAACAGTGCTTGTCGGGCCGAGCTGGGCAGATTCCCTCTACACCTAACAGTTCTAAAGAGGGCGCTGTCATTCCGGGCTCACCTGCATAGGAGCAATCCAAGCTCCCACCACCATAAAGCCCTGATACATGAAGGTGAAACAGAAAAACCAGAACCCCCGGAACAGCCCAGCCAAACCCAACCGGAGCAGAACACCAATCACAACAACCTGACAAAAGCCGGAATCAGGAAGATGGCAGACGAAGGCCAGGAGAGGTATGTCAGTGACTGGAAGAATGATATCATCAGCTCACAGAAACTGACCATGTACCGGAGCCTACAGAGAGACTACAGACTGGCCCCATATCTGGAGAAACTCCCGGACCCCAGAGACCGCCAGATCCTGAGCCGATATAGACTCAGTGCCCACAGTCTGGCCATCGAATGTGGCCGACACAGGCAGAGCTACAAGCCCAGGGAGGAAAGACTTTGCCAACACTGTGATCAGAAGGCCATAGAGAACGAAACCCACTTCCTGCTACACTGCTCCAAATACTCAGCAGTGAGGGACACTCACTTCAGGAGACTCTCACATCTCTTCCCAGACTTCATCACCATGAAGGAGGAAGAGAAAACATATATCCTGCTGGGAGAAGAAGAGAGAGCGGTGGAGATAGCAGCGCGGGGTATGTGAGCGAATGCCATAGACTGCGAGAAAGAGAACTATGATGCCATGGACTATAGCCCCCACAATGGATCTGCCCCATCCACCTCCCCTATGCCATGGACTATAGCCCCCACCCTGGATCTGCTCCCATCCACCTCCCCCCACAGCTCCTACCCAACATCCCCTCAGTCCCTATCCCTATTGCCTCTATACATTTGCTTTGGCAAAACTGATGTGTATTTGGTCCTGACAATAAAGCTTCTTTGAATCTTGAATCTTGAATCTTGAATCTATATACACTGAACAGTACCTCTCCCCTGTATATATACACCGCACAGTACCTCTCCCCTGTATATATGCACTGCACAGTACCTCTCCCCTGTATATATACACTGCACAGTACCTCTCCCCTGTATATATACACCGCACAGTACCTCTCCCCTGTATATATACACCGCACAGTACCACTCCCCTGTATATATACACTGCACAGTACCTCTCCCCTGTATATATACACTGCACAGTACCTCTCCCCTGTATATATACACCGCACAGTACCTCTCCCCTGTATATATACACCGCACAGTACCTCTCCCCTGTATATATACACTGCACAGTACCTCTCCCCTGTATATATACACTGCACAGTACCTCTACCCTGTATATATACACCGCACAGTACCTCTCCCCTGTATATATGCACTGCACAGTACCTCTCCCCTGTATATATACACTGCACAGTACCTCTCCCCTGTATATATACACTGCACAGTACCTCTCCCCTGTATATATACACCGCACAGTACCACTCCCCTGTATATATACACTGCACAGTACCTCTCCCCTGTATATATACACTGCACAGTACCTCTCCCCTGTATATATACACCGCACAGTACCTCTCCCCTGTATATATACACCGCACAGTACCACTCCCCTGTATATATACACTGCACAGTACCTCTCCCCTGTATATATACACTGCACAGTACCTCTCCCCTGTATATATACACTGCACAGTACCTCTCCCCTGTATATATACACCGCACAGTACCTCTCCCCTGTATATATACACCGCACAGTACCTCTCCCCTGTATATATGCACTGCACAGTACCTCTCCCCTGTATATATACACTGCACAGTACCTCTCCCCTGTATATATACACTGCACAGTACCTCTCCCCTGTATATATACACCGCACAGTACCTCTCCCCTGTATATATACACCGCACAGTACCTCTCCCCTGTATATATACACTGCACAGTACCTCTCCCCTGTATATATACACTGCACAGTACCTCTCCCCTGTATATATACACTGCACAGTACCTCTCCCCTGTATATATACACTGCACAGTACCTCTCCCCTGTATATATACACTGCACAGTACCTCTCCCCTGTATATATACACCGCACAGTACCTCTCCCCTGTATATATACACTGCACAGTACCTCTCCCCTGTTGTATATACACTGCACAGTACCACTCCCTTGTATATATACACTGCACAGTACCTCTCCCCTGTATATATGCACTGCACAGTACCTCTCCCCTGTATATATACACTGCACAGTACCTCTCCCCTGTATATATACACTGCACAGTACCTCTCCCCTGTATATATACACTGCACAGTACCTCTCCCCTGTATATATACACCGCACAGTACCTCTCCCCTGTATATATACACTGCACAGTACCTCTCCCCTGTATATATACACCGCACATTGCCTCTCCCCTGTATATATACACTGCACAGTACCTCTCCCCTGTATATATACACTGCACAGTACCTCTCCCCTGTATATATACACCGCACAGTACCTCTCCCCTGTATATATACACTGCACAGTAACTCTCCCCTCTATATATACTCCGCACAGTACCTCTCCCCTGTATATATACTCCGCACAGTACCACTCCCCTGTATATATACACTGCACAGTAAATCTCCCCTCTATATATACTCCGCACAGTACCTCTCCCCTGTATATATACTCCGCACAGTACCTCTCCCCTGTATATATACACTGCACAGTACCACTCCCCTCTATATATACTCCGCACAGTACCTCTCCCCTGTATATTTACTCCGCACAGTACCTCTTCCCTGTATATATACACTGCACAGTACCTATCCCCTGTATATATACACTGCACAGTACCTCTCCCCTGTATATTTACTCCGCACAGTACCTCTCCCCTGTATATATACTCCGCACAGTACCTATCCCCTGTATATATACACTGCACAGTACCACTCCCCTCTATATATACACTGCACAGTACCTCTCCCCTGTATATATACTCCGCACAGTACCACTCCTCCTGTCCTGTATATATACACCGTACAGTACCACTCCTCCTGTCCTGTATATATACTCCGCACAGTACCACTCCTCCTGTCCTGTATATATACACCGCACAGTACCACTCCTCCTGTCCTGTATATATACACTGCAGAATTTACAATAGCTATCACTCATGTAAGAAGTGAATTATGGCATTGCACTATACCTATATTTCTCTGCTGTATCTGGGCATCATGAATCAAGGTATGTGTTAAAGGGGGGGGGGGGCCCACTGAGACTCTTTCGCCCGGGGTCAAAAACCTGGAGCCGGCCCTGAGTTAATACATAACAAAACAGTAATGGATTACAAAATGAATAATATGAAGTGTTTTTTCCTGTGTCCATTCAGTACTGGGGCCTTGCATTCAATGCAACTTTTTTCAGGAGGCCCTCCTGTACCTCTCGTGAAAGGGGTATTGGGGTGCATTATAATTCTTGCAGCCCAGCTACTCACTGCATAGGCAATAACAGCATAGGAGACCTACTGTTTAATAATGGCCATTTAAGAATATTAATGCCGCCTGATGCTCCTCTAAAAATAGGCTTTATGACTTTAAGAGTACCTCCTTCAGAAATGAAACAAGATGTGTCTCCTTATGTGTCACACAAAATATGGCCAGCTAGGATTGTTAAATCTTACAATAACATTTTCCAGTGAAGGCATTTGTATAGGTTGAAACCAAAGTGAAAGTTGAAAAACGCATCTAAAACGCTGCGTGTGAACATACCCCAAGTGGTGGAGGAACATTTCTGTCTGGGATAAGTTATTTTGCCTTATATGCAAGTTATTACCCTGGCAAGGATGTACCTTAACCCCTTCATGACCCAGCCTATTTTGACCTTAAAGACCTTGCCATTTTTTGCAATTCTGACCAGTGTCCCTTTATGAGGTAATAACTCAGGAACGCTTCAACGGATCCTAGCGGTTCTGAGATTGTTTTTTCGTGACATATTGGGCTTCATGTTAGTGGTAAATTTAGGTCAATACATTCTGCGTTTATTTGTGATAAAAACGGAAATTTGGCGAAAATTTTGTAAATTTCGCAATTTTCACATTTTGAATTTTTATTCTGTTAAACCAGAGAGATATGTGACACAAAATAGTTAATAAATAACATTTCCCACATGTTTACTTTACATCAGCACAATTTTGGAAACAAAATTTTTTTTTGTTAGGAAGTTATAAGGGTTAAAATTTGACCAGCGATTTGTCATTTTTACAACGAAATTTACAAAACCATTTTTTTTAGGGACCACCTCACATTTGAAGTCAGTTTGAGGGGTCTATATGGCTGAAAATACCCAAAAGTGACACCATTCTAAAAACTGCACCCCTCAAGGTACTCAAAACCACATTCAAAAAGTTTATTAACCCTTCAGGTGCTTCACAGCAGCAGAAGCAACATGGAAGGAAAAAATGAACATTTAACTTTTTAGTCACAAAAATTATCTTTTAGCAACAATTTTTTTATTTTCCCAATGGTAAAAGGAGAAACTGAACCACGAAAGTTGTTGTCCAATTTGTCCTGAGTACGCTGATACCTCATATGTGGGGGTAAACCACTGTTTGGGCGCACGGCAGGGCTTGGAAGGGAAGGAGCGCCATTTGACTTTTTGAATCAAAAATTGGCTCCACTCTTTAGCGGACACCATGTCACGTTTGGAGAGCCCCCGTGTGCCTAAAAATTGGAGCTCCCCCACAAGTGACCCCATTTTGGAAACTAGACACCCCAAGGAACTTATCTAGATGCATAGTGAGCACTTTGAACCCCCAGGTGCTTCACAAATTGATCCATAAAAATGAAAAAGTACTTTTTTTCACAAAAAAATTCTTTTAGCCTCAATTTTTTCATTTTCACATGGGCAACAGGATAAAATGGATCCTAAAATGTGTTGGGCAATTTCTCCTGAGTACGCCGATACCTCATATGTGGGGGTAAACCACTGTTTGGGCACATGGTAAGGCTCGGAAGGGAAGGCGCGCCATTTGACTTTTTGAATGGAAAATTAGCTCCAATTGTTAGCGGACACCATGTCGCGTTTGGAGAGCCCCTGTGTGCCTATGCATTGGAGCTCCCCCACAAGTGACCCCATTTTGGAAACTAGACCCCCAAAGGAACTTATCTAGATGCATATTGAGCACTTTAAACCCCCAGGTGCTTCACAGAAGTTTATAACACAGAGCCATGAAAATAAAAAATAATTTTTCTTTCCTCAAAAATGATTTTTTAGCCTGGAATTTCCTATTTTGCCAAGGATAATAGGAGAAATTGGACCCCAAATATTGTTGTCCAGTTTGTCCTGAGTACGCTGATACCCCATATGTGGGGGTAAACCACTGTTTGGGCGCACGGCAGGGCTCGGAAGGGATGGCACGCCATTTGGCTTTTTAAATGGAAAATTAGCTCCAATCATTAGCGGACACCATGTCACGTTTGGAGAGCCCCTGTGTGCCTAAACATTGGAGATTCTCCAGAAATGACCCCATTTTGGAAACTAGACCCCCAAAGGAACTAATCTAGATGTGTGGTGAGGACTTTGAACCCCCAGGTGCTTCACAGAAGTTTATAACGCAGAGCCATGAAAATAAAAAAAAAAAATTATTTTCTCAAAAATGATCTTTTAGCCTGCAATTTTTTATTTTACAAAGGGTAACAGGAGAAATTTGACCACAAAAGTTGTTGTCCAGTTTCTCCTGAGTACGCTGATACCCCATATGTGGGGGTAAACCACTGTTTGGGCACATGCCGGGGCTCGGAAGTGAAGTAGTGACATTTTGAAATGCAGACTTTGATGGAATGCTCTGTGGGCGTCACGTTGCGTTTGCAGAGCCCCTGATGTGGCTTAACAGTAGAAACCCCCCACAAGTGACCCCATTTTGGAAACTAGACCCCGAAAGGAACTTATCTAGATGTGTGGTGAGCACTTTGAACCCCCAAGTGCTTCACAGAAGTTTATAATGCAGAGCCGTGAAAATAATAAATACGTTTTCTTTCCTCAAAAATTATTATTTAGCCCAGAATTTGTTAATTTTCCCAAGGGTAACAGGAGAAATTTGACCCCAATATTTGTTGTCCAGTTTCTCCTGAGTACGGCGATACCCGATATGTGGGGGTAAACTACTGTTTGGGCACATGCCGGGGCTCGGAATTGAAGTAGTGACGTTTTGAAATGCAGACTTTGATGGAATGCTCTGCGGGCGTCACGTTGCGTTTGCCGAGCCCCTGATGTGCCTAAACAGTAGAAACCCCCCACAAGTGACCCCATTTTGGAAAATAGACCCTGAAAGGAACTTATCTAGATGTGTGGTGAGCACTTTGAACCCCCAAGTGCTTCATAGAAGTTTATAATGTAGAGCCGTGAAAATAATAAATACGTTTTCTTTCCTCAAAAATTATTATTTAGCCCAGAATTTTTTATTTTCCCAAGGGTTACAGGAGAAATTGGACTGCAAAAGTTGTTGTCCAGTTTCTCCTGAGTACGCTGATACCCCATGTGTGGGGGTAAACCACTGTTTGGGCACACGTCGGGGCTCAGAAGGGAAGTAGTGACTTTTGAAATGCAGACTTTGATGGAATGGTGTGCGGGCGTCACATTGCGTTTGCAGAGCCCCTGGTGTGCCTAAACAGTAGAAACCCCCCACAAGTGACCCCATTTTAGAAACTAGACCCCCCAAGGAACTTATCTAGATATGTGGTGAGCACTTTGAACCCCCAAGTGCTTCACAGACGTTTACAACGCAGAGCCGTGAAAATAAAAAATCATTTTTTTTCCTCAAAAATGATGTTTTAGCAAGCATTTCTTTATTTTCACAAGGGTAACAGGAGAAATTGGACCCCAGTAATTGTTGCGCAGTTTGTCCTGAGTATGCTGGTACCCCATATGTGGGGGTAAACCACTGTTTGTGTGCACGTCGGGGCTCGGAAGTGAGGGAGCACCATTTGACTTTTTGAATACAAGATTGGCTGGAATCAATGGTGGCGCCATGTTGCGTTTGGAGACCCCCTGATGTGCCTAAACTGTGGAAACCCCTCAATTCTAACTCCAACACACCCCTAACCCTTATCCCAACTGTAGCCGTAACCCTAATCACAACCCTAACCCCAACACACCCGTAACCCCAACACACCCCTAACCCTAACCACAACCCTAATTCCAACCCAACCCTAGCCCTAAGGCTATGTGCCAACGTTGCGGATTCGTATGAGATTTTTCAGCACCATTTTTGAAAAATCCACGGGTAAAAGGCACTGCGTTTTACCTGCGGATTTACCGCGGATTTCCAGTGTTTTTTGTGCGGATTTCACCTGCGGATTCCTATTGAGGAACAGGTGTAAAACGCTGCGGAATCCGCACAAAGAATTGACATGCTGCGGAAAATACAACGCAGCGTTCCCGCGCGGTATTTTCCGCACCATGGGCACAGCGGATTTGGCTTTCCATATGTTTACATGGTACTGTAAACCTGATGGAACTCTGCTGCGGATCCGCAGCGGCCAATCCGCACCGTGTGCACATAGCCTAATTCTAAAGGTATGTGCACACGCTGCGGAAAACGCTGCGGATCCGCAGCAGTTTCCCATGAGTTTACAGTTCAATGCAAACCTATGGAAAACAAAAATCGCTGTACACATGCTGCAGAAAAACTGCACGGAAACGCAGCGGTTTACATTCCGCAGCATGTCACTTCTTTCTGCGGATTCTGCAGCGGTTTTACAACTGCTCAAATAGAAAATCACAATTGTAAAACCGCAGTGAAATGCGCAGAAAAAACATGGTAAATCCGCCATAAATCCGCAGCGGTTTAGCACTGCAGATTCATCAAATCCGCAGCGGAAAAATCCGCAGAGGACCAGAATACGTGTGCACATACCGAAACCCTAACCCTAACCCTAACCCTAACCCTACCCCTAACCCTACCCCTAACCCTAACCCTACCCCTAACCCTAACCCTACCCCTAACCCTAACCCTACCCCTAACCCTAACCCTAGTTCTTACCCCAACCTTAGTGGAGAAAAAAAAATTTTTTATTTTTTTTATTGTCCCTACCTATGGGGGTGACAAGGGGGGGGGGGGTCATTTACTTTTTTTTTTTATTTTGATCACTGAGATATAACCTATCTCAGTGATCAAAATTCACTCTGGAACGAATCTGCCGGCCGGCAGATTCGGCCGGCAGATTCGGCGGGCGCATGTGCAGTGCGCCCGCCGAATCTTCCATTTTGGAAGATGGCGGCGCCCAGGAAAGAATACGGACGGTCCCCGGGAGGCCAGGTAAGTAAAGGGGGGGAGATCAGGGCACGGGGGGGGGCGTCGGAGCACGGGGGGGTGGATCGGAACACGTCGGGTGGATTGGAGCACGGAGTGGGGGATCGCTGTGCGGGCGGGTGGATCGGAGCACGGGGGGGGGAATCGCTGTGCGGGGGAGGGATCGCTGTGCGGGGGGGGGATCGGAGTGCGGGGGGGTTTGATTGGAGCACGGGGGGTGTGATTGGAGCACGGGGGGAGCGGGCAGGAGGACGGGGGAGTGGAGCACAGGACCGAGGGGAGCAGACCACAGATCGGGGGGCTGGGGGGGCGATCGGAGGAGTGGGGTGGGTGCACATTAGTGTGTCCAGCCATGGCCGATGATATTGCAGCATCGGCCATGGCTGGATTGTAATATTTCACCATTTTTTTAGGTGAAATATTACAAATCGCTCTGATTGGCAGTTTCACTTTCAACAGCCAATCAGAGCGATCGTAGCCACGAGGGGGTGAAGCCACCCCCCCTGGGCTAAACTACCACTCCCCCTGTCCCTGCAGATCGGGTGAAATGGGAGTTAACCCTTTCACCCGATCTGCAGGGACGCGATCTTTCCATGACGCATATGCTGCATCATGGGTCGGAATGGCACCGACTTTCATGACGCAGCGTATGCGTCAATGGTCGGGAAGGGGTTAACATATTTCCCAGCAAAATCCTTTTTGGTTATTTTTTTGTATATTTTTTGGTGCACCTGTAAAAATGGCGTGAAACTGACAACATTGCTTACAGCTGTGACCTAGGAGCAGGTAAGGACTGGGGATGAAATTCAGCCCTGGCATTTGAAATCACACAGGCCCATGATGTCCCCGTCCCCATGAACCAGACGGGATATACAGTTAGGGCCAGAAATATTTGGACAGTGACACAAGTTTTGTTATTTTAGCTGTTTACAAAAACATGTTCAGAAATACAATTATATATATAATATGGGCTGAAAGTGCACACTCCCAGCTGCAATATGATAGTTTCCACATCCAAATCGGAGAAAGGGTTTAGGAATCATAGCTCTGTAATGCATAGCGTCCTCTTTTTCAAGGGACCAAAAGTAATTGGACAATGGACTCTAAGGGCTGCAATTAACTCTGAAGGCGTCTCCCTCATTAACCTGTAATCAATGAAGTAGTTAAAAGGTCAGGGGTGGATTCCAGGTGTGTGGTTTTGCATTTGGAAGCTGTTGCTGTGAGCAGACAACATGCGGTCAAAGGAACTCTCAATTGAGGTGAAGCAGAACATCCTGAGGCTGAAAAAAAAGAAAAAATCCATCAGAGAGATAGCAGACATGCTTGGAGTAGCAAAATCAACAGTTGGGTACATTCTGAGAAAAAAGGAATTGACTGGTGAGCTTGGGAACTCAAAAAGGCCTGGGCGTCCACGGATGACAACAGTGGTGGATGATCGCCGCATACTTAATTTGGTGAAGAAGAACCCGTTCACAACATCAACTGAAGTCCAGAACACTCTCAGTGAAGTAGGTGTATCTGTCTCTAAGTCAACAGTAAAGAGAAGACTCCATGACAGTAAATACAAAGGGTTCACATCTAGATGCAAACCATTCATCAATACCAAAAATAGACAGGCCAGAGTTAAATTTGCAGAAAAACACCTCAAGAAGCCAGCTCAGTTCTGGAAAAGTATTCTATGGACAGATGAGACAAAGATCAACCTGTACCAGAATGATGGGAAGAAAAAAGTTTGGAGAAGAAAGGGAACGGCACATGATCCAAGGCACACCACATCCTCTGTAAAACATGGTGGAGGCAACGTGATGGCATGGGCATGCATGGCTTTCAATGGCACTGGGTCACTTGTGTTTATTGATGACATAAGAGCAGACAAGAGTAGCCGGATGAATTCTGAAGTGTACCGGGATATACTTTCAGCCCAGATTCAGCCAAATGCTGCAAAGTTGATTGGACGGCGCTTCATAGTACAGATGGACAATGACCCCAAGCATACAGCCAAAGCTACCCAGGAGTTCATGAGTGCCAAAAAGTGGAACATTCTGCAATGGCCAAGTCAATCTCCAGATCTAAACCCAATTGAGCATGCATTTCACTTGCTCAAATCCAGACTTAAGACGGAAAGACCCACAAACAAGCAAGACCTGAAGGCTGCGGCTGTAAAGGCCTGGCAAAGCATTAAGAAGGAGGAAACCCAGCGTTTGGTGATGTCCATCGGTTCCAGACTTAAGGCAGTGATTGCCTCCAAAGGATTTGCAACAAAATATTGAAATTTAAAATATTTTGTTTGGGTTATGTTTATTTGTCCAATTACTTTTGACCTCCTAAAATGTGGAGTGTTTGTAAAGAAATGTGTACAATTCCTACATTTTCTATCAGATATTTTTGTTCAACCCTTCAAATTAAACGTTACAATCTGCACTTGAATTCTGTTGTAGAGGTTTCATTTCAAATCCAATGTGGTGGCATGCAGAGCCCAACTCGCGAAAATTGTGTCACTGTCCAAATATTTCTGGCCCTAACTGTATTACTAATATTACCCTGAATGGAAGAAAGGAAGATTCACTACAAGACCAATATTTCTAATGATACCCATGGCTGCTGGGGTAAGTGACGGAGTCAGCAACTGTGTGCTCCATTACAACTCTTAACAGTATGGGTGTCTTGAGAACACTGATTTTGTTAACAATGTAGCAGACAAGGCAGCCCATGACCAGACAGGCCCTTCTGGCATTTTCCAGAATTGCCAGATGGCCAGTCCAGCCCTTCCTAGGAGTCAGAAATGCTTCCAGGGGCGATCCCCATGATGTTGCCGTGTCATTTCTGCAGTGTTTCCATCATTTTCAGATGTTTTTAGACCCCAGGGGGATCGTGGTAAAAATACTGGGGTTTCTCATAGACTTACATTGGGCTCGTTGCTCAGGTCGAGTACCCAAGTATTCCAATTTGCTCGACCCGAGCAATGAGCACCCAAGCATTTTAGTGCCCGCCCATCACTAACAGTAAACCATTGCAGAGGAGTTAGATTTTTATATGGCTGTTCCTCTCTGGTGCAGAAAATTGCTCGGGAACCCACGCCAGTTTTTTCAGTGAACTAATCTTTAATTTAACCCCTACAGCTCCCAAATTTTACACACACATAGTACTAACATTGTTAGTGAGGGACATATAAAAATCTGCAATGTTCTGCAATGGTTTACTGTATGTAAACCATGTCTCATATCCTGTTGGGTTCTGCAATGATTTTACAGAACCCGACAATTGAATTATCGGCTGTTCTGTTATCTACCTCTGTATGAAAAATAACATATATTATATATATATATAGACTGTATATATGTTTTGAAGAATATTTGAGGCCATGGATCCATTATATGTCCATTTTGCAAGCCGGCGAGAAAATCTCGGCATACGGATGTCACACGGATGCTTATATTTAAGAAAATCGCATCCTCGCACTGCACACGGATGACATACGGATCACTGTTCATGAAACATTTGTGCGATTCTTGTCCGTGAAAAAAGGACCGATTTTTTTATACATTGTATGTGATGCCGGCATTACCCATAGACTATTCCATGGTCTGGAGTACATATCCTTGGTATGTAACCCTCAAAAGTGCATTGCTTTTATGAGTCTAGAAGTACAAAAACATGACAATTTGAACGGAATGTGTATGCGGCCCTCCTTTATGTCTAATACAGGGTGTATCTGAGTCCATAATTTCTGTCAGTCCTTGCTTGCTTCATAAATTACACTGAAATTTCCTATTTTTTAATTTAAAAAAATTGTTGGTTTCATTAATTTATGTTTAGATTTTTAAAATCTTTTGAAAATTTGCCTTATATACAGGAAAAAATGTTTCTTTACAGTTTTTATTCTTGTAAAATGCAATTTCTTGTTGACTTGGAATTTTTTTGTCACTTCTTAAAGCGGAATAAAAGTGTGACACCATTGCTCCTAGCAGCAATCTGGGAGTAAGAGATGCTTCCAGGGGTCTTCTCCATGCTATTCTCTTTCCATTCAGCATTTTCCCATCCATTTGAAAATTTTCACTGCGCCTCAGACCTCTTTTAGGGTCTGCCGGAAAAAAGCTCAGCATTCCTATTGACTCCTATTACACTTGTTCCTTGAAACGAGCATGTGTGTAATTTGAGTTGTGCGGTTCTCTCATCTCTAGTCTCCCTCTAATGTAGTTTATGAGAGTTTTGAAACATTAGGCTGTAAGCAAAAAAACATGAACTAGTGTAAAAAGCTAATGCTCATTTACTTAATTGTTTAATTTGCCCAAGGGTGCAGTTGGAGTAATGAAGGGGCCAGGGCAGGCTAGATCAGCAGCAGAAAGTGCAGAAGTTTTTGGCCTGGAGCTGAGTTACATTGCTGGACAGAATATGCTCAAATCGAGAGTGCGGCCTTTGCCACCGAGGCTCCTGAGGACCAAGGATGGATGAGCCCAGATTTGGCTGCTGGTGAGCAACCTAAAGGGCCTAAGGGGCAGAAGACAGGAGGAAACAGGCCAGAATCAGGACATGCAATTAGGTCAGCTAGCTATAATGTACCGAGAGCTGGCATCCAGGGGAGAGGTCATTACTTTTGACCTGCAGAGAAAATGGGGGGTCCATATAAGAGTTTGAAACTCACCATCATATTCTGTTTGACAAGAAGGCATCAAGATGGAGAACCTACCCTGAAAGTTGCAGTAGCTAATTGCAGGTAGAGGTTCACCTTTCTAAAAATGAAAGGGCATCCTCAGTGGTATGCCATGGGAATCATCCAGGAAGGCAAGGAGCAGGACGAGCCTCTCCTGCAGAGTAAAAGGCAATGGAATAGACTCAGCAAGGTGGCTCAGGTTGAGGCCTCCTCCTCTGGGGGAGGAGGTGTCACTGGAAGACCCCACCTGCTATGCTGCCCAGACTCCCCTGAAGATGGAGCTGATAACATGGATCCCTGAATTAGGAGGGTAATCTACCGTACTTTGGAAACTCAGTTGTGCTAGTTGCACGAAGAGAGTTTCTAAAGAAACTGTGAGCAGGAGGCATTAGGTGTGCTGGGAACCCTACGGGTGTTGGCCAGGATGGAAAAAATTTGTGCTTCACCTCCCAGTTAATTTATGTACAATTGCGTGTCCCCCTGCTGAATTGAAATGCTGTGAACCGCTTAAGGGTCTCAAACCCATACTGTCTGTATGGATTGTGCACATTGCCCCATGAACTGTGTCCCATCTTCCCATGAAATCTGCCTCTGGTTTTCCATGAACTTTGCCCCAAGGACTGTGAGCCTGATACAAGAGCAACATTGTGCAATTTAAAGGAACTGTTGTTCACAAAAGTGGAAGTGGTGGAAATAGATGACCCAATGTTTGAACTGTACCCTTGTCTTAAGGGACTGACAAAGGACTTTATATTCTGTGCTTCTGGACTTTTGGAGCTATTCATGTGTTGGCCAATGGGTCATTAGTTACAAAGAACTTGGACACCCTGTGTTAGGGTCTATAAATCAGTGAGGCCATGGTCATGTGGACTCATGGAGACAAATGGAAGACTTGGTGTTTCTACCGGGTTGAAGAAACTGGACTGTTGGGCAACTGTTGTTGTGTGGGCGTAAATGCCATTGTTTTTCAGGAAGATAGACTTAGATGGACATTAGTTTGGGGTTCTAACTGAGAGGACCACCTAATTAAAGCGTTTTACATGAGAAGGAGTGAATAGTGAGGTGCATATTCTATATTGTGTGATGTTAAAGAACAGTGTATAAGTAGTGTAAAGTGTTATTTTACAATGTGAGTAGTTCCTAATGTAGGGAAAGCACAAGATTAGACTAGGGATAAATAAGTACTGTTCATCTAGTGAAGTGGCATAGCAACTGCATAAGACATAACATATGGAAAATAGTTTTAGTCTATAGGGTAGGGTATAGATGATGAATAGAACTAGCACAGTGGGTAGGGACTAGTGTTAGTGAAGAGTTGGCAATTTTTGGTAGTGACTCAGATAGGGAAGTACCTTGACAAATTCAAGTTCAGGTGGAGTGAGCTGCTAGGGCCAGCATGAGCCAATCGTTTGAAGAAGTGGGAGGCTGTACTGATATCCCTTGTGGACAGCGTTTGAAGCCTAGGGATCAGTCCAGGTACTAAGGAGAGTGCCTGGCCTTCGGACATCTCAAGTTTGGTGGACGTGGAAGGGAATGTGACTGGTCCTGGGTCATTGCTTAAGTGGACAGGAAATTCCTGAGGCTGACAGAGTCAATGAGGCTTAAAGATAGTCCAAGATGAACAAGTAATAGAGTTGAAAATACATTGTACTAAGGAAGTTATAAACATGAAGTCATTTGCCTTATTCCACTTGTTAAAACTTGAACTTGAACTGACCAGTAAAAATGTGCTTGTTGTTATGATCTTGGTGTCTTCTGAATTGTGTGTGGTGGCTCCAGAAGATGGAGGCCTGGAGAAAATGGAGGCCTGTAGCCTACAAGTGTGTGTGATGCACCACACACCTGACTGATTTCCAAAATCTCATTCACTTTGTTGGAACTGTAAGACGTTGCAATTTTGATGCACCAAAAACTCATCATATTCACATCATCTTGGACTGCTGATTGGTGGAGGTAAAAGTCCTGTAGATAGAATTTGTACCTACCAGACATTTATGGTGTACTAGATGGTGGCCCAATTCTAACGCATCGGGTATTCTAGAATATGCATGTCCACGTAGTATATTTCACAGCCCATGTAGTATATTGCCCAGTTACGTAGTATATTGCCCAGCTATGTAGTATATTGCACAGCCACGTAGTATATTGCCCAGTCACGTAGTATATTGCCCATCAACGTAGTATATTGCCCAGCAATGTAGTATATTGCCCAGTCACGTAGTATATTGCCCAGCCACGTAATATATTGTCCAATCACGTAGTATATTGTCCAGTCACATAGTATATTGCCCAGCCACATAGTATATTGCCCAGCCACATAGTATATTGCCCAGCCACATAGTATATTGCACAGCAACATAGTATATTGCTCAGCCACGTAGTATATTGCCCAGCCACGTAATATATTGCCCAGTCACGTAGTATATTGCCCAGCTACATAGTATATTGCCCAGTGACGTAATATACAGCACAGAGCCATGTAGTATACAGCATAGAGCCACGTAGTATATTGCCCAGTCACGTAGTATATTGCCCAACCACATAGTATATTGCCCAGCTATGTAGTATACAGCACAGAGTGACGTAGTATACAGCACAGAGCCACGTAGTATATAGCACAGCCCATGCAGTATATAACAGTGGTCACATAATATATAGCACAGCCCACGCAGTACATAACACAGCCCCCATAGTATATAACACTGCCTATGTAGTATAAAGCAGCCATGCGGTATCTAACACAGCCCACATAGTATACAGCAGTGTGGGCACCATATCCCTGATATATACTCACCTCCTGGGATCCAGCGGAGCTCCGGCGATATGCGCGTGGCTGCCGCCATCTTCCATTCCCAGGATGCATTGCAAAATTACCCAGATGACTTAGCGGTCTTGCGACCAATGAATATCCGTGACAGACAGACAGAAAGACAGACACACAGACGGAAGTGACCCTTAGACAATTATATAGTAGATGCTGTTGATATACCATTAACATCATAGAAGGTGATACTCCTTTAATTTTAGTGCAGCCCCCAGATTTGACCAGGATGACAATGTGGCCCTTGAAGCTGAAAAGGTTGTACAACCCTGTCTGTAGAGTATGCATTTACATATTTTTTTCTACATATAGAAAGTTTACGGTCACTTAGAAATTTCCTTATTTTTTTAAGAAAAGCACAGTTTTTTCCAATGAAGCTAACCTTAAATGATTCAGAAACACTCTATACATTGTTAATGTGGTAAATGACTATTTTAGCGGCCAATATCTGGTTTGTAATGCAATATCTTCATAGGTGTATAGAGAACCATTTCCAACAACCATCACTAGTGTTGAGCATTCTGATACTGCAAATATCGGGTATCGGCCGATATTCGCGGTATCGGAATTCCGATACAGAGTTCCGATACTTTCTCAATATCGGATACCGGAATCGGAAGTTCCCATAATTCAATGAGCCAGTTTCATTAAATTCAGCCAATGAACACTCCTAAGAAGTGTGGGCACATCCTGTTATGCATGTTAGTCATGTAACTACTGGCATGTCTGTGATTGGCTGCTGAAATGAAGTCATGATGCACTATAAAAGTTGCCACCGCCATTTTGGGCTCACTCTGCTGTGAATTCAGTTAGGGACAGGACGCTGCTGTTCTGACTGAAGGTCAGTTTGAGATAGCGATTTGCTTCATTGTGCTTTACCCAGGCAAATTTAGCAACCGCTGTGTGAGAACCTTGTTTTTGCCTTGCAGTGCTGTTCACGGCTGTCTGCAACGTCTCTGTGTGTGTGAGTGCAGCTCACTCTGTAGTTTGTTCTGCAGCCACAGCCGGTTGTAGACAGCTCAGTGTGCGTCACTGCCTCATACTGTTCCATTGTCCTTTTTTCAATTAGTGCTGCCTGCTGCACATGTTGTCCTGATTTAACCTATTAATGGGTTTCCATCCGTATCCTGCTAGATTGTGGAAAAACACTATATAGGAGTACATAGAGGAGCCTTTTTTGGCCTTTCAGTGCAGTTCACGGCTGTCTGCAAGGTCTCTGTGTGAGTGCAGCTCACTCTGTAGTCTGTTCTGCAGCCACAGCTGGTTAGAGTCAGCTCAGCGTACGTCACTGCCTCATACTGTTCCATTTTCCTATTTTCAATTAGTGTTGCCTGCTGTACATTTTGTTCTGATTTATCCTATTAGTGGGTTTCCATCTGTATCCTGCTAGATCGTGGAAAAACACTGTAGTCTGTTCTGCAAAAAAAAAAAGGTTATAACGTTCACCAAACATTCCACTTAACAGTTGTGTAGGCCACATTAGCTCATATTAAAATCTAGTCCACACTTTATAAAATTAGTGTTTCTTATACCTGTTAGCAGCTGTTCAGGAATAAGCTAACTAACCCATTATTACTTTTCTGCCTATCTTTATCAGTCTATCATGATGAAGAAGGCAGGTAGTAAGGTACGTAGGCGTGGGCGTGGAGCAGGGAGAGGACGTGGGGATTCTGCGCCAGCTGCGGGCACCGGTGACTCATGATCCCCCAGTTTTAGCAGGGAGCAGTCCTTCATGTGCAGCTTTGTAGGAGATCGCTGTACCCCGCTGCTGCGGGACGAACAAATTGAAGCCGTTGTCGATTGGATGGCACATCGACTTCAATTAGTGCCACATCTTCTCAGGCACAGAGCATTGTAGAGTACCCATCTGTCTCTTCACCACCTGCCAAATTGCCCAGGCAGTCAGAGAGCCCAGTACAGGAGCCATCTCTGCTTCTGTTCTCTGAATCTCTTGGCTTTGAAAGAGGGGGCCAGCCAAGCAGCATTCTACAATCTGAAGAGGTAGTATGCAGTGATGCACAACAGCTTTGTCTCTCTGAATCTGAAGAGGCAGGTGGGCCAGTGCCTACGGTCACCACACCTCAGTACGCATCTGATGATGAGACTCAGGTGCCACTTTTTGTGCGTACTGTGCTGCCGAGGCTACCCAGGAGAAGCAGTTGGTGGAAGAGGGTAGTGTAGATGATGAGGTCCTTGACCAATCATGGCGTGAGGTACAGGAAGCTGGTGGGAGCAGCTCTGAGGAACAGATTCCCCGAACGGCCCAAAGAGGGAGAGGGAGGTGGAACACTGCGCTGCCTGTAGTCTCCACTTCGGCACCCATTAGGAGCATGCCTCTTCCAAAAGCCAAAACGACGCTCCCAAGACTTGCAGTGCCTGGTCCTTTTTTGACACAGTTGCAGATGACATTTGCTTTGTCAATTGCAAGCTGTGTCATCAGAAAGTCAAAAGAGGGAAAGTGTCAATACCACAAATATGTGGAAACATGTGCGGACCGAGCGCATGGTGGAGTTATAAAATACACTAAAGACCTAGGCCAACCTACAGCAGCACCTACCACCTCTTCAGCTCGTGTTGTAGCCTCTTCCTCCAGCTCACACACAGCTGGTTTGGCTTCCTCACAGGATCGCCATGGAAGAACCACTGGCACTGTTGTACAGAGACCCAGTGTAATTCCACCCACAGCACCACGTTCCCTGTCATCCTCACACTCCCAGCCCAGTCTACAGCCATCGGTAGCACAGGCATGGGAGAAAAGGATGCCATTCTCGGCAAACCACCCCCGAGCACAGGCTCTGAATGCTATCATTGCAAAACTACTGTTCCTTGAAATGCTGTCATTCAGGCTGGTGGAGACTGACACCTTCCGTAACTTGATGGCATTGGCAGTCCCACAATACAACATGCCCAGCCGCTTTTATTTCAGCAGACAAGCCATCCCTGCCCTGCAAAATCATGTGGAGGGAAACATTAAACATTCGATACTAAATGCCATCAGTAGCAAGGTCCACCTCACCACCGATGCGTGGACCAGTCACCATGGACAGGGAAGATACCTTTCCCTCACTGCCCATTGGGTAAATGTTGTGGAGCCGGGTACAGATCTTGCGAGTGGTGCTGTACGTGTTCTGCCAACTGCAATGATTGCAGGAATCCAGTCTGTTCACATTGACTCCTCCTCATACTCCAGTTCCTCTGAATCATGAACGCTTACCTGTTACGACCGATATGAGCCCAACCGTGGCCAAACGTCAACAGGCCATATTGAAATTAATTTATTTGGGGAATCGAAGCCACACAGCGCAGGAGCTCTGGAATGCCATCAAGCAGGAGAGGGACGTGTCGGTTGTGCCAGCGAATCTCCAGCCAGGCATGGTAGTGTGTGACAATTAGGGTTGAGCGAAACGGGTCGAACATTTTCAAAAGTCGCCGACTTTTGACAAAGTCGGGTTTCATGAAACCCGATCCGACCCCTGTGCGGGGTCGGCCATGCGGTACGCGACTTTCGCGCCAAAGTTGCGTTTCAATGACGCGAAAAGCGCCATTTCTCAGCCAATGAAGGTAAACGCAGAGTGTGGGCAGCGTGATGACATAGGTCCTCGTCCCCACCATCTTAGAGAAGGGCATTGCAGTGATTGGCTTGCTGTCCGCGGCGTCACAGGGGCTATAAAGGGGCGTTCCCGCCGACCGCCATGTTACTGCTGCTGATCTGAGCCTAGGGAGAGGTTGCTGCCGCTTCGTCAGAAGCAGGGATAGCGTTAGGCAGGGTCCATTAACCACCAAACCGCTTGTGCTGTAGCGATTTTCACTGCCCAACACCACCTTCGGAGTGCAGGGACAGTGGAAGCTACATTTTTTTTTTTTCCCTCAGCGCTGTAGCTCATTGGGCTGCCCTAGAAGGCTCCCTGATAGCTGCATTGCTGTGTGTACGCCGCTGTGCAAACCAACTGCTTTTTTCAAAGCACAAATCCTCTTGTTCCTTCCTTTCTGCACAGCTATCTTGTTTGTTTGTCCACACTTTTTATTTAATTTGTGCATCAGTCCACTCCTTATTGCTGCCTGCCATACCTGGCTGAGATTACTGCAGGGAGATAGTAATTGAAGGACAGTTCCTTTTATTTTTTTTTTTTTTTGTGGGAGATTAAGATTGGCATTTCTGCTAGAGTGCCATCCCTGTCTGTCATCTCTCACTCAGTGGGCCATAGAAACCCTATTTATTTTTTTGCTTGATTTGGGTTCTAAAATCTACCTGAAAAAATCACTACATCAATCAGTGGGAGAAAAATATTGGCCTCAGGGCTTGTGTGCCACTCCTTACTCCTGTGTGTGCCATCTCTCAGTGGGCCATAGAAAGCCTATTTACTTTTTTGCTTGATTTGGGTTCCAAAATCTACCTGAAAAAATCAATAAATCAATCAGTGGGAGATTAATATTGGCCTTTGGGCTTGTGTGCCAGTCCTAAGCGTGCCATCTCTCTCTCTCAGATAGTGGGCCATAGAAAGCCTATTTATTATTTTTTTTATTGGGTTTATAAATTTTCCCTGGAAAAAAAAGTGGGAGATTAATATTGGCCTCTGGGCTTGTGTGCCAGTCCTGAGCGTGCCATCTCTCTCACAAATAGTGGGCCATAGAAAGCCTATTAATTTTTTTGCTTGATTTGGGTTCCAAAATCTACCTGAAAAAATCACTTAATCAATCAGTGGGAGATAAATATTGGCCTCTGGGCTTGTGTGCCACTCCTGACTCCTGTGTGCGTCCTCTCTCACTCAGTGGGCCCTAGAAAGCCTATTTTTTGTTTTATTTGTTTTCTAAATTCTCCCTGAAAAAATCATTTTATTTTATTCGGTTTCTAAATTATTCCTGAAAAAAATCATTTTTTTTGTATTTTTTTTTTCTAAAGTCTCCCTGAAAAAAAAAAAAAAAATCAAATCAGTGGGAGATTAATATTGCCCTTTCTGCTTGTGTGCCAGTCTTGACTCCTGGGTGTGCCATCTCTCTCTCTCCAATTGTGGGCCATAGAAAGCCTATTAATTTTTTTGCTTGATTTGGGTTCCAAAATCTACCTGAAAAAATCACTTAATCAATCAGTGGGAGATAAATATTGGCCTCTGGGCTTGTGTGCCACTCCTGACTCCTGTGTGCGTCCTCTCTCACTCAGTGGGCCCTAGAAAGCCTATTTTTTGTTTTATTTGTTTTCTAAATTCTCCCTGAAAAAATCATTTTATTTTATTCGGTTTCTAAATTATTCCTGAAAAAAATCATTTTTTTTGTATTTTTTTTTCTAAAGTCTCCCTGAAAAAAAAAAAAAAAATCAAATCAGTGGGAGATAAATATTGGCCTCTGGGCTTGTGTGCCACTCCTGACTCCTGTGTGTGGCATCTCTCACTCACTGGGCCCTTTTTTTTTTTTTCTAAAGTCTCCTTTTTAAAAAAAAAAACACAAATCAGTGGGAGATTAATATTTACATTTGCGCTTCAGTGACAGTCCTGCGTGTGTGGCATCTCTCTCATTTGTTGCCACCAACAACAGAGTGTGTAACATTGTGCCTGATTTTCGTTGTGGTCTCACCCACCTGTAAAGGGGTAGCTAAATCATACTGAAGTTATAGCTCACCGTGTAAGTTGTGTGACTGCAACAAATACCGTTAGTTTGGTAACGTTTTTAAAACAATGAGGAAGTCTGGTGGAAGAGGTCGTGGCCGGGGGCGTTCATTGTCAGCTGGTAATGAGGGTAGTGGTAGTGGTGGAGCATCAGGTGGTCGTGGGAAAAAAAATATTGCACCTAAGTCTGGAGCTGTGGAGCCAGGTTCGTCGTCTGGCTACACAAGGCCTCGAACGCTCCCTTTTCTGGGAGTAGGAAAACCGCTTTTAAAGCCGGAGCAGCAAGAGCAAGTTTTGGCTTATCTTGCTGACTCAGCCTCTAGCTCTTTTGCCTCCTCTCGTGAAACTGGTAAAAGTAAAAGCAGCGCGTCATTAGTGGATGTTCACGGTCAGGGACAAGTCGCTTCCTTGTCCTCTTCAGCAAAAACAACAACAGAGAAGAATGTAGCAGGCGACACAACGGGTTACTCCATGGAGCTCTTTACACATACCGTCCCTGGCTTAGAAAGTGAAGCAGTTAACAGTCCATGCCCATTACAAGTTGAATCTGACATGGAGTGCACTGATGCACAGCCACAGCCAGACTACTATGCTGGTCCTTTGACTCAGACCACAACATTGCCCTCGCAGGGTGCTGATCAAGAATCAGACCCTGATGAGACTATGTTGCCCCATCACGAACGCTATACCACCGACCGACAAGGTGACACAGACAAAGTTGCACACGAGCTACAAGAAGAGGTAATAGATGACCCAGTTCTTGACCCCGATTGGCAGCCATTGGGGGAACAGGGTGCAGGCGGCAGCAGTTCTGAAGCGGAGGAGGAGGGGCCGCAGCAGGCATCAACATCGCAACAGGTTCCATCTGCCGGGCCCGTATCTTGCCCAATACGCGTGGCAAAGTCAAAACCTGTTGGAGGACAGCGTGGCCATCCGGTTTAAGCTCAGTCTGCAATGCCTGAAAAGGTATCCGATGCTATAAAGTGTGCAGTCTGGCATTTTTTTAAACAACATCCAATTGATCAGCGCAAAGTCATCTGTCAAAAATGTTCAACTACCTTAAGCAGAGGGCAGAATCTGAAAAGTTTCAATACAAGTTGCATGCATAGACATTTAACCACCATGCATTTGCAAGCTTGGACTAACTACCAAACGTCCCTTAAGGTTGTAGCACCCTCGGCCAATGAAGCTAGTCAGCAACGCAACATCCCTTCCGGCAGTGTAGGGCCACCATTTTCTGCACCACCTGCAGTATCTGTGCAGGTTTCTTTGCCAGGCCAAAGAAGTCAGGGTCAGGGAATCACCAGTTTCGTAGTAGGAAACACTGCATCTAGGGCACTGGCGGCAACAATACCATCTCCCACCGTCTCTCAGTCTGCCATGTCCACCGGCACCCCCGCTAGTTCCACGATCTCCAGCTCTCCAGTCCAGCTCACCCTACATGAGACTATGGTTAGAAAAAGGAAGTACTTAGCCTCGCATCCGCGTACACAGGGTTTGAACGCCCACATAGCTAGACTAATCTCGTTAGAGATGATGCCCTACCGGTTAGTTGAAAGCGAAGCTTTCAAAGCCCTGATGGACTACGCTGTACCACGCTACGAGCTATCCAGTCGACACTTTTTTTCCAGAAAAGCCATCCCAGCCCTCCACCAGCATGTTAAAGAGCGCATCGTCCATGCACTCAGGCAATCTGTGAGCACAAAGGTACACCTGACAACAGATGCATGGACCAGTAGGCATGGCCAGGGACGTTACGTGTCCATCACGGCACACTGGGTAAATGTGGTGGATGCAGGGTCCACAGGGGACAGCAAGTTTGGGACAGTTCTGCCTAGCCCACGGTCTAGGAAACAGTTGGCTGTAGCCATTCGCACCCCCTCCTCCTCCTCCTCGTCCTCCTGCAGAAGCGAGACCTCGTCCACAGACCGCAGTTGCACAACCACTCCATCCGCAGCTGCCACTGTTGCACACCAGGTCTCCCATTATGGGGCAGCTACTGGCAAACGTCAGCAGGCTGTATTGGATATGAAGTGTTTGGGCGACAACAGACACACCGCTGAAGTTCTGTCCGAGTTCTTGCAGAAAGAAACGCAGTCGTGGCTGGGCACTGTAGATCTTGAGGCAGGCAAGGTAGTGAGTGATAACGGAAGGAATTTCATGGCTGCCATCTCCATTTCCCAACTGAAACACATTCCTTGCCTGGCTCACACCTTAAACCTGGTGGTGCAGTGCTTCCTGAAAAGTTATCCGGGGTTATCCGACCTGCTCCTCAAAGTGCGTGGACTTTGCTCACATATCTGCCGTTCGCCCGTACACTCCAGCCGTATGCAGACCTATCAGCGTTCTTTGAACCTTCCCCAGCATCGCCTAATCATAGACGTTGCAACAAGGTGGAACTCAACATTGCATATGCTTCAGAGACTGTGTGAACAGAGGCGGGCTGTTATGTTTTTGTGGGAGGATACACATACACGGGCAGGCAGTAGGATGGCAGACATGGAGTTGTCAGGTGTGCAGTGGTCGAAGATTCAAGACATGTGTCAAGTCCTTCAGTGTTTTGAGGAATGCACACGGCTGGTTAGTGCAGACAACGCCATAATAAGCATGAGCATCCACCTAATGCATCTGCTGATGCAAAGTTTGACGCACATAAAGGATCAGGCGTCTGCAGCTGAAGAAGAGGAAAGCCTTGATGACAGTCAGCCATTGTCTGGCCAGGGCAGTGTACAGGACGAGGTAGCGGGCGAAGAGGAGGAGGAGGACGAAGAGGATGATGGGGATGATTATATTTTTAATGAGGAAGCTTTTCCGGGGCCAGTGGAAATTGTTGGCGCGGCAAGGCCGGGTTCTGGTTTTTGGAGGGACACAAGTGACGTGGATTTGCCTGAAACTGCCCCTCAACCAAGCACAACCACAGATTTGAGAACTGGAACTTTGGCCCACATGGCGGATTATGCCTTATGTATCCTCAAAAGGGACACACGCATAACAAAAATGATGAACGATGACGATTACTGGTTGGCCTGCCTCCTTGATCCTCGCTATAAAGGCAAATTGCAAAATATAATGCCACATGAGAACTTGGAACTAATATTAGCAACCAAACAATCAACTCTTGTTGACCGTTTGCTTCTGGCATTCCCTGCACACAGCGCCCGTGATCGTTCTAACACGAGCTGCAGGGGCCAGCAGACCAGAGGTGTTAGAGGGGCAGAAATCAGAAGTGTCGTTGGCCAGAGGGGTTTTCTGACCAGGTTGTGGAGTGATTTTGCTATGACCGCAGACAGGACAGGTACTGCAGCATCAATTCAAAGTGACAGGAGACAACATTTGTCCAGTATGGTTACTAACTATTTTTCATCCCTTATCGACGTTCTCCCTCAACCGTCATTCCCATTTGATTACTGGGCATCAAAATTAGACACCTGGCCAGAATTGGCAGAATATGCATTGCAGGAGCTTGCTTGCCCGGCAGCTAGTGTCCTATCAGAAAGAGTATTCAGTGCTGCAGGTTCAATACTAACAGAAAAAAGGACTCGTCTGGCTACCCAAAATGTAGATGATCTAACCTTCATTAAAATGAACCACAACTGGATTTCGAAATCTTTTGCCCCACCTTGCCCGGCTGACACCTAGCTTTCCTATGTAAAGGTCTTGCCTGTGGACTATTGTGAACGACTTTTCCAATCTCGTAATTTGCAGCACCTGATTGTCCAGCATCCGACATGTTAACACCTCCCTAAATGGCCAAAGTCCCCACACGGGGCCGTGGTATCGCCACTTGGCGCCATCACCCGTGAGAGTACTGTTTGTCTGAAGAGGTGGGTGTGCCCGCTTTTGGTCGACGGCACTGCCACTAGGTCCCTCATAGTACAATAAAGTGTCTGGCGGTGGTGGTGCGCACCCAACGTCAGACACACCGTTCTAATATGAGGGGCCCTGGGCCTGTACCGCCGGCCACAAGACAGTCCCCCCCCCAGGTCAAACAGTGCTCTACCACTTGCAAAATTTTCTCTCACAGCTCCACCAATGTTTAGTCTATGCGCTGACATCCTTCAATGCCTGGCACTGTCAATACCATTGTATTGACATTTTTCTTATGTTAGGCCTTCGAAGCCTGTCTGCGGTCACTCCTTCCACTAGGCCTCCACTGACCTGTCTACTGCTGCCCGGGTTCCCCTGGAACCAATTTTAAATTGCCTACAGCCAGCCCAATTTATTATGTTAGGGCTTCGAAGCCTGTCTGCGGTCCCTCCTTCCACTAGGCCTCCACTGACCTGTCTACTGCTGCCCGGGTTCCCCTGGAACCAATTTTAAATTGCCTACAGCCAGCCCAATTTATTATGTTAGGGCTTCGAAGCCTGTCTGCAGTCCCTCCTTCCACTAGGCCTCCACTGACCTGTCTACTGCCGCCCGTGTTCCCCTGGAACCAATTGTAAATTGCCTACAGCCAGGCCAATTTATTATGTTAGGGCTTCAAAGCCTGTCTGCGGTCCCTCCTTCCACTAGGCCTCCACTGACCTGTCTACTGCTGCCCGGGTTCCCCTGGAACCAATTTTAAATTGCCTACAGCCAGCCCAATTTATTATGTTAGGGCTTCGAAGCCTGTCTGCGGTCCCTCCTTCCACTAGGCCTCCACTGACCTGTCTACTGCTGCCCGGGTTCCCCTGGAACCAATTTTAAATTGCCTACAGCCAGCCCAATTTATTATGTTAGGGCTTCGAAGCCTGTCTGCGGTCCCTCCTTCCACTAGGCCTCCACTGACCTGTCTTAGTTTGACCAGCTTAGAGATGCCCTTAATCTGGTAGACTGGGACAATATCCTCAGAAATAAGAATACAGATAATAAATGGGAAATGTTTAAGAACATCCTAAATAGGCAGTGTAAGCGGTTTATACCTTGTGGGAATAAAAGGACTAGAAATAGGAAAAACCCAATGTGGCTAAACAAAGAAGTAAGACAGGCAATTAACAGTAAAAAGAAAGCATTTGCACTACTAAAGCAGGATGGCACCATTGAAGCTCTAAAAAACTATAGGGAGAAAAATACTTTATCTAAAAAACTAATTAAAGCTGCCAAAAAGGAAACAGAGAAGCACATTGCTAAGGAGAGTAAAACTAATCCCAAACTGTTCTTCAACTATATCAATAGTAAAAGAATAAAAACTGAAAATGTAGGCCCCTTAAAAAATAGTGAGGAAAGAATGGTTGTAGATGACGAGGAAAAAGCTAACATATTAAACACCTTCTTCTCCACGGTATTCACAGTGGAAAATGAAATGCTAGGTGAAATCCCAAGAAACAATGAAAACCCTATATTAAGGGTCACCAATCTAACCCAAGAAGAGGTGCGAAACCGGCTAAATAAGATTAAAATAGATAAATCTCCGGGTCCGGATGGCATACACCCACGAGTACTAAGAGAACTAAGTAATGTAATAGATAAACCATTATTTCTTATTTTTAGGGACTCTATAGCGACAGGGTCTGTTCCGCAGGATTGGCGCATAGCAAATGTGGTGCCAATATTCAAAAAGGGCTCTAAAAGTGAACCTGGAAATTATAGGCCAGTAAGTCTAACCTCTATTGTTGGTAAAATATTTGAAGGGTTTCTGAGGGATGTTATTCTGGATTATCTCAATGAGAAGAACTGTTTAACTCCATATCAGCATGGGTTTATGAGAAATCGCTCCTGTCAAACCAATCTAATCAGTTTTTATGAAGAGGTAAGCTATAGGCTGGACCACGGTGAGTCATTGGACGTGGTATATCTCGATTTTTCCAAAGCGTTTGATACCGTGCCGCACAAGAGGTTGGTACACAAAATGAGAATGCTTGGTCTGGGGGAAATTGTGTGTAAATGGGTTAGTAACTGGCTTAGTGATAGAAAGCAGAGGGTGGTTATAAATGGTATAGTCTCTAACTGGGTCGCTGTGACCAGTGGGGTACCGCAGGGGTCAGTATTGGGACCTGTTCTCTTCAACATATTCATTAATGATCTGGTAGAAGGTTTACACAGTAAAATATCGATATTTGCAGATGATACAAAACTATGTAAAGCAGTTAATACAAGTGAAGATAGTATTCTGCTACAGATGGATCTGGATAAGTTGGAAACTTGGGCTGAAAGGTGGCAGATGAGGTTTAACAATGATAAATGTAAGGTTATACACATGGGAAGAAGGAATCAATGTCACCATTACACACTGAATGGGAAACCACTGGGTAAATCTGACAGGGAGAAGGACTTGGGGATCCTAGTTAATGATAAACTTACCTGGAGCAGCCAGTGCCAGGCAGCAGCTGCCAAGGCAAACAGGATCATGGGGTGCATTAAAAGAGGTCTGGATACACATGATGAGAGCATTATACTGCCTCTGTACAAATCCCTAGTTAGACCGCACATGGAGTACTGTGTCCAGTTTTGGGCACCGGTGCTCAGGAAGGATATAATGGAACTAGAGAGAGTACAAAGGAGGGCAACAAAATTAATAAAGGGGATGGGAGAACTACAATACCCAGATAGATTAGCGAAATTAGGATTATTTAGTCTAGAAAAAAGACGACTGAGGGGCGATCTAATAACCATGTATAAGTATATAAGGGGACAATACAAATATCTCGCTGAGGATCTGTTTATACCAAGGAAGGTGACGGGCACAAGGGGGCATTCTTTGCGTCTGGAGGAGAGAAGGTTTTTCCACCAACATAGAAGAGGATTCTTTACTGTTAGGGCAGTGAGAATCTGGAATTGCTTGCCTGAGGAGGTGGTGATGGCGAACTCAGTCGAGGGGTTCAAGAGAGGCCTGGATGTCCTCCTGGAGCAGAACAATATTGTATCATACAATTAGGTTCTGTAGAAGGACGTAGATCTGGGGATTTATTATGATGGAATATAGGCTGAACTGGATGGACAAATGTCTTTTTTCGGCCTTACTAACTATATAACTATATTACTATATTACTGCTGCCCGGGTTCCCCTGGAACCAATTTTAAATTGCCTACAGCCAGCCCAATTTATTATGTTAGGGCTTCGAAGCCTGTCTGCGGTCCCTCCTTCCACTAGGCCTCCACTGACCTGTCTACTGCTGCCCGTGTACCCCTTGAACCAACATCAGAAAATATAAAAATAAGTATTTTGCTTATAAAAAAGAAAATACTGGAGAGATATCAAATGCAGACATTTTAACATTAAAAACAAACACATACAACAAAAATCTGGTACAGTACTAAAAATGGCCACCAGCTACAATAACTTTCTCCTGCAAGTAGTTAACTGAAAGTTTTTTTCAATTTAAAACACAGATATGGCATCCACCGAGTGTTGTCCTGTCACGTCTTCTTTATATTATTGCCAAGAAGATGCAAAACAATGAAAATAATAAAATCATTATTTACCAAAAAAATAGAGTAAGTCAAAACAACATTGCAAATAAACATTCATTACAAATAAAGAAGCAGGGCGCGTCCGAGGGTGAGTATATACCTAATAAGAATATAATCACCCTCGGACGCGCCCTGCTTCTTTCTGACAGCCTTCCTTCCTAAGAATCAGCCCTTCCGTGGTGTAGAGAGAGGGTGTGTTACACTCCAAGGTGTTCCCCAGGTTGCCTTTCCTGAGCTTCGATCTTCATGCTCTCGTTTAGTAGTTGTCGGAAAGTAGGCTGCATTAGGCCTACAAATTGGGTATGGGGTGTAGAGAGATGGTGTGTTCAACTCCAAGGTGTTCTCCAGGTTGCCTTTCCTGAGCTTCGATCTTCCGGCTCTCATTTAGTAGTTGTTGGAAACTACACTGCATTAGGCCTGCAAATTGGGTATGGGGTGTAGAGAGATGGTGTGTTCCACTCCAAGGTGTTCTCCAGGTTGCCTTTCCTGAGCTTCGATCTTCCGGCTCTCGTTTAGTAGTTGTTGGAAACTACACTGCATTAGGCCTACAAATTGGGTATGGGGTGTAGAGAGATGGTGTGTTCCACTCCAAGGTGTTCTCCAGGTTGCCTTTCCTGAGCTTCGATCTTCCGACTCTCGTTTAGTAGTTGTAGAAAACTACACTGCATTAGGCCTACAAAATGGGTATCGGGTGGAGAGAGATGGTGTGTTCCACTCCAAGGTGTTCTCCAGGTTTCCTCGCCATTGCTTCGATCTTCCGACTCTCGTTTAGTAGTTGTAGAAAACTACACTGCATTAGGCCTACAAAATGGGTATCGGGTGGAGAGAGATGGTGTGTTACACTCCAAGGTGTTCCCCAGGTTGCCTTGCCATTGCTTCGGTCTTCCGACTCTCGTTTAGTAGTTGTAGAACACTACACAGCATTAGGCCTACAAAATGGGTATGGGGTGGAGAGAGATGGTGTGTTCCACTCCAAGGTGTTCTCCAGGTTGCCTTTCCTGAGCTTCTATCTTCAGGCTCTTGTTAAATTGTGGTTAAATGGAACAACTGCATTTGGCGTACTAGTTGGTTTGGGGCCTACTATCGGTGTCTGCCACTCCTTGCTGTTCTCCTGGTTTCCTGTCCTGAAATTCCGTTTTCAGGCGCTCGTTAAGTAGTTGTTAATGTTAGACTGCATTTGGCCTACTAGTTGGGTTGGGGCCTACTATCGGTGTCTGCCACTCCTTGCTGTTCTCCTCCACTGAACAAAGCTGTGCCGCCTGTTTACTACGGTTGCCAATTTTGAACTGCATTTCGACTACTTACTGATTTGGGCCTACTCTCTGTGTCAGCCTCTCATTCCAGTTGTCCTCCACTGCAATGCCCCCTGGTTATTCCTGTGTTATCAATTTTGAACTGCATTTAGCCCACTTTATTATTTGGGCCTATATCTGTGTTTCCTCCTCATCCTGCCCATTGCCCAGCCAGTGATAGATGAGTCTGCTGGTACATTGACCCATAACGCAACATTCCCCGTGCACGCTACACAGCAAGATTGTGACCCTGCTGAAAGTCAGGTTCCTCTTCCCACCACAACTTTAGCCAAATGACCCCCAATTTCAAATGCCTTCCAATTATTATAAGGTAAATTACGCTTGACAAGCTTCATTAAGAAGAATGGATGGTTTTGACATTAAAATGGGCACTCTAGGTGTTTTCCTGGCCCCCACTCACTGCCGACTATGCTGCCCCATTGACTTGCATTGGGTTTCGTGTTTCGGTCGATCCCGACTTTACGTCATAATCGGCCGATTTCACTCGACCCGACTTTTGAGATAGTCGGGTTTCGCGAAACCCGGCTCGACTCTAAAAAGGTCAAGGTCGCTCAACTCTAGTGACAATGGTCGAAATCTGGTGGCAGCTCTGGGCCTAGCCAACCTCACTCCCATCCCATGTCTGGCACATGTGCTCAACTTGGTCCTGCAACGTTTTTGAGGTACTAACCAGATCTCGATGCACTGCTGCTCAAGGTCCCCCTAGAGAGTGCTCACTTGCAGCATTCCAGCATGGCAAGATAGAGCATTGCAGCTCTGCAGCGCCGATTCCGCCTTCCGGAACATCGCATCATATGTGACCTACCCACCAGGTGGAATTCAACATTACATATGTTGGAACGGTTGGGTGAGCAGCAGGCAACAGTAATGGAGTACCAGCTGCATCAAGTGCAAACATGTCGCACTGCGCGCCGTTCACATTTCACCACCACTGAGTGGGCCTCTATGCAGGACATCTGCCATGTTTTGCATTCCTTCGATAATTCCAAGCGGATGACGAGTGCAGATGAAGTGCTAGTCAGCATGACTATCCCCCTTATCTGCCTGCTTGAAAAAATACTGCAAGCACTAAGGGAGGAGGTTGTGGAAGAGATGGGGAATGAGGAGTCACAAATGCCATCTGCTTCTGGACAGCTGCATCAGGCGCAAAAAAAGTCGCACTGCGTGCCGTTCAGACTTTACAACCACTGAGTGGACCACTGTGAAGGATACCTGCCAGGTTTTGCATGCCTTCGATGATTCCACACAGATGGCGAGTGCAGATGAGGCACTAGTCAGTATGACTGTCCTCCTTATCTGCCGGCTTGAAGAAACACTGCAAGCGCCAAGGTATGAGGTTGTGGAAAAGGTGGAGGATGAGGAGTCACAAATGCCATCTGCTTCTGGACAGTCTGAGCAAAGTGGTTCCTCACAAAGGCCTAGGCAGGGGACACTTTGTGAGGAGGATGAGGAGTCAATGGAGGAGGAAGACATCTGTCCAGAGGAGGGAGTTACACAATGCTCTAGTAGTCAGTATGTAGAGCAAGGGTGGGGTGATGCAGAGCAGGCAGAGATCATGCCTTAAGCAGGGGACAGTGTTTCTTGGTCAGTTCGCAGTCTGCAGCACATGGTTGATTTCATGCTGCAATGCCTGACCGCCGCATCACCCACATTCTCAGCACGGCTGATTATTGGGTGTACACGCTCCTAGATCCTCACTACCGGGACAACTTACAAAGCCTCATAACACAGTTGAACTGGGAGCGTAAAATGTGGGAGTACCAAGACACACATCATTTTCTCCAGTCCAACTGAGAGCAGTGCTGCTAGTGCTTTACAAAGCAGCTCTGTGCGTCGAGGCAGTGGAGGAAGCTCTGCACAAAAAGGGAACAGAAGCTGTGCCTCAGCACAAGGCAAGACCAGTATGGCACAATTTTGGCAAACTTTTGTGTGCCCGTCACAAATGTCTACACCATCACAGACGGCTCCAGTCAGCAGGAGGCAACGTTTCGGTCAGATGGTGACAGACTACATGTCTTGCCCTCTCAATGTACTCCCAGATGGCTCTTCCCCCTTCAAGTTTTGGGTCTCTAACCTGGATACATGGCCAGAGCTTAGCCAGTATGCATTTGGAGGTGCTGGCTTGCCCTGCTGCCAGGGTATTATCGGAACGTGTCTTTAGTGCCGCAGGTGATGTACTAACAGACCGTTGCATGCAACTATCCTTCGATAACATTGAGCGGCTTATTTTTCTGAAAATGAACAAGGCCTGGATCTCGCAGGAATTTGCCACTGCTGTTCCAGATTAAATAATTGGTTGGCAACAGTATCCAGGTCTCCTGTTGTGTTCGTGTTTCTACCACCTGAACTGTAATCCCTGGGCTCCAACACCGCCAGTTGCTGCTCAGAAGTGCCGTCTGCACAGTCAACACATGACCCAGTGTTATAGGGTTTCAGTAATGTCAGCTGATCCCCAGCTGTGTATCCGGCAATTTCTCCTGCTCTGTCCACACTCAGACTACAACAGATATTAAACTTGCTCCAATTAGGCCTCGGCCTACACTCTGACCCTGGGCTTCAACACCGCCAGTTGCTACTTGGAAGTGCCATCTGCAGAGTCAACACTTGCTGCCGTGTTATTGGGTTTCATTAACGTCAGCTGAACCCCAGCTGTGTATCTGACAATTTCTCCTGCTACCTCCACACTCACACTACTTCAGATATTGAACTTGCTCCACTTAGGCCTCGGCCTACACTCTGCTTCTCTGGAATTCCCTGGGCTCCAACACCACCAGTTGCTGCTCAGAAGTGCCTTCTGCACAGAGAAAAACACTAGCTCCTGTGTTAATGGGGTTCAGTAACGTCAGCTGCTCCCCTGCTGTGTATCCGGCACTTGCTCCTGCTACCTCCACACTCACTCTGCTTCAGATATTAAACTTGCTCCAATTTGGCCTCGGCCTACACCATGATTGACCCTGGGCTCCAACACCACCAGTTGCTGATCGGAAGTGCGGTCTGTACAGTCAACACTTGCTGCCGTGTTATTGGGTTTCAGTAACGTCAGCTGATCCCCAGCTGTGTATCCGGAAATTTCTCCTGTTACCTCCACACTCACACTACTTCAGATATTAAACTTGCTCCACTTAGGCCTCGGCCTACACTCTGCTTCTCCGGGATTCCCTGGGCTCCAACACCGTCAGTTGCTGCTCAGAAGTGCCATCTGCACAGAGAAAAACACTAGCTCCTGTGTTAGTGGGGTTCAGTAACATCAGCTTCTTCCCTGCTGTGTGTGCGGCAATTTCTCCTGCTCCATCCCCACTAAGACTACAACAGATATTAAACTAGCTGCAATTAGGCCTCGGCCTACACTATGCTTCTAGCATTGACCCTGGGCTCCAACACCACCAGTTGCTGCCTGGAAGTGCTGTCTGCACAGTCAACAGTTGTTCCTCTGTTATTAGGGTTCAGTAACGCCAGCTGCTCCCCTGCTGTGTGTGAGGCAATTTCTCCACTCAGTTTCTACCATTAACCCTGGGCTCCAACACCGCCAGTTGCTGCCCGTAAGTGCTGTCTGCACAGTCAACAGTTGCTCCTGTTATTGGGGTTCAGTAATGCCAGTTGCTCCCCTGCTGTGTGTGCAGCAATTTCTCCACTCAGTTTCTAGCATTGACCCTGGGCTCCAACACTGCCAGTTGCTGCCCGAAAGAGCTGTCTGCACAGTCATCAGTTGCTCATCTGTTATTGGGGTTCAGTAACGCCAGCTGCTCCCTTTCTGTGTGTGCGGCAATTTCTCCACTCAGTTTCTAGCATTGACCCTGGGCTCCAACACCGCCAGTTGCTGCCCGGAAGTGCTATCTGCACAGTCAACAGTTGCTCCTCTGTTATTGGGGTTCAGTAACACCAGCTTCTCCCCTGCTGTGTGTGCGGCAATTTCTCCTGTTCCCTCCACACTAAGACTACAACAGATATTAAACTAGCTCCAATTAGGCCTCGGACTACACTATGCTTCCAGCATTCACCCTGGGCTCCAATACCACCAGTTGCTGCTCGGAAGTGCTGTCTGGACAGTCAACAGTTGCTTTTCTGTTATTGGAGTTCAGTAACACCAGCTGCTGCCCTGCTGTGTGCGGCAATTTTTCCACTCAGTTTCTAGCATTGACCCTGGGCTCCAACACCGCCAGTTGCTACCCGGAAGTGCTCTCTGCACAGTCAACAGTTGCTCCTCTGTTATTGGGTTTCAGTAAAGCCAACTGCTCCCCTGCTCCCCTGCTGTGTGTGCAGCAATTTCTCCACTCAGTTTCTTGCATTGACCCTGGGCTCCAACACCGCCAGTTGCTGCCCGGAAGTGCTGTCTTCACAGTCAACAGTTGCTCCTTATTCGATTGCGAATAATTACGAATTACCATGGGAGATGGAATGATATGAACAGTATTTTTAATCAGTTCTGGCCAATTCTTAAACAGGATCCAAGTCTTGCAAAGTTTGTAAAGGATCGGCCACTGGTTGTGGCAAGGAGAAGTAGAACCATTGGTGAGACTATCACACATAGCCACTATGTAGCACCTAAATCCAGCTTTATCTTTGACTCAAGAGGACCCAAATGGGGATCACGTGCATGTGGCACATGTAGTGCCTGTAAATACATGGTCAAGACGGAAACATTCAGTAATTCTACTAAAACACGGGATTTCAAAATTGTTCACCCGATTAACTGCAGAACTATGTCAGTTATATACTATTTGACCTGCCCATGTGGGCTTATTTATGTGGGACTTACGTCAAGACAACTTCGGGTGCGAATATTAGAACATATAAGAGACATTAGATCCGCGAGACTCTTGGACTCGGAAAATTTGCAGAAGGAGGACTTTGTGAAATTAAAAACGATACCAGCTCATTATCGAGAATTCCATCCTTCCGGTCCGATTGAACTCCAAGTAAGAGGTATTGATGTAGTTCACTTGGGCATTCGCGGGGGCAATATCATGAAAAGACTAGCCCAAAAGGAATGTCGTTGGATCACCAATTTGAGAACAGTGAAGCCACACGGTCTTAATGACCAGTGGGGCTTTTCTAGTTTTCTGTAATAATCTCCTGTTTCCTTCTCCCTCTGATCTCTGCGCTGTCGTCTGCCTGATTTTACTTTTATTTCTATTTTGTTTTTATCCAAATGTTTTTAATTTTTGTATTTGTCCTTCATGTATATATTTCTTCTATATAGGGTGGCAATTGCTGGCTGATTGTTATATGAGATCTGAATTGTTATGGCTATGATCGTAATTACTTTTGTTTTTTCATTATTTTTAGAACTGTGATAGGTCTGTAATATATGGATACGCACCGGGATGGGTTGGCAAAGTGAGAGAACAGACAAAGCATTCCTGGAGGAAATTCCGGATTTCAACACGAATAGTGCTTATCTATGCACAGTATTTCAAAATGGGACTATTGTTTGTTTCATAGTATATATTTTTATACTTTTATATTTTTCATAATTCTGGAAAAGAATTTATTTATTATTTTCACATGCACATTTTAATCTCACTTGTTTTTGTGCCATATTTATTATTATGTATGTGGTGCATGTATACAATATACACTTAGATTTATAGATGAGTATTACAATATAATTTATTTATTTTTTCACCTGTATTATTTGATGGGTCTAGCATTTCCCCTTGTAATGCATGGCTTATGTTACAACTGTTCATATATACTATATACCATATAGATTTCCCTAAAAAATATATGATCTATAACTTGCCTGGTATATTAAATTGAATTTGTGTGATGCCGGTACGCGTCTTCTGCCCCCGCTGCATTTATGCCCCGTTGTGTTTTCCTGCGTGGCGCTGCGGAGAATGCTTAGGCATTCTTCTGGGGCGCCGCCGTGGGTTTCACGCTGTGGGTCGTGGGCGCTGCGGTGGTGTTTGGGGCGTTATCCGGTTACCACACTTTCCGGTATTTTACATCACTTAATTAATATCTGGACCCTTGTTGCCCGTATAACTGCCTTATTCTATCATGGCAGGTTTGGTACTTGTGCGCATCTCTGTGGCTGGGGGGACGCCCCTGGTTACGTGATCCGCTTGCGGCGTCACGGGCGGCGCTTTGGCGCCTCCCTGTGACGTTGCCGCGGGTCGTGTGCCGGGGGGTGCCTTCACCTTGGTCACATGAGATGCGCCGCCTCCGGTATCATTAGCCAAAATTCTTTGCCCTTACTTTTGCCCAGCACCTATATGGCGGTCGTGGCGCTTGTGCGCATCCTCTGTGTACTGGGTGGGCGGGTCCTGTCACGTGGTCCGCTTGTGACGTTGCTGGCGGCGCTCAGGCGCTTTCCTGTGACGTTGCCGCGGCCCATGTGCCGGGGACGCTAACGCTGCAGTGGCGGGGGATGCGCCGCCTTTAGTGCCATGATTGGCCTAAACTTTAGTGGGCAACACATAAAAAGCTGACAGCATAGCCATCCTATACCACTCCCTGAGGAAGCGACGTGCTGCGAAACGCGCGTTGGAGTGCGGGGTTGAGGCACATCATGAGCACTGGTAAGGTCAGCCACATTTATAATGCACCTTATTTTTCTTGTACTTTATAGATACTAATATATGGAGAAGTTATAGGTATTATACCTTATATCGTCACTACTATTGCTATTAGCATCATGCACAGTGCACTTTACTATACATCTTTCTCTATTTGATAGTGGTTCTTTGCCGTGTCTCATACATACCTGTTGAGCAAAAAAAAGAAAGGACATAATATTACTATACTGTATATACACGGTTATCAGTGGTCCTTATATAGAAACTTTTATATCTTTATTTGTGTATTTTTGTGCCTCCTCCGACTGTCTGTGTTATTGTTTGTTAGTGTCTTTATATTTAATAAAATATTATGTTTTATCATATTTTCTTTGTGTTATTGGCTAGATTTTCAAGTAGTTTGTTTTGGTTACAGTTGCTCCTTTGTTATTGGGGTTCAGTAGCGCCAGCTGCTCCCCTGCTGTGCGTGCGGCAATTTCTCCACTCAGTTTCTAGCATTGACCCTGGGCTCCAACACCGCCAGTTGCTGTCCAGAAGTGCTGTATGCACAGTCAACAGCTGCTCCTCTGTTATTGGGGTTCAGTAATGCCAGCTGGTCCCCTGCTGTGTGTGCGGCAATTTCTCCACTCAGTTTCTCAGTTTCAGCTGTTCCCTAATCGCTGTGGCATGTGCTTAGGTATCAGCTGACGCTGCACAGTCTGAAGAAGGTGGAATGAGATGAGTGAGAGGCGAAGATAGGCGCTGGGCATGCCCATGAATCCCAGCCCCACAGTGTGCATAAATCAGAAGACATTGCAGGGTGGGATCTCAGGCAGGGCGGCCGCAAAGGCGCAGTCAGCCTAACAACAAATGATGTCAGAAGACGGGCAGCACTAATTGCGCATGCCCAAGGGATAACATAACAGCACAGGCTCCAGGACAGATTCAAACAATGCTGAGGAGGCGGCGCCCGGCGCCAAGGGGGTATAAATGACGGCTGTGCTGCATCTCATTAAGAAGGAAAGTCCCACCTCCGGGACGGTTTTACAGTATGAGGGGGCACATTTTACAAGTGTTAACTTCAGCGTGTGCAAGGAGCATAAGTAAAAGAGCCACCTTTTCCTTGTGCAGCATTAGTGTGGCACAAGGTGGCTTTTTTTGTTACAAACGCCTGGGGAGGGTTACAGATTCCCTTTCAACTTGCTCCATTTAGGCCTCAGCCTACACTCTGTTTCTCCTATAACCCCTGGGCTCCAACACCGCCAGTTGCTGCTCAGAGGTGTCTTTGGCATGGGTACTCCCTCCTGCCAAGCCTGGTTCCAGCACATCAGCTGTTTCCGGGTAGTGTCAAGGTCACTTTGCCTCCAATATGTTGTCATGTCATGTTGCAATCGGGTTAGCCGACTCTATTGTGCCTGCAGTTTAGGTGCTTCCTATGTCGGCTGCGCGAACTGGCAATCAAGGCTGGTTCCGTAGTGACAATAGGACAAGCTCCCCTGTAGGACTGTGGGTTTTCGGTAACTACGGCCGCCTCGTGGCCTAGCAATTTTTTTTCCGGTCGACCTTCTGCTGCCTATCTGAGTTCCAGCACCATTATCTGGTTCTTAGGATGACAATCATGAATAGGTCCCCTGGTTCCAGTACCATCAGCTGGTTCAAGGCATAGCCTTTGGCTTAAGTGCCTCCTTCTGGGTATCTGAGTTCCAACAACGTCTGGTAGTCCTTGGTAGTGCTTTCTGGCATGGGTACCTCCTGCTTAGTAACCGGGTTCCAGTACTGTCAGCTGGTCCTTGGTAGTTCCATTGGCTCTTGTATTTTCGACTACCCATCCGGGTTCCAGTACCATCAGCTGGTTCTCGGCAGTGTCTTTGGCTCTTGTACCTTCTGCTCCCCATCCTAGTTCCATTACCGGCAGCTGGTTCCAGGCAGAGCTTTTGGCTTAGGTGCCTCCTTCTGGGTATCCGAGTTCCACCAACGTCTGGTGGTCCTTGGTAGTGCTTTCTGGCACGGGTACCTCCTGCTTAGTAACCAGGTTCCAGTACCGTCAGCTTGTCCTCGGTAGTTCCATTGGCTCTTGTACCTTCGGGTAGCCATCTGGGTTCCGGTACTGTCCGCTGGTTCTCGGCAGTTCCTCAGCCTTCTTGTACCTTCTGCTACATTTCCAAGTTCAAGACTCTAAAGACGATGATCCTGAAGACCACCCCGAAGAAGACGATGACTCCGGAGACGACGACCCCAGAGATAACGACCCTGGAGATGACGACCCTGAAGACCACCCCGAAGAAGACGACGACCCTGGAGATGACGACAGGAATGCCTGTCACAAATAAGAATATGATGAAGAAGAAGAATATAAAGAAGATGAAGAAGTAGAATATGAAGAAGAATAATAGTTGAATAAAAAGAATATGAAGAATGTTAAAAGAAAGAATAATAGGAAGAAGGTGAATGAGAAGAAGATGAAAATGGTGTAGAAGAAGTTGATGAAAAAGATGCTGCTGCTGAGAATGATGAAGAAGAAAGTGTGGGAGAAGTAAAAAAGGTGAAGAGCATGGACTCTATGGTGCCTGCAGTTTAGGTGCTTCCTATGTCGGCTGCGCGAACTGGCAATCAAGGCTGGTTCCGTAGTGACAATAGGACAAGCTCCCCTGTAGGACTTTGGGTTTTCGGTAACTACGGCCGCCTCGTGGCCTAGCAATTTTTTTTCCGGTCGACCTTCTGCTGCCTATCTGAGTTCCAGCACCATTATCTGGTTCTTAGGATGACAATCATGAATAGGTCCCCTGGTTCCAGTACCATCAGCTGGTTCAAGGCATAGCCTTTGGCTTAAGTGCCTCCTTCTGGGTATCTGAGTTCCAACAACGTCTGGTAGTCCTTGGTAGTGCTTTCTGGCATGGGTACCTCCTGCTTAGTAACCGGGTTCCAGTACTGTCAGCTGGTCCTTGGTAGTTCCATTGGCTCTTGTATTTTCGACTACCCATCCGGGTTCCAGTACCATCAGCTGGTTCTCGGCAGTGTCTTTGGCTCTTGTACCTTCTGCTCCCCATCCTAGTTCCATTACCGGCAGCTGGTTCCAGGCAGAGCTTTTGGCTTAGGTGCCTCCTTCTGGGTATCCGAGTTCCACCAACGTCTGGTGGTCCTTGGTAGTGCTTTCTGGCACGGGTACCTCCTGCTTAGTAACCAGGTTCCAGTACCGTCAGCTTGTCCTCGGTAGTTCCATTGGCTCTTGTACCTTCGGGTAGCCATCTGGGTTCCGGTACTGTCCGCTGGTTCTCGGCAGTTCCTCAGCCTTCTTGTACCTTCTGCTACATTTCCAAGTTCAAGACTCTAAAGACGATGATCCTGAAGACCACCCCGAAGAAGACGATGACTCCGGAGACGACGACCCCAGAGATAACGACCCTTTAGATGACGACCCTGAAGACCACCCCGAAGAAGACGACGACCCTGGAGATGACGACAGGAATGCCTGTCACAAATAAGAATATGATGAAGAAGAAGAATATAAAGAAGATGAAGAAGTAGAATATGAAGAAGAATAATAGTTGAATAAAAAGAATATGAAGAATGTTAAAAGAAAGAATAATAGGAAGAAGGTGAATGAGAAGAAGATGAAAATGGTGTAGAAGAAGTTGATGAAAAAGATGCTGCTGCTGAGAATGATGAAGAAGAAAGTGTGGGAGAAGTAAAAAAGGTGAAGAGCATGGAAGTAGTGAAACATAAATATCTGACAAAATATAAAAAATCTTAACATAGTCAATATCTTTGTAACTCCGAACGTCGTAAAAAATTCCTGCTATTCCATATGATTGGGCTAAACCTCTATGCCTTTAATGTCTCCTCCACCTCCCCCAATACATCCTACATTATTCTTAGTTGTTTTCCTTCATGTAGAATTAACCTACAAGGAAAGAAAGGGTTTATTTTAATTATGATATTTTTGTCCCATTGACTTGCATTTGTATCGGGTATCGGGTATCGGTATCGGCGATATCCGATATTTTTTGGATATCGGCTGATCCAATCCGATACCGATATTTCCAAATATCGGAAGGTATCGCTCAATACTAACCATCACTCCATTGTTCTTATGTTTTTTTTGTTTTGCTAACTGTGTAAGAAGGCTAATGGATGTTAGAATACCATTGAAAACCGTTGTGCAAGTATGTTAACATAGCTGAAAACAGTTTGGCTGATTAGAGAACCTATAAACCTGACCTACCTTTGAGCTTGATGAGAATCTGGAGCATTACATTTGTAGGTTCCATTAAACTCTCAAAATGACCAGAAAAAAAGAACTATTGACAGTCTATTCTTGTTCTTAGAAATGAAAGCTATTCCATGCGAGAAATTGCCAAGAAACTGAAGATTTCCTACAACGCTGTGTACTACTCCCTTCAGCGGAGAGCACAAACAGGCTTTAACCAGAGTAGAAAGAGAAGTGGGAGGCGCCGCTGCACAACTTATCAACAAGACAAGTACATTAGAGTCTGTAGTTTGAGAAATCGACGCCTCACAGGTCCTTAACTAGCAGCTTAGTTAATATTACAAGCAAAATGACAGTGTCAACATCTACAGTAAAGAGGCGACTCCAGGATGCTGGCCTTCAGGGCAGAGTCACAAAGAAAAAGCCATATCTGAGACTGGCTAATAAAAGGAAAAGAACACATACATGGGGCAGGGGAACATTGGAAAAAAGTGTTATGGATGGTCAAATCCAAGTTTGAGGTGTTTGGATCATGCAGAAGAACACAGAACAACTGAAAAGATGCTGGAAGAGTGGCTGACGCGATCTGTCAAGCATGGTGGAGGTAATGTGATGGTCTGGGGTTGCAATGGTGCTGGTAAAGTGGGAGATTTGTATAAGATAAAAGGGATTTTGAATAAGGAAGGCTATCACTCCATTTTGCAACGCCATGGCATACCCTGTGGACAGAGCCTGATTGGAGCAAATTTAATCCTACAACAGGACGATGACCAAAAGCACACCTCCAAATTATGCAACAACTATTTAGGGAAGAAACAGGTGTTATGGAAATTTGGGTTGGATAAATCTATCCCGTGTGTGCTGCGGCCGTTCCCAATAAGACTGAGTATTTTGAGCGCTCGAGAATGAGACTGCACACCATTGTGTCAATAACATTCCATCAATACTGAACTTTATTGTACATACATAGTTTTATAATTGCATATAGAAAGGAGTGGTTAGGGGTGGTTAGTTAATTACCATATTGTCTAGCTCCTCTGTTATTGGTTATCTAAATATATATGGAATATTGTGATTAATGCACATATGATTGCTGATGAAGCAACTAAAATGTAGCTCTCGGCATTTAGGACAAAGTTGAGACATCTGATCAGCACTTAATACATTTGGCACTGTTGATCTGCCATTTCAGCAAGATTCAGCGATATTCTAGACATTACTTCAGGACATCTGGCCTAAGTTCCTGTTTTTGCTTGGAAAACCCCATACAGTTTGTCTGGCTTATATCAGTTTATGTCAGCCATTTTAAGCCATTGATTATAATGTATACATTAGCTGTGGATATATGAGTATATATATTTATAGAGGAGTATGCATGCAAGTGAGATCTATGTGATATATATATATATATTTCTATCACACAGGCAGCTGGTATTCTATCTGTAATGTAGTGGCCAGAGCAGTCACCATATCTCAACCCCTTTGAGCTGTTGTTTGAGCAGTTTGACTGCATGGTATGCAAAAAGTGCTCCTCAAGCCAAACCAAGTAGTGGGAGGGGCTTCTGGATGCATGGGGTGAAGTTTCTCCAGATTACCTCAGCAAATTAACTGCTAGAATGCCAAAGGTCTGCAATGCTGTGATTGCGGCAAAGGGAGCATTCTTTGATGAAAGCAAAGTTTGAAGGAGAAAATTATTATTTCAAATAAAAATCTTTTTTTTGAAGCTTGTCAATGTGTGGACTAAATTTTCAATTCATTTGGCAACTTATTTGATTAGTAAAAGTATGAGTTTTCATGGAAAACACAAAATTGTCTGGGTGACCCTAAACTTTTGAACGGTAGTGTATACTTTATTACCATTTGTGCGACAATTAGTACGATTCCATTCAGGTCCTGGTGACAGAAAAGGAACTAGAGGTTTCTTTCTTTACCTTTCAGGAACTCAACAGTATTGTAAGGAAGAGGAACTTGTTAGAGATGTAAAATTGGGACAGTATATCACAAATGTTATAATTTAGTCAGGCTATTATAATATTTTAGTTCCTTAACATCAGATTTTTCATTCTTTTATGACTTTAGTCTTTAATAATAATTAAATAATACAACTTTTTTTCCATAAAATCTTTAAATAAATAGTGATTTGATATATGAATGCAAGCTGCATAACAATATGTTCTCCAAATTTAATTTCTAGTCACTTATACAGCAGACATAATTGGATTATTACATTTGAATTAATCTGCAATTTTTACTTTCTCTAAACAATTATATCATGTGGGTTTATTCCAGAGATTCTGGTGGCACAATTGAATTAATATTATGCCTATATGTATTGTTCCTTGAAGTAAATGCCCTGTGAAATTAGATCATGTACAGAAGATGGAAAATGTGTGCACTTTCTGTAAGTGTCAAATTTTTCCAAGCAAACACACAGTAATTTGGATCTATGTGGTACAGCCTCAGTTACATAAATTGTGGATACAATAAAATATCAAAAAGAAATAGACTGCCTTGTAGAGGCGAATGAAGACAGAAAGTTAAATTTGCACCTTTAATTTCAGAGATGACTGCTTTACAATTGAGCCATAAAATACGTATTAGGTACTTTCTCAATCTATAAAAAAACAAACAAAGGAGTTATTTTATTGGGAACAAAGAAAGATTGAAGAACATAATACATTTAAAGATCTGTCAGATGTAGGGAATTTTTTTTTACCAGTATCTATTAGTACAAAAAACCTGACTGCTTAAAGAGGTTTTATGGAAACAGGAAAGATAAATAAGTAAAGAAAGAAAATATCACTCTAAGTAAATTATTAAATACCTTTAATAAGCAAATCTCATTTTTTGTCTAGGGAGGTAATAAATAAAGCTGAGTGAAAAAGGCAGGGTAGGCAATAGTGTAAGCAGTCTCTACTTAGCCAAACCTGCCTTTATAGCGCTTTATCTATGTTCACAAGTTGCTTTTCGCTGCTTTATGTCTGCAAGCAAAACCTGATCTCTTGTCAGTATAAAAGCTGCCTATGGAAGGCAAGTTTTGTTGGATTTACTGCCTTTTTTATTACAACTTTTTGTTTTAGTTTAAGGGTCCCAAAATTAAACTTTGCATCCACTTTACAAACATGAACAATACAAGGTATTAGGCCACCAAGATGTATGTGAAACCACAACAAAATTTGTGGAAAAAAAGGGCCATTTGATCACATTATTTAGAGGAAAAACTTTTTATGTCTGAAAAAATAGTGACTGTTCTGAACAAAAAAAAGCTGGATATAAATATAATAATCTTTATTTTTATATAGCGCTAACATATTCCGCAGCGCTTTACAGGTTGCATACATTATCTTTGCTGTCCCCGTTGGGGCTCACAATCTAAATTCCCTATCAGTATGTCTTTGGAATGTGGGAGGAAACCCATGCAAACACAGAGAGAACATACAAACTCTTTGCAGATGTTTGAACCCAGGACTCCAGCGCTGCAAGGCTGCTGTGCTAACCACTGCGCCACCGTGCTGCCCAGTTCAGCTGCGAACTAAGGTTATATGAGCCTGTAAAGTGCACAGAGCGGTAGTCATGGGTGAGAGGCTGCTATTCTCCCACACCCTGGCACATTACAAATAAAGTGTCCAATTTCCCTTGGGCAGTGGGTGTACATAATAATACTCATGGTTTGGCCAGAATCCTACGCTGTCTCCACGATCCCGGATCCAGGAACAGCTGCACATTGAACAGGAGACAAGGAGACACTTAATCCTTTTCAACAGTTTGATTTCACTTAACAGTCCAAACTCCATCTAAGGGTACCGTTTCACAGAGGCACTTTGGTCGCTACGACAGCACGATGTGTGACGCTCCAGCGTCGCTCTATTATCGCTCTAGCATCGTAGAATGCGGTCACACTTCGCAATGCACAGCGCTGGAGCTTAAAATTTCATGACGTATTTGCGATGTTGAAGTTGTACGGGACCCATTACATCGTATACAAAATCGTGCACACCTTTCTTACACGATGCGATCATGCCGCCACAGTGGGACACTTGACGACGAAAGAAAGTTTCAAACGATTTGCTACGACGTACGATTCTCAGCGGGGTCCCGGATCGCAGTAGCATGTCAGACACAGCGAGATTGTAAGTATATCGCTGGAACATCACGGATCGTGCATTCGGTAGCGACCAAAGTGCCACTGTGAGACAGTACCTTTAGTCACAGCACATGTTACAGTCACATTTCTTTCAGCCTGAGTTATCGCTTTCTTGTCTGGAACCCCTGGCACCTGAGTTATTTTTTCCGGCTCCTCGATTCTCATGGGTTCCTAGCTAAGGTCCTAATTTCTTACCCTAATACTTTCTCTATTCTTAGTACATTAACACATTATGAATTGCACAATATTAGTACCTAAAACTGTCTATACAATTGTTCATATTACACCATTCATAAAACCAACATAAATGTGTTCACATTAATGCCTGTGATACACTATGCACTTGAAATACATTTTGAATACACAAATATGCACCCAATTTATTAAAGAGGAAAAAGACCATGATTGCACCTGATTTACTCTTACATTACCCCTAAAACATGGTCGTCCCGACCACACCGTACCTGTAAAACACTAAAACCATTTATATATGCATACCTAAAACATTAAGCAAACATTTTGCACATAAAATTATTACACTTCTCATTTGAGTCTTTTACTTAAACTGGACCTTTGGTCCACAAAGATGATCGCCTGAATACACATGGGCAGAGTCCTTTTCTTCTTCAACCAGGCATGCTCACCAAGTCTTCCGATTGTTACATGGGTTTGCCTGACACAGACCCCACCTCTGTGAGGACCCAACACAGAGTTCCTGTAAAACAGGGATCCCCTGCTGTCCCGAGAACACTGACAGAGTGTCAGAAATGTTTAGAAACACAATTACCTGCAGGCCAACTTACAAGAGTTCTGACAGTCTAAGATCACTGATCAGGTTCAATCTTTTGGTTATCAATTCCCTTTTCCCGCTCCCTCTTTTTTGTGAACCACAGTCCCTTAAAAGTGAAGTGAGCTGCCTAAAAGTTCCTAAGGAAAAATTTATAGAAAAACATTAAGAACTGTTCAAGGAGACAATGAGACAGAGTCCATGCAGCAGTTGCACACAGTCCATAGAGTTACCAGGTTCTCTGGCACTTTAAAGGTTCAGAGTCCTGCAACTTATCAGGGGGTGCACACACAAACTTGGAGGGGGGAAAACACACAAATACTTGGACTTCCTGGCCAACTCTGGAATTTTATTGCTGTTACAGGTCTTCCTGCACTCAGGGAGGCAGATTAGTCCCGTGCATGTACAGTGCAACAAGCAATTATGGCCAACATTTTAGCTCCCGAACGCCATTTTGAAACTTTGTTCTCCTAATGGCTGCTTGTATACTAGGGTCTCCTTGAATTCTCCTCAGTTGACATTGGTGGCCACTCTTGGGTCCTGGCAGGAAATAAATGTACTGCCCATAAATTAGTAGCTTGAAGAAAACTCACCAATCCTCCTCTGGATTCTCTCTCTTAGGAGTACAGAGTTCAGTGGTTTGGGCATGGCCCTTGCCTGGGCCTCTGCTGCTGCCTACTGGACGACCATGCTTTGTATCCTGGGGTGGAGGTGATTACTTGAGGAGCGGCCTGCGGTCGCACGTTTTCCAAATGTCCCACCTGGACATTAGAGTCTGTAGTTTGAGAAATCGACGCCTCACAGGTCCTTAACTGGCAGCTTAGTTAAATATTACTATTATTATTACTTTAATAAATTGGACGTGGTCCCATATCTGTTTGGTGTGTTGGTACCACAGGGAACCACCGTTGACATAGACCTGATGTCCGATCCCAGCTTCCTGGATGAAGCCAAATCCCCAGTGTGAGTTAAAGTATTATATCAGACCATGGGTCATCCTGTTATTTACCACTCCACCCTCGGGAGCTCTAAGTGGAGCCACACCAACTTTTCCATCCTTTTCTTCTCATGGATGAGTCACATAACTCCTTAACCTTGGCATAGTCCAAGGATTTCTCCTCCACATACACCTGTGGCCTTACTATTGGGGACACCTCCTAAAAAAATCACTTTTTTGGGAGGCTGTGAGGCACTTACCATCCTTTGTGCAATCTCAACTTGCTCAATGTTCTCTTTGCTCACCAACAATTTCACCAGTCTGATAAGCCTTGGCTATACTTCTCTTTTGCTCCACCTGTTCCAGGGTGGGGCTTTTTCCTACTCCCCTGCCCATTTATGCGAGAAACCCAGCCCTTTGCAGTGAGTCTACGGAGAACAGGTGAGGTTTCTTTTGCTTCTACCATGAACATCTGGGGCAGGCACTTCTGGCGATGGTGTGTCTTCTCCATGCAGACCATCTCTCAGGCCGAACAGGTTTTTGTGCCATATCGCTTGACAGAAGCCCATGGTGGGCAAAGCATCCTCTTGTTTTCTTGCCTTCATCTGCCATCTTGGGTCCCTCAATAGTCACCATCTTAACTTTTTCAGGGGTCACTCTACTTTCTATGTCTGAGGACTCTGAGTCCTGCCAATTATGCCAAGCTATAAGGTGCACAGTGTGGTAGTTATGGGCAAGGGGCTGCTGTTCTCCCACAACCTTGAACCCCACAAAAAAGGGTGTCCACTTTCCCTTGTTCTTTGGGCGTACATTATAACACGCACAGTTTGGCCCGAAGCCTCTGCTGTCTCCTTAATCCCAGATCCAGGAACAGCCACACATTGAACAGGAGATATTTGATACTTTTCAAACAGTTTGATTTTACTTACCAGTCCAAGCTCCATCTTAGTCACAGCACAGTACGATGTAACATTCAAATTTCTTTCAGTCTGAGTTATCTGTTTCTTGTCTGGCATCTGTGACCCCTGAGATACTCTATCTGGCTCCTCAGCTCTCATGGGTTCCTACTTTCATTTCTGGCATCTATGGATGACCCTCCTTATAATATTATCCTTGCTTTGCCCTTTATGAGAATAGAAGTGCATAAACTACGCTTTCAAAATATTTACTCTCTTAATTTATTTTTGGATTCAGTTAGTCATTCATACAGTTTAATGTGGTTATTGGTATATTAAGGTGGTTTGTACAACTCCAAAAAAGCCTTAAAAAATTTGCCTGGGCTAAATTTCTCATCATACACATGTCTGTGGTCTAGGGTAAATTTCTGTGATATTTAACCCTAATTAAAAACATTCAAATATTTTTCTGTGTTAAATTTCTTGCTCATAAATGTTTCCGTGTTCTGTCGTACATTTCTGTGATATATAACACTAACAAAAAAAGTCAAATTTATCAGCCGTACACTATTCCGTGCTCTGGGGTTAAGATTTTGAAAGTCACTTGACCTGGTACAGTTCACAAAATATTTTTGGTTACAAAATTGACTATTATTGTCATTTATACTGCAGAACCTTTTGTGTGTGAAATTTCATTGGTTTGAAATAAAAAACAAAATTGGCCTGGTAAAGGTGTACACTATAAGTCCAGTTGTTGCCTTCAAGGGTGCATAGATGACCCTGATTTGCACTGTGCAGAACTTTTATGAGTACAGGAGCACCACAACTATACTTTTCTCACAATATCTGAATGAGGCACTATAATTGGAGCCTTTCAGATTGTATGGATGACCCTTTGTGTAATTTTTGTCAGGCTTAGCACTTAATGCATAGCCTTTATGAGTCTAGGAGTGCCACTACATGACAATTTGAACAGACTGTGTATAAAGCTTTCCTTTATGTCTAATCCTTTTACATCACATTTATAGACATTCTTGTTTCCTTCATAAAATACATTGAAATTTCCAATTTTTGACAGAAAATTTCAATTTTGGATTACTTAAATTATTATTTTTTTCTAAAATGTTTTTAAAATTTTGCCTTATATAAAAGTTATTATTCAGGAAAGAATGTTTTTTAACAATTTGTTTCATGGAAACTTCAATTTCGTCGATTTTGAATGTTTTTTTGACAATACTTAAAGTGGAGAAAAAGTGTGAAACCATTGCTCTCAGCAGTGAACTAGGAGTCAGAGATGTTTCCAGGGGTCTACCCCATCCTGTTCTTCTTCCATTCATCATTTTTTAAATCCATTTCAACATTTTCACTGCACCACAGACTACTTTGTAGGGTCTTCCTGAAAAATGCTTGAATTTCCTATTGTCTCCCATTATATAAGTTATTCTAAATGAGCATTCAAGCACTAGGAACTGCTTGGTTCGAGTCTCTAATAATTTTTTTTTTGCCAAAATAATACAAGGACACGGATGCTTGTTAAGAGATTATAAAAATGACTGTAGTGAAAAATTATATTATAGCACTAATCCAACTTTCTATTACTGACATTAATCTGAAATGCTACCTGTCTTACAAGTATATTTTACAGGAGAATGAGTTAGTTAAAAAGAATGAAAAAACAACATTATATAGTGTCTGCTAGACATAATGAAGACATATGTGGTAAATGATAACCAAGCGGCAAAGAAATCTATATACAATATTATTAATATGGACAGTGTAACTCTACTTGTTTGTAGCTTTGCTATAGTGTACATTGTCAAGGAATTTGGAAGGAACTTGTTTGCGCAAAATGAAATACATACATCATCCTAACAAATCACTTCCACCAGATCATGAACTCTGGAACTGTGGTAAGGAAATTAATGGAAACTTATTTCATACTGTATTTCTGTTCTTGTGTTTTCTGACTCAATTATTTTTCTGCAAACAATGCATAGCTCATTTTAAAATTGCTGTGCAGACTTTAGGAGGGCATAATAGAAATAACAGAAATAATTACTTCCACGTTCTTCAACCCATTTTTCCCCCACCAACACCATAATTCCAGAAACACCATTTAGAATTTCAACTTCTCATGAAGTAAATAATCCTACAGTACATCCATTTTCCATAATAAACATCTTAATCCTGTGGTTTATCACTAACATCATCAAACCACATGGCCACTGTGGGGCTCATGAGTGGACTTTGGAGTGGCTTAGTCAAAGTCCTTAAATTAATCGGATTGAGATGATGTGGCATTATGTTAAAAAGGTGGTTCATGTTGAAAACCCTCTAACAGGGCTGAATTATAACAATGTTGCAAAGATGAGTGAGCCAAAATTCTTCCAGAGCATTGTAAAAGAGTCATTAACAGTTATCACAAACGCTTTATTGCAGTTGTTGCTGCTAAGGGTGGCCCATCCAGTTTTTAGGTTTAGGGGGAAGTCACTTTTCACAGAGGACCCTGTAGGTTTGGATTTCGTTTTCACTTAATAAAGAAGACCTTAATTTAAAAACTGCATTTTGTGTTTACTTGTGTTATGTTTATCTAATATTTAACCTTTCTGACATTAGACATGATAATCCATCCATGTGACCTGGGTCTATCTGACAAGGGACGAATTATTACGTCTGCGAGATCGCTGTCATCATACCGCCAAAGAAAAAGAGGAATAAAACACTATAAAAAGATGGATATAAATGAACATGGTACCACTGAAAACGTCATCTTTTTTCACAAAAAACAAGCTGCCATACAGCTCCATCAGCGAAGAAATGAAAAAGTTATAGCTCTCAGAATAAAGCGATGCAAAAATAATTATGTATATACTCGAGTATAAGCCAACCCGAGTATAAGCCGAGACACCTAATTTTGCCACAAAAAACTGGGAAAATTTATTGACTCGAGTGTAAGCCTAGGGTGGGAAATGCAGCAGCTACTGGTAAATTTAAAAAAATAAAAGTAGATACTAATAAATGTAAAATTGATTGAGACATCAGTAGGTTAAGTGTTTTTGAATATCCGTATTGAATCAGGAGTCCCATAAGATGCTCCATACAAAATAAGCCCCATATAATGCTATGGGAGTGGAGTTGCGTCCATATTCATTACTTTAATGAGTGGTACCACATGACCGCTGAACACAGGAAGAGCTGTAGGCACCAGAGACAATCTGAGAAGCAGGAACGTGCAGAAACTGCGCCAAGAGGGTGAGTATCCATGTGTGCATACAGGGTAGAACAGCTTTTGTGCAGATAGCCCAAGAGGAGTGGTGGAACTCCCCAGTATTGTAGACACAAGAGAACAATTAAGGAAACAGGAACACATGGGCTACTTGCACAGTGAACAAGTCTGTATGCACACATGGATTTTTCCTCTCTGAACCCTGTTCACACAGGTTATATACAGATGATCAGGTTTTTAAATACATCAGATAGGGATTGCATACATTAGTTAGGACTGCTCTGATAAGGGTATACCGTGAAGATTGGTAGAGCAGCTTAGTATACATTTTTTGCAAAAAACGTATCAACCAAATACCCTGTTTTTTACATCTTTTACTAGCACTTGCGGATTACTGCAACATTTTTTCAAACTGAGTGTTTTTGGTTTTACTATTCTCTTTTGTGTCTTCAGGTTTCTTGGTGGTGTGTGAACATGATCATACAGACTTGTTCACTGTGCAAGTAGCCCATGTGTTCCTGTTTCCATAATTGTTCTCTTGTGTCTACAAGACTGGGGAGTTCCACCACTCCTCTTGGGCTATCTGCACAAAAGCTGTTCTACCCTGTATGCACACATGGATTTTTCCTCTCTGAACCCTGTTCACACAGGTTATATACAGATGATCAGGTTTTTAAATACATCAGATAGGGATTGCATACATTAGTTAGGACTGCTCTGATAAGGGTATACCGTGAAGATTGGTAGAGCAGCTTAGTATACATTTTTTGCAAAAAACGTATCAACCAAATACCCTGTTTTTTACATCTTTTACTAGCACTTGCGGATTACTGCAACATTTTTTCAAACTGAGTGTTTTTGGTTTTACTATTCTCTTTTGTGTCTTCAAAATAGATTTTATTGTGTAAAAACACCAAAACATAAAAAAGATATGTATGGGGCTTTGCTGCAATCGTACTGACCCGAAGAATAAAACTGCCTTATCAATTTTACCACATACGGAATGGCATAAACTCCGCCTCCTCAAAAAATTCCTAAATTGCTTGTTTTTGTTCATTCTGCCTCCCAAAAATCAGAACAGAGATAGTACCAATAAAAAGTCAACTCGTTCAGCAAAAAAAACAAGCTACCACATGACACTGTGGGTCAAAATATGGATAAATTATAGCTCTCAAAATATGGTGATGCAAAAACAATTTTTGGTATCTCTGTAATTACAGCAACCCGAAGAATAAAGTCGTCTAATCAGTTATACCTCACGAGGAACAGCGTAAAAAGTAAACATAACCAATTCTTCACCTGCTGTTGTTTTTTACATTCTGCTTCCCAAAGATCGCAGTAAGGCTTGGCTCACTTTAACCCTGCGCTCTATGCTGAGCGCTTTTACCAGGGGTCCAGCGTAAATCTCTGAAATACATGATTCAGACAGAACCCTCTATGAAAGATTCACTAAAATGAGGCAGATAGAGGCTCTGTGGATGCTGTCTGACCCTGTGATCCTGTGGTGTCCAACTTTTTAGGGTTGCATAAAAGTGCCATCTGCCACAGTTTTGTGCACTTCTGAATAGGACACTGCTAAACAGAGTCCAGACAGAGTCCAGAGTAACTCTTCTGCCTCATTATAGTGAATGGATCCCATGGGGATTTCATCTGAAACCCCAAAGTAAGTAGTCAGCATAGAACACCAAATAACTGTGATCCAAAATGTTATGTAACATGTTCCCAAGAAAAGCTTAAAAGCTTCAACTCAATCCACAAAAAAAACAAGTACCCACTCAGTTCTGTCATCTGTTAATAGAAATATAGGGGGCTTCCACGTTACTGGTAGTAAAAATGTTCTGGAAAAGCGAAATGACTCTTTCCCCAACAAACAAAATTCAGCAATTTCTGCGCTCTCAAATCCAAATGACCCCTCCCTTCTGAGCGCACAGTGTTCCTAAACCACATATATTGTCCATTATTGGCATTTCTAAAGTGATCAGAGCCTGCCTAACTTACAGTGCATGTCTCCAGAAGCATGGACTAGGCATAACATACTGGTGACTGCAACATACTGGTGACTACAGCGTACTGGTCACTACAATGGCAGTTTGCAATTTTCACTCGGCAACATTCATTGCTGCTTGTTTCTCAAAAATATCCATGGAGTCAAAGTCATCACTACACCTGTAGATAAATTCCCCAAGGGGTATAGTTTCCAAAATGGGGTCATTTGAGATGGTATTCTGCTCTTCTAGCAATTTGGGGCTCTGTGTGAGGAATCCGAAAACTGTTCTAGGAAAATCTGAAATTCAGGGGCAATTAGTGCTCCATTCCTCCCAAGTCTCTCCATATGGCTAAGTAGTACTGTACAGCCACATCAAGTTCGGTAGGAATTGTGGGACAATTTTTGTGCCATTTTTACTAATTTCTTGTGTGAAAATATAAAATCTGGGGCTAAACCAAAAATTTGATGGTAGTTATTTTTTCTTCACTGCCCAATGGTATAAAATTCTATGACACACCTGTGGTGTCAATATGATTACTGCACCCCTAGTTGAATTCATTGAGAGCTGTAGTTTGTAAAATGTGGTCACTTATGGGGAGCTCTGCTGTTCTGGCACCTCATGGGCTTTCCCAGTGGGTAATGCTACCTGCAAATCATAACAGCAAAATCTGGCACTCGTTGCCTTCTGAGCTTTGTATTGTGCCTGAAAAATATTTCCCGATTACATGCATGGTATTGGCGCACTCAGGAGAAAATAGACTTCAATTTGTTGTAAAAAAAAAAAAAAAAGTCCTATTAGCCCTTGGAAAAATTAAAAACTTGGGGCTAAAACAAAATTTTAGTGGTAAAGATGTAATTTATGCTTTCTTCACCGCTCAATCTTATTAAAATCTGTAAGGCATATGTGGTGACAATATGATCACTGCACTACTGGATGAATTCATTGACTAGTGTAGTTTGTAAAATTAGTTCACATACTGTTAGGGTTGGCGGAATGCACCGAGTATATATATGTATAAATAGGTGCGTTCGCAATCCGGGGTCCACCGTGCAGGAGAGGAACCTGCTGGCAAATGGCGGCACTATATGGTGGTATAAGCGAACTCTGTTAACTCCACAGATTCGCTAGAAACAAGATACTGTGCCTTGTTAGCATCACAGGGGAATACAGCTAACTGCTGAGCTGATGACAGTCAGTGGTCATGCACCAGAAAAGCACACAAACACTCCTCACCGGAGGTGCCGGTATTCTAGGGGCTTATTTCAGCCGGGTCTCTGAATACATACATTCAAAACTCCTCACCGGAGGTGCCGGTATTCTAGGGGCTTACTGCAGCCGGGTCCCTGAATACATACATACAGGCGTGACCACAAATAACAAGCTCATGACATGAGGTGATACTAGCGCATGGCCATGCGGCCATGCAAACCTTTTATAGCTGCAGCAGCTTCAGGACCTTCCTAGGGAACCAATGGAAGTTGCTGCAATACCAGAGCAACTTCACGACCTTCCTAGAGGACCAATGGGAGCTACAGCAGTACTAGAGCATGTGACCCCTGACCTACAATGAGACGTCTTACCTTGGGCATGCTCAGTGTGTGCAAAGCAGGACTTAGTTCCAGAAAAGCCTGCTCGCCGCTGACCAGTGCAGGCTACAACAGCAGAGCCTGGAAAGGCAGCAGTAACCCTTTGCACAGTATTGAGTGAGATCCTTCGACTGACGTCTCCACTAAGCAGGCTAAACTGCAGCTGATGTAGAATGGGAGACCACAGCAGACATGGATCGAGATTCCCCCTGTGCAGCGGCGGGACTCGACTCATATCACATATAGGGGTTTCCTGTTGTTCTGGCACTTCAGGGGCTCTGCGAATGTAACATAGCACCCTTAAACAATTCCAGCAAAAAATGAAGTCCAATATGGAGTTTTGCTTTGCTCTGTGCCTCAAAAGTAGTATTCCCTCATATATAGGGTATCTGCATACTCAAGAGAAATTGCACAACCATCTGTATGGTAAAATTTCCCCTGTTACCCTTATAAAAATGTAAAATTTCGGCAGCAAAAAAACATTTTTGTGGGAAAAATGTGATTTTTGAAAATTCAAGGCTCAATATTATTAACTTCTGTGAAGCACCTGGGTGTTCAAGGTGCTCAGCATGCATCTAAGTACATTCTTTGAGGGGTCTAGTTTCGAAAATGGTTTCACTTGTGAAGGTTTTCCACTATTTAGACACATCAGGGGCTCTCCAAATGGGACATGACATCCGCTAATGATTCCAGGAAATTTTACATTCATAAAGTCAAATGACTTTCCTTCCCTTTTGAGTCCTGCCATGCACCAAAACAGTAGTTTTCTCCTTCATATGGGGTATTGACATACTCAGGAGAAATTGCACTACAAATTGTAAGCCTCCCGAGGAAGCAGAGTGATTGCGAAACTCAGCGGTCACCACTCCCACATGGGTAAGCACCTTATGCAACATGGGTTTTAAGCACTTGGCACTTTACTGTATGGCGGTGGCATATGGATCTCCAGGCAGGATGCCACTTTAGATGTACTTGGGGCAACGCCGGAGGTTCCTATGGGCGCTGGGCAGATCGCTATCTATTCTTTCACTTTATGTAAGATGCAGCTGGATTTTTTACAGAGTGATCTGTCTTCTATGATCCATGGTGCTATTTGGTGCTAAAAACATATTTTTATGGTACCGCTTGTGTTTGTTTTTCGTGTCATCACCAATCTATCATGTTATTGTCTTTTTATGGTATATTGCATTTTTCAATAAAGTTATGGATTTTTTATTATATTATGCATAAGAAATTTCTTTTTCTTGGGGCATCATACTCCGCTGTTCTCTATAGGTGATATACAAATTGTAAGGTGCAATTTCTTCTGTTACCCTTATGAAAATGCAATATTTTGTGCTACAAACATATTTATGAGGAAAATAAGATTTTTTTATTTTTACAGCTCAACATTATAAACTTCTATGAAGCACCTGAGGGTTCAATGTGCTCACCACACATCAGTTCCCTCAAGGGTCTAGTTTCCAAAATGGTGTGAATTGTAGTGGATTTTCATTGTTTAGGCACATCGGAGGCTCTCCAAACGTGACATGGCATCCGCCAATTGTTCCAGCAAATTTTGCATTCAACAAGTGAAATGGTGCTCTTTTCCTTCTGAGCTCTGCCATGTGCCAAAACAATGGTTTCCTCCCTCATATGGGGTATCAGCATGCTCAAGAGAAATTACACAATCATTTTGGGGTCAATTTTTCCTGTTACTCTTGTCAAAATAAAAAAATTGGATCTGAATTCATTTTTTTGTGAAAAAAGTAAAATGTTAATTTATTTTAAAAAAAAGTTCCTGTGAAGCACCTAAAGGATTCAAAAACTTCTTGAATGTGCTTTTGAGTGCCTTGAGGGGTGCTGGTTTTAGAATGGTGTCAATTATGGGTATCTTTTATCATATAGACCCCTCAAAGTGAATTCAAATGTGATGTGGTCCCTAAAAATTGGTTTTGTAAATTTTGTGGGAAAAATGAAAAATCGCTGGGCAACTTTTAACCCCTATAAATTCCTAACAAAAAAAATGGTTCCAAAATTGTGCTGATGTAAAGTAGACATGTGAAAACTATTATTTATTAACTATTTTGTGTGACATATCCCTGCGATTTTAAGGGCATGAAAATTCAAAGTTGTAAAATTGCAATATTTTTGCCAAATTTACATTTTTTTCACAAATAAATGCAAATCATACCAAAGAAATTTTACCACTATCATGAAGTATAATATGTCATGAAAAAACTTTCTCAATATAACCAGCATCCGTTGAAGCGTTCCAGAGTTATTACCTCATAAAGTGACAGTGGTCAGAATTGCAAAATTTGGCCCTCTCATTAATGTGCAAACCACCCTCGGGGGTAAAGAGTTAAATTTGTTTGGTGATCTGATACATTTAAGTGTGACAATCATGCAAATAAACAGGAAATCAGGAAGAGGACAAAAAACTTTTTCATTCCACTCTATGTGGGGGCCAATATACTGTCTGGAGGGAAAAGTGGGGGCCACTATAATGTCTGGAGAGTGGTGAAGGAGCCATTACATTGAGGTGAGTAATTCCGCCTCTGATGCTGCCTGGTATAATTTTGCGCATGCGCACGCATAGTCACGACTCATGTTGGGACATTATAATTTCATAACCTCATGGGGATTCAGTTAGTGATGTATCTTGAAGCTCATGGACCCCAGTGCAAAAGCTTCAATTAGGCCCCCAATTATTGCTTGTCCTTAATAATATTGGACTTTTTATCAGCTAAAGGGACTTTTGGGCCCCTTATGCTCCAGGGCCCGGGTGCAACTGCAACCCCTAAACTTATTGTAGTTATGCCCCTGGATTGTGTGATCATGATGAAAATCAGAAGATGTGATGAAAACCAGAAGGGTGATGATGAAAAGCAAAGGGGTCAGAAATGTGAGCTGTTTGCAATTTTTATCTGAGGTTTGGAGAGACCCACAAAATAACAAGGGAAGACAATTTAGTGGAATAACTTTTCTGCAATTTGAATTTCCCAGGAAAATGTGCAAACTTGTGAAGTAAGGAGATGTAGAATTTTGCCTGATCCACTCATCTCTGGTGTTAGGAGTCAAGCTCCTGCCTCTGCACGGGGGGAATCTCAGGCCATCTCTGCTGCAGTCTCCCATTCTTCTTCTGCCGCAGTGGAGCCTGCTCAGTGGAGACATTGGTCCTAGTGTCTTGCTTAGTCTCACTCTGTGCAAAGGGTTACTGCTGCTTTTCCATCTTCTGCCATTGAGGCCAATGCTGGGCAGCGGCAAGCAGACACTTTTGGGACTAAGTCCTGCTTTTCCTCTTCTGAGCATGCCCAGGGCAAGATCTCCCATTGGAGATCAAGGGTCACATGCTCAGATACTGCAGCAGATTCCATTGGTCCTCCAGGAAGGTCCTGAAGGTGCTCAACTTCTGTGGCAGCCTCCCATTGGTCATTCTGGGAAGGTGCTGTACATGCTGCAGCTATAAAAGGTTTGCATGATCGCATGGCCATGCGCTAGTGTACATTTGTAATCGTGTGTGTGTTGATGAGTGCAAGTCGTTCCTTAAAAAAACCCATCCCTTGTGTATGACTGTTCGCATAAGGTGTATGGTTGTTATCTAGCACCCGGCTGAACTCACAGTGTTAACACACGAAACAGCATCTACTGCTGTGACCGCCAGTACGGCGCCATGCGTCATTAGAGCGCTTTTTTAGACCAAGTCTGGGTGGTTAGTGGCGTCCGTCAGTACGGTACAGCTCACACTCTCGTGCTCATAATTATTATTTCAGTTTGCCTCTTACACCCAGTAGTGGTGCCGAGCGCAAGTAGTCTAGACTGACTCAAATCCCAAGTCTTGGGACTGAGTTCGGTGACTCTTTGCTTGCGCTCTTTTGTGCAGTACCGTGGCCCTGTGACTTAACAGGGTTCGCTTCTACCGCCATATAGCACTGCCATTTACTAGCAGCAGGTTCTCACCTGCACGGTGGACCCCGGACTGTGAATGCACCTAATAACATCTTACTTTTTACTCGGTGCATTCCGCCAGTCCTAACAGAACACTATCGCCAAGGTCTGGCTAGTAAATGGCGGACAATCAGCGTCTACAGCGGTACATCCAGCAGCTGCAGGGTAGGTTGGCGGCTCTAGAGCGTACAACTTCAGCTGTGGATGTCACTGCAGTCACTGTTCAGGCTGCAACTGCAGCTGCAGCCAGTTTGTCCCCTGCGACCCCTGCTCTGACTATTTCCCATCTCCCTCTTCCAGACAAGTTTGCTGGTGACAGTAAGCTATGTTGGGGATTCGTGAGCCAGGGCTCCATACATCTTGAGCTCCTGGCTGCATGTTTTCCTACGGAACGGGTGAAAGTGGGATTTATTTTATCTATTTTGTCGGGCAGGGCATTGGAGTGGGCAACGCCGCTTTGGGAGCGTGATGATCGTGTGGTGCAGAGTGCTCCTCTCTTCTTGGACGCTCTGAGGTAGATCTTTTTGGAACCCGTGTCACCCACAATACCGTGCTCCTATTGTTGGCAATAACTCAGGGTACGTCCATGGTCAGCCAGTTTGCCATCCTATTCCAGACTCTAGCCTCTGAGCTAGAATGGCCAGATAAAGTTCTTATTCCGGTGTTCTGGAGAGGACTGGCAGACCATGTGAGGGGCGCCTTGGCCACCAGGGAGAATCCCGCCACACTGGAGGAGCTCATTTCTATATCTTCCCGCATCGACCTCCATTTTAACGAGCGGAGGTTATAGCGGAAACAGTGTAGGCAGAGGTTTTGGGTGGCTCCCACCTTCGCAAGACCTCTAGAATCTCATGTTCTGGCGTCCGACTCCCATGAGGCCATGGAGGTCTCTCGAGCGGGACCTACGTCTCAGACCGCTTGAGTACCCATGGTTTGTAGAAATTGCCAACAACAAGGACATTATGCAAATAAATGTCCACAGCGGTCGGGAAAACGATCAAGTCTAGTAACCACTGGAGGAGGTTCACTAGACACAGCAGCATTTTCCTCCAAGCTGTCCTTCAATGGGACAATAATCTTTGGCTCATCATCTCTAACAGTCGAGCTTTGTGTGGATTAAGGAGCAGAAGGAAGTTTCATGTCCTCTGCTTTTGCTCTGCGTCCCGAAATACCTCTGGTGATGCTCGCCAAACCGGTAACTGTTAGAGTAGTGAATGGGTTGACACTTCCATTACATATCACACACCAGACTGTCCCTTTCACGTTGTCCATGTCCTCTTCCCACCAGGATATTATTTTCCTTCTTGTCCTTCCCGAGGGAATAGATGAGATTCTGCTGGGAATACCCTGGCTCCGTTTCTACTCCCCACATACTGAGTGGACCTCTGGGAGGATATTGGGTTGGAGTGAGTCTTGTAAGGGCAGATGTGTGAGAGAGTGCGTACAGGTTTCCACTACCGAGATACCCGCAGAACTTTCTTCCCTTCCCAAGTGCTATTGGAGCTATGCAGACGTCTTTTCCAAAAAGGCTGCAGAGACCCTTCCGCCTCACCGCCCCTATGACTGTCCTATTGATCTTATGCCTGGAGCTGAACCTCCTCGGGGACGGGTCTATCCCCTCTCTCTCCCTGAGATGGAGGCTATGTCTCAATACATCCAGGAGAATTTGGCAAGAGGGTTCATAGGAAGTCAGTGTCACCTGCATGAGCAGGGTTCTTCTTCATGCAGAAGAATGGAGAGTTACATCCATGCATCGATTACAGGGGTCTTAATGCCATCACTGTTAAGAATAAGTACATGTTGCCCCTGATTTCTGAGCTCTTTGACAGGCTAAAGGGAGCATGGGTATTCATCAAATTAGATCAGCGGGGTGCTTATAACCTGATTCGCATCCGTGAGGGGGATGAATGGAAGACGGCTTTTAATACCAGGGATGGGCACTATGAGTATCTGGTGATGACCTTTGGGCTCTGTAATGCCCCAGCCATTTTCCAAGACTTTGTCAATGATATCTTCAGAGATATGCTCTCCACCACGGTCGCAGTCTATCTGGATGATATTCTAATCTTTTCTCCAGATATTGACTCCCACCGGAGAGATGTTGACAGAGTCTTCGACCTCTTACGGGCAGGTTCCCTCTAAGCAAAGTTAGAGAAGTGCGTGTTTGAGCAGGAGTCTTTACCTTTCCTGGGCTATATCATCTCCGCCCAGGGATTGGCTATTGATCCTGCCAAACTACAGGCTGTGATGGACTGGCAAGAACCCCATTCTATTAAAGCGGTGCAGCGCTTTATGGGGTTCATAAATTACTATCGCCAGTTCATTCCCCACTTCTCAACTTTGGTAGCTCCCTTGGTAGCCCTCACCAAGAAAGGAGCAAATCGCAAATTGTGGTCTGAAGAGGTCTCCAAGGCCTTCACTTCTATTAAGTCTCATTTTGCTAGCACTCCCATCCTACTTCATCCCGATGTTGATAAACCATTCATAATGGAGGTGGATGCCTCATCCGTTGGTGCTGGAGCAGTCCTCTTCCAAAAGGATGCTCAAGGTCGGAAGGATCCGTGCTTCTTTTTCTCCAAGACCTTCACACCAGCGGAGAGGAATTATTCCATCGGGGATAGGGAGTTGCTAGCAATGAAGTTGGCCTTCTCGGAGAGGAGACATCTTTTGGAGGGAGCTCGCTTTCCCTTCCAAGTCTTCACGGACTGTTGTGAATTCTGCTTTTGGGCTCCCTCCGGTAATTGTAGGTGGTAATGCAGTTATCACTGGGCTTCAGTCCTGGACAGGTGTATCTGCTGATTGCAATTCTGACTGGGGTATTTAGGTTTGCAGGACTCATTAGTCCTTGCCAGTTGTCAATGTTTCTTGGGAAGTGTTGGATCTCTGTCTGGCTTCTCCTGCTTTGCTGCCAATTCAGCAAAGATAAGTGTCTGTTTCTTTTTCTATGGCACACAAGCTGTGTGCTTGTTTTTTGATTGTATTCCTGCTCTGAGTTTAGTAGTCTCTGGAGTTGCAGATATACGTTCCACGTCTTTAGTTAGATGGAGGAATTTTTTGTATAATCTGCTGTGGATATTTTTGGAAGGGTTTTAATACTGACCGCACAGAACTCTGTCCTATCCTTTCCTATTTTAGCTAGAGTGGTGCTAAATCCTGTTTTCTGATTGTGTGTGTCTTTCCTCTCCTACTCACAGCCAATATTTGTGGGGGGCTGCCTATCCTTTGGGGTTCTGCTCTGAGGCAAGGTAGTATTCATATTTCCATCTTTAGGGGTATTTAGTCCTCCGGCTGTGACGAGGTGTCTAGGGCTTGTTAGGTACACCCCACAGCTACTTCTAGTTGCGGTGTTAAGATCAGGATTTGCGGTCAGTATAGTTACCACCTACTCCAGTGAAAGTTTTCATGCTGCTCCAAGGTCACCGGATCATAACAACGGACCACAAAAATTTGGTTTATTTACGAACAGCCCACCGGCTAAATTCTCGTCAGGCCAGATGGTCCCTGTTCTTCTCCCAGTTCCACTTCACTCTCCATTATCTTGCTGGGGAGAAGAACATTCATGCTGATGCCCTCACTCACTTGAGGAGGAAGGGGAGCCTCGGCTTATTGTCCCTTCTGAGAGCCTGAGAACCATAACTCTGGTTTCGCTAGAGTCTGTGCCTCCGGGCAAGACTTTTGTACCCATTAATTTGTGACTGGAGGTTCTCTTTTCGGCTCATTCTTCCAGAGTGGGTGGACACTTTGGGGCAAAGAGGACATCTGAGCTGCTGGCGAGAAGGTACTGGTGGCCACATATGGTCCATGACATCGGAGACTATATTCGAGCATGTGTCTCCTGCGCCAAAAGTAAGTCTTCTCGACAATGGCCAGCTGGGTTATCATATCCCCTGCCGGTGGAAGACAGGCCCTGGGAGATGGTCGGGATGGACTTTGTGGTGGGTTTGCCCAAGTCTCGTGGCTGTACCATTATTTGGGTTATCACCGATCATTTTTCTAAAATGGTGCACTTGGTGCCGCTTCCACGGCTACCTTCTGCACGGGCCTTGGCAGCGTTGTTTATTTAACACATCCTCCGCCTACACGGTATGCTGGACAAAATTGTCAGTGACCTGGGTTCCCAGTTTGCATCTTGGTTCTGGAGAGAGCTTTGTCATCTTCTCAGCATTGAGTTAAATCTCTCTTCTGCATATCATCCCGAGACGAATGGGTTGGTAGAGAGGGCCAACCAGACCTTGGTCACATATCTGCGACATTTTGTCTCAGCCAGGCGGGATGACTGGGCATCTTTGCTATCATGGGTGGAGTTTGCGCTGAACAATGCTGTAGCCAACTCCACTGGACAGACTCCATTCCTCCTTAACTATGGTCAGCATCCGCGGGTACCTGTGCCTATGCCCGTGTCTTCCGCCGATTCCAGGGTGGCAGACTGGGCTGTAGAGGCACGGGACATTTGGGACCGCAGTCAGGATGCCATTTGGGCCTCCAAGGAGAGAATGAGGTCCTCCACCGATGCACATCGGCGCCCCGCTACGACCTTTGCTCCTGGCGATTTAGTGTGTCTCTCTGCCCATAACATCAGGCTGCGAGTTGAGTCCACTATGTTTGCACCTCGCAACTTGGGCCCTTTCAAGGTCCTTGAACGGTAACCCTGTGATCTACCGTTTAGCCTTTCCTTCACGCCTGGGTATCACCAACACCTTTCATGTGTCCCTCTTGAAGCCCGTATGCATGCCCGGTATTCCGAGTCATCTGCCGGGACATCGGGTTCGTCTACGGATGATTACGAGGTGAATGCTATTTTGGGGTGCAAGGTGGTACATGGCAAAAAAATTTATTTGATGGACTGGAAGGGTTGTGGTCCTGAGGACAGGTCCTGGGAGCCTGTTGAGCACATTCGGGCTCCGCAGCTCATTGCTGCCTTCGAGCGCGGTGAGCCCATGTTAGGGTTCGAGTTCCCACCTCTGCACAGGGGGAATCTCGGGCCATCTCCGCTGCGGTCTCCCATTCTTTTTCTGCCGCAGTAGAACCTGCTCAGCAGAGATGTCGGTCCCAGCGTCTGCTGCTTTTCCAGCTTCTGCCATTGAGGCCAATGGTGGGCAGCGGCAAGCAGATGCTTTTGGGACTAAGCCCTGCTTTTCCCAATTCTGAGCATGCCCAGGGCAAAATCTCCCATTGGAGATCAAGGGTCACATGCTCAGATACTGCAGCAGATTCCATTGGCCCTCCAGGAAGGTCCTGAAAATGCTCAACTTCTGTGGCAGCCTCCCATTGGTCCTTCTGGGAAGGTCCTGTACATGCTGCAGCTATAAAAGGTTCGCATAAGCGCATGGCCATGCGCTAGTGTACATTTGTAATCGTGTGTGTGTTGATGAGTGCAAGTCGTTCCTTAAAAAACCCATCCCTTGTGTATGACTGTTCGCGTAAGGTGTATGGCTGTTATCTAGTACCCGGCTGAACTCACAGCGTTAACACACGAAACAGCATCTCTACTGCTGTGACCGACACTCACCATTGGAGCGCTTCTTTAGCTTCTTTAGTCCAAGTCTGGGTGGTTAGTGGCGTCCGCCAGTACGGCACAGCTCGCAATCTCGTGCTCATAATTATTATTTCAGTTTACCTTTTACACCCAGTTGCGGTGCCGAGCGCAAGTAGTCTAGACTGAATCAAATCCCGAGTATTGGGACTTTGTTTGGTGACTCTTTGCTTGTGCTCTATTGTGCGGTACCGGGGCCCTGTGACTTAACAGGGTTCGCTTCTACCGCCATATAGCACTGCCATTTATTAGCAGCAGGTTCTCACCTGCACTGTGGACCCCGGACTGTGAACGCACCTAATAACATCTTACTTTTTACTCGGTGTGTTCCGCCAGTCCTAACATCTGGTAGGGCCTAAATATTCAAAGTTTCTCATACTATATGATGTAATTATTTTTTAATTCTTGGCTTTGTAAGCTTACAGCAGGCCTAATTAATACCAGGCTATTTTGAACACATCTACCCAACTTATAGATAGATGTATGCATTGGCATGCCTGCAAATTTAAGACTGCTATAGAAAATAAACTTTTCAGAATATAAGATTTTCTTAAGGAAAAAAAATAGGGATGAGCGAACATGAACTGTAAGGTTCGTGGTTTGTACCGGACACCAAGTGTCTGTTACCGAAATAAAGATACAGACTTTTTACTGAATTTCTGGGTTAGTGTTCAGATTTGGATGCCGAATAAAATTTGTTGAAAGGCTGCAGCACAGCCAATCAACAAGCTTTTAAGATGTGGGCACTTCCGGAGCTATCACTGGGATTGGCCAGTGCACTTCGTGACCCGGCCTGTATAAATGCTGGATTACGGGCGCCACCACCATTCTGCTCTTCTTAGTGTAGGGAAAGGAATCAACTGGATTGAGGAATAGTAGTAGACTTTCTGTGTGTGCACATGGTAAAAAAGCCTCTGTGTGTGTACACTCTTTCTGTCTCAGTGGGAGTACTGTGCCAAAAAAGCCGCTGTGTGTAGTCTGCACCATATCTATGGGAGCATCTGTGTGTACTCTGGACCTTTATCTGTGGGAGTGCTGTGCCAAAAAGCCTTTGCAAGCACTCTGCACCTCTGACCATGTGAGTACTGTACCAAAAAGCCACTGTGTGTACTCTGTACTTATATCCGTGGGAGTACTATGTCAAAAAGTGACGGTGTGTAATCTGTACCGATATCTGTGGGAGTACTATGCCACAAAGCCTCTGTTTGTACTCTGTATCCCGCCTGTGGGAGTACTGTGCAAAAAGGTGCTCTGTGTGCTCTGAATCCATATCTGTGGAAGTACTGTGCCAAACAGTTGCTGTGTGTACTATGTGCCTCCGCAACGAACGGACGAACCAACAAGGTTGAACTCCAACTTGCATATGCTGGAAAGACTGCAATCAGCAGCAAGCAAGAATAATTTTAGCTGAAGCAAGCATGGCTGGCTCGCGCTGCAGAATCAAACCCCTTCACCACCAATTAGTGGGCCTTCATGCGGATTGTGTGTGCGGTGTTGCACTGCTATGAGTACTCAGCAATATGATTACCTCTGTTGATGTCATCATCAGTGTTACTATTAGTGATGGGCGAGCACTAAAATGCTTGGGTGCTTGTTGCTCGAGTCGAGCAAATTGGAATGCTCAGGTGCTCGACCCAAGTAAAGAGCCCAATGTAAGTCTATGAGAAATTCTAGCATTTTTCCAACGGTCCCCCCGGTGGTCTGCAGAGGGCCTAGAAATTGCAGAAATCTATGGGAACAGTGCTCAAATGACATGGGAATAGCATGGAGAAAACCCCTGGAAGCATTTCTAACTCCCAGGTCACTGCTGCGAAAAATGTTGTCAGTCTTAAGCCACTTTTATGGCTTAAAAACATACAAAAATGAAACCAAAATGGATTTTGCTGGGAAAGATGTTAAGGAGCATCATTTCCAGGGTAATGACTTGTATATAAGGCAAAATGAATAACCAAAAACAAAAATTCTCCTCCACACCTTGGGCTATGTTCACACGTAGTGTTTTTTATGTGTTTTTGAAAACTTTAGCATTACTTTCAACCAAGACAAATGTATTCCCCGGGAAATGTAATTCTAACATTTTACAACCTTATCTGTCCATGTGGTGTGTGACACATCATCAGACACATCCTGTTTTATTTATGAAGAAGGGACTCTGAAAGTCACAAAGCCTATTTTTATAGGGCTATAAGGTAGCCATTCCAATTCTCAAAGGGCCAGCAGTCAGCCCTCACTATTCTTAGAGAGCCATCAGCCAGCTATGCTTTGTTGTTCCCATTATTAAACAGTGGGTCTCCTATACTGTTATTGTGCATGCAGTGAGTCACAGCGCTGCCCAAAACTTGGACGCACCCCAATACCCCTTTGAAGAGATGTACAGGAGGGCCTCCTGAAAACAATGCTCCCGTTATTGGGAAGTAAGTCTCTCATACTATTTGCCTATGCAGTGAATGCAAGAGCTGCCAAAAATTTGGATGCACCATAATACCCCTTTGAAGAGACGTACAGCAGGGCCCCCTAAAAACAATGTTCATTTTATTATGATGTGGTTCTCCCATACTGTTTGCCTATGAAGTGAATGCAAGGCCTGCCCAAAATTTAAACGCACCCCAACACCCCTTTGGTACAAGAGGTGTTCCTGCAAACAATGTTCCCATTATTAGGAAGTGGGGCTCCCATAGTGTTTGCATATGCAGTGAATGTAAGGGCTGCTAAAAATTTGGAGGCACTCCAAAGTCCCTTTGAAGAGACGTAGAGGAGTGCCTTAAGAAAAAATGTTCCCATTATTAGGAAGTGGGTCTCACATAGTGTTTACCTATGCAGTGAATGCAAGGGCTGCCAAAAATTTTGGAGGCACACCAATGCCTTTTAGAATAGATATGGAGGAGGGCCTCATAAAAAAATTCCCATGAGAAAGGAGTGGGTCTCCTATACTTGTAATGCCCATGCACTAATTGTATGGACTCACAAACATTTACCCCCCTTGGGATGACACATGAACATACTGTATAACCATTATTTTTTACGGGCATCATAAACACCATTTAAAAAAATTAGGTGGGTGTTGCATCATGGACCACGGTTACCCTGGTGATATGGTGATGGAGGATGAGGATGAGGAGTGGGAGGAGGACAACAGCAAATAGCCAAAATCAGGAAGCGTATACCAATGTGTGGGTGTGAAGAGATGCATGGGAATAGACCTCCCCAAAAAAAACCACTGGATTTGAGTTTATGTTATGCTGCTATCATTTGCTTATCATTTAGTGGTGTTGAGAAGTCTGGTCCAATCCAGCCCTTGTTCATTTTTATAAGAGTCAGCCTGTCAGCATTTTCAGTTGACAGGCGGATGCACTGATCAGTTATAATTCCACCAGCGGCACTAAAAACCTGCTCTTACAAAACGCTAGTGGCAGGGCAGGCAAGGACCTCCAAGGAGTATAGAGCCCGTTCATGCCACGTGTCCAACTTGGATACCCAATAATTATAAGACGCAGAGGAATCATGGAGGACATTGGTTCGGTCAGCAAGGTAATCCGTCAGCATCTTCTAAAACTTTGCACTCCTAGTGATAGTAACCCATGCCTCAGGGCCTGTGCGATGGGAGGGTCTAAGAAAAATCTCCCAGAATTTTGCCAGTGTTCCCCTGCCTCTGATGGATTGGAGATGTGTCTCTCTCACCTGTACTCCTTGGTTGTCCAACAAACTGTGACCTCTACCTCCAGTGTTTTCAAATGGGAATTTTTTTAATAATTCCACAACAAGGGCCCTCTGCTAATGCCCCATTTTAGTAGACCTGTATGCCTCTGGATTAAGAGATAGAAAGTTCTCCATGTAGCGTGGGTCACCAACCAGTAGTTACTGTCACCCAAAATTTGGAGAGAGTGAGGGTCACGGGAAAGACAGCGTAACATAAAATCAGCCATGTGTGCCAGACTGCTAACAGGCAAGACTTCCATGTCCTCACCAAGAGGATGACTGACCATGCTCTTCTCCTCCTTCTACTCCTCCCTGTCCTCAGGTCATCCACGCTGAACAGATGGTATGAAAGTTGTGTAGGTAGTACCATCTATAGCGCATGAAACTAGCTCGTGTTCTTCCTACTCCTCCTCCTCTTCATCATTATCACCCAATCCACGTTGGGATGAGAGGAGGCTGGGCTGTGTGTAATTACCCTGTATGGTTCCTCGCTCCATTTCATCGTGCTCCGCCTGCAATGCATCATCTTTTATTGTGAGTAGAGAGCATTTCAGAACACAGAGAAGTGGAATGGTAGTGCTTAGGGTTGAGCGAAACGGGTCGTTCATTTTCAAAAGTCGCCGACTTTTGGCAAAGTCGGGTTTCATGAAACCCGATCCGACCCCTGTGCGGGGTCGGCCATGTGGTACGCGACTTTTGCGCCAAAGTCGCGTTTCAATGACGCGAAAAGCGCCATTTCTCAGCCAATGAAGGTAAACGCAGAGTGTGGGCAGCGTGATGACATAGGTCCTGGTCCCCACCATCTTAGAGAAGGGCATTGCAGTGATTGGCTTGCTGTCTGCGGCGTCACAGGGGCTATAAAGGGGCGTTCCCGCCGACCGCCATGTTACTGCTGCTGATCTGAGCTTAGGGAGAGGTTGCTGCCGCTTCGTCAGAAGCAGGGATAGCGTTAGGCAGGGTCCATTAACCACCAAACCGCTTGTGCTGTAGCGATTTCCACTGCCCAACACCACTTTCGGTGTGCAGGGACAGTGGAAGCTACATTTTTTTTTTTTCCTCAGCGCTGTAGCTCATTGGGCTGCCCTAGAAGGCTCCCTGATAGCTGCATTGCTGTGTGTACGCCGCTGTGCAAACCAACTGCTTTTTTCAAAGCACAAATCCTCTTGTTCCTTCCTTTCTGTGCAGCTATCTTTTTTGTTTGTCCACACTTTTTATTTAATTTGTGCATCAGTCCACTCCTTATTGCTGCCTGCCATACCTGGCTGAGATTACTGCAGGGAGATAGTAATTGTTGGACACTCCCTGTTTTTTTTTTTTTTTTTTTGTGGGAGATTAAGATTGACATTTCTGCTAGAGTGCCATCCCTGTGTGTGCCATCTCTCACTCAGTGGGCCATAGAAAGCCTATTTATTTTTTTGCTTGATTTGGGTTATACAATCTACCTGTAAAAATCACTACATCAATCAGTGGGAGAAAAATATTGGCCTCAGGGCTTGTGTGCCACTCTTGACTCCTGTGTGTGCCATCTCTCAGTCAGTGGGCCATAGAAAGCCTATTTATTTTTTTGCTTGATTTGGGTTCTAAAATCTACCTGAAAAAATCACTACATCAATCAGTGGGAGAAAAATATTGGCCTCAGGGCTTGTGTGCCACTCCTGACTCCTGTGTGCATCATCACTCACTCAGTGGGCCATAGAAAGCCCTTTTTTTTTTTTTGCTTTATTTGGTTTCTAAATTCAACCTGAAAAAATCAATAAATCAATCAGTGGGAGATTAACATTGGCCTTTGGGCTTGTGTGCCAGTCCTAAGCATGCCATCTCTCTCTCTCAGATAGTGGGCCATAGAAAGCCTATTTATTATTTTTTTTATTGGGTTTATAAATTTTCCCTGGAACAAAAAAAAAAAAAGTGGGAGATTAATATTGGCCTCTGGGCTTGTGTGCCAGTCCTGAGCGTGCCATCTCTCTCACAAATAGTGGGCCATAGAAAGCCTATTTATTTTTTTGCTTGATTTGGGTTCTAAAATCTACCTGAAAAAATCACTACATCAATCAGTGGGAGAAAAATATTGGCCTCAGGGCTTGTGTGCCACTCCTGACTCCTGTGTGCATCATCACTCACTCAGTGGGCCATAGAAAGCCCATTTTTTTTTTTTTGCTTTATTTGGGTTCTAAATTCTACCTGAAAAAATCAATAAATCAATCAGTGGGAGATTAATATTGGCCTTTGGGCTTGTGTGCCAGTCCTAAGCGTGCCATCTCTCTCTCTCAGATAGTGGGCCATAGAAAGCCTATTTATTATTTTTTTTATTGGGTTTATAAATTTTCCCTGGAACAAAAAAAAAAAAAGTGGGAGATTAATATTGGCCTCTGGGCTTGTGTGCCAGTCCTGAGCGTGCCATCTCTCTCACAAATAGTGGGCCATAGAAAGCCAATTTATTTATTTTTTTTTGGTTTTATAAATTCTCCCTGAAAAAAAAAAGGGAGATTAATATTGGCCTTTGGGCTTGTGTACCAGTCCTAAGCGTGCCATCTCTCTCTCTCAGATAGTGGGCCATAGAAAGCCTATTTATTATTTTTTTTATTGGGTTTATAAATTTTCCCTGGAACAAAAAAAAAAGTGGGAGATTAATATTGGCCTCTGGGCTTGTGTGCCAGTCCTAAGCGTGCCATCTCTCTCTCTCAGATAGTGGGACATAGAAAGCCTATTTATTTATTTTTTATTGGGTTTATAAATTTTCCCTGAAAAAAAATAAAAAGTGGGAGATTAATATTGGCCTCTGGGCTTGTGTGCCAGTCCTGAGCGTGCCATCTCTCTCACAAATAGTGGGCCATAGAAAGCCTATTTATGTTTTTGGTTGATTTGGGTTCTAAATTCTACCTGAAAAAATCAATAAATCAATCAGTGGGAGATAAATATTGGCCTCTGGGCTTGTGTGCCACTCCTGACTCCTGTGTGCGTCATCTCTCACTCAGTGGGCCATAGAAAGCCTTTTTTTGTTTTATTTGTTTTCTAAATTCTCCCTGAAAAAATCATTTTATTTTATTTGGTTTCTAAATTCTTCCTGAAAAAATCATTTTATTCTATTATTTTTTTTTCCTAAAGTCTCCCTGAAAAAAAAACAAAAAACAAATCAGTGGGAGATTAATATTGCCCTTTCTGCTTGTGTGCCAGTCTTGACTCCTGGGTGTGCCATCTCTCTCTCTCTCCAATTGTGGGCCATAGAAAGCCTATTATTTTTTTAGCTTGATTTGGGTTCCAAAATCTACCTGAAAAAATCACTACATCAATCAGTGGGAGATAAATATTGGCCTCTGGGCTTGTGTGCCACTCCTGACTCCTGTGTGCGTCATCTCTCACTCAGTGGGCCATAGAAAGCCTTTTTTTGTTTTATTTGTTTTCTAAATTCTCCCTGAAAAAATCATTTTATTTTATTTGGTTTCTAAATTCTTCCTGAAAAAATCATTTTATTCTATTATTTTTTTTTCCTAAAGTCTCCCTGAAAAAAAAAAAAAAAAAATCAGTGGGAGATTAATATTGCCCTTTCTGCTTGTGTGCCAGTCTTGACTCCTGGGTGTGCCATCTCTCTCTCTCTCTCCAATTGTGGGCCATAGAAAGCCTATTATTTTTTTAGCTTGATTTGGGTTCCAAAATCTACCTGAAAAAATCACTACATCAATCAGTGGGAGATAAATATTGGCCTCTGGGCTTGTGTGCCACTCCTGACTCCTGTGTGCGTCATATCTCACTCAGTGGGCCATAGAAAGCCTTTTTTTGTTTTATTTGTTTTCTAAATTCTCCCTGAAAAAATCATTTTATTTTATTTGGTTTCTAAATTCTTCCTGAAAAAATCATTTTATTCTATTATTTTTTTTTCCTAAAGTCTCCCTGAAAAAAAAAAAAATCAAATCAGTGGGAGATTAATATTTACATTTGTGCTTCAGTGACAGTCCTGCGTGTGTGGCATCTCTCTCATTTGTTGCCACCAACAACAGAGTGTGTAACATTGAGCCTGATTTTCGTTGTGGTCTCACTCACCTGTAAAGGGGTAGCTAAATCATACTGAAGTTATAGCTCACTGTGTAAGTTGTGTGACAGCAACAAATACCGTTAGTTTGTTTACGTTTTTAAAACAATGAGGAAGTCTGGTGGAAGAGGTCGTGGCCGGGGGCGTTCATTGTCAGCTGGTAATGAGGGTAGTGGTAGTGGTGGAGCATCAGCTGGTCGTGGGAAAAAAAATATTGCACCTAAGTCTGGAGCTGTGGAGCCAGGTTCGTCGTCTGGCTACACAAGGCCTCGAACGCTCCCTTTTCCGGGAGTAGGAAAACCGCTTTTAAAGCCGGAGCAGCAAGAGCAAGTTTTGGCTTATCTTGCTGACTCAGCCTCTAGCTCTTTTGCCTCCTCTCGTGAAACTGGTAAATGTCAAAGCAGCGCGTCGTTAGTGGATGTTCACGGTCAGGGACAAGTCGCTTCCTTGTCCTCTTCAGCAAAAACAACAACAGAGAAGAATGCAGCAGGCGACACAACGGGTTACTCCATGGAGCTCTTTACACATACCGTCCCTGGCTTAGAAAGTGAAGCAGTTAACAGTCCATGCCCATTACAAGTTGAATCTGACATGGAGTGCACTGATGCACAGCCACAGCCAGACTACTATGCTGGTCCTTTGACTCAGACCACAACATTGCCCTCGCAGGGTAATGATCAAGAATCAGACCCTGATGAGACTATGTTGCCCCATCACGAACGCTATACCACCGACCGACACGGTGACACAGACGAAGTTGCACACGAGCTACAAGAAGAGGTAATAGATGACCCAGTTCTTGACCCCGATTGGCAGCCATTGGGGGAACAGGGTGCAGGCGGCAGCAGTTCTGAAGCGGAGGAGGAGGGGCTGCAGCAGGCATCAACATCGCAACAGGTTCCATCTGCCGGGCCCGTATCTTGCCCAAAACGCGTGGCAAAGCCAAAACCTGTTGGAGGACAGCGTGGCCATCCGGTTAAAGCTCAGTCTGCAATGCCTGAAAAGGTATCCGATGCTAGAAAGAGTGCAGTCTGGCATTTTTTTAAACAACATCCAATTGATCAGCGCAAAGTCATCTGTCAAAAATGTTCAACTACCTTAAGCAGAGGACAGAATCTGAAAAGTCTCAATACAAGTTGCATGCATAGACATTTAACCACCATGCATTTGCAAGCCTGGACTAACTACCAAACGTCCCTTAAGGTTGTAGCACCCTCGGCCAATGAAGCTAGTCAGCAACGCAACATCCCTTCCGGCAGTGTAGGGCCACCATTTTCCGCAACACCTGCAGTATCTGTGCAGGTTTCTTTGCCAGGCCAAAGCAGTCAGGGTCAGGGAATCACCAGTTTCGTAGTAGGAAACACTGCATCTAGGGCACCGGCGGCAACAATACCATCTCCCACCGTCTCTCAGTCTGCCATGTCCACCGGCACCACCGCTAGTTCCACGATCTCCAGCTCTCCAGTCCAGCTCACCCTACATGAGACTATGGTTAGAAAAAGGAAGTACTTAGCCTCGCATCCGCATACACAGGGTTTGAACGCCCACATAGCTAGACTAATCTCGTTAGAGATGATGCCCTACCGGTTAGTTGAAAGCGAAGCTTTCAAAGCCCTGATGGACTACGCTGTACCACGCTACGAGCTACCCAGTCGACACTTTTTTTCCAGAAAAGCCATCCCAGCCCTCCACCAGCATGTTAAAGAGCGCATCGTCCATGCACTCAGGCAATCTGTGAGCACAAAGGTGCACCTGACAACAGATGCATGGACCAGTAGGCATGGCCAGGGACGTTACGTGTCCATCACGGCACACTGGGTGAATGTTGTGGATGCAGGGTCCACAGGGGACAGCAAGTTTGGGACAGTTCTGCCTAGCCCACGGTCTAGGAAACAGTTGGCTGTAGCCGTTCGCACCCCCTCCTCCTCCTCTTCGTCCTCCTGCAGAAGCGAGAGCTCGTCCACAGACCGCAGTCGCACAACCACTCCATCCGCAGCTGCCACTGTTGCACACCAGGTCTCCCATTATGGGGCAGCTACTGGCAAACGTCAGCAGGCTGTATTGGCTATGAAGTGTTTGGGCGACAACAGACACACCGCGGAAGTTCTGTCCGAGTTCTTGCAGAAAGAAACGCAGTCGTGGCTGGGCACTGTAGATCTTGAGGCAGGCAAGGTAGTGAGTGATAACGGAAGGAATTTCATGGCTGTCATCCCCCTTTCCCAACTGAAACACATTCCTTGCCTGGCTCACACCTTAAACCTGGTGGTGCAGTGCTTCCTGAAAAGTTATCCGGGGTTATCCGACCTGCTCCTCAAAGTGCGTGGACTTTGCTCACATATCCGCCGTTCGCCCGTACACTCCAGCCGTATGCAGACCTATCAGCGTTCTTTGAACCTTCCCCAGCATCGCCTAATCATAGACGTTGCAACAAGGTGGAACTCAACACTGCACATGCTTCAGAGACTGTGCGAACAGAGACAGGCTGTTATGTTTTTGTGGGAGGATACACATACACGGGCAGGCAGTAGGATGGCAGACATGGAGTTGTCAGGTGTGCAGTGGTCGAAGATTCAAGACATGTGTCAAGTCCTTCAGTGTTTTGAGGAATGCACACGGCTGGTTAGTGCAGACAACGCCATAATAAGCATGAGCATCCCCCTAATGCGTCTGCTGATGCAAAGTTTGACGCACATAAAGGATCAGGCGTCTGCAGCTGAGGAAGAGGAAAGCCTTGATGACAGTCAGCCATTGTCTGGCCAGGGCAGTGTACAGGACGAGTTAGCGGGCGAAGAGGAGGAGGAGGACGAGGAGGATGATGGGGATGATTATATTTTTAATGAGGAAGCTTTTCCGGGGCCACTGGAAATTGGTGGCGCGGCAAGGCCGGGTTCTGGTTTTTGGAGGGACACAAGTGACGTGGATTTGCCTGAAACTGCCCCTCAACCAAGCACAACCGCAGATTTGAGAACTGGAACTTTGGCCCACATGGCGGATTATGCCTTACGCATCCTCAAAAGGGACACACGCATAACTAAAATGATGAACGATGACGATTACTGGTTGGCCTGCCTCCTTGATCCTCGCTATAAAGGCAAATTGCAAAATATAATGCCACAAGAGAACTTGGAACTAATATTAGCAACCAAACAATCAACTCTTGTTGACCGTTTGCTTCTGGCATTCCCTGCACACAGCGCCCGTGATCGTTCTCACACGAGCTGCAGGGGCCAGCAGACCAGAGGAGTTAGAGGGGCAGAAATCAGAAGTGGCGTTGGCCAGAGGGGTTTTCTGACCAGGTTGTGGAGTGATTTTGCTATGACCGCAGACAGGACAGGTACTGCAGCATCAATTCAAAGTGACAGGAGACAACATTTGTCCAGTATGGTTACAAACTATTTTTCATCCCTTATCGATGTTCTCCCTCAACCGTCATTCCCATTTGATTACTGGGCATCAAAATTAGACACCTGGCCAGAATTGGCAGAATATGCATTGCAGGAGCTTGCTTGCCCGGCAGCTAGTGTCCTATCAGAAAGAGTATTCAGTGCTGCAGGTTCAATACTAACAGAAAAAAGGACTCGTCTGGCTACCCAAAATGTAGATGATCTAACCTTCATTAAAATGAACCACAACTGGATTTCGAAATCTTTTGCCCCACCTTGCCCGGCTGACACCTAGCTTTCCTATGAAAAGGTCTTGCCTGTGGACTATTCTGAATGCCTTTTTCAATCTCGTAATTTTCTGCACCTGATTGTCCAGCATACGACATGTTTACACCTCACTAAATGGCCAAACTCCCCACACGGGGCCGTGGTATCGACACTTGGCGACAGCACCCGTGAGAGTGCTGTTTGTCTGAAGAGGTGGGTGTGCCCGCTTTTGGTCGACGGCACTGCCACTGGGTCCCTCCTAGTACAATAAAGTGTCTCTGGCGGTGGTGGTGCGCACCCAACGTCAGACACACCGTTGTAATATGAGGGGCCCTGGGCCTGTACCGCCGGCCACAAGAGAGTTCCCCCCCAGCTCAAACAGTGCTTTACCACTTGCAAAATTATCTCACAGCTCCACCAATGTTTAGTCTATGCGCTGACATCCTTCAATGCCTGCCACTGACAATACCATTGTATTGACATTTTTGTTATGTTAGGCCTTCGAAGCCTGTCTGCGGTCACTCCTTCCACTATGTCTCCACTGACCACACCACTGCTGCCCGTGTACCCCTGGAACCAATTTAAAATTGCCTACAGCCAGCCCAATTTTTTTATTTTACGCCTTCGATGCCTGTCTGCGGTCCGTTCTTTCTACTACTACTACACTGACCAGGCCACTGCTGCCCGTGTACCCCTGGAACCAATTTAAAATTGCCTACAGCCATGTGTTATTATTTTAGGCCTTCGATGCCTGTCTGCGGTCACTCCTTCCACTAGGCCTCCACTGACCACACCACTGCTGCCCGTGTACCCCTGGAACCAATTTAAAATTGCCTACAGCCAGCCCAATTTTTTTATTTTAGGCCTTCGATGCCTGTCTGCGGTCACTCCTTCCACTAGGCCTCCACTGACCACACCACTGCTGCCCGTGTACCCCTGGAACCAATTTAAAATTGCCTACAGCCATGTGTTATTATTTTAGGCCTTCGATGCCTGTCTGCGGTCACTCCTTCCACTAGGCCTCCACTGACCACACCACTGCTGCCCGTGTACCCCTGGAACCAATTTAAATTTGCCTACAGCCATGTGTAATTATTTTAGGCCTTCGATGCCTGTCTGCGGTCACTCCTTACAATATGCCTCCGCTGACCACACCACTGCTGCCCGTGTACACCTGGAACCAATTTAAAATTGCCTACAGCCAGCCCAATTTTTTTATTTTAGGCCTTCGATGCCTGTCTGCGGTCACTCCTTCCACTAGGCCTCCACTGACCACACCACTGCTGCCCGTGTACCCCTGGAACCAATTTAAAATTGCCTACAGCCAGCCCAATTTTTTTATTTTAGGCCTTCGATGCCTGTCTGCGGTCCGTTCTTTCTACTACTACTACACTGACCAGGCCACTGCTGCCCGTGTACCCCTGGAACCAATTTAAAATTGCCTACAGCCATGTGTTATTATTTTAGGCCTTCGATGCCTGTCTGCGGTCACTCCTTCCACTAGGCCTCCACTGACCACACCACTGCTGCCCGTGTACCCCTGGAACCAATTTAAAATTGCCTACAGCCAGCCCAATTTTTTTATTTTAGGCCTTCAATGCCTGTCTGCGGTCACTCCTTCCACTAGGCCTCCACTGACCACACCACTGCGGCCCGTGTACCCCTGGAACCAATTTAAAATTGCCTACAGCCATGTGTTATTATTTTAGGCCTTCGATGCCTGTCTGCGGTCACTCCTTCCACTAGGCCTCCACTGACCACACCACTGCTGCCCGTGTACCCCTGGAACCAATTTAAAATTGCTTACAGCCATGTGTTATTATTTTAGGCCTTCGATGCCTGTCTGCGGTCACTCCTTACAATATGCCTCCACTGACCACACCACTGCTGCCCGTGTACCCCTGGAACCAATTTAAAATTGCCTACAGCCAGCCCATTTTTTTTATTTTAGGCCTTCGATGCCTGTCTGCGGTCACTCCTTCCACTAGGCCTCCACTGACCACACCACCGCTGCCCGTGTACCCCTGGAACCAATTTAAAATTGCCTACAGCCAGCCCAATTTTTTTATTTTAGGCCTTCGATGCCTGTCTGCGGTCACTCCTTCCACTAGGCCTCCACTGACCACACCACTGCTGCCCGTGTACCCCTGGAACCAATTTAAAATTGCCTACAGCCATGTGTTATTATTTTAGACCTTCGATGCCTGTCTGCGGTCACTCCTTCCACTAGGCCTCCACTGACCACACCACTGCTGCCCGTGTACCCCTGGAACCAATTTAAAATTGCCTACAGCCATGTGTTATTATTTTAGGCCTTCGATGCCTGTCTGCGGTCACTCCTTACAATATGCCTCCACTGACCACACCACTGCTGCCCGTGTACCCCTGGAACCAATTTAAAATTGCCTACAGCCAGCCCAATTTTTTTATTTTAGGCCTTCGATGCCTGTCTGCGGTCACTCCTTCCACTAGGCCTCCACTGACCACACCACTGCTGCCCGTGTACCCCTGGAACCAATTTAAAATTGCCTACAGCCAGCCCAATTTTTTTATTTAAGGCCTTCGATGCCTGTCTGCGGTCCGTTCTTTCTACTACTACTACACTGACCAGGCCACTGCTGCCCGTGTTCCCCTGGAACCAATTTAAAATTGCCAACAGCAATGTGTTATTATTGTTAGGCCTTCGATGCCTGTCTGCGGTCACTCCTTCCACTAGGCCTCCACTGACCACACCACTGCTGCCCGTATACCCCTGGAACCAATTTAAAATTGCCTACAGCCAGCCCAATTTTTTTATTTTAGGCCTTCGATGCCTGTCTGCGGTCCGTTCTTTCTACTACTACTACACTGACCAGGCCACTGCTGCCCGTGTTCCCCTGGAACCAATTTAAAATTGCCAACAGCAATGTGTTATTATGTTAGGCCTTCGATGCCTGTTTGCGGTCACTCCTTCCAATAGTTCTCCACTGACCAGACCAATGCTGGCCGTGTACCCCTGGAACCCAGCTGAAAGTGCATGTAGCCTCCTTTTTTTCTTTGTTTTATATTTAGAAAGCCCAGATGAACTACGCTGTGCAACGGTTCAAGCTACCCAGTCGACATTTCTCTTGCGAGAAAAGCCATCCCAGCCCTCCACCGGCATGAAAAAGTCTGCATTGTCATAGCACTCAGGCAGGCAAACAGTAGAAAGGTGCACCTGACAAGAGACGCATGGACCAGTAGGCATGTCCACAAAAAGTTACGTGTCCATTACGGCGCACTGGGTTAATGTGTTGGATGCATGGTCCACAGGGGACAGCCTACAAAGTCTGTCTGCAGTCCCTAATTCCAATTTTCCTCCGCTGACCACACCACTGCTGCCCGTGTACCCCTGGAACCAATTTTACAGTGTCTATAGCCTAATTTTGTTATGTTAGGCCTACTACGCCTGTCTGCGGTCCCTCCTTCCAATACTCGTCCACTGACCACACCACTGCTGCCCGTGGACCCCTGGAACCTATTTTTAATTGCATAGAGCATCCTTTTTTTAATAGTAGGCGTACAAAGTCTGTCTGCGGTCCACTATTGAAATTGTCCTCCACTGCCCAGAGCACTGCTGCTTGTGTACCCCTGTAACTTTTTTAAGCTGCAGTGAGCCACATTTTTGGGTTAAGTCCTACTACCTGTGTCTGTCTGCGCCACTCAATTCAGCTGTGTTCCTTTGAAAAAAGCTGAGCGTCAATAGTCTTGTTTTCAGCCTCTAGGAATTTTAAAACTGCATTGGGGGTACAACTTTGGTAGGGCCTACTAACGGTGTCTGCCTCCCCAAGGTGTGCCCCAGGTTTCCTCGCCATTGCTTCGATCTTAATGCTCTCGTTTAGTAGTTGTTGGAAACTACACTGCATTAGGCCTACAAATTGGGTATGGGGTGTAGAGAGATGGTGTGTTCCACTCCAAGGTGTTCTCCAGGTTACCTTTCCTGAGCTCCGATCTTCCGGCTCTCGTTTAGTAGTTCTTGGAAACTGCACTGCATTAGGCCTACAAATTGGGTATGGGGTGTAGAGAGATGGTGTGTTCCACTCCAAGGTGTTCTCCAGGTTGCCTTTCCTGAGCTTCGATCTTCCGGCTATCGTTTAGTAGTTGTTGGAAACTACACTGCATTAGGCCTACAAATTGGGTATGGGGTGTAAAGAGATGGTGTGTTCCACTCCAAGGTGTTCTCCAGGTTGCCTTTCCTGAGCTTCGATCTTCCGGCTCTCGTTTAGTAGTTGTTGGAAACTACGCTGCATTAGGCCTACAAATTGGGTATGGGGTGTAGAGAGATGGTGTGTTACACTCCAAGGTGTTCTCCAGGTTGCCTTTCCTGAACTTCTATCTTCAGGCTCTCATTAAATTGTGGTTAAACGGAACAACTGCATTTGGCGTACTAGTTGGTTTGGGGCCTACTATCGGTGTCTGCCACTCCTTGCTGTTCTCCTGGTTTCCTGTCCTGAAATTCCATTTTCAGGCTCTCGTTAAGTAGTTGTTAATGTTAGACTGCATTTGGCCTACTAGTTGGGTTGGGGCCTACTATCGGTGTCTGCCACTCCTTGCTGTTCTCCTCCACTGAACAAAGCTGTGCCGCCTGTTTACTACGGTTGCCAATTTTGAACTGCATTTCGACTACTTACTGATTTGGCCCTACTCTCTGTGTCAGCCTCTCATTCCAGTTGTCCTCCACTGCAATGCCCCCTGGTTAGTCCTGTGTTACCAATTTTGAACTGCATTTAGCCAACTTTATTCTTTGGGCCTATATCTGTGTTTCCTCCTCATCCTGCCCATTGCCCAGCCAGTGATAGATGAGTCTGCTGGTACATTGACCCATAACGCAAAATTCCCCGTGCACGCTACACAGCAAGATTGTGACCCTGCTGAAAGTCAGGTTCCTCTTCCCGCATACCATACCACCTTACACGGGGACAAAGAGGAAGGTGCAGATGAAAGTGCAGGTTCCTTCATCAGGTGGGGGGAGGAATACTAGTTGGCGACGTCACTGGCACAGGGCCTCTCATAGTACGCAAAAGTGTTGCTGCCGGTGGGAGGCGCCCCCGCCATGCAAACACACCGCTGTACTTTGAGGGGCCCTGTGCCAGTGCCAATGCCAACGAGTGGGCCCCCCCTGCTTGCTCAGGATCACAGCACTTGCAAAGTTGAAATACTTACCTCTCCCTGCTCCACTGCCGTGACGTGGTCCAGATTTACTGGGCCCACTAATTACTTGAACCAGCCCTACCCCCCACAACTTTAGCCAAATGACCCCCAATTTCAAATGCCTTCCAATTATTATAAGGTAAATTACGATTGACAAGCTTCTTTAACAAGAATGGATGTTTTTGCCATTAAAATGGGCAGTGTAGGTGTTTTCCTGGCCTCCACTCACTGCCGACTATGCTCCCCCATTGACTTGCATTGGGTTTCGTGTTTCGGGCGATACCCGACTTTTCGCGATAATCGGCCGATTCCACTCGACTCGACTTCTAAGATAGTCGGGTTTCGCGAAACACGGCTCGACTCTAAAAAGGTCAAGGTCGCTCAACCCTAGTAGTGCTATTTATGGTGTCATTGCTGCTCACCATCTTAATTGATTTCTCAAAGTTTTGCAATATGGTACATATGTCTGACATCCATGTCCACTCCTGATGTCTTATGTGTGGATTCTGAACTGAATACCAACAGCCTTGTTGATGCTGGTAGTCAACAACTGCCCTCTTCTGCTCACCAATCCTTTCCAACATATGCAGTGTAGAGTTACAACGCTTGGGGACATCACACAACATTCAGTGAGACGGAAGATGCAAATGCTGCTGAAGCGCTGTAAGGGCGGCGGAAGCTGTAACTGACTTTCTAAAATGGGCAGACAGGCAGCGTACTTTGACAATCAGATCCAGCAGCTTCACGCAGCTTTTGAACCATGCTGAACCACAAGGTTAAGCACAGGGGCAAGGCATGGTACATGTGTGAGCTCCCCTCGCCTCAGGGCCTCCACCAGGTTCTGGCCATTATCAAACATGACCATGCCTGGCTGTAGGTTCAGCAGTGTCAACGACAGATCTGCCTGCTCTTTTAGAGCTGTCCACAACTCCTCAGCATTGTGTGTTTTGTCACCTAAGCATATTAGCTTGAACACAGCCTGTTGCTGCTTGGCTGAGGCACTTCTGCAATGCTTCCAGCTGGTGAATGATATGGTCATTTCAGAAATGGAGGCTGAAGAGGATGATGAGGAGGATGAGGTGCAGTATCTGTGGGGGCAACCCTGATTTAATTAGGGCCCACAATCCTTGGTGTCCGGAGGATGTGTTCCATCCCAAGGTCCGACTGGTCCTGGCTTCCACTATGTTAACCCAGTGTGCCATCAGCGAGATTTACCATCCGTGCCCACAAGCACTTGTTCATGTATCTGTGGTTAGGTAGACTTTCCCAGTAACTGCATTGTTGAGGGCATGGCTAATGTTGTGGGACATGTGCTTGTGTAATGCGGAACGGCAAACCCGCAGAAATAGTGTCGGCTGGGGACCGAGCACCTTTGGACAGCCACTGCCATCAGGTTGTGGAAAGCTTCCATCTTCACAAGCCTAAAGGGCAAAATTTTGAAAGCAAGCAATCGCGAAATATGTGAATTAAGTAGTGTGGCCTGTGGGGCGTTGGCTGCGTATTTGCGCTTGCCTTCCAAGGACTGGGGTATGGAAAACTGAACACTGGGACAAGGACGTGGACATGTTTGATGATTGTGCTAGTTGAGTGTGTGCAAAGACAGATGCAGGGCAGGAGGTATCTTCACATGAACTATATACAGGGGATTGGCTTGCACACGGAAGCAGCATAGATGTCACCAGCAAACACTGTTCCTGGACCCTTGTGTTAAGCCCACAAAGTCAGGTGCTTTGCTGCCATGTGCCTGATCATGCTGGTGGTTAGGCTGGTAGTTTTGCTATCCCTGCTGATGCTGGCCTGGCAGGTTGTGCAAATGGCCTTTTTGGGGTTATCAGCAGAGACATTAAAAAGCAACAAGACTTGGGAAGACCTAACAGTTGGATTGGCAACTTCCTTCGTGTTGGCGTTATGGGGAACGGTTGCCCACCTTCTGCCTGTGGCCACCACACTGCTTATTCCTTCCTGTTGGGGTGCTAGGCCTCCCTACCCTTGTGTGCTGCTGTCTTTGCCCTGCATGTCCTCCTGCCCGATTGGGTCAGTTACTATATCATCCACCACCTCATCTTCCACCTCGGCACCTTGGTCCTCCTCCTGACTTTCTGGCAATTGTGTCTTATTAAAGTTCACCTCTTGTGACACTTTGCCACTGTTGCCTTTGTGTGAACATGGCTGCTCAAATATTTGGGCATCTCTCTATGCTGTTAGGGTTTGGCGGAACACACCAAATATGTATTTATGGAATCGGTGTGTTCGCATCCCGCTGCTAGTAACTGACGGTACTATATGGCGGTATAAGGGAACTCTGTTACTTCACAGAGTCACTAAAGACAAGAGAACGCTGTGCCCTGTTAACCTCAGAGAGGAAAACAGCTACCAAATAGAGCTAACAGTGGTCATTCAGTCAGAATAGCATACGCAAAACTCCTCAGCAGAGGTGCAGGTATTCTAGGGGCTTATTTCAGCTGGGCCCTGAATCCACTCACACAAACTCCTCATCAGAGGTGCCGGTATGCTAGGGGCTTTTTTCAGCCAAACCCTGAAACCACGTACACATGACCACACGGGTGCAGAACACATAAGTTATTTGATAATAGAGCATGGCCGTGTGGCCATGCAAACCTTTTATAGCTGCAGCAACTTCAGGACCTTCCTTGAGGACCAATGGGAGCTGCAGCAGTACCTGAGCAACTTCAGGACCTTCCTAAAGGACCAATGGGAGCTGCTGCAGTACCTGAGCATGTGACCCCCGACCTCCAATGAGAGGTCTTACCCTGGGCATCCTCAGAAGGGGAAAAGCAGGACTTAGTCCCAGAGACGTCTGCTCGCCGCTGACCAGCACTGGTTACAATGGCTGAACCTGGAAAAGCAGCAATAATCATCCACACCATATCAGGCTGAGCCAGACACTGGGACTGACGTCTCCGCTGAGCAGGCTCCACTGTGGCTCGAGAAGAATGGGAGACCACAGTGGAGATGGCTTGAGATTCCCCCTGAGGTGGGAACTTGACCCCTAAGGCTGGTTTCACACTTGCGTTTTTGAACGCATGCATTTTTAAAAAAAAAACGCATGGTACAAAAACGCATGTAAACGCATGTAAACGCTGCGTTTTTTTGACGCACGCGTTTAACGCGTGCGTTAAAAAAATGCAGCGTTTACATGCGTTTTTGCATGCGTTTGCGTTTTTTGGGGGATTTTCAAAAAAAAAAAAAAATTTTAAAAAAAGGTTACCAGACACAACCAATGGGAATAGAGAGGGCGTACATGATTGGCAATCAATATATAGACCCTAGGGGAACAGAAATTTTCAGAGCTTGCTACTGTTTCCGGTATCATGATGGATCTTTCAATGGCGAACTTTTATTTCAAACTGGAGTTCAGCTTCAAGATTTTCCTTGCCTGTGTTTTTGCTTGGGAGCAAGACCGAAACCGCCAAAGATGGAGAAGGAGACAGCGTCGGCATTTTTGGAGGCACCCCATCATTGAAGTGCGTGAGACCCGTGGAGCATATCACACGCTCTATGCGGAGCTTAATGCCAACCCGGAGAAATTCCAGGATTACACCAGAATGTCTCAAGATTCTTTCCGGGATTTACTGTCTCGTGTAGAAGGTTCCATATGGCGACAGGACACACAGCTCCGTAGAGCAATTCCACCCGAGGAACGTCTGTTAGTGACATTACGGTACGTTCCAAAACTAAACCAATGACAGTCCAAATTTTTGGTTATGACATGTATTTTTGGTTGTTTTTTTTTACCTTTTTCTTATTTAAAAACACCATTAAGAGCAGATTTTAAATGTTTTTTTTGTTTCCTTTTCTTCTAGATTTCTGGCCACAGGAGAGAGTTTATCTTCCCTGCACTTCCAATACCGCCTTGGAATCTCAACCCTGTCCGGAATTGTTGTGGACACCTGTCGTGCGTTATGGAATGTACTCCGTGAGGAGTTTATACCCGTACCCACCATGGACATGTGGCGGGAAATATCAAAAACATTTTTGAACGTGTGTGATTTTCCAAACTGTTTAGGGGCGGTGGACGGGAAGCACATCCGCATTGTTAAACCTGCCAGAACCGGATCTGAGTTTTTTAATTATAAAAAATATTTTTCGGTAGTGCTCATGGCAATAGCGGATGCGGAGTGTCGCTTCATCGCCGTGGACATTGGAGCTTTTGGCCGTGGCAATGATTCCCAGACATTCAAGAGCTCGGATATGGGCCGTCGGGTATATGGCAACAATTTTAATTTTCCCCCTCCACAGCCTCTCCCCAACACTCAAGGCCCACCGCTGCCATTTGTTATGGTTGGGGATGAGGCCTTCCAGATGTGTGAAAATCTCCTGAAGCCCTATTCTAGTAGGGACTTGGACCACACACGCAGAATATACAACTACAGACTGACCAGGGCCAGAAGAACCGTAGAGTGCAGCTTTGGCATTCTGGTTGCTAAATGGCGCATTCTTGCAACAGCCATCAATCTAAAAGTGGAAACTGTGGACGAGGTGGTCAAAGCCTGTGTGGTTCTACACAATTATATAATGGCTAAGGAGCGACCCCACATTGAACTTGATGAACCAGTTTCACACCCATTGCCAGATTTTCAGCATCACCCGATGCGGTCAACTGCAGCCGTTGGTCTTATGCGGGACCAATTTGCGGCCTATTTTGTGTCCGATATTGGACGGGTTTCATGGCAGGACAATGTTGTTTAAATGTCCTGTTGTATGTTAATGTTTACCAATTATTAAATACTGATACAAATTTTTCTAATTAATAAACTTTTTTGTGTTTTTTAATCATAATTGACCTCTGTTGCACTCCCTATTTTGGTTTACAAAGAATGATATAAACACGCATACTTATAATAATGTAACCAGATTTCAATGTATTCATTGGTAATCTTCTTGACGTCATTGCGTCAAGACTGGCACGCTCTCTATACCCGTCAAGTCAAGTGTAAGAAATAATGAATTCATGATGAACATATACATGATCGTGAATTCAAAATTTCTTACACCTGCCCAGGTGAGGATAGATAGTTAGCGTGTGCCAACCATTGTCCCATCAGTTTGACAAAAATTGTCACATAATGTGCTATATAGAATATGGTGAATATACAAATCAGTAATCAACTAAACAGGTCAGGTGTCTATTTTGACATCTGACCGGTTCAGTTGAGTTCTGAACTTGATTGCCACCATTTTCTCTTTGTACAGTGACACTACACTAGTTAAAAATTAAAAATAAGAGTATGGAAATAACTACTATTTTTTTGGCCAACTCATATCTGTATACTAAAGAAACAGAGCAAAAAAAGGGGAGAAGCCAGCGCAGCCTAAGGTTAAGACGCAATACATGAAGTGCAAATGCACATATTAATTTCTAACTGTATTTTCAAAATGAGACATTTAGCAAACAATTGATCAATTCTTTGAGCCACCCCGCCTCTTCACGGCAATCTCACATTGGGGCAGTCCTACACTACGTTTTTTATATTCGCTGTGCCATAAAGGCCTCCTAAATGAACTAAATGCAAGACCACATTAAAAACATGCTGTACCTGGAGCATATACTGAGTCACCCCCATGGCGCCAGAGTAGGCAAGCGAGGATAAAAGTTGACCAGGTCCAGACAGACATTTCGGATCCAACCTCCACACTGCCTATCCAGAGCCACAGATGAAGAGTGAAACAGGCTGGGGCACAGGTGCATAATTAAACAAAGCCTGAGGCAGGGCAGGGCTGCTGTGTGTGGACAGCAGCCTATCAATCACTGAGACACAGAAAGAATGGCGCACATAACCAGGCGCGGCGCACGGCAACAGTGGTGGTCAGCCACTTACCAATAACAGAGCAAAAAAAGGGGAGAAGCCAGCGCAGCCTAAGGTTAAGACGCAATACATGAAGTGCAAATGCACATATTAATTTCTAACTGTATTTTCAAAATGAGACATTTAGCAAACAATTGATCAATTCTTTGAGCCACCCCGCCTCTTCACGGCAATCTCACATTGGGGCAGTCCTACACTACGTTTTTTATATTCGCTGTGCCATAAAGGCCTCCTAAATGAACTAAATGCAAGACCACATTAAAAACATGCTGTACCTGGAGCATATACTGAGTCACCCCCATGGCGCCAGAGTAGGCAAGCGAGGATAAAAGTTGACCAGGTCCAGACAGACATTTCGGATCCAACCTCCACACTGCCTATCCAGAGCCACAGATGAAGAGTGAAACAGGCTGGGGCACAGGTGCATAATTAAACAAAGCCTGAGGCAGGGCAGGGCTGCTGTGTGTGGACAGCAGCCTATCAATCACTGAGACACAGAAAGAATGGCGCACATAACCAGGCGCGGCGCACGGCAACAGTGGTGGTCAGCCACTTACCAATAACAGAGCAAAAAAAGGGGAGAAGCCAGCGCAGCCTAAGGTTAAGACGCAATACATGAAGTGCAAATGCACATATTAATTTCTAACTGTATTTTCAAAATGAGACATTTAGCAAACAATTGATCAATTCTTTGAGCCACCCCGCCTCCTCACGGCAATCTCACATTGGGGCAGTCCTACACTACGTTTTTTATATTCGCTGTGCCATAAAGGCCTCCTAAATGAACTAAATGCAAGACCACATTAAAAACATGCTGTACCTGGAGCATATACTGAGTCACCCCCATGGCGCCAGAGTAGGCAAGCGAGGATAAAAGTTGACCAGGTCCAGACAGACATTTCGGATCCAACCTCCACACTGCCTATCCAGAGCCACAGATGAAGAGTGAAACAGGCTGGGGCACAGGTGCATAATTAAACAAAGCCTGAGGCAGGGCAGGGCTGCTGTGTGTGGACAGCAGCCTATCAATCACTGAGACACAGAAAGAATGGCGCACATAACCAGGCGCGGCGCACGGCAACAGTGGTGGTCAGCCACTTACCAATAACAGAGCAAAAAAAGGGGAGAAGCCAGCGCAGCCTAAGGTTAAGACGCAATACATGAAGTGCAAATGCACATATTAATTTCTAACTGTATTTTCAAAATGAGACATTTAGCAAACAATTGATCAATTCTTTGAGCCACCCCGCCTCTTCACGGCAATCTCACATTGGGGCAGTCCTACACTACGTTTTTTATATTCGCTGTGCCATAAAGGCCTCCTAAATGAACTAAATGCAAGACCACATTAAAAACATGCTGTACCTGGAGCATATACTGAGTCACCCCCATGGCGCCAGAGTAGGCAAGCGAGGATAAAAGTTGACCAGGTCCAGACAGACATTTCGGATCCAACCTCCACACTGCCTATCCAGAGCCACAGATGAAGAGTGAAGTGGCGGGGTAGCTCAAAGAATTGATCAATTGTTTGCTAAATGTCTCATATTTGAAATACAGTTAGAATTTATGTGCAATTGCACTTCAGTTATTGCGTTCTGACCATAAGCAGTGCTGGCTTCTTCCCTTTTTTTTTTGCTTTGCATTGGTATGTGGCTGACCACCACTGTTGCCGTGCACGCTGGGTTATGTGCGCCATTCTTTCTGTGTTCACTGTGATTGATAGGCTGCTGTGCACACACACAGCAGCCCTGCCCCGCCTCAGGCTCAAGTTAGTTGTGCACCTGTGTCTCAGCCTGTCTCACCCTTCATCTTTGGTGCGGGTTTGGCAGTGTGGAAGCCAGATCTGAAATGTCCGCACTGGACCTGATCGGCCTTTACCTGCGCTTGCCTTTCCTGGCACCAAGGGAGTGATTCTGATAATGCTCCAGGTACAGTTCGCATTTAATGTGGTCCTTTTTTTTTTATACATTCAGGAAGCCATAATGGCACAACGTAAATAAAATACGAAGATTAGGACTGCCCCATTATGAGATTGCCGTGAAGTGGCGGGGTAGCTCAAAGAATTGATCAATTGTTTGCTAAATGTCTCATATTTGAAATACAGTTAGAATTTATGTGCAATTGCACTTCAGTTATTGCGTTCTGACCATAAGCAGTGCTGGCTTCTTCCCTTTTTTTTTTGCTTTGCATTGGTATGTGGCTGACCACCACTGTTGCCGTGCACGCTGGGTTATGTGCGCCATTCTTTCTGTGTTCACTGTGATTGATAGGCTGCTGTGCACACACACAGCAGCCCTGCCCCGCCTCAGGCTCAAGTTAGTTGTGCACCTGTGTCTCAGCCTGTCTCACCCTTCATCTTTGGTGCGGGTTTGGCAGTGTGGAAGCCAGATCTGAAATGTCCGCACTGGACCTGATCGGCCTTTACCTGCGCTTGCCTTTCCTGGCACCAAGGGAGTGATTCTGATAATGCTCCAGGTACAGTTCGCATTTAATGTGGTCCTTTTTTTTTTATACATTCAGGAAGCCATAATGGCACAACGTAAATAAAATACGAAGATTAGGACTGCCCCATTATGAGATTGCCGTGAAGTGGCGGGGTAGCTCAAAGAATTGATCAATTGTTTGCTAAATGTCTCATATTTGAAATACAGTTAGAATTTATGTGCAATTGCACTTCAGTTATTGCGTTCTGACCATAAGCAGTGCTGGCTTCTTCCCTTTTTTTTTTGCTTTGCATTGGTATGTGGCTGACCACCACTGTTGCCGTGCACGCTGGGTTATGTGCGCCATTCTTTCTGTGTTCACTGTGATTGATAGGCTGCTGTGCACACACACAGCAGCCCTGCCCCGCCTCAGGCTCAAGTTAGTTGTGCACCTGTGTCTCAGCCTGTCTCACCCTTCATCTTTGGTGCGGGTTTGGCAGTGTGGAAGCCAGATCTGAAATGTCCGCACTGGACCTGATCGGCCTTTACCTGCGCTTGCCTTTCCTGGCACCAAGGGAGTGATTCTGATAATGCTCCAGGTACAGTTCGCATTTAATGTGGTCCTTTTTTTTTTATACATTCAGGAAGCCATAATGGCACAACGTAAATAAAATACGAAGATTAGGACTGCCCCATTATGAGATTGCCGTGAAGTGGCGGGGTAGCTCAAAGAATTGATCAATTGTTTGCTAAATGTCTCATATTTGAAATACAGTTAGAATTTATGTGCAATTGCACTTCAGTTATTGCGTTCTGACCATAAGCAGTGCTGGCTTCTTCCCTTTTTTTTTTGCTTTGCATTGGTATGTGGCTGACCACCACTGTTGCCGTGCACGCTGGGTTATGTGCGCCATTCTTTCTGTGTTCACTGTGATTGATAGGCTGCTGTGCACACACACAGCAGCCCTGCCCCGCCTCAGGCTCAAGTTAGTTGTGCACCTGTGTCTCAGCCTGTCTCACCCTTCATCTTTGGTGCGGGTTTGGCAGTGTGGAAGCCAGATCTGAAATGTCCGCACTGGACCTGATCGGCCTTTACCTGCGCTTGCCTTTCCTGGCACCAAGGGAGTGATTCTGATAATGCTCCAGGTACAGTTCGCATTTAATGTGGTCCTTTTTTTTTTATACATTCAGGAAGCCATAATGGCACAACGTAAATAAAATACGAAGATTAGGACTGCCCCATTATGAGATTGCCGTGAAGTGGCGGGGTAGCTCAAAGAATTGATCAATTGTTTGCTAAATGTCTCATATTTGAAATACAGTTAGAATTTATGTGCAATTGCACTTCAGTTATTGCGTTCTGACCATAAGCAGTGCTGGCTTCTTCCCTTTTTTTTTTACTAAAGAAACACATATAGATGTGGTCTGGTATTTTATACTACTGGAGATATGTGAAGGCCAAAAGAATAAGTGTGTGACGAACTTTATTGGTGTGTATTGAGAGCGGTGAAAGACACAATAAACCAAACATAATTGTTGCAAATAATCTTTTTTTTTATTGAGGAAAAACAAAACAAATTTATTTTTTGGTACCACGCCGGGTTGAACCACGCCGGCTTGGGGTTGAGTGACGTAACTGGGGGGTATTCAGAACTGAAGCCTGGCTCACCGTGGAAGAGGCAGAGGTGGCAGGAGAATGGGCAAGAAAACTTGAAGGGTCTGGAAGTTCGGGGATGGGGCTTAAAACATGAGGGGCTTGAGACACACTGGAAGGTTGAGACACATCGGTAGGTGATGGGGGAGGAATAATCAAAGTTTTTTGTTTTTTATGCGTTTTGCCAGTTTTACGTTGGGTTTTCCGGGTTGGGGGAAGTCTTCTTGGGCTAGGTTGTAAAGTGTGGGCGGGAGACACGTCAGGACCCGGCTCCACAATTACACAGTCAGTCTCCATTGTGGAGCGCTCGGCAATGTCTGAGTCCAATGGGGGGAAAGATAAAGTCCCGCCTGGGTCCTGGTGCCTCGTTGGGGGGGGGAAACAAAAACCCTCCCAGGATCCTGGTGCCTCGTTGGGGGGGGGAAGCAAAAACCCTCCCAGGATCCTGGTGCCTCGTTGGGGGGGGGAACATAACACCCTCCCAGGTTCCTGGTGCATCGTTGGAGGGGGGGAACATAAAGCCATGGATGGGTCCTGCTGCATCGGGGTGGGTCCTGTCCGGAAAGGTATGGCTTGGTTGTGCTGCATCATGGGGGGCCCGGTGCGATACGCCATGGATGGGTCCTGCTGCATCGGGGGGTGTCCTGCCCGGAAAGCAACGCCTCGGTCCTGCTGCATCGGGGTGGGTTCGGTCCGATATGCCTGGCCTCGGTCCTGCTGCATCGGGGTGGGTCCGGTCCGATATGCCAGGCCTCGGTCCTGCTGCATCGGGGGTGGGCCGGTCCGATATTGCATGGATGGGTCCTGCTGCATCGGGAGGGTGCCGGGCCGATAAGCCACGCCAGGGTCCTGCGTCATCGTGGTGTCAGCGGAGGAGGTCCAAGCCAGAGCAGCGGTCGTCACGGTGGTGGCGGTGGGATGTCCAACAGCACTCGTCATCGTGTTGGCGCTGTAGTGGAGTACACCTGTAGAGGGAATAGAGGTGGCCGTGCAGTGGTATGCAGCAGAGGTAGGAATAGTGTTTACTTGTGACAGTGACGGCACAGTTGGATATGCCGCCACATTACGACTCTGACTCTGCTGCATAGCCTGCACAAAAGCAACATTGCAGGCCTGCATCACACTCAGCTGGAGATCAGGGCTAAGGTGTTCCGACATGCCCTGTTCGATTTGATTAAAAAAATGATGAGCTGGCTTCTGGAGGTCGGCTTTCACTTGATCAACGCTTTTGGCGACATCCTGGATGCGGCACTCTAACAGGTTATGGGACACATCCATTCTGTCACCTAAAGCCTTGATAGCTTCGTGTAAAACCGAGCTCAAGTGCAAAAACTCGGGCATGAGGGACCTATCCGAAGCCCTCTGTCGCTGCCGGGATGAGCCCGCAAAAATGGGTGCAGCGAAAGAGGACTGCGAAAGGGGAAGACCTGATGGGCCAGCCCCTTGGACTCCAGTGAGTGTGGAAGACCCACCTGGTGCTGCGCTGCTGGATGGCTGGGACGGGTCCGTGGCTGGCGGCTGAAGGACCGCTCCAGAACCTGTGGCGACAGTCGTGCAGTGTGTGCTGTGAAAAAAGAAAACAGAAAATTAATACCAAACTATAACAAGACGGTACATCCTGTGGAATTAAAAATGACAGATTATGTCAATGCAATACAACCGGAGGCATGTGAGAAATACTTACGTTCTCATGAGAAGGACCGGTCTCAGGAAGGCCAACACACGGTGGTATTTGTAGAGCCGGTGCCTTGCTCCGGAACCACTAGCTGCACTCTTCTCTGCACGCAGGTCCTTGTTGAAGCGGTCCTTCATGGAACGCCAATGTGTCCTTACTTTGTCCACTGTGAAATAACAATAAAATAAAATGGTCAGAATAAGGACTTTTGGCCGTGCTCTCGTGACTGTGTGTGATGACAGAAACTACGAAAAGTTTCTTTCATCACACACAGTCAAGAGAGCATGGCCAAGGTCTGTTGCTTCACACTACCGTGCAATACTTACCAAATGCATTACGGACCCGTGGCGGGGAATTCTCCCAGCCATCCCACAACGCTTGGGCCACCTCACTCCACAAACGACGGAGAACACTATTGACGGCGTGCTGTTGATCCCGGCTGTCCCACAACGGGACTCGCTCCTGGACCAGACTGATCAGCAGGTCATTATCAATCCGGTCGTCGTCCCGTTGTGAAACCTAAAATTAAAAGAAAATCATTTAAGTTTGCTCAACCACATTTGGAAAAAATAAGACACGAAGATGAGAAAGGGCAGGAATATGAAAGACAACTTTCAGAAAAGGATGATACAAGAAAAATGTAAAGAAAAACAAGGGTACAGAAAGGAAGTTAAAAGATTATTACAATAAGGACAGTCTGCCTGGTATACATACCCGCTGCCGTCTTCCACCTGGACCTTGACTCCGCTGCTCAGTACCTCTCTGTCCCTCAGTTGAAGTGCTCTATAAAATTTTAAAAAAAAATTGCCTCATGTGTCGATGTGACAGTCAATACTTACCAAGCTGATGGACAAAAAACTTACCTCGCTCACGTGATCCACTTCTGATTGACGTGGCTGGAACTCCTCATCAGACGAGGAAACCGGAGAAGACATTCTGATGCATGTTGAAAGAAAAAAATAGAAGAAATTAGGACATGTAGATCCAAAAAATTTAAAATGAATGCATTGGCTAGGATATACTCACATTGCTCTGTGTCTTGTCCAACAATGCGTCCGGGCAGGGTGCTGTCTTCTTTGGAGTCTGATGAGAAGTGACCAGAAACTTCCCCCAACCTTCCTTTTATAACCCTGCTGCTATGGGGGAGGCTTATCAGTGTCTAGACATCCTTATCTACAGTTAATTCAATGGTGCCAAAAAAAACGCATGCGTCAAAAAAACGCATGCAAACGCATGTCCAAAAAAACGCATGCGTCCCCATTGACTCCAATGCATTTTTTGTCAAAAAAAAAACGCATGTAAACGCATGCGTTTTTTTTGGGGAAAAAAAACGCCCCTCAAAATACTACAAGTTGCATTTTATAAAATGAACGCATGCAGTAAAAAAACGCATGCGTTCACAAACGCATGCAAACGCGTACACCAAAAAACGCATGCGTTTTCAATGTTAAATATAGGGGAAAAAAACGCATGCGTTTTTTTGGTAAAAAACGCTGCAGACAAAAACGCAAGTGTGAAACCACCCTAACACATGCGATCTTCTTTTGCCCTGCTTCAAGTGAACTGGGCAAGAGGCCCAAATCTATAAATGCAAAAATGAACAGTTCTTCTGAGTGTCCATGTGTCTGATCAGTTGTCTCTGGGTACTCGGCATGGTGGGAGGAAGGAGGGTAAGCGTGAAGAACATGCGGTCCAGACTCACAGCTACTGAGACTTGACTGTGTTGAAGACAGGGTGATGGCAAAGTGACTGGAAGCATATCCGCTATCCAACTAATAACCTTGTGACACTGCTCGGGGTTCAATAGTGGTGTGCTTTGGCAGTCCCCTAGTAATTTGGCCAGGAATATCGGGTGAGAAGATGTGGGTGTTTCCTGTGGCATAATTTCAGCTTGCCCACGACCTCGGCCTTGGTCTTTGCATGCACCATCACATCCAGTTCCCCGTCCCTTGCTATGCCCCTTGCCCATTTTAAATGGAGAACAATATTTTCAATGTTCACTACAAATGGCTGAATTTGGAGTGAACTTATGTGTGATCCGTGTGTTAGGTGTCGAGTTCCCGCCTCTGCACAGGGGGAATCTCGAACCATCTCCGCTGCGGTCTCCCATTCTTCTCCAGCCGCAGTGGAGTCTGCTCAGTGGAGACGTTGGTCCCAGCGTCTAGCTCAGGCTAATACTGGATGACTGGTTACTACTGCCCTTCCAGGATCTGTTCTTGTAGCCAGCAATGTTCAGCAGCGAGCAGGTCTTTCTGGGACTAAGTCCAGATTTTCCCTTTCTGAGCATGCCCATGGGATGCCCTCCCATTGGAGGTCGGGGGTCACATGCTTAGATGCTGCAGGTAATCCCATTGGTCCTCCAGGAAGTTCCTGAAGGTGCTCAACTTCTGTGGCAGCCTCCCATTGGTCCTTTTCGGAAGGTCTTGTACTTGCTGCAGCTATAAAAGGTTTGCATGGCCGCACGACCATGCGCTAGTATACAATTTTTATCGTGTGCATCCTGATGAGTGCAAGTCGTTCCTTAAACAACCCATCCCTTGTGTATGACTGTTCGCTTAAGGTGTATGGCTGCAATCTAGCACCCGGCTGAACTCACAGATTTAACACACGAAACAGCATCTAACTGCTGTGACCGCCAGTGCAACGCCATCTAATCCTGTGTCCTGGGATAGAGTTCTGTGGTTCCTTGCTTGCGCTCTCTCTGGGGTACCCCGACCCTGTGACTTAACAGGGATCGCTTTCTTCATACAGGGTGAAGTTAACCCATGTGTGTATCCTCAATGTACCGCCATATAGTCTGTCATTACCTAGCAGCAGGTTCCATCTCTGCACGGTGGACCCCGGGCTGCGAACGCACCTTATTATATCTATTTAATTTTTTGGTGCGTTCCGCTAGCCCTAACATTATACTAGCGCCAGGGTCTGGCTAGTAATGACGGACAAACAGCAATCTTTGCAGTGCATCCAGCAGCTGGAGGGTAGGTTGGCGGCTCTTGAGCGCACAACCTCAGCTGTGGATGTAACCGCTGTTGCTGTTCAGGCTGCTAGAGTGGCAGCAGCAACCTTGTCCACTGCCACCCCTGTTCCGACTCTATCTCGCCTCCCGCTGCCAGAAAATTTTTCTGGTGATAGTAAGTCTTGTAGGGGTTTCGTGAGTCAGTGCTCTATTCATCTCGAGCTTCTGGTCGCACGTTTCCCCACAGAGCGGGCTAAGGTGGGATTTATTGTGTCTCTCCTGTCGGACAGGGCGTTGGAGTGGGCTACGCCGCTGTGGGAGCGTGGCGATCATGTGGTGCATAATGCTCTGTTGTTTCTGAGCACTCTGAAACAGGTCTTTGTAGGACCTCGTGTCAACCATGATACAGCGCTCCAACTGTTGTCATTAACTCAGGGCTCGTCCTTGGTCAGCCATTTTGCCGTCCACTTTCACACACTAGCATCTGAGCTGGAGTGGTCGGATAAAGCCCTTATTCCGATATTTTGGAGGGGGCTGGCTGACCACGTGAAGGATGCTCTGGCCACTAGGGAGATTCCAGCCACACTGGAAGAGTTAATAGCAGTGTCCACTCGTATTGACCTCCGTTTTCGTGAGCGGAGGTTAGATCGAGCCCAGTGTAGGCAGAGGTTTCGGCTGGCTCCTACCTTTGCCAAACCTTTGGAATCTCCAGTCCAGGCCCCTGAGTCCCATGAGCCTATGTTAGTGTCACGAGCGGGATCTAAGTCCCGGACCGCTCGTGCACTCCAGGTTTGTCTTGTTTACCAGCAGTCAGGACATCTTGCCACCAGATGTCCCCAGCGGTCGAGGAAACATCAGCGTCTAGTGGTAGTAGGTGGAGGTACACTAGACACGGCGACGTTTGCCTCCAAGTTGTCCTTTAAGGGGAAAATAACAATAGGCTCATTCACTCACTCGGTAGAGTTCTGCGTGGATTCTGGGGCAGAGGGCAATTTTATGTCATCTGCCTTCGCCCAACATCACGCAATTCCCCTGGTAATGTTAGCTCAACCAGTGACCGTACGAGTGGTAAATGGGTCAACACTGCCCTCACAGATAACACACCAGACCATCCCTTTAACTCTGTCCATGTCGCCATCTCATGAGGAGATTATATCTCTGCTTGTCATTCTTGAGGGAATTGATGAGGTCCTGTTGGGGATGCCTTGGCTACGGTACCACTCTCCTCATATTGAGTGGTCCACAGGCCGAATTTTGGGATGGGGTGAATCTTGATCTATCCTCTCTCCCCAAGCAATATTGGCCCTATGCAGACGTGTTCTCCAAAAGAGCTGCGGAGACCCTTCCGTCTCACCGCCCCTATGACTGTCCTATTGACCTCTTGTCTGGTGCTGAGCAAATCGAGCCTGTGTGACTGAATCCCGTTGCTAAGCAAGAGTCCCCCAACACATGCAGTAAGCGCTATCTTACATCACATAGTATAAATAGAAAGATAATTGAATATCTGTGAGTAATATTGAATTCTACTAAAATATTACAAAAATACTTTTGCCAAAATGTGGATTTTTTGTAATTCAATTACACTCACTTTACTACTGATCTCTCTGTCCCCTTGCTTCTCAGAGTCATCTGTCCAGTCCTTTTCACATCTCCTTATCATGCCTGAAAGGTCTGAAATCCCTGCTGCCCATTGTAACAACATGACGTCATGATCTCAAGCGTACTTGGAAAGTACCATTCCGAGCCTCAGCTAACCCAGAAGTCATGGCCTATAATGAAGAAATTTGGGGAGTGATCAACAGTGTTAGGAAGATGATATAAGGACCAGAATGGTGTTGGTGAAAAGCAGAGAGGGCAAAATGGTCTAAGTATTATTTTATAATTGTAGAACTCAGAGCATAATAAGGAACTTTAAATTTGCAGAGAAAAATGTCTCTACAATTTGAATTTCCTGGTAAAATCAGCACAAACAGAAGAAATCCAATTCAGATTTATGCACTCAGCTCTATTTTTTATACTGTATTTCAGTACATTTAAGTATCTAGAAAACTACCCAGTAATTTTCTTTAAAATTTGCTTGTATAAGTGAAAATAACAGAAGGATATATGTTTTCATATACTGTATATTAAGTGAAGCAAATAAAGGCAATATGTTGTGTCTGTATTTGTGTATTCACTAATGAGAGACATACAGTTACTGACAAGGTCAACATTAAGACATCTGCTATGTGAAATGCAATATGTTGGGTAGATTTTAAGAAATAAAATGAAAACATTTATTGATAGCTGTTAAAGTAAACTATGTACAGTGGGGGAAATAAGTATTTGATCCCTTTTACGGGTAGGTTTATTTTAATATTGAGAGATAGAATATCAAAAATAAAATCTACAAAATCACATTGTATAAATCACATAAATTTAGTTGCAGTTTGCAGTTAGAGATACGTATTTGATCCTTCTGGCAAACAAGACTTAATACTTGATGGCAAAACCCTTGTTGATAATCACAGCAGTTAGATGTTTTTTGTAGTTGATGATGAGGTTTGCGCACATGTCAGGAGGAATTTTGGTCCACTCCTATTTGCAAATCATCTCTATATCAATAAGATTTTGAGGATGTCCCTTGACAACTCAGAACTTCAATCCTCTCCATAATTTTTCTATGGGATTAAGGTCTGGAGACTGGCTAGGCTACTCGATGACCTTAATGTGCTTCTTTTTGAGCCACTCTTTTATTGCCTTAGCTGGAAGTTTTGGGTCATTGTCTGGCTGGAAGACCCAGCCTAGAATCATTTTTAATGTACTGGCAGAGGGAAGGATGTTGACAATCAGCTAAGCTAAAGTAGACAGCTGGGGGCCGGTATTCTCCGAGTGTTAAGGGTCCATGGATATTGTTCCCCAAGTTTAAAAATAGGAGACCGTAGCCACCCCAGAAAAGGTGCATCTATTAAAAATTTCTTACTGTGAACTGCAGTGAACTCACTGAGCTCAGAGCTACGATATGAGACTGTTTCTAATGGTGCTAGCTGTGATCTCACAGATCTCACAGGGCTGTGCAGTCGGTAAGCCAAACCTCCAACTCCTCAATTTCCATGACACCGACTCCGATTCCACCAAAATGGGCTTCGACTCCATGTCTCCGACTCCACAGCCCTGCTGGGAATGCAGCCTCAGTGACTTCCGGTAACCTCGATGACGTCGCTCCTAGTCACTGACGCTGTGCTCGCAGCAGCTCATTCTCCAATGGTTTTCAGGCTGGATAGTTGCCTTTTGTTTTTGTTTTTTTACAAGAGTTTTAATGGAATGGGAGATAGGTGGGTATTTTTCTTGTTTTTTATTTTCAGGTTTTTTTTTTAGAAGGGAACAGTGCTTTAATGGAATGGGTGCAAGGTAAGTATAACGGTGTTTGTTATTTTTAAATAACTTTGTAAAATGGTGTGTACTTTTATTTCAAATATGGGACTTTATTCTGGGTATTTTTTATTTGCAATAAGACTGAGGGTAGTAATGGATAGGTGTATTGGTGTATTAGACACCTCTCCATTACTGACTGCTGGGCTTGATGTCACTTGAAAATACAAATGTGACATTAACCCCACAAATATGAACCACACTTGCCACTGCCAAAGGGAAAATAGGAAAAGCTGGGCAAAGTGCCAGAATTGGCACATATATTAGATTCATTGAGTTCACCACAGTTCACAGTGAGAACTTTTTAATAGATGTGCCTTTTCTGAGATGGCTCCAGGCTGCTATTTTTGAGCTGGTGGTGATCAGTAGCCATGGATCTCTTACCAGCCTATGAATACCAGCCCCCAGCTGACTGCTTTAGCTTGTCTGGTTGTCAAAAACGATAAAATACTATTTTTTGTAACCATTAAAAAATATGGCATGAGAACCCTTCTATTTTTTAAAAGCAGTCAAGATAAATCTCACAGCAGAGGGTTGCAGGCCTCATATATCAGCTTTACCTGCACTGGTAAACAAAAATAGAGGAGAACTCGCACAATTTTTGTTAAATTTGTATTTATTTACTGCACAGGCACTGGCTGATGATTACTCTCATCACTGTGCACCTACTCTTACTGCTTTATTTCAATAATTTAAAAAAATGACATGGTCGCCCATGTATCTATAATATAAGGCTGGGAGCGTCACTCTGTCCGAAGCCTTTATAGACTGCACAAGCGCAAGCGCCAGCGCAGTCTGGACCCCACAGAGTGACGCTCCCAGGAATGCACACCACGATCTCCAACGGATAGCAGGGACGCGCCAGGAGGGTGAGTATGAGCTATATTCACCTGTCCCGTTCCAGCGCTGCCCGCCGCTCTGTCCTCCGGGTCCTCTGCCTGTGACGTTCACAGTTCAGAGGGCGCGATGACGCGCTTAATGCGCGCCGCCCTCTGACTGAACAGTCACAGCCAGAGGACCCGGAACATGGAGTGGCACGCAGCTCTGGATCAGGGCCAGGTGACTATAGCAAGTGTCGGGGGCCTGAGCTAGTGGCGACTCCGGCACCTGACACCCACAGTGCGCCGGTGTCCCCGCCTGCTCAGGCCCCCCAGCACTCGGCGCCCAGCGACGATAGGTGAGTATGGTATTTTTTTTTATATATCACAGCAGCATACGGGGCATATACTATGAAGCATCTTATGGGGCCATCAACCATAATGGAGCAGTGTACGGGGGCATATATATTATGGAGCATCTTATGGGGGCCATAAACCTTTATGGAGCAGTGTATGGGGCATATAATATGGAGCATATTATGGGGGCCATAAACCTTTATGGAACAGTGTACGGGGCATATACTATGGAGCATCTTATGGGGGCCATAAACCTTTATGGAGCAGCGTATGGGGCACATGGATGGGAGCAGCAAATTACAGAACCGTGGTGCAGGATGGGAGCAGCACATGACAGAATGGGGGTGCAGGATGGGAGCAGCACATGACAGAATAGGGCAGCACATGACAGAACGGGGGTGCAGGATGGCAGCAGCACATGACAGAATGGGGGTGCAAGATGGAAGCAGCACATGACAGAACGGGGACGCAGGATGGGAGCAGCACATGACAGAACGGGGGCGCAGGATGGCAGCAGCAGATGACAGAACGGGGGTGCAGGATGGAAGCAGCAAATGGCAGAACAGGGGTGCAGGATGGCAGCAGCACATGACAGAACGGGGGTGCAGGATGGAAGCAGCACATGACAGAACGGGGGCACAGGATGGGAGCAGCACATGACAGAACGGGGGCGCAGGATGGCAGCAGCACATGACAGAACGGGGGTGAAGGATGGAAGCAGCACATGACAGAACGGGGGTGCAAGATGGGAGCAGCATATGACAGAACGGGGGCACAGGATGGCAGCAGCACATGTCAGAATGGGGGTGCAGGATGGGAGCAGCACAGGACAGAACAAGGGTGCAGGATGGGAGCAGCACATGATAGGACAGGGGAGCAGGATGGGAGCAGCAAATGACAGAACGGGGGCGCAGGATGGCAGCAGCACATGTCAGAACGGGGGTGCAGGATGGGAGCAGCACATGACAGAACGGGGGTGCAGGATGGGAGCAGCACATGACAGGATAGGGGCGCAGGATGGGAGCAGCAAATGACAGAATGGAGGCGCAGGATGGGTGCAGCACATGTCAGAATGGAGGCGCAGGATGGGTGCAGCACATGTCAGAATGGAGGCGCAGGATGGGTGCAGCATATGTCAAAATGGGGGTGCAGGATGGGAGCAGCACATGTCAGAATGGGGGCGCAGGATGGGAGCAGCACATGTCATAATGGAGGCGCAGGATGGGTGCAGCACATGTCAGAATGGGGGCGCAGGATGGGTGCAGCACATGACAGGATGGGGGCGCATGATGGGAGCAGCACATGACAGAATGGGGGCGCAGGATGGGTGCAGCACATGACAGGATGGGGACGCAGGATGGAGCAGCACATGACAGGATGGGGATGCAGGATGGAGCAGCACATGACAGGATGGGGTCGCAGGATGGAGCAGCTCATGACAGGATGGGGACGCAGGATGGAGCAGCACATGACAGGATGGGGGCGCAGGATTGAGCAGCACATACCAGGATGGAGACCATATACCAATATAAATGCTCGCCATCCGGGCGTAGAACGGGTTCAATAACTAGTTGTTAATAACCAGCCATGATAAAGCTGACAAAGCTGAGGGTTGCAGCCCGCAGCTGTCAGTTTCTCCATTCTGGTTATCAGAAATAGAAAGATGAATCGTCATTTTTTTTTTTAAATATTTATTTATAGAGCAGGCGCTGGCTGATGAATACTCCAATCAACTGCAACTGCTCTCACTGTTGTTAGCAGCAGCAGGCGTAGGTTGAAAGGAGTAATACTCTCTCAACAGCCAACGCCTCTGTGACCATAGTTAAACTTTTTACCTTCGGTCACAACTATTTGCTCATGCTGTCATCTGACAGCATGGCAACCGTAGCTTTCTCACCACCAGTAATAATCTTGCTGCCGATCAGATCCAGTGTTTGCCGCACTGCCATGCAGATGACAGCTTGGCAAAACACTGATGTTTGGGACCCCCATTCATCTGAATGGGGTCCGGATTCAGGTTTGGGCACTGTTCTGGTATCCGAACCAAATTGTTTTTTGCTGTTCTGCCAAACCCATCAGATTCGAACATCCAGGAGTTCACCCATCACTAATTATGATTTTAATGAGGCACCACTTTCCTTCTTTGAGAAAGAGCTATGTCAATAGATAGAAAGATAGACTGATGCAACCTTTGTTTTTCTGGATTGCTTTTTAGTAGGAATGAGCGGACCAGTGGATGTTACAGTTTGTGGTGTTCGGCAGAACTGGAGTTCAAAGTTCTGTTCAGCATCCAAACTTGGGACGCTTGAACAGAGGAATTTATTTTGCAGTATACTCAAAACATTTCGGTTCAACATGAACCTTCTTCAGTTACGTATATGAGATGCATGTGATGAAATGAGCCCAGAAGTCAGCGGGCCAAAACAAATCTATGAAGGGGAAGCGCAGCCGTGGTATGCGGAGAGAGGTACTTTAGGAGAGCGTGGTGTAGGCGTGCATACAGCCAGAAGCGGAGTCCACCGCTTGAACCGAAACGGTTTGAGTATACTGCAAAATAAATTTCTCTGTTCAAGCATCCCAAGTTGAGTGCTAAGTTTTATGTTGAGAGTATATGGCGTGGGAGCCTAACTATAGCACCACTTTTGTAGCTGTGCTCACAGTGTTTTTTCACAGTATCCAAACTTGAACCCAAATCCCATAAAAGTCATAGTAAGTACAAGGTGGCTGAAACAGTGCGCAGATTGGGAGTAAGAGGAGGACATGTGCCATATAAGCAAAGGTGGATAGGGAAATTCCTTAAAATAACATAGAACTACCAAAAAAAGGACTTCACATGCCCCTACACCCTTGCCCCTCTCCCTAGCAACCCTGTGCATTGCCTTGATTGCATTGGTTATTGAGGCAGGGCATCTGTGCTGTAATCTGGATGCAATTCACCTCACCCTCGCCTTGCAAGTGGTGATTTCTCTATGCCTGCCACTTCTACACCTGCTCACACAGTGGGTCTCTCTCTCTTTCAAAAATATCCCCCCCATGCCACACAGGCTCCATTACATGATGGTGTCCTTGGATTTCAGAGAACCAGGTTTGAATTTGGAGAAGGAGCTGTCACGCTGGGGTGAGAGAGGATGCCCAGAGTGTGCTAAAACATCAGGGAAGATGTACAAGGGGCCAATGGCAATGGCCCTGAATTGACACTGTCTAGTGTGCAGGCCAGTGACACACTAGTCCCACTATTACATTAAGACAACACGATGAAGGCACCGCAAACAGTGGGAAAACAAACAACAAATGACACTCTTTAGCTTCTCATACAGGAAACTTCACTGCTGTAGCTGGAATGAACATCTCAGCTTATGCAGAGACATGATCCTTCCAAGTCAGTATATATGAACTATTAGGAATGAAGCTAGTGGGTTGATATAGTGAAAGTGCTGCAGCTGAGAACTTAAAGGGACTCTGTCACCAGAATTTGGAGGGAACAATTTTCAGCCATAGAGGCGGGGTTTTCGAGTGTTTGATTCACCCTTTCCTTACCCGCTGGCTGCATGCTGGCTGCAATATTGGATTGAAGTTAATTCTCTGTCCTTCATGTACACGCCTGCGCAAGGCAAGACAGGAGAGACCCGGACTGACGAGTATGTGAGGTCTTAGCATGCACACAAACATTACAGGTAGACAAAAAAAATCTACTACATTCTGATGCAACAATGGCCACCACAAATGATGACAAATGAGGCTCAAGGTCGCTTTACTTCCTGGGTGACCAGCATGAAACAGGTTATGATGTGTCCCTAAAATTTTGAGTCCCAAATGTAACGGCACAAAAAATCTCTCTGAAGGACAAGAAGTAGGGGCGTTCTCCTGAGCATTCAACACCTCACCTTCAAGCTCAGAATACATGGTGGAGACAACTAACCCTTCCTGTGAACTAGGGACTGAATCATCCAAACTATCTCCTCATGGAAACTCCAGGACAAAGCATCAGCTTTGACGTTCTTAATCCAAGGACGGTAAGTGACAATAAAATGAAAGCTGGTAAAAAAAAAACAACCAGCTTGTTTGATTAGAATTAATACTTTTAGCAGATTCATGGTATAGCAATTTTTTTTATTAGTAATCACTGTAACAGGGTGTATTGCCCCCTCCGAAAAGTGACGCAACTCCTCAAAAGCCAAGTTGAAGGCTAAAATTTTTCTATTGACAATATCATAGTTATTTTTTTGAGACAAAGGCACATGGATGCCACTTACTAGTATATGGCCCTTGAGATAAGACAGCTCTGAATACCACCTCAACTGTGTGAGTACAGATGATGTGACTAAGCATCTTTTAAAGGAAAAAAATCCCTGTTGGGTGAGGTCGGACAACCTTGATAAGTCCATACCTTTCCTTGTGACATCAGTGAGATGTTTGATAATTGACGAGAAGTTCTGAAAAACTTCCTATAGTAGTTGGTAAACTCCAGAAAACATTCTAAGTCGTTCAGATTTTCTGGAAGATCCCACTCCAGAAGTATATCGAGCTCATCTGGGTTCATCTGGAAACCTGCAGATGACACAAGGAAGCCCAAAAAGTTAACCTTCTGTATGATGAATACACATTTTTCAAGTTTGACAGACTGTTTATTGCCCTTTAATATCTGTATATCCTGCCTGACATGTACCTCATGTGTCTTCAGATCGGGCAAATAGATCAAAATATCATCGTGATAAACTACCACAAATCTAGTTGACAAAAAATTTCAAAATGCTGAAAAATGGCGGGAGCATTAGTCAGGCCAAAAGGCATGACAAGGTTTTCATAATGCCCTTCACGAGTGTAAAGGCCCCTTCACATTAAGCGACGCTGCAGCGATACCGACAACGATCCGGATCGCTGCAGCGTCGCTGTTTGGTCGCTGGAGAGCTGTCACACAGACCGCTCTCCAGCGACCAACGATGCCGGTAACCAGGGTAAACATCGGGTAACTAAGCGCAGGGCCGCGCTTAGTAACCCGATGTTTACCCTGGTTACCATGCTAAAAGTAAAAAAAAACAAACACTAGATACTTACCTACAGCCGTCTGTCCTCCAGCGCTGCGCTCTCCTTCTCTGCACTCCTCCTGTACTGGCTGTGAGCCGGAAAGCAGAGCGGTGATGTCACCGCTCTGCTTTCCGGCTCACAGCCAGTACAGGAAGAGTGCAGAGCACAGCGCTGGAGGACAGACAGCGGTAGGTAAGTATGTAGTGTTTGTTTTTTTTTACTTTTAGCATGGTAACCAGGGTAAACATCGGGTTACTATGCGCGGCCCTGCGCTTAGTTACCCGATGTTTACCCTGGTTACCAGTGAAGACATCGCTGGATCGGTGTCACACACGCCGATCCAGCGATGTCAGCAGGAGTCCAGCGACGAAATAAAGTTCTGGACTTTATTCAGCGACCAACGATCTCCCAGCAGGGGGCTGATCGTTGGTCGCTGTCACACATAACGATTTCATTAACGATATCGTTGCTACGTCACAAATAGGAACGATATCGTTAACAATATCGTTATGTGTGAAGGTACCTTTAAAGGTTGTTTTCCACTCATCCACCACCTTGATTCTAATGAGATTATAAACTATCCTGGAATCTAACTTGGAGAACAATTTAGCACCAACAATCTGATTAAATAAGTTGTGAATGAGGGGAGAGGATAAGGATCTAGAATGGTAATTCGATTTAATTTGCGAACATCTATTGAGGGACGCAAACCCCAATCTTTCTTCTTAACAAAAAAGAACACCTCCACCACAGGAGATGAGGAGGGTCTAATATGTCCCTTAGCAACATTCTCAGAGATGTAATCTTTGATTGCCTACCTTTCAGGACTAGAAAAGTTATATAATCTGGGCTTGAATAGTTTTGCTCTTGGGGGCTCATGGTACCAGACAAACTGTAAGTGAAGGTGCAGAAGCTGAGGAACAAATGGAGGAGGACAAGGAGAAAGAGGTGATGGACGCACAACAGTCAGTAGATGAAGAGGATAATAACCCCCTCTCTGCTGACCATGGTTGGTGGGAGGGGACTGAGGAAGCAAGCTTGAGTGTTACCCCACCACCAACACACCATAGACTTGGAACTTATGAAAGCACCATACACATGAGCGTCTTGTTGCTGCACTATCTTCAATATGATGCCCGTATTCTAAGGATTAGGAATAGTGGGAAATACTGAGTTGCCACTCTGTTAGATCCACAGTGCAAAAGTAAATTTTGCCAGATGCTTCCCTCACTCGAAAAGTACATGTGTATGCTGGAGGATCGAAACATGCTTGTAGAGAATCTTAAGAGAAGTTTTACCCAAGACAGCAGTGAGGCACACTGTGTGCATTGTAGTTCTAAATTTCAAACCCCGGAAACTTTAAGGCATCACTGAAAAAACATTAGCAGCAGCAGAAGCAGTGTGTGTGGCACAAGCAATTTATGTGAGTCATTTAACACATCTTTTAGACCAGCCTGGTCACCAGCAGAACAGGGAACAAGTCTGACACATTAAGAACGACTGGAGAGGACGGTACAGGAGTATCTGAAGCTCAATATAAATGCCATTAGGGGGAATTTGGAATCTTTTGCATTTGTTTTTCAAAAATGGAAGATTGGCCTGAACTTGCCTGTCAAGCCTTGAAGGTTTTGTCATGCCTGACATCCAGCATTTTCTCAGAACTTGTCTTCAGTACTGCTGGTGGTGTCCTGATAGATAAGCGCTTTTCGTTTCCCCCGAAGGTGTAGACCGCCTAACTTTCATCAAAATGAACAAGTCATGGATCTTCAATGATTTCTGCACCCTAGTCGCAGACTGGGCAGGCTAGGCAATGGTGTCGTTTTTAGTAACATGTATTGATCTTGCATTATTACAGTCTGTGGCACCGTTGTCATGCCTTCTGTACCTGCTGTTGTTACTGCTACTGGTGTTACAAACAATATTTTGAAATCTTGAGACTCCAAGTTGGGTTTCTGTCTCATGGGCTGCCTTATGTGGAAGGGGTGCCAGAGGCAAGTTACACTGTTTTTACTCTGGGGAAATTGATGCCACTTTAGTGGTGTATAATAATGATTCCTTGAAATGTGGAGATTTCAAGTCGGGTCTCCATCTGGTGGGTTGCCTGTAGTGGAAGAGGTTTCAGAGTCCCATGTATTATTTCTACTCTGTGGTGAGTGACAATAATTTTTTGAAATGTGAAGCCTTCAGGTTTCGTCTCCATTGACTGTAGTGGAAGGACTGTCAGAGCACCATTATACTATTTATGCGCTGTGGAAATTGATGTCACTTTAGTGGTGTGTGACAGTAATTATTTTTAAATGTGAAGACTCGAAGTTGAGTCTCCATCTGGTAAATTACTGCTTGTGGTAGTGATGTCAGTGGCCCATTATACTGTTTCTACACTGTGGAAATTCCTAGAATAGGGGTGCGGTGCATGGAGACTTCAGGATGGTTTCTTTAGTAAGTGAACTGTGAAAAAAATGGGGAAATCCAGCAACCACAAAAGTCATAAAACATCACATTTATTAGTAGATTAAAACATGAAAAGGAAAAATTAAAAAACATGATAACGGTTGACACGTTTGGAGCTAAGCTAGCGCTTAATCATGACAACTAACATGCAGGAGCTATGAAAATGTATAGCATAGAAAATGGGTGTGGAACAGACAAAGCACAAATGTGCTTAACAGTTAACCTTATGTGTATACAGGAGAGAAGAAAGGAAAGGGGAGGGGGAGAAAGAATGTGGGGACTCAAAGAACATGTTTCACAAAGATAAGTAATATTCTGTAAGAAATATCTACATATAATGCAACACAAATAACTCAAATACTACTCAATCTCAAACAAAATATTTGTCATATGAAAATGAGGGCCACACAGCACTTCATGTGCTCGCCCCAGAGGTAGCCTGACTGCCACTAGGTACCGAGATGAGATCCTCAGACTTCTTGTGAGACCATATGCTGGTGTGCTTGGCCCTGGGTTCCTCCTAATGCAGGACAATGCCAGACCTCACATGGCTGGAGTGTGTCAGCAGTTCCTGCTAGATGAAAGCATTGAAGCTATGGACTGGCCCGCCCGTTCCCCAGACCTGAATCCGATTGAACACATCTGGGACATCATGTCTCTCACCATCCACCAACGTCACATTGCACTACAGAGTGTCCAGGAGTTGGCGGATGCTTTAGTCCATGTCTGCTAGGAGATCCCTCACGAGACCATCCGCTGCCTCATCAGGAGCATGCCCAGGCATTGTACAGAGGTCAAACAGGCACTTGCTGGCCACACACACCACTGAGCATAATTTCCTTGTCTTGAGGCATTTCCACTGAAGTTGGATAAACCTGTAATTTGATTTTCCACTTTGATTTTGAGTATCATTCCAAATTCAGACCTCCATGGGATATTAATTTTGATTTACAGTGATCATTTTTATTTTTTATTTTTCTCAATGCATTCCACCATGTAATGAATTAAAATTTGCAACTGGAAAGTTTATGACATGTGAGTGTGGCTGGAAAATAAAAATGGAGGTGCTGCACAAGGTATCAGGGCTCCCAGCTAGGAAGGCTTGCACTACTCCCTTAACCACTAGGCCCATATTGAAATTTCAATTCAAAGCTGTAAATGCTGGCCCAGGCCATGATACCTCATGCATTGACCATGGCTGACTGCTGTGGGTCACTTGATCAGTCAACTACCTGTTAGGGTTGGCGGAACGCACCGAATATATTTATTAAGTAAGATTGGTGCGTTCGCCTCCCGGGATCCCGGGAAAGAACCTGCTGCTAAGTAAATGGCGGCACTATATGGCGGTACAATGTGAATACACACACGGGTTAACTTCACCCTACAAGCACCTACAACAACTTCCAAGAAGGACCAGTGGAAGTTGCTGCAGTGCCTGAGCATGTGACCCTAGATCTCCACTGAGAGATCTTGCCCTGGGCATGCTCAGTGTGTGCAAAGCAGGACTTAGTCCCAGAAAAGCCTGCTCGCTGCAGATCAGTGCAGGGTACAATAGCAGAGCCTGGAGAGGCAATAGTAACCCTTTCCACAGTATCAGTCTCAGCGAGACGCTGGGAGCAACGTCTCCGCTGAGCAGGCTCCACTGCGGCCGATGCAGAATGGGAGACCACAGCAGACACGGATCGAGATTCCCCCTGTGCAGCAGAGGAAACTCGACTCCTAACATTACCCCCCTTCTAGGGCCCCCCCCTCCTTGAGCCTCACTACGCTCAAAAGCTGCAATGAGCAGCGGAGCCCGAATGTGCTCCACAGGCTCACCAGGTTCTATCCTCTGGGCCGTGACCTTTCCAGTCCACCAGATAAAATTTCTTGCCACGTACCACCTTGTACCCCACGATAGCATTCACCTCAAACTCATCCGTGGATGAACCCGATGTCCCGGCAGATGACTCAGAAAACCTGGACAAATGAACGGGCTTTAAGAGGGAAACGTGAAAAGTATCGGTGATACCAAGGCGTGGAGGAATAGCCAAACGGTAGACCACAGGGTTGACCTGTTCCAGAACCTTGAATGGGCCAAAGTAGCGAGGCGCAAGCTTAGTGGACTCAACTCGCAGCCTGATGTTACGGGCGGAGAGCCACACTAAGTCGCCAGGAGCAAAGGTCGGAGCGGGGCGCCGGTGTGTATCAGCCGAAACCCTCATTCTCTCCTTGGAGGCCCGGATGGCATCCTGTGTGCGGCCCCAGATGTCACGTGCCTCCACCACCCAGTCTGCCACCCTAGAATCGGTGGATGACACGGGCATGGGCACAGGGACACGCGGATGCTGGCCGTAATTAAGGAGAAAAGGAGTCTGACCAGTGGAATCGGCTACGGCGTTGTTCAATGCAAATTCCACCCAGGGTAGCAAAGATGCCCAGTCATCCTGCCTAGCAGAGACAAAATGTCGCAAGTATGTCACCAGAGTCTGGTTGGTTCTCTCTACCAACCCATTTGTCTTGGGATGATATGCAGAGGAGAGATTCAGCTCTATGCTGAGTAAACGGCAGAGCTCTCTCCAAAACTGAGACACAAACTGGGGACCCCGTTCATACATAAAGGGGTGTCCCCCTTAAAAGGGAGACCCATAGTGGCAGGCATAGATAACGTTACCCAAAATGTGGGAATCTATCTTGACCGAGTACTCAAACCGTTTGTGTCATCCCTACAATTTTTTGTTCAGGACACGCCTGACTTGCTTCATAGATTGGAGGGTTTAACTGTGGACCCTGGGGTGCAATTAGGAAGTGTAGACGTAGAGGCTCTCTACAGTTCTATACCCCATGAGAAGGGCCTTGAGGCGATTCAATACTTCTTGCGTACTAGGGGTTGTCAATTTCGTAGCCACAATGAGTTTGTGTTGAAACTAATGCGGTTTTGCCTGACATGCAATTTTTTCCTTTTTGATCAAAAAATCTACCACCAGCTCAGGGGCACTGAGTACGCAAATTTGTTCCTGGGCTGGTGGGAGGAGACTTGCGTGTTTAGGAGTGAAATGGGGTGTATCGGGTCCATTGAATTGTGGACCCGTTATATTGACGATGTCCTGGTAATTTGGGGTGATTCTGCAACAAATTTCACATCATTTGTGGACACCCTAAATCGAAATGACTTAGGTCTTTATTTCACATCAGTTATGGACTCGTCAACACTACCATTCTTAGATATCTTGATTAAGAAGGGGGAAGACGGCACTGTGACTACGTGCACATACAAAAATCCTACCGCAACTAATGCACTACTCAAATGGGAGAGTAGCCATCCAACTCATTTGAAACGAGGGATACCCAAAAGTCAGTATCTCAGGATCCGCAGGAACTGCACCACAGAAGAAGATTTCGAAGTACAGGCCAAAGAGCTGCGTAATAAGTTCCTGGAAAGGGGGTATCCTCCTGATGTCCTTAAGCGAGCATATAAGGAGGTTAAAAATAAGAACAGGTCTGAATTGTTGAGGCCAGCTCGTAGAGTAGACAATGAGGGACAAATGAGACTTATTACCACGTTTGATAATGGTGCACAGGAAGTACGCAAAATCCTAACTAAACACTGGTCCATTTTGCTTATGGATCCAGATATTGGTAATTGTCACGCCTGCACATACTTACCCGGCTTCTCCCATCCCTCGGCGCGCTCACGATCCTGTCCCGCGCCGCTCTGGCTCCTCCTTCGCCAGCTCTCGGCGTCTGGTCTCTTCGCGCATGCGCGGTCGTGTCTCCCCCGTCGCTGAGCCTTCTGGGAGGTCGCGACCCGGTGGCTCCGCCCCAACATGGCGGCGCCCATCGGGTATTTCTTCCCGGCGTCTTCCTAGGTAAGACGCCTTTGCTTTGTAGGTGCACTGTCTGCCGTCAGTGTCCCTATGCCCTAGGCTCCCCTGTACCAGTGTCTTTTCTCAGCCCAGTCCTTGCTTTGTCTCTGTATCCTGCCAGTCCGTGTTCCTGCTGTGTCCTGTCAGCCCGTGTTCCTGCTGTATCCTGCCTGTCCGTGTTCCTGCTGTGTCCCGCCAGTCCGTGTTCCTGCTGTATTCTGCCAGTCCGTGTTCCTGCTGTATCCTGCCTGTCCGTGTTCCTGCTGTATTCTGCCAGTCCGTGTTCCTGCTGTATCCTGCCAGTCCGTGTTCCTGCTGTGTCCTGCCAGCCCGTGTTCCTGCTGTATCCTGCCTGTCCGTGTTCCTGCTGTATCCCGCCAGTCCGTGTTCCTGTTGTATCCTGCCGGTCCGTGTTCCTGCTGAGTCCTGCCTTCCATGTTCCAGACATTCTTTCAGTTAAGTCTTGTTTTCCTATTATTCCCTGCCATCTTTATAGCCTGTGGTTTCCTTCTTTATTTTGGGTCGTCCCTTTGGCTCTAGCTGTTGTGTCTCCATTCCCCCGAGGTCCTGCTCCTAACACTCCCTGTATAGGGGGTGATTCCATCTGGTCCGCTCGACCCCGGGGGCTCTAGAGTCACGACCCAGAGGGTCCACTCTCGGATTTCTGTCCGAATACTTACAGGAAGCAAAGGCCATGGACCCCGCTGGGGCCTCTGCTACGCAAAAAGAGCTACTCTTTTTGCGGGAGAATCAGTCCCGTATGATGTCCTTTATGAAGGCTATGGATTCTCGTTTGTCCACGCTCCAGTCCTCCGATCCTGGCAACGCCGCTCTACTCATTGGCTTACAGCAAGAGTTAGCTCAGCAGCGTGACACCCAGGCCCATATACTTAGTTATATGTCTTCTATTGACGATCGGCTGCTTTCCATCCAGACAGCCGCTTCTACGTCTGCTCCTGCTTCCCACCCTCCACCCCGCTTGGCTAAACCGCCTCGGTACAATGGGGATCCTATGTCCTGCCGAGGATTTCTAAACCAATGCCGTCTTCACTTTGAGCTTCTGCCCCAGCATTACCCGACGGATCGGTCCAAAGTTGCATTTCTGATTTCCCATCTAGAGGGTGACGCCTTGGCATGGGTTAATCCACTCTGGGAGCGAGACGATCCCCTAGTCTCCCGGTTGTCTGAATTCTTGGAGACTTTCCGTCTTGTCTTTGACGAACCTGGACGACTGGCCTCTACAACTGAAGCCCTATTCTCTCTCCATCAGGGATCGTTATCCGTAGGCCAGTACGCTATTCAGTTCCGCACCCTCTCCTCTGACTTGGGCTGGAACAATGAGGCGTTGGTGGGTGCTTTCTGGCGGGGTCTCTCTGGGCGCATAAAGGATGAGTTAGCTGGTCGGGACACCCCTACGGTTTTGGAGGAATTAATTTCCTTAGCGACCCGTATTGACCTTCGGTTCCAAGAACGCGCTCGCGAGCGGAGGTCTCTTCGTCCTTCTTCTGCCACCCGTAAGCCACTCAGTCCACAGCCTAGAACCTCCTCTCAGGCGTCTGCACCGGAACCTATGCAAGTGGACCGTCTTAAAATGTCCGAACAACGTCGTAAAGAGAGGCGCACTCAGGGGTTATGTTTTTACTGCGGAAGTGCTGCTCATTTATTGCGCTCTTGCCCTGAACGTCCGGAAAACTCCTCCGCCTAGGTCAGGTAAGAGAGGCCTCCCTAGGTGTGTGTGATTCCTCTCAACCCCTTACTTTGTCCATTCTTTTGCATATTGCGGGCAAGGGCGTTTCTCTGGATGCGTATGTGGATTTGGGCGCTGCAGGGAATTTTATTAGGTTGGAAGAGGTTTTGAAATTCTCCGTTCCAGTCAGAACCTTAGAGGCTCCTGTGATTCTAGCATCTGTGGATGGTAAACCTTTACAGGATACCATTACTCAAGTGACACTTGAGGTGGAACTTCAGGTTGGGGCTCTGCACAAGGAGAGAATTGCATTTTATGTTTTAGCGGGTCTGTCTCATCCTATGCTCTTAGGTCTTCCTTGGTTACGGAGCCACGAGCCCATTTTAGATTGGCGCAATGGTAATATCTTGCGCTGGGGTGAGCTTTGTCGGGAACGTTGTCTGCTGCCGGTGCGTCCTGTGGGATATTCCTCTAATTCTTCTCATTCTTCCTCCTTTCCCGCCTTACCCTCTGTCTACAGCGCTTTTTCTGATGTCTTCAACAAGAAGGAGGCTGAGGAGCTTCCGCCTCACCGTCTCTATGATTGTCCCATAGATCTCGTGCCTGGAACTAACCCGCCCAGGGGCAGAATCTATCCTCTCTCTCCTGCTGAGACTCAAGCTATGTCTGAGTACATTCAAGAAAATCTTGCTAAAGGTTTCATCCGCAAGTCTTCTTCTCCGGCCGGAGCAGGGTTTTTTTTCGTGAAGAAGAAAGACGGTTCCCTCCGTCCCTGTATTGATTATCGAGGCCTAAACAACACTCATTCCGGAACTCTTCGACCGTCTTCGGGGTGCGCAAATCTTTACCAAATTAGATCTACGTGGCGCATACAATCTGGTTCGTATTCGTGCAGGCGATGAGTGGAAGACCGCCTTCAATACTCGTGACGGTCACTACGAATACTTAGTTATGCCGTTTGGTCTCTGCAACGCCCCCGCGGTTTTCCAGGAATTTGTGAACGATGTATTTCGGGATCTTCTCTACTCCTCAGTCGTGGTTTACCTTGACGACATCCTCATCTTCTCTCCGGATCTCTCCACTCACAGGCGAGATGTCCGCCGAGTCCTGCAAAGGCTAAGAGAGAATCATCTGTTCGCTAAGATTGAAAAGTGCGTCTTTGAACAGTCCTCTCTTCCCTTCCTTGGGTATATTGTCTCAAGATCTGGCTTAGAGATGGATCCAGAGAAGGTTTCTGCTGTCCTGAATTGGCCTCGTCCTCTTGGAACAAAAGCAATCCAACGTTTTCTTGGCTTTGCCAACTACTATAGACAATTTATTCCTCATTTTTCTTCCAGGACCAAGCCTATCTCTGCCCTAGTTCGCAAGGGAGTCAATTCCAGCCTTTGGACCCCTGAGGCTGAAGAGTCTTTTTTGTCCCTTAAACAAAGTTTCGCTACGGCCCCTGTGCTTCATCGTCCTGATGCTAATAGACCGTTTGTCCTTGAGGTCGACGCATCTTCTATTGGAGCTGGAGCAGTACTTTTGCAAAGATCTTCGTCCGGACGTTTGGTGACCTGTGGTTTCTTTTCTAAAACTTTTTCCACTCCTGAGCATAACTACTCTATTGGGGATAAGGAGCTATTGGCTATCAAGCTAGCCTTGGAAGAATGGCGTTATCTTCTTGAAGGGTCTCTTCATCCATTCATCATTTACACTGACCACAAGAATCTGGCCTATATTCAGTCTGCCCAAAGACTAAATCCACGACAAGCCAGATGGTCTTTATTCTTCGGACGATTTGAGTTTGAACTTCATTTCCGACCTGGAAATAAGAATGTCAAAGCAGATGCTCTTTCGAGATCCTTTCAACCTCAGGACATGGAGGATTCTCCGGCTCACATCATTGATCCTGCGAGGATCGTCACTCTTGCTCCTCTAAGAGTGATTCCTACTCCTCCTGGCAAGACTCTTGTGGCTAATCAAGACAAGGAGAGAGTTTTACGTTGGGGTCACTCCTCCAAAATTGCAGGACATGTAGGAGTCAAGAAGACACTGTCTCTTATCTCTCGGCACTACTGGTAGCCATCTCTCCGTCAAGACGTCACCAAATTCATCGCTTCTTGTCCTTCTTGTGCTAAAAATAAAGTCCCTAGGCAGCTTCCCTCCGGTCTCCTGCATCCTCTGCCTGTGCCTTCCGTTCCATGGAGTCATATCGCTATGGACTTCATCACTGATCTACCTTCTTCCTTGAATTGCTCTGTCATCTTGGTTGTTGTAGATCGGTTCTCTAAAATGGCTCACTTCATCGCTTTGCCTGGTCTGCCTTCCGCTCCTGAGTTGGCAAAGATCTTTTTACACCAAGTCTTCCGTCTTCATGGTTTTCCACATCATATTGTCTCAGACCGTGGAGTACAATTTACCTCACGTTTTTGGAGAGCTCTCTGCAGTCTATTAAAGGTTAACTTGGACTTCTCTTCCGCCTATCACCCTCAGTCCAACGGACAAGTGGAGCGAGTTAATCAAGTTCTGACTACATATCTGCGACACTTCACCAATGCACACCAAGATGACTGGGTCTCTCTTCTCCCTTGGGCTGAATTCTCTTACAACAATCTTCCCAGCGAGTCTTCCTCCAAATCTCCCTTTTTCGTAGTCTATGGTCAACATCCGAACATTCCTCTTCCTGTTTCTCTTTCTTCGGGGGTACCGGCAGCGGATTTCTTGTCCCGGGAATTCTCTACGATTTGGAATGAGACCAAAGTGGCTCTTGAGAAAGCTAGCCTTAATATGAAAAGGTTTGCTGACAAGAAGCGTTTGGATGCTCCGCCATATTCTCCGGGTGATAAAGTTTGGCTCTCCTCTCGCTATATCAAGCTTAAAATTCCCTCTTACAAACTGGGTCCTCGCTACATTGGTCCTTTTCCTATCTTGAGTCGCATTAATGATGTCTCTTATAAGTTGAAGCTACCTGCCTCTTTGCGCATCCCCAATGCCTTCCATGTGTCTCTTCTTAAACCCGCAGTCTTTAATTGTTTTCACTCCGCTACCTCTTCCTCTCCTCAGCTCTGTACTTCTGATGGAATCTTTAATGTTAAAGATATTCTTGCCAAAAAAGTAGTTAGGGGTAAAACTTATTTTTTGATTGATTGGGAGGGATTTGGCCCTGAGGAGAGGTCCTGGGAGCCCCGAGAGAACATCAACGCTCCCCTTATCATGAAAAGATTCCTTTCTAGCCTTAAAAGGAGGGGGACTAAGGTGGGGGGTACTGTCACGCCCGCACATACTTACCCGGCTTCTCCCATCCCTCGGCGCGCTCACGATCCTGTCCCGCGCCGCTCTGCCTCCTCCTTCGCCGGCTCTCGGCGTCTGGTCTCTTCGCGCATGCGCGGTCGCGTCTCCCCCGTCGCTGAGCCTTCTGGGAGGTCGCGACCCGGTGGCTCCGCCCCAACATGGCGGCGCCCATCGGGTATTTCTTCCCGGCGTCTTCCTAGGTAAGACGCCTTTGCTTTGTAGGTGCACTGTCTGCCGTCATTGTCCCTATGCCCTAGGCTCCCCTGTACCAGTGTCTTTTCTCAGCCCAGTCCTTGCTTTGTCTCTGTATCCTGCCAGTCCGTGTTCCTGCTGTGTCCTGTCAGCCCGTGTTCCTGCTGTATCCTGCCTGTCCGTGTTCCTGCTGTGTCCCGCCAGTCCGTGTTCCTGCTGTATTCTGCCAGTCCGTGTTCCTGCTGTATCCTGCCTGTCTGTGTTCCTGCTGTATTCTGCCAGTCCGTGTTCCTGCTGTATCCTGCCAGTCCGTGTTCCTGCTGTGTCCTGCCAGCCCGTGTTCCTGCTGTATCCTGCCTGTCCGTGTTCCTGCTGTATCCCGCCAGTCCGTGTTCCTGTTGTATCCTGCCGGTCCGTGTTCCTGCTGAGTCCTGCTGTTCCGTGTTCCAGACATTCTTTCAGTTAAGTCTTGTTTTCCTATTATTCCCTGCCATCCTTATAGCCTGTGGTTTCCTTCTTTATTTTGGGTCGTCCCTTTGGCTCTAGCTGTTGTGTCTCCATTCCCCCGAGGTCCTGCTCCTAACACTCCCTGTATAGGGGGTGATTCCATCTGGTCCGCTCGACCCCGGGGGCTCTAGAGTCACGACCCAGAGGGTCCACTCTCGGATTTCTGTCCGAATACTTACAGTAATCAACTAATGGAGCGACCATTAATCACCTATAGAAGAGGTCGCTCATTAAAAGATAGGTTTGTAAAGAGTCATTTCAAAAGCCCTATATCTAAAACGTGGTTAACAAGTGACACAAAGGGTTGCTTCAGATGTGGACATTGTGTTGCCTGTTCCCACATTATCACAGGAGACAGGTTTACCGGTAATGTTACTGGGAAAGAGTACACGGTAAGAGAATTCATCAATTGTAGTATGTAGGGGATAATTTACAAAGCCTCCTGTGTATGTGGGAAAGAATATGTCGGGAAAACCATCAGAGAGTTCAGACGAAGGATAGGAGAGCACATTGGAGATGTGGTGCATAGGAGAGATACCCCAGTTGCACGACATGTCAATAGTTGTCAAGGAGGCAATACAGATTCCATTAAATTTATGGGCATTGAGAAAGTGACGAGACCCATACGAGGAGGTAATTGGGACAAAATCATTTTGCAGAAAGAAACAAGGTGGATATTCCACTTGAATACTGTAGCTCCGAGGGGGCTTAATGAGCAGCTAAACTATAGTTGTTTCGTTTAAGATACTATAAGTGAGCGTTAATCTGTCAGTATTAGGGTTGAGCGAAACGGATCTGTCATTTTCAAAAGTCGCCAACTTTTGGCAAAGTCGGGTTTCATGAAACCCGACCCGACCCCTGTGTGGGGTCGGCCATGCGGTACGCGACTTTCGCGCCAAAGTCGCGTTTCAATGACGCGAAAAGTGCCATTTCTCAGCCAATTAAGGTGGATGCAGAGTGTGGGCAGCGTGATGACATAGGTCCTGGTCCCCACCATCTTAGAGAAGGGCATTGCAGTGATTGGCTTGCTGTCTGCGGCGTCACAGGGGCTATAAAGAGGCATTCCCGCCGACCGCCATCTTACTGCTGCTGATCTGAGCCTAGGGAGAGGTTGCTTCGTCAGAAGCAGGGATAGCGTTAGGCAGGGTCCATTAACCACCAAACCGCTTGTGCTGTACTGATTTCCACTGTCCAACACCACCTTTTGTTTGCAGGGACAGTGGAAGCTACATTTTTTTTCCTCAGCGCTGTAGCTCATTGGGCTGCCCTAGAAGGCTCCCTGATAGCTGCATTGCTGTGTGTACGCCGCTGTGCAAACCAACTGCTTTTTTCAAAGCACAAATCCTGTTGTTCCTTCCTTTCTGCACAGCTATCTTTTTTGTTTGTCCACACTTTTTATTTAATTTGTGCATCAGTCCACTCCTTATTGCTGCCTGCCATACCTGGCTGAGATTACTGCAGGGAGATAGTAATTGTAGGACAGTCCCTTTTTTTTTTTTTTTTTTTTTAAATTCTCCCTAAAAAAATAAGTTTTGGGAGATTAAGATTGGCATTTCTGCTAGAGTGCCATCCCTGTGTGTGCCATCTCTCTCACATAGTGGGCCATAGAAAGCCTTTTTTTTTTTCTTTTTTTTATTGGGTTTCTAAATTCTCCCTGAAAAAAAAAAACAGTGGGAGATTAATATTGGCCTTTGGGCTTGTGTGCCAGTCCTGAGTGTGCCATCTCTCTCTCAAATAGTGGGTCATAGAAAGCCAATTTATTTATTTTTTTTTAAATTTGGTTTCTAAATTCTCCCTGAAAAAATAACAAAAAACCGTGGGAGATTAATATTGGCCTTTCTGCTTGTGTGCCAGTCCTGACTTCTGAGTGTGCCATCTCTCTCTCAAATAGTGGGCCATAGAAAGCCTATTTATTTATTTTTTATTTGGTTTCTAAATTCTCCCTGAAAAAATAAAAAAAACAGTGGGAGATTAATATTGGCCTTTCTGCTTGTGTGCCAGTCCTGACTCCTGAGTGTGCCATCTCTCTCTCTCAAATAGTGGGCCATAGAAAGCCTATTTTTTTTTATATATATTTGGCTTCTAAATTCTCCCTGAAAAAATAAAAAAAAACAGTGGGAGATTAATATTGGCCTTTCTGCTTGTGTGCCAGTCCTGACTCCTGAGTGTGCCATCTCTCTCTCAAATAGTGGGCCATAGAAAGCCTATTTTTTTTTTTATTTGGTTTCTAAATTCTCCCTGAAAAAATTAAAAAAAACAGTGGGAGATTAATATTGGCCTTTCTGCTTGTGTGCCAGTCCTGACTCCTGAGTGTGCCATCTCTCTCTCAAATAGTGGGCCATAGAAAGCCTATTTATTTTTTTTATTTTGTTTCTAAATTCTCCTTGAAAAAATAAAAAAAAACAGTGGGAGATTAATATTGGCCTTTCTGCTTGTGTGCCAGTCCTGACTCCTGAGTGTGCCATCTCTCTCTCTCAAATAGTGGGCCATAGAAAGCCTATTTTTTTTATATTTGGTTTCTAAATTCTCCCTGAAAAAATAAAAAAAAACAGTGGGAGATTAATATTGGCCTTTCTGCTTGTGTGCCAGTCCTGACTCCTGAGTGTGCCATCTCTCTCTCAAATAGTGGGCCATAGAAAGCCTATTTATTTTTTTTATTTTGTTTCTAAATTCTCCTTGAAAAAATAAAAAAAAACAGTGGGAGATTAATATTGGCCTTTCTGCTTGTGTGCCAGTCCTGACTCCTGAGTGTGCCATCTCTCTCTCTCTCAAATAGTGGGCCATAGAAAGCCTATTTTTTTTATATTTGGTTTCTAAATTCTCCCTGAAAAAATAAAAAAAAACAGTGGGAGATTAATATTGGCCTTTCTGCTTGTGTGCCAGTCCTGACTCCTGAGTGTGCCATCTCTCTCTCAAATAGTGGGCCATAGAAAGCCTATTCATTTTTTTATTTGGTTTCTAAATTCTCCTTGAAAAAATAAAAAAAAACAGTGGGAGATTAATATTGGCCTTTCTGCTTGTGTGCCAGTCCTGACTCCTGAGTGTGCCATCTCTCTCTCTCAAATAGTGGGCCATAGAAAGCCTATTTTTTTTTATTTGGTTTCTAAATTCTCCCTGAAAAAAATAAAAAAAAACAGTGGGAGATTAATATTGGCCTTTCTGCTTGTGTCCCAGTCCTGACTCCTGAGTGTGCCATCTCTCTCTCTCAAATAGTGGGCCATAGAAAGCCTTTTTTTTATATCTGGTTTCTAAATTCTCCCTGAAAAAAAAACAGTGTGAGATTAATATTGGCCTTTCTGCTTGTGTGCCAGTCCTGACTCCTGAGTGTGCCTGAGTGTGCCATCTCTCTCTCAAATAGTGGGCCATAGAAAGCCTATTTATTTTTTTTTATTTGGTTTCTAAATTCTCCTTGAAAAAATAAAAAAAAACAGTGGGAGATTATTATTGGCCTTTCTGCTTGTGTGCCAGTCCTGACTCCTGAGTGTGCCATCTCTCTCTCAAATAGTGGGCCATAGAAAGCCTTTTTTTTTTTTTAGACTTGGTTTCTAAATTCTCCCTGAAAAAAAAAAAAAAAAAAGTGGGAGATTAATATTGGTCTTTCTGCTTGTGTGCCAATCCTGACTCCTGAGTGTGCCATCTCTCTCTCTAATAGTGGGCCATAGAAAGCCTATTTATTTTTTTTTATTTGGTTTCTAAATTCTCCCTGAAAAAATAAAAAAAAAACAGTGGGAGATTAATATTGGCCTTTCTGCTTGTGTGCCAGTCCTGACTCCTGAGTGTGCCATCTCTCTCTCAAATAGTGGGCCATAGAAAGCCTATTTATTTATTTTTTATTTGGTTTCTAAATTCTCCCTGAAAAAATAAAAAAAAAACAGTGGGAGATTAATATTGGCCTTTCTGCTTGTGTGCCAGTCATGACTCCTGAGTGTGCCATCTCTCTCTCAAATAGTGGGCCATAGAAAGCCTATTTTTTTTGTTTTTATTTGGTTTATAAATTCTCCCTGAAAATATAAAAAAAAACAGTGGGAGATTAATATTGGCCTTTCTAATTGTCTGCCAGTCCTGACTCCTGAGTGTGCCATCTTTCTCTCAAATAGTGGGCCATAGAAAGCCTATTTTTTTTTTTATTTGGTTTCTAAATTCTCCCTGAAAAAATAAAAAAAAACTGTGGGAGATTAATATTGACATTTGTGCTTGAGTGACAGTCCTGCGTGTGTGGCATCTCTCTCATTTGGTGCCACAGAAAACAGAGTGTGTAACATTGTGCCTGATTTTCCTTGCGGTCTCACCCACCTGTAAAGGGATATCTAAATAATACTGAAGTTATCGCTCACTGTGTAAGTTGTTTGACAGCAACAAATACCGTTACTTTGGTTACGTTTTTAAAACAATGAGGAAGTCTGGTGGAAGAGGTCATGGCCGTGGGCGTTCATTGCCAGCTTGTAATGATGGTAGTGGTAGTGGAGCATCAGGTGGTCGTGGGAAAAAAAATATAGCACCTAAGTCTGGAGCTGTGGAGCCAGGTTTGTCGTCTGGCTACACAAGGCCTCGAACGCTCCCTTTTCTGGGAGTAGGAAAACCGCTTTTAAAGCCGGAGCAGCAAGAGCACGTTTTGGCTTACCTTGCTGACTCAGCCTCTAGCTCTTTTGCCTCCTCTTTTGAAACTGGTAAATGTAAAAGCAGCGCGTCGTTAGTGGATGTTCACGGTCAGGGACAAGTCGCTTCCTTGTCCTCTTCAGCAAAAACAACAACAGAGAAGGATGCAGCAAGCGACACAACGGGTTACTCAATGGAGCTCTTTACACATACCATCCCTGGCTTAGAAAGTGAAACAGTTAACAGGCCATGCCCATTACTGGTTGAATCGGACATGGAGTGCACTGATGCACAGCCACAGCCTGACTACTATGCTGTTCCTTTGACTCAGACCACAACATTGCCCTCGCAGGGTACTGATCCAGAATCAGACCCTGATGAGACTATGGTGCCCCGTCACGAACGCTATACCACCGACTTACACAGTGACACAGACGAAGTTGCACACGAGATAGAAGAGGAGGTTATAGATGACCCAGTTGTTGACCCCGATTGGCAGCCATTGGGGGAACAGGGTGCAGGCGGCAGTAGTTCTGAATCGGAGGAGGAGGGGCCGCAGCAGGCATCAACATCGCAACAGGTTCCATCTGCCGGGCCCGTATCTGGCACAAAACGTGTGGCAAAGCCAAAACCTGTTGGAGGACAGCGTGGCCAACCGGTTAAAGCTCAGTCTGCAATGCTTGAAAAGGGATCCGATGCTCGAAAGAGTGCAGTCTGGCATTTTTTTAAACAACATCCAATTGATCAGCGCAAAGTCATCTGTCAAAAATGTTCAACTACCTTAAGAAGAGGTCAGAATCTGAAAAGTCTCAATACAAGTTGCATGCATAGACATTTAACCACCATGCATTTTCAAGCCTGGACTAACTACCAAACGTCCCTTAAGGTTGTAGCACCCTCGGCCAATGAAGCTAGTCAGCAACGCTACATCCTTTCCGTCACTGTAGGGCCACCATTTTCCGCACCACCTGCAGTATCTGTGCAGGTTTCTTTGCCAGGCCAAAGCAGTCAGGGTCAGGGAATCACCAGTTTCGTAGTAGGAAACACTGCATCTAGGGCACCGGCGGAAACAATACCATCTCCAACCGTCTCTCAGTCTGCCATGTCCACCGGCACACCCGCTAGTTCCACGATCTCCAGCTCTCCAGTCCAGCTCACCCTACATGAGACTCTCGTTAGAAAAAGGAAGTACTTATCCTCGCATCTGCGTACACAGGGTTTGAACGCCCACATAGCTAGACTAATCTCGTTAGAGATGATGCCCTACCTGTTAGTTGAAAGCGAAGCTTTCAAAGCCCTGATGGACTACGCTGAACCACGTTATGAGCTACCCAGTCGACACTTCTTTTCGAGAAAAGCCATCCCAGCCCTCCACCAGCATGTTAAAGAGCGCATCGTCCATGCACTCAGGCAATCTGTGAGTACAAAGGTGCACCTGACAACAGATGCATGGACCAGTAGACATGGCCAGGGACGTTACGTGTCCATCACGGCACACTGGGTGAATGTGGTGGATGCAGGGTCCACAGGGGACATCAATTTCGGGACAGTTCTGCCTAGCCCACGGTCTAGGAAACAGTTGGCTGTAGGCGTTCGCACCCTTTCCTCCTCCTCCTCGTCCTCCTGCAGAAGCGAGAGCTTGTCCACAGACCGCAGTCGCCCAACCACTCCATCCGCAGCTGCCACTGTTGCACACCAGTTGTCCCATTATGGGACAGCTACTGGCAAGCGTCAGCAGGCTGTATTGGCTATGAAGTGTTTGGGCGACAACAGACACACCGTGGAAGTTCTGTCCGAGTTCTTGCAGAAAGAAATGCAGTCGTGGTTGGGCACAGTAGATCTTGAGGTAGGCAAGGTAGTGAGTGATAATGGAAGGAATTTCATGGCTGCCATCTCCCTTTCCCAACTGAAACACATTCCTTGCCTGGCTCACACCTTAAACCTGGTGGTGCAGTGCTTCCTGAAAAGTTATCCGGGGTTATCCGACCTGCTCCTCAAAGTGCGCGGACTTTGCTCACATATCCGCCGTTCGCCCGTACACTCCAGCCGTATGCAGACCTATCAGCGGTCTTTGAACATTCCCCAGCATCGACTAATCATAGACGTTGCAACAAGGTGGAACTCAACACTGCACATGCTTCAGAGACTGTGCGAACAGAGGCGGGCTGTTATGTTTTTGTGGGAGGATACACATACACGGGCAGGCAGTAGGATGGCAGACATGGAGTTGTCAGGTGTGCAGTGGTCGAAGATACAAGACATGTGTCAAGTCCTTCAGTGTTTTGAGGAATGCACACGGCTGGTTAGTGCAGACAATGCCATAATAAGCATGAGCATCCCCCTAATGCGTCTGCTGATGCAAAGTTTGACGCACATAAAGGATCAGGCGTCTGCAGCAGAGGAAGAGGAAAGCCTTGATGACAGTCAGCCATTGTCTGGTCAGGGCAGTATACAGGACGAGGTAGCGGGCGAAGAGGAGGAGGAGGACGAGGAGGATGATGGGGATGTGTATATTTTTAATGAGGAAGCTTTTCCGGGGCCATTGGAAATTGGTGGCGTGGCAAGGCCGGGTTCTGGTTTTTTGAGGGACACAAGTGACGTAGATTTGCCTGAAACTGCCCCTCAACCAAGCACAACCGCAGATTTGACAACTGAAACTTTGGCCCACATGGCGGATTATGCCTTACATATCCTCAAAAGGGACACACGCATTACTAAAATGATGAACGATGACGATTACTGGTTGGCCTGCCTCCTTGATTCTCGCTATAAAGGCAAATTGCAAAATATTATGCCACATGAGAACTTGGAACTAATATTAGCAACCAAACAATCAACTCTTGTTGACCGTTTGCTTCAGGCATTCCCAGCACACAGCGCCCGTGATTGTTCTCACACGAGCTGCAGGGGGCAGCAGACCAGAGGTGTTAGAGGTGCAGAAATCAGAAGTGGCGTTGGGCAGAGGGGTTTTCTGACCAGGTTGTGGAGTGATTTTGCTATGACCGCAGACAGGACAGGTACTGCTGCATCAATTCAAAGTGACAGGAGACAACATTTGTCCAGTATGGTTACTAACTATTTTTCATCCCTTATCGATGTTCTCCCTCAACCGTCATTCCCATTTGATTACTGGGCATCCAAATTAGACACCTGGCCAGAATTGGCAGAATATGCATTGCAGGAGCTTGCTTGCCCGGCAGCTAGATTCCTATCAGAAAGAGTATTCAGTGCTGCAGGTTCAATATTAACCGAAAAAAGGACTCGTCTGGCTACCCAAAATGTTGATGATATAACCTTCATTAAAATGAACCACAACTGGATTTTGAATTCTTTTGCCCCACCTTGCCCGGCCGACACTTAGCTTTCCTATGAAAAGGTCTTGCCTGTGGACTACTCCGAATGACTTTTCCAATCTCGTAAATTTGCAGCAGCTGATTGTCCAGCATACGACATGTTTACACCTCCCTAAATGGCCAAACTCCCCACACGGGGCCGTGGTATCGCCACTTGGCGCAAGCACCCGTGAGAGTGCTGTTTGTCTGAAGAGGTGGATGTGCCCGCTTTTGGTCGACGGCACTGCCACTGGGTCCCTCATAGTACAATAAAGTGTCTCTGGCGGTGGTGGTGCGCACCCAACGTCAGACACACTGTTGTAACATGAGGGGCCCTGGGCCTGTACCGCCGGCCACAAGAGAGTTTCCCCACCCCCAGCTCAAACATTGCTCTACCACTTGCACAATTATCTCTCACAGTTCCACCAATGCTTAGTCTATGCGCTGACATCCTTAAATTCCTGCCACTGACAATACCATTGTGTTGACATGTATGATGGTACTTAACATAGTCAGGGGCAGTGTCCTATATTTACCCAAGTAAATAATTTGCGCCAAATTACTAGGTCTGAAACTACGCAGAGGAGCCCACCCCTGTACCTAATGATTGCACCCTTTTGTGTTTCCGTTTTGTTGTAATGCGAGACATTTACATGTATTTATTTTTTGGGACTACTAACTGGCAGACACTCATTACAATCGGCCCCCGCTGACAACACCAATGCTGCCTGTGTACCCCTGCAAGAGAATTCCAAGTGTCTACAGCCAAATTTTATTATGTTAGGCCTACTACGCCTGTCTGCGGTCCCTCCTTCCACTAGTCCTTTACTGACCAGACCACTGCTGCCCGTGTACCCCTGGAACCAATTTTAAAGTGCCTACAGCCCAATTTTATTATGTTAGGCCTTCGAAGCCTGTCTGCGGTCCCTCCTTCCACTAGTCCTCCACTGACCAGACCACTGCTGCCCGTGTACCCCTGGAACCAATTTTAAAGTGCCTACAGCCATATTTTATTATGTTAGGTCTAATACGCCTGTCTGCGGTCCCTCCTTCCACTAGGCCTCCACTGACCAGACCACTGCAGCCCGTGTACCCCTGGAACCAATTTTAAAGTGCCTACAGCCATATTTTATTATGTTAGGCCTACTACGCCTGTCTGCGGTCCCTCCTTCCCCTAGGCCTCCACTGACCAGACCACTGCTGCCCGTGTAGCCCTGGAACCAATTTTAAAGTGCCTACAGCCAAATTTTATTATGTTAGGCCTACTACACCTGTCTGCGGTCCCTCCTCACACTTGTCCTCCACTGACCAGACCACTGCTGCCCGTGTACCTCTGGAACCAATTTTAAAGTGCCTACAGCCCAATTTTATTGTGTTAGGCCTTCGAAGCCTGTCTGCGGTCCCTCCTTCCACTAGTCCTCCACTGACCAGACCACTGCTGCCCGTGTACCCCTGGAACCAATTTTAAAGTGCCTTCAGCCATATTTTATTATGTTAGGCCTACTACGCCTGTCTGCGGTCCCTCCTTCCACTAGGCCTCCACTGACCAGACCACTGCTGCCCGTGTACCCCTGGAACCAATTTTAAAGTGCCTACAGCCCAATATTATTATGTTAGGCCTTCAAAGCCTGTCTGCAGTCCCTCCTTCCACTAGTCCTCCACTGACCAGACCACTGCTGCCCATGTACCCTTGGAACCAATTTTAAAGTGCCTACAGCCATATTTTATTATGTTAGGCCTACTACGCCTGTCTGCGGTCCCTCCTTCCACTAGGCCTCCACTGACCAGACCACTGCTGCCCGTGTACCCCTGGAACCAATTTTAAAGTGCCTACAGCCATATTTTATTATGTTAGGCCTACTACGCCTGTCTGCGGTCCCTCCTTCCAATACTCCTCCACTGACCACACCACTGCTGCCCGTGGACCCCTGGAACCTATTTTTAATTGCATGGAGCATCCTTTAGTAGTCGTACAAAGTCTGTCTGCGGTCCATAATTGAAATTGTCCTCCACTGACCAGACCAATGCTGCCTGTGTACCCCTGTAACCTTTTTTAAACTGCATTGAGCCACATTTTTGGTTTAAGGCCTACTACCTGTGTCTGTCTGCGCCACTCAATACAGCTGTCCTCCTTTGAAAAAAGCTGAGCGTCAATAGTCTGGTTTTCAGCCTCTAGGAATTTGAAAACTGCATTGGGGCTACTACTTCGGTAGGGCCTACTAACGGTGTCTGCCGCTCCAAGGTGTTCCCCAGGTTTCCTCGCCATTGCTTCAATCTTCTGACTCTCATTTAGTAGTTGTTGAAAACTACACTGCATTAGGCCTACAAATTGGGTATTGGGTGTAGAGACGGTGTGTTCCACTACAAGGTGTTCCCCAGGTTTCCTCTCCATTGCTTCGATCTTCTGACTCTCGTTTAGTAGTTGTTGAAAACTACACTGCATTAGGCCTACAAATTGAGTATGGTGTGTAGAGACGGTGTGTTCCACTCCAAGGTGTTCCCCAGGTTTCCTCTACATTGCTTCGATCTTCTGACTCTCGTTTAGTAGTTGTTGAAAACTACACTGCATTAGGCCTACAAATTGGGTATGGGGTGTAGAGACGGTGTGTTCCACTCCAAAGTGTTCCCCAGGTTTCCTCTCCAGTCTCCATTTCTTCGATCTTCTGGCTCTACTTTAGTAGTTGTTGAAAACAACACTGCATTAGGCCTACTAATTGGGTATGGGGTGTAGAGACGGTGTGTTCCACTCCAAGGTGTTCCCCAGGTTTCGTCTCCATTGCTTCGATCTTCTGGCTCTTCTTAAGTAGTTGTTGAAAACAACACTGCATTAGGCCTACTAGTTGGGTTGGGGCCTTCTATCTGTGTCTGTCGCTCCTTGCTGTTCTCCTACAGTGAACAAAGCTGTGCCGCCGGTTTACTACTGTTGCCAATTTTGAACTGCATTTAGAATACTTACTGATTTGGGCCTACTCTCTGTGTCAGCCTCTCATTCCAGTTGTCCTCCACTGAACAAAGCAATGCCCCCTGGTTAGTCCTGTTACCAATTTTGAACTGCATTTAGCCCACTTTATTCTTTGGGCCCATATCTGTTTCCCCCTCATCCTGCCCATTGCCCAGCCAGTGATAGATGAGTCTGCTGGTACATTGACCCATAACGCAACATTCCCCAGTGCACGCTACACTGCAAGATTGTGACCCTGCTGAAAGTCAGGTCCCCCTTCCTGCATACCATACCACATTACACGGGCACAAAGAGGAAGTTGCAGATGAAGGTGCAGGTTCCTTCATTAGGTGAGGGGAGGAATACTCGTTGGCGACGTCACTGGCACAGGGCCTCTCATAGTACGCAAAAGTGTTGCTGCCGGTGGGAGGCGCCCCCGCCGTGCAAACACACCGCTGTACTTTGAGGGGCCCTGTGCCAGTGCCAATGCCAACGAGTGGGCCCCCCCTGCTTGCTCAGGATCACAGCACTTGCAAAGTTGAAATACTTACCTCTCCCTGCTCCACTGCCGTGACGTGGTCCAGATGTCCTGGGCCCACTAATTGCTTGAACCAGCCCTACCCCCCACAACTTTAGCCAAATGACCCCCAATTTCAAATGCCTTACAATTATTATAAGCTAAATTACGATTGACAAGCTTCAGTAGCAAGAATGGATGTTTTTGCCAATACAATGGGCTCTGTACATGTTTTCCTGGCCTCTACTCACTGCCGACTATGCTCCCCCATTGACTTGCATTGGGTTTCGTGTTTCGGTCGATCCCCGACTTTTCGCGATAATCGGCCGATTCCACTCGACTCGACTTTTGAGATAGTCGGGTTTCGCGAAACCTGGCTCGACTCTAAAAAGGTCAAGGTCGCTCAACTCTAGTCAGTATTTTTTTGGTTAATGTACTGTCAATACTGTATTGTAAGATCTATACTACCTGATTATGCCATTTCTGAGGCTATTACCCGTTATTCTGAATTAATGTCACCGGTTCTGACATCATTTATTATTATTTTGTATGTGGGCAGTATGAGAAAATGTTTAAGTAATGTGGTCATTGTAATTTGATTGGCAAGCCACTGTATGTATTTCCTTACTGCTGCAGAGTATTATGTTGCAGAAATACGGTTCATAAGTACATAATTTAGATGAATAAATATAACAATTCCACCGCTTTATGCTTTTTTCATTTTGAATAAGAGAAATATGATAATGCAATATGTAATAAGCTGCCATAAGTAGTGACCGCTTTAACAGGTCGATATGGAGCGCAGGATGCGTTCCAGATGAGACTTCCGGATTGTGAACCGGATATTAAGCGGCCATATTTGGTATACTCGCCGTAAGGACACAAGTAGGTTACTATGGCGATTTTGATACGCGGTGACCTCCGGCTAAATCATTTGCGGCCGCTGAAATAGATCGGTATGAAGCGCAGGATGCGTTCCAGAAGTGACTTCCGGGTAGTGAACCGGATATTGAGCGGCCATATTTGGTGTGCTCGCCGTATGGACACAAGCGGTTACCATGGTGTTGTTGATGAGCGGTGACCTCATATGAGTGTACCGGAATGTTGAAAGACACGTGTAGTGTGAGAGATGGCGTGTATAAGCGGCGGTATTGGATTGGGTGAGTTACCATGATTAGACACCTGATTATTGTGCTGTATATAGCTTATAAAGGTAATTAAAGAGGGCGTGACGAATTGCCATTGCAAGCCCGAGTATTACCAGGACAGAACCCTAGTTGCCTATGTAGTAGCTATGTACCCTATTTGAGTATAGAGGTCCCCTGAGGAGTCGTGGCAGAGACGAAACGCATCGGGATGTACAGGGACAAATAGGGCTATTGTATAAAAGGGTTAGATGTGGACTGCCCTTGTAAGGGCGGGAGTTTTGGGATCAGGGCCATATTAGCCTATACAGGGCATATTAGGTCATAACTGGATCCACTCCCTCTATGGAGCCTGGTTGCTTGGAAACAGAGAGGTGATGATCGATGCCTGCACGCTTGATGGGTGAGATCTTTCCTTTATATTTTCTGTGTGTGATAAACAAGATATGCAACCAAGCTGATTAGTCCACATAGAGACCGTGCCTATATCCCTCTAATAAGAGCATCATGTATGATGTCGGGATGGTTCAATTTACGGTTTAGTAATTCATGATTGGGCATCTAATCTGATCAGAATTGGATATAGTGGTTGACTTATAGGGACCTCTGGTCAGAGGAGGTATCCATATCCCTATGATATGTTGGTCCGGATGGACAATAAAGTTGATAAATGAGATTTTAATATGCACTTTATCACTTTTTTCTTTTTTCTTTGGGTAGTTTTTAAAAAAAAATATGATTAAAAGTTATATTTTATATTATTTTCTCTTGGCTGGACAGGACCCCGGTCGCTGACAATTTTATCAGGCATTCCATGTAAGCGAAAAATATGTTTTATGAACAACGCCACCAAGGCCCGTGCAGAAGGTAACCGTGGAAGCGGCACCAAATGCACCATCTTAGAAAAATGATCGGTGACTACTAGTGTTGAGCGATACCGTCCGATACTTGAAAGTATCAGTATCGGATAGTATCGGCCGATACCCGAAAAATATCGGATATCGCCGATACCGATATCCGATACCAATACAAGTCAATGGGACATCAAGTATCGGAATGTATCCTCATGGATCCCAGGGTCTGAAGGAGAGGAAACTCTCCTTCAGGCCCTGGGATCCATATTAAAGTGTAAAATAAAGAATTAAAATAAAAAATATTGTTATATTCACCTCTCCGGCGGCCCCTGGACATCAGCGGGAGGATCCGGCGTCCGGCACGGCTTCTTTCTTCAAAATGCGCGCCTTTAGGACCTGTGGAATGACGTCCCGGCTTCTGATTGGTCGCGTGCCGCCCATGTGACCGCCACGCGACCAATCAGAAGCCGCGACGTCATTCCTCAGGTCCTAAAAGGCGCTCATTCTAGGACTTTAGCTGAGGAATGACGTCGCGGCTTCTGATTGGTCGCGTGGCGGTCACATGGGCGGCACGCGACCAATCAGAAGCCGGGACGTCATACCACAGGTCCTAAAGGCGCGCATTTTGAAGAAAGAAGCCGTGCCGGACGCCGGATCCTCCCGCTGATGTCCAGGGGCCGCCGGAGAGGTGAATATAACAATATTTTTTATTTTAATTCTTTATTTTACACTTCCGATACCGATACCCGATATCACAAAAATATCGGATCTCGGTATCGGAATTCCGATACCGCAAGTATCGGCCGATACCCGATACTTGCGGTATCGGAATGCTCAACACTAGTGACTACCCAGATAATGGTGCAGCTACGAGACTTGGGGAAGCACACCACGAAGTCCATCCCGACCATCTCCCAGGGCCTGTCTGCCACCGGCATGGGGTAAATTAACCCAGCAGGCCGTTGCCGAGGAGACCGATTCTGGGCACAGGAGACACACGCCCGAATATAGTCCCTGACGTCACGGGCCATATATGCGGCCACCAGTACGTCCTCGTCAAAAGCTCAGATGTCCTCTTGGTCCCAAAATGTCCACCCACTCTGGATGAGTGAGCCCAAGAGAGAACATCTGGTCGCAAATTCGCTGGTACGAAAGTCTTGCCCGGGGGCACGGACTCTAGCAAAACCGGAGCCACAGTTTTCAGGCTCTCAGAAGGGACAATGAGCCGAGGCTCCTCCTCAGATGACACTACGGAGCGGGAGAGAGCGTCGGCACGAATGTTCTCCCCGGAGAGAAAATGGAGAGTAAAATGGAACCGGGAGAAGAACAGGGACCATCTAGCCTGGCGAGAATTCAACCGCTGGGCTGTCTGTATACATACCAAGTTCTTGTGGTCAGGGAACACTTGGAAGGGAAAGCGAGCTCCAAGAGGTGTCTCCACTCAGAAAAAGCCAACTTCATGGCTAGCAACTCCCTGTCCCCGATGGAATAATTCCTCTCTGCTGGTGTGAAGGTCTTGGAGAAGAAGAAGCAAGGATGCTTCTGACCTTGAGCATCCTTTTGGAAAAGGACTGCTCCAGCACCAACGGATGAGGCATCCACCTCCATGATAAATGGTTTATCTACATCCGGGAGATGTAGGATGGGAGCGCTAGCGAAGTGTGACTTAATCGAGAGAAAGGCTTTGGAGACCTTCTCTGACCACAACTTGGGATTTGCTCCCTTCTTGGTGAGGGCAACCAAAGGAGCCACCAAAGTTGAGAAGTGTGGAATGAACTGGCGATAGTAATTAATGAACCCCATAAAGCGCTGCACCGCTTTAAGAGAATGGGGTTCCTGCCAGTCCATCACAGCATGTAGCTTGGCAGGATCCATAGCCAAACCCTGGGCAGAGATGATATAACCAAGGAAAGGCAAGGACTCCTGCTCAAATACACACTTCTCCAACTTGGCGTAGAGGGAGTTTGCCCGTAAGAGGTTGAAGACTTTGCGAACATCTCTCCGATGGGAGTCAATATCTGGAGAGTAGATGAGAATTTCATCCAGATAGACTACGACTGAGGTGGTGAGCATATCCCGTAAGCTGTTGTTCTCAAAGACTTGGAAAACGGCTGGGGCATTACAGAGCCCGAAGGGCATCACCAGATATTCATAGTGCCCATCCCTGGTGTTAAAAGCCGTCTTCCATTCATCCCCCTCACGGATGCGAATCAGGTTGTAGGCACCCCGCAGATCTAATTTTGTAAATACCCTTGCTCCCCGTAGCCTATCAAAAACCTCAGATATCAGGGGTAATGGGTACTTGTTCTTAACGGTAATGGCGTTAAGACCCCTGTAGTCTATGAATGGACGTAAGTCTCCAGTCTTCTTTTGTACGAAGAAGAACCCAGCCCCTGCAGGTGATACTGACTTCCTAAACCTCCAGCCAGATTCTCTTGGATGTACTGAGACATTGCCACCGTCTCTGGGAGAGATAACGGATAGACTTGACCCTGGGGAGGCTCAGCACCAGGCAAGAGGTCAATAGCACAGTCATAGGGGTGGTGAGGCAGAAGAGTCTCCGCAGCCCTTTTGGAGAACACGTCTGCATAGGGCCAATAGTGCTTGGGGAGAGAGGAAAGATCTGCGGGTACCTGTGTTGTAGCAACCTGAACGCACTCCCTCTGACATCTACCCTCGCAGGATTTACTCCATCCCAAAATTCTCCCTGAGGACCACTCTATATGAGGAGAATGATAGCGTAGCCATGGTATCACCAACAGGACCTCATCAATTCCCTCAGGAATGACTAATAGGGAGATAATCTCCTGATGTGATGGAGACACAGAAAGCGTGATAGGAATGGTTTGGTGGGTAATCTGTGAGGGTAGTGTCGACCCATTTACCACTCGAACGGTTACTGGTTTGGTGAGCATCACCAGGGGTATTGAGTGACGCTGGGTGAAAGCGGATGACATAAAATTACCCTCCGCCCCTGAATCCACTCATAGCTCTACCATAAGAGTGGATGGGCCTATGGTAATTGTCCCCTTGAAGGACAACTTTGAGGCAAACGTCGCCGTGTCTAGTGTACCTCCTCCTACTGCCACTAGACGCTGACAATTCCCCGACCGCTGAGGACACTTGGAGGCAAGATGTCCCTACTGCCGCCAAGCATAACAAACCTTATGTGACTCGGACACCTGGACTGGAGATTACAAAGGTTTGGCGAAGGTGGGAGCCAGCAGAAACCTCTGCCTACACTGGGCTCGCTCCAACCTTCGCTCGTGAAAATGAAGGTCTATGCGAGTTAATACAGCTATGAGCTGCTCCAGTGTGGCGGGAATCTCCCTAGTAGACAAAGCGTTTTTCACATGGTCAGCCAGCCCCCTCCAAAATACGGGAATGAGGGTTTTGTCTGGCCATTCCAACTCAGACGCTAATGTCCGGAAGTGAACAGCAAAATGGCTGACCATGGTTGAACCCTGAGTCAAAGCCAGCAGTTGGAGCGCTTTATCATGGGTGACTTGAGGTCCTACAAAGACCTGTTTCAGAGTGTCCAGAAACTGAGGAACACTCTGCACCACATGATCGTTGCGCTCCCACAGCGGCGTAGCCCACTCAAATGCCCTGTCCGACAAGAGAGATATTATGAATCCCACCTTTGCCCACTCTGTGGGAAAACCTGCAGCCAGAAGCTCGAGGTGTATACCACACTGGCTCACGAAACCCCGAAAGCAGGTGTGTCAAACTGCATTCCTCGAGGGCTGCAAACAGGTCATGTTTTCAGGATTTCCTTGTACTGCACAGGTGATAATTTAATCACCTACACAAATAATGAGTTGGTGATTAAATTATCACCTGTGCAGTACAAAGAAATCCTGAAAACATGACCTGTTTGCAGCCCTCGAGGAATGCAGTTTGACACCCCTGCCCTACAGAACTTACTGTCCCCAGAATATTTCTCAGGCAAAGGGAGGTGAGATAGAGTCGGAACAGGGGTGGCAGTGGGTAAAGCTGCTGCAGCCATACTAGCAGCCTGAACAGCAATTGCGGTAACATCCACCGCCGAGGTTGCATGCTCAAGAGACGCCAACCGGCCCACCAGCAGCTGGATGTACCCCTGCAATTGCTGTTCATCCATTACTTAGCCAGATTCTGGCGCTAGTATAATGTTAGGGTTGGCGGAACGCACCGAATATATTTATTAAGCAAGATTGGTGTGTTTGCCACCCGGGATCCACCATGCAGGAAATAACCTGCTGCTAAGTAAATGGCAGCAATATATGGTGGTCAATGTGAATACACACACGGTTTAACTTCACCCTGTGTGCAGGAAGCAAACCCTGTTGCGTCACAGGGCCGCAGTACCACACCAAGAGTGCAAGCAAGGAGTCTCAGAAGTCAATCCCAAGACAGAGGATTTGAGTTCATATAGATCTCATGCGCTCGACACTGCAACTGGGATGTCAGAGTGACAGAAATATAAATAAAGATGCACGAGAGTGCGTGCGGTGCAGCACTGGCGGATGCCACTAACCACCCAGGCTTGGGTCAGGAAAGCGCTGTGAAAGCGCACGGCGCTGCACTGGTGGTCACAGCAATTAGACACTGTCTTTTGTGCTACGTGCTGATTAGGGTTGAGCGACTTTTCATTTTTTCAGGTCGAGTCGGGTTTCGCGAAACCCCTCTTCCTCAAAAGTCGGAGCGAGTGAAATGGGCCGATCTTATTGAAAAGTCGGGGTCGGGGATCGGCCGAAATACGAAACCCAATGCAAAGTCAATGGAAAATTTTTTTTTTATATATATATTTACTGCAGCGCGATATAGCAGAAAAGCCGGTAATTCAATTTCATTTCTCCATCCTAAACCCGACAAGATATGAGACATGGTTTACATACAGTAAACCATGTCATATCCCCATTTTTTTTGCATATTCCACACTACTAATGTTAGTAGTGTGTATGTGCAAAATTTGGGCGCTGTAGCTATTAAATTTAAGGGTTAAATCGCGGAAAAAATTGGGGTGGGCTCCCGTGCAATTTTCTCCGCCAGAGTAGTAAAGCCAGTGACTGAGGGCAGATATTAATAGCCTGGAGAGGGTCCATGGTTATTGCCCCCCCCCCCCCCCCCTGGCTAAAAATATCTGCCCCCATATATATATAAAAAACGAAACCCGACTTTGGAGAACAGATCGCCGACCGCCGACCCGATCCCACCGTGGGATCGGGTCGGGTTTCACGAAACCCGACTTTGCTAAAAGTCGGCGACTTTTGAAATTTGCCGATCTGTTTCGCTCAACCCTAGTGCTGATGGCTAAGCGCTACATAGCAGTCATCCACCCTCCGCGAGCAGTCATACAATAGGGAGGGGATTTTAAAGAACGACTTTCACTCACAACACACACACGTTTACAAATGTATACTAGCGCATGGCCATGCGGTCATGCGAAGCTTATATAGCTGCAGCACGATCAGGACCTTTCACAGAAGGACCAATGGAGTTGCAGCAATACCTGAGCACGTGACTCTAGATCTCCACTTAGAGATCTTGCCCTGGGCATGATCAGAGTGCAAAGCAGGACTTAGTCCTAGCACCTACAAGACCTTCCAAGAAGGACCAATGGAAGTTGCTGCAGTACCTGAGCATGTGACCCTAGATCTCCACTGAGAGATCTTGCCCTGGGCATGCTCAGTGTGTGCAAAGCAGGACTTAGTCCCAGAAAAGCCTGCTCGCTGCAGATCAGTGCAGGGTACAATAGCAGAGCCTGGAGAGGCAGTAGTAACCCTTTGCACAGTATCAGTCTCAGCGAGATGCTGGGAGTGACGGCTCCGCTGAGCAGGCTCCACTGCGGCCGATGCAGAATGGGAGACCGCAGCAGACACGGATCGAGATTTCCCCTGTGCAGCAGAGGAAACTCGACTCCTAACACTACCTGTGTTACTTTCTGTACATTTTTCTATGAATAACATTGTTTGAAACTGATGTTTGTGCCATCTTAGAATGGCTGGAAAAAAAAATGGAGGTGTTGCATAAGATATCAGGGCTTCCAGCTAAGAAGGCTTACACTGCTTCCTTAACCACTATGTCCTGATTGAAACTTCAATTCAAATCTGTAAATGCTGGCCCAGACCCTGATGCCACATGCATGACCCATGGCTGACTGCTGCTGTGCCATTTGCAAATTTCAGCTGTGGGTCAATTGATGTCACTTTTCATGGTGTCTGCCCCTAATTTTATCTGTTTAGGAAGCTTTTTGTCACCACTTAAGGTGTTGTGTATACAATTTGTTTAGCCTTCCATTGAATTTAATGGGGTTCAGGTATGTTCGTCGAACTGTTTGGTGAACATCTAAATGTTCGGCGAATCAAAGCAAACTGAACTTTGAAAGGTTCACTCATCTCTAGTAAAGACAGCCAAAGTTTTTCACATTATAGCACAAGTAACCTAACAAAACATTACACTTCAACACATTTTTAATTCAAGGAACAGTAACTTGCGAATCCAGCCATAATATTTAGCACTCTGGAATGAAGAAATAAGAGGCAAAAATATCCCAAACCCTAAATGGATGAATACTGTCAGCTTTGATGGAGCACAAATGGGAATGGGCAAATCCTGTACATCTTCAGGACTAACATCAAAATGACATTCATGCATGTGGCATCAGGGTCTAGGCCAGCATTTACAGATTTGAATTGAAGTTTAGTTAAGGACATAGAGGTTAAGGAAGCAGTGTAAGCCGTCATAGCTGGAAGCCCTGATGCATGCGGGGAAAGTTGTGCAAAATCAAAAATGTCATAATCACAACATTCATATTCTGTTTGCTAAGTTGAAGGGCAGACTGAAGTACACAGGATTACAAAGGCACACCCCACATTCTTTGGACACAAGACAGACGATAATTAAAAATTTGCCTCTGGTGTTTGAGGCATTGACATCGCATGTCTAGTAAATTGAAAAGCCTTATTCACAACAAACACATATGGGGCTATTTTAGCTCTTGAACCTTGGAGAACACATGGAGGTGGAAGACCAAGGTCATTATTGAGAAGCCACATGATGTTTTAAAAATTCTTTTATCACTTGTTCACCCATACGCCCCAACATCAACAATTATTATGAACATGTAATTACTGTCTACTACGGCCAACAGGACAACAGAAAAATACTGCTTATAATTGAAATATTGTGAGCCAGAGTTTGGCGGCTTCTTGACCTTGATGTGTTTAGCATCTAAGGCTCCGAGGCAGTTTGGAAATAATTTTTATCCAAAAAGCCATATGGGAACTGCTCCCAGTCCAGTTGCACACGCTCTGTAATAACAACAGAATGGAATTTCTGCCATATCCGGGCACATGTGTTCCTCACCATTGAGATTGTTGACTTTCCCAGGAAGAATTCCAAATGATGGGCTGCAAGAAATGCACCAGTAGATTGGTACCTATTTGAATAATGAAAAAATGCATACTGCGATTGTGTGGAAGAATATTTACACATCATCAGTAAAGTTCTGACCTTGAGAAAGCACGTGTTCATGTAAAATGGATGTGGCTGCCGGGCTAAGCATTTTTATATTTCAATAAAAAGTTAACAGGTTTTTTGGGGTATTGAGTGCCATTATTTTTTTTTACCTCAATTACTTTCAATTCCATGACATCAAGAGAATTTCATTCTAATAGCACAGCCTATTTAACCCCTTAGTGACAGAGCCAATTTGGTACTTAATGACCGAGCCAATTTTTACAATTCTGACCACTGTCCCTTTATGAGGTTATAACTCTGCAATTATTTATGAAAAACACAGAAATATGGCAAAAAAATTTAAAATTTTGCAATTTTCAAACTTTGTATTTTTATGTCCTTAAATCAGAGAGATATGCCATGAAAAATAGTTAATAAATAACATTTCCCACATGTCTGATTTACATCAGCACAATTTTGGAAACCAAATTTTTTTTTTGTTAGGGAGTTATAAGGGTTAAAAGTTGACCAGCAATTTCTCATTTTTACAACACCATTTTTTTTAGGGACCACATCACATTTGAAGTCATTTTGAGGGGTCTATTTGATAGAAAATAACCAAGTGTGACACCATTCTAAAAACTGCACCCCTCAATTTGCTCAAAACCACATTCAAGAAGTTTATTAACCGTTTACATGCTTCACAGGAACTGAAAAAATGTGGAAGGAAAAAATGAACTTTTAACTTTTTTTTGCAAACATAAAATTGTATTATGCAATTTCTCCTGAACACGACAATACCCCATATGTGGGGGTAAACCACTTTTTGGGCGCACCGCAGAGCTTGGAAGTGAAGGAGCGCCATTTGACTTTTTCAATGCAGAATTGGCTGGAATTGAGATCGGACGCCATGTCACGTTTAGAGAGCCCCTGATGTGCCTAAACAGTGGAAACCACCCACATGTGACCCCATTTTGAAAACTAGACCCCTTAAGGAACTTATTTAGATGTGTGGTGAGAACTTTAAACCCCCAGTTGCTTCACAGAAGTTTGTAACGTAGAGCCGTGAAAATAAAAAATCACATTTTTTCTACAAAAATGATCTTTTTGCCCCCAACTTTTTATTTTCACAAGGGTAACAGGAGAAATTAGATGACAAAAGTTGTTGTGCAATTTCTCCTGAGTACGTCAATACCCCATATGTGGGGGTAAACCACTGTTTGGGCGCACCGCAGAGCTTGGAAGAGAAGGAGTGCCATTTTACTTTTTCAATGTAGAATTGGCTGGAATTGAGATCGGACGCCATGTTGCGTTTGGAGAGCCCCTGATGTGCCTAAACAGTAGAAACCCTCCACAAGTGACCCCATTTTGGAAACTAGACCCCCCATGGAACTTATCTAGATGTGTGGTGAGAACTTTGAATTCCCAAGTGCTTCACAGAAGTTTAGAATGCAGAGTCGTGAAAATATATATATTTTTTTTCCACAAAAAAGATTTTGTATCACCCAAGTTTTTATTTTCACAAGGGTAACAGGAGAAATTGGACAGCAATAGTTGTTGTCCAATTTATCCCGAGTATGCTGATGCCCCATATGTGGGGGTAAACCACTGTTTGGGCGCATGGCAGAGCTCGGAAAGGAAGGAGCGCCGTTTTGGAATGCAGACTTGGATAGAATGGTCTGTGGGTGTTATGTTGCGTATGCAGAGCTCCTGATGTACCTAAACAGTAGTAACCCCCCACAAGTGACCCGATTTTGGAAACTAGACCCCCAAGGAACTTATATAGATGTGTGGTGAAAACTTTGAATGCCCAAGTGCTTCACAGAAGTTTATAATGCAGAGTCGTGAAAATAAAAAAATATTTTTTTTTTCCACAAAAAAGATTTTGTAGCCCCCAAGTTTTTATTTTTACAAGGGTAACAGGAGAAATTGGACCACAAAAGTTGTTGTCCAATTTATCCCGAGTACGCTGATGCCCCATATGTGGGGGTAACCCACTCTTTGGGCGCACGGCAAAGCTCAGAAGGGAGGGAGCACCATTTGACTTTTCGAGCGCAAAATTGGCTGTCGTGTTTGGAGACCCCCTGATGTACCTAAACAGTGGAAACCCCCCAATTCTAACTCCAACCCTAACCCCAACACACCCCTAAACCTAATCCCAACCCGATCCATAATCCTAATCACAACCCTAACGATAATCACAACCCTTACCCCAAAACAACCCTAATGTCAACCCTAACCATAACCCTAATCAAAACCCTAAACCCAACACACCCCTAATCCTAATCTCAACCCTAACCTCAAACCTAACCCTAATCCCAATACACTCCAAATCCCAACCCTATCCTTAACCCTGATCCCAAACCTATCCCTAATGCCAACCCAAATCCAAACCCTAACCCTAATCCCAACTCTAACCCTAACTTTAGCCGCAACCCTAGCCCTAACTTTAGCCGCAACCCTAGCCCTAACTTTAGCCCCAACCCTAGCCCTAACCCTAACCCTAAATTTAGCCCCAACCCTAACCCTAACTTTAGCTCCAACCCTAACCCTAGCCCTAACTTTAGCCCCAACCCTAACCCTAGCCCTAAGGCTACTTTCACACTTGCGTCGTTTGGCATCCGTCGCAATCCGTCATTTTGGACAAAAAACGGATCCTGCAAATGTGCCCGCAGGATGTGTTTTTTGCCCATAGACTTGTATTGCCGACGGATCGCGACGTGCACTGGATCAGTTGTGTTTTGGTGGACCATCGGCACAAAAAATCGTTCAATGTAACGTTTTTTTGTACGTCGCTTCCGCCATTTCTGACCGCGCATGCGTGGCCGTAACTCCGCCCCCTCCTCCCCAGGACATAGATTTGGCAGTGGATGCATTGAAAAACTACATCCGCTGCCCACGTTGTGCACAATTTTCACAATGTGCGTCGGTATGTCGGGCCGACGCATTGTGACGGCCCCGTACCGATGCAAGTGTGAAAGAAGCCTAACCCTAAATTTAGCCCCAACCCTAACCCCATATTTAGCCCCAACCCTAACCCTAAATTTAGCCCTAACCCTAGCCCTAACGCTAACCCTAACCCTAGCCCTAACCCTAACCCTAGCCCTAACCCTAACCCTAGCCCTAACCCTAACCCTAGCCCTAACCCTAACCCTAACCCTAGCCCTAACCCGAGCCCTAACCCTAACCCTAGCCCTAACCCTAATTTTAGCCCCAACTTCTTTCTCCTGCCAGCCGGCAGATGGCGACAGATGGCGGGTGCACTGCGCATGCGCCCGCCATTTTGTTTCCCAAACAAGATGCCGGCGGGCAGGAGAGGACGCAGGAGGACCCAGGGACACTGATAAGTATAATAGGGTCCCCGAATCCCCCTATTTCTTTGTCCTCTGATGTGTGATCACATCAGAGGACAGAGAATTACACACTTTTTTTTAATTACCGGCGATCGCAAAACAGGGGTCGGCATAACCGACCCCGATCATGTTCTTTGGGGTCTCGGCTACCCCCAGCAGCCGAGACCCCAAAGATCCTCCCGATGCCGGCCGGTGGGCTTTTTTGCCGGAAAAAGATGGCGGCGCCCATCGGGAGCCACAAGGAGCACCGCGGGAGACAGGTGAGTATTGGGGGGCTATCTGGGACCCCATTTCTCTGTCCTCTGATGTGCGATCACATCAGAGGACAGAGAAATTAAAAGGGAAATCGCATTTTTTTTTGCGATCACCGGTAAACGGTTAATTACCGGCGATTGCAAAAGCGGGGTCGGTAAAACCCCCCCGAATCATGTTCTCTGGGGTCTCGGCTACCCCGGGCAGCCGAGACCCCAGAGAAAATCAGACTCTGGGGGGCGCTATTTACTTTTTCCACAGCGCTATTTACTTTTTCCACAGCGCCGTTAATTAACGGCGCTGTGGTTTAAGTACCCTTAACTGCCGCCGTTAAAAGGCGTATCGGCGGTTGTTAAGGGGTTAAATGTGTTTTGTCCACCTTGGTCTTGAAAGTCTTATTTTCACATAGTTTGATGGGTGATAATACAGTGATTCTCAATTTGATGTCCAATTAATCTCTGTGTCATGCACAGTGGTAACTCTTAGGAATTCATTTATCATTACACCATTTTAATGAAAACTACATACAGCAAAATGATGAACACCCCATTCATGAACATTATGGGGGCTTTAAATTATGCTTAGGCACTACTCAAAAATGTATTGCTTGTTAAATTAATCACATACTGAAACATATACAAAACTCAGAGTTATGAAATCTTTTTTGACTGATTTGAAGCTGAAAAGATGTACAGAAATGTATCATGATAAAAAGTATTATTACTATAACTGTTTTTTTGATGATCATCTTCATCATCCAAATTGTTCCTCCACTCTACTGCATTTCTTAATGTATAGTGTTTATACAATTTATACTATTGAAAGTAAACAATAATGATGTGCCTTTATCCTGATGTTTGTGATGACCAATAATACAATACTCTAACAGAGTTCTTTTTGCTTATGGGGCTTTCTTGTCACTTTTGGTGTTTTAGAGGTAAAAATGTAGCTTGTCCTAGGCATTTTCTTTTGAGTATACCATGGACTTACTGTATTAAAACATTTCAAAAATTGCATGTGACGTGTAGCCAGAAAAGAAGACTACCCAAAAAAATCTTCTGCACAATGTATAAATTTAATGTTTTTTTTACAAGCCTCCCAAAAATGCTGTGAAAATACCATGTGCTGAGAAAGCCTAACAAAAGAAAAAGGAGGTAGGAGTTCTTCTAATTGGGAATTGGGTTTGCTGTAGTTAGATTAGGATTGAAATGCAAGTTTCATCTTATCTCATAGATAAAATTATAGTTACCGTATTTTCTGGTGTGTAAGACAACTGGGTGTATAAGACGACCCGCAACTTTTCGATATAAAATATGGAGTTTGGGATATACTCGCTGTATTAAACGGGGGTCATCTTATACGCTCAGTCGTCTTATAGGGCATGTGTGGTGCAGATGATTCCTAGGGTCTGGAGGAGAGGAGACTCTCCTTCAGGCCCTGGGATCCATATTCATGTAAAAAAAAAGAATAAAAAAAAAAAAATATGGGATATACTTAGCTCAGCGGTGCAAGCGGCGGCCTCCGTTCCAAAGGATGCATTGAGTGAAGGACCTTCGATGACGTCACGGTCACACAACCGCAACGTCATCGAAGGTCCTTCGCTCAATGCATCCTTAGGAACGGAGGCCGCTGCTTGCACCGCTGAGAGCCGCGGGCTTTTTTTTACATGAATATGGATCCCAGGGCCTGAAGGAGAGTCTCCCCTCCTCCAGATCCTGGGAACCACACAGGACGTCGTATAAGACGACCCCTGACTTTTGAGATGATTTTCAGGGGTTAAAAAGTCGTCATATACACCAGAAAATACGGCAATCAGCAAAACTTTGACAGCTAGAGATGAACTTGATAAAGAATACTTGTTTTCATTAAGAAAATCACGAATTTAAGTGGCAGTTTTCATGCTATGTTAATTTATTTGCAATGTATGTTTTCTTTAAATAGTAAACCATATTTCAAATTAAAGAGATTTTAGAAAAACGGAAATAATAGTCGCACTACCATTAGATTTTATTTTGGTGTGTGTTTAATTTGTCATGAAAGGAAACTTACATATAAAAGGCATAGCTAAATAAGAAACAAAGGAAATATAATCTTCATCATCAGATTACACCATCTCATACTATAATAAGCTCATCATTTAGTGGTATTCAAAACCGTCTTTGAAAGACAAAATGGTGCAGTGTAATCATAATCTTACTTCAGGCCCTTAAGCAGCATGACAGTTCCTTTGATAATTAATAGCAAAGAAGAATATCTTTAAAATCACATTTTTCAAATATTGTCTAAGTGTGCAATAAAGTTTAAAGCACAGTTGCGCCTCTGGCAGAAAATATAACAGCTTATACATATGTATATAATAAAAATTACCAAATCCATATTGATTAAAAATATAAATGTAATCAATTTTAAAATAATTGTAACACATTTAAAATATATGTAAATAATTAAATACAAATAAAAAAAAAGCTGGATAGGTGGTTGGGAGCATTAGATGAGGGTCTACAGGAAGTGTTGATGTGAACTGAATCTTCGTAAAGGCATTCCTGTTTCTAGCTCTCACCATCCCAATTCAAAATGACTGAATATATAAATTAGCAATTTGTCACAAATTTGTGTTGCAGGTAGTGTATCCTGTAAATCACAAAGAATACTGTACATATGATTTTTGTTTTTAGCACTATTTCCCAGTTTTCAAGCTTTCCATAGCCAATAAAAAGCTTTGGATAAGAGTATCTTATAAATTTCTTCACAAACTGAGAATGTTAACAAAATAGCAATGACTGACTTTTTATTACATTTTACAAGAGATGAGAGAACAAATTTGAGTTGAATTGAATTCTGTTTGAATACTTCAAAAATCTGAAGATGCCAAGATGCGCATTTGAAATGACACAGCATCAATTCCTAATTATGCCAGATGTATTTTCCAGTAGGTCAAGAGACATAACCCATTGTTCATATGCGCTTGAACATGAACTCTTTAATTGATTGTTGAATTCTTCAGTGAATGCTGCTTACCTTTTTTATCAGTTCCTACAGTTTATTGCTCTGCTATGCTTGAGGGACAAATTGAACAATCAATGTTTGGTAATATGTTGATTACCCATTGTATAAGTCTGTTTTGCTTGTTGTCCTGCAAACATTTAAAGACAAACTATGAACCCTCGAACAATGACAGATAAAGATGAGCTCCTGCCACATTCCATAATCCTGTGAAAAAGTGCCTGAATTAAAGCTGAGAACTATCATAGGCACCATGGCTCCAGCCAGAGGAATACACATTTCATTCACTGCCAATCACTGAGCCCATGGAGACATTAGGAGCACCCAGGTTGGGACAATCAGGTCATCTGGCCACATACCTCAATGAACTGTCAGCTTCCTAAGTTTTCCGCTACCTCCTCTTTTTGGGTGCCCTCCATAAGCCACTGGTTGGGGTAGTTGGCCCTGGAAGCCCCAACGTTGCAGCTGCCCCAATGCCTTTGAGCCACAGTAAGGGTGAGACTCTGTAATTTTCACCATCTTGTGTATTTGCTGGGACTGTAACACATGTTATTATCTATTGGTGGTTCAATAACGTATTACCACAGTGTTTTGCCCTCACTCTGTGTTGTCTGAGCAGTATTATGCCCATGGGAAAGGAGCGGGTTTTTAGAGGGATGAGCCCTATTCTCTGTGGTCTTTCTAAAGACAGCCATGCCAGTCGATGAGAGAACCTACTGACCTCTATCTTTCCAAAGCATTTTCTACAATTTGCTTTTGAACAAATTCTTCAAAATAGCAGACACTCGTCATTTGGCTAAAGGGTCATCAGAAGGTTAAAAGATAATTATACTTACCTTATCAGAGCCAGAAATATTGACATTATGTATAGGTGTCCATGTATACAGCACTTGCAGCTGTGATAAGAAGATGCAATGAGGACCAGGTGTGTGAGGCACTCTTGGGCTTTATTATTAATGCACATTACTAATACCATTTCCCACTAAGTTCACCTAGTGGACCTTAACAATGTAATTATAATATATACTCAGACTTTAAAATAGATTATTCTACACTCTGCACTAATCCCTCTGGCCTAACATTATTAAAGTTCCTAATTTGATCCATACTACATGTTAATGTGACAGTAGAACACTCACCATTACATTTCTCCAGTATCAATGTTGCATCCTGCATGAGACTGTGCTGATGCCAAACTACTCTTCCAATAAACTTAGTTTTCCAGTGACTGGTACTATCTCCAGGTAGTGTTGGCCTATCAGCCCTTAAAGAGAATCTGTCACTACAAAAAATATTAGCCTACAGATAATAGCGTTATTAATCTGTCCCACCCAGCTGCATTTCGGTTTCAGTCATGAGGGTAATGCCAGTGCAGGTTCAGTCACGGAGACTAACTGCTTCAACGGCCCTCACTCACACTGGCTCTGGCACTGGGGACGGCTGTCAGTCAGTGTCGAAGGTGCGGTTACAGCTGCTGCTCTGATACCACGCTGGCGCTGCCCCTGTGACTAAATACCGAATGATCGCAGGGGGAATAAAGTTCATTTTCTACCCTCAGAGTTTAGCCACATTTTATTTACCGTATATGAGTTTTAGTAAGAAACAGACCACATTCTCAATGTTTCAATACAAGGGAAAATACATATTCATCTATTCCTCAATGAAGGTCAATTTTACTTGTAAGAATTTTGACATGGCTGTCATTTCTGAAAGCATAAAGCTGAGGCTCACAGATGGTTTAAAAGTGTTTATGAACCCTTGAATAAACAGAGCATTCCCTTAAGCAGTATTGTAAATTTCAAGATAATAAACAGCTTTTCTTCCATCTGACTATGCTACATGAGACTAAACTGAATAAACTCAATAGATTACATATAAATTATGAAAATGTTAGTGTGCAAGAGTTTTCTTTAAAATAAATAAAAACCATTAGAGTACATGCAATTTTTGAAATTCCGGCACCTATAAAACAAGAATACATTTTTCTTATTTCACTTTAGCATATAATATCAAGTGACAATAATCACAGGTGTATCACCTTCTGTGAGTGTATATATACAGGTCCTTCTCAAAAAATTAGCATATAGTGTTAAATTTCATTATTTACCATAATGTAATGATTACAATTAAACTTTCATATATTATAGATTCATTATCCACCAACTGAAATTTGTCAGGTCTTTTATTGTTTTAATACTGATGATTTTGGCATACAACTCCTGATAACCCAAAAAACCTGTCTCAATAAATTAGCATATCAAGAAAAGGTTCTCTAAACGACCTATTACCCTAATCTTCTGAATCAACTAATTAACTCTAAACACATGCAAAAGATACCTGAGGCTTTTATAAACTCCCTGCCTGGTTCATTACTCAAAACCCCCATCATGGGTAAGACTAGCGACCTGACAGATGTCAAGAAGGCCATCATTGACACCCTCAAGCAAGAGGGTAAGACCCAGAAAGAAATTTCTCAACAAATAGGCTGTTCCCAGAGTGCTGTATCAAGGCACCTCAATGGTAAGTCTGTTGGAAGGAAACAATGTGGCAGAAAACGCAGTACAACGAGAAGAGGAGACCGGACCCTGAGGAAGATTGTGGAGAAGGACCGATTCCAGACCTTGGGGAACCTGAGGAAGCAGTGGACTGAGTCTGGTGTGGAAACATCCAGAGCCACCGTGCACAGGCGTGTGCAGGAAATGGGCTACAGGTGCCGCATTCCCCAGGTAAAGCCACTTTTGAGCTACAGAGAAGCAGCACTGGACTGTTGCTAAGTGGTCCCAAGTACTTTTTTCTGATGAAAGCAAATTTTGCATGTCATTCGGAAATCAAGGTGCCAGAGTCTGGAGGAAGACTGGGGAGAAGGAAATGCCAAAATGCCTGAAGTCCAGTGTCAAGTACCCACAGTCAGTGATGGTGTGGGGTGCCATGTCAGCTGCTGGTGTTGGTCCACTGTGTTTCATCAAGGGCAGGGTCAATGCAGCTAGCTATCAGGAGATTTTGGAGCACTTCATGCTTCCATCGGCTGAAATGCTTTATGGAGATAAAGATTTCATTTTTCAGCACAACCTGGCACCTGCTCACAGTGCCAAAACCACTGGTAAATGGTTTACTGACCATGGTATTACTGTGCTCAATTGGCCTGCCAACTCTCCTGACCTGAACCCCATAGAGAATCTGTGGGATATTGTGAAGAGAAAGTTGAGAGACGCAAGACCCAACACTCTGGATGAGCTTAAGGCCGCTATTGAAGCATCCTGGGCCTCCATAACATCTCAGCAGTGTCACAGGCTGATTGCCTCCATGCCACGCCGCATTGAAGCAGTCATTTCTGCCAAAGGATTCCCGACCAAGTATTGAGTGCATAACTGAACATTATTATTTGTTGGTTTTTTTGTTTGTTATTAAAAAACACTTTTATTTGATTGGATGGGTGAAATATGCTAATTTATTGAGACAGGTTTTTTGGGTTACCAGGAGTTGTATGCCAAAATCATCAGTATTAAAACAATAAAAGACCTGACAAATTTTAGTTGGTGGATAATGAATCTATAATATATGAAAGTTTAATTGTAATCATTACATTATGGTAAATAATGAAATTTAACACTATATGCTAATTTTTTGAGAAGGACCTGTATATATATATATATATATATATATATATATATATATATATATATATAATTCAAAAAAGCAGGCTGCACTACATATTATCTGAAAAACTGTGCAGGATTTATTGAACCCACATGTCTGGGCAACGTTTCGGCTCCAAATGAGCCTTTCTCAAGCAGTGGATGTTTCTCCAAAGTGCATATATATAGGCATTTCAACAATCCTTAATTGCCGCTAATCATATTATACATTACATAAAGTGCAGTATATATATCATAATAAAAGTGTATTACACGTTAACATTTACTGTAGTTCACATAAAGTGCATCTGTGCCAAAAAGTTACGTGCTCATGTGCTCACATGTATATAACATATATATGACATTCATCGTCACTATCGCACATTTCATTGTCCAAAAAACCATTCTATTATTCATGTATTTCCGCTTGTCCTCAAGGAAACATGTCGCTTATCGAGGATGCCATACACGCTACACAGCATTCCAACAAACTCATTGAGCATGTCCAAGTGCATCATTATCGTGTAATGGGTTACTGGCCAATCATCTACTCTGTGTGGCATTTTTTGGAAGGCGCATGCGCACAAGCGCTACATACCGCCATCTTTGTTGTGGCACGCTGAACTAACTCTTCTTACTTACAGCGCTTTCACGGTGCCCCCACCACAGCACACTATACCTTCGTTCCAGAATTTTCAACATAGAACCATCCACTACTCATTTTCTTGACTAGTCAAACCATTCACTAGTTACTAGATGGACACATCATGGTGCATAATCCCGCCTTGACGCTCAGGACAACACCTTATTCAGGCTATCTCTGGGAGTCAAACAGTGTCAAAGTGATGCAATTAACCCCTCTGGGTCAAAATGCCTCAATTGTGACAACTAAAGGCAATAGCACCACTGTCCCTAGATATTGACAAACAATTAGACAAAATTAACTGACGTAGATGGTCACCTCACAAGTCACAATGCATGTCACACCAAATGAGAATCATGAGGTCGAAGGCACTGACCAAGGAGCTCAGAGACAGAATTGTGGCAAGGCACAAATCTGGCCAATGCTACAAAATAATTTCTGCAGTACTCAAGGTTCCTAAGAGCACAGGTGCCTCCATAATCCTTAAATGGAAGAAGTTTGTGACCACCAGAAGTCTTCTTAGACCTGACCGTACAGCCAAACTGAGCAAATGTGGGAGAAGAGCCTTGGTGAGAGCAGTAAGGAAGAACACCAAGATCACAGTGGCTGAGCTTCAGAGATGCAGTAAGGAGATGGGAGAAAATTCCACAAATTTTGTCGAGCAACGATCACCATCCAACCTGGTGGAACTGGAGAAGATCTGCAAGGAAGAATGGCAGAGGATCCCCAAATCCAGGTGTGAAAAACCCGTTGCATCATTCCCTTGAAGACTCATGGCTGTAGTAGCTCAAAATGGTGCTTCTACTCAATACTGAGCAATGGGTCTGAATACTTATGATCGTGTGATATTTTAGTTTTTCTTTTTTAATTTGCAAAAGTTTCTACATTTCTTTCTTTTGCAGGCAAGATGGGGTGCAGAGTGTACATTAATGAGAAAAAAATGAACTTTTTTGAATTTACCAAATAGCTGCATAGCTGCAATGAAACAAAGAGTGAAAAATTTAAAGGGGTCTGAATACTTTCCGTACCCAAATATATAATATGCAAAAATTAAGAGATCATTGCAAAATTTTCAGTTTGTATGATTTTTCTCTTTTGTAGGTATATTTTTGAGTGAAATAATAAAATAAAGTATTGACATGTCTTCGAATTTCCAAGCACTAAATTTTGTACTAATTTTCAGAAAATTAGAAATGGTCAAAATAACAAAACAATGCAGTGATTTCAGACCACAAATAATGCAAAGAAAACAAGTTCATAATCATTTAGAAACAAAAATACTTATGTTTTAACTCAGGTAGAGTTCAGAAATCAATATTTTGTGGAATAACCATAATTTTTAGTCACAGGTTTCATGTGTCTTGGCAAGCTTTCCACCAGTCTTTCACACTGCTTTTGGATGACCTTATGCCACTCCTGGTAAAACAATGTGAGCAGCTCTTCTTTGTTTGATGGCTTGTAACTATCCATCTTCCCTTTTATTACATTCCAGAGGTTTTCAATGGGGTTAAGGTCTAGATATTGGGCTGGCCATGACAGGGATTTGATGTGGTGGTCCTTCATCCACACATTGATTGACCTAGCTGTGTGGCATGGCTCATTTTCTTGCTGGAAAAACCAGTCCTCAGAGTTGGGGAACATTGCCTGAGCAGAAGGAATCAACTGTTTTTCCAGGATAACCTTGTATGCTGCTTGATTCATACGTCCTTCGCAAAGATTAACCTGCCCAATTCCAGCCTTGCTGAAGCATCCCCAGATCATCACCGATCCTCCACCAAAGCTCACAGCGGGTGCAAGAAACTGTGGCTTGTATGCCTCTCCAGGTCTCCGTCTAACCATTACATGACCAGGTGTTGGGCAAAGCAGAAAATTTGACTCATCAGAGAAGATTACCATACTCCAGTCCTCTATGGTCCAATCCTTATGGTCTTTGGCAAACTTCAGCTTGGCTCTCCTTTGCTTCTCATTGATGAAAGGCTTTTTTCTAGCTTTATAGGACTTGAGCCCTGCCTCTAGGAACCTGCGACAAACTGTTCTTGCCGTGCACTTCACCCCAGCTGCCATTTGCCATTCCTTTTGTTGGTCACTTGATGTCATCCTGCAGTTGCTGAGTTACATTTGAATAAGATGACGGTCATCCCAGATAGTGGAGAGTCGTTTTTGCCCTCTGCTGTTTCTGTAGCTTTGTTGTCCCCAATGTCTGCTGCTTGACCTTGTCATCATGGACTGCCGTCTTAGAAATTTTAAGGATGGAGGCAACATGACGCTCACTGTATTTCTTTGCTAGTAAAGCCAGAATTGAGCCCTTCTTTCCCTCACTCAAGACTATTCTTTTCAACTCCTTTGGGATGTTTTGAAGTTATTTTTTCATTCCTATTACTTTTGAGATATTACCAGCACTTGTTTTGCCATCCAGCTTGTCCTATTGCAAGGGGCTTGTGAACACCACATCAGGGTTTTTTATACTTTCCTTCGATAAATAAGATTTGGTTCAGGTGATCACTAGGGTTGAGCGAAACGGATCGGACTTTTTCATAAATCGCCGACTTTTGGCAAAGTCGTGTTTCGTGAAACCCGACCCGATCCCACTGTGGGATCGGCCATGAGGTCGGCGATCTGCGTGCCAAAGTCGCGTTTCGTATGACGCTTTAAGCGCCATTTCTCAGCCAATGAAGGTGCATGCAGAGTGAGGGCAGCGTGATGACATAGGTCTCGGACCCTACCATCTTAGAGAAGGGCATGGCAGTGATTGGCTTGCTTTCTGCGGTGTCACAGGGGCTATAAAGGGGCGTGCACGCCGACCGCCATCTTACTTCTGCCGATCTGAGCATAGGGAAAGTTGCTGCAGCTTCGTCAGAAGCAGGGATATACTTAGGCAGGGAATATTAACCCCCAAACCGCTTGTGCTGTAGCGATTTCCACTGTCCAACACCACCTTTTCTTTGCAGGGACAGTGGAGTTTTTTTTTTTTTGTGCAACAGCTCTGTAGCTTAGGCTGCCTTATAACGCTCCCTGATAGCTGCATTGCTGTGTGTACGCCGCTGTGCAAACCAACTGCTTTTTTCAAAGCAAAAATCCTGTTGCTTCTTTATGCACAGTTCTCTTTTTCCTTTGTCCACACTCTTTTTGTGTGCAGCAGACCTTTTTATTGCTGCCATACTTGTCCTTTGATCATTGTACGGAGATTGAAATTCTACTACAGCCCTTGTATTTTTTGATATATGTGGCAGCCACGTTCTGCCTTGTATATTGTGTGTTGTCATACACTGGGCCTGTTTTTTCCTGCAGTCTCCCACAAAAACAAAAAAAAGGGTGCTTTAAATTGCCACTAAGTGGATTAACGTGAGTTCTGTTTGGCGTATATCTGCCACCCACGTTCTGCTTTTTACAGTGTGTGTAGTTTAACACACAGGGCCTGTTGTTACCTGCAGTCTACCACAAAAAAGGGAGCTTTAAATTGCCACTCACTAAGTGGAATAACATGAGTTCTGTTTGGCATATATCTGCCACCCACGTTCTGCTTTGTACAGTGTGTGTAGTTTAACACAGAGGACCTGTTGTTACCTGCAGTCTACCACAAAAACAAAAAAAAGGGTGCTTTAAATTGCCACTAAGTGGATTAATGTGAGTTCTGTTTGGTGTATATCTGCCACCCACATTCTGCTTTGTTCAGAGTGTGTAGTTTAACACAGAGGGCCTGTTGTTACCTGCAGTCTACCACAAAAAAAAGTGAGCTTTAAATTGCCACTAAGTGGATTAACATGAGTTCTGTTTGGCGTATATCTGCCACCCACGTTCTGCTTTTTACAGTGTGTGTAGTTAAACACAGAGGGCCTGTTGTTACCTGCAGTCTACCACAACAAAAAAAGGGAGCTTTAAATTGCCACTAAGTGGATTAACGTGAGTTCTGTTTGGCGGAAATCTGCCACCCACGTTCTGCTATGTACAGTGTGTGTAGTTTAACACAGAGGGCCTGTTGTTACCTGCAGTCTACCACAAAAACAAAAAAGAAGGGTGCTTTAAATTGCCACTAAGTGGATTAACATGACTTCTGTTTGGTGTATATCTGCCACCAACGTTCTGCTTTTTACAGTGTGTGTAGTTTACCACAGAGGGCCTGTTGTTACCTGCAGTCTACCACAAAAAAGAAGCTTTAAATTGCCACTAAGTGGATTAACGTGAGTTCTGTTTGGCGTATATCTGCCACCAACGTTCTGCTTTGTACAGTGTGTGTAGTTTAACACAGAGGGCCTGTTGTTACCTGTAGTCTCCCACAGAAAAAGGTGCTTTAAATTGCCACTAAGTGGATCTACGTGAGTTCTGTTTGGCGTATATCTGCTAGCCACGTTCTGCCTTGTACATTGTGTTGTGTCATACACAGGGCCAGTTTGTTCCTGCTGTCTTCATGCCAAAAAAAGGAAGATATAAATTCTTTAATAGTTAATTTACACCTTTTACCATGTTTAACACTAGCATATAACGGTTGTTATTTTGGTAACATTTCAGCAAAAATGAGGAAGTCTGGTGGAAGAGGCCGTGGGCGGTCGTTGCCAACTGGTAATGATGGTGGAGGTGGTAGTGGAGCATCTGGTGGTACTGGGAAAAGCAAGATAGCACCAAAGGTTCGAGGTTTAGAGTCAGCGTCATCGTTTGGCTACACAAGGCCTCGAAGGCTCCCTTATCTGGGAGTAGGAAAACAGCTTTTAAAGCCAGAGCAGCAGGAACACGTTTTGGCTTTCCTTGCTGACTCAGCCTCCAGCTCTTTCACCTCCTCTTCAGAAGCTTCAAAATCTAAAACCAGCAAGTCGTCAGTGGATGCTCCATGTCAGGAAAAAGTTGCTTCCTTGTGTCCTTCACCCAAAACAAAAGTGAAGGATGCGGCAGGCAACACTAGACTTTACTCCATGGAGCTCTTTACACATACCGTGCCTGGGTTAGAGAGGGAAATAGTAAAAAGCCCATTACATAGTAACATAGTAACATAGTAACATAGTTAGTAAGGCCGAAAAAAGACATTTGTCCATCCAGTTCAGCCTATATTCCATCATAATAAATCCCCAGATCTACGTCCTTCTACAGAACCTAATTGTATGATACAATATTGTTCTGCTCCAGGAAGACATCCAGACCTCTCTTGAACCCCTCGACTGAGTTCGCCATCACCACCTCCTCAGGCAAGCAATTCCAGATTCTCACTGCCCTAACAGTAAAGAATCCTCTTCTATGTTGGTGGAAAAACCTTCTCTCCTCCAGACGCAAAGAATGCCCCCTTGTGCCCGTCACCTTCCTTGGTATAAACAGATCCTCAGCGAGATATTTGTATTGTCCCCTTATATACTTATACATGGTTATTAGATCGCCCCTCAGTCGTCTTTTTTCTAGACTAAATAATCCTAATTTTGCTAATCTATCTGGGTATTGTAGTTCTCCCATCCCCTTTATTAATTTTGTTGCCCTCCTTTGTACTCTCTCTAGTTCCATTATATCCTTCCTGAGCACCGGTGCCCAAACCTGGACACAGTACTCCATGTGCGGTCTAACTAGGGATTTGTACAGAGGCAATATAATGCTCTCATCATGTGTATCCAGACCTCTTTTAATGCACCCCATGATCCTGTTTGCCTTGGCAGCTGCTGCCTGGCACTGGCTGCTCCAGGTAAGTTTATCATTAACTAGGATCCCCAAGTCCTTCTCCCTGTCAGATTTACCCAGCGGTTTCCCATTCAGTGTGTAATGGTGATATTGATTCCTTCTTCCCATGTGTATAACCTTACATTTATCATTGTTAAACCTCATCTGCCACCTTTCAGCCCAAGTTTCCAACTTATCCAGATCCATCTGTAGCAGAATACTATCTTCTCTTTTATTAACTGCTTTACATAGTTTTGTATCATCTGCAAATATCGATATTTTACTGTGTAAACCTTCTACCAGATCATTAATGAATATGTTGAAGAGAACAGGTCCCAATACTGACCCCTGCGGTACCCCACTGGTCACAGCGACCCACTTAGAGACTATACCATTTATAACCACCCTCTGCTTTCTATCACTACAGATACTGGAAGAATCGGGCATGGAGTGCACAGATGCACAGCCACAGCTTGATTATAATGCTGTTCCATCGACTCAGATAACAACTTTGCACTTGCAGTGTACTGAGCCCGAATCTGACCATAATGAGACTATGGTGCCCAGTCCCGAACGCTATAGCACCTTACACGGTGATACAGAGGACAGTGCCCATGACATTGAAGAGCAGGTGATAGATGACCTAGTTGTTGACCCTGATTGGCAGCCATTGGGGGAAGAGGGTGCCGCAGCCTGTAGCTCAGAAGCAGAGGAGGATGATCTGCAGCAGCCATCTACATCGCAAAAGTTGTCATCTGGCAGGCCCACATCAGGCCAAAAATGTGTGTCAAAAACCACAACAGGTGTAGTACAGCGTTGCAATCCGGTGGCACTAACACGGCGTGCAAAGCCTGAAAAGATATTCCATAGTAGGATGAGTGCAGTGTGACAATTTTTTAACCAAGATCCGAATGATCAGTGCAAAGTTATATGTAAGAAATGCTCAAAGACCTTTAGCAGAGGGAAGAATCTCCAAAATTTAAATACAACGTGCATGCTTAGACATTTAACCAGCATGCACTTGCAAGCCTGGACTAACTACCAAACTTCCCATACCGTTGGTGCACCTGCTCAGAATGAAGGTAGTCAGCAATGCTACATTGCTTCCCTCACTGTAAGCCCACCGGCTAGGACACCACCAGCAGCAAATGTGGAGGTATCGTTGCAAGGACAAAGCAGTCAGGGAATCACAAGGTTCTTGGTAGGAAACACTGTATGTAGGCCAACATCAAGAATACCATCACCAACCTTCTCTCAATCTGCCATGTCCACTACCATCACCCCTGCTAGCTCCACCATATGCAGCTCTCCAGTCCAGCTCACCCTACAAGAGACTCTCATTAGGAAATGAAAGTACTCCTCCTCTCATCTGCGTACACAGGGTTTGAACTCCCACATTGCTAGACTAATCTCGTTAGAGATGATGCCCTACCGATTGGTTGAAAGCCAAGCTTTCAAAGCCCTGATGGCCTACGCAGTATCACGCTATGACCTACCCAGTCGACACTTCTTTGCGAGAAAAGCCATCCCAGCCCTCCACCAGCATGTCAAAGAACGCATTGTCCATGCACTGAGACAATCAGTCAATTGAAAGGTGCACCTCACTACAGATGCATGGACCAGTAGGCATGGCCAAGGACGTTATGTGTCCATCATGGCGCAATGGGTTAATGTGATGGATGCAGGGTCCACAGGGGATAGCCATAGTGGGACAGTTCTGCCTAGCCCACGGTCTAGGAAACAGTTGGCTGTAGGCGTTCGCCACCCCTCCTCCTCCTCCTCCAGAAGTGAAAGCTCATCCACAGACTGCAGTTGCATGACCACTCCATCCGCAGCTGCCAGTGTTGCACACGAGGTGTCCCATTATCGAACAGCTAGTGGTAAGCGTCAGCAGGCTGTGCTACAAATGAAGTGTTTGGGCGACAGCAGACACACCGCGGAAGTACTGGCCGAGTACTTGCAGCAAGAAACTCAGTCATGCATGGCTGGGCAGTGTACATCTTGAGGCAGGCAAGGTCGTCTGTTGTGAATTCTGTTGTCAAGCTCCCTCCTGTGGTCATGAATGGTACTTCGGCTGGTTCTGTCCATGGGCTTCCTCTGGTAGTTGTGAGTGGCTGCGGCTTCTGAGGTTCCTTCCACAGGTGACGAGGTTAATTCGTTAGCTGGCTGCTCTATTTAACTCCACTTAGATCTTTGCTCCATGCCACCTGTCAATGTTCCAGTATTGGTCTAGTTCACTACTGGATCGTTCTTGTGACCTGTCTTCCCAGCAGAAGCTAAGTTACTGCTTGTTTTTCTCTGGTTTGCTATTTTTCTGTCCAGCTTGCTATTTTGATTGTTGTCTTGCTTGCTGGAAGCTCTGGGACGCAGAGGGAGCGCCTCCGCACCGTGAGTCGGTGCGGAGGGTCTTTTTGCGCCCTCTGCGTGGTCTTTTTGTAGTTTTTTGTGCTGACCACAAAGCTGCCTTTCCTATCCTCTGTCTGTTCAGTAAGTCGGGCCTCACTTTGCTAAATCTATTTCATCACTGTGTTTGTAATTTTCATCTTTACTCGCAGTCATTATATGTGGGGGGCTGCCTGTTCCTTTGGGGAATTTCTCTGAGGCAAGGTAGGCTTTATTTTTCTATCTTTAGGGCTAGCTAGTTCCTTAGGCTGTGACGAGGCGCCTAGGGAGCGTTAGGAGCGCTCCACGGCTATTTCTAGTGTGTGTGATAGGATTAGGGATTGCGGTCAGCAGAGTTCCCATGTCTCAGAGCTCGTCCTATATTATTAGTAACTATCAGGTCATTCTGTGCGCTCTTAACCACCAGGTCCATTATTGTCCTGACCACCAGGTCATAACAGTACAGGTGGCCAAAAGTACTAATGCATCTCAATAGAGGGATAAGAGAAGTTCTGAGACCATTTTTTTTTTCTTTGCAGTGTGTTTTGTCTCTCTTTTCCCCTTTACCTCTGGATGGTTCAGGATACAGGTGTAGATATGGACATTCAAGGTCTGTCCTCTTGTATGGATAATCTCACTGCAAGGGTACAAAACATTCAAGATTTTGTGGTTCAGAATCCAATGTTAGAGCCTAGGATTCCTATTCCTGATTTGTTTTTTGGGGATAGATCTAAGTTTCTGAATTTCAAAAATAATTGTAAATTGATTCTTGCTTTGAAACCTCGCTCCTCAGGTGACTGTTGTGAATTCTGTGGCTGAATTCACTCCTGTGGTCACAAGTGGTACTGCAGCTTCTGAGCTTCCTCCCTCAGGTGTTCTGGTGAGCTCGTTGGCTGCTTTGTTATTTAACTCCACCTGATTCTGTCTTCCTTGCTCCGTGTCAATGTTCCAGTGTTGGACTTGAGCTTCTGGATCTTTCGTGTGGCCTGCTGCTCTGCTTAGATAAGTGCTTCTTTGCTTTTGTTGCTACTTTTTCTGTCCAGCTTGTCTATTCGTTTTTGCTGGAAGCTCTGAGACGCAAAGGGTGCACCGCCGTGCCGTTAGTTCGGCACGGTGGGTCTTTTTGCCCCCTTTGCGTGGTTTTTTGCTTTAGGGTTTTTTGTAGACTGCAAAGTTCTCTTTGCTATCCTCGCTCTGTCTAGAATATCGGGCCTCACTTTGCTGAATCTATTTCATCCCTACATTTGTCTTTTCATCTTGCTAACAGTCATTATATGTGGGGGGCTGCCTTTTCCTTTGGGGTATTTCTCTGAGGCAAGTCAGGCTTGTTTTTCTATCTTCAGGCTAGTCAGCTCCTCAGGCTGTGCCGAGTTGCATAGGTAGTGACAGGCGCAATCCACAGCTGCCTTTAGTTGTGTTTAGGATAGGTTCAGGTATTGCGGTCTACAGAGATTCCACGTCTCAGAGCTCGTTCTATTGTTTTTGGGTTATTCTCAGATCATTGCATGTGCTCTGATTGCTGGCACACTGTGTCCCTGGATTGCCATCATAACAGTACAAGGAGCCAACACTAATGATTCTCAATAGAGGGAAAAAAGAAGTTCTGACATCATTTCTTTTTCTCAGCTCTGTGTTCAGTCTTTTTTTTCCCCTAGACATTTGGGTGTTTCAGGACACAGGTGTGGACATGGATATTCAGGGTCTGTGCTCTTCAATGGATAATCTCCTTACAAATGTACAAAGGATTCAAGATACTATTGATCAGAAATCTATGTTAGAACCAAGAATTCCTATTCCTGATTTGTTTTTTGGTGATAGAACTAAGTTTCTTAATTTCAAAAATAATTGTAAGCTATTTCTGGCCTTGAAACCTCATTCATCTGGTAATCCTATTCAACAGGTTTTGATTATTATTTCTTTTTTGCGCGGCGACCCTCAGGACTGGGCATTTTCTCTTGCGCCAGGAGACCCTGCATTGAGTAATGTCGATGCGTTTTTCCTGGCGCTCGGATTGCTTTACGATGAGCCTAATTCAGTGGATCAGGCTGAGAAAAATTTGCTGGCTTTGTGCCAGGGTCAGGATGATATAGAAGTATATTGTCAGAAATTTAGGAAGTGGTCAGTACTCACTCTGTGGAATGAATCTGCGCTGGCAGCTTTGTTCAGAAAGGGTCTCTCTGAGGCTCTTAAGGATGTCATGGTGGGTTTTCCTATGCCTGCTGGTTTGAATGAGTCTATGTCTTTGGCCATTCAGATCGGTCGACGCTTGCGCGAGCGTAAATCTGTGCACCATTTGGCGGTATTATCTAAGATTAAACCTGAGCCTATGCAGTGCGATAGGACTATGACCAGAGTTGAACGGCAAGAACACAGACGTCTGAATGGTCTGTGTTTCTACTGTGGTGATTCCACTCATGCCATTTCTGATTGTCCTAAGCGCACTAAGCGGTTCGATAGGTCTGCCGTCATTGGTACTGTACAATCCAAATTCCTTCTGTCCATTACCTTGATATGCTCTTTGTCATCGTATTCTGTCATGGCGTTTGTGGATTCAGGCGCTGCCTTGAATCTGATGGATTTGGATTATGATAAACGTTGTGGGTTTTTCTTGGAGCCTTTGCGGTGTCCTATTCCGTTGAGAGGAATTGATGCTACACCTTTGGCCAAGAATAAACCTCAGTACTGGACCCAGCTGACCATGTGCATGGCTCCTGCACATCAGGAAGTTATTCGCTTTCTGGTGCTACATAATCTGCATGATGTGGTCGTGTTGGGGTTGCCATGGCTGCAAACCCATAATCCAGTATTGGATTGGAACTCTATGTCGGTATCCAGCTGGGGTTGTCAGGGGGTACATGGTGATGTTCCATTTTTGTCTATTTCGTCATCCACTCCTTCTGAGGTCCCAGAGTTCTTGTCTGATTATCAGGATGTATTTGAAGAGCCCAAGTCCGATGCCCTACCTCCGCATAGGGATTGTGATTGTGCTATCAATTTGATTCCTGGTAGTAAATTCTCTAAAGGTCGATTATTTAATTTATCCGTGCCTGAACACGCCGCTATGCGCAGTTATGTGAAGGAATCCCTGGAGAAGGGACATATTCGCCCATCGTCATCACCACAGGGAGCAGGGTTCTTTTTTGTAGCCAAGAAGGATGGTTCGCTGAGACCATGTATTGATTACCGCCTTCTTAATAAGATCACTGTTAAATTTCAGTATCCCTTGCCATTGTTATCTGACTTGTTTGCTCGGATTAAGGGGGCTAATTGGTTCACTAAGATAGATCTTCGTGGTGCGTATAATCTGGTGAGAATCAGGCAAGGAGATAAATGGAAAACTGCATTTAATACGCCCGAGGGTCATTTTGAGTATCTAGTGATGCCGTTCGGACTTGCCAATGCTCCATCTGTGTTTCAGTCTTTTATGCATGACATCTTCCGTGAGTATCTGGATAAATTCCTGATTGTTTACTTGGATGACATTTTGATCTTCTCAGATGATTGGGACTCTCATGTGAAGCAGGTCAGAATGGTTTTCCAGGTCCTGCGTGCTAATTCTTTGTTTGTGAAGGGATCAAAGTGTCTCTTCGGGGTGCAGAAAGTTTCATTTTTGGGGTTCATCTTTTCCCCTTCTACTATCGAGATGGATCCGGTTAAGGTCCAAGCCATCCAGGATTGGACTCAGCCGACATCTCTGAAAAGTCTGCAAAAATTCCTGGGCTTTGCCAATTTTTATCGTCGCTTCATCTGTAATTTTTCTAGCATTGCCAAACCATTGACCGATTTGACCAAGAAGGGTGCTGATTTGGTTAATTGGTCTTCTGCTGCTGTGGAAGCTTTTCAGGAGTTCAAGCATCGTTTTTGTTCTGCCCCTGTGTTCTGTCAACCAGATGTTTCTCTTCCGTTCCAGGTCGAGGTTGATGCTTCTGAGATTGGAGCAGGGGCGGTTTTGTCACAGAGAGGTTCTGGTTGCTCAGTGTTGAAACCATGTGCTTTCTTTTCCAGGAAGTTTTCGGCTGCTGAGCGTAATTATGATGTGGGCAACCGAGAGTTGCTGGCCATGAAGTGGGCATTCGAGGAATGGCGTCATTGGCTTGAAGGAGCTAAGCATCGCGTGGTGGTATTGACTGATCATAAGAACCTTACTTATCTCAAGTCTGCCAAGCGCTTGAATCCTAGACAGGCCCGTTGGTCGTTATTTTTTGCCCGCTTCGATTTTGTGATTTCGTAACTTCCGGGCTCTAAAAATGTGAAGGCGGATGCTATGTCTAGGAGTTTTGTGCCCGACTCTCCAGGTTCATCTGAGCCGGCGAGTATCCTCAAGGAAGGAGTCATTGTGTCTGCCATCTCCCCTGATTTGCGGCGAGTGTTACAAAAATTTCAGGCGAATAAACCTGATCGTTGTCCGGCGGAGAAACTGTTCGTCCCTGGTAGGTGGACTACTAAAGTTATCTCTGAACTTCATTGTTCGGTGTTGGCTGGTCATCCTGGAATATTTGGTACCAGAGAGTTAGTGGCTAGATCCTTCTGGTGGCCATCTCTGTCACGGGATGTACGTACTTTTGTGCAGTCCTGTGGGATTTGTGCTAGGGCTAAGCCCTGCTGTTCACGTGCCAGTGGGTTGCTTTTGCCCTTGCCGGTCCCAAAGAGGCCTTGGACACATATTTCGATGGATTTCATTTCTGACCTTCCCGTTTCTCAAAAGATGTCAGTCATTTGGGTGGTCTGTGATCGCTTTTCTAAAATGGTCCATCTGGTGCCCTTGGTTAAATTGCCTTCCTCCTCTGATTTGGTGCCTTTGTTCTTCCAGCATGTGGTTCGTTTGCATGGCATTCCTGAGAATATTGTTTCTGACAGAGGTTCCCAGTTTGTTTCGAGGTTTTGGCGAGCCTTTTGTGGTAGGATGGGCATTGACCTGTCTTTTTCCTCGGCTTTCCATCCTCAGACTAATGGCCAGACCGAACGAACCAATCAGACCTTGGAGACATATCTGAGATGTTTTGTTTCTGCAGACCAGGATGATTGGGTGTCCTTTTTGCCTTTGGCTGAGATCGCCCTTAATAATCGGACCAGCTCGGCTACCTTGGTTTCACCATTTTTCTGCAATTCTGGGTTCCATCCTCGTTTCTCTTCAGGACAGGTTGAGTCTTCGGACTGTCCTGGTGTGGATTCTGTGGTGGACAGGTTGCAGCAGATCTGGACTCAGGTAGTGGACAATTTGACCTTGTCCCAGGAGAAGGCTCAACTTTTCGCTAATCGCAGACGCCGTGTGGGTCCCCGACTTCGTGTTGGGGATCTGGTTTGGTTATCTTCTCGTCATATTCCTACGAAGGTTTCCTCTCCTAAATTTAAACCTCGTTTAATTGGTCCGTATAGGATTTCTGAGATTCTCAATCCTGTGTCTTTTCGTCTGACCCTCCCAGACTCCTTTTCCATACATAATGTATTCCATAGGTCGTTGTTGCGGAGATACGTGGCACCTATGGTTCCATCTGTTGAGCCTCCTGCCCCGGTTTTGGTGGAGGGGGAATTGGAGTATATTGTGGAGAAAATTTTGGATTCTCGTGTTTCTAGACGGAAACTCCAGTATCTGGTTAAGTGGAAGGGTTATGCTCAGGAAGATAATTCCTGGGTTTTTGCCTCTGATGTCCATGCTCCAGATCTTGTTCGTGCCTTTCATGTGGCTCATCCTGGTCGGCCTGGGGGCTCTGGTGAGGGTTCGGTGACCCCTCCTCAAGAGGGGGGTACTGTTGTGAATTCTGTGGCTGAATTCACTCCTGTGGTCACAAGTGGTACTGCAGCTTCTGAGCTTCCTCGCTCAGGTGTTCTGGTGAGCTTGTTGGCTGCTTTGTTATTTAACTCCACCTGATTCTGTCTTCCTTGCTCCTTGTCAATGTTCCAGTGTTGGACTTGAGCTTCTGGATCTTTCCTGTGGCCTGCTGCTCTGCTTAGATAAGTGCTTCTTTGCTTTTGTTGCTACTTTTTCTGTCCAGCTTGTCTATTCGTTTTTGCTGGAAGCTCTGAGACGCAAAGGGTGCACCGCCGTGCCGTTAGTTCGGCACGGTGGGTCTTTTTGCCCCCTTTGCGTGGTTTTTTGCTTTAGGGTTTTTTGTAGACTGCAAAGTTCTCTTTGCTATCCTCGCTCTGTCTAGAATATCGGGCCTCACTTTGCTGAATCTATTTCATCCCTACGTTTGTCTTTTCATCTTGCTAACAGTCATTATATGTGGGGGGCTGCCTTTTCCTTTGGGGTATTTCTCTGAGGCAAGTCAGGCTTGTTTTTCTATCTTCAGGCTAGTCAGCTCCTCAGGCTGTGCCGAGTTGCATAGGTAGTGACAGGCGCAATCCACAGCTGCCTTTAGTTGTGTTTAGGATAGGTTCAGGTATTGCGGTCTACAGAGCTTCCACGTCTCAGAGCTCGTTCTATTGTTTTTGGGTTATTCTCAGATCATTGCATGTGCTCTGATTGCTGGCACACTGTGTCCCTGGATTGCCATCATAACAGGTGACCCTGTTCAACAAGTGAAAATCATTATTTCTTTGTTACGTGGCGACCGTCAAGACTGGGCATTTTCCCTTGCGCCAGGAGATCCGGCATTGCGTGATGTTGATGCGTTTTTTCTGGCGCTCAGATTGCTTTATGATGAACCAAATTCAGTGGATCAGGCAGAGAAAATCTTGCTGGCTCTGTGTCAGGGTCAGGATGAGGTAGAGATATATTGTCAGAAGTTTAGGAAGTGGTCTGTACTCACTCAGTGGAATGAATGTGCCATGGCAGCAATTTTCAGAAAGGGTCTCTCTGAAGCCCTTAAGGATGTCATGGTGGGATTTCCCATTCCTGCTGGTCTGAATGAGTCTATGTCTTTGGCTATTCAGATCGATCGACGCTTACGTGAGCGTAAAGCTGTGCACCATTTGGCGGTATTATCTGAGCATAGACCTGAGCCTATGCAATGTGATAGGACTTTGACCAGAGCTGAACGGCAAGAACACAGACGTCGGAATGGGCTGTGTTTTTACTGTGGTGATTCCACTCATGCTATCTCCGATTGTCCTAAGCGCACTAAGCGTTTCGCTAGGTCTGCCACCATTGGTACGGTACAGTCGAAATTTCTTTTGTCCGTTACTCTGATCTGCTCTTTGTCATCCTATTCTGTTATGGCATTTGTGGATTCAGGCGCTGCCCTGAATTTGATGGACTTGGAGTTTGCTAGGCACTGTGGTTTTTTCTTGGAGCCTTTGCATTATCCTATTCCATTAAGAGGAATTGATGCTACGCCTTTGGCCAAGAATAAGCCTCAGTACTGGACTCAATTGACCATGTGCATGGCTCCTGCACATCAGGAGGATATTCGCTTTTTGGTGTTGCATAATCTGCATGATATGGTCGTTTTGGGGTTGCCATGGCTACAGGTCCATAATCCAGTATTGGATTGGAAATCTATGTCTGTGTCCAGCTGGGGTTGTCAGGGAGTACATATTGATGTTCCATTTTTGTCTATTTCGTCATCCACCCCTTCTGAAGTCCCGGAGTTTTTGTCGGATTACCGGGATGTATTTGATGAGCCCAAATCCAGTGCCCTACCTCCTCATAGGGATTGCGATTGTGCTATCGATTTGATTCCTGGTAGTAAGTTTCCTAAGGGCCAACTGTTCAATTTATCTGTGCCAGAGCACGCCGCTATGCGGAGTTATGTAAAGGAATCCTTGGAGAAGGGTCATATTCGCCCGTCGTCGTCACCATTGGGAGCAGGGTTCTTTTTTGTGGCCAAGAAGGATGGTTCTTTGAGACCTTGTATTGATTACCGCCTTCTTAATAAGATCACAGTCAAATTTCAGTACCCTTTGCCGCTGCTGTCTGATTTATTTGCTCGGATTAAGGGGGCTAGTTGGTTCACCAAGATAGATCTTCGTGGTGCGTATAATCTTGTGCGTATTAAACAGGGCGATGAATGGAAAACAGCATTTAATACGCCCGAGGGCCATTTTGAGTACCTGGTTATGCCATTCGGGCTTTCCAATGCTCCATCAGTATTTCAGTCCTTTATGCATGACATCTTCCTAGAGTACCTGGATGAATTCCTGATTGTATATTTGGATGACATTTTGGTTTTCTCGGATGATTGGGAGTCTCAAGTGAAGCAGGTCAGAATGGTGTTCCAGGTCCTTCGTGCGAATTCTTTGTTTGTGAAGCGGTCAAAGTGTCTCTTAGGAGTTCAGAAGGTTTCATTTTTGGGTTTCATTTTTTCCCCTTCTACTATCGAGATGGACCCTGTTAAAGTCCAGGCCATTTATGATTGGACTCAGCCGACATCTGTGAAAAGTCTGCAAAAGTTCCTGGGCTTTGCTAATTTTTATTGTCGCTTCATCAGTAATTTTTCTAGTGTTGCTAAACCGTTGACTGATTTGACCAAGAAGGGTGCTGATGTGGTCAATTGGTCTTCTGCGGCTGTGGAAGCTTTTCAGGAGTTGAAGCGTCGTTTCTCTTCTGCCCCTGTGTTGTGCCAGCCAGATGTTTCGCTTCCGTTTCAGGTCGAGGTTGATGCTTCTGAGATTGGAGCAGGGGCTGTTTTGTCGCAAAGAAGTTCTGATGGCTCGGTGATGAAATCATGTGCCTTCTTTTCTAGAAAGTTTTCGCCTGCTGAGCGCAATTATGATGTTGGCAATCGAGAGTTTTTGGCCATGAAGTGGGCATTCGAGGAGTGGCGTCATTGGCTTGAAGGAGCCAAGCATCGCGTGGTGGTCTTGACGGATCACAAGAATTTGACTTATCTCGAGTCTGCCAAACGGTTGAATCCTAGACCGGCTCGTTGGTCTCTATTTTTCTCCCGTTTTGATTTTGTGGTTTCGTACCTTCCAGGCTCTAAGAATGTGAAGGCTGATGCCCTGTCAAGGAGTTTTGTGCCCGACTCTCCGGGTGTTCCTGAGCCGGCGGGTATTCTCAAAGAGGGGGTAATTTTGTCTGCCATCTCCCCTGATTTGCGGCGGGTGATGCAAAAATTTCAGGCTGATAGACCTGACCGTTGCCCAGCAGAGAAACTGTTTGTCCCTGATAAATGGACTAGTAGAGTTATCGCTGAGGTTCATTGTTCAGTGTTGGCTGGTCATCTGGGAATCTTTGGTATCAGAGATTTGGTGGCTAGATCCTTTTGGTGGCCGTCTTTGTTGCGGGATGTGTGTTCTTTTGTGCAGTCCTGTGGGACTTGTGCTCGGGCTAAGCCCTGCTGTTCTCGTGCCAGTGGGTTGCTTTTGCCCTTGCCGGTCCCAAAGAGGCCCTGGATGCATATCTCTATGGATTTTATTTCGGATCTCCCTGTCTCTCAAAAGATGTCGGTCATTTGGGTGGTTTGTGATCGCTTCTCTAAGATGGTCCATTTGGTACCCTTGTCTAAATTGCCTTCCTCCTCTGACTTGGTGCCATTGTTTTTCCAGCATGTGGTTCGTTTACATGGCATTCCGGAGAACATTGTTTCGGACAGAGGTTCCCAGTTTGTTTCGAGGTTTTGGCGAGCCTTTTGTGCTAGGATGGGCATTGATTTGTCTTTTTCCTCGGCTTTCCATCCTCAGACAAATGGCCAAACCGAACGAACTAATCAGACTTTGGAAACGTATCTGAGATGCTTTGTTTCTGCTGATCAGGATGATTGGGTGTCCTTTTTGCCTTTGGCTGAGTTCGCCTTTAATAATCGGGCCAGCTCGGCTACTTTGGTTTTGCCGTTTTCTGCAATTCTGGTTTCCATCCTCGTTTCTCTTCAGGGCAGGTTGAGTCTTCGGACTGTCCTGGTGTAGATACTGTGGTGGATAGGTTGCAGCAGATTTGGACTCATGTGGTGGACAATTTGACATTGTCCCAGGAGAAGGCTCAACGTTTCGCTAACCGCCGGCGCTGTGTGGGTCCCCGACTTCGTGTTGGGGATTTGGTTTGGTTGTCGTCTCGTTATGTTCTTATGAAGGTTTCCTCTCCTAAGTTTAAGCCTCGTTTCATTGGTCCGTACAAGATTTCTGAGGTTCTCAATCCTGTGTCGTTTCGTTTGACCCTTCCAGCTTCTTTTGCCATCCATAATGTATTCCATAAGTAATTGTTGCGGAGATACGTGGCGCCTGTGGTTCCATCCGTTGATCCTCCTGCCCTGCTGTTGGTTGAGGGGGAGTTGGAGTATGTGGTGGAGAAGATTTTGGATTCTCGTATTTCGAGACGGAAACTCCAGTACCTGGTCAAGTGGAAGGGTTATGGTCAGGAAGATAATTCCTGGGTCTTTGCCTCCGATGTTCAAGCTGCCGATCTGGTTCGTGCCTTTCATTTGGCTCGTCCTGGTCGGCCTGGGGGCTCTAGTGAGGGTTCGGTGACCCCTCCTCAAGGGGGGGGTACTGTTGTGAATTCTGTTGTCAAGCTCCCTCCTGTGGTCATGAATGGTACTTCGGCTGGTTCTGTCCATAGGCTTCCTCTGGTAGTTGTGAGTGGGGCTGCGGCTTCTGAGGTTCCTTCCACAGGTGACGAGGTTAATTCGTTAGCTGGCTGCTCTATTTAACTCCACTTAGATCTTTGCTCCATGCCACCTGTCAATATTCCAGTATTGGTCTAATTCACTCCTGGATCGTTCTTGTGACCTGTCTTCCCAGCAGAAGCTAAGTTACTGCTTGTTTTTCTCTGGTTTGCTATTTTTCTGTCCAGCTTGCTATTTTGATTGTTGTCTTGCTTGCTGGAAGCTCTTGGACGCAGAGGGAGCGCCTCCGCACCGTGAGTCGGTGCAGAGGGTCTTTTTGCGCCCTCTGCGTGGTCTTTTTGTAGTTTTTTGTGCTGACCGCAAAGCTGCCTTTCCTATCTTCTGTCTGTTCAGTAAGTCGGGCCTCACTTTGCTAAATCTATTTCATCTCTGTGTTTGTAATTTTCATCTTTACTCACAGTCATTATATGTGGGGGGCTGCCTGTTCCTTTGGGGAATTTCTCTGAGGCAAGGTAGGCTTTATTTTTCTATCTTTAGGGCTAGCTAGTTCCTTAGGCTGTGACGAGGCGCCTAGGGAGCATCAGGAGCGCTCCACGGCTATTTCTAGTGTGTGTGATAGGATTAGGGATTGCGGTCAGCAGAGTTCCCACGTCTCAGAGCTCGTCCTATATTATTAGTAACTATCAGGTCATTCTGTGCGCTCTTAACCACCAGGTCCATTATTGTCCTGACCACCAGGTCATAACAGTAGTCAGTGATAACAGAAGGAATTTTATGACTGCCATAGCCCTTTCAGAACTGATACACATACCTTGCCTGGCTCACACCTTGAACCTGGTGGTGCAGTGCTTCCTTAAAAATTATCCGAAGTTACCAGCCCTGCTCCTGAAGGTGCTAAGACTTTGCTCGCACATCCGCCGGTTGCCCGTACACTCCAGCTGTATGCTGAACCATCATCGATCGCTGAATCTTCCCCAGCACTGCCTAATAATCGACGTTGCAACAAGGTGGAACTCCACACTGCACATGCTTCAGAGGCTGTGCGAACAGAGGCATGCTGTCATTTATTTGTGGGAGGATACACATATATGGGCAGGCAGTTGGATGGCAGACATGGAGTTGTCTGGTGTGCAGTGGTCGAAGCTCCAAGAGCTCTGTCAAGTCCTTTAGTGTTTTGAGTAATGCACACGGCTGGTAAGTGCAGACGTCACCATCATAAGCATGAGCATCCCACTTATGCGTCTGCTGATGCAAAGTTTGATGCACATTAAGGAGCAGGTGTCTGCAGCCGAGGGGGAGGGAAGCCTTGATGACAGTCAGCCATTGTCTGCTCAGGGAACTCTCCTGGACGAGGTGGCGGACGAAGAGGAGGAGGAGGAGGATGATGGGGGATGAAAATTTATGGGAGGAGGATGCTTCTCAGGGGGCAATAAAAACTGGTGGCATTGCAAGGTCAGATACAGGGTTTTTGCGGGCCACAAGTGATGTTGATTTGCAAGAAAGTGCTCCTCAACCCAGCACAAGCAGTGAATTGACACCTAGAACATTGGCCCACATGGCTGAGTATGCCTGGCGTATCCTAAAATGGGACCCCCGCATTATCAAAATGATGACCGATGACGATTACTGGTTGGCCTGCCTCCTGCCACAACAGGTACTGCTGCATCGATTCAAAGTGACAGGAGACAGTATTTGTCCAGTATGGTTATGAACTACTTTTACTCCGTTATCGATGTTCTCCCTCACAGGTCATTCCACTTTGGTTACTGGGCATCTAAAATAGACACCTGGCCTGAATTTGCAGAATATGCATTACAGGAGCTCGCTTGCCCAGCTGCTAGTGTGCTATCAGAAAGAGTCTTCAGTGCTAATGGTTCAATATTGACCGAAAAAAGGACACGTTTGGCTACCCGAAATGTTGATGATCTAACATTCATTAAAATGAACCAATCATGGATTTCAAATTATTTTGCCCTACCTTCCCCTGCTGACACGTAGCTTGCCTGAAAAATGTCTTGCTTTTGGCCTCCTCTTACTGGCTGCTCCAATTCCTCCATTTGCAGCTGCTGAATTTCCACCATAGCCCATTTTTATACCTCCCTAAATGGGCTGACTCCCCCCACAAGGCCGTGGTCACCACCTGGCGCAAGCACCCGTGCGAGTGCCGTTTGCCTGGACAGGTGGGTGCGCCCACTCTTGGGTGACGGCACTGGCACAGGGTCCCTCATAGTACAATGAAGTGTCTCTGATGGTAGTGGTGCATAACCAACATCAGACACACTGATGTAATATGAGGGGCCCTGTGCCACGAGAGAGTGTTCCCCCCCAGCTCAAACAGTGCTCTACCACTTGCAAAACTTACCTCTCCCTCCTCCACCCCTGTACCTAGCTGTACCACCTGTTTTTTTATGAACATTTTTTGGCAGATATGTAGCCCACTTTATTATTTTGGCCTACTAACTGTGTCAGCCACTCATTACAGTTTTCCTCCACTGAATAAAGCAATGCCATTAGTTTAGTCCTGTAACCAATTTTGAACTGCATTTAGCCTACTTTTTTATTTTGGGCCTACTTAGTCTCTCTGCGCCACTCATTAGATTTGTCCTCCTCCACTGAACAAAGCAATGCCGCCTGTGTACTCCTGTTACCAATTTTGAACTGCATTTAGCCTACTTACTTATTTGGGCCTTGTAACTGTGTCAGCCACTCCTTACAGTTGTCCTCCACTGAACCAAGCTATGCCGCCTGTGTACTCCTGTTACCAATTTTGAACTGCATTTAGCCTACTTTTCTATTTTAGGCCTACTAAGTTTGTCTGTGCCACTCATTACAGTTGTCCTCCTCCACTGAACAAAGCAATGCCGCCTGTGTACTCCTGTTACCAATTTTGAACTGCATTTAGCCTACTTACTTATTTGGGCCTAGTAACTGTGTCAGCCACTCCTTACAGTTGTCCTCCACTGAACAAAGCAATGCTGCCTGTGTACTCCTGTTACCAATTTTGAACTGCTTTTAGCTTACTTTTTTATTTTGAGCCTATATCTGTGTTTCCTCCTCATCCTGCCCATTGCCCAGCCACTGCTAGATGAGTCTGCTGGTACATTGACCCAGACCACTACATTCCCCTTGCACTCAACACAGCCAGAATCTGACCCTGCTGAAAGTCAGGTTCCCCTTCCCGCAAACTATAGCACCTTACACGGGGACAAAGAGGAAGGTGCAGATAAAAGTGCAGGTTCCTTCATCAGGTTGGGGGGCATACTCGTTGGCACTGGCACAAGGCCCCTCATGGTACGCAAAAGTTTCTCTGGCAGTGGGAGGCGCTGCCCGCCGTCAAACACACCGCCATACTATGAGGGACCCTGTGCTAGTGTCAATTAATGGGCCCCCCTGCTTGCTCAGGATCACAGCACTGGCAAAGTTGAAATACTTACCTCTCCCTGCTCCACCGCCGTGACGTATTCCGCGTTTTCCTGGGCCACGAAAATCTTGAGCCAGCCCTACCCCCCAACAACTTTAGCCAAATGACCCCCTGTTTTCAATTTTTTTTTCCCTACAACAGGATTGGACGTCACCAAACACTGACGCCAACTAGACCTAATACACTACCTATAAAACTACTCTATACGATTTTGTTTTCTATAAAAGATTGGTCGTCACTTGTCACTAAGCTGTGACGTCGGCTGTGCTACCTTGCTACGTCTAAAACTACGCTGTACTAACTACTATAATTATTTTTTTCTAAAAAAAAATCGTACGTCACTTAGACTGTGATGTTCCTACGCTAACTAGCTAAAAGGAGAAAAATCCCTGTGGCGCAGTCTCTGATCAGCAGCGATGCTGATCAGAGTGCTGAGGACCCAGGAACAGCACAAATGCTCTGCGCATGACTCAGCACACACAAAAAAGCACAAAATAAGTGCGCTAAAAAATCAATAGGAGGTGGGGGAGCGGGTACTGGAAGAGGTAGGGAGGATGGGAAAGGGGACGTCACCAAACACTGACGCCAGCTGCGCTACCTCGCTACGTCTAAAACTAAACTGCACTAACTACTATTATTATTTTTTGCTAAAAAAAAAAAAAAAATCGGACATCACTTAGACTGTGATGTTCCCTACGCTAACTAGCTAAAAAGAGAAAAATCCCTGTGGTGCCACCTTTAATCAGCAGCGATACTGATCAGAGCGCTGCGGACACAGGAAGAGCACAAATGCTCTGCGCAGGATGCAGCGCACACAAAAAAAAGCGCAGAAAAGTGCACTAAAAATTCAATTGGAGGTCGGGGAGGGGATACTGGAACAGGGAGGGGGGTCACTAAACACTGACGCCGGCTACGCTACATCTAAAACTACACTGCATAAACTACTATTATTATTTTCTAAAAAAAAAAAAAAAGTGGACATCTCTTAGACTGCAAAGTCCACTATGCTAACTACAGTTATATGAAAAAGTTTGGGCACCCCTATTAATCTTAAACTTAATGTTTTATAAAAATTGTTTGTTTTTTTTGCAACAGCTATTTCAGTTTCATATATCTAATAACTGTTGGACACAGTAATGTTTCTGCCTTGAAATGAGGTTTATTGTACTAACAGAAAATGTGCATTCAAACAAAATTTGACAGGTGCATAAGTATGGGCACCCCACCAGAAAAGTGACATTAATATTTAGTAAATCCTCCTTTTGCAAAAATAACAGCCTCTAGTCGCTTCCTGCAGCATTTAATGAGTTCCTGGATCCTGGATGAAGGTATTTTTGACCATTCCTCTTTACAATTCAATTCCAATTCAGTTATGTTTGATGGTCGCCGAGCATGGACAGCCCTCTTCAAATGTTCCCACAGATGTTCAATGATATTCAGGTCTGGGGACTGGGATGGCCATTCCAGAACAGTGTAATTGTTCCTCTGCATGAATGCCTGAGTAGATTTGGAGCAGTGTTTTGGATCATTGTCTTGCTGAAAGATCCATCCCCTGCGTAACTTCAACTTTGTCTCTGATTCATGAACATTATTGTCAAGAATCTGCTGATACTGAGAGGAATCCATGTGTCCTTCAACTTTAAAAAGATTCCCGGTGCCAGCATTGGCCACACAGCCCCAAAGCATGATGGAACCTCCACCAAATTTTACTGTGGGTAGCAATTGTTTTTCTTGGAATGCTGTGTTTTTCGGCCGCCATGCATATCGCCTTTTTGTATGACCAAACAACTCAATCTTGGTTTCATCAGTCCACAGGACCTTCTTCCAAAAAGAAATTGGCTTCTCCAAATGTGCTTTTGCATACCTCAGCCGACTCTGTTTGTGGCGTGCTTGCAGAAACGGCTTCTTACGCATCACTCTCCCATACAGCTTCTCCTTGTGCAAAGTGCGTTGTATAGTTGACCGATGCACAGTGACACCATCTGCAGCAAATTGATGCTGCAGCTCTCTGGAGGTGGTCTGAGGATTGTCCTTGTCTGATCTCACCATTCTTATTCTCTGCCTTTCTGATGTTTTTCTTGGCCTGTCACTTCTGGCCTTAACAAGAACTGTACCTGTGTTCTTCCATTTCCTTACTATGTTCCTCACAGTGGAAATTGACAGGTTAAATCTCTGACAGCTTTTTGTATCGTTTCCCTGAACAACTATGTTGAATAATCTTTGTTTTCAGATCATTAGACAGTTGTTTTGAGGAGCCCATGATGCCACTCTTCAGAGGAGATTCAAACAGGAGAACAACGTGCAAGTGGCCACTTTAACCCCTTAGCGACCGCCGATACGCCTTTTAACGGCGGCCGCTAAGGGTACTTAAACCACAGCGCCGTTAATTAACGGCGCTGTGGAAAAAGTGAATAGCGCCCCCCAGAGGCCGATTTTCTCCGGGGTCTCGGCTGCCGGGGGTAGCCGAGACCCCAGAGAACATGATTCGGGGGGTTTTTAACCCACCCCGCATTTGCGATCGCCGGTAATTAACCGTTTACCGGCGATCGCAAAAAAAAAAACAAAAAAAAAAAACCGCGATCTCTTTTTAATTTATCTGACCTCCGATGTGATCGCACATCGGAGGACAGAGAAAAGGGGTCCCAGGTAGCCCCCCAATACTCACCTATCTCCTCCGATGCTCCTCGTGTCTCCCGGTGGGCGCCGCCATCGCCGCGAGAATCTTTGGGGTCTCGGCTGCCGGGGGTAGCCGAGACCCCAAAGAGCATGATCGGGGTCGGTTTTACCGACCCCTGTTTTGCGATCGCCGGTAATTAACTGTTTACCGGCGACCGCAAAAAAAAAAAAAAAAGTAAAGTGTAATTCTCTGTCCTCTGATGTGATCTGTTGTGAATTCTGTGGCCAAGCTCCCTCCTGTGGTCGTGAGTGGTACTTCGGCTGGTTCTGTCTATGAGCTTCCTTTGGTGGATGAGAGTGGTACTGCGGCTTCTGAGTTTCCTTCCTCAGGTGATGAGGTTAAGTCGTTAGGTGCTGCTCTATTTAACTCCACCTAGTGCTTTGATCCTGGCCTCCAGTCAATGTTCTAGTATTGGTCTTGCTTCCTCCTGGATCGTTCCTGTGGCCTGTCTATCCTGCATAAGCTAAGTTTTGCTGGTGTCATTTTTGTTTGCTATTTTTTCTGTCCAGCTTGCTATATTGGTTTTTCTTGCTTGCTGGAAGCTCTGGGATGCAGAGGGAGCACCTCCGTACCGTTAGTCGGTGCGGAGGGTCTTTTAGCCCCCTCTGCGTGGTTGTTTGTAGGGTTTTGTGTTGACTGCAAAGCAATCTTTCCTATCTTCGGTCTGTTCAGTAAGTTGGGCCTCACTTTGCTAAATCTATTTCATCTCTGCGTTTGTATTTTCATCTCAACTCACAGTCATTATATGTGGGGGGCTGCCTTTTCCTTTGGGGTATTTCTCTGAGGCAAGGTAGGCTTGTTTTTCTTTCTTAGGGCTAGCTAGTTTCTCAGGCTGTGCTCGAGGCGCATGGGACTGGTCAGGAGCGCTCCACGGCTACCTTTAGTGTGGTTGGATAGGATTAGGGATTGCGGCCAGCAGAGTTCCCACGTCTCAGAGCTCGTCCTATGTTTTTGGTAATTGTCAGGTCACTTTGTGTGCTCTGAACTTCAAGGTCCATTGTGGTTCAGAATTACCTGTTCATAACGGTACTGGAGGCCCAAAGTACTAATGCTTCTCAATAGAGGGAAAAGAGAAGTTCTGAGACCAATTTTTTTTCTTTGCACTGTGTTCTGTCTTTCTTTTCCCCTTTACATCAGGGTGGTTCAGAACACAGGTGTGGACATGGACATTCAGGGTCTGTTCTCTTTGATGGATAATCTCGCTATAAATGTACAGAATATTCAAGATTTAGTGGTTCAGAATCCTATGTTAGAACCTAAAATTCCTATTCCTGAGTTATTTTCTGGAGATAGAGCTAAGTTTTTGAATTTTAAAAATAATTGTAAACTATTTCTGGCTTTGAAACCCCGCTCCTCTGGTGACCCAGTTCAACAAGTTAAGATCATTATTTCTTTATTACGTGGCGACCCTCAAGACTGGGCATTTTCCCTTGCACCAGGAGATCCTGCATTATGTAATATTGATGCGTTTTTTCTGGCGCTCGGATTGCTGTACGATGAACCTAATTCAGTGGATCAGGCAGAGAAAAATTTGTTGGCTCTGTGTCAGGGTCAGGATGAGATAGAGATTTATTGTCAGAAGTTTAGAAAGTGGTCTGTGCTCACTCAATGGAATGAATGTGCGCTGGCAGCTATTTTCAGAAAGGGTCTCTCTGAAGCCCTTAAGGATGTCATTGTGGGATTTCCTATGCCTGCTGGTCTGAATGAGTCTATGTCTTTGGCCATTCAAATCGGTCGACGCTTGCGTGAGCGTAAATCTGTGCACCATTTGGCGGTATTATCTGAGCATAAACCTGAGCCTATGCAGTGCGATAGGACTTTGACCAGAGCTGAAAGGCAAGAACACAGACGTCAGAATGGGCTGTGTTTCTACTGTGGTGATTCCACTCATGCTATCTCCGATTGTCCTAAGCGCACTAAGCGGTTCGCTAGGTCTGCCACCATTGGTACGGTACAGACGAAATTTCTTTTGTCCGTTACTTTGATCTGCTCTTTGTCTTCCTATTCTGTCATGGCATTTGTGGATTCAGGCGCTGCCCTGAATTTGATGGACTTGGAGTTTGCTAGGCGCTGTGGGTTTGTCTTGGAGCCCTTGCAGTGTCCTATTCCATTGAGAGGAATTGATGCTACGCCTTTGGCCAAGAATAAGCCTCAGTATTGGACCCAGCTGACCATGTGCATGGCTCCTGCGCACCAGGAGGATATTCGCTTTCTGCTGTTGCATAATCTGCATGATGTGGTCGTGTTGGGGTTGCCATGGCTACAAGCCCATAATCCAGTATTAGATTGGAAATCAATGTCTGTGTCCAGCTGGGGTTGTCAGGCGGTACATGGTGATGTTCCATTTCTGTCTATCTCATCATCCACCCCTTCTGAGGTCCCAGAGTTCTTGTCTGATTACCGGGATGTATTCGATGAGCCCAAGTCCAATGCCCTACCTCCGCATAAGGATTGTGATTGTGCTATCGATTTGATTCCTGGTAGTAAGTTTCCTAAGGGTCGACTGTTTAATTTATCTGTACCTGAGCACGCCGCTATGCGGAGTTACGTGAAGGAGTCTTTGGAGAAGGGTCATATTCGTCCGTCATCGTCGCCATTGGGAGCGGGGTTCTTTTTTGTGGCCAAGAAGGATGGTTCGCTGAGACCTTGTATTGATTACTGCCTTCTAAATAAAATTACGGTCAAATTTCAGTACCCCTTGCCGCTGCTGTCTGATTTGTTTGCTCGGATTAAGGGGGCTAGTTGGTTCACCAAGATAGATCTTCGTGGTGCGTATAATCTTGTGCGTATTAAAAGGGGCGATGAATGGAAAACAGCATTTAATACGCCCGAAGGCCATTTTGAGTACCTGGTTATGCCATTCGGGCTTTCTAATGCTCCATCAGTGTTTCAGTCCTTTATGCATGACATCTTCCGAGAGTACCTGGATAAATTCCTGATTGTGTACTAGGATGATATTTTAGTCTTCTCGGATGATTGGAGGTCTCATGTGAATCAGGTCAGAATGGTGTTCCAGGTCCTGCGTGCTAATTCTTTGTTTGTGAAGGGGTCAAAGTGTCTCTTTGGTGTTCAGAAGGTTTCATTTTTGGGGTTCATTTTTTCTCCTTCTACTATCGAGATGGACCCTGTTAAAGTTCAGGCCATTTATGATTGGACTCAGCCAACATCTCTGAAGAGTCTGCAGAAGTTCCTGGGCTTTGCTAATTTTTATCGTCGCTTCATCAATAATTTTTCTAGTATTGCTAAACCGTTGACTGATTTAACCAAGAAGGGTGCTGATGTGGTCAATTGGTCTTCTACTGCTGTGGAAGCTTTTCAGGAGTTGAAGCGTCATTTTTCTTCTGCCCCTGTGTTGTGCCAACCAGATGTTTCGCTTCCGTTCCAGGTCGAGGTTGATGCTTCTGAAATTGGAGCAGGGGCTGTTTTGTCGCAGAGAAGTTCTGATTGCTCGGTGATGAAACCATGCGCCTTCTTTTCCAGGAAATTTTCGCCTGCTGAGCGAAATTATGATGTTGGCAATCGAGAGTTGCTAGCCATGAAGTGGGCATTCGAGGAGTGGCGTCATTGGCTTGAAGAAGCTAAGCATCGCGTGGTGGTCTTGACTGATCACAAGAACTTGACTTATCTCGAGTCTGCCAAACGGTTGAATCCTAGACAGGCTCGTTGGTCGCTGTTTTTCTCCTGTTTTGACTTTGTGGTTTCGTACCTTCCGGGCTCTAAAAATGTGAAGGCGGATGCCCTGTCTAGGAGTTTTGTGCCTGATTCTCCGGGTTTGCCTGAGCCGGCGGGTATTCTCAAAGAGGGGGTAATTTTTGTCTGCCATCTCCCCTGATTTGCGGCGGGTGCTGAAAAAATTTCAGGCTAATAGACCTGACCGTTGCCCAGCGGAGAAACTGTTTGTCCCTGATAGGTGGACGAATAAAGTTATCTCTGAGGTTCATTGTTCAGTGTTGGCTGGTCATCCTGGAATCTTTGCTACCAGAGATTTGGTGGCTAGATCCTTTTGGTGGCCATCTCTGTCGCGGGATGTGCGTTCTTTTGTGCAGTCCTGTGGGATTTGTGCTCGGGCTAAGCCCTGCTGTTCTCGTGCCAGTGGGTTGCTTTTGCCCTTGCCGGTCCCGAAGAGGCCTTGGACACATATCTCTATTGATTTTATTTCGGATCTCCCCGTCTCTCAAAGAATGTCGGTCATTTGGGTGGTTTGTGATCGCTTCTCTAAGATGGTCCATTTGGTGCCCTTGTCTAAATTGCCTTCCTCCTCTGATTTATTGCCATTGTTTTTCCAGCATGTGGTTCGTTTACATGGCATTCCAGAGAACATCGTTTCTGACAGAGGTTCCCAGTTTGTTTCGAGGTTTTGGCGAGCCTTTTGTGTTAGGATGGGCATTGATTTGTCTTTTTCCTCGGCTTTCCATCCTCAGACAAATGGCCAGACTGAACGAACCAATCAGACCTTGGAAACATATCTGAGATGTTTTGTTTCTGCTGATCAGGATGATTGGGTGTCCTTTTTGCCTTTGGCTGAGTTCGCCCTTAATAATCGGGCCAGCTCGGCTACTTTGGTTTCGCCGTTTTTCTGCAATTCTGGGTTCCACCCTCGTTTCTCTTCAGGGCAGGTTGAGTCTTCGGACTGTCCTGGTGTGGATACTGTGGTGGATAGGTTGCAGCAGATTTGGACTCATGTAGTGAACAATTTGACTTTATCCCAGGAGAAGGCTCAACGTTTCGCTAACAGCAGGCTCTGTGTGGGTCCCCGACTTCGTGTTGGGGATTTGGTTTGGTTGTCATCTCGTTATATTCCTATGAAGGTTTCCTCTCCTAAGTTTAAGCCTCGTTTCATTGGTCCATTTAGGATTTCTGAGGTTCTTAATCCTGTGTCTTTTCGTTTGACTCTTCCAGCTTCTTTTTCCATCCATAACGTGTTCCATAGGTCATTGTTGCGGAGATATGTGGCACCTGTGGTTCAATCTATTGATCCTCCTGCTCCGGTTTTGGTTGAAGGGGAGTTGGAGTATATAGTGGAGAAGATTTTGGATTCTCGTGTTTCGAGACAGAAACTCCAGTATCTGGTTAAGTGGAAAAGTTATGGTCAGGAAGATAATTCCTGGGTCTTTGCCTCTGATGTCCATGCTGCCGATCTGGTTCGTGCCTTTGATGTGGCTCATCCTGGTCGGCATGGGGGCTCTGGTGAGGGTTTGGTGACCCCTCCTCAAGGGGGGGGGTACTGTTGTGAATTCTGTGGCCAAGCTCCCTCCTGTGGTCGTTAGTGGTACTTCGGCTGGTTCTGTCTATGAGCTTCCTTTGGTGGATGAGAGTGGTACTGCGGCTTCTGAGTTTCCTTCCTCAGGTGATGAGGTTAAGTCGTTAGGTGCTGCTCTATTTAACTCCACCTAGTGCTTTGATCCTGGCCTCCAGTCAATGTTCTAGTATTGGTCTTGCTTCCTCCTGGATCGTTCCTGTGGCCTGTCTATCCTGCATAAGCTAAGTTTTGCTTGTGTCATTTTTGTTTGCTATTTTTTCTGTCCAGCTTGCTATATTGGTTTTTCTTGCTTGCTGGAAGCTCTGGGACGCAGAGGGAGCACCTCCGTACCGTTAGTCAGTGCGGAGGGTCTTTTTGCCCCCTCTGCGTGGTTGTTTGTAGGTTTTTGTGTTGACCGCAAAGCAATCTTTCCTATCTTCGGTCTGTTCAGTAAGTTGGGCCTCACTTTGCTAAATCTATTTCATCTCTGCGTTTGTATTTTCATCTCAACTCACAGTCATTATATGTGGGGGGCTGCCTTTTCCTTTGGGGTATTTCTCTGAGGCAAGGTAGGCTTGTTTTTCTTTCTTAGGGCTAGCTAGTTTCTCAGGCTGTGCTCGAGGCGCATGGGACTGGTCAGGAGCGCTCCACGGCTACCTTTAGTGTGGTTGGATAGGATTAGGGATTGCGGTCAGCAGAGTTCCCACGTCTCAGAGCTCGTCCTATGTTTTTGGTAATTGTCAGGTCACTTTGTGTGCTCTGAACTTCAAGGTCCATTGTGGTTCTGAATTACCTGTTCATAACAGTGATCGCACATCAGAGGACAGAGAAATAGGGGGATTCGGGGACCCTACAATAATCACCTGTGTCCCTGGATCCTCTTGCTGCTCCTCCTGGCCGCCGGCAGAAGATAATGGCGGGCGCATGCGCAGTGCGCCCGCCATCTGTCTCCATCTGCCGGCCGGCAGGAGAACAGCAGTTGGGGCTAAAATTAGGGTTAGGGGTAGGGTTAGGGTTAGGGGTAGGGGTAGGGTTAGGGGTAGGGTTAGGGGTAGGGTTAGGGTTAGGGTTAGGGTTAGGGGTAGGGTTAGGGGTAGGGTTAGGGGTAGGGTTAGGGGTAGGGTTAGGGTTAGGGGTAGGGTTAGGGGTAGGGTTAGGGGTAGGGTTAGGGCTAGGGTTAGGGCTAGGGTTAGGGCTAGGGCTAGGGTTAGGGCTAGGGTTAGGGTTAGGGCTAGGGTAGGGGCTAAATTTAGGGTTAGGGTTGGGGCTAAATTTAGGGTTAGGGTTGGGGCTAAATTTAGGTTTAGGCTTCTTTCACACTTACATCGGTACGGGGCCGTCGCAATGCGTCGGTCCGACATACCGATGCACGTTGTGAAAATTGTGCACAACGTGGGCAGCAGCTGTAGTTTTTCAACGCATCCGCTGCCCAATCTATGTCCTGGGGAGGAGGGGGCGGAGTTACGGCCACACATGCGCGGTCAGAAATGGCGGATGTGACGTACAAAAAAACGTTTCATTGAACGTTTTTTTGTGCCGACGGTCCGCCAAAACACAACTGATCCAGTGCACGACGGTCGCGACGTGTGGCCATCCGTCACAATCCGTCGGCAATACAAGTCTATGGGCAAAAAACGCATCCTGCGGGCACATTTGCAGGATCAGTTTCTTGTCCAAAACGACGGATTGCGACGGAATGCCAAACGACGCAAGTGTGAAAGCAGCCTTAGGGCTAGGGTTAGGGTTGGGGCTAAAGTTAGGGCTAGGGTTGGGGCTAAAGTTAGGGTTAGAGCTGGGATTAGGGTTAGGGTTTGGATTAGGGTTGGTATTAGGGTTAGGGTTGGCATTAGGGTTACGCTTGGGATTAGGTTTGGGATTAGGGTTAAGGTTAGGGTTGTGATTAGGGGTGTATTGGGATTAGGGTTAGGTTTGAGGTTAGGGTTGAGATTAGGATTAGGGGTGTGTTGGATTTAGGGTTTTGATTAGGGTTATGGTTAGGGTTGACATTAGGGTTGTTTTGGGGTAAGGGTTGTGATTATGGTTAGGGTTAGTGATTAGGATTATGGATCAGGTTGGGATTAGGGTTAGGGGTGTGTTAGGGTTAGGGTTGGAGCTAGAATTGGGGGGTTTCCACTGTTTAGGTACATCAGGGGGTCTCCAAACACGACAGCCAATTTTGCGCTCAAAAAGTCAAATGTTGCTCCCTCCCTTCTGAGCTCTGCCGTGCGCCCAACAGTGGTTTACCCCCACATATGGCACATCAGCGTACTCGGGATAAATTGGACAACAACTATTGCAGTCCAATTTCTCCTGTTACCCTTGTGAAAATAAAAACTTGGGGGCTACAATATCTTTTTTGTGGAAAAAAAAAATTTTTTATTTTCACGACTCTGCATTCTAAACTTCTGTGAAGCACTTGGGCATTCAAAGTTCTCACCACACATCTAGATAAGTTCCTTGGGGGGTCTAGTTTCCAAAATGGGGTCACTTGTGGGGGGTTACTACAGTTTAGGTACATCAGGGGCTCTGCAATCGCAACATAATGCCCACAGGCCATTCTATCAAAGTCTGCATTCCAAAAAAGCGCTCCTTCCCTTCCGAGCTCTTCCGTGCGCCCAAACAGTGGTTTACCCCCACATATGGTGCATCAGCGTACTCGGGATAAATTGGACAACAACTATTGCAGTCCAATTTCTCCTGTTATCCTTGTGAAAATAAAAACTTGGGGGCTACAATATCTTTTTTGTGGAAAAAAAATATTTTTTATATTCACGACTCAGCATTATAAACTTCTGTGAAGCACTTGGGCATTCAAAGTTCTCACCACACATCTAGATAAGTTCCTTGGGGGGTCTAGTTTCCAAAATGGGGTCACTTGTGGAGGGTTTCTACTGGTTAGGTACATCAGGGGCTCTGCAAACGCAACATAATACCCGCAGACCATTCTATCAAAGTCTGCATTCCAAAACGGCGCTCCTTCCTTCCGAGCTCTGCCGTGCTCCCAAACAGTGGTTTACCCCCACATATGGGGTACCAGCATACTCAGGACAAATTGGACAACAACTTTTGGGGTCCAATTTCTCTTGTTACCCTTGTGAAAATAGAAACTTGAGGGCTAAAAAATCTTTTTTGTGGAAAAAAAAAATATTTTATTTTCACGGCTCAGCATTATAAACTTCTGTGAAGCACTTGGGCATTCAAGGTTCTCACCACACATCTAGATAAGTTCCATGGGGGGTCTAGTTTCCAAAATGGGGTCACTTGTGGGGGATTTCTACTGTTTAGGCACATCAGGGGCTCTCCAAACGCGACATGGCGTCCGATCTCAATTCCAGCCAATTCTACATTGAAAAAGTAAAACGGCACTCCTTCTCTTCCAAGCTCTCTGGTGCGCCCTAACAGTGGTTTACCCCCACATATTGGGTATCAGCGTACTCAGGAGAAATTGCACAACAACTTTTTTGGTCTAATTTCTCCTGTTACCCTTGTTAAAATAAAAATTTGTGGGCAAAAAGATCATTATGGGGGACTTTAACTACCCGGATATTAACTGGGAAACAGAAACCTGTGAAACCCATAAAGGCAACAGGTTTCTGCTAATAACCAAGAAAAATTATCTTTCACAATTGGTGCAGAATCCAACCAGAGGAGCAGCACTTTTAGACCTAATACTATCTAATAGACCTGACAGAATAACATATCTGCAGGTGGTCGGGCATCTAGGAAATAGCGACCACAATATTGTACAGTTTCACCTGTCTTTCACTAGGGGGACTTGTCAGGGAGTCACAAAAACACTGAACTTTAGGAAGGCAAAGTTTGACCAGCTCAGAGATGCCCTTAATCTGGTAGACTGGGACAATATCCTCAGAAATAAGAATACAGATAATAAATGGGAAATGTTTAAGAACATCCTAAATAGGCAGTGTAAGCGGTTTATACCTTGTGGGAATAAAAGGACTAGGAATAGGAAAAACCCAATGTGTCTAAACAAAGAAGTAAGACAGGCAATTAACAGTAAAAAGAAAGCATTTGCACTACTAAAGCAGGATGGCACCATTGAAGCTCTAAAAAACTATAGGGAGAAAAATACTTTATCTAAAAAACTAATTAAAGCTGCCAAAAAGGAAACAGAGAAGCACATTGCTAAGGAGAGTAAAACTAATCCCAAACTGTTCTTCAACTATATCAATAGTAAAAGAATAAAAACTGAAAATGTTGGGCCCCTTAAAAAATAGTGAGGAAAGAATGGTTGTAGATGACGAGGAAAAAGCTAACATATTAAACACCTTCTTCTCCGCGGTATTCACGGTGGAAAATGAAATGCTAGGTGAAATCCCAAGAAACAATGAAAACCCTATATTAAGGGTCACCAATCTAACCCAAGAAGAGGTGCGAAACCGGCTAAATAAGATTAAAATAGATAAATCTCCGGGTCCGGATGGCATACACCCACGAGTACTAAGAGAACTAAGTAATGTAATAGATAAACCATTATTTCTTATTTTTTGGGACTCTATAGCGACGGGGTCAGTTCCGCAGGATTGGCGCATAGCAAATGTGGTGCCAATATTCAAAAAGGGCTCTAAAAGTGAACCTGGAAATTATAGGCCAGTAAGTCTAACCTCAATTGTTGGTAAAATATTTGAAGGGTTTCTGAGGGATGTTATTCTGGATTATCTCAATGAGAATAACTGTTTAACTCCATATCAGCATGGGTTTATGAGAAATCGCTCCTGTCAAACCAATCTAATCAGTTTTTATGAAGAGGTAAGCTATAGGCTGGACCACGGTGAGTCATTGGACGTGGTATATCTCGATTTTTCCAAAGCGTTTGATACCGTGCCACACAAGAGGTTGGTACACAAAATGAGAATGCTTGGTCTGGGGGAAAATGTGTGTAAATGGGTTAGTAACTGGCTTAGTGATAGAAAGCAGAGGGTGGTTATAAATGGTATAGTCTCTAACTGGGTCGCTGTGACCAGTGGGGTACCGCAGGGGTCAGTATTGGGACCTGTTCTCTTCAACATATTCATTAATGATCTGGTAGAAGGTTTACACAGTAAAATATCGATATTTGCAGATGATACTAAACTATGTAAAGCAGTTAATACAAGAGAAGATAGTATTCTGCTACAGATGGATCTGGATAAGTTGGAAACTTGGGCTGAAAGGTGGCAGATGAGGTTTAACAATGATAAATGTAAGGTTATACACATGGGAATAAGGAATCAATATCACCATTACACACTGAACGGGAAACCACTGGGTAAATCTGACAGGGAGAAGGACTTGGGGATCCTAGTTAATGATAAACTTACCTGGAGCAGCCAGTGCCAGGCAGCAGCTGCCAAGGCAAACAGGATCATGGGGTGCATTAAAAGAGGTATGGATACACATGATGAGAGCATTATACTGCCTCTGTACAAATCCCTAGTTAGACCGCACATGGAGTACTGTGTCCAGTTTTGGGCACCGGTGCTCAGGAAGGATATACTGGAACTAGAGAGAGTACAAAGGAGGGCAACAAAATTAATAAAGGGGATGGGAGAACTACAATACCCAGATAGATTAGCGAAATTAGGATTATTTAGTCTAGAAAAAAGACGACCGAGGGGCGATCTAATAACCATGTATAAGTATATAAGGGGACAATACAAATATCTCGCTGAGGATCTGTTTATACCAAGGAAGGTGACGGGCACAAGGGGGCATTCTTTGCGTCTGGAGGAGAGAAGGGTTTTCCACCAACATAGAAGAGGATTCTTTACTGTTAGGGCAGTGAGAATCTGGAATTGCTTGCCTGAGGAGGTGGTGATGGCGAACTCAGTCGAGGGGTTCAAGAGAGGCCTGGATGTCTTCCTGGAGCAGAACAATATTGTATCATACAATTATTAGGTTCTGTAGAAGGACGTAGATCTGGGGATTTATTATGATGGAATATAGGCTGAACTGGATGGACAAATGTCTTTTTTCGGCCTTACTAACTATGTTACTATGTTACTATGTTATATTTTTGTAGAAAAAATGCGATTTTTTTTTTCACGGCTCTACATTATAAACTTCTGTGAAGCACATGGGGGTTCAAAGTGCTCACCACACATCTATATATGTTCCTTAAGGGGTCTAGTTTCCAAAATGGGGTCACTTGTGGGGGGTTTCCACTGTTTAGGCACATCAGAGGCTCTCCAAACGCGACATGGCGTCCAATCTCAATTCCAGCCAATTCTACATTGAAAAAGTAAAACGGCGCTCCTTCCAAGCTCTGTGGTGCGCCCAAACAGTGGTTTACCCTCACATATGGGGCATCGACGTATTCAGGAGAAATCGCACAACAAGTTTTGTGGTCTAATTTCTCCTGTTACCCTTGTGAAAATAAGAATTTGTGGGCGAAAAGATCATTTTTGTGTAAACAAAAGCGATTTTTTATTTTCACGGCTCTACGTTATAAACTTCTGTGAAGCATTTGGGGGTTCAAAGTGCTCACCACACATCTAGATAAGTTCCTTAAGGGGTCTAGTTTCCAAAATGGTGTCACTTGTGGGGAGTTTCCACTGTTTAGGCACATCAGGGGCTCTCTAAACGTGACATGGCGTCCGATCTCAATTCCAGCCAATTCTGCATTGAAAAAGTCAAACGGCGCTCCTTCACTTCTAAGTTCTGCAGTGCACCCAAAAAGTGGTTTACCCCCACATATGGGGTATTGGCGTATTCAGGAGAAAATGCATAACAAAATTTATGGTTACATTTCTGTTTTTACACTTTTGAAAATAAAAAAAATGGTTCTGAATTAAGATGTTTGCAAAAAAAAGTTAAATGTTCATTTTTTCCTTCCACATTGTTTCAGTTCCTGTGAAGCACGTAAAGGGTTAATAAACTTCTTGAATGTGGTTTTGAGAACCTTGAGGGGTCTAGTTTTTAGAATGGTGTCATACTTCATTATTTTCTATCATATAGACCCCTCAAAATGACTTCAAATGTGATGTGGTCCCTAAAAAAAAATGGTGTTGTAAAAATGAGAAATTGCTGGTCAAATTTTAACCCTTATAACTCCCTAACAAAAAAAAATTTTGTTTCCAAAATTGTGCTGATGTAAAGTAGACATGTGGGAAATGTTATTTATTAACTATTTTTCATGACATATCTCTCTGATTTAAGGGCATAAAAATACAAAGTTTGAAAATTGCAAAATTTAAAAATTTTTCGCCATATTTCCGTTTTTTTCATAAATAATCGCAAGTAATATCGAAGAATTGTTACCACTAACATGAAGTACAATATGTCACGAAAAAACATTCTCAGAATCAGCGGGATCCGTTGAAGCGTTCCAGAGTTATAACCTCATAAAGTGACAGTGGTCAGAATTGCAAAAATTGGCCTGGTCATTAAGTACCAAATTGGCTCTGTCACTAAGGGGTTAAGTAGCTTTTTTTCATGATTGCATACACCTGGCTATGAAGTTCAAAGCTCAATGAGGTTAGAAAACCAAAAAAAAGTGCTTTAGTAAGTCAGTAAAAAGTAGGTAGGAGTATTTAAAACAAGAAAATGATAAGGGTGCCCATACTTATGCACCTGCCAAATTTTGTTTGAATGCAGCTTGCACATTTTCTGTTAGTACAATAAACCTAATTTCAAGGCAGAAACATTACTATGTCCAACAGTTATTAGATATATGAAACTGAAATAGCTGTTGCAAAAAAAAACAATTTTTATAAAACATTAAGCTTAAGATTAATAGCGGTGCCCAAACTTTTTCATATAACTGTATCTAGAAAAATTCCCATGGCACAGTCTCTGATCAGCAGCGATACTGATCAGAGCGCTGCAGACACGGGAAGAGCACGAATGCTCTGCGTGGGATGCCGCGCACAGGAAAAAAGTGCAAAAAAGTGCGCTAAAAAATCAATTGAAGGGTGGGGGAGGGGTGTACTGGAACAGGGATTGGGGTTGGGAAAGGGGTGGGGGAGGTGCTGCTGCTCTGCTGTGATCACAGGCCCCACACAGCAGGCAGATGGCAGCAGAGAGCACAGAGCACAAGCTGGATCAGGACGCTGCAGTAGGAGGCAGGAGATCGCCGGGTTGATCACACTGGCCACCAATGGATTCTTTCTCTCAAGGTACACAGAGGGGCTTAGACCACCGCTCTGCTTGCCAAATCTGAGGTAAAGATGGCGTGCAGGGCGGTGATCGATATTTTAAATTAACCCCTTTGGCTCTGATTGGCTAGAAGCTATTGTTCAGCCAATCAGCACCCTAGGAGTTAATCAGGTGAGGTGACGTGGTGATCACCCCACCCACTGTGATGGCTGTGAGTGGTGCTACGTCATTCAGCACAGATCACAGCCGGTCACATGCTTTTTTTTTAATAACTTTATTGTCTTATTGCTGTGATTGGCTGGTCAGATGTGGGGACGGTGCAGCCCCTGGGGCTATGTGCGGAGATGGTCTGCTGTCATGGACAGCAGCCATCGGAACCCAGTCACCGTGCGATGCCGGGTTGGGACTGGAAAATGGCGGCGCCGTACTAGTACTGCGCTCGTCAGAAATGCACCTCCCGCAGCGCAGTACTAGTACGGCGTAGATCAGGAAGGGGTTAATTAAACTCAGCCTGGAGAGCTGTCCAGAACTCTTCAGCTATATGACTGCGATCTCCAAAGCATATACATTTTAAGACTGCCTGATTGCGGTGAGTCATGGCTGCATAGTACGAAGGTGGTGTTGGTTTGCTCTGCACTATTGGAACATGTGTCTCGTTAAGGCAGAAGTTGAGGGCACAGGTGATGGCCGTTGAGGAGATAGAGGAGGCAGAAGCAATGGAGGAAGTGTTAAATGTAGAGTGTGAGATAAGGGAACACGATATCTAATTGATATCATTTTAATATCTGATGGAATGAACTGTCAAATACATTTTGGCTCAAAATACTTACTCGCATGTATACTTGCCTCCACCCTTGGGAATCCCCAAGACCAAAGCTTTTCTTTACTTAGCCCAAGTAAACAGACCTTTGAAGTTCTCTCGTGGGGCGCCCAAAAGGCATAGACCCTGTGTCTCCCAGCACCAAGTTCCACAATTATCATAGGGGTGTAAATTCTTGTGCAGAACTGGCTTGATTTGTTTAATTCAGGCTGCCATGCTGACATGTGGCACTACAAATCCCAGGCTGAACCAGCACAAGGCTTCGAGATATTGAAACTTGAAAATGACCTATAATAAAAAAAATGCAATATTTCTGAGCCTAGCCCATAATCAGAAGCTCCATTCCTTTCCCCACAAGCCCATCCCATGCAGCCGCCTCTAGAACCCTGCGTTATTGAGCTAGAAAGCATAGCTACCAGAAACTAAATTCAGTAGCCATATTTGGTCTCCCTGCACAGATAAAATCCAGCACAACATAGTGGCGCAGCTGCAATTTCATTCAGAGCTTCGGGCAGAAAGTTATGAGCATCCACAGTTCTGGACAGAAAACCTTACTCTCAGATATGAGAGGAAAGGGGCTGCACAAGCCCAGGTGTGGGCGCAGCATGTGGGAGGGGGAAGCCTAGGGAATAAAGGGCATCTCCCCATTTTTTACTCAGTTTTCTACTGGCAGGAGGCCCGTTACCTGATGCGGCCAGAGAATCACGTAACAAAGATTTGGACATGTGGTCCAAAAGCGCCTCCGTGTGGTCACATGCTACATAACATGGTAATTGAAATCTATATTTACCCTACCCTTGTACTGCACTCCTGACTGTGTACCTGTATATTTGTTCTTGTATATATACAGATGCATTTCACAAAATTAGAATATCATCAAAAGTTAATTCATTTCAGTTCTTCAATACAAAAGTGAAACCCATAGATTAGATAGAGTCATTACAAACAGAGTGATGTATTTCAAGTGTTTATTTCTGTTAATGTTAATGATTATGGCTTCTAGACAATGAAAATTCAAAAGTCAGTATCTCAGTAAATTAGAATACTTTATAACATAAGCTTGGACAATGATTTCAAAATCCAAAATGTTGGCCTACTGAAATGTATATTCAGAAAATGTACTCAATACTTGTTGTGGTTCCTTTAGCATCAATTACTGCATCAATGCAATGTGGCATGGAGGCAATCAGTTTGTGGCACTGCTGAGGAGTTATGGAAGCTCAGGTTGCTTTGACAGCAGCCTTCAGCTCATCTGCGTTGTTGGATTTGGTGTCTCTCATCTTCCTCTTGAAAATACCCCATAGATTCTCTATGGGGTTAAGGTCAGACGAGTTTGTTGTTCAATCAAGCACAGTGATACTGCTATTTTTAAACCAGGAATTTGCACTTTTGGCAGTGTGGACAGGTGACTAGTCCTGCTGGAGTATGAAATTTCCATCTCCAATAACTTTGTCGGCAAAGGAAAGCATGAAGAGTTCTAAAACTTCCTGGTAGACGGCTGCGCTTACTTTGGTCTTAATAAAACACAGTGGACCTACACCAGCAGATTACATGCCTTCCGAAACCATCATTGATTGTGGATACTTCACACTTCCCCATGGAAATCAAGGTCCCAGAGTCTGGAGGAAGAGTGGAGAGACAGACAATCCAAGTTGCTTGAGGTCTATTGTGAAGTTTCCATAATCAGTGATGGTTTGGGGAGCTATGTCATCTGTTGGTATAGGTACACTGTGTCTTATCAAGACCAAAGTCAGCGCATCTGTCCCTTATACAAGCTAAAAAAATTTTGCCCATTGGTGCAGAATTCCCCCCCTTGCCTCTGCGAAGCTTTTCAGTACACTTCTGATGAACATGGCATAGAATGTGTGAACAGCTTTTCAGACTCACCCATTTGTTACACCTTACAGTCAGTTGAAAAGTTGCGACGCGGGGGGAGGAAAGGAAAATTTTGGTGCCACCTCCATGGACTGTACCGGGTGTGATTTTGAGGTGGAGGAAGAGGAGGAGAGGCCACTTGAAGCTGCACTTGCCATCTCCTTGAGTGCATGCTCTTTCTGGGCATCAACAATAAGGCGCACCGCTGTGCGTCTGACAAAAAAAGGTAGTGGTGTAGCTTGTGCAGTAACAGAAGTTGTCATTAACCTTTGCATAGGACATGACGTTACTTCACTAGTGCTTACAGCACTATTGCCATCCACCCCATGTGCACCTTTAACACTAAGCCTAATTCCCCTTCCACCACGGCCTCGCTTTTTCCCTGTCATGTTGCTCAGATAGTGTGGTAGGAGCATAGGATTAGCAACAAAAAATTTGATTTTAAACTCTGCAAACAGCTGAATGTCAGCGATAGTAAATTCAAAGTTGAAATATGGTGTGCTTTATCATATTAGTCACAGAAAAAAAGAATTGTTTGAGCGTGGATGAGGCCTCTATGACAAAGAAATTATGCCATTATGACAATTTTAAAGTAAGGTCCCTTACTGTATGATGATAATAACACAATACTTTGTGGCCTATGGATCAGGCCTCTATAACACACTAGATGCTACAAACTATTTTAAAGTCAGGTACCCTACTGTGTAACACTAGGAACAGAAGAATTTTTTTGTGGCCTATGGATTAGGCCTCTGCACCTTAATTTCAACCCAACCAAATGACAAAGCGTGATATGGCGGGTTGTCTAACTTTATCCAACTGAAAAAATCTAACTTTTTTTTAAATGTGCCTTAGGTCTGCAGACAGTTTTAAATCACCACAGCACTAAATGACAAGGTGGGATACAGCAGACTGTTTAATATTTTTTTTACTAGCTACATGTGAATTAGAATGCTATACTCGTGCATGGGTCACAATAGAAGCAGTGCACAACTCCTGCCCTGCTGGTTTGTCTGTGGACCTCAGTAATGTACAAAAAAGAAAAAAAATGCTGGAAGGTACTGTTAAGGCTAGCGGAACGCACCGAGTAAATAGAGATGTTTATTATAAATGGTGCGTTCGCAGCCTGGGGTCCACTGTGCAGGAGGAACCTGCTGCTAGCAAATGGCGGCACTGTTTGGCAGCATAGACTAGCTCTGTTACCTCACAGAGTAGCCGTGAAAGGAAAGCACGGTGCCCTGTTAGCCTCACAGGAGCACAAGCTTAAAGCCAAGTTGATAGCAGTCAGTGGTTAAGCAACACGCAATCTCCTCACTGAAGAAGCTGGTATTCTAGGGGTTTATTTCAGCCAGGTCCATGAACACACTCATACTATCTCCTCACCGGAGGTGCCAGTATTCTAGGGGCTTATTTCAGCCAGGTCCCTAAATACATTTTCACATAACCACACTGGCGCAAAGCACATAACTTAGATTTGATACTAGCGCATGGCCGTGCGGCCATGCGAACCTTATATAGCTGCAGCACATAAAGGACCTTCCGAGAAGGACCAATGAGAGACTGCCACAGAGCCTGAGGAACTTCAGGACCTTCCTGGAGAACCATTGGGTCTTGCTGCAGTATCTAAGCATGTGACCCTCGATCTCCAATGAGAGATCTTACCCTGGGCATGCTCAGAAGGGGAAAAGCAGGACTTAGTCCCAAAAGTGTCTGCTCACCGCTGCCCAACACTAGCTTCAATGGCAGAAGCTGGAAAAGCAGCAGTAACCTTTTGCACAGAGTCAGACTGAGTGAGACACTGGGACCGACGTCTCCACTGAGCAGGCTCCACTGCGGCTGGAGAAGAATGGGAGACCGCAGCGGAGATGGCCCAAGATTCCCCCTGTACAGAGGTGGGAATTCGACCCCTAACATTACCCCCCCCCCTAGGGTATCCATCCTTGGACCTCGCTACGCTCAAAGGCAGCAATGAGCTGCGGAGCCCGAATGTGCTCAGCAGGCTCCCAGGACCTGTCCTCAATACCATAACCCTTCCAGTCCACCAAATAAAATGTTTTGCATTGTACCACCTTGCACCCCAAAATAGCGTTCACCTCGTAATCGTCCGTAGACGAACCCGATGTCCCACCAGATGACTCGAAAAACCATGACATGTATACGGTTTTCAAGAGGGACACATTAAAGGTGTCGGTGATACCAAGGCGTGGTGGAAGGGCTAAACGATAGACCACAGGGTTAACCTTTTCAAAGACTTTGAAAGAACCAAAGAACCCAAGTAGTGAGGTGCAAACTTAGCAAACTCAACTAGCAGCCTGATGTTACGGGCAGAGAGACACACTAAATCGCCAGGAGCAAAGGTCGGAGCGGGGCACCGATGTGCATCGGCGGAGGACCACATTCTCTCTTTGGAGGCCCGAATGGCATCCTCAGTGCGGTCCCAAATATCCCACGCTTCCACAGCACAGTCTGCCACCCTGGAGTCGGCGGAAGACACGGGCATAGGCACAGGTACCTGCGGATGCTGACCATAGTTAAGGAGGAATGGGGTTTGTCCAGTGGAGTCGGCTACGGCATTGTTCAGCGCAAACTCCGCCCATGATAGCAAGGATGCCCAGTCATCCTGCCTGGCTGAGACAAAATGTCGCAGATATGTGACTAAGGTCTGGTTGGCCCGCTCTACCAACCTATTCACCTCGGGATGATATGCGGAAGAGAGATTTAACTCAATGCTGAGAAGACGACAAAGCTCTCTTCAGAACTGAGACGCAAACTGGGGACCCCGGTCACTGACAATTTTGTCCGGCATACTGTGTAGGCGGAAGATGTGTTTTATGAACAACACTGCCAAGGCCCGTGCAGAAGGTAACCGTGGAAGCGGCACCAAATGCACCATTTTAGAAAAATGATCGGTGATAACCCAAATGATGGTATAGCCATGAGACTTGGGCAAACCCACCACAAAATCCATCCTGACCATCTCCCAGGGCCTATCTGCCACCCGCAAGGTATAGAGTAACCCAGCTGACTAACCCAGGAGACTTATTTTTGACACAGGAGACACACGCCTGAATATAATCTCTGATATCACGGACCATATGTGGCCACCAGTACGTCCTCGCCAGCAGCTCAGATGTCCTCTTTGTCCCAAAGTATCCACCCACCCTGGACAAATGAGCCCAAGAGAGAACCTCCAGTCACAAATTAATGGGTACAAAAGTCTTGCCCGGAGGCACAGACTCTAGCAAAACCAGAGCTATGGTTCCCAGGCTCTCAGAAGGGACAATAAGCCGAGGCTCCCCTTTCTCCTCCTCAGATGACACAACGGAGCGAGAGAGGGCGTCAGCATGAATGTTCTTCTCCCCAGTGAGATAATGGAGGGTGAATTGGAACCGGGAGAAGAACAAGGGCCATCTGGCCTGGCGAGAATTTAGCTGCTGGGCTGTTTGCAAATATAACAAATTTTTGTGGTCCGTGAAGACTTGAAAGGGAAAACGAGCCCCTCCAAGAGATGTCTCTACACCGAAAAAGCCAACTTCATTGCTAGCAACTCCCTGTCCCCGATGGAATAATTCCTCTCCGCTGGTGTGAAGGTCTTGGAGAAGAAGAAGCAAGGATGCTTCCGACCGTGAGCATCCTTTTGGAAGAGGACTGCTCCTGCACCAACAGATGAGGCATCCACCTCCATTATAAACGGCTTATCAACATCGGGACAATGTAGGATGGGAGCGCTAGCAAAATGAGACTTAATAGAAGAGAAGGCCCTGGAGACCTCTTCAGACCACAATTTGGGATTTGCTCCCTTCTTGGTGAGGGCTACCAAGGGAGCTACCAAAGTTGAGAAGTGGGGAATGAACTGGCGGTAATAATGAACCCCATAAAGCGCTGCACTGCTTTAAGAGAATGGGGTTCTTGCCAGTCCATCACAGCCTGTAGTTTGGCAGCATCCATAGCCAATCCCTGGGTGGAGATGATATAGCCCAGGAAAGGTAAAGACTCCTGCTCAAACATACACTTCTCCAACTTTGCATAGAGAGAATTTGCCCGTAAGAGGTCAAAGACTCTGCCAACATCTCTCCGGCGGGAGTCAATATCTGGAGAGAAGGTGAGAATATCATCCAGATAGACTATGACCGAGGTGGAGAGCATATCCCGGAAGATGTCGTTGACAAAGTCTTGGAAAATGGCTGGGGCTTTACAGAGCCCGAAGGGCATCACCAGATACTCATAGTGCTCATCCCTGGTATTAAAAGCCATCTTCCATTCGTCCCCCTCACGGATGCGAATCAGGTTATAAGCATCCCGCAGATCTAATTTGGTAAATACCCTTGCTCCCCATAGCCTATCAAAGAGCTCAGAAATCAGTGGTAACGGGTACTTATTCTTAACGGTGATGGCGTTAAGACCCCTGTAATCTATGCAAGGATTTAATTCTCCGTTCTTCTTCTGCACGAAGAAGAATCCCGCCCCTGCAGGTGACACTAACTTCCTAATGAACCCTCTTGCCAAATTTTCCTGGAAGTATTGGGACATAGCCTCTGTCTCTGGGAGAGAAAGGGGATAGACCCTTCCCCGAGGAGGTTCTGCTCCAGGCAAGAGATCAATAGGACAGTCATAGGGGCGGTGAGGCGGAAGGGTCTCCGCAGCCTTTTTGGAGAAGACATCTGCATAGGACCAATAGCATTTGGGAAGGGAAAAAAGATTTGCGAGTTTCTCGGTGGAGGAAACCTGAACGAACTCTCTCACACATCTGCCCTTACATGAATCACTCCAACCCAATATCCTCCCAGAGGTCCACTCAATATGTGGGGAGTGAAAACGGAGCAAGGGTATTCCCAGCAGAATCTCGTCCATTCCCTCGGGAAGGACAAGAAGGGAAATAATCTCCTGGTGGGAAGGGGACATGGGTAATGTGAAAGGGACAGTCTGGTGTGTGCTCTGAGATGGAAGTGTCAACCCATTCACTACTCTAACAGTCACTGGTTTGGCGAGCATCACCAGAGGTATTGCATGGCGCAGAGCAAAAGCCGAAGACATGAAATTCCCCTCTGCTCCAGAATCCACACAAAGCTCGACTGTTAGAGAGTAAGAGCATAATATGATTGTCCCTTTGAGGGACAGCTTGGAGGGAAATGCCGCTGTGTCTAGTGAACCTCCTCCAATGGTTACTAGACGCGATCGTTTAGCCGACCACCGTGGACATTTATTGGCATAATATACTTCTTGTTGGCAATTTCTGCAAACCACGGGTACTCGAGCGGTCCGAGACTTACGTCCCACTCGAGAAACCTCCATGGCCTCATGGGAATCGGACGCCTGAATGGAAGATTCTAGAGGTCTGGCGAAGGTGGGAGCCACCCGAAACCTCTGCCTACACTGGGTCCGCTCCAACCTCCTCTCATTAAAACAGAGGTCGATGCAGGTAGATATAGAAATAAGCTCCTCCAGTGTGGCGGGAATCTCCCTGGTGGCCAAGGCGTCCTTCACATGGTCTGCCAGTCTTCTCCAGAACACCGGAATAAGGACTTTATCCGGCTATTCCAGCTCAGAGACCAGAGTCCGGAATTGGACGGCGAACTGGCTGACCATGGACGAACCCTATGTTGTTGCCAACAATTGAAGCGCGGTATCGTGGGTGACACGAGGTCCCAAAAAAACCTGTTTCAGAGCGTACAGGAAGAGATGAGCACTCTGCGCCACAAGATCATTGCGCTCCCATAGTGGCGTTGCCCACTCCAACGCCCTGCCCGACAAAAGGGATAAAATAAATCCCACTTTCGCCCATTCCGTAGGAAAACGTGCAGCCAGGAGCTCAAGATGTATGGAGCACTGACTCACGAATCCCCGACATAGCTTACTGTCACCAGCAAATTTGTCTGGAAGCGGGAGATGGGATAAAGTCAGACCAAGGGTGGCAGAGGACAAACTGGCTGCAGCTACACTTGCAGCCTGAACAGCGACTGCGGTAACATCCACAGCTGGGGTTGTGCGCTCGAGAGCCGCCAACCTACCCTCCAGCTGCTGGATGTAACACTGTAAACGCTGATCGTCCGCCATTTACTAGCCAGACCCTGGTGCTAGTATTCTGTGAAGGCTAGCGGAACGCACCGAGTAAATAGAGATGTTTATTATAAATGGTGCGTTCGCAGCCCGGGGTCCACCGTGCAGGAGGAACCTGCTGCTAGCAAATGGCGTCACTGTTTGGCGGCATAGACTAGCTCTCTTACCTCACAGAGTAGCCGTAAAAGGAAAGCACTGCACCCTGTTAGCCTCACAGGAGCACAAGCTTACTGCCAAGCTGATAGCAGTCAGTGGTTATGCAACACGCAATCTCCTCACCGAAGAAGCCGGTATTCTAGAGGCTTATTTCAGCCAGGTCCATGAACACACTCATACAATCTCCTCACCGGAGGTGCCGGTATTCTAGGGGCTTATTTCAGCCGTGTCCCTGAATACATTTTCACATAACCACACTGGCGCAAAGCACATAACTTAGATTTGATACTAGCGCATGGCCGTGCGGCCATGCAAACCTTATATAGTTGCAGCACGTAAAAGACCTTCCGAGAAGGACCAATGAGAGACTGCCACAGAGCCTGAGGAACTTCAGGACCTTCCTGGAGAACCAATGGGTCTTGCTGCAGTATCTAAGCATGTGACCCTCGATCTCCAATGAGAGATCTTACCCTAGGCATGCTCAGAAGGGGAAAAGCAGGACTTAGTTCCAATAGCGTCTGCTCGCCGCTGCCCAACACTGGCTTCAATGGCAGAAGCTGGAAAAGCAGCAGTAACCCTTTGCACAGAGTCAGACTGAGCGAGACGCTGGGACCGACTTCTCCGCTGAGCAGGCTCCACTGTGGCAGGAGAAGAATGGGAGACCGCAGCGGAGATGGCCCGAGATTCCCCTGTACAGAGGTGGGAACTCAACCCTTAACAGGTACTGTAAATTTAACAGCCACACTGGACAGTAGCTTGCTACACTATCTGACTGATATACAACCACCTAACTAACTAGCTAAAATGTTGCTGTTAACAGTGGCAGCATCAGGAGCAGCATCTCTGTGCTATTACAGTGTCAAAATGGTGCTAAATCAAGATGTCTGCTTTATATATGGAGAGGGATGCGTGAATTCATCAGCCAATGATGCAAGCCGTGGTGTCAAGACTAGGGTTGAGCGACTTTAATTTTTTAGGGTCGAGTCGGGTTTCGCGAAACCCGACCATCTCAAAAGTCGAGTCGAGTGGAATCGGCCGATTATCGCGAAAAGTCTGGGATCGACCGAAACACGAAACCCAATGCAAGTCAATGGGGGAGCATAGTCGGCAGTGAGTGGAGGCCAGGAAAACATGTACAGTGCCCATTTTAATGGCAAAAACATACATTCTTGTTACTGAAGCTTGTCAATCTTAATTCACCTTATAATAATAGTAAGGCATTGGAAATTGGGGGTCATTTGGCTAAAGTTGTGGGGGGTAGGGCTGGTTCAAGCATTTAGTGGGCCCAGGAAATCTGGACCACGTCACGGCAGTGGAGCAGGGAGAGGTAAGTATTTCAACTTTGCAAGTGCTGTGATCCTGAGCAAGCAGGGGGGGCCCACTCGTTGGCATTGGCACTGGCAAAGGGCCCCTCAAAGTACGGCGGTGTGTTTGCACGGCGGGGGCGCCTCCCACCGGCAGCGACACTTTTGTGTACTATGAGGGGCCCTGTGCCAGTGACGTCGCCAACGAGTATTCCTCCCCCCACCTGATGAAGGAACCTGCACTTTCATCTGCACCTTCCTCTTTGTCCCCGTGTAAGGTGGTATGGTATGCGGGAAGGGGAACCTGACTTTCAGCAGGGTCACAATCTTGCTGTGTAGCGTGCACGGGGAATGTTGCATAAGGGTCAAAGTACCAGCAGACTCATCTATCACTGGCTGGGCAATGGGCAGGATGAGGAGGAAACCCAGATATAGGCCCAAAGAATAAAGTGGGCTAAATGCAGTTCAAAATTGGTAACAGGACTAACCAGGGGGCATTGCTTTGTTCAGTGGAGCACAACTGTAATGAGAGGCTGACACAGTGAGTAGGCCCAAATCAGTAAGTAGGCTAAATGCAGTTCAAAATTGGTAACAGAAGTAAACAGGCGGCACTGGTTTGTTCAGTGGAGGAGAACATCAAGGAGCGGCAGACACCGATAGTAGGCCCCAACCCAACTAGTAGGCCAAATGCAGTCTAACATTAACAGCTACTTAACGAGAGCCTGAAAATGGAATTTCAGGACAGGAAACCAGGAGAACAGCAAGGAGCGGCAGACACTGTTAGTAGGCCCCAACCCAACTAGTAGGCCAAATGCAGTTGTTCCATTTAACAACTATTTAACAAGAGCCTGAAGATAGAAGCTCAGGAAAGGCAACCAGGAGAACACCTTGGAGCGGCAGACACTGTTAGTAGGCCCCAACCAAACTAGTAGCCCCACTGCAGTTTTAAAATTCCGATACGCTGAAAACCTGATATTTGCAGGTCATTTTTTTAAAGAGGACAGCTGTATTGAGTGGCGCAGCCAGACACTGCAAGTAGGCCTTACACCACAAAGTTGGCTCGACGCAGGTTTAAAAAAGGTTACATGGGTACACAGTCTTCATTGGTGTGCTCAGTGGAGGACAATTGGAAGGAGGGACCGCAGAAAGACTTAGTAGGCCTAAAATAACAAAATAGGCTCTATGCAGCTTCGATTATGTGGCAACCTGGAGAACACCTTGGAGCGGGAGACACCGTCTCTACAAGCCAGACGCAACTTGTAGGCCTAATGCAGTGTTGTTTCAACAACTACTTAACGAGAGCTAGAAGATAGAAGCTATGGAGAGGCAACCTGGAGAACACCATGGAGAGGCAACCTGGAGAACACCTTGGAGCGGCAGACACCGTCTCTACAACCCAGACCCAACTTGTAGGCCTAATGCAGTGTTGTTTCAACAACTACTTATCAAGAGCATGAAGATTGAAGCTATGGAGAGGCAACCTGAAGAACACCTTGCAGCGGGAGACACCGTCTCTACAACCCAGACCCAACTTGTAGCCCTAATGCAGTGTTGTTTCAACAACTACTTAACAAGAGCTTCAAGATAGAAGCGAAGGAGAGGCAACAGAGAGAACACCTTGGAGCGGCAGACATCGTCTCTACAACCCATACCCAACTTGTAGGCCTAATGCAGTGTTGTTTCAACAACTACTTAACAAGAGCATGAAGATTGAAGCTATGGAGATGCAACCTGGAGAACACCTTGGAGCGGGAGACACCATCTCTACAACCCAGACCCAACTTGTAGGCCTAATGCAGTGTTGTTTCAACAACTACTTAACAAGAGCATGAAGATTGAAGCTATGGAGAGGCAACCTGGAGAACACCTTGGAGCGGCAGACATCGTCTCTACAACCCAGACCCAACTTGTAGGCCTAATGCAGTGTTGTTTCAACAACTACTTAACAAGAGCTTCAAGATAGAAGCGAAGGAGAGGCAACAGAGAAAACACCTTGGAGCGGAAGACTCAGTATGTAGACCACAACGAAACTTGTGGCCCCAATGCAGTTTTATAATTCTGACAAGCTGAAAATCCGCCATTTTTTTTTAGAGGAGGACAGCTGTATTAAGTGGCGCAGACAGACACTGCTAGTAGGCCTTACACCACAAAGTAGGCTCACTGCAGGATGACAAAAAGTTACATGGGTACACGGTCGGCATTGGTGTGCTCAGCGGAGGACAAATGGAAGGAGGGACCGCAGACAGACTTAGTAGGCCTAAAATAAAAAAATTAGCCTCAAAGCAGTTTCAATTATCTTGCAGGGGTACACAGGCAGCATTGGTGTGTTCAGCGGAGGACAACTGGAAGGAGGGACCGCAGACAGACTTAGTAGGCCTAAAATAAAAAAAAATTAGGCTCAAAGCAGTTTCAATTATCTTCCAGGGGTACACAGGCAGCACTATTGTGTTCAGCGGAGGACATTTGGAAGGAGGGACTGCAGACAGACTTAGTAGGCCTAAAATAAAAAAATTAGGCTCAAAGAAGTTTGAATTATCTTGCAGAGGTACAAAGGCAGCATTGGTGAGGTCAGCGGAGGATGATTGGAAGGAGTGTCTGACAGTTAGTACTCCCAAAAAATAAATAGATGTTAATGTCTCGCAAAACAACAAATCCAAAAAACAAAAGGGTGGCATACTTAGGTACAGGGGTGGGCTCCTCTGCTGAGTTTCAAACATAGTAATTTGGTGCTAAGTATGTACTGGTGTCAATATAGGACACTGACCCTGACTATTTTAACTAGCATCATACATGTCAACAAATTGGTATTGTCAGTGCGAGGCATTGAAGGATGTCAGCGCATAGACTAAACATTGGTGGAGCTGTGAGAGATAATTTTGCAAGTGGTAGAGCATTGTTTGAGCTGGGGCGGGAACTCTCTTGTGGCTGGCGGTACAGGCCCAGGGCCCCTCATGTTACAACGGTGTGTCTGACGTTGGGTGCGCACCACCACCGCCAGAGACACTTTATTGTACTATGAGGGACCCAGTTGCAGTGCCGTCAACCAAAAGTGGGCACACCCACCTCTTCAGACAAACAGCACTCTCACGGGTGCTTGCGCCAAGTGGCGCGACCACGGCCCCGTGGGGGGAGTTAGCCCATTTAGGGAGGTGTAAACATGTTGTATGCTGGACAAACAGCTGCTGCAAATTAAGAGATTGGAACAGTCAGTAAGACGAGTGCACAAGCAAGACCTTTTTATAGGAAAGCTAGGTGTCAGCCGGGAAAGGTGGGGCAAAATAATTCAAAATCCATAAGTGGTTCATTTTAATGAAGGTTAGATCATCAACATTTTGGGTAGCCAGACGAGTCCTTTTTTCGGTCAATATTGAACCAGCAGCACTGAATTCTCTTTCTGATAGCACACTAGCTGCTGGGCAAGCAAGCTCCTGCAATGCATATTCTGCCAATTCTGGCCAAGTGTCTATTTTGGATGCCCAGTAATCAAATGGGAATGATGGTTGAGGGAGAACATCGATAAGGGATGAAAAATAGTTAGTAACCATACTGGACAAATGTTGTCTCCTGTCACTTTGAATTGATGCTGCAGTACCTGTCCTGTCTGCGGTCATTGCAAAATCACTCCACAACCTGGTCAGAAAACCCCTCTGTCCAACGCCACTTCTGATTTGTGCAACTCTAACACCTCTGGTCTGCTGCCCCCTGCAGCTCGTGTGAGAACCATCACCGGCGCTGTGTGCTGGGAATGCCTGAATCAAACGGTCTATCAGAGTTGCTTGTTTGGTTGCTAATATTTGTTCGAGGTTCTCATGTGGCATGATATTTTGCAATTTGCCTTTATAGCGAGGATCAAGGAGGCAGGCCAACCAGTAATCGTCATCGGTCATCATTTTAATAATGCGTGGGTCCCTTTTGAGGATACGTAAGGCATAATCCACCATGTGGGCCAAAGTTCCAGTTGTCAAATCTGCGGTTGTGCTGGGTTGAGGGGCAGTTTCAGGCAAATCTACGTCACTTGTCTCCCTAAAAAACCCTGAACCCGGCCTTGCAATGCCACCAGTTTTTATTGGCCCCGGAGAAGCTTCCTCATACAAAAAATACTCATCCCCATCATCCCCCTCGTCCTCCTCCTCTTTGCCCGCTACCTCGTCCTGTAGACTGCCCTGACCAGACAATGGCTGACTGTCATCAAGGCTTCCCTCTTCCTCGGCTGCAGACATCTGCTCCTTTATGTGCGACAAACTTTGCATCAGCAGACGCATTAGGGGATGCTCATGCTTATTATGGCGTTGTCTGCACTAACCAGCCTTGTGCATTCCTCAAAACACTGAAGGACTTGACACAGGTCTTGTACCTTCGACCACTGCACACCTGACAACTGCATGTCTGCCATCCAATTGCCTGCCCATGAATGTGTATCCTCCCACAAATACATAACAGCACGCCTCTGTTCGCACAGTCTCTCAAGCATGTGCAGTGTGGAGTTCCACCTTGTTGCAACGTCGATGATTACGCGATGCTGGGGAAGGTTCAAAGACCGCTGATGGTTCTGCATACGACTGGAGTGCACGGGCGAACGACGGATATGCGAGCAAAGTCTGCGCACTTGGAGGAGCAGGTCGGGCAACCCCGGATAACTTTTCAGGAAGCACTGCACCACCAGGTTTAAGGTGTGAGCCAGACAAGGAATGTGTTTCAGTTGGGAAAGGGCTATGGCAGCCATAAAATTCCTTCCGTTATCACTCACTACCTTGCCTGCCTCAAGATGTACAGTGCCCAGCCATGACTGAGTTTCTTCCTGCAAGAACTCGAACAGAACTTCCGCGGTGTGTCTGTTGTCGCCCAAACACTTCATTGACAATACAGCCTGCTGACGCTTGCCAATAGGTGTCCCATAATGGGACACCTCGTGTGCAACAGTGGCAGCTGCGGATGGAGTGCTCGTGCGACTGCGGTCTGTGGATGAGCTCTTGCTTCTGCAGGAGGACGAGGAGGAGGAGGAGGGGGGCGAACGCCTACAGCCAACTGTTTCCTAGACCATGGGCTAGGCATAACTGTCCCAATATTGCTGTTCCCTGTGGACCCGGCATCCACCACATTAACCCAGCGAGCCGTGATGGACATGTAACGTCCCTGGCAATGCCTACTGGTCCATGCATCTGTTGTCAGGTGCACCTTTGTACTCAGAGATTGCCTGAATGCATGGACGATGCGGTCATTTACATGCTGGTGGAGGGCTGGGATGGCTTTTCTCGAAAAGTAGTATCGACTGGGTAGCTCGTAGCGTGGTACAGCGTAGTCCATCAGGACTTTGAAAGCTTCGCTTTCAACTAACCGGTAGGGCATCATCTCTAATGAGATTAGTCTAGCAATGTGGGCGTTCAAACCCTGTGTACGCGGATGTGAGGATGATTACTTCCTTTTCCTAACGAGAGTCTCATGTAGGGTGAGCTGGACTGGAGAGCTGCAGATCGTGGAACTAGCAGGGGTGCCAGTGGACATGGCAGACTGAGAGAGGGTTGGAGATGGTATTCTTGCTGGTGCCCTACATGCAGTGTTTCCTACTACGAAACTGGTGATTCCCTGACTGCTTTGGCCTGGCGACGAAATCTGCACATTTGCTGCAGGTGGTGTGGGAAATGGTGGGCTTACAGTGAGGGAAGGGATGTAGCGTTGCTGACTAGCTTCATTGGCCGAGGGTGCTACAACCTTAAGGGACGTTTGGTAGTGAGTCTAGGCTTGCACATGCATGGTTGTTAAATGTCTATGCATGCAACTTGTATTTAGACTTTTAAGATTCTGACCTCTGCTTAAGGTAGTTGAGCATTTTTGACAGATGACTTTGCGCTGAACATTTGGATGTTGTTTAAAAAAATGCCAGACTGCACTCTTTCTACTATCGGATACCTTTTCAGGCATTGCAGACTGAGCTTCTTTAACCGGATGTCCACGCTGTCCTACAACTGGTTTTGCCACGTGTTTTTGGCCAGATACGGGCCTGGCAGATGGAACCTGTTGCGATGTTGATGCCTTCTGTGGCTCCTCCTCCTCCGCTTCAGAGCTACTGCCGCCTGCACCCTGTTCCCCCAATGGCTGCCAATCGGGTCAACAACTGGGTCATCTATGACCTCCTCTTCTATCTCGTGTGCAACTTCGTCTGTGTCACCGTGTAAGCCGGTGGTATAGCGTTCGTGACGGGGCACCATAGTCTCATCAGGGTCTGATTCTGGATCAGTACACTGCGAGGGCAATGTTGTGGTCTGAGTCAAAGGAACAGCATAGTAATCTGGCTGTGGCTGTGCATCTGTGCACTCCATGTCCGATTCAACTTGTAATGGGCATGGCCTGTTAACTGTTTCACTTTCTAACCCAGGAATGGTATGTGTAAAGAGCTCCATGGAGTAGCCCATTGAGTCGCCTGACGCATCCTTCTCTGTTGTTCTTGGTGAAGAAGACAAAGAAGCGACTTGTCCCTGACCGTGAATATCCACTAACGATGCGCTGCTTTTACATTTAGCAGTTTCAGAAGAGGAGGCGAAAGAGCTAGAGGCTGAGTCAGCAAGGAAAGCCAAAACTTGTTCTTGCTGCTCCGGCTTTAAAAGCGGTTTTCCTACTCCCAGAAAAGGGAGCGTTCGAGGCCTTATGTAGCCAGATGACGAACCTGGCTCAACAACTCGAGACTTAGGTGCTGTATTGCTTTTCCCACGACCACCTAATGCTCCACCACCACTACCATCATTACCAGCTGGCAATGACCACCCACGGCCACGACCTCTTCCACGAGACTTCCTCATTGTTTGAAAAACGTAACCAAACTAACGGTATTTGTTACTGTAAAACCAGTTACAATGTGAACTCAAACTTCTGTTGGATTTATATATCCCTTTATAGGTGGGTCAGACTGCAGGGAAAATCAGGCCCAATGTATAACAGTACATAGCTTCATTGGCAGACAGATATGCCACTAACAGGAATGACGCTGATGCAGACACTAACAATTCAAATCTCCCCCTTTTTATTTTTTCTGGGAGAATATTGAAGCAATGTGGCCAACTCACATACAGTATATGTTCTGTGGCACAAAATTTGAGACAGGTGGCACACACAGGAATGGCACTGAAGCAGAAATGCCAATCTTAATCTCCCACTATTTTTTTTTTCAGGGAGAATTTAAAAGAAATCTGACCCAGTATTACACACTAGGTTTAAAGTGGCACACAATTTGAGACAGGTGGCACACACAGGAGTGGCACTGAAGCAGAAATGCCAATCTTAATCTGTCACTATTTTTTTTTCAGGGAGAATTTAAAAGAAATCTGACCCAGTGTTACACACTATGTTTAATGTGGCACACAATTTGAGACAGGTGGCAAACACAGGAGGGGCACTGAAGCAGAAATGCCAATCTTAATCTCCCACAATTTTTTTTCCAGGGAATTTTTAAAAGAAATCTGACCCTGTAATACACACTAGGTTTAAGGTGGCACACAATTTGAGACAGGTGGCACACACAGGAGTGGCTCTGAAGCAGAAATGCCAATTTTAATCTCCCACTATTTTTTTTCAGGGAGAATTTAAAAGAAATCTGGCCCAGTATTACACACTAGGTTTAATGTGGCACACAATTTGAGACAGGTGGCACACACAGGAGTGGCACTGAAGCAGAAATGCCAATCTTAATCTCCCACTATTTTTTTTTTGCAGGGAGAATTTAAAAGAAATCTGACCCAGTATTACACACTAGGTTTAATGTGGCACACAATTTGAGACAGGTGGCACACACAGGAATGGGACTGAAGCAGAAATGCCAATCTTAATCTCCCACAATTTTTTTTTTCAGGGAGAATTTAAAAGAAATCTGACCCAGTATTACACACTAGGTTTAATGTGGCACACAGTTTGAGACAGGTGGCACACACAGGAGTGGCACTGAAGCAGAAATGCCAATCTTAATCTCCCACAATTTTTTTTTCAGGGAGAATTTAAAAGAAATCTGACCCAGTATTACACACTAGGTTTAATTTGGCACACAACTTGAGACAGGTGGCACACACAGGAGTGGCTCTGAAGCATAAATGCCAATCTTAATCTCCCACAATTTTTTTTTTTTTCAGGGAGAATGTAAAAGAAATCTGACCCAGTATTACACACTAGGTTTAATGTGGCACACAATTTGAGACAGGTGGCACACACAGGAGTGGCACCGAAGCAGAAATGCCAATCTTAATCTCCCACAATTTTTTTTCAGGGAGAATTTAAAAGAAATCTGACCCAGTATTACACACTAGGTATAATGTGGCACACAATTTGAGACAGGTGGCACACACAGGAGTGGCTCTGAAGCAGAAATGCCAATCTTAATCTCCCACTATTTTTTTTTTCAGGGAGAATTTAAAAGAAATCTGGCCCAGTATTACACACTAGGTTTAATGTGGCACACAATTTGAGACAGGTGGCACACACAGGAGTGGCACTGAAGCAGAAATGCCAATCTTAATCTCCCACTATTTTTTTTTTCAGGGAGAATTTAAAAGAAATCTGACCCAGTATTACACACTAGGTTTAATGTGGCACACAATTTGAGACAGGTGGCACACACAGGAGTGGCACTGAAGCAGAAATTCCAATCTTAATCTCCCACAATTTTTTTTTTCAGGGAGAATGTAAAAGAAATCTGACCCAGTATTACACACTAGGTTTAATGTGGCACTCAATTTGAGACAGGTGGCACACACAGGAGTGGCTCTGAAGCAGAAATGCTAATCTTAAACTCCCACAATTTTTTTTTTCAGGGAGAATTTAAAAGAAATCTGACCCAGTATTACACACTAGGTTTAATGTGGCACACAATTTGAGACAGGTGGCACACACAGGAGTGGCACTGAAGCAGAAATGCCAATCTTAATCCCCCACAATTTTTTTTTTCAGGGAGAATTTAAAAGAAATCTGACCCAGTATTACACACTAGGTTTAATGTGGCACACAGTTTGAGACAGGTGGCACACACAGGAGTGGCACTGAAGCAGAAATGCCAATCTTAATCTCCCACAATTTTTTTTTCAGGGAGAATTTAAAAGAAATCTGACCCAGTATTACACACTAGGTTTAATGTGGCACACAACTTGAGACAGGTGGCACACACAGGAGTGGCTCTGAAGCAGAAATGGCAATCTTAATCTCCCTCAATTTTTTTTTCAGGGAGAATTTAAAAGAAATCTGACCCAGTATTACACACTAGGTTTAATTTGGCACACAACTTGAGACAGGTGGCACACACAGGAGTGGCTCTGAAGCATAAATGCCAATCTTAATCTCCCACAATTTTTTTTTTCAGGGAGAATGCAAAAGAAATCTGACCCAGTATTACACACTAGGTTTAATGTGGCACACAGTTTGAGACATGTGGCACACACAGGAATGGGACTGAAGCCAAAATGCCAATCTTAATCTCCCACTATTTTTTTTCAGGGAGAATTTAAAAGAAATCTGACCCAGTATTACACACTAGGTTTAATGTGGCACACAATTTGAGACAGGTGGCACACACAGGAGTGGCACCGAAGCAGAAATGCCAATCTTAATCTCCCACAATTTTTTTTCAGGGAGAATTTAAATGAAATCTGACCCAGTATTACACACTAGGTATAATGTGGCACACAATTTGAGACAGGTGGCACACACAGGAGTGGCTCTGAAGCAGAAATGCCAATCTTAATCTCCCACTATTTTTTTTTTTCAGGGAGAATTTAAAAGAAATCTGGCCCAGTATTACACACTAGGTTTAATGTGGCACACAATTTGAGACAGGTGGCACACACAGGAGTGGCACTGAAGCAGAAATTCCAATATTAATCTCCCACTATTTTTTTTTCAGGGAGAATTTAAAGGAAATCTGACCCAGTATTACACACTAGGTTTAATGTGGCACACAATTTGAGACAGGTGGCACACACAGGAGTGGCACTGAAGCAGAAATGCCAATCTTAATCTCCCGCTATTTTTTTTTCAGGGAGAATTTAAAAGAAATCTGACCCAGTATTAGACAGTAGGTTTAATGTGGCACACAATTTGAGACAGGTGGCACACACAGGAGTGGCACTGAAGCAGAAATGCCAATCCTAATCTCCCACTATTTTTTTTTATCAGGGAGAATTTAAAAGAAGTCTGACCCAGTGTTACACACTAGGTTTAATGTGGCACACAATTTGAGACAGCTGCCACACACAGGACTGCCACTGATAAAGATTTGCCAATTTTAATCTGCACTCTTTTCTTCTTCAGGGAGACTAGTGAATAAATCTGGGCCACTGTATTAGAGTATATTTTCTGTGGCAGAAAGTGGCTTGAAGAGATATAACGAAACAAAAAAAAAAGGGACTGTCCTACAATTACTATTTTCCTGCAGTAATCTCAGCAATGTATGGCAGGCAGCAATAACAAGGAGTGGACTGCTGCACAAAAAAAGTCAACAGTGTGGACAAACAAACAAGGAAGCTGTGCAGAAAGGATGGAGCAACAGGACTTGTGCTTTGAAAACAGCAGTTGGTTTGCACAGCGGTGTACAAACAGCAATGCAGCTATCTGGGAGCCTTCTAGGGCAGCCCAATGAGCTACAATGCTGGGGGAAAAAAAATGTAGCCTCCCCTGTCCCTGCAAACAAAAGGTGGTGTTGGACAGTGGAAATCGCTACAGCACAAGCGGTTTGGGGGTTAATGGACCCTGCCTAACGCTATCCCTGCTTCTGACGAAGCGGCAGCAACCTCTCCCTATGCTCAGATCAGCAGCAGTAAGATGGCGGTCGGCGGGAACGCCCCTTTATAGCCCCTGTGACGCCGCAGAAAGCAAGTCAATCACTGCAATGCCCTTCTCTAAGATGGTGGGGACTGAGACCTATGTCATCACACTGCCCACACTCTGCGTCCACCTTCATTGGCTGAGAAATGGCGTGACTTTGGCACGAAAGTCGCGTACCGTATGGCCGACCCCACACAGGGATCGGGTCGGGTTTCATGAAACCCGACTTTGCCAAAAGTCGGCGACTTATGAAAATGAATGACCCGTTTCACTCAACCCTAGTCAAGACATTGTGGGTGTTTCCTGCACCCTGATTGGCTAGCCGCAATGTGCACACATAAAGTTAGTGAAAAAAACTACTGCTGTTTATCATTGCTAAAGTGCAGAAAATATTTTTGTGGCATCGTAAATATTTTCCCGCACTTTGACCGAGTGTTACCGATTTTATAAAATTCTGCTTGGGTTTCTGATCACAAATCCAAATGTGCCATATTCGTGCCAAATTTACATTTGGCGATTGTTTTACGAAAAAAATTGGTGATCACTATTAGAGATATAACTGATATCTACTAGGTGTTGAGAGAGATCAGCTCCTGAGTGCTCTCTACGCTCAATCATGAAAAAAGAACAGCCATGCAAGACTGGACAGTGGGCTATTGGCATAGTAGATCACAAGATTAGTGCAGTGAGTTTTTTTTTATTCTATTTTGCTATGTTTTGGGGTCTGGAGACACTCAATTGCAACATAAGGGGCATTTAATTTACTAATTACTTTGTTGCAAATTGAATTTCCTTGTAAAATCTGTGCAATTTTGGTGAATTTACATTTTTGCAGATTCAATCATACCTCTAGTTAAGCTCAAATAAATTGTAGTTTACTTCACAATTCTTTCTGTAATTTCTTGTCTATGTTGCATGAGAAAGTTACTTTATGATATTTATGTCTGTTTTTAAGATTGCGTGTTTATGGCAAGAAAGGTTTGCACAAACAACTGTCTTCTGACCTCCCGTGGAGTTTCTCTTAAATTCATATTTTCACAGCATTTGAAGTGCACATAAATAGCATATCCATTATAATTGAAGCTGAGAGCTAATGTCTAGGTTACATGAAGGAGAAAGGAGATATTTTGATATCAGCGAAATCATTCTACATTTTACTTGGTCAGTAAGTAATAGGAAAAAAACACTTTAAGGTTACATAAAAAGAAGCAATATATGTTTTTCTTTTGCATCTTACAAGGAAAATAGATTCATATTTTTCTAACTTAGTCAAGAATAGTAAATCAGAAATGTGAAACACAAAGTTTTATAACTGAAACACAGTTAAAAACTCAAAACTGAACTGTGCTTAAAACAAACAAGAATACAAAAGTTAACTTTCCATTTGATTTTACAAAAATTAATCACAAGCCTAATGCAATTTTTATCCCTACTGTCTCTGTGACTGTGAATTAAAGAGTGCAATGATTTGTATGCATTTAAAAAGGTTTTTTAGCGCTCGCATCTCTGCCTGCAGTCCCTCTCTCCCTGCAGAGATATCAGCGTACTCACCGCCAAGGTTCCCATCCTGCTCCTTTCGGGTCTGCTGCTGCCAGGGGTGCCTGCACTCCTAGCATGTCTCCAGGCCCTGTGCTTAGAGCGCCCCCTTCTTTCTTGAAGGGGCCACGTGCGTTCCTCTAAAGTGTCCCCAGCCAATAGCTGGAGGTCTCTTACTATTTAAACTGCCTCCTCCAATATGGAGGTGTCTGTGTAATGTTGTGAGTTTGTTCCGAACATGCTTGTCAGTTCTCAGGTCCCTATACTTACATCCGAGCCAGCTGCACCCGCCAGTGCTCACCTTCACGGCAGCTGAGGCAGCTGCACCCACCAGTGCTCACTTCTATGGTAGCAAAGCCAGCTGCACCCACCAGTGCTTACTTTAATGGTAGCAGAGCCAGCTGCATCCACCAGTGCTCATCTCCACAAGAGCTGAGCCAGCTGCACCTGCCAGTGGTCATCTCTCGTCAGACTGTCTGCACCTGTGGTTCCTGTCATCTTTTCTGCCTGCATCTGTCAGACATTCCCCAGGCCATTCCAGCCAGCTCCTTCTGCTCCTAGGGTCAGCCACCATCTACCCAAGGACAGTCCAGGAGTAGCACCTGGATCACCTCCCTTGTCTCTCCATGGATTGCGGTGTCATTAGCTGCTGGGTGTCCGTGGTTGGATTGGGTGAAGCTCCTAGTCACACCCTCCAGGTCTTTCTTTGGCTTTCGCACAGTAGTTCCACCACTCAGCCTAGTACAGGTTTTACATATTTTTCTTAAATTCCTCTGATATGATCAATGTTTGAATAAGCTTTTATCATTTAACCACTGGTCCAGTGCTACCTATCCCTAGACTTTGTTGAAATGTTGCAGAGGTGATGTCATAACTACAGTATATGTGACTGCTAGAGCCAAAAACTGAGTTCAACATTGATCTTGATGCAATTGGCATGAAAATGAGTGCAGTAATCACTTTAGTAGTCCCATGCACTGCATTTGTGATGTCACCGGTGCATCCTGTCCATAAAGACCTGAATGGAAATGGAGTGGCGGTGCTAAAGCTGTGATGGGCAAACAAAGATTACTTTTTTTTTATTTTTACAGTGAGCATGCCAGATGAATGAAAAGTGCCTAGAAAACTCCTTTACTCAATCATATCTGCTCAGTTTATGCGGTCATCATCAAAATTCAGATCTCTTATCAAAGCAAAAATTATTGAAAGTGTCCTATGCTTTTAAGATATTGCATTGGTGGCTTTTTTGGAGCTATTGTATAACAATTTCAGCTTTCAAAATCTCTAAGGGGAGCAAAAATACATTAAAGTAAAAACCAAGAATAGTTTAAGAAAGTTTCATTTTATTTTATTCTTCAGTTATAATGCTGAATGGTTTTTTTCATGTTTTTAAAAATAGGTCCAAAGATTATCACACTCTGTGATCACTCTTAGTTCACAGCAAAATGATTCTATCTCTGTCAGAAAAACTAAGAAAAGTGATGTTCCTATATATTCAATTGTGCCCTCCACTGCGTCCCCACTAGCAAGCTGTTTGGTGGCAAATTTCACCATGCGTGACCTGAATTTTGTAGCACTACACCTCAACTGTTTTTTTCTTTAATTTCCAGTATTTTTTAAACTCATGAAAAGTTACTGCATGTTAGGTATCGAGTTCCTATCGCTGCACAGGGGGAATCTCGAACCATGTGTGCGGCGATCTCCCATTCTCCTCCAGCCGCAGTGGAACCTGCTCAGGGGAGACATCGGTCCCAGGATCTGGCTCAAGCTGGTACTGTGCGAATGGTTACTGCTGCCTTTCCAGGCTCTGCCTTTGTAGCCAGCACTGATCAGCAGCAAGCAGGCCTTTCTGGGACTAAGTCCTGCTTTTCCCATACTGAGCATGCCAACGGGATGACCTCCCATTGGAGGTCGGGGTCACATGCTCAGGTCCTGTTGCGGCTCCTGTTGTGAATTCCGCTCGTGGGCTCCCTCCGGTGGTTGTAAGTGGCACTTTTGTGAGTTCTGCTCTTGGGCTCCCTCTTGTGGTTTCAAGTTGTATGGCTGCTCCTTGGAGTTAGCTGTCATCAGCTGCTTCCACTTATCGTCTCTTCTGCTCAGCTATTTAGGCCTGGCTGTTCCTTCAGCCAGTGCCACTTGTAAATGGTTCCTGGTTGGATTCACATCTCTTTGGATTTCCCTGTTATCCTGACCAGTTCAGCAAAGCTAAGTTTTTGCTTGCGCTTTTCTGTTCACAGATTGTGGACTTATCCGTTCAGTGCTTTCTATGTTTGTCCAGCATTATCAGTATGAATTAATTCTGTCTTGCTGGAAGCTCTGGGAAGCAGATTTACCCTCCAGACCTTTAGTCAGGTGTGGAGATTTTTTTTGTAAACTCTGCGTGGATTTTTGTAGTTTTTTATACTGATCGCACAGTATTCCATCCTGTCCTATCTATCAAGCTAGACTGGCCTCCTGTGCTCATCCTGGTTTCATTCTGTGTATGTCTTTTCCCTCTCCACTCACAGTCATTATTTGTGGGGGGGCTAATCTATCCTTTGGGGATTTTCTCTGAGGCAAGATAGTTTTCCTGCTTCTGTCTTTAGAGGTAGTTAGCTCTTAGGCTGTGACGAGATGCCTAGGGAGAGTTAGGAGCATTCCACGGCTACTTCTAGTGTTGTGTTGAGCTTAGGGACTGCGGTCAGTACAGTTACCACTTCCTTCAGAGCTCGTTCCATGTTGCTCCTAGACCACCGCATCATAACAGTACAAGTGGCCAAAAATGAATTAAATTCATCTCAAAAGAAGGAAAAGAAAGTTCTGAACCATTTTTTTTCTGTGCTCTGGTTTGTCTTTTTTTTCCTCTTGATATCTGGGTGTTTCAGGATATATGCTTTGGCATGGATGTTCAGGGTTTGTTTTCTCGTGTGGATCAACTTGCTGCAAGAGTACAGAGTATCCAGGACTATGTTGTCCAGACTCCGGCTTTAGAGCCTAGAATTCCTACTCCTGATTTGTTTTTTGGGGACAGGTCCAAGTTTTTGAACTTTAAAAATAACTGCAGATTGTTTTTTGCTTTGAAACCCCGTTCTTCTGGTGATCCCATTCAGCAAGTAAAAATCATCATATCCTTGCTGCGTGGTGACCCTCAAGACTGGGCTTTTTCTCTTGAAACAGGGGATCCGGCATTATTGAATGTTGATGCATTTTTTCAAGCGCTCGGATTATTGTATGACGAACCTAATTCTGTGGATCATGCAGAAAAAACCCTTTTGGCCTTGTGTCAAGGTCAGGAAGCGGCAGAGTTATACTGCCAGAAATTTAGAAAATGGTCTGTGCTCACTAAATGGAATGAAGTGGCTCTGGCTGCTATTTTCAGAAAAGGTCTTTCTGAAGCCCTTAAAGATGTTATGGTGGGCTTTCCTACGCCTGCCGGTTTGAGCGAATCTATGTCTCTAGCCATTCAGAGCGATCGGCGTCTGCGCGAGCGCAAAGCTGTGCACCATATGGCAGTATCCTCTGAGCAAAGTCCTGAACCTATGCAATGTGATAGGATTTTGACTAGAACAGAACAGCAGGAATTCAGACGTCAGAATAGGCTGTGTTTTTACTGTGGTGATTCTGCTCATGTTATCTCTGATTGCCCTAAGCATACTAAGAGAGTCGCTAGGTCTGTTACCATTAGTACTATACAGCCTAAATTTCTCTTATTTGTGACCCTGATTTGCTCATTGTCGTCCTTTTCTGTCATGGCATTTGTGGATTCAGGCGCTGCCCTGAACTTAATGGACTTAGAATTCGCCAGGCGCTGTGGTTTTTCCTTGCAGCCTTTGCAGAGCCCTATTCCTTTGAGGGGTATTGATGCTACAGCCTTGGCCAAGGATAAACCTCAGTACTGGACACAGATGACTATGTACATGGCTCCAGCACATCAGGAAGATTGCCGTTTTCTGGTGTTGCATAACCTGCATGATGTTGTTGTACTGGGTTTTCCATGGTTACAGGAACATAATCCGCTGCTGGATTGGAAAACTATGTCGGTGACTAGTTGGGTTTGTCAAGGGGTACATAGTGACGTTCCTTTGATGTCAATTTCCTCTTTCCCCTCTTCTGAGGTCGCTGAGTTTTTGTCGGATTTCCAGGATGTATTTGATGAGCCCAAGTCCAGTTCCCTTCCTCCGCACAGGGACTGTGATTGTGCTATTAACTTGATTCCTGGTTGCAAGTTCCCTAAGGGCCGACTTTTCAATCTGTCTGTGCCAGAGCATGCCGCCAGGCGGAGTTATAAAAAGGAGTCTTTGGAGAAGGGACATATTCGGCCCTCTTCGTCACCATTGGGAGCGGGTTTCTTTTTTGTCGCTAAGAAGGATGGCTCCTTGAGACCCTGTATTGATTATCGTCTTCTTAATAAGATCACGGTCAAATTGCAATACCCCTTGCCTTTGCTTACTGATTTGTTTGCTCAGATTAAGGGGGCTAGTTGGTTTACTAAGATTGACCTCCGAGAGGCATATAATCTTGTTTGTATTAAACAGGGTGACGAATGGAAAACTGCATTTAATACGCCCGAAGGCCATTTTGAATATCTTGTGATGCCATTTGGGCTCTCTAATGCTCCATCTGTGTTCCAGTCTTTCATGCATGATATTTTCCGCAATTATCTTGATAAATTCATGGTCGTATATTTGGATGATATTTAGATTTTTTCCGATGATTGGGAGTCTCATGTGAAGCAGGTCAGGATGGTGTTCCAGATCCTTCGTGATAATGCTTTGTTTGTGAAGGGGTCTAAGTGCCTATTCGGAGTTCAGAAGGTCTCTTTTTTGGGTTTTATTTTTTCTCCCTCGTCTATAGAAATGGATCCTGTTAAGGTCCAAGCTATTCATGACTGGATCCAACCCACATCTGTGAAGGGCCTTCAAAAATTTTTGGGCTTTGCTCATTTCTATCGCCGTTTCATTGCCAACTTTTCCAGTGTGGTTAAGCCCCTTACTGATTTGACGAAGAAAGGCGCTGATGTGACGAATTGGTCCTCTGAGGCTGTTGAGGCCTTTCAGGAGCTTAAACGCCGATTTACTTCTGCCCCTGTGTTGCGTCAGCCAGATGTTTCTCTTCCTTTTCAGGTTGAGGTCGACGCTTCTGAGATTGGGGCAGGGGCCGTTTTGTCTCAGAGGGAGTCTGATGGTTCTTTGATGAAACCGTGTGCCTTCTTTTCCCGTAAGTTTTCGCCTGCTGAACGCAATTATGATGCCGGCAATCGGGAGTTGTTGGCTATGAAGTGGGCATTTGAGGAGTGGCGACATTGGCTTGAGGGAGCTAAACACAGCGTTGTGGTCCTGACCGATCATAAGAATCTGATTTACCTCGAGTCGGCCAAGCGGCTGAAACCTAGACAGGCTCGATGGTCCCTGTTTTTCTCCCATTTTGATTTTGTGGTCTCGTATCTTCCGGGATCTAAGAATGTTAAGGCAGATGCCCTCTCTAGGAGTTTTTCGCCTGATTCTCCTGGAGTCCTTGAGCCGGTTGGCATTCTTAAGGAGGGGGTGATTCTTTCTGCTATCTCCCCTGATTTGCGGCGGGTGCTTCAGGAATTTCAGGCTGATAGGCCTGACCGCTGTCCAGTGGGGAAGCTGTTTGTTCCTGATAGATGGACAAGTAGGGTTATTTCTGAGGTTCATTGTTCAGTGTTGGCTGGTCATCCTGGGATTTTTGGTACCAGAGATTTGGTTGCTAGGTCCTTTTGGTGGCCTTCATTGTCGCGCAATGTGCGTGCTTTTGTGCAGTCCCGTGGGACTTGTGCCCGGGCCAAGCCTTGCTGTTCCCGCGCTAATGGGTTGCTTTTGCCTTTGCCGGTCCCTGAGAGACCCTGGACGCATATTTCCATGGATTTTATTTCAGATCTTCCTGTTTCCCAGAAGATGTCTGTTATCTGGGTTGTTTGTGACCGGTTCTCTAAAATGGTCCATCTGGTACCTTTGCCTAAGTTGCCTTCCTCCTCAGATCTGGTTCCTTTATTTTTTCAGCATGTGGTTCGTTTGCATGGCATTCCAGAGAATATTGTCTCTGACAGAGGTTCTCAGTTTGTCTCTAGATTTTGGCGGGCCTTTTGTGCTAGGATGGGCATTGATTTGTCTTTTTCTTTGGCATTTCATCCTCAGACTAATGGCCAAACTGACCGAACTAATCAGACCTTGGAGACCTATTGGAGATGCTTTGTGTCTGCTGATCAGGATGATTGGGTGTCTTTCTTGCCGTTGGCCGAGTTTGCCCTTAATAATCGGGCTAGTTTGGCTACTTTGGTTTCACCTTTCTTTTGTAATTTTGGTTTTCATCCTCGTTTTTCTTCTGGGCAGGTTGAGCCTTCTGATTGTCCTGGTGTTGATTCTGTGGTGGACAGGCTGCAGCAGATTTGGACTCATGTGGTGGACAATTTGACGTTGTCTCAGGAAAGGGCTCAACGTTTTGCTAACCGCCGTCGGTGTGTTGGTCCCCGGCTTCGTGTGGGGGATTTGGTTTGGCTGTCTTCTCGTCATGTTCCTATGAAGGTTTCTTCCTCTAAGTTTAAGCCTCGGTTTATTGGTCCTTATAAAATTTCTGAAATTATTAATCTGGTGTCTTTTCGTTTGGCTCTTCCAGCCTCTTTTGCCATTCATAATGTTTTCCATAGATCTTTGTTGCGGAGATGTGTGGTGCCCGTTGTTCCCTCGGTTGACCCTCCTGCCCTGGTGTTGGTTGAGGGAGAGTTGGAATATGAGGTTGAGAAGATTTTGGATTCTCATTTTTCGAGGCGGAGGCTTCAGTATCTTGTCAAGTGGAAGGGTTATGGCCAGAAGGATAATTCTTGGGTTGTTGCCTCCGATGTCCATGCCACCGATTTGGTTCGTGCTTTTCATTTGGCTCATCCTGATCGGCCTGGGGGCTCTGGTGAGGGTTCGGTGACCCCTCCTCAAGGGGGGGGGTACTGTTGTGAATTCCGCTCGTGGGCTCCCTCCGGTGGATGTAAGTGGCACTTTTGTGAGTTCTGCTCTTGGGCTCCCTCTTGTGGTTTCAAGTGGTATGGTTGCTCCTTGGAGTTAGCTGTCATCAGCTGCCTCCACTTATCGTCTCTTCTGCTCGGCTATTTAGGCCTTGCTGTTCCTTCAGCCAGTGCCACTTGTAAATGGTTCCTGGTTGGATTCACATCTCTTTGGATTTCCCTGTTTTCCTGACCAGTTCAGCAAAGCTAAGTTTTTGCTTGCGCTTTTCTGTTCACAGATTGTGGACTTATCCGTTCAGTGCTTTCTATGTTTGTCCAGCGTTATCAGTATGAATTAATTCTGTCTTGCTGGAAGCTCTGGGAAGCAGATTTACCCTCCACACCTTTAGTCAGGTGTGGAGATTTTTTTTGTAAACTCTGCGTGGATTTTTGTAGTGTTTTATACTGACCGCACAGTATTCCATCCTGTCCTATCTATCAAGCTAGACTGGCCTCCTGTGCTCATCCTGGTTTCATTCTGTGTATGTCTTTTCCCTCTCCACTCACAGTCATTATTTGTGGGGGGCTAATCTATCCTTTGGGGATTTTCTCTGAAACAAGATAGTTTTCCTGCTTCTGTCTTTAGAGGTAGTTAGCTCTTAGGCTGTGACGAGATGCCTAGGGAGAGTTAGGAGCATTCCACGGCTACTTCTAGTGTTGTGTTGAGCTTAGGGACTGCGGTCAGTACAGTTACCACTTCCTTCAGAGCTCGTTCCATGTTGCTCCTAGACCACCGCATCATAACAGGCTCCTATTGGACCATCAGGAAGGTCCTGGAGCGCTACTGCTATAAAAGGATTGCATGGCCGCTCGGTCATGTGCTAGTGTAAACTGATTTACTTGTGTGTGTGTTTAGATGAATGCCGGTCAAAGGATGAAAGCTCCGAATCATTTCCATTCCTAGTGTTGTTGCCTGCTCGCGAATGGTGGAAGCCGCCTAGCGCCAGACAGTGCTACTCTGCACATCCAGCACACAATTCAGTGTTTCTCAGCAGCGATCGCCAGTGTGACGCCGTGCGCTTAGTGCGCTTTCCTGGCCCTGGTTAGGGTGGTTAGTGGGGTCTGCCAGAGAGGAGTTGTACGCACTCTTGTGCAATAAATTATTATTATTAGTTCAGTTCTATCCCTGACACCACAGTAACGGTGTCGAGCGTAAGAGGTCTAGAGGAACTCTTACCCCGTGTCTTGGGACAGAGTTCTGTGACCCTTTACTTGTGCTCTCTGTGCGGTATCACATTCCTGTGACGCAACAGGGTTCGCTTCCATCATGCCGGGTGAAGCTAACCCATGTGTGTATTCACATTATACCACCATCTAGTCCACCATTACCGAGCAGCAGGTGTCCTTTCTGCACGGTGGACCTCGGACTGCGAACGCACCTCATATCCTCTCTCATTATTATTTGGTGTGTTCCGCCAGTCCTAACACTGCATTCCTTGCATCAACTTTTATATAGTCCCTCCTGCTTTATACCATGTGATGTGATAGCTGCAATGCACTACGAGTAAGCACGCACGATCATTCCTGAGGTCATGTGTCATTTGAACCTTCTGAGACTAACAATTTTCTGCAATATGTAAAATGAAGATGTTAATTTATCAAAGGGCTTTGTTTCTTCTGTTGTCAGTGTATCATTTGCAATCAATTTATATAGCCACACCTCTGGTTGAATAGGCAGAAGACTATGATGGAACTGGGGTATTTTGGTTAGGCCTTTTGGCTGCTTTTGTAGCTGTAGATGAGGGGAAATTTTGAAATTCAATTTTGCCGACATTGACAAATTTTCCAATGCTTTCCCATTGACTTTCTAAAAGCATAGCTACCATGAGAAAATGAACATTATTCTTTCCTGGAGCCGCCATCATTTTGTCATAGGTGTGTGTCTCTGTATGCACACCCAGGCACTTTTATTTATTTTTGATTCACAATCAGCATAGATGCGCTACCATCTCATGAGTGGAATAAGGTTAATTTTCTTCCGTTATCTGCACATTATTATTATTATTATTATTATTATTATTCATTTTTATAGCGCCATTTATTCCATGGTGCTTTACATGTGAACGGGGCAAATATAGACAAGTACAATAAACATAATTAAAACAAGGCACACACAAGTACAGGAGGAGAGAGGACCCTGCCCGCGAGGGCTCACAGTCTACAGGGGATGGGTGAGTACAGGTCCTTCTCAAAAAATTAGCATATAGTGTTAAATTTCATTATTTACCATAATGTAATGATTACAATTAAACTTTCATATATTATAGATTCATTATCCACCAACTGAAATTTGTCAGGTCTTTTATTGTTTTAATACTGATGATTTTGGCATACAACTCCTGATAACCCAAAAAACCTGTCTCAATAAATTAGCATATCAAGAAAAGGTTCTCTAAACGACCTATTACCCTAATCTTCTGAATCAACTAATTAACTCTAAACACATGCAAAAGATACCTGAGGCTTTTATAAACTCCCTGCCTGGTTCATTACTCAAAACCCCCATCATGGGTAAGGGTACCGTCACACAGTGCAATTTTGATCGCTACGACGGCACGATTTGTGACGTTACATCGTCGCTTAATTATCGTTTCAAACATCGTAGACTGCGGTCACACTACACGATGCACGGCGCTGAAGCGATAAATTCATGACGTATTTGCGATGTAGAAGTCGTATGGGACAGTCGTAGGGTCGTGTCACACACGACGATTCTGAGCAAATTTTGCATAATCTGTGCGTGACGTTGTTCACTAGGGGCGTGTTGTGCTACTAGCTAGTGTGCTGATAGGCCAAAGGTTCTGTGCACACAATTGGTTGGAAAATTTGTCACCTGAGCGCTATTGTTCCCAATGCCACCTCACTGCTTTCAAAATTTCCTTTCTTCACTTCGTACTTGGACACTTGGTGGACCTGGACATTGGAATTTTCTACTTCGCTGAATATACCACGCTTTGCACCGCTGCTTCGAGGTATGTAAACCGCTTGGGCGTGGTGGATGGAACGCTGTATGGACGGCATGAGTGCTTCGTTCCACCGCTGAAGCGAAGCGGATGGTACACTGTCGTGGCTGGAGGGCTACAATGTGGCAGATGGTACGCTGTTGTGACTGGTTGTGACTGGTGGGCTACAGCGTGGTAGATGGAACGCAGTTTGGTCGGCATGACCGCTTCGTTCCGCCGCTGAAGCGATGCGGATGGTACGCTGTTGTGACTGGTTGTGTCTGGTGAGCTAGAGCATGGCAGATGGTACAATGTATGGTCACCATGAGCGCTTTGTGTGGCTGCTGTGGGGAAGCGGGCGGTAGTGGCCTATGGCGCGGCAGATGGAAGAAGCGATGCGGATGGTACGCTGTTGTGACTGGTTGTGACTGGTCGTGACTGGTGGGCTACAGCGTGGTAGATGGAACGCAGTTTGGTCGGCATGACCGCTTCGTTCCGCCGCTGAAGCGATGCGGATGGTACGCTGTTGTGACTGGTTGTGTCTGGTGAGCTAGAGCGTGGCAGATGGTACAATGTATGGTCACCATGAGCGCTTTGTGTGGCTGCTGTGGGGAAGCGGGCGGTAGTGGCCTATGGCGCGGCAGATGGAAGAAGCGATGCGGATGGTACGCTGTTGTGACTGGTTGTGACTGGTCGTGACTGGTGGGCTACAGCGTGGTAGATGGAACGCAGTTTGGTCGGCATGACCGCTTCGTTCCGCCGCTGAAGCGATGCGGATGGTACGCTGTTGTGACTGGTTGTGACTGGTTGTGTCTGGTGAGCTAGAGCGTGGCAGATGGTACAATGTATGGTCACCATGAGCGCTTTGTGTGGCTGCTGTAGGGAAGCGGGCGGTACACTGTTCTGGGTTATGGTGGCCTATGGCGTGGCAGATGGAAGAAACGATGGTAGGCATGAGCGCTTTGTGTGGCTGCTGTTGTTAAGCGTTTGGCACACTGGCAAAAGTATTGTTTAAAGGACTCTTTGTCAACCATGTAATTTTTTTTTATAATTATTTTTCAGATGTCAAATCGTGTGGAGTTCATCAGGGATTTCATCGAAATTTATCAGTCTTTTCCCTGCCTCTGGAAAATCAAATCTCCTGAGTATTGTAACAGGGAAAAGAGGAGGGAGGGTTACTTAAAGCTCATTGAGCTTTACAATCGTCATGCACCCGAAGAGGCAGCAAACGAAGCAGTTATTAAAAAGAAAATCCAGGCGCTCCGCACGGTGTGGAGGAAGGAGCTGAACAAGGTTCTTCAGACTACAAGGTCCGGAGCTTCCACTGAAGATGTTTATGTGCCAAAACTTTGGTATTTTGAACATCTTAATTTTCTGAGGGACCAAGAGGTGCCACGGACTTCCACGTGTCTTCGCTTGTTGCCACCTGTGGAACAAATAGTTTTGGAGAACCACGACGAGCAGGAGTCACAAGGGCAACAAGTAAGTAGCTCTTTGGACGAAAGTTCACCAATGTGTCCTATAATTACATAATTTTTCTCTGCATTTTATGTTTTATACTTCTGATTATCACATCAGTTTGAAGTTGTTACAAAAACATGTACACATAAGTAACCCTGTCGCAGTCAAGTATTATATGGGGAACGTAATATGTATGAAATGGCGATATATCTAAACCATACCATCTAAGCAATATAGAAAATAGTATCGCTTCAAGCTGCCGATGTACTCTTGTTGACACTATTTAGACTATAAAATATTCGTCAGGTTCTCCTAGCAGTCAGAACAGTGTAGTTCAAAGTATTAAATAAAAGGGAGGGTTAAAGAATATTACTAAGCTTAAAATATATTATAATCTTTTTTTTACCTACTACGAATATATAGTTTGGATGCGGTTATGGTGGTACAACTTTTTGTTGCCGGGTTCATAACTTGTTTTTTTTTTCCCCCCCAGGATGACAGTGCGCAGGAGAGTACACTGGACTGTTCACAGGACTGCACGACAACAGATTTAGTGGAAGCTGCACCTGCCAGGACTCAATCGAGGCAAGGTCCAAGAAAACGGAAAGCCACCTCTGACGCCTCGCATGAACTATTGAGCCTTGCAAAGAAGGTGTTGACAAGCAATGTTAACCCTGCGTTGCAGGGGTTTGGACACTATGTGGTTGACAAACTGGCCAAAATGGACGACAACCAAAGAATACTAGCAGAGCGTCTGATTATGGAAGCAGTAAACAAGGGTACAGATGGCGATTTGGACAAGAACACTTGTTTGGTCTCTTCCCGGCCAATACAGCGGACAGAGCCATCAAATTACAATGGTTGGTCACAGTGTCAGACATCGATGCGACACAATGCTCACGTTTCCCACTTCGGCCAGCCACCCCCTAATAACTCCTACACGCCAATACCTTCACATATGGCTTCGCCCATCAGGCACCAAAGTTTTCAGCCGGAACAATCGTCGTATCATCATTTGTGATTTCCTAACTTCTTTTACATTCCTTTTTATTTTATTGTCTTGTTAAAATAATGTTTGAAATAAAAGCTTTTATTAGAAATTCTATCACTACTTTTTGATTGGTGTGTCTCGATCACAGCACTGTATGAGGGCAGAAATTAACGTAACAAACTAATGTAAACTTAACTAAAACAAAGAAAAATTGAATAAAAGTTTAAATAATTTTTTTTAATTTAACAACATAACATTTTTTTAACCATTAACACTATTTATTATTGTACCCCCTACAACTGGTGGCACATGTCCTTTATCTTCTGCAACTCTACGATTGCCAGATTCTGCTGCTTGTGAATGTGCGCCAGAGTCTCGCACAGCCTTTCAATCCTGGCTTTTACATCCAGGATGGTCACACTGCCGGCTGCTGTTGGTGACAAAGCATAAAAACCTAACATTAATACCACAGTATTATCCTGATAGTGGGCTGTGATCACATCCCCATAATAGCGTACAGGATGAATGAAACATCTGAGGCGGCAGAAGGCTCTGAAACGGCCCTTGCTGTACAGGGTTACATAGAGAGAGGCAGTGAGTGACAATCTTTAACGTGTAGGGAAAACTTACGTGGCAAGACCTCGTCTGGGGACATATTCTCCGAAAGAGAGAAGCCCGGAAGAGCATCAGGGGGACAGTACTGCGGTGACTGGGATGCCTCGGGGTGGCGGCGCTGTTTCTTTGCCTCTTTTAATGGAAAAAAAGGTGCTGTCAGCATTCATAAATAAATAATTTTTTAGAAGAGGGAAGAGGGGACCTGCCACCAAATCCTCATCACATTATTGTGTGAACCTACTAGGTTGTTGTGCCGTTGACCCTGAGGGCGCACGGACATCGGAGGCGGGGTGGGAAGCCTCGTGGCTGCTGCGCTGTGTTTTTGCCCCTGTGAAGTAAAAAATAAAGTTCGGTCTTCAGATATGGCAACTGTGACTGCGGGGGTGGGGGGGGGGGAGTTGGAAGAGGGGACCTGCAACCAAATCAAAATCACATTATTGTGTGAACATACTAGGATCTGGAGGCACGGAGGGCAACTCTGGATCAGAGTCCGTGTCAAAGGCCCGGTACAGACGACGGCGGCGCTGTGTCTTTGCCTCTGTGAAGGGAAAAAAATCAAATTTTTTAAACATAAATGGCAACAGTGACTGCAGGTGGGGGGGGGGGGATCGAGGGGACCCGCCACCAAATCCTCATCACATTATTGAGTTAACCTACTAGGATCTGTTGTTGACCCGGAGGGCACTGGGACAGAAGAGGCCGTGTGGGAAGCCTCGTGGCTGCTGCGCTGTGTTTTTGCCTCTGTGAAGGAAAAAATAAAGTTCGGTCTTCAGATATGGCAACTGTGACTGCGGGGGTGGGGGGGGTAGTTGGAAGAGGGGACCTGCAACCAAATCAAAATCACATTATTGTGGGAACATACTAGGATCTGGAGGCACGGAGGGCAACTCTGGATCTGAGTCCGTTTCAAAGGCCTGGTACAGACGACGGCGGCGCTGTGTCTTTGCCTCTGTGAAGGGAAAAAAATCAAATTTTTTAAACATAAATGGCAACAGTGACTGCAGGTGGGGGGGGGGGATCGAGGGGACCTGCCACCAAATCCTCATCACATTATTGAGTTAACCTACTAGGATCTGTTGTTGACCCGGAGGGCACTGGGACAGAAGAGGCCGTGTGGGATGCCTTGTGGCGGCGGCGCTGTCTCTTGTCCTCTGTGAAGGAAAAAAAATCAAATTTTTTTAACATAAATGGCAACAGTGACTGCAGGTGGGGGGGGGGGGGATCGAGGGGACCTGCCACCAAATCCTCATCACATTATTGTGTTAACCTACTAGGATCTGTTGTTGACCCGGAGGGCACTGGGACAGAAGAGGCCGTGTGGGATGCCTTGTGGCGGCGGCGCTGTCTCTTGTCCTCTGTGAAGTAAAAAAAAAAGTTCGGTCAGCAGAAAGCTGTGCCACATAGTGCTCTTCACCGTTCAAACTGCCCCATAGCTGTGCCACATAGTGGCTCTGCAACGTTCAAACTGCCCCATAGCTGTGCCACATAGTGGCTCTGCAACGTTCAAACTGCCCCATAGCTGTGCCACATAGTGGCTCTGCAACGTTCAAACTGCCCCATAGCTGTGCCACATAGTGGCTCTGCAACGTTCAAACTGTTCCCTAGGCTGTGGCACATAGTGGCTCTTCACCGTTCAAACTGTCCCATAGCTGTGCCACATAGTGGCTCTGCAACGTTCAAACTGTTCCCTAGGCTGTGGCACATAGTGGCTCTGCAACGTTCAAACTGTCCCATAGCTGTGCCACATACTTTTGGCTACCTGCGTACTGACCTCTGCGAATCTCCTGGCGAAGCTCCTGCAGGCGCTCAGGGCTTTTGGACTTGAGATCGCCCCATTTTTTCACAATCTGGGCCTTGCTCCGAGTTATCCCAAACCGCTTCCTGAGGCCCTCAGACACCACACGGACAACTTCCTCCTTGTGCTGGTTGCGGTGCAGCACCATCCCTGTGGTTTCATACTGCATCCTATCCATTGTTCCAATAAGGAACTTGAGCTCTGGGATGCCCATAGGTGGACCACGGCGACTGGCAGCCATTATCACGATGTCAGGGGACAAAAACAAGCTAGGGCAGGCACGCAGGAACGCTGTAACGTCATCACGCCGTCATAGACCACGAGCGTACATTACGTGCCGCTCCGGCGTTATATAACGATCCTTCGAACGGCATTTACTATGCGCGTTCCTTTCGTAACGCTCAGTCGTCACAAATGTGACGCTGTTCATAAACGGCAACGCTGTTGCGATGCCAATCGCGCGGCAGGACGGCGGTGCGCTGCTCCTCCTCTGGGCGTTGCTGTTCAGGGTCATTCCAGCTAAAATGGCGGCGAGAATGCGTTCTGCTCCTCTGGGGCAGCCAGAACTGCTTTTTTTTATTCGTCAGATGGATGCCATGGATTACGAGGGTCTGGAGAGCCGCCCTGCCCACCCACACATCCACAAGCGAGAAGTGCTTGGCCACATAACAAGAATGATGGAGAGGAGGTTTGGCGTCTGCCGCAGTCAGCTTCAGCTGCGTAAAAAATGGGCTGACCTCCGCTATAAAAACGCCACAAATGTTTGCTGAGTTGCGTGCGGAGGCAAGGCGAGGCAAGCACTAGTATGTGGGGATGCACGCTGTCAGGAGGGGGGGGGGGGGGTTTGGGAGGGAGGCTTGCGCTCATGGTTGCCAACGTGACCTCAAATGCATTAAAACACATGCCCCGTTTTGGTAAAATTTAGTTATTTTCCAAGCAGAATATGCGTTGTCCGTGAGAAAACTTGTCGGGTTCCCTAATCTCAACCACCATCTTGAAATTATTAAGATGTCCATAATTTTTACTTTCTCAATTTCCCATAAATATTAACGGAGGAGGTTGGCCTAATGATGAAATAATAAGTTTTCCAAAGACAGGAAGACCATTGAACACCAGAGCCCACATACATGTCTGAGTATCGCACCCCTGTAAAGTGTGATCTCTATTTTATGTTTGAGTATTTTGTAAGCTTTGATCTGCAGCACTCAACATTTGTGTGTAAACATTGTGATTCTTTACTTTAGGTGTAGAGAGACAGCGGCGGCAAGTCAGACCCACCATTGCCACCAGTACCCCATCTTCAGGCACCAGTGGGAGCCCACAGTCCGGGACATCACGTAAGTTCACAATCATTTATTGCATTTTTTTTTTAACATCACACGGGACATAACAGGGTAGCTGAAATATTTGAAGACATTACAGACGCAGTAATGACCCAGCGGCCTACCACGCCTCCACCATCTGTTGCGACCCCAGTGAAGTGTGATATAAATTTTATGTTTCTGTATATTGTTAGCTTTGATCTGCAGCACTCTACATGTGTTTTTAAAGATTGCGTTTGTTAACTTTCTGTGTAGAGAGACAGCGGCGGCAACAGGTACCTGCCATTGCCAGCAGCACCACAGCATCCACCTCCAGCGGGAGCCCACAGTCCGTGACGTCACGTAAGTTAACAATCATAGATTACAGTTTTTCAACTGCATACGGGACATAAGAGGGTAGCGGAAATATTTGAATACATTACAGACGCAGTAATGACCCAGCGGCCTACCACGCCACCACCAGACAGCAGACAGCCTCGCACCCCTACACCACCCTCAACACCTCCCTTTCGACACTCCTCTTCCTCCCCCGGGTCAGCGGCATTCTCCCCAGAAGCTAACATACGTAAGTGACCAAAACAGCGAGCGATTCCCAACGGCGTGTTCCATAGTTAACCAGATCTGTTATTATTTCCTTTTAGCTGCTGCAGCTAGATCACTGGGATGGGACATTAGCAGCTCTGGTTCTGGCAATGTGGAACCGGCGTCCCTTCTCCGTAAGTATCAAGATAATGCGAGTGGTTTTCTGCTGGATGTCACCATAGACAACTAAAACTGTAAAATGTAATAAAATTTACATCGCCCTGTGGTGCCAGACCAAATAGAAATTTACAACACAGAAAATTTGGTCCTGCCCCAGAGGTCGAGATGTATTTTCAGTGGAATCAACGTTGGTTCTCCAACCTCTTCTATCCACAGAACCGGCCACCGTAAGAGAGCTCCTGGCGAGACAATTGCGCCTGGAGCGGACAGCAGCGCTCCTGCAGCAGACAGCAGCGCTCCTCCAGAGTCAAGTGGAGCAGCAGGGCGTGACGCTGCGACACCTCTTGGGCCGGAGATAATTTTTTTTTTTGGGGGGGGGATATGTTATATTTTGTTGTAAAATAATTTAAAACCAAGAAAGTGTTACAAAAAAAACCAAAAATCTTCGCATTATTTCTTTAATGTTTACCAAGCTATAAGGGTTAACAGCACCATTTTATAGGCATCACATTTAAAGTTATTTAGAGAGGTTTATATGACAACAAAGCAAAAAAAAATTTTTTTTTATACGGCGCGATCCTGCCAGGGTACAGCTCCAGAACCATTAAAGTACTGACAGTATTTTTCGCGACAGTCCCTTGCATCGTCTGCCTGTCTGCCAGATCCAAGAGCTTGAAGAGCTGTAAAATTATCAGGTTGTGTACGCCATTCCCCGGGCACAATATCTCCGGTTCTTGCGTCCACTGCATCAATAAACGAAGGAGGAGAATAGGAGCTCGTATCATGACGTCTCAGGAAATTATGGAGCACACAGCATGCCAAAACCACAAAGTCTATAGACGGCAGCTTCAAGTTGATAGCTGTGTGGAACACTCTAAACCGATTTGCCATAATCCCAAAGGCATTTTCAACCACACGACGGGCCCTCGACAACCGGTAATTAAAGATTCTGCGCTCCGGTGTGAGTGTTCTCTGTGAAAATGGCTTCAGCAAATGTGGATGAAGAGGGAAAGCTTCATCAGCGATGAAGACAAAATTTAGGTTTGCTTTTGTGTCTTCATTTAGTGGCAACAGCAGTTCATTGTTCCTCAAGCTTTCCCCAAATGAAGTGTGTTCAAAAACACCACCGTCGGAGACTCGACCATTCATGCCAACATCCACATCGACAAACTCATAGTTTGCATTGACAAGGGCCATGAGGATCACACTGAAATATCCTTTGTAGTTGAAAAAAAAGGATCCAGAGTTGGCTGGTTGCGTGATGCGCACATGCTTTCCATCTAATGCACCACCGCAGTTTGGAAACTGCCACAGCTCATCAAAATCGGAAGCAATCCTCTTCCAGTCATCGGCCGTCTTGGGAAACTGCAAGATGAGAAGGAAACATGTACTAATTAGGTCAAATATATTATGCACATATTATGTGGACATCCTACAGTGATTGAGGCGCAGTATGGATTAGTATAACAAAGTCAACAACCCAGAGTATGCAGGCAGCCATTTTTTCAGATGGCTTCGGTGACTCAGAGGGGGTGCTAAACAATATATCTAAATAATTTAATCAATAAAATTACGTTGGGAGCAGCAAATAAAAAAGGGTGGCGCAGGGTTGGAGCAGCACATATCAGAATGGAGCCGCAAAATGGTAGCAGCACATGTCAGAATGGAGGCGAAGGATCACAGCAGCACATGTCAGAATGGGGGCGCAGGATGGGAGCAGCACATGATAGGATGTAGAACATATACCTATAGAAATGCTCGCCATCAGGGCGTCGAACGGGTTCAATTGCTAGTATAACATATAGAGACATAACACAGCAGCCAAAAAAATATAGTAGTACCTCCATATAATGCCTTAAGCTCTGCACAATGGCCTCGCATGTCTCCGGAATCACAACGCTCAGGAAAGGTCTGGAAACAGCTGCGGAAAACTGCAAATCCTGAAGAGACCTTCCTGTTGCCAGGAAGCGCAGTGTCACCGCCAACCTTTCCTCCACGGGCACGGCTGCACGCATCGGCGTATCACACCTTTGTATGAGTGGCGTAACAGCAGACAGTATTATTTTGAAGGATTCCTCGGACATCCGAAGGTAGTTTCGGAAATCTTGAGGGTTATTGTCACGTAACTCTCTTATGAGACCCATGTGTGACAATGTGGATCTTTTCTGCAGCCAGCTCCGGGTCCACATGCGACGTTTTCGTTTAGGACATCTCTCCTCTTGGAGACGTGCTGCCTCAAACACCAGGGCAGCAGCAACAACAGAACTCTCATCGGAAGTGAGCATAGTTCCTAAGAAGAAAACAAGCGTACAATAAATACACGTGCTTACAAAACAATGTTCTGACCATTGATCTAATAACTATATATGTTACCACTGGTATTAAATGGGGCAGTCAACCATCTCGATTTGTAAAAGGATTAATTAATTGGGCCACGCTACAGCTGTGTACCTGAGGTTCTCAGGCCTACCCTACTCAAAGGAACAATCAACCACACTCCAGCGTTTATCCCCGTTGAAGCGCAACATATGCTACGCTGTAGCGTTATACATACCTTTTGCGGTAAAAGTCTAGTAGTTAAAAGTCCAGGGAATCCAGCGAATTTAGTTCTGTTCACAGCACGTGCTACAGAGAGAAATGAATAGCACGCTCGAGAGCTCCGGTTTTATCCGCTGGGAACAATAGTCCTTTGTCGAATGAGCGCACAGTATTGTACCGCCCAATCAGCACACGGGAGGTGGAGAATTCAGCGCTCCTACGTAGCCAGCTCCTCCGCCCTTTACATCATATACAATATCGTGCACACCTTTGTCACACCATGCGATCATGCCGCCACAGCGGGACACTGGACGACGAAAGAAAGTTTCAAACGATCTGCTACGACGTACGATTCACAGCGGGGTCCCTGATCGCAGGAGCGTGTCACACGCTGCGATATCGTACCTATATCGCTCGAACGTCACAAATCGTGCCGTCGTAGCGATCAAAATTGCACTGTGTGACGGTACCCTAAGACTAGCGACCTGACAGATGTCAAGAAGGCCATCATTGACACCCTCAAGCAAGAGGGTAAGACCCAGAAAGAAATTTCTCAACAAATAGGCTGTTCCCAGAGTGCTGTATCAAGGCACCTCAATGGTAAGTCTGTTGGAAGGAAACAATGTGGCAGAAAACGCTGTACAACGAGAAGAGGAGACCGGACCCTGAGGAAGATTGTGGAGAAGGACCGATTCCAGACCTTGGGGAACCTGAGGAAGCAGTGGACTGAGTCTGGTGTGCAGGAAATGGGCTACAGGTGCCGCATTCCCCAGGTAAAGCCACTTTTGAACCATAAACAGCGGCAGAGGCGCCTGACCTGGGCTACAGAGAAGCAGCACTGGACTGTTGCTAAGTGGTCCCAAGTACTTTTTTCTGATGAAAGCAAATTTTGCATGTCATTCGGAAATCAAGGTGCCAGAGTCTGGAGGAAGACTGGGGAGAAGGAAATGCCAAAATGCCTGAAGTCCAGTGTCAAGTACCCACAGTCAGTGATGGTGTGGGGTGCCATGTCAGCTGCTGGTGTTGGTCCACTGTGTTTCATCAAGGGCAGGGTCAATGCAGCTAGCTATCAGGAGATTTTGGAGCACTTCATGCTTCCATCGGCTGAAATGCTTTATGGAGATGAAGATTTCATTTTTCAGCACGACCTGGCACCTGCTCACAGTGCCAAAACCACTGGTAAATGGTTTAATGACCATGGTATTACTGTGCTCAATTGGCCTGCCAACTCTCCTGACCTGAACCCCATAGAGAATCTGTGGGATATTGTGAAGAAAAAGTTGAGAGACGCAAGACCCAACACTCTGGATGAGCTTAAGGCCGCTATTGAAGCATCCTGGGCCTCCATAACATCTCAGCAGTGTCACAGGCTGATTGCCTCTATGCCACGCCGCATTGAAGCAGTCATTTCTGCCAAAGGATTCCCGACCAAGTATTGAGTGCATAACTGAACATTATTATTTGATGGTTTTTTTGTTTGTTATTAAAAAACACTTTTATTTGATTGGATGGGTGAAATATGCTAATTTATTGAGACAGGTTTTTTGGGTTATCAGGAGTTGTATGCCAAAATCATCAGTATTAAAACAATAAAAGACCTGACAAATTTCAGTTGGTGGATAATGAATCTATAATATATGAAAGTTTAATTGTAATCATTACATTATGGTAAATAATGAAATTTAACACTATATGCTAATTTTTTGAGAAGGACCTGTATACACTAGTTGAGGGTAGATCTGGTCATGTTGCGGTTCAGTATACTGGGGATCACTGCAGGTTGTAGGCTTGTCGGAAGAGGTGGGTCTTCAGGTTCTTTTTGAAGGTTTCTGTGGTTTCCTGCACATTCAGGAAGATGCAACTGGAACGCTATTAATCTGCTATTAGTTCCTTTTGATACCTGCTGCTATTGGACAATACAAATACAATTAACAAAATTAAGTACTCAGCACAGAAAATATGTTTTACGGACATTATTTGTAACTCTTTTCAGCAGAGAACTCGATAAAAATAATTGAACCTAAAACAGCAGTATACACTTTTTCTTTTCTGAAATTCAGTTAAAATGGATAATTGTTAACTCTTTTAGGTGGAATATATACTGACTCACTGACTTTTTGAAGTAAATGAAATCTGACGAGAAGAATACTGTAAGTCATTGAACATGCTGTTTATTGAGTTTTAAGCCTGTAAAAATCTACTTTCCCTAAGGGTTCACAGTCAAATTTTCTACTCTACTTCACAGTTAGAGTTTTTTGTTTAGTTTTGTTCTTTGTCCTTTTCATATAAACTTTTTAAATACTAAAACACTATATGAGAGATTAACATTTATACATTAATGTCTGGGTAAGGCAATATTTTCTCAAATGCTAGATGAGTCAGGAAAGGGGTGGATGTTGGACCTCAGCGATGATTCTGAACCTGTTGTGATGCTATCTGTCCCTCCCCCAACAGGCTCTTCTTTTGGCTCAAGTAATGACATTCCTTCACTGAAACATGTGAATGCTGCAGCCAATCATTAGCTGCAGCAGTGATCCAATACAACCAGTGATTGACTGCAGCTGTCACAAATCTCTGTGATGGGATATCATTGCTGCACTAAAAAAAAGAGACCAGTGCTAGTCTGGACACCAAAACAGAACTGGTGGGCATAAGTGAGGTGAGTTTAGTATGTTTTTGCTTCTTAACTAGTGTTGAGCGATACCTTCCGATATTCGGAAATATCGGTATCGGATTGGATCTGCCGGTATCCAAAAAATATCGGATATCGCCAATACCGATACCCGATACCAATGCAAGTCAATGGGACACAAATATTGGAATTAAAATAAGCCCTTTCTGTCCTAGTACATCCTGTTCCGGAGGGAGAAGAGTGTAGGCGGTGCGTGGGCGGAGACTGTGAGTCTGTGCGGGACCGTGGGGGCTCTGTGTGGGCCTTCCGGGGGTCTGTACAGGCCTCTCGGGGGTCTGTGTGGGCTTCCGGAGGACTGTGCGGGCCTGCCGAGGGTCTGTATGGGCCTTTCGGGGGTCTGTGCGGCCTGCCAGGGGTCTGAACGGGCCTATCGGGGGTCTGTGCGGGCTGCCGGGGCTTTGTCTGGGCCTGCTGAGGGTCTGTACGGGCCTCTCGGGGGTCTGTGCGGCCTGCCGGGGGTCTGTGCGGCCTGCCGGGGTTCTGTACGTGCCTCTCGGGGGGTCTGTGCGGCCTGCCGGGGGTCTGTGCGGCCTGCCGGGGGTCTGTGTGGCCTGCCGGGGGTCTGTACGGGCCTCTTGGGGGTCTGTGCGGCCTGCCGGGGCTTTGTATGGGCCTCTCTGGGGTCTGTGCGGCCTGCTGGGGTCTGTACAAGCCTCTCTGGGATCTGTGCGGCCTGCTGGGGGTCTGTGCAGGTGTGCAGGTATCGTCCAATGGGACTACAAGTTCCATCGGGCTATGCCTGCTACAATGGCAGTGATTGACACATTAGCAAATGATGGGACAGTAGTAGTCCCATCATCCGGCTAATGTGTTGAATGTAAAAAAAAAGAAAAAACATACATACTACATACATACAACATACTGCATACATACTGCATTCATACTACATACTGCATACATACAACATACTACATACAAATTACATACATACATACAACATACTACATACGTACATATAACATGCATACAACATACAAACATACAACATACTACATACATACTACATACATACTTCATACATACAACATACATACAACATACATACTACATACATACATACTACATACATACTACATACATACATACTACATACCACATGCATACTACATCTTACAGATGCGCCATTTCTGGGGCGGCTGCGGATTGGTATTTGTAGCCGGGGGGGCAATATCCATGGCCCCTCTCTAGGCTATGAATATTAGCCTGCAGCTGTCTGCGTAGCCTTTCTGGCAATAAAATATAGGGGGACCCACGTCATTTTTTGGGGGGTCCCCATATTTTAATAGCCAGTAAAGGCTAGGCTACGCATACAGCTGCTGGCTGATATTCATAGCAGGCTACAAATATTGGCACCCAGCCCTCGGCTTTCCCCCTCTTGCACAGAAAATTGTGCGGGAGCCCACGACCATTTTTTAAAATTAAATGCTCGTTAAGGCCTCTTTCATACTTGCGTCGGTACGGGTCCGTCGCTATGCGTCGGGCCAACATACCGATGCACGTTGTGAAATTTGTGCACGACATGGGCAGCGGATGCACTTTTTCAATGCATGTGCTGCCCATTCTGAAGTCCAGGGAGGAGGGGGCGGAGTTTCGGCCGCACATACACGGTAGAAAATGGTGGACGCGATGGTCAAAAAAGCGTTCAATTGAATGTTTTTTCGCGCTGAAGGTCCGCCAAAACACGACAGATCCGTTGCACGATGGACGTGACGTGTAGCCATCCGTCACGATCCATCGCTAATACAGGTCTATGGGTAAAAAACGCATGCTGCGAGCACATTTGCAGGATCTGTTTTTTTTTCCGCCGGATCCGTTTTTTCTCACAGAGTTGTATTAGCGCCAGATTGCACCTGGTGGCCACGCGTTTTATCCGTTTTTTGCCGGATCAGTAAAAAAAGCAGTGTTCAGCCAGACGGAAAACAGATACAGAGGAACGGTTTTTCTGTCCGATGAAAAAACACACAGCGACGGATCCTGCAAAAAAGCGGATGAAACTGAGATGTGAAATGATGAATCCAGCCTCCGAATCCATTTTCTCATGCATGTTTTCATTCAAATCATGCACATTTTCCCTTTGTTTATTATTTTCCAAAAACTGCATCAAAACCGTGCAAAAACTGCACCAAAAACTGCATCAAAACTGCAACAAAAACTGCATCAATATTGCAACAAAAACTGCATCAAAAACCACACTAAAAACTGCATCATACTTGCATCAAAAACTGCACCAAAAACTGCACCAAAAACCTGCATAAAAACTACACCAAAAACTGCATCAAAACTGCACCAAAATCTGCATCAAAAACAGCATCAAAAACCGCAACAAATACTGCATCAAAACTGCACCAAAAACTGCATCCAAACTGCACCAAAAACTGCATCAAAAACCACATCAAAAATTGCACCAAAAACCTGCATCAAAAACTGCACCAAAAACTGCATCAAAACTGCATTAAAAACTGCACCAGAAACTGCATCAAAACTGCTTCAAAAACTGCATCAAAACTGTTATTTTTATAATTTTTACAGGTGACACTGGCTTCGGTGATCAAAATGACAAATAATGGTGAGTATGTACTCTATGTTTAATGTACTGTATGTCTATATGTATGTTTTGTATGTAATGTATGAATGTACTGTATGTAGTATGTATGTAGTATGTATGTTTTTTTTCATTCAACACATTAGCCGGATGATGGGACTACTACTGTCCCATCATTGGCTAATGTGTCAATCACTGTCACTGCAGCAGGCATCGTCCGATGGGACTTGTAGTCCCATTGGATGATGCCTGCACACCTGCACAGACCCCCGGCAGCCCGCACAGAGCCCGGCAGGCCGCACAGAGCCCCGGCAGGCATGCACAGACCCCCGGCAGGCACGCACAGACCCCCGGCAGGCCCGCACAGAGCCCCAGCAGGCCCACACAGAGCCCCGACAGGCTGCACAGAGCCCCGGCAGCCCGCACAGAGCCCGGCAGGCCCGCACACACCCCCAGCAGCCCGCACAGAGCCCCGACAGGCCCGCACAGACCCCGGCAGGCACGCACAGACCCCCCACGGTCACACGCAGACGCCACCGGCATACACAGACACGCAGTTTCCACCCACGCTTCGCCCTTACTCCATTATAGTGCATCTTGCACTATGGGAACTTCCGATTCCGATATCCGATGTCTCAAAACTATCAGAACTCGGTATCGGAATTCCGATACAGCGAATATCATCCGATACCTGATATTTGCAGAATCGGAATGCTCAACACTATTTCTCACACATGACTTGGTGAGCATGGATCTGCTCTGTATTATGCCTCCATCGTCTCTTCAGTCTGCATTCATTAGATATTGCAGAACAGAATAAGGATGTAATGATGTCAACTACCTTACCACTAGCAACCTAAGTGATTTTTAGAGGAAATACATAGGAGACTCGGTACAGATATCAAAACACATTGTTTATTAACAAAAAATATTAGTAACTTTTAAAACATAACTGGTACAGACCGAAAACCAACAGCACATTTTACACAATATTATCTTGCCATGCCATACGTCCAATGTCAGAAACAAAATAGGCAGCAAATTGGTTCCGCATGTGGCCACCTTTCACAGTTGACCGCAGCAGGTGATGCTGGTAATCTGGCAATGGGTTTGCAACTGGTTCATCCAGTTCAATTTTGGGTCGCTCCTTAGCCATTATGTAATTGTGGGAACCACACACGCTTTGACCACCTCATCTATTGTCTCCATTTTTAGATTAATGGCTGTCCCAAGAATGCGCCATTTTGAGACAAGAATCCCAAAGGTACACTCCACTGTTCTTTGGGCCCTGGTCAGTCTGTATTTATAAACTCTCTTATTGTGGTTCAAGTCCCGAGTGGAATATGGCTCTAGTAGGTTTTCACACATCTGAAAGGCCTCATCCCCAACCATAACAAATGGCATTGGTGTACCTTGAGTGTTGGGGAGAGGTCGCGACAAGGGGAAATTAATTATAATTTTTCCCATACACACGTCAGCCCATATCTGAGTTCTTGAAAGTCTGGGAGTCATTGCCACAGCCAAAAGCTCCAATGTCCACAGCGATAAAGCGACAGTCTGCTATTGCCATGAGCACTACAGAAAAATATTTTCTGTAGTTGAAGTACTCCGATCCAGATCTGGCGGGTTTAATAATGCGTATGTGCTTTCCATCCACTGCTCCCAAACACTTGGGGAAATCACACACACTCCCAAATTTTTCCGCAGTTTCCATCCACATGCCCGCTGTGGGTAGGGGGATAAATTCATCCTGGAGAACATTCCACAAAGCCCAGCAGGTGTCCGCAACTATTCCAGTCAAGGTGGAAATTCCAAGCCGGTACTGAAAGAGGAGAGATGATAAGCTCTCTCTGGTATCCAGGAATCTGAAATAAAATAAAAAAAAATTACAAACAATTCTATTTATGGTGCTGTTTAGCTAAAGACATAAAGGAAAATACAAATAATACATGGCAGACCAACAATAATTATTACTGACATTTGTTTAGAATTAGTAAGTACCTTAATTTGACCAGGAGACATTCCTCTGCAGGAATCGTTCTACGGAGCTGGGTGTCCTGTCTCCGGATGGCTCCTTGGACACAACCAAGCAAATCTCGAAAAGACTCTTGAGACATCCTGGTATATTCCGGGAATTTATCCAGGTTGGCATTAAGCTCGCCATATAGCGTGTGATAGGCTCCGTGACTCTCCCGAAGTTCAATAATGGGGTGTTTCCAAAAACACCTACGCCATGTCCTTTTCTGTCATTCTCTATTTCTTTGTTGCTCCAAGGCAAACGCACAGGCAAGAAACAGCTTGATACTTTTCAAATCGAGATTGAAAGAAAAGCTCTCCATGCGAAGATCCATCATGACACAGGATACAGTAGCAAAATCTGTAGATTTGAGCAGTGCAAGTATCTATATAAAGATATCCCATAATACACGCCCACTGTAGTCCCATTGGCGGTGTCTGTTTATCGATATTTTTTCCCTGTTAAATTTTCCACCATATGCACAGAATACGCAAACGCATGCAAAACGCATGAAAAAGTGTGCAAACGCAGCATTTTTTTACCGCATGCGTTACCTTATGCGTTTATAAAATGCTGCATTTGCACGCATTTGCATGCGGTTTATCGTGCGTTTCAGGTTGCGGATTAAACGCTGCGGATTCTACCACAAATGTGAAACTAACCTTACATACATTCTCTTGACGTATTTGGATCAGGTTTGCCACTCGCAGGTCACATTTAGTAAAGACTTTGGAACAACTCTCATACGAGAGGAAGAGGATATTTATTTATGACTGTTATCTGATTGAGACCCCTATAGTCTATTACAGGGACAAAGTGAGCAGTCTTTTTTCTGCACAAAGAAAAAGAATCCTGATAAATTCGGAGAGGAAGATTTCCAGATAAATCCCCTGGCTAGGTTCTCTTTGATATATTCGGACATGGTTCAGGGTCTCAGTCTGCGACAGAGGGTAAATACAGCCTCAAGGAGGAGCAAAGCCAGGGAGGAGATCTATAGGGAAATTGTACTGAGTGTGTGGTGGTAGTGTCTTGACCTTTATATCGAAGACATCCATGTAAGTACAATTAAGGTCAGGTAAGTTTGATGGAATATCCAGATGTCTGGCAAGACAAATGAAGACAAGGCACCTTGTTGGGGCCTAGCCCCAACAGAACACTTCACTGGATCTCCAATGTAAGACAGGGTCATGTTTTTGCCATGATGGCAGACCCAGGAGCATGGGATGGGACAGACCAGATCATACATAAAGAGAGATTCTCTCCCAGTGCAACATTCCAGCCTGAAGTCCAACAGGCTTAGAAACTAAAAGAACAGCCTCGAATAAAGGTTTCCCATCCACAGACGATAGGGTCAACGGACTCTGTAGACATTGGAGGGGAATCTTATACCCCTCCACAACAGCTTGTTGAATGAAATTTCCTTCAGAATCATTTTCAAGGTAGGCCAAATCAACAAAATGGATGTTGCCACAGAAAAAGGATGCTAAGGAGGGTGCCGAAGCTGAGATCTGCAGTATGATCAGCCTTTGAAAGGTAGGATCCAAGTGTACAAGTCTTCTCACATGGGTCACCTCCTTGGAGCACTCTTAAAACCTGATGATAATCTGAGTTGCCAGGGACTCTAGGATGTCCCATTAGGTGGTTATATGATAACCGGCCAACTAGTCTGTAATTCTCCCAGAAAGGTCCTCCCAAGAAGGTGACAACCAGCGCCTCATTATTCCAGAGAACAGTGAGCTTGGAGGACAGAGTATGTACTGACGCAGTGTGAGGTTTCTGTGGCATAATCTGAGGAGGGAGGATGCTTCAAAGGACATGTGACCAGGCTCATCAAATATCTTGCGGAAGGCTTCGAAAAACAACTGTAGATTAGAAACTATACAATTCCCTCTCTCCCATAGGGGATTGAGCCATGCCAGAGCTTTAACAGTAAGATGGGACATGATCAATGCCACTTTGGCCAGATCTGAAGCGAACTAATGTGCCAGGAGCTCAAAGTGCAGAGTGCATTAGTTAGTGAATCCTTGGAATAGGGAAGGGTCACAGTCATAACATCGTATAGCCGACACACTGGGTCCACAACCAGGAACATGACTGGGTGGCTGGTGAGTCATGGCTGAGAATGCTGCAGCTTTGACAGGCAGATGTAGCTGCAAATGTTAGTGTGTCCAAAGATGTGTGGTCACTATTTTCATATCTTCATATAGGAGAAGATTTTATCCTGCTAATCTTTCTACCGGAAGACCTCCTGGTACATGTAAGAGATAGAGGAAAATTGAGAGCCAGTAGATTCCATGACAAGAGCAAACTATGAGTATTGGAGCCACTGTGCCATTGTCCAAGAGAGCCTGGCAGGAGGCATAACTAGGTGAACAACCCACTCTTCACTAGAGGCCCCTGATGGTGGTATTAGACTTTGCTCCAGATGGTGGATGGATCTTGGACTCATTGCAGCTGACCCCAAAGGGGTAGGAAGCAGGAATGGCCCCGGAGGAAAGTTCAAATAGTACAGGAGGGAACACAGGAACAGCAGGTCTTAGCAGAGATGGCTGGTGTACAGGAAGATATTGGTGGTTGCAGACAGGTATAGCCCTTTTACAGATAAGCACTGGCCTGTGCTGTCTGGTATGGCTAGTGTACAAGCAGTTACTGGTAGGTACAGGCTGGTACGGATGGTATGCAGGCAGGCACTGGCAGTTGCAGGCAGGTATGGCTGGTATACTGGCAGGTACTGGAAAGTGCAGGCAGTTATGACTGTTATGCAAGCAGGCAGCGGCAGGCAGGCATGGCTGGAACACAGAAACACACACCAGATACGGCAAGACAGGTACAGGCAGGAACGGGCAGGGGCTGGCCGATACTGGCATGTACAGGGGACCTGAGAACTAGAAAGTGTGAAACAAGGCAGAGTTAACAAGTTGCTGAAGCATCTACTATCAAGTGACAGTAAGTTAAATAATAGGTGTCTCTTAGCCATTGGTAGGAGACACTTCAGGACAGCATCCTTTTAAGATAGAGTGAGAGTGCATATGCCCTAAGCACAGTTCCTGGGAATCTGTGAGCTTTGCACAAACCCCATGCAGCAGGAGGAGGAAGTGAGTCAGTGTCCCTGCAGGGAGAGAAGGGGATTGTGCAGGGACACCGGTACTACAGGCAGCTCTGTTACTCTGGGCAACAATTGAACTCTTTTGTTGGACTTTTCCCCCTAATTCTGCAGACAACCCTCTGAATCATGTGCTGTAGGCTTAAAACTTCTCTGAAGTCATTTGGCTGGCGTTGATCACTCTTACATTAAATTCTGATGGGTGTATTTCACAGACTGTAATGCCCAGAAACATTTGTCTTTGGGGCTGTAAGTTCAGGTTGATAGACTAGCAGTCAGTCGAAACATTGCATTGCATTGCATTCCATGTATTAGTGTGTATATATTTATTTTTAGCCATAATCACAAATTTAGGAAAATGTCATAACAATAGTACTTAAATAATTATTTCTTGGTACTTGTTACTACTTTATATGATACTAGCTGAAGAGCCCGGCGTTGCCTGGGCATAGTAAATATCTGTGGTTAGTTATAACACCTCACTTCTCTTATTCTCCCATCACGCCTCTCATTTTCCCCTCACATCTCTCATTTTCTCCCTTACACCTCTCATTTTCCCCCTCACTCCTCTCATTCCCCCCTAACACTTGTAATTTCGACCTCACATCTGTCATTTTCCGATCACTCCACTATTTTCCCTCACTCCTCTCATTTTGCACTCACACCTTTTCATTTTCACCTCACACCCCTCATTTTCACCTCACACCTCTCATTTTTCCCTCAGTATATACATGTTTGTCATTTCCCTTATATGTAGTATACACCTGTATGTCATCTCCTGTATATAGTAAATACCTGTATGTCATCTCCCCTGTAAATAGTATATACCTGCTGTATGTCATCTCCTCCTGTATACTGTATATACCTATGTGTCATCTCCTCCTGTATATAGTATATACCTGTATGTCATCTCTTATGTATATACTATATACCTGTATGTAATCTCCTCCTATATATAGTATATATCTGTATGTCATCTCCTGTATATAGTATATTCCTGTATGTCATCTCCCCTGTATATAGTATATACCTGCTGTATGTCATCTCCTCCTCTATATACCTATGTGTCATCTCCTCTTTTATATAGTATATACCTGTATGACATATCCTCCTGTATATAGTATATACGTGTGTCATCTCCTCCTGTATATAGTATATACCTGTGTGTAATCTGCTCCTGTATATAGTATATATCTGTGTGTCATCTCCTCTTGTATATAGTATGTACCTGTATCTCATCTCCTCCTGTATATAGTATGTACCTGTATGTCATCTCCTCCTGTATATGGCATATACCTGTGTGTCATCTCCTCATGTATATAGTGTATACCTGTGTGTCATCTGCTCCTGTATATAGTATTTATCTGTGTGTCATATCCTCCTGTATATAGTATATAGGTGTGTCATCTCCCCTGCATATAGTATATACCTGTGTATCATCTCCTCCTGTATATAGTATATAACTGTGTGTCTTCTCCTCCTGTATATAGTATATATCGGTGTGTCATCTCCTCCTGTATATAGTATGTACCTGAATGTCATCTCCTCCTGTATATAGTATATACCTGTGTGTCATCTCCTCCTGTATATAGTATATACCTGTGTATCATCTCCCCTGTATATAGTATATATGAGTGTGTCATCTCCTCCTGTATATAGTATATACCTGTATGTCAACTCCTCCTGTATATAGTATATACTTGTGTGTCATCTCCCCTGTATATGGTATATATGTGTGTCATCTCCCCTGTATATAGTATATACCTGTGTGTCATCTCCTCCTGTATGTAGTATATACCTGTGTGCCATCTCCTCCTGTATATAGTATATACCTGTGTGTCATCTACCCTGTACATAGTATATACCTGTGTGTCATCTCCTCCTGTATATAGTATATACCTGTGTGTCATCTCTCCTGTATATAGTATATATCTGTGTGTCATCTCTCCTGTATATATATTATATATCTGTATGTCATCTCCTCCTGTATTAGACTGCGTTCACACGTTATTTGGTCAGTATTTTTACCTCAGTATTTGTAAGCTAAATTGTCAGCCTGATAAATCCCCAGCCAACAGGAAGCCCTCCCCCCTGGCAGTATATATTAGCTCACACATACACATAATAGAAAGGTCATGTGACTGACAGCTGACGTATTTCCTATATGGTACATTTGTTGCTCTTGTAGTTTGTCTGCTTATTAAGCAGATTTTTATTTTTGAAGGATAATACCAGACTTGTGTGTGTTTTAGGGCGAGTTTTATGTGTCAAGTTGTGTGTGTTGAGTTGCAAGTGGCGACATTCATGTAGCAACTTTTGTGAGATGAGTTTTGAGTGGCGACATGCGTGTAGCAACTTTTTGTGTGTCGAGTTGCATGTGACAGATTGATTAGTGTAGCAAGTTGTGTGCAGCAAGATTTGCGCATGGCGAGTTTTGCGCATTGCGAGTTTTATGTGTGGTGCGTTTTGAGTATGTGCAAGTTTTGTGTGAGGCAACTTTTGCATGTGTTGCAACTTTTGTGCATGTGGCAATTTTTCCACGTGTGCAAGTTTTGCGTGTGGTGAGTTTTCCATGAGGTGAGTTTTGCACATGTGACGAGTTTTGCGTGAGCCTAGTTTTGCATGTGGCGGGTTTTGCGCGTGGCGAGTTTTGAGCGGCAACTATTGTGTTTAGACTTTTATGTGGCGAGGTTGGTGTATGTGTTGTTAAATGTGTGCTGAGGGTGGTATATGTGTTCAAGCACGTGGTAGTGTGTGACGCATTTTGTGTGTGTGTTCATATCCCTGTGTGTGGTGAGTATCCCATGCGGGGCTCCACCTTAGCATCTGTACGGTATTTACTTTTGGCGTCATCGCTCTCACTCTTTAAGTCCCCCTTGTTCATATCTGGCAGCTGTCAATTTGCCTCCAACACTTTTCCTTTCACTTTTTCCCCATTATGTAGATAGGGGCAAAATTGTTTGGTGAATTGGAATTTGCCGGGTTAAAATTTCACCTCACATCATAGCCTATGAAGCTCTCGGGGTCCAGACGTGTGACTGTGCAAAATTGTGTGGCTGTAGCTGCAACGGTTCAGATGCCAATCCCGGACATACACACATACACACACACACTTTCAGCTTTATATATTAGATATGATGATATACAGCTAGAATCAGATTTGAATATGTAATTTTCATTAATAAATATTTATGAAACACAACTGTGTTAGGGAGTTTTGGGTCTGTGGTTAATTTCAGTTTTAGTTTACAACGTTGATTTCTTACATTAAATGACAGTGAAATGGTAGAGTGTCAAGGCGTTTTTGCATATTACAAAGTAAATTATAAAGATTACAGTGTTTTGATTTGGTTGTTTTCAAAGGAAATACAAAACACAGCAGGGTCAGAAAGATTTATCAGATTTATAGCTCCTTCCATGGTGTTCAATAGTAAATTAATTTGCATAACAGCTGAAATGATCATTAATCTGTTGCAAGGATTCTTCTAGCATTTACAAAAAGCCTACGAACTACAATTAGAAAACCAGGCCAATAAATAAATGTGCAGTTTTACATTGAAAACTATTTAATTTAATACAAAATTAATGCAGGCGCCACTGTATGAGTTGTGTAGCCGATGCATGTTTTGCCAGTGTTTTGCCATGTTTTGATCTTGACCTTTTAAAGCGACTGGCAAAACGGAGTGACTTGTCCACCATTCATGCTGTGTGGTCTATATTCATTTTGTATTCATTATGTCACACTGAACTTTATTACATTTTCCTTTTGTTGTCTCTTGATGTTTCATTATTCTGTTACAACTCTGTTGTCAGGTGTCATGGGCTCCTTCCCTGTCACTAATGCTAGGAGTGTCCTAGTGCACACTAGTCCCCGGATTACTTCTGATGGCGAAGACACTGGGGCCATGTACCTTCCCCCAGCCATGTAATAGGAGAGTAGTAGTGTACCGTAATACACCAACCAGACAAACATCGTAATAGGAACAGGGATAAAGGAAAATACAAATATACACACACAAACAACAAAGGTAAACACCGGGGAGTGGAGGATGGGGTTAAACCAATGTTGGAGAAGAATGTAGGAGAAGAAAGGGCATTATCATACACTCAAAACTTATCAACAGTCTCAGATACATCTATCAAATACCTTCTCAAATAACAACTACCAACCAACAACCTCCAGCCAAGCAGCATAAGCTAACTCTGACAATGAGTGCTAGGTAGGACCCAGTTTATATAGGAGAAGGGAGTAGATAACCTTGCACTTCTGAGAGCCTTAACACAAGAAAACTTCAAGGAGCTCTCAAGTCAGCAGATTAACCCCTGCACTGCTAAAATAAATTTACACCATTTAATATAAAGGTGAAGTGTTTCTAAAAAGTGCAGAAGTAGGGGAAATTTGAAGCTGCAGTTTTTTGGCTCATCTCTGTTGTGGTAAATCTGTGACATGTTCTCTATGTAGCCCAATTGGAGTCTTTTCATTATATTATTGGGTGTATTTTACCAATACAAATATTCTTTCTTACTTCCCTATTACCTACCCCCTTGTTTAATTTTGTATGTATTTTTTTTTATGTGCACATGTCACTTTCTTTTTACTACTTTGTTGCTACATATGAACACATCAGAATGATCATTTTATAAATAATCATTTCTTATCCATGCAGTCTGGAACAAGTCACTTTAGATCTAAACATACAGTGACTAAAATAAGATTTTGATACACTGCAGATTTTGCAAGTTTTTTTACACCTACATAGAATGGAAAGGTCAGTAATTTTTATCATAGGTACAACTCCACTGTGAGAGACAGAATCTAAAAAAATCCAGAAAATCACATTGATTGATTTTTACATAAATTTGAATTTTATTGCATGAAATAATAAAACAAATCTTAACATTTGGTGCAAAAACCTTTATTTGAAATTACCTACTGTAGGTCATACATTTCCTGAAATTCTTTACCAAGCTTGCACACAAGGGATTTTGGCACACTCCTCTATACAGATCTTCCCCAGTTCTTTCAAGTTTTTGGGCTGTCTCTGGGCAGCATTGAGTTTCAGCTCCATCCAAAGATTTTTAATTGGGTTCAGGTCTGGAGATTGACTAGGCCACTCAAGGACCTTGAAATGCTTCTTTTGGAGCCATTCCTTAGTTGCCCTGGCTGTGTGTTTTGTGTCATTATCATACTGGAAGACCCAACCACAGCCCATTTTCAATGCTCTTACTGAGGGAAGGAGGTTTTTGGCCAAAATCTTACGATACATGACCCCATCCATCCTTCCTCATACTGCCTCTGAATCATCCAGATGATTATTGGCAAACTTCAAATGGGCCTGGACATGTGCTGGCGTGAGCATAGGGACCTTGCATGCACTGCTGGATTTTATTCCATGACAGCATAGTGTGTTACTATCTGTCATGTTTGAGACCGTGGTCTCATCTCTCTTCAAGTTTTTGACCTGGTCCTCCTGTGTATTTCTGGGCTGATTCCTGACCTTTCTCAGAATCATTCTTACCCAACGAGGTGAGATATTTCATGGAGCCCCAGACCAAGAAAGACTGACAGTCATCTTGTGTTTCTGTTGTTGCCTTCTCACCAGGCCAGACAACTCAACCCCACAAGATGACAGCGGGGAACATAAAGCCAATTCAAATGTTCCTTTTTTTCTCATGTATAACCATGGACCACTTCCCACCTCAAAAGGGTAAATGGTTCATGGTTTCTTCTTTTTCTTGTCCTCTACCATATCAACAAGGTCATGATGCAGCCCTCACTCCAAAATTTTAGAGGGTCATCATGCGGCATTCGCTCTAAATTTTTAGAGGGTCATCATGCAGCCTTGCTTCATATTTTTAAAATGCCATCATGCAGCCCTCACCCCAACATTTTATTATGTCATTATGCAGCACTGGTTCCAAAGTTTTTGTTTATAAATTTAAGCTGGTCATCATGCGCCACTTGCTCCAAATTTTTAGAGGAACATCGCTCGGCTCTCACTCCAAACCTTTACAGGTATAAAGAGTAAGGGGGAGATGGATATAGTCAGCTCACCAGTAATAGTTTAATTCCACAGTCTTTGACTTGTACAAGAACCATGAATAAGACCTGAAAGGTCGAAATGAGTTGGTTAATTACCAGGGACAACATTTCTTTCCCGCTACCTAGTCATTTTAACAGAAGGTCTATGAGGCCCTCCTTTATGTCTAATACAGGGTGTATCAGAGTCTCTTTTCTACTCATTTTTGACAGTTCTTGTATTGTCCTCATAGGCTTTGTGAGTTTCAGAGTCCCTCCTTCATAAATTAAACAGGATGTGTATTACCATGTCAAACACACCATATGCCCAGGTATGGTAGTAAAATGCTATTAAGGGTGGAGGAAGCGTTTAGTTTTTTCCCTTTTTAATTTTGCCTATATACAAGTCGTTATGCAGGAAAGATGTTTCCTAACATTTTTTCCTGTAAAATCCATTTTATCTTCATTTTTATATGTGTTAGGAGTCGAGTTTCCTCTGCTGCACAGGGGGAATCTCGATCCGTGTCTGCTGCGGTCTCCCATTCGGCATCGGCCGCAGTGGGGTCTGCTCAGCGGAGGCGTCGCTCCCAGCGTCTCGCTGGGACTGATTCTGGGCAACGGGTTACTGCTGCCTTTTCTGGCTCTCCTGTTGTACCCTGAACTGATCTGCTGCGAGCGGGCTTCTCTGGGACTAAGTCCTTATTTGCACACACTGAGCATGCCCAGGGCAAGATCTCCCGTTGGAGATCGAGGGTCACATGCTCAGGTACTGCAGCATGTCCCATTGGTCCTCCAGAAAGGTCCTGGAAGGGCAAAACTGTGGTAGCACCTTCCTGTGCTGCAACTATATAAGCTGCGCATGACCGCACGGCCATGCGCTAGTATTGTCTTGAAAATATATGTGTGTGTGTAGATGGATGTATGTCGAAGGATGAAAGCTCCTAAGTATCCCTCCCTAGTGTTGTTGTCTGTTTGCGGATGATGGTAGCTATCTAGCGCCCGACTAGCCATCAGCACAAAACACACATAACAGCGTCTAGTTGCTGTGACCGCCTGTACGGCGCCGTGCGCTTTCCTTACCCAAGCCTGGGTGGTTAGCGGCGTCCGTTTGTGCGGCACCGCACGCACACTCGTGCCTTTTTATATTATTGTTTCTGTCTCTCTGACACCCCAGTTGTGGTGTCGAGTGCATGAGGTCTTTGAACCCAAATCCTGTGTCTTGGGATTGTGTTCTGAGACTTCTTGCTTGCGCTCTATGTGCGGTACCGCAGCCCTGTGACGCAACAGGGTTCGCTTCCTTCACACAGGGTGAAGTTAACCCATGTGTGTATACTTATTGTACCGCCATATCGTCTGTCTCTACTAGCAACAGGGTTTTCACCTGCACGGTGGACCTCGGACGGCGAACACACCTAATACCATAACATCTGATTCTTGGTGCGTTCCGCCAGTCCCTAACAATATGTTTTATTGTCGGTCCATAAAAGTGAAGTAATACTCTGACAACATTGCTCCCAACATTGAACTTGGAGTCAGAGATACATCCAGGCATCTTTCCCATACTGTTCCAATTTCATTGGAGTGCAATTAACATCCATTTCAGCAATTTTTTTAGACCCACAGCCCTCCTATTAGGGTGTTCAAGAAAACTACTCAAGTTTCCCTTTGACTTTAATTATACTTGTTTCTTCCGAGAATCTGACCTGCTCGATTCGAGTACTGTCCACTTCAGCATTTTAGTTCTCAATCATCACTAATGTTTGGCCTTATCTACTGATAAACTCATGAATTTATTTTCATTATATTCTGGATGCATATCATATTTATAGGTTAAGCAGCTGACTTTAACAAAACACGTTCTGGACTGAGCAATTGCTGCATCTCAAACTAAACCAAATAATATATACAAAATATGTAATATAGAAGATATATAAAGATATACATCTGCTGGAAAATTAATTGCATAATATTCGGAAGGAACTATAAACCAAAAGAGAAAACACTTAACATGTGGTCACAGAAGTATCAGATCAAAAAATCTCAAAAGTAAGAAACCTTCATTCAGCCAAAAAATTGGTTACATGACTGCAATTTAGAAAATGGGTGCCTACACGTCAATTAAAAGCAAATGTTGTATATTCATAAACAGAGTGGAAAATAAGTATTTGATACTAGAGTTGAGCGACTTTTACTTTTTCAGGATCGAGTCGGGTTTCGCGAAACACGAAACCCAATGCAAGTCAATGGGGAATATAAGTCAGCAGTGAGTGGAGGACAGGAAAACACCTACAGTGCCCATTTTAATGCCAAAAACATAAATTCTTATTTCTTAAGCTTGTCTATCTTAATTTACTTTATAATAATAGTTAGGCATAGAAAACAGGGGGTCATTTGGCTAAAGTTGTGGGGGGGTAGGAATTGCTCAAGATTTTCGTGGGCCCAGGAAACGCGGAATACGTCACGGCGGTGGAGCAGGGAGAGGTAAGTATTTCAACTTTGCAAGTGCTGTGATCCTGAGCAAGCAGGGGGGCCACTCATTGGCACTTGGCACAGGGCCCCTCATAGTACGGCAGTGTGTTTGATGGTGGGCGGCGCCTCCCACTGCCAGAGACACTTTTGCATACTATGATGGGCCCTGTGCCAGTGCCAATGACTATGCCCCCCCACCTGATGAAGGAACCTGCACTTTCATCTGCACCTTCCTCTTTGTCCCCATGTAAGGTGGTATAGTATGCGGGAAGGGGAACCTGACTTTCAGCAGGGTCAGATTCTGGCTGTGTAGAGGGGAATGTAGTGGTCTGGGTCAATGTACCAGCAGACTCATCTAGCAGTGGCTGGTCAATGGGAAAGATGAGGAGGAAACACAGATATAGGCCTAAATAATAAAGTAGGCTAAAAGCAGTTCAAAATTGGTAACAGGACTAAACAGGTGGCATTGCTTTGTTCAGTGGAGGACAATTGTAACAAGTGGCTCAGAAAGACTTAGTAGGCCTAAAATAAAAAAGTAGGCTAAAAGCAGTTCAAAATTGGTAAGAGGAGTACACAGGTGGCATAGCTTTGTTCAGCGGAGGAGGACAGCTGTAATGAGAGGCTGACACAGTTACTTGTTATGATCTGGTGGCCTAGGATGAGCATGAGACAGACTCTGGAGAAGGTGGTCCCTGTACTGACCGCAAACCCTGAACCTAGCAACCTAGCAGCGCAACTAGAAGTAGCCGTGGGGGGTACCTAACACTCCCTAGACCCCTCGGCACAGCCTAAGATCTAACTACCCCTAAAGACAGAAACAGGAAACCTATCTTGCCTCAGAGAAAATCCCCAAAGGATAGATAGTCCCCCACAAATATTGACTGTGAGAGGAGAGGGAAATAACATATGCAGATATGAAATCAGATTTTAGCATAGGAGGCCATACTAGCTAAAAAGAAAGAATAGAACAGAGTACTATGCGGTCAGTATAAAAACACTAGAAAATATCCACTGCAGAAAATACGGATCACCACATCTGACTAAAGACATGGGGGGTATATCTGCATCTCCAGAGAAATAGCTAGGCTGCAAAAAATCCTTCACAGACTAAGCTGGACAAGACAAAAACATGAAAAAGCACAGAATTATAAGGTCCACTGCAGGTGGACAGCAAAAACAAAGCCAGGACTTATCTTTGTAGAAAAGCACAGCAAACTGGAGAGACCAGTAGGGAAGTGAATCCTTCCAGAACAATGGACAACTGGCACTGACTAAAGGATCCTGCAAAGCTATATACCCCAGTCAGTTTTGCAATTAGTAGATACACTTGTCCACTCCTGCAGTCCAGGCACAACTGCATTACCCTCTACAACCACCGGAGGGAGCCCAAAAGCTGAATTCACAACAGTACCCCCCCCTTGAGGAGGGGTCACCGAACCCTCACCAGAGCCCCCAGGCCGATCAGGATGAGCCCGATGAAAGGCACGAACCAAATCAACGGCATGGACATCAGAGGCAGAAACCCAAGAATTATCCTCCTGGCCATAACCCTTCCACTTGACAAGGTACTGAAGCTTCCGCCTCGAAAAACGGGAATCCAAAATCTTCTCAACAACATATTCCAACTCCCCATCGACCAATACAGGGGCCGGAGGATCAACAGAGGGAACAACGGGCTCCACATATTTCCGCAACAAAGATCTATGGAAGACATTATGAATAGCAAAAGAGGCCGGAAGCGCCAGGCGAAAGGACACCGGATTAATAATCTCAGAAATCCTATAAGGACCAATAAATCGAGGCTTAAACTTAGGGGAAGAAACCTTCATAGGAAGATGATGGGAAGATAACCAAACCAGATCACCAACCCGAAGCCGGGAACCAACACACCGACGATGGTTAGCAAAACGCTGAGCCTCCTCCTGAGACAGCACCAAATTGTCCACCACATAAGCCCAAATCTGCTGCAACCTGTCGACCACATAATCCACACCAGGAAGGTCAGAAGGCTCAACCTGCCGAGAAGAAAAACGAGGATGAAAACCAAAATTACAAAAAAAAGGCGATACCAAAGTAGCCGAACTAGCCCGATTATTAAGGGCAAACTCGGCCAATGGCAAAAAAGCCACCCAATCATCCTGATCAGCAGACACAAAGCATCTCAGATAGGTCTCCAAGGTCTGATTAGTTCGCTCAGTCTGGCCATTTGTCTGAGGATGAAATGCAGAGGAAAAAGACAAATCAATGCCCAGCTTGGCACAAAAGGCCCACCAAAACCTGGAAACAAACTGGGAACCTCTGTCGGACACAATATTCTCCGGAATACCATGCAAACGCACCACATGCTGAAAAAACAACGGAACCAAATCAGAAGAAGAAGGCAATTTAGGCAAAGGCACCAAATGAACCATCATAGAAAATCGGTCACAGACAACCCAGATAACCGACATTCTTTGGGAAACAGGAAGTTCGGAAATAAAATCCATAGAAATATGCGTCCAAGGTCTCTCAGGGACCAGCAATGGCAAAAGCAACCCACTAGCGCAGGAACAGCAAGGCTTAGCCCACGCACAAATCCTACAGGACTGCACAAAAGAACGCACATCCCGTGACAAAGAAGGCCACCAAAAGGACCTACTAACCAAATCTCTGGTACCAAAAATCCCAGGATGGCCAGCCAACACAGAACAATGAACCTCAGAAATCACTTTACTAGTCCATCTATCAGGAAAAAACAGTTTCCCCACAGGACAGCGGTCAGGCTTATCAGCCTGAAATTCCTGAAGAACCCGTCGCAAATCAGGGGAGATAGCAGAAAGAATCACCCCTTCCTCCAAAATGCCGACTGGCTCAAGAACCCCAGGGGAATCAGGAAAAAAACTCCTAGAGAGGGCATCCGCCTTAACATTCTTAGTACCAGGAATGTACGAGACCACAAAATCAAAACAGGAGAAAAACAGGGACCATCGAGCCTGTCTAGGATTCAGCCGTTTGGCAGACTCGAGGTAAATCAGATTCTTATGATTGGTCAGGACCACAATACGGTGCTTGGCCCCCTCAAGCCAATGTCACCACTCCTCAAATGCCCACTTCATAGCCAACAACTCCCAATTGCCGACATCATAATTGCATTCCGCAGGCGAAAACTTCCAAGAAAAGAAGGCACACGGTTTCATCAAGGAACCATCAGAATTCCTCTGAGACAAAATGGCCACTGCCCCAATCTCAGACGCATCAACCTCAACCTGAAATGGAAGAGAAACATCTGGCTGACGCAACACAGGGGCAGAAGTAAATCAGCGTTTAAGCTCCTGAAAGGCAGAAACAGCCGCGGAGGACCAATTCGTCACATCAGCGCCTTTCTTGGTCGGTTAGAGGTTTAACCACACTGGAGAAGTTGGCAATGAAACGACGATAAAAATTAGAAAAGCCCAAGAATTTCTGAAGGCTCTTCACAGATGTGGGCTGAATCCAATCATGAATGGCCTGAACCTTTACCGGATCCATTTCTATAGATGAGGGAGAAAAAATGAAACCCAAAAAAGAAACCTTCTGCACTCCAAAGAGGCACTTTGACCCCTTCACAAATAAAGCATTATTACGGAGGATCTGAAATACCATCCAGACCTGTTTCACATGAGACTCCCAATCATTGGAAAAAATCAAAATATCATCCAAATATACAACCATAAATTTATCAAGATAACTCCGAAAGATATCATGCATGAAGGATTGGAACACAGATGGGGCATTAGAGAGTCCGAATGGCATCACAAGGTATTCAAAATGGCCTTCGGGCATATTAAATGCAGTTTTCCATTCGTCACCCTGCTTGATACGAATAAGATTATATGCCCCTCGAAAGTCAATCTTAGTAAACCAGCTAGACCCCTTAATCCTAGCAAACAAATCAGTAAGCAAAGGCAAGGGGTATTGAAATTTAAACGTGATCTTATTCAAGAGGCGATAATCAATACAGGGTCTCAAGTAGCCATCCTTCTTGGCAACAAAAAAGAACCCCGCTCCCAACGGTGAAGTAGATGGCCGAATATGCCCTTTCTCCAAAGACTCCTTAATACAGCTCCGCATGGCGGTATGTTCAGGCACAGACAGGTTGAAAAATCGGCCCTTAGGGAACTTACAACCTGAAATCAAGTCAATAGCACAATCACAGTCCCTATGCGGTGGAAGGGAACTGGATTTGGGCTCATCGAATACATCCTGGAAGTCAGACGAAAACTCTGGAACTTCAGAAGAGGGGGAAGAGGAAATTGACATCAAAGGAACCTGATTATGAACCCCCTGACAACCCCAACTAGTCACAGACATGGATTTCCAATCTAACACCGGATTATGTAGCTGCAACCATGGAAAACCCAGCACAATATCATCATGCAAATTATGCAACACCAGAAAACGACAATCTTCCTGATGGGCTGGCGCCATGCGCATGGCCAACTGTATCCAAAACTGAGGCTTATTTTTAGCCAACGGTGTAGCATCAATGCCCCTCAAAGGAATAGGGCTCTGCAAAGGCTGCAAGGGAAAACCACAACGTCTGGCAAATTCTAAGTCCATTAAGTTCAGAGCGGCGCCTGAATCCACAAATGCCATGACAGAAAATGATGATAATGAGCAGATCAAGATCACGGATAACAGAAATTTAGGTTGTACAGTACTGATGGCAACAGAACTAGCGATTCTCTTAGTACGCTTAGGGCAATCAGAAATAACATGAGCAGAATCGCCGCAGTAAAAACACAACCTATTCTGATGCCTGAATGTTTGACGTTCAGCTCTAGACAAAATCCTATCACACTGCATAGGCTCAGGGCTCCGCTCAGAGGGCAACGTCACAGTGTGCACAACTCTGCGCTCGCGCAAGCGCCGATCAATCTGAATGGCCAGAGACATAGAATCACTCAGACCAGTAGGCGTGGGGAACCCCACCATAACATCTTTAACGGATTCAGAAAGACCCTTTCTGAAAATTGCCGCCAAGTCATCCTCATTCCATTTAGTCAGTACAGACCATTTTCTAAATTTCTGGCACTACAATTCTGCCGCTTCTTGACCTTGACACAGGGCTAACAAGATTTTCTCAGCCTGATCCACAGAATTAGGCTCATCATACAACAACCCCAATGCCTGAAAGAACGAATCAACATTAAGCAAAGCAGGATTGCCAGATTCCAGGGAAAATGCCCAATCCTGTGGGTCACCACGCAGCAGAGATATGATGATTTTAACCTGCTGAATAGGATCACCAGAAGACCGGGGTCTTAAAGCAAAAAACAGTTTACAGTTATTTTTGAAACTCAAAAATTTGGATCTGTCACCAAAGAATAAATCAGGAGTGGGAATCTTAGGTTCTAAGGCAGGAGTTTGAACAATGAAATCTGAAATACCCTGTACCCTAGCAGCAAGCTGATCCACCCGAGAAACTAACTCCTGAACATTCATGTTAATAATAGACTCCGTAGCCACCCAGAGGTAAAGAGGGAGGAAAATACCAAACAGGCTAAGGAAAAAAAATGGCTCAAAAGCTTCCCGCCCTTCTTCTGAGATGCAATTAACTCATTGTTGGCCAGTTGTACTGTTATGATCTGGTGGCCTAGGAGCAGCATGAGACTGACTCTGGAGAAGGTGGTCCCTGTACTGACCGCAAACCCTGAACCTAGCAGCGCAACTAGAAGTAGCCATAGGGGGTACCTAACACTCCCTAGACCCCTCGGCACAGCCTAAGATCTAACTACCCCTAAAGACAGAAACAGGAAACCTATCTTGCCTCAGAGAAAATCCCCAAAGGATAGATAGCCCCCCACAAATATTGACTGTGAGAGGAGAGGGAAATAACATACGCAGATATGAAATCAGATTTTAGCATAGGAGGCCATACTAGCTAAAAAGAAAATAGAACAGAGTACTATGCGGTCAGAATAAAAACACTAGAAAATATCCACTGCAGAAAATACGGATCACCACATCTGACTAAAGACATGGGGGGTATATCTGCATCTCCAGAGAAATAGCTAGGCTGCAAAAAATCCTTCACAGACTAAGCTGGACAAGACAAAAACATGAAAAAGCACAGAACTATAAGGTCCACTGCAGGTGGACAGCAAAAACAAAGCCAGGACTTATCTTTGTAGAAAAGCACAGCAAACTGGAGAGACCAGCAGGGAAGTAAATCCTTCCAGAACAATGGACAACTGGCACTGACTAAAGGATCCTGCAAAGCTATATACCCCAGTCAGTTTTGCAATTAGTTGATACACCTGTCCACTCCTGCAGTCCAGGCACAACTGCATTACCCTCTACAACCACCGGAGGGAGCCCAAAAGCTGAATTCACAACAGTTACTAGGCCCAAATAAGTAAGTAGGCTAAATGCAGTTCAAAATTGGTAACAGGAGTACACAGGTGGCATAGCTTTGTTCAGCGGAGCACAACTGTAATGAGAGGCTGACACAGTTCCTAGGCCCAAATAAGTAAGTAGGCTAAATGCAGTTCAAAATTGGTAAGAGGAGTACACAGGCGGCATAGCTTTGTTCAGCGGAGGAGGGCAACTGTAATGAGAGGCTGACACAGTTACTAGGCCCAAGTAAGTAGGCTAAATGCAGTTCAAAATTGGTAAGAGGAGTACACAGGCAGCATAGCTTTGTTCAGCGGAGGACAACTGTAATAAGAGGCTGACACAGTTCCTTGGCCCAAATAAGAAAATAGGCTAAATGCAGTTCAAAATTGGTAAGAGGAGTACACAGGCGGCATAGCTTTGTTCAGCGGAGGAAGACAACTGTAATGAGAGTCTGACACAGTTACTAAGCCCAAGCAAGTAAGTAGGCTAAATGTAGTTAAAAATTCGTAAGAGGAGTACACAGGCGGCACAGGTTTGTTCAGCGGAGGACAACTGTAATGGGAGGCTCAAACAGTCCCTAGGTCCAAATAAGTAAGTAGGCTAAAGGTAGTTCAAAATTGGTAAGAGGAGTACACAGGCTGCATAGCTTTGTTCAGCGGAGAAGGACAACTGTAATGAGAGGCTGGCACAGTTACTAGGCCCAAGTAAGTAAGTAGGCTAAATGCAGTTCAAAATTGGTAACAGGAGTACATAGGTGGCATAGCTTTGTTCAGTGGAGGACAACTGTAATGAGAGGCTCACACAGACTTAGAAGGCCTAAAATAAAAAAGTATTCTAAATGCAGTTCAAAATTGGTAAGAGGAGTACACAGGCGGCATAGCTTGGTTCAGCGGAGGACAACTGTAATGAGAGGCTCGCACAGACTTAGTAGGCCTAAAATAAAAAAGTAGGTTAAGTGCAGTTAAAAATTGGTAAGAGTAGTACACAGGCGGCATAGCTTTGTTCAGCGGAGGAGGACAACTGTAATGAGAGGCTCACAGAGACTTAGTAGGTCTAAAATAAAAAAGTAGGCTAAATGCAGTTCAAAATTGGTAACAGGAGTACACAGGTGGCATAGCTTTGTTCAGCGAAGGAGGACAACTGTAATGAGAGGCTGACACAGTTAATAGGCCCAAATAAGTAAGTAGGCTAAATGCAGTTCAAAATTGGTAACAGGAGTACACAGTTTGCATTGCTTTGTTCAGTGGAGGACAACTGTAATAAGTGGCTGACACAGTTAGTAGTTGAAAATAATAAAGTGGGCTAAATGTCAGCCAAAAAATGTTCATAAATAAACTGGTGGCATAGCTAGGTACAGGGGTGGGCTCCTCTGATGAGTAGCAGACAGTGGTAGTTTGTGCAAAGTATTTAACTGGTCTAAATGAAGGCCAGGGCCCCTGTATATTTTTACAATCATCTATCATTTCAACAAATTTGTATTGGCAGTGCCATTGAAGTATTTAACAGCACAGACTAGAGAGCGGTGGAGCAGGGAGAGGTAAGTTTTGCAAGTGGTAAAGCATTGTTCGAGCTGGTGGGAACATTCTCTCGTGGGCGGCGGTACTGGCACAGGGTCCATCATATTACGACAGTGTGTCTGACGTTGGTTGTGCACCACCACCATCAGAGACACTCCATTGTACTATGAAGGACCCTGTGCCAGTGCCATCGCCCAAGAGTTGGCACACCCACCTGTCCAGGCAAACGGCACTCGCATGGGTGCTTGCACCAGGTGGTGACCATGGCCCTGTGGGGGGAGTCAGCCCATTTAGGGAGGTACAAAAATGGCCTATGGTGGACATTCAGCAGCTGCAAATTGAGGAATTGGAGCAGTCAGTAAGAGGAGGCCAAAAGCAAGACATTTTTCAGGCAAGCTACGTGTCAGCAGGGGAAAGTGGGGCAAAATAATTTGAAATCCATGATTGGTTCATTTTAATGAAGGTTAGATCATCAACATTTCTGGTAGCAAGACGTGTCCTTTTTTCGGTAAGTATTGAACAAGCAGCACTGAAGACTCTGATAGCACACTAGCAGCTAGGCAAGCGAGCTCCTGTAATGCATATTCTGCCAATTCAGGCCAGTTGTCTATTTTAGATGTCCAGTAATCAAAGGGGAATGACCTGTGAGGGAGAACATCAATAAGCGAGGAAATATAGTTGGTAACCATACTGGACAAATGCTATCTCCTGTCTCTTTGAATCGATGCAGCAGTACCTGTCGTGTCTGCGGTCATTGCAAAATCACTCCACAACCTGGTCATAAAACCCCTCTGTCCAACGCCACTTCGGATTTGTGCACCTCTAACACCTCTGCCATGTTGCCCCCTACAGCTCGTGTGAGAACCATCACTGCCGCTGTGTGCTGGGAATGCCTGAACCAAACGGTCTACAAGAGTTGCTTGTTTGGTAGCCAACCTGTTGTTAGAAAACAGCCTGCTACCATTAAAACAGTTAGAATGTGGAGTCCAACAAATGAACAGGCTTTGCAGGATTGCTTTCATCTTACAGACTGGGATGTGCTGCTTGGGACACTGGACGAGTATACAAATGTTAATGAAGTGGTTGGTAGAGTGACTGACTACATTAACTTCTGCACTGATATGTTGGTGCCGGCTAAAAAGATTAGGTGTTTTGCAAGCAACAAGCTATGGATAACAAAGGAATTGAAGAATTTGCTCAACAGAAAAAAAAGCATTTACATTAGGTGACAAAGAGGAAATTAAAATGATACAGCATGAATTGAAGCACAAAATAAAGGAGGCCCAGGAAGCCTTCAGAATTAAACTTGAAAAGAAACTGTCCCACAATAATACCAGGGAGGTTTGGTCAGGAATGAAATTACTAACTGGGTTTAAGGTGAGGCCTGAACATGATGGTGGAAATCTAGACAAGGCTAATGAGATGAATGAGTATTTCAACAGGTTTAGCAGTACATGTGCACTGCCAACTGATAGGCGATGGGAATTGGGTGCAAATTCTGCAACATCGATATTGGTGGAGGAGCAGACTAATTTTAGAGTATCTGAAAATGATGTGAGGAGGCAGTTTAAGTCACTTAACATTGGTAAAGCAGCAGGACCAGATGGACTCAGCTCACGTGTCCTTAAAGTTTGTGCAGACCAGCTGTGTACTGTCTTCACACGCCTATTTAATGGAAGTATACAAACACAGAGGAGAGGGTACCTGTGTTATGGAAAACTTCCTGTCTGGTGCCGGTACCCAAGACTTCTTCTCCTGCAACCCTAAATGACTATCATCCTGTAGCCTTAACATCTCACGCTATGAAGGCCTTGGAAAGATTAGTGCTTGCTCAGTTAAGACCAAGGGTCAATGCTTTTATCGATCCCCTTCAGTTTGCCTACCGACATAGATTGGGGTGGATGATGCTATTCTTTCTCTGTTACATAGGATACATTCATTTCTGGAGACTGACGGAACCACGGTGCGAGCGATGTTCTTCGATTTCTCGAGTGCATTTAACTCCCTGCAGCCACTTTTACTACAGAAAAAGATGACTGATATGAAGGTTGAGGAGGGGATGAGAAATTGGATAACTGACTACCTATCAGATCGGCTACAGTTTGTACAGAGGGAGTAGTGGTGTCAAGCAGATTATTGAGCAGTGTAGGTGCCCCCCAGGGAACGGTGCTTGCGCCCTTTCTATTCACACTGTATACTTCAGACTTTCAGTATAAATCTGAACTTTGCCACCTTCAAAAATTTTCGGATGACTCCGTGGTTGTGGGATGCATTAGGGGAGATCAGGGGGATGAGGAATACAGGAGAGTGGTGTCGAATTTCGTGGATTGGTGCAATGGTAACTATCTACAACTAAATGTTAAGAAAACTAAGGAGTTGGTGGCCAACTATAGCAGGATAAAGATGGAATGCTTAGAGATCACTATTGCTGGTCAGGAGGTAGAGCAGGCGGAGAGTTACAAATATTTGGGGGTCCATTTGGATAGCAAACTGGACTGGAGATGCCACTCAGAGTCTGTCTACAAGAAGGGGATGAGCAGATTGTATTTCCTAAGGAAACTGAGGTCTTTTAATGTGTGTAGCAAAATGTTAGAAATGTTCTACCAATCTGTAGTGGCAAGTGCCATCTTTTTTGCAATCACGTGCTGGGGTAGTAGTGTGCGGGCCTCTGATGCTAATAAGCTGAATAAGATTATTAAGAAGGCAAGTTCTGCTGTCGGCTGTAATCTGGACTCTTTTGGGGAGGTAGTGGAGAAAAGAACTCTGAAAAAGTGTATGGCAATTATGAACAATAATGCACATCCATTATATGAGCTATTCATGAGACAGAAGAGCACCTTCAGTAACCGGCTAATACTTCTGAGGTGTAAGAAGGAAAAATATAGGAAATCGTTTGTGCCAACTGCTATAGGAATGTACAACAATAACATTAGGGCTAAACCACCAAGGTGAATGTCTACTTATTTCTCTACATTTCAGTTCACTTGTTGTGTATGTCCTATTCTAATGTATAATGTATAATGTTCTTCTGTCAACTCCACTGTCATGTCAACTATGTAATTCCTTTATGATTTTTATGATTTAAGTTGTGCTGCTGTGATACCATAATTTCCCACGGGATCAATAAAGTGTATCGTATCGCATCGTATCGTAATATTTGCTCAAGGTTCTCATGTGGCATGATATTTTGTAATTTTCCTTTGTATCGTGGATCCAGGAGGCAGGCCAACCAGTAACTGTCATTGGTCATCATTTTGATAATGCGGGGGTCCATTTTTAGGATACGCAAGGTATACTCTGCCATGTGGGCCAATGTTCCAGGTGTCAATGCACTGCTTATGCTGGTTTGAGGAGCACTTTCTTGCAAATCAGCATCACTTGTGTCCCGCAAAAACCCTGTACCTGACTTTGCAACACCACCAGTTTTTATTGCCCCCTGAGAAGCATCCTCCTCCCATAAATATTCATCCCAATCATCCTCCTCCTCCTCCTCTTCATCCGCCACCTCATCCAGGAGACTTCCCTGACTAGACAATGGCTGACTGTCATCAAGGCTTCCCTCCTCCTCGGCTGCAGATGCCTGCTCCTTGATGTGCATCAAACTTTGCATCAGCAAACGCATTAGTGGGATGCTCATGCTTATAATGGTGTTGTCTGCACTAACCAGCTGTGTGCATTCGTCAGAACACTGAAGGACTTGACAGAGGTCTGGTAGCTTCGACCACTGCACACCAGACAACTCCATGTCTGCCATACAACTGCCTGCCCGTGTATGTGTATCCTCCCACAAATAAATGACAGCACGACTCTGTTTGCTCAGCCTCTGAAGCATGTGCAGTGTGGAGTTCCACCTTCTTACAACGTCGATTATTAGGCAGTGCTGGGGAAGATTCAGCAATTGCTGATGGTTCAGCATACGGCTGGAGTGTATGGGCGACGGGCGGATGCGCGAGCAAAGTCTTTGCACCTTCAGGAGCAGGGCTGGTAACTCCGGATAATTTTTCAGGAAGCACTGCACCACCAAGTTCAAGGTGTGAGCCAGGCAAGGTATGTGTTTCTGTTTGCTATGGCAGCCATAAAATTCCTTCCGTTATTACTGACGACCTTGCCTGCCTCAAGATGTACACTGCCCAGCCATGACTGAGTTTCTTTCTGCAAGTACTCAGCCAGTACTTCCGCGGTGTGTCTGTTGTTGCCCAAACACTTGATTTGTAGCACAGCCTGCTGACGCTTTCCACTAGCTGTTCCATAATGGGACACCTCGTGTGCAACACTTGCAGCTGCGGATGGAGTGGTTGTGCGACTGCGCTCTGTGGATGAGCTTTCACTTCTGGAGGAGGAGGAGGAGGAGTGGTGGCAAACGCCTACAGCAAACTGTTTCCTAGACTGTGGGCTAGGAAGAACTGTCCCACTATGGCTGTCCCCTGTGGACCCTGCATCCACCACATTAACCCAGTGCGCCGTGATAGACACGTAACGTCCCTGGCCATGCCTACTGGTCCATGCATCTCTTGTGAGGTGCAGCTTTCTACTGACTGATTGCCTCAGTGCATGGACAATTTGGTCTCTGACATGCTGGTGGAGGGCTGGGATGGCTTTTCTCGCAATGAAGTGTCGACTGCATAGGTCATAGCGTTGTACTGCGTAGGCCATCAGGGCTTTGAAAGCTTCACTTTCAACCAACAGGTAGGGCATCATCTCTAACGAGATTAGTCTAGCAATCTGGGCGTTCAAACCCTGTGTACACAGATGACAGGATGAGTACATTCTTTTCCTAACAAGAGTCTCTTGTAGGGTGAGCTGGACTGGAGAGCTGCATATGGTGGAACTAGTGGGGATGGTGGTGAACATGGCAGATTGAGAGGGGGTTGGTGATGGTATTCTTGATGTTGGCCTACCTACAGTGTTTCCTACCAAGAACCTTGTGATTCCCTGACTGCTTTGGCCTTGCGATGATACCTCCACATTTGCTGCTGGTGGTGTCCTAACCGGTGGGCTTACAGTGAGGGAAGCAATGTAGCATTGCTGACTACCTTTATTCTGAGCAGGTGCACCAACGGTACTGGACGTTTGGTAGTTAGTCCAGGCTTGCAAGTGCATGCTGGTTAAATGTCTAAGCATGCACGTTGTATTTAAATTTAGGAGATTCTTCCCTCTGCTAAAGGTCTTTGAGCACTTCTTACAGATAACTTTGCACTGATCATTCGCATCTTGGTTAAAAAATTGCCACACTGCACTCTTCCTACTATGGATTACCTTTTCAGGCATTGCACGCTGTGCTACTTTCACCGGATGGCCATGCTGTCCTAAAACTATCACCTTCTCTTCAATGTCATGTGCACCTTCCTCTGTGTCACCGTGTAAGGTGCTATAGCGTTCATGACGGGGCACCATAGTCTCATCAGGGTCAGATTCTGGCTCAGTACACTGCGAGGGCAATGTAGTGATCTGAGTCAATGGAACAGCATAATAATCTAGCTGTGGCTGTGCATCTGTACACTCCATGTCCGAATCATCTTGTAATGGGCTTTTAACAATTTCCCTCTCTAACCAAGGCACGGTATGTGTAAAGAGCTCCATGGAGTAAACTGTAGTGTCGCCTGCCGCATCCTTCACTTTTGGTTTGGGTGAAGGACATAAGGAAGCGACTTGTTCCTGACCGGGAGCATCCACTGACGACTCGCTGCTTTTAGATTTCGAACCTTCTGAAGAGGAGTCGAAAGAGCTAAAGGCTGAGTCAGCAAGGAAAGCCAAAACTTTTTCCTGCTGCTCCGGCTTTAAAAGCTGTTTTCCTACTCTCAGATAAGGGAGCTTTCGAGGCCTTGTGTAGCTAGACGATGACGCTGGCACAACACCTCGAGACTTTGGTGCTATTTTGCTTTTCCCACTACCACCAGATGCTCCACCACCACCACCATCAGTACCAGCTAGCAACGACCGCCCACGTTCTCTTCCACCAGACTTCCTCATTTTTTTAAATCTCCCTTTTTTGGGGGGGAGAGAATGCAACAAAACTCAGGCGTAGTGTATCACGCTACACAATGTAAGTGGCAGAATGTGGCTGGCTGATATACGACAAACTAACAGAACTGTGACGTAGATCAATTTAGTGCCAATTTAAATCTCCCTTTTTTGGGGGGGAGACTGCAACAAAACTCAGGCGTAGTGTATTACACTACATATTGTAAGTGGCAGAACGTGGCTGGAGGAAATACGACAAACTAACAGAACTTTGACGTAGATCCATTTAGTGCCAATTTAAATCTCCCTTTTTTGGGGGGAGACTGCAACAAAACTCAGGTCCAGTGTATTACACTACACAATGTAAGTGCCAGAACGTGGCTGGAAGATATATAAAAAAATACAAGGGCTGTAGTACAATTTCAGTCTCCCTACAATGATCTCAGGACAAGTATGGCAGCAATAAAAAGGACTGCTGCACACAAAAGTGTGGACAAATAAACAAGAGAACTGTGCAGAAAGGAGCAACAGGATTTTTGCTTTTAAAAAAGCAGTTGGTTTGCACAGTGGCATGCAAACAGCAATGCAGCTATCAGGGAACCTTATAAGGCAGCCTAATAAGCTACAGCGCTGATGCACAAAAATATAAACTCCACTGTCCCTGCAAAGAAAAGGTGGTGTTGGACAGTGGAAATTGCTATATCCCTTCTTCTGATGCAGCTGCAGCCACCTCTCCCCATGCTAAGATCGGCAGAAGTAAGATGGCGGTCGGCATGCACATCCCTTTATAGCCCCTGTGACGCCGCAGAAAGCAAGCCAATCACTGTCATGCCCTTCTCTAAGATGGTGGGGACCTAGACCTATGTCATCACACTGCCCACACTCTGCGTCCTCCTTCATTGGATGAGAAATGGCGCTGAAAACATCATACGAAACGCGACTTTGGCGTGCTCATCGCCGACCTCATGGCCGATCCCACACTAGGATTGGGTCGGGTTTCACGAAACCCGACTTTTCCGAAAGTCGGCGATTTTTTAATTTGTCCGAATCGTTTCGCTCAACCCTATTTGATACACAGCCAATTTTGCAAGTTTTCCCATCTTTAACCTTTTTCTGACCTCGGACGGGATAGTATGTCCGAGGTCAGAAGCCCCGCTTTGATGCGGGCTCCGGCAGTGAGCCTGCATCAAAGCTGGGACATGTCAGCTGTTTTGAACAGCTGACATGTGCCCGTAACAGGTAGAATCGCGATCTGCCCGCACCTATTAACTAGTTAAATGCCGCTGTCAAACGCAGACAGCGGCATTGACCTACCGCATCCGGCCGGGCAGCCGGAAATGACGGCATCGCCGACCCCCATCACATGATCGGAGGTTGGCGATGCTTGTACATTGTAACCATACAGATCCTTGAGATCTCTATAGTTACTGATCGCCGGTAGCTGTGAGCGCCACCATGTGGTCGGTGCTCAGAGCACACCTGATTTTCTGCTATATAGCAGCGAACATCAGATCGCTGCTATGTAGCAGAGGCGATCGTGCTGTGCCTGCTTCTAGCCTCCCATGAAGGCTATTGAAGCATGGCAAAAGTAAAAAAAATGTAAAAAAATGTGAAAAAAATAAAAAAAATATAAAAGTTTAAATCATCCCCCTTTCGCCCCAATCAAAATAAATAAAAAAAAAAAAATCAAAAATCTACACGTATTTGGTATCACCGCGTTCAGAATCGCCCGATCTATCAATAAAAAAAGCATTAACCTGATCGCTAAACAGCGTAGCGAGAAAAAAATTCGAAGCACCAGAATTACGTTTTTTTGGTCGCCGCGACATTGCATTAAAATGCAATAACGGGCGATCAAAAGAACGTATCTGCACCAAAATGCAATAATTAAAAACGTCATCTCAGCATGCAAAAAATAAGCCCTCAACCGACCCCAGATCATGAAAAATGGAGACGCTACGAGTATTTTTTAGCAAAGTTTGGAATTTTTTTTCACCACTTAGTTAAAAAATAACCTAGTCATGTTAGGTGTCTATGAACTCGTACTGACCTGGAGAATCATAATGTCAGGTCACTTTTAGCATTTAGTGAACCTAGCAAAAAAGCCAAACTAAAAACAAGTGTGGGACTGCACTCTTTTTGCAATTTCTCCGCACTTGGAATTTTTTTCCCGTTTTCTAGTACACGACATGCTAAAACCAATAATGTCGTTCAAAAGTACAACTCGTCCTGCAAAAAATAAGCCCTCACGTGGCCAAATTGACGGAAAAGTAACAAAGTTATGGCTCTGGGAAAGAGGGGAGTGAAAAACGAACACGGAAAAACGAAAAATCCCAAGTTCATGAAGGGGTTAAAGAATGCAAAGGTATGTCATTTTTATAGTAGGTACACTTCAACTGTGAGAGACAGAATCTAAATATAAAATTCAGAAAATCACATTATATCTATAATATAACGCTGGGAGCGTCTCTCTGTCCAAAGCCTTTATAGACTGCGCAAGCGCAAGCGCCGGCGCAGTCTGGGCCTCACAGAGTGACGCTCCCAGGAGATCGCGGTATGCGTAAACACTGAACGCACACCGCGAACTCCACCGGAGAGTCAGGGACTGCCAGGAGGGTAAGTATATTCACCTGTCCCCCGTTCCAGCGCTGCCTGCGGCTCCGTCTCCCGGGTCCTCTGCTGTGACGTTCCCAGTTTAGAGGGCGCGATGATGCGCTTAATGCGCGCCGGCGCCGCCCTCTGACTGAACAGTCACAGCCAGAGGAGCCGGAAGATGGCGGCGCGCAACGCTGGAACGGGACAGACAGGTGAGTATAGCAAGTGCTGGGGGCCTGAGCTAGCGGTGATACCGGCACCTGACCCCCACAGCGCGCCGGTGTCCCCGCCTGCTCAGGCCCCCATTACTCGGCGCCCAGCGACGATAGGTGAGTATATATATGGCAGCAGCATACGGGGCATATATAATGGAGCATCTTATGGGGGGCATATAATACAATGGTGGCGCAGGATGGGAGCAGCACATGACAGAACGGGGGCGCAGGATGGGAGCAGCACATGACAGAACAGGGGCGCAGGATGGGAGCAGCACATGACAGAACGGGGGCGCAGGATGGCAGCAGCACATGACAGAACGGGGCGCAGGATGGGAGCAGCACATGACAGAACGGGGGCGCAGGATGGCAGCAGCACATGACAGAACGGGCGCAGGATGTGAGCAGCACATGACAGAACAGGGGTGCAGGATGGGAGCAGCACATGAAAGAACGGGGTCACAGGATGTGAGCAGCACATGACAGAACGGGGCACAGGATGGGAGCAGCACATGACAGGATGGGAGCAGCAAATGACAGAATGGAGGCGCAGGATGGGTGCAGAACATGTCAGAATGGAGGCGCAGGATGGGTGCAGCACATGTCAGAATGGAGGCGCAGGATGGGTGCAGCACATGTCACAATGGGGGCGCAGGATGGGAGCAGCACATGACAGAACAGGGGCGCAGGATGGGAGCAGCACATGAGAGAATGGGGGCGCGAGATGGGAGCATCACATGACAGAACGGGGGCACAGGATGGCAGCAGCACATGACAGAACGGGCGCAGGATGGGAGCAGCACATGATAGAACGGGGGCGCAGGATGGCAGCAGCACATGACAGAACGGGAGCAGGATGGGAGCAGCACATGACAGAACAGGGGCGCAGGATGGGAGCAGCACATGACAGAACGGGGGTGCAGGATGGCAGCAGCACATGACAGAACGGGGGCGCAGGATGGCAGCAGCACATGACAGAACAGGGGCGCAGGATGGGAGCAGCACATGAAAGAACGGGGGCACAGGATGGGAGCAGCACATAACAGAATGGGGCGCAGGATGGGAACAGCACATGACAGAACGGGCGCACGATGGCAGCAGCACATGACAAAACGGGCGCAGGATGGCAGCAGCACATGACAGAACGGGCGCAGGATGGGAGAAGCACATGACAGAACGGGGGCGCAGGATGGGAGCAGCACATGACAGAACGGGGGCGCAGGATGGGAGCAGCACATGACAGAACGGGCGCAGGATGGGAGCAGCACATGACAGAACAGGGGCACAGGATGGGAGCAGCACATGAAAGAACGGGGGCACAGGATGGGAGCAGCACATAACAGAACGGGGCGCAGGATGGGAACAGCACATGACAGAACGGGCGCACGATGGCAGCAGCACATGACAAAACGGGCGCAGGATGGCAGCAGCACATGACAGAACGGGCGCAGGATGGGAGAAGCACATGACAGAACGGGGGCGCAGGATGGGAGCAGCACATGACAGAACGGGGGCGCAGGATGGGAGCAGCACATGACAGAACGGGCGCAGGATGGGAGCAGCACATGACAGAACAGGGGCACAGGATGGGAGCAGCACATGAAAGAACGGGGGCACAGGATGGGAACAGCACATGACAAAATGGGGCACAGGATGGGAGCAGCACATGACAGGATGGGAGCAGCAAATGACAGAATGGAGGTGCAGGATGGGTGCAGAACATGTCAGAATGGAGGCGCAGGATGGGTGCAGCACATGTCACAATGGGGGCGCAGAATGGGAGCAGCACATGACAGAATAGGGGCGCAGGATGGGTGCAACACATGACAGAATGGGGGTGCAAGATGGGTGCAGAACATGTCAGAATGGGGGCGCAGGATGGGAGCAGCACATGTCACAATGGGGGCGCAGGATGGAAACAGCACATGACAGAATGGGGCGCAGGATGGGTGCAACACATGACAGAATGGGGGCGCAAGATGGGTGCAACACATGGCAGGATGGGGGCGAAGGATGGGTGCAGTACATGACAGGATGGGGACACAGGATGGAGCAGCACATGTCAGAATGGGGGTGCAGGATGGGAGCAGCACATGTCAGAATGGGGGTGCAGGATGGGTGCAGCACATGTCAGGATGTGGACGCAGGATGGAGCAGCTCATGACAGGATGGGGACGCAGGATGGAGCAGCACATACCAGGATGGAGACCATATACCAATATAGATGCTAGCCACCCAGGCGTAGAACGGGTTCAATATCTAGTTTTTATATACCGTAATTAAATTGCATTTTGTTGCATGAAAAAAGCACAAATATTGCTCATGCAGTAAAAATAGAAAAGTTACAGTCCTCAGAATAGGACAATGCAAAAACAAATTAATTTGGCCAAAATTCTGCTTTTAGTGTGTAAAAATAGAAAATCATGAAAAAATATATACTGTGCTTTGCGAAAGTATTCGGCTCTCTGGAACTTTTCAACCTTTTACCACATATCATGCTTCAAAAATAAAGATACCAAATATAAATTTTTGGTGAAGAATCAACAACAAGTGGAACACAATTGTGAAGTTGAATGAAATTTATTGGTCATTTTAACTTTTTTGGGAAATTCAAAAACTAAAAAGTGGGGCATGCCATATTATTCGGCCCCTTTACTTTCAGTGCAACAAACTCACTCCAGAAGTTCAATGTGGATCTCTGAATGATCCAATGTTGTCCTAAATGCCTAATGATAATAATAATAATAATAATCTTTATTTATATAGCGCCAACTTATTCCGCAGCGCTTTACAGTTTAACACAACAGTCATAGGTAACATTAACAATGCAATAATAAGGCGAAGTAAGACGACCCTGCTCGTGAGAGCTTACAATCTACAATGAGGTGGGGGAGATACAAAGTACAGGTGTGTATTTACAATGATGTATTTACAATGATCGTCCAGCCATCTTCAGGGGTGGGAGGTAGATGGAGATAGTGAATGGGCTATACACACACAAACATAAAATGACTTTGATTAGTTAACATGGTAGGCCGCTCTGAACAAATGTGTTTTGAGCGAGCACCTAAAACTATGCAAGTTGTGGATGGTCCTAATATCTTGGGGTAGAGCATTCCAGAGGATTGGCGTAGCACGGGAGAAGTCTTGGAGTCGGGAGTGGGAGGTACGGACTAGTGCAGAGGTTAGTCGAAAGTCATTTGCAGAGCGCAGCGGTCAACTAGGCCGATAGACAAAAATGAGGGAGGAGATGTAAGGGGGTGAGAACAAGTACTTTGGATTGTATCCTGTAATGAATGGGCAGCCAGAGTAATGACTGGCGAAGAGCGGATGCATCTGAGTAACGATTAGCCAGATGGACAACCCTGGCTGCCGCATTAAGGATAGACTGGAGAGGGGAAAGTCGAGTAAGGGGGAGGCCAATTAATAGAGAATTGCAGTAGTCCAGTTGTGTGTCATTAGCATAAAGATGGTACTGAAAGCCAAATCTGCTGATGGTCTGTCCAATTGGGGCTGTGTAGAGGGAGAAGAGAAGGGGGCCAAGGACTGAGCCCTGAGGTACCCCAACAATGAGAGAAAGAGGAGATGAAGTGGAGCCAAAGAACAGAACACTGAAGGAGCGGTCAGAAAGGTAGGAGGAGAACCAGGAGAGAGGAGTGTCCTTAATGCCTAGTGACTGGAGCCTAGAGAGTAGGAGAGGGTGGTCAACAGTGTCGAAAGCTGCAGAAAGGTCGAGGAGAATGAGCAGAGATTGTTCACCGTTACATTGTGCTGTCAGAAGGTCATTGGTCACCTTGATGAGTGCAGTTTCTGTCGAATGTAGAGGGCGGAAAAAGGACTGTGAAGGGTCTAGGAGGGAATGAGTGGAGAGGTAATGGGTAAGGCGGGAGTAGATCAGGTGCTCCAGGAGTTTTGAGATTAAGGGGAGATTGGAGACCGGTTGTTAGGTGTCAAGTTCCTGCCTCTGCACGGGGGGAATCTCGAATCATCTCCGCAGCGGTCTCCCATTCTTCTCCAGCCGCAATGGAGTCTGCTCAGTGGAGACGTCGGTCCCAGCGTCTAGCTCAGGCTAATACTGGACGACTGGTTATTACTGCCCTTCTAGGCTCTGTCCTTGTAGCCAGCAATGTTCAGCAGCAAGCAGGTCATTCTGGGACTAAGTCCAGCTTTTCCCTTTCTGAGCATGCCCACGGGATGACTTCCAATTGGAGGTCGGGGGTCGCATGCTTAGATACTGCAGCAAATCCCATTGGTCCTCTAGGAAGGTCCTGAAGGTGTTATTATTCTGTGGCAGACTCCCATTGGTCCTTCTGGGAAGGTCCTGTACTTGCTGCAGCTATAAATGGTTTGCATGGCCGCACGGCCATCCGCTAGTATACATTTGAAAATGTGTGTGTGTTGATGAGTTCAAGTCATTCTTTAAACATCCCCTCCCTTGTGTACGACTGCACACGAACGGTGGATGTCTGCTATCTAGCGCCCGGCTAAGCTATCAGCGCAAAACCACACGTAAACAGCATCTAACAGCTTTGACCGCCAATGCAGTGCCGTGCGCTATTAGAGCGCTTACCCTACCCAAGTCTGGGTGGTTAGTGGCGTCCGCTAGTGTGGCACAGCATGCACTTCTGTGCATATTAATTACTCTGATACCCCAATTGTGGTGTTGATCGCAAGTGGTCTACACAAACTCTAATCCTGTGTCCTGGGATAGAGTCCTGTGATTCCTTGCTTGCGCTCTCTGTGTGGTACCGCGACCCTGTGACGTATCAGGGTACGCTTTCTTCATACAGGGTGAAGTTAACCCATGTTTGTATCCTCATTGTACCACCATATAGTCAGTCATGACTTAGCAGCAGGTTCCATCTCTGCATGGTGGACCCCGGGCTGCGAACGCACCTTATTCTATCTATTTATTTGGTGCGTTCCGCTAGCCCTAACACCGGTCTGTAGTTGTTTGTGCAGGATGGGTTGAGGGTGGGTTTTTTATAGTAATGGATTAATGATAGAGTGTTTGAAGGAGGAGGGGAAAATGCCAGAGGAGAGGGAGAGATTAAAAATTGTAGTTAGGTGAGTTGTGACGACTGGAGAGAGAGACTGGAGGAGGTGTGAGGGAATGGGGTCGGTGGTGCATGTAGTCAGACGAGAAGAGGAGAGGAGCTTGGAGACTTCTTCTGTGATGGGATCGAATGTGGAGAGTGAGTCAGGGCTGTTTCACTCTGTGTTTGGAGGTTCTGAGGGTGAGGGGAGCTACTTGGTCAAGGGTGCTTCTAAGAGTATCGTTGTAGTGATGTAGAGCAAGATCAGGACAGGAAAAAGAAGAGATTGGGGACAATGATGAGTGTAGGGAGTCTGAAAGTGTATGAGGGTTAATGGCATGTAGATTTCTGAGTGTGTGGTAGATAGGAGAGTGCTGGGGTGGGCGAGGAATTATGAGTGTGAAGGATAGAATGTTGTGGTCAGAGAGGGGAAGCGGTGAGTTATCTAGGTGGGATATTGAACAGAGCCGGACAAAGACCAGGTCCAGGGTGTTACCGTCTTTGTGTGTTTCAGAGGTTGAGAGCTGTGAGAGACCTAGAGAAGTGGTTAATGATAGAAGCTTGGATGCAGATGTGGAAGTTGGGCTGTTAATGGGGATGTTGAAGTCTCACAGGAAAATAATTGGTAGTTCTGAGGACATCAAGTGCGGCAGCCAGGCTGAGAAGTGGTCCAGGACGTTGGTGGGTGAGCTTGGGGGCCGGTATATGACCGCTACTCTGAGGGAGAGGTGAAAAAAGAGCATGATGGTGTGGACCTAAAAAGAAGGGAATGAGAGTGATGCAACTGGGGGTATAACCTGGAATGTGCATTGTGGGGACAAGAGTATGCCGAAACCACCACCAGGTCTGTTTGTCGGTCTTGGGGAATGGGAGAATTGTAAGCCACCATGGGAAATGGCAGCAGGGGAGACAGTGTCAGAGTCCTGGATCTAGGTTTCAGTGAGGGCCAACAGATTCAGAGAGTTGTTCACAAAGTAGTTGTGCAGGAAAAGAAGTTTGTTACATACAGACCGTGGATTCCAAAGGCCACAATTGAAAGAGAGAGATGAGGGAGTGCAAGTAATATTAATAAGGTTAGTATGGTTTTGATATGAGGTAGGGTAGCGGTTGAGGTTGGGGGATGGGAGACCCGGGTTGGGGGAGATGTCCCCCAAAATCAGTAGGAATAAGAAGATAAAAAGCAAGTAGTTTTTGGAAGTGTATGAAGTTTTTTTGTGCAGTGTGTTTGGGCAAGATGTGCTGAGGTTTTTCAGGAAGGTGAGAAGTGCATGGGAGCTGTACATGGGAGAGGGAAGGAGCGAGGAGTTGATGTATATGAATCGTGGTGGAGGGGGGATTGGGCGGTGAATGTGGATTGCAAGGGAACATAGGAGGATAGGAATAAAACACATGGATAGACGGGAGTGCAGAGTGTGTGTTACCTAACTCCTGCCCTGACTAATTGCCATGGAATAACTGCTGTATTACGACGCTTATCTTCGTGACGCTTTGCTTCTGTGATGCATGCACCCCTAAATGTGTGCACTCCTAAGGATGGTTCTAAATTTATTGTCCAGACTGCTGGGTCAGAAGAGATGGATTGTGGGACCAGGGTGGGGATAATTGGCAGCTGGGGCCAGCACACCAGGGGGTGGTTAAATAATCAAACACATTGTGGCTGGCAACATGCTGTAACACCTTCCACCTGATAGTATCTAGAGTGGCCACAGTCATTGATATACATCAAACAGTGAGTAAATCATACAACACAACCAATGAATTATACCAAACTTTAAGCAGGCACATTAAAATATGTTGCTAGATGGTAGAGTGGCAGATGACAGACAGCAGACAGCAAGCAGAGGGAGTTTATACCATTAGGGTCTATTGCAGCAGATGAGACAGCTATCAGAGGTAGGAAGTTGCACCATTTGAATGTATTGCAGGAGACAGAAAGCAGAGGGAGTTTATACCTGTGTAAAGAGAGAAGATGGATGTTAGTTCTGTGCCATGGAATAACTGCTGTATCACGACGCTTATCTTCGTGACGCTTTGCTTCTGTGATACGTGCACCTCCACATGCGTGCACCCTTAAGGATGGTTCTAAATTTATAGTCTTAAAATTTGTATTTATAGATGATAAATATAACCGGCCTGTGTGTAATCAACTCTCCGTATAAATGCACCTGCTCTGTGATAGTCTCAGGGTTCTGATTGAAGCACAGAGAGCATCATGAAGACCAAGGGACACAACAGGCAGGTCCGTGATACTGTTGTGGAGACATTTAAAGCCGAATTTGGATACAAAATGATTTCCAAAACTTTAAACATCTCACGGAGCACTGTGCCAAAGATCATATTGAACTGGAATGAGTATCAAACCACTGCACATCTACCAAGACCCGGCTGTCCCTCTAAACTTTTATCTCAAACAAGGAGAAGACTAATTAGAGATGCAGCCAAGAGGCCTATGATTACTCTGGATGAACTGCAGAGAACTATAACTGAGGTAGGACAGTCTGTCCATAGGACAACAATCAGTTGCACACTGCACAAATCTGGCCTTTATGGAAGTGTGGCAAGAAGAAAGCCATTTCTCAAAGATATCCATAAAAAGTGTAATTTAAAGTTTGCAACAAGCCACCTGGGAGGCACAGGCACACCAAACATGTGGAAGAAGGTGCTCTGGTCCAATGAAAGCAAAATCAAACTTTTTGGCAACAATGCCAAACTATACAGTTGTGGACAAAAGTATTGACACCCCTGCAATTCTGTCAGATAATACTCAGTTTCTTCCTGAAAATGACTGCAATCACAAATTCTTTGGTATTATTATCTTCATTTAATTTGTATTAAATGAAAAAACACAAAAGAGAATGAAGCAAAAAGCAAAACAATGATCATTTCACACAAAACTCCAAAAATGGGCCAGACAAAAGTATTGGCACCCTCAGCCTAAGGCCGGCGTCACACTCAGCGTATAAAAATACGGTCCGTAATTTACGGCCGTAATACGCAGAAAAGTCCCCAAAATAGTGGTCCGTATCTCCTCCATAGGCAGGGTGTGTCAGCGTATTTTGCGCATGGCATCCTCCGTATGTAATCCGTATGGCATCCGTACTGCGAGATTTTCTCGCAGGCTTGCAAAACCGACATACGGACATAAAATGGATCCATGTTGTCAAAAAATCGTAACAACATATATACTGTACTGTCTATATATATATATATATATATATATATATATATATATATGTCAGTAGACACATATATGTATATATATTAATATTTCATCCAGCGCGAGATAGCTTTAAAGCCGGTAATTCAATTGCCGACTTTTGCTATCTCCTTCCTTAACCCGACATGATATGAGACATGGTTACATACAGTAAACCATCTCATATCCCCTTTTTTTTCATATTCCACACTACTAATGTTAGTAGTGTGTATGTGCAAAATTTGGGCGCTCTAGCTATTAAAATAAAGGGTTAAAGGGTGGAAAAAATTGGCGTGGGCTCCCGCGCAATTTTCTCCACCAGAGTAGTAAAGCCAGTGACTGAGGGCAGATATTAATAGCCTGGAGAGGGTCCACGGTTATTGCCCCCCCTAGCTAAAAACATCTGCCCCCAGCCACCCCAGAAAAGGCACATCTGGAAGATGCACCTATTCTGGCACTTGGCCACTCTCTTCCCATTCCCGTGTAGCGGTGGGATATGGGGTAATGAAGGGTTAATGTCACCTTGCTATTGTAAGGTGACATTAAGCCAGATTAATAATGGAGAGGCGTCAATTATGACATCTATCCATTATTAATCCAATAGTCTGAAAAGGTTTAAAAAAACACAAACACCTTATTACAAAGTCTTTTAATGAAATAAAAACACAGGTTGTTGGAATATTTTATTATCCTGGTAATCCACCTGAAGAACCTCGCTCTGTAACAAAGGAAAAATTAAAAAACAACAATATCTCATACCTTCTGATGATCTGTCACGTCCCACGATGTAAATCCATCTGAAGGGGTTAAATTTTTTTACAGGCAGGAGCTCTGCTAATGCAGCTGTGCTCCTGGCTGTAAAACCCCAGCGAATGAATGTAAAGTAGGTCAATGACCTGTAGTTACCTTCAGTTGCGGTGATGCGCCCTCTGCTGGATGTCCTTCGAGCATGGGAAAAAAATCAGAAAAGTTCCCAGGCTCGAGTTCATATGAGGACAACCAGCAGAGGGCGCATCACCGCGACTGAAGGTAACTACAGGTCATTGACCTACTTTACATTCATTCGCTGGGGTTTGAGTCTGCAAAAGACCTGAGACTGAGACGGAGATTTTTCTTCCAACAAGACAATGATCCCAAACATAAAGCAAAATCTACAATGGAATGGTTCACAAATAAATGTATCCAGGTGTTAGAATGGCCAAGTCAAAGTCCAGACCTCAATCCAATCGAGAATCTGTGGAAAGAGCTGAAAACTGCTGTTCACAAACGATCTCCATCAAACCTCACTGAGCTTGAGCTGTTTGCCAAGGACAAATGGGCAAAAATTTCAGTCTGTCAATGTACAAAACTGATAGAGACATACCCCAAGCAGCTGGCAGCTGTAGTTGCAGAAAAAGGTGGCGCAACAAAGTATTAAGTTTAAGGGGCGAATAATATTGCGCGCCTCACTTTTCAGTTTTTGAATTTCCACAAAAATTTAAAATTACCAATACATTTCGTTCAACTTCACAATTGTGTTCCACTTGTTGTTGATTCTTCACCAAAAATTTACATTTGGTATCTTTATGTTTCAAGCATGACATGTGGGAAAAAGTTGAAAAGTTCCAGGGAGCCGAATACTTTCGCAAGGCACTGTAACTCTATGCAATCATACCGACCCAACAAACAAATCGGTCTTATCACGTTTACCGCACGATGAACGGCGCAAAAAAATAACATAAAAACAATAACTGAATTGTTGTTTTTTGTTCATTCTGTATCTGAAAAATCTGAATAAAAAGCGATCAAAAAATATTATGTACCCTAAATTGGTATTAAAAAAATCTGTAACTCGTCCTGCAAAAAATAAGCCTCATATAGCTCTGTTCACCAAAAATAAGAAAAAAGTTACAGCTCTCAGAATATGATGGAAAAAAACCCAATTTTTATAAAAAAAGCATTTTTTTATGATAGCAGCAAAGCCTAAAAAAAAACTATAAATCTGGTATCGCTGTAATCGCACAGACCCAAAGAATAAATTCGCTTGATCACTTATACAGCACGATAAACAGTGCAAAAATAAAAATAAGAACTATTCTTGTACCTCTGTCTATTCATTCATTCTACCTCCCAAAAATCAGAATAAGGCTTGGCTCACATATATCCTGCGCTCTGCAATGAGTGCTTACGTCAGCGTTTCCATGTACATTCCCCAAAACTGAGATTCAGACAAACCCCCAACAGAACCACTATCTTATGAGGCAGATGGAGTCACTTTGGACTGGTCTGTGTTCCAGCGGTGTACCATCATTTTAGGTGTCTTTTTAGTGCACAAGTGTGGGTGACCACAGAACTGTGCCTAAAAAAATGGAGACCGTCGAAGCAGATGCCAAAAGGAGTATAAGGTGTCTCCATCTGCCTCATGGTGGGTGGTTCCCTTAGGCCGGCGTCACACTAGCGAGTTTTACGGATGTATGAGCGCATAAAATACGTCCGTAAAACTCGCCTAACAAACGTCCCAATTATTCTCTATGCCCCAGCTCCTATCTGCCGTATTTTACTGATCAGTATTATACGGCTTTCTACGGCCGTAGAAAATCGCAGCATGCTGCATTTGTCACCGTATTGCGCAAAAAAAAACGCCAATGAAAGTCTATGGAAGCCAGAAAAATACGGATTACACATGGACCAGCAGTGTGACTTGCAAGAAATACGCAGCGGTGTTAGAGAGAAAAGCCGGCAATTCAGTGCGGTGTACAGTAAAATCACACTGACAGCTTACAATAGAATAGGTAGAATAAGTGTGGACACATAGAATAGGTACCGTATATACTCGAGTATAAGCCGAGATTTTCAGCCCAAATTTTTGGGCTGAAAGTGCCCCTCTCGGCTTATACTCGAGTCAAGGTGGGTGGCAGGGTTGGCGGGTGAGGGGGTGAGGGCGCTGAGGCATACTTACCTGCTTCCAGCGATCCTGGCGCTCCCCCTGCCGTCCCACGGTCTTCGGTGCTGCAGCTCTTCCCCTGTTCAGCGGTCACGTGGGACCGCTCATTAGAGAAATGAATAAGCGGCTCCACCTCCCATAGGGGTGGAGCTGCTTATTCATTTCTCTAATCAGCGGTGCCGGTGACCGCTGATAGAGGAAGAAGCTGCGGCACCGAAGACCAGCTGTACGGGGGAAGGAGCCAGGGACACCGGGACCAGGTAAGTATGTAATATTCACCTGTCCGCGTTCCAGCTGCCGGGCGCCACTCCATCTTCCCGGCGTCTATCCGCTCTGACTGTTCAGGTCAGAGGGCGCGATGATGCATATAGTGTGCGCGGCGCCCTCTGCCTCATCAGTCAGTGCAGAGAGACGCCGGGACCGGACGCTGGGAGCTGCAAGCAAGAAAGGTGAGTATGGCTTTTTTTTTTTTAATTGCAGCAGCAGCAGCAATGGCAGAGATTTATGTGGAGCATCTATGGGGAAATATGAATGGTGCAGAGCACTATATGGCACAGCTATGGGGAAATATGAACGGTGCAGAGCACTATATGGCACAGCTATGGGGAAATATGAACGGTGCAGAGCACTATATGGGGCACAGCTATGGGGAAATATGAACGGTGCAGAGCACTATATGGCACAGCTATGGGGAAATATGAACGGTGCAGAGCACTATATGGCACGGCTATGTGGAAATATGAACGGTGCAGAGCACTATATGGCATAGCTATGGGGAAATATGAACGGTGCAGAGCACTATATGGGGCACAGCTATGGGGAAATATGAACGGTGCAGAGCACTATATGGCACAGCTATGGGGAAATATGAACGGTGCAGGGCACTATATGGCACAGCTATGGGGAAATATGAACGGTGCAGAGCACTAAATGGCACAGCTATGGGGAAATACGAACGGTGCAGAGCACTATATGGCACAGCTATGGGGAAATATGAACGGTGGAGAGCACTATATGGCACAGCTATGGGGAAATATGAACGGTGCAGAGCACTATATGGCACAGCTATGGGGAAATATGAACGGTGCATAGCACTATATGGGGCACAGCTATGGGGAAATATGAACGGTGCAGAGCACTATATGGCACAGCTATGGGGAAATATGAACGGTGCAGAGCACTATATGGCAGAGCTATGGGGAAATATGAACGGTGCAGAGCACTATATGGCAGAGCTATGGGGAAATATGAACGGTGCAGAGCACTATATGGGGCACAGCTATGGGGAAATATGAACGGTGCAGAGCACTATATGGTACAGCTATGGGGAAATATGAACGGTGCAGAGCACTATATGGCAGAGCTATGGGGAAATATGAACGGTGCAGAGCACTATATGGCACAGCTATGGGGCAATATGAACGGTGCAGAGCACTATATGGCACAGCTATGGGGAAATATGAACGGTGCAGAGCACTATATGGGGCACAGCTATGGGGCAAGAATGAACGGTGCAGAGCACTATATGGCACAGCTATGGGGAAATATGAACGGTGCAGAGCACTATATGGCACAGCTATGGGGCAATATGAACGGAGCAGAGCACTATATGGCACAGCTATGGGGAAATATGAATGGTGCAGAGCACTATATGGCAGCTATGGGGCAAGAACGAACGGTGCAGAGCACTATATGGCACAGCTATGGGGAAATATGAACGGTGCAGAGCACTATATGGCACAGCTATAGGGCAATAATGAACGGTGCAGAGCACTATATGGCACAGCTATGGGGCAATAATGAACGGTGCAGAGCACTATATGGCACAGCTATGGGGCAAGAATGATCTATTTTTATTTTTTAAATTCACCGGTAAATGCTGCATTTCCACCCTAGGCTTATATTCGAGTCAATAAGTTTTCCCAGTTTTTTGTGGCAAATTAGGGGGGTCGGCTTATACTCGTGTCGGCTTATACTCGAGTATATACGGTATATATATATATATATATATGTCAGTGAGACACATATATGTATATATATTATTATTTCATACAGCGCTAGATAGCTTTAAAGCCGGTAATTCAATTGCCGGCTTTTGCTATTTCCTTCCTAAACCCGACATGATATGAGACATGGTTACATACAGTAAACCATGTCATATCCCCATTTTTTTTCCATATTCCACACTACTAATGTTAGTAGTGTGTATATGCGAAATATGGCCCTTCTAGCTATTAAATTAAAGGGTTAAATGGCGGAAAAAATTGGCGTGGGCTCCCGCGCAATTTTCTCCGCCAGAGTAGTAAAGCCAGTGACTGAGGGCAGATATTAATAGCCTGGAGAGGGTCCATGGTTATTGCCCCCCCCCCTGGCTAAAAACATCTGCCCCCAGCCACCCTAGAAAAGGCACATCTGTAAGATGCGCCTATTCTGGCACTTGGCCACTCTCTTCCCATTCCCGTGTAGCGGTGGGATATGGGGTAATGAAGGGTTAATGCCACCTTGCTATTGTAAGGTGATATTAAGCCAAATTAATAATGGAGAGGCGTCAATTATGACACCTATCCATTATTAATCCAATACTAGTAAAGGGTTAAAAAAAACACACAGATTATTAAAAATTATTTTAATGAAATAAAAACAAAGGTTGTTGTAATAATTTATTCTACGCTCAATCCTTCTAAAGACCCTCGCTCTGTAACAAACAAAAAATAATAAACCAACAATATACATACCTTCCGAAGATCTGTAAGGTCCCACGATGTTAATCCATCTGAAGGGGTTAAAATATTTTACAGCCAGGAGCTCTGCTAATGCAGCTGCTCCTGGCTGCAAAACCCCGGGGAATGAAAGTAATGTAGGTCAATGACCTATATTTACCTTCATTTGCGGTGAGGGCGCCCTCTGCTGGCTGTTCCTGGAGCGTGGGAACTTTCCTAGAAAGCTCCCAGGATCAAGTTCATATGAGGACAACAAGCAGAGGGCGCCCTCATATGAACTCGAGCCTGGGAACTTTCTAGGAAAGTTCCCACGCTCCAGGAACAGCCAGCAGAGGGCGCCTCACCGCAAATGAAGGTAAATATAGATCATTGACCTACTTTACCTTCATTCTCCGGGGTTTTGCAGCAAGGAGCAGCGCTGCATTAGCAGAGCTCCTGGCTGCAAAATTTTTTAACCCCTTCAGATGGATTTACATCGTGGGACGTTACAGATCTTTGGAAAGTATGTATATTGTTGGTTTATTATTTTTACTTTGTTACAGAGCGAGGGTCTTCAGAAGGATTGAGCGTAGAATAAATTATTACAACAACCTTCATTTTTATTTCATTAAAATAATTTTTAATAATGTGTGTGTGTTTTTTTAACCGTTTACTAGTATTGGATTAATAATGGATAGGTGTCATAATTGATGCCTCTCCATTATTAATTTGGCTTAATATCACCTTACAATAGCAAGGTGGCATTAACCCTTCATTACCCTATATCCCACCACTACACGAGAATGGGAAGAGAGTGGCCAAGTGCCAGAATAGGCGCATCTTACAGATGTGCCTTTTCTGGGGTGGCTGGGGGCAGATGTTTTTAGCCAGGGGGGGGGGGCAATAACCGTGGACCCTCTCCGGGCTATTAATATCTGCCCTCAGTCACTGGCTTTACTACTCTGGAGGAGAAAATTGCGCGGGAGCCCACGCCAATTTTTTCCGCCATTTAACCCTTTAATTTAATAGCTAGAATGGTCAAATTTTGCATATACACACTACTAACATTAGTAGTGTGGAATATGCAAAAAAAATGGGGATATGAGATGTTTTACTGTATGTAAACCATGTCTCATATCATGTCGGGTTTAGGAAGGACATAGCAAAATCCGGTAATTGAATTACCGGCTTTTAAGCTATCTAGCGCTGCATTAAATATAAATATATATATATATATAGGTGTCTCCCTAACATATATATATGTATATATACCTATTCTATGTGTATATATCTACTCTAATCTAACCTGTCAGTGTGATTTTACTGTACACCGGGCTGAATTGCTGGCTTTTCAAAGGACACCGGTGCGTAAAAATCAGACAGCATTCGCATGGTGCGAGTGCTGTGCGTTTTTTTTCTCGCACCCATTAACTTGCATTGGCGAGTCTCGTCTGAGAATCGCAGCAATACGCAGCATGCTGCGATTTTTTTCTCAGTCCGATTTGGGCTGAGAAAAAAATCGCAAATGGAATGTCACCTACTGAATAACATTGGTCCGAGTGCAATCCGATTTTTTATCGGATTGCACTCGTCCGTTTTCCTCGCAAGTGGAAAAGAGGCCAAAATTTACGTTCTTTTGATGAGTTTTTGGTATGTTTTTGATGCAAAGCGAATGGGACTTATAGAAATCTAATGTCCTTTGTGCTGTTATTTTATTCAACGTAAACTGATTTGCAGTGCCTGTCTCATATCCGCATTATGTTATTTAATCTGGCGGTATATTGAGTTTTCTGTGAGGATTTTCCCCATAGAATTACAGAACATTACATGAGGAAAATCAGTAGATAAAAGACACAAATACATTTTTAGTGCATTTCCACAGAGGAAATGCATAAAAAACCACATGTAATCCGCACCTAAGTATATCAATAAGGTATTGTCACAGCCAAATGCAAGGAAGTATCAAAAACAAAGTAGCTAGCTTTATTTAAAGCATGACACATAAAAAAAAACAAAAATATAGCATCAAAAATGAAATAAAAATTAATGTTAAAATATCACACCCAAATATGCAAGGAAAAAATCCATGTAAACTAATTTAAGTAATAGGTGCAGACATTGTCAATAAATTCAATGATGCAAAAATTTTGTAGCGTCAAAAACTCACCAAAAGCTCATCGTGGGAACGATCTTATGATCCCTCATCGTTGGCTGTGGTTTACAATGTGATGTGAGAGCTGTAAAGTATCATGGAGCAGCCCACATGGTAACGCCTAAGGTTATATGAGCCTTCTTTGGCTTTTACAGTCTTTCACAATGTGTAAAATTACGTCAGACATTTTTTGGGTGACTCACAAAAAATCGAATTGCAAATTACATGACTCTGTTGGGACCTTCAATTATTCTGAAATTTTACTCAAAGTGGATTTGCATCTAAATAATTTGCTGGTCTCTAATCACAAATGTATGTTTAATAGTGTTGAGCGACACCTTCCGATATTCGAAAATATCGGTATCTGATTGGATCAGCCGATATCCAAAAAATATCGGATATTGCCGATACCGATACCCGATACCAATGCTAGTCAATGGGACACAAATATCAGAATTAAAATAAGCCCTTTCTGTCCTTGTACATCCTGTTCCGGAGGGGGGAAGAGTGTGGGCGGTGTGTGGGCAGAAACTGCGTGTCTGTGCGGGACCGTGGGGGCCCTGAGCGGGCCTGCCGGGGGTCTGTATGGGCCTCTAGGGGGGCTGTGCAGGCTGCCAGGGGTGTGTGTGGGCCTGCCGGGGGTCTGTACGGGCCTCTCGTGGGTCTGTGTGGCCAGCCGGGGGTCTGGGCGGTCTGCCGCGGGTCTGTATGGGCCTCTAGGGGGGTCTGTGTGGCCTGCCAGGGGTCTGTGTGGCCCGCCGGGGGTCTGTACAGCCCTCTTTGGGGTCTGTGTGGCCTGCCGGGGTCTGTACGGGCCTCTCAGGGGTCTGTGTGGCCTGTCGGGGGTCTGTGCGCCCTGCCGGGGTCTGTACAGACCTCTCTGGGGTCTGTGCTGTCTGCCGGGGGTCTGTGCGGCCTGCCGGGGGTCTGTACAGGCTTCTCTGGGGTCTGTGAGGCCTGTCGGGGGTCTGTGTGGGCCTCTCGGGGGTCTGTGTGGCCTGCCGAGGGTCTGTGCGGCCTGCCGGGGGTCTGTATGGGCCTCTCAGGGGTCTGTGCGGCCGGCCGGGGGTTTGTGCGGCCTGCCGGGGGTCTGTACGGGCCTCTCTGGGGTCTGTGCTGTCTTCCGGGGGTCTGTGCAGCCTTCCGGGGGTCTGTACGGGCTTTTCTGGGATCTGTGTGGCCTGCCGGGGGTCTGTGCAGGCCTCTCGGGGGTCTATGCGGCCTGCTGGGTGTCTGTACGGGCCTCTCTTGGGTCTTTGCTTTCTGCCTGGGGACTGTGCAGCCTGCTGGGGGTCTGTATGGGCCTCTCTGGGGTCTGTGCGGCCTGCCAGGGTTCTGTACGGATCTCTCTGGGGTCTGTGTGGCCTGCCGGGGGTCTGTGCGGGCAGCCGGGGGTCTGTATGGGCCTCTCTGGGGTCTGTGCTGTCTGCCGGGGGTCTGTACGGGCCACTCGGGGGGGTGTGCAGCCTGCCAGGGGTCTGTGAGGCCTGCTGTGGGTCTGTACGGGCCTCTCTGGGGTCAGTGCTGTCTGCTGGGAGTCTCTGCAGCCTGCTGGGGGTCTGTACGGGCCTCTCTGTGGTCTGCCAGCCTGCCAGGGGTCTGTGCGGGTGTGCAGGCATCGTCCGATGGGACTACAATGGCAGTGATTGACACATTAGCCAATGATGGGACAGTAGTAGTTCCATCATCCAGCTAATGTGTTGAATGTAAAAAAACATACATACTACATACATACTACATATTTACTACATGCATACTACATGCATACTACATACATACATACATACATACAACATACTACATACATACTACATGCATGCAACATACTACATACATAAACACAACATACATACAACATACTACATGCATACTACCTACATATATACTACATACATACAACATACATACTACTTACATACTACATACATACAACATACATACTACATACATACAGCATAAGAGTATCAAAATTTCCAGCTTCATTTTAGTGACTGACATTAGTCACAACCATCACAATTACCTCCATATGGCAATCAATATAAATCAGGAGGACAAATGGAAGTTCATAAAAAAGTATAAACATAATTTTATTGACAAAAATATCACATATAAACACGCACAGCCATCACATAATGTTGTTTGCACTGTCATTATGTGATGGCTGTGCGTGTTTATATGTGATATTTTTGTCAATAAAATTATGTTTATACTTTTTTATGAACTTCCATTTGTCCTCCTGATTTAAATATACATACAGCATACTACATACATACAACATACTACTTACATGCTACATGCATACAGCATACAAACTACATACATACTGCATACATACATACTACATACATACTACATACAATACATTCATACATTACATAAAATACAGACATACAGTACATATAACATAGAGTACATACTCACCATCACCTGTCACTTTGTTCCCCAAAGCCAGTGTCATCTGTTAAAAAAGATTAAAATTACAAGCAACCAATATACTCCCTGATCCGCAGAAATCCACGAGTGGCCCACGACGATCTCTCGTGGACAACGGCAGCATCAGCTGATGCGACCGCTCTCTAGGGGCTCCAGGAATACAATGATGGGAGGAAGGTATCCTTCCGCACTGTATTCCTCCGCCGCTGTAAAAAAATAGTCACTAGTCTCACTTTTGGCATTGCTTTGGGAGAACTTTTCCCACGCAGCAATTGCCATAAAGTGAGACTCTGAGAGGTTACTATAGTTCAGTGATGCACTGCAGGAGCCATTGTCTCCTGTCAGTGTGTCACTGAAGGTGCTATAGAGCAGTGACGTCACCAGATGTCACTGTTCTATAGGGGAGATCGTCGTGGGAAACTCTTATTAATTGGACTACGGCGGACAGGTAGTATATGGTTTATTATTTTTTGCAGGAGCTGAAGTATGGTAAGTATGGTTAAATGAAGAATATTAAAATAACTTTTTACTAATGTGTCTGTGTTTTATTAACCCTTTACTAGTATTGGATTAATAATGGATAGGAGTCTTATTGACATCTCTCCATTATTATCCCGGCTTAATTTCACCTTACAATAGCAAGGTGACATTAACCCCTTATTACCCCATATCCCACCTCTACACGGGAGTGGGAAGAGAGGGGTTAGGTGTCGGAATTGGCACATCTTACAGATGTGCCATTTCTGGGGTGGCTGCGGACTGGTATTTGCAGCCGGGGGGTCATATCCATCCCCCTCTCTAGGCTATGAATATCAGCTCGCAGCTGTCTGCGTAGCCTTTCTGGCTATTAAATATAGGGGGACCCCACGTCATTTTTTTGGGGTCCCCCTATTTTAATAGCCAGTAAAGGCTACGCAGACAGCTGCGGGCTGATATTGATAGCAGGCTACAAATATTGGTCCCCGGCCGTCGGCTTTCCACCTTTGGCGCAGAAAATTGTGCAGGAGCCCACGCCGTTTTTTTCCATTTTTTTTAATTAAACGCTCAGTAAGACATACTTCAATCTTGCGTTGGTATGGGTCCGCAGCTATGCGTTGGGCCGACGTACCGATGCACGTTGTGAAATTTGTGCATGACGTGGGCAGTATTTCAACGCATCCGCTGCCCATTCTGACGTTTGGGGAGGAGGGGGCAGAGTTTCGGCTGCGCATGCATGATATAAAATGGCGGACGAGATGAACAAAAAGCCACTCATGTGAACATTTTTCGCGCCAACAGTCCACCGAAACACAAAGGATCCTGCAAAAAACAGATGAAACGTGTGGCCATCAGGTGCAATCTGACGCTAATACAACTCTATGAGAAAAAAAAACGAATCCCGTGGAAAAAAACGATTCTGCAAATGTGCTCGCAGGATGCGTTTTTTACCCATAGACTTGTATTAGCGACGGATCGCGACGGATGTCCACACGTCACGTCTGTCATGCAACTGATCCATCATGTTTTGGTGGACCGTTGGCATGAAAAAACGTTCAAGTGAACGTTTTTTTGTTCATCGCGTCCGCCATTTTCTACCGCGCATGCATGGCCAAGCCCCTGCCCCCTCCTCCCCAGACTTCAGAATGGGCAGTGGATGCATTGAAAAACTGCATCCGCTGCCCTCGCCATGCACAAATTTCACAACGTGCGTCGGTACGTCGGCCCAACGCATAGCGACGGACCCATACCAATGCTAGTATGAAAGAGGCCTGAGCGTTTAATTAAAAAAAAATGGAAAAAAACAGCGTGGCCTTAACGAGCCTTTAATAAAAAAAAAACGGCGTGGGCTCCCGCGCAATTTTCTGCACCAGAGGGGGAAAGCCGGCCGTGGGCCAATATTTGTAGCCTGCTATGAATATCAGCCCACAGCTGTCTGCGTAGCCTTTACTGGCTATTAAAATATGGGGACTCCAAAAAAAATGACGTGGTGTCCCCCTATATTTTATAGCCAGAAAGGCTACAAAGACAGCTGCAGGCTGATATTCATAGCCTAGAGAGGGATTATGGATATTGCCCCCCCCCCCCGGGGCTATGAATACAAGTCCGCAGCTGCCCCAGAAATGGTGCATCTGTAAGATGCACCAATTCCAGCACTTAGCCCCTCTCTTCCCACTCCCATGTAGCGGTGGGATATGGGGTAATAAGGGGTTAATGTCACATTGCTATTGTAAGGTGACATTAAGCTGGGTTATTAATGGAGAGGCGTCAATAAGACGCCTATCCACTATTAACCCAATGCTAGTAAAGGGTTAATAAAACACAGACACATTAGGAAAAAATTATTTGAATATTCTTCATTTAACCATACTTCCCATACTTCAGTGCCTGCAAAAAACATAAAATTATAAACCGTATACTACCTGTCCGCCGTAGTCCAATTAATAACGAGTGTCCCACGACGATCTCCCCTATAGAACAGTGACATCGGGTGATGTCACTGCTCTATAGGACCTTCAGTGACACACTATAACAGTAGACAATGGCTCCTGCAGTGCATCACTGAACTATAGTAACCTCTCAGATTCTCACTTTATGGCAATTGCTGCGTGGGAAAATTTCTCCCAAAGCAATGCCAAAAGTGAGACTAGTGACTAGTGTTGAGCGATACCTTCCGATATCGGAAAGTATCGGTATCGGATTGGATCGGCCGATATTCAAAAAATATCGGATATCGCCGATACCGATACCCGATCCCAATACAAGTCAATGGGACCAAAATATCGGAATTAAAATAAACCCTTTCTTTCCTTGTAGGTTCATTCTACATGAAGGAAAACAACTAAGAATAATGCAGGATGTATTTGGGGAGGTGGCGGAGACATTAAAGGCATAGAGGTTTAGCCCAATCAAATAGAATAGCATGATTTTTTTTTTTTTAAAGACGTTCGGAGTGACAAAGATATTGACTATGTAAATTTTTTTTAATTTTGTCAGATATTGATGTTTCACTATTCCACGCCCTTCCCCTTCTTTTTTTTTACTTTTCCCACACTTTCATCTTCATCATCATCAGCATCTTTGACGTCAACTTCTTCTTCACCTTATTCATCTTCTTCTTCATCTTCTACCTATTTTTTTTTATTACATTCTTCATATTCATTTTATTCAACTATTATTCTTCCTATTCTACTTCTTCATCATATTCTCATTTGTGACAGGCATTCCCGTAGTTGTTATCTATAAAAGTTTGAAGATTACACATTCCGTTCTGCCTGTCACAAAAGTTACATTTGTCCGCGTTCAGTTTGGCCTGCAGCATCAGGCTTTATCCAGGGGCACCACGAGGAGGAACGGACTCACCCCCATACACTGCTTAGTCTTCTTCTGCATATAATTTAGATAATATCTTTTGCTTTGACATTAAGTGTTATGCTTAATGTTCTTCTGCTCTTTGTTCTGCAGCCTCTTGTTCTTCTGCTTCTCGGTCTTCCATGTCGTCATCTCCAGGGTCGTCGTCTCCAGGGTTGTCGTCTTCGCCGTCGTCGTCTCCGCCGTCGTCGTCTCCGCCGTCGTCGTCGTCATCGGGGTGGTCTTCAGGGTCGTCATCTCCAGGGTCGTCGTCATCTCACTGGTTGTCGTCTCTGGTGTTGTCGTCATCTTAGGGGTGGTCTTCCGGGTCGTCGTCTTTAGGGTCTTCAACTTGGAAATGTAGCAGAAGGTACAAGAAGGCTGAGAAAATGCCAAGAACCAGCTGATGGAACTGGAACTCGGATGGCTACCCGAAGGTTCAAGAGCCTATGGAACTACCGAGGACCAGCTGACGTTACTGGAACCCGGTTACTAAGCAGGAGGTACCCGTGCCTGAAAGCACTACCAAGGACCACCTGACGTTGGTGGAACTTGGATACCCAGAAGGAGGCACCGAAGCCAAAGGCTCTGCCCGGAACCATCTGACGGTACTGGAACCAGGATGGGGAGCAGAAGGTACAAGAGCAAAAGAAACTGCCGAGAACCAGCTGACGGTGCTGGAACCAGGATGTGGACCAGAAGGTCCACAGGAGAGGAGAGAACAGCTAGGCCGCGAGGCAGCCGCAGTTACCGAACCCCAACAGTCCTACAGGGGGAGCTTGGCCTACTGGCACTACAAAACCAGCCTTGATTGCCAATTCCCGCAGCCCACATAGGAAGCTCCTAAACTGGAGGCACCCTGGAGTTGGCTAACCCGACCGCAACACGACGGGGCAACGCATAGGCGTCTCAGTGAGTTTGACACTACCCGGAAACAGCTGACGGTGCTGGAACCAGGCTGGGCACGAGGGAGTACCCGTGACAAAAACACTGCCGAGAACCAGCTGACGGTGCTGGAACACGGATGCGTTGCCCAAGTGTGTAAGAGCCAATGGCACCGAGGACCAGCTGACGGTGCTGGAACACGGTTACTAAGCTGTAGGTACCCGCGCTTAAAAGCACTACCAAGGACCGCCTGGTGTTGGCGGAACTCGGATACCCAGAAGGAGGCACCTAAGCCAAAGGCTCTGCCCAGAACCAGCTGATGGTGCTGGAACCAGGATGTGGACCAGAAGGTCCACAGGAGAGGAGAGAACAGCTAGGCCGCGAGGCAGCCGCAGTTACCGAACCCCAACAGTCCTACAGGGGGAGCTTGGCCTACTGGCACTACAGAACCAGCCTTGACTGCCAATTCACGCAGCCCACATAGGAAGCTCCTAAACTGGAGGCACCCTGGAGTTAGCTAACCCGACCGCAACACGACGGGGCAACGCATAGGCGTCTCAGAGAGCTTGACACTACCCGGAAACAGCTGACGGTGCGGGAACCAGGCTGGGCACGAGGGAGTACCCGTGACAAAAACACTGCCGAGAACCAGCTGACGGTGCTGGAACACGGATGCGTTGCCCAAGTGTGTAAGAGCCAATGGCACCGAGGACCAGCTGACGGTGCTGGAACACGGTTACTAAGCTCTAGGTGCCCACGCTTAAAAGCACTACCAAGGACCGCCTGGCGTTGGCGGAACTCGGATACCCAGAGGGAGGCACCTAAGCCAAAGGCTCTGCCCGGAACCAGCTGATGGTGCTGGAACCAGGATGTGGACCAGAAGGTCCACAGGAGAGGAGAGAACAGCTAGGCCGTGAGGCAGCCGCAGTTCCCGAACACCAACAGTCCTACAGGGGCAGCTTGGCCTACTGGCACTACAGAACCAGCCTTGACTGCCAATTCACGCAGCCCACATAGGAAGCTCCTAAACTTGAGGCACCAGGGAGTTGGCTAACCCGACCGCAACACGGCGGGGCAACGCATAGGCGTCTCAGTGAGCTTGACACTACCCGGAAACAGCTGACGGTGCTGGGCACGAGGGAGTACCCATGACAAAAACACTGCCGAGAACCAGCTGGCGGTGCTGGAACACGGATGCATTGCCCAAGTGTGTAAGAGCCAATGGCACCGAGGACCTGCTGACTGTGCTGGAACACGGTTACTAAGCTGTAGGTACCCGCGCTTAAAAGTACTACCAAGGACCGCCTGGCGTTGGCGGAACTCGGATACCCAGAAGGAGGCACCTAAGCCAAAGGCTCTGCCCAGAACCAGCTGACGGTGCTGGAACCAGGATGTGGACCAGAAGGTCCACAGGAGAGAAGAGAACAGCTAGGCCGCGAGGCAGCCGCAGTTACCGAACACCAATAGTCCTACAGGGAGAGCTTGGCCTACAGGCACTACAGAACCAGCCTTAACTGCCAATTCACGCAGCCCACATAGGAAGCTCCTAAACTGGAGGCACCATGGAGTTGGCTAACCCGACTGCAACACGACGGGGCAACACATAGGCGTCTCAGTGAGCTTGACACTACCTGGAAACAGCTGACGGTGCTGGAACCAGGCTGGGCACGAGGGAGTACCCGTGAGAAAAACACTGCCGAGAACCAGCTGGCGGTGCTGGAACACATGAGTTGCCTATTCAAGATTGTCTTCCTAGAGCCCCAACTAGCGGTGTTGGAGCAAAGGGTAAGCAGGGGGAGCATAGTGTAGGCCGAAGCCTGCACTGGAAGCAGCTTTGTGTCTGCGTTGCGTTTGCAGGACACGTTGCCGGCTACACAGCGGGGGAACAGCTGGCGTTGCTGAACCCCACTGACACATTGGCTGGTGTTTTTCTCTGTGCAGCTAGCACTTCCGGGCAAAAACTGGCGGTATTAGAGCCCAGGGACTGCAGGAGGAGCAGAGTGTAGGCTGAAGCCTAGTAGAACCAATTTCAAAGGTAACCTTTAACCCTCCCTCAGGTGTTACAAAGTAGAAGAGCCACACCTTGTGCAGCAGTAATGCTCCACAAGTGAAAGGTTGCTCTTTAAATTTTGCTCATTCACATGCTGAATGAAACACGTACACAATTTTGCACATTATACAGTAAGACTGTATTGGAGGCGTGACTTGTCTTTTTAAGGAGACGCAGCACAGGTGTCCAAAAATAACGCCTTGGTGCTGGGCGCAGCCTCTTGAGCATTGTTATTTGCTGTATAGGAGTCTGCGCTCTTGTTAGCCCTTGCCCATGCCGTGTTAGCGCTGCCCGTCTTATGACCTCATTTCATGTTGGCCGGTGCGGTTAACGATGGCCATGAATCCCAGACCCACAGTGTCTTTTCATAAAGTCACAGTGCGGGGCTGGGATTCGTGGCCTTGCGCAGTAAATATCTTCGCCGCTCACATATGTCCTTACACCCGCTTCAGACTGGGCGGCCTCAGCTGATACTTTATTGCCTTCCGCGGCCATGAGGCTGCACAGTCTGAAGATGGCGGAAGGAGGGGAGTAAAGACAGGCGAAGATATGCACTGCTAGTGCCCATCAATCACACCCTCGCAGTCAAAATATATCAGACACCGAGGAGCATTGTGTTGGGCAGGGCAGACGCACAGGCACAGGCAGCCAACCAATGAGGTCAGAAGACGGCCAGTGTTACCTAGGGGGGTGCTGCGTGTCATTTAAAAAGGAGAATCACACCTCAGGGACAGTGTAATGGTCTCTAATGAGACACATTTTGTACGTGTTGAGTTCGACGTGGGCAAGGAGAAAAAGTCAGCCACCTTGTACAAATGCAGCATTACTGCTGTACAAGGTGGCTGTTATACATACAAACACCTGGGGGGGGCAGGATCCCTTTAATTTCAGTTCAGGTGCCTGCGTGGTGTTTGCAGGACACGATGCCGGCTACACAGCAGGGGAACAGCTGGCGGTGCTGAACCCCACTGACACATTGGCTGGTGTTTTTCTCTGTGCAGCTAGCACTTCCGGGCAAAAACTGGCGTTGTTAGAGCCCAGAGTCAGCCGGAGGAGGAGAGGAGCAGAGTGTAGGCCGAAGCCTGCACTGGTGGCAGCTTTAGGTCTGTTGTGCCAGCGTGGCTTGTGCTGGACACGTTGCCGACTACACAGCAGGGGAACAGCTGGCGTTGCTGAACCCCACTGACACATTGGCTGGTGTTTTTCTCTGTGCAGCTAGCACTTCCGGGCAAAAACTGGCGGTGTTAGAGCCCAGGGTCAGCAGGAGGAGGAGAGGAGCAGAGTGTAGGCCAAAGCCTAATAGAACCAATTTCAAAGGTAACCTTTAGCCCACCCTCAGGTGTTACAATGTAGAAGAGCCACACCTTGTGCAGCAGTAATGCTCCACAAGTGAAAGGTTGCTCTTAAAATTTTGCTCATTGCACACGCTGAATGAAAGACGTACACAATTTTGCCCATTGTACAGTAAAACTGTATTGGAGACGTGACTTGTCTTTTTAAGGAGACGCAGCACAGGTGTCCAAAAACAACGCCTTGGTGTTGGGCGCAGCCTCCTGAGCGTTGTTATTTGCTGTACAGGAGTCTGCACTCTTGTTAGCCCTTGGCCATGCGCTGTGAGCGCTGCCCGTCTTATAACCTCATTTCATGTTGGCCGGTGAGGTTAACGATGGCCATGAATCCCAGACCCACAGTGTCTTTTCATAATGTCACAGTGCGGGGCTGGGATTCGTGGCCTTGTGCAGTAAATATGTTCGCCGCTCACACATGTCCTTACACAGGCTTCAGACTGGGCGGCCTCAGCTGATCACTTATCGCATGCCACGGCCATGAGGCCGCACAGTCTGAAGAAGGCGGAAGGAGGGGAGTGAAGACAGGCAAAGATATGCACTGTACATGCCCATCAATCACACCCTCGCAGTCAAAATAGATCAGACAACGAGGGGCGTTGTGTCGGGCATGGAGGACGCACAGGCACAGCCAGCCAACCAATGATGTCAGAAGACGGGCAGCGCTACCAAGGGTGGTGCTGCGTGTCATTAAAAAGGAAAGTCACACCTCAGGGACAATGTAATGGTCTGTAATGAGACACATTTTGTACAGGTTAAATTCCACGTGGGCAAGGAAAAAAAGTCAGCCACCTTGTACAAATGCAGCATTACTGCTGTACAAGGTGGCTGGTATACATAGAAATACCTGGGGGTGGGGGGCAGGGTCCCTTTAATTTCAGTTCAGGTGCCTGCGTGGCGTTTGCAGGTCACGTTGCCGGCTACATAGCAGGGGAACAGCTGGCGGTGCTGAACTCTACTGACACATTGGCTGGTGTTTTTCTCTGTGCAGCTAGCACGTCCAGGCAAAAACTGGCGGTGTTAGAGCCCAGGGTCAACAGGAGGAGGAGAGGAGCAGAGTGTAGGCCGAAGCCTGCACTGTTGGCAGCTTTAGGTCTGTTGTGCCAGCGTGGCTTGTGCTGGACACGTTGCCGACTACACAGCAGGGGAACAGCTGGCGTTGCTGAACCCCACTGACACATTGGCTGGTGTTTTTCTCTGTGCAGCTAGCACGTCCGGGCAAAAACTGGCGGTGTTAGAGCCCAGGGTCAGCAGGAGGAGGAGAGGAGCAGAGTGTAGGCCGAAGCTTGCACTGGTGGCAGCTTTAGGTCTGTTGTGTCTGCGTGGCGTTTGCAGGACACGTTGTCGGCTACACAGCAGGGGAACAGCTGGCGTTGCGGAACCCCACTGACACATCAGCGAGTGTTTTTTCTGTGTAGACAACACTTCCAGGTGACAACTGACAGTGTTGAAACCCAGGGAATCAAAGAGGAGCAAAGTGTAGGCTGAAGCCTGCACTGGAGGCAGGAAAATGTCTGTTATTGTGCCAGCGTGGCTTGTGCTGGACACGTTGCCGGCTACACAGCAGAGGAACAGCTGGCGTTGCTGAACCCCACTGATACATTGGCGGGTGTTTTTCTCTGTGCAGCTAGCACTTCCGGGCAACAACTGGCGGTGTTAGAGCCCGGGGTCTGCAGTAGAAGCAGAGTGTAAGCCGAAGCCTGCAGTGGAGCAAGTTGAAAGGGAACCTTTAACCCCCCCCCAGGCATTTGTTGCTGAAAGAGCCATCTTGTACAGCAGTAATACTGCACATGTAAAATGGTGGCTCTTAAAATTATGCTCCTTGAAAACACTGAAGTACACACTCATATAATGTGTCCCCTCACACCGTTAAACCGTCCCGGAGGTGGGACTTTCCTTTGTAATGTGGCACAGCACAGCCGTTATTCCAACCCCCTTGGTGCCGTGCGCCACCTCCTCAACGTTGTTTGATTCTGTCATGGAGCCCGCGCTGTAATGTTATCCCTTGGCCATGCACAGTTAGCGGTGCCCGTCTTCTGACATCATTTAAGTGTCAGGCTGGCAGTGCCTGTGCGTCCAAGCTGCCCGAGATCCAACCTCGCAGTGTCATCTAATGTAATCCCACTGCGGGCCTGGGATCCATGGGCATGCACAGTGCATATCATCGCCTCTCACTCCCCTCCTTCCTGCTTCTTCAGACTGTGCAGCGTCACGGCCGTGGCATGCTATTAGGGATCAGCTGACGCCGCCTAGTCTGAAGATGCAAGTAAAGAAGCTGCGGAGACACCATCACGTGTTTCTCGACGCAAGCAGTGAATAGCCAGGCCTTTCCCCGGGAAGGAACAACCACGGGAAGGGCAGCATCCTAAGAAGGAAAGCCACCTATGCCAAGCATGGTATCCATCCACAGACAGCTGTTTCGGGGTTTTTGCCCCTCATCAGTGTGGAGTAGGAATCTGGCTATTAGGAGCAGTGCCTAGTAAAAAGGCTATAAAGGCACAGATGATTGGCCTCGGGGAGACCAAAACATCCAACACCGCGGAGACACCATCACGTGTTTCTCAACGCAGTGATTCCAGAACACTGCCCCCATCCCTTATGGGAAATATGCAAATGCAAGTAAAGAAGCTGCGGAGACACCATCACGTGTTTCTCGACGCAAGCAGTGATTAGCCAGGCCTTTCCCCGGGAAGGAACAACCACGGGAAGGGCAGCATCCTAAGAAGGAAAGCCACCTATGCCAAGCATGGTATCCATCCACAGACAGCTGTTTCGGGGTTTTTGCCCCTCATCAGTGTGGAGTAGGAATCTGGCTATTAGGAGCAGTGCCTAGTAAAAAGGCTATAAAGGCACAGATGATTGGCCTCGGGGAGACCAAAACATCCAACACCGCGGAGACACCATCACGTGTTTCTCAACGCAGTGATTCCAGAACACTGCCCCCATCCCTTATGGGAAATATGCAAATGCAAGTAAAGAAGCTGCGGAGACACCATCACGTGTTTCTCGACGCAAGCAGTGAATAGCCAGGCCTTTCCCCGGGAAGGAACAACCACGGGAAGGGCAGCATCCTAAGAAGGAAAGCCACCTATGCCAAGCATGGTATCCATCCACAGACAGCTGTTTCGGGGTTTTTGCCCCTCATCAGTGTGGAGTAGGAATCTGGCTATTAGGAGCAGTGCCTAGTAAAAAGGCTATAAAGGCACAGATGATTGGCCTCGGGGAGACCAAAACATCCAACACCGCGGAGACACCATCACGTGTTTCTCAACGCAGTGATTCCAGAACACTGCCCCCATCCCTTATGGGAAATATGCAAATGCAAGTAAAGAAGCTGCGGAGACACCATCACGTGTTTCTCGACGCAAGCAGTGAATAGCCAGGCCTTTCCCCGGGAAGGAACAACCACGGGAAGGGCAGCATCCTAAGAAGGAAAGCCACCTATGCCAAGCATGGTATCCATCCACAGACAGCTGTTTCTCTTCCTTTTTCCCTCAGATGGGAAAATCCACGGTCCAGAAATCCAAGACCAAAGAAAAATCCCAAACAGCTGCGTCAAATCCAAAACACAAAAGCTGTTCCCATCATCATCGGAAAATTTCAGTTTAATACAACATCAGAAAAAGCAAGTCAAGACATATTTACAAGGTATCTCCACTTCTTCACCTTCCAAATCCCTTCGGCATCCACCTCCCCCCTTATTCTTTTATCCCATAGAAAACACACATACATCTTCCCCAAAATCACTTTTAGACTATTCTTTACTACAATTTCCTTTCTCTTAAAAACATACACATTCCTCACATCCCATAATACTTCTTTTATACATGCAACTATTAACCACAACACTCTCTCCTTCACACCATCACACATTCCCAAGCCAAACATGAACAACTCGAATGATAACAAGCTCACACCACACAATTCTTTACACAACGGTCCCATTCTTCCAATCACCTCCCTAGCATAATGACAATTCCAAAACACATGTATTACACTTTCCCTTCCACCACACCCACCTCTCGGACACATATCATTTCTCCCCAACCCACGATTCTTCTGAAATTCTCTAACTGGTAACACTCCATGCAAAGACTGCCACACAATCTCACTCTGCCTATTCGTCATACCGTCTAACCGCACTTTCTTCCATACTTTTTCTATATCATTCCCTCTTACCATGTTTATTCCACACTCTGTCTCTCTACATTCAATCATCCTATATACAGCCTTCTTATTACTCAACAACCTAACATCCACATCACATAACTCATACTTCACCAAAAATGTATAAACCCACACATACCATCTAGGCACGTCAAAAGCAACCGGATACCTCAGATCCCTCTCTCGCCACTTCAAACGAAATAAATACGCCCCAAACAAAAACCTACACAGACAAGAAAACTTGCCATCCATCCTAATCACCCTCAACACAAAAACCACAATATTTACACCAAGAAACACCTCAAGGTTTGGAAAACCCAACCCACCTTTTTCTAAACGTTTCACCAAAACCTCCCTCCTAGCCCTCTCCATTCTAGAATTCCACAAAAACACAAACAGAATCCTATTTAACCCTCTAATACACATATACCCCGGCGGAAAGACCACTGCAATATATAAGAAAATAGGCAAAATCACACTTTTAATAACTAAGATTTTTCCAAAAAACGAAAGACTTCTCATCTTCCAAAAACATAACTTCCGCTCAACCTTTCCTTTTGCATCATCCCAACTTTCTTTCCCATCCAAACTCTCTGAAAATTTCACCCCCAAAACCTTAATAGACCCAGTCACCTCATTCACTCCTACATCCTTACTTAAAACCCCTCCCCCAAAAACCTTACACTCACTCTTCTCCCAATTCACCTTAAATGCTGACGCACCACAAAAAATAGACGCTAATAACTTCACCCGCCTCACAGAAAACTCTGAATCACACAACACACACACGTCATCCATATAAGCACTAACCTTCCATTCCCTCCCTCCACCTCCTGGCACTTGTACTCCTCTAATCACTTTATCTTTCCTCAACATACAAAGCAACGGTTCAATCGCACAAATAAAAACCACAGGAGACAAAGGACAACCTTGTCGCACACCTGAAAAAACATTCACTCTTCTACCCACAGAACCATTCATCAAAACACAACTATAAATGTCTTTATATAAGCTCCTCACCCTCCAAACAAAATCAGGCGGAAACCCCATTCTCAATAATACCCGGAACAAAAAACTATGTGATAACCGATCATACGCCTTTTCAAAGTCCAAACTCAAAACAAATACACTCTTCTTCCGACTCATACAGTCCCACAAACAATCTCTCAACATACACACACACTCATGTATACGTCTCCCAGGCACCGCACAACACTGTTCATCCCCAATCACACTCTCTATCACATCACGCATCCTATTCGCCATTACTTTCGCATAGATCTTATAATCGCAATTCAACAACGTTATCGGTCTCCAATTTTTTAAACTCTTCAAATCTCCTTTTTTAGGTATTAACACAACCATCCCTGCACGCATACTCTCAGCCACCTCCATACTAGACCACATATACTTACACACATCCACAAAATCCTTACCAATCACATGCCACATCACCCTATAAAACTCTATAGGAAGTCCATCCTCTCCTGGAGTCTTATTTAACGCCATGCTATTCATTACCTTCCATACCTCATCACCTGTCACCTCACCCATCACTCTCTCTCTCTCCATCTCACTCAATTTATTTTCTAATACACTTAGTACATCCTCCTCCAAAGCCTCATCCCTCCACTTCACTGCATACAGCTCCTCATAAAACTTAGCCACATGTTCACACATATCCTCCCCACTTACCTCTCTTCCATCCTCTGCATTCAAAACACCCATACTCTGCTTTTTCCCAAAAACCTTTTTAAAGAAAAACCTCGAACACCTTTCATCTTGCTCCATTCTATCAATTTTTGCCCTAAAAATAATACTCTTCCCTTTCTCTTCCAAAAACTCTTTAATTTCTTTTTTAACCTTTTTTATCCCCTCCTCCACCTCCATTCCTCCTTCCCTCAATTTATACAATAAACATAAACGGGCATTCAACTTAACAAACTTTTCCCTCTTAATTGCCGCAAATTCATACCCCACACTTTTAAAAAACTTTTTTGTCTGCCTCTTAACCCAATCCCACCACTCACAAACATTCCCAAAACTTTCCTTACTTTTACACCACTGTTCATACTTTCTCACATACTCCTTCCTCACAGCTTCATTTTCCAACAATTTCACATTTAATTTCCACAAACCCTTTCCAAACACACCACTAACATTAATATCTAACTCGCACAACACACAAACATGGTCCGAAAAAACGACCCTATCCTGCTTATATCCAACAGGAATAATATTTTTAGAAATAAAACAATAATCCAACCTGGACTGTGCTCTTCCACTATCAGAAAAAAAGGTATCTAACAAAGGGTTAACCTTACACACACGCTGCATATCACTCAAATCAAAGTCAGTAACTAACTCCAGCAAAACTTTTCCAGACACATCCACATTGACTCCCCCCACATCACAATTCATATCACCCACAATCACCACAGGCACTCTTCCTGGAACAAAAAGCTTCACTTTTTCAAATAATAACTTACGCTCATTTTTTTCTACTGGCGCATAAATATTGATAACACAAAACTTAGCATTTTTATATTCAAAATTTGCTAAGATACACCTCCCCACCTCCACCACCAAATAATTATTCAAAACCACCTCCTGCCCCTTAACTAAAATACCCACACCATCATTTCTATTATTTGCACTACCAGACCACACAGACGCACCATAAGACCACTCATCCCCTTTCACACCATCCACAATCCCACATTCTTGCAAACAAAAAATAGATGCACTCTGCATAGCTAAAAAATCCAAAATTGCTGCTCTCCTCCTCGCTTTCTTAAAAACTCTCACATTTTGAGAAACTATAGAAAAACCCATACTATAAAAACAAAAAACAATGCAAAAATTACCACAAAACTACACACATTACACAAAAAGCCCTTGACAAAGGTCAAGACTCACAGAAAGGAAAGAAAAAAAAAAAACAACAGATCCACTGAGCTTTCATTTTACCCAGTATCACCATTGTCCTCCTCTGCCATTCGGACTGAACAGCAAGTCTCTGAACCACTAGCCCCTTCGTGCTCACTCCATTTTTTTTTAGCTGGCCCAATTTTCCTCTTAGGCATACTACTGCATGCCTCATCACTTTCCCCATCCTCCTCCCTCTGACACTTATTCGCACCCCTGTCCTGATCTGAAGAAAGCCCTCTAATATTCTGAGGATCTGAGGGGTGCACAGGGCTCTCAGCTTCAGAAATACGCACGTCTTCCTCCGTTGCATCCATTGCTTCCTCAAGAGAAAACATTTCAGGCACAGTAGAGTCATCATCTTCTTCCTCATCTTCTTCCTGATCTTCTTCCTTCTTCTTAAACCCCTTCTCTACTTTTTTTGCCGCCAACCAAAACTCCTTATCTTCCTTCTGTGCATCACTCATAGTACCACGGGGTGCTAGCACAATGTCATCTGGAGTCACAGAGCGTCTTTCCCTCTCCCTCTCCCTCCTTTCCTCTCTCTCCATTCTTTCAGTTTCCTTCCTGATAGTCGCCAACCTCCTCCTTCTCTCCTCCTCCTCTCTCCATTCACTCTCTGAGCGTCTAGGCGCCCTCCACGGACAATCCTTATACATGTGGTCACTACTACCACACACGTCACAGGTCTTAGCCATCGGGCAATCACCAGCCATATGCCCCTCCTTCTTGCAGTTTCGGCAACACTGCCCCTTCTGGCAGTCTGCCTGGACATGTCCAAAAGAGAAACATCTCCTGCAAAACAGAGGCTGCCCAGGGTACGTGAGGAAACCCCTATGCCCTGCCACAGAGAAGTTCGCCGGAGGGTGTCTGAACCCACCCACACTGCCAGGATCTCTTCTGAACTTTACACGATATTTGTATCGACAATTGAAGATTCCTAAACAGTTCACTTGCTTCTCTCCCTTTGAAACAAAGTCACAATACTGTGAGAGGAAGCTCTCCAACAATGCAGGTTCAGTAAAGGGGTTATAGACAGTGATAGTCACCTGCCTTTCCTGAAGACCAAACAGTGGTTCACATTTGACTCCCTTCAAACAGGGATCTCCGGCATGATTCCGAAACCACTCATAGACATTCAGGCAATAATGCTCCGACATAAAAGTAACATCATAGTTACCTTGATTAGGGAACTCATTGATGCTATAGATGTTCTCCCGCTTTCCTCCAGCCTTTTCCTCAATAAGGTCACGTACAATAAAGACCACGCTGTTCCTTGCCCGGATAGATGGCTCCAACGTCACTCGGATGGTGTTCTTCACATAACTCATCTTCAAAGCTGTCGGTACAAACGACCACAGAAAAAAACAGAATTCTCTGCAAAAGGGTCTGGATTGCTCCAGAAAACCTCACTCCAGACAGCTGTTTCGGGGTTTTTGCCCCTCATCAGTGTGGAGTAGGAATCTGGCTATTAGGAGCAGTGCCTAGTAAAAAGACTATAAAGGCACAGATGATTGGCCTCGGGGAGACCAAAACATCCAACACCGCGGAGACACCATCACGTGTTTCTCAACGCAGTGATTCCAGAACACTGCCCCCATCCCTTATGGGAAATATGCAAATGCAAGTAAAGAAGCTGCGGAGACACCATCACGTGTTTCTCAACGCAAGCAGTGAATAGCCAGGCATTTCCCCGGGAAGGAACAACCACGGGAAGGGCAGCATCCTAAGAAGGAAAGCCACCTATGCCAAGCATGGTATCCATCCACAGACAGCTGTTTCGGGGTTTTTGCCCCTCATCAGTGTGGAGTAGGAATCTGGCTATTAGGAGCAGTGCCTAGTAAAAAGGCTATAAAGGCACAGATGATTGGCCTCGGGGAGACCAAAACATCCAACACCGCGGAGACACCATCACGTGTTTCTCAACGTAGTGATTCCAGAACACTGCCCCCATCCCTTATGGGAAATATGCAAATGCAAGTAAAGAAGCTGCGGAGACACCATCACGTGTTTCTCGACGCAAGCAGTGAATAGCCAGGCCTTTCCCCGGGAAGGAACAACCACGGGAAGGGCAGCATCCTAAGAAGGAAAGCCACCTATGCCAAGCATGGTATCCATCCACAGACAGCTGTTTCGGGGTTTTTGCCCCTCATCGGTGTGGAGTGGGAATCTGGCTATTAGGAGCAGTGCCTAGTAAAAAGGCTATAAAGGCACAGATGATTGGCCTCGGGGAGACCAAAACATCCAACACCGCGGAGACACCATCACGTGTTTCTCAACGCAGTGATTCCAGAACACTGCCCCCATCCCTTATGGGAAATATGCAAATGCAAGTAAAGAAGCTGCGGAGACACCATCACGTGTTTCTCGACGCAAGCAGTGAATAGCCAGGCCTTTCCCCGGGAAGGAACAACCACGGGAAGGGCAGCATCCTAAGAAGGAAAGCCACCTATGCCAAGCATGGTATCCATCCACAGACAGCTGTTTCGGGGTTTTTGCCCCTCATCAGTGTGGAGTAGGAATCTGGCTATTAGGAGCAGTGCCTAGTAAAAAGGCTATAAAGGCACAGATGATTGGCCTCGGGGAGACACGTGATGGTGTCTCCGCGGTGTTGGATGTTTTGGTCTCCCCGAGGCCAATCATCTGTGCCTTTATAGTCTTTTTACTAAGCACTGCTCCTAATAGCCAGATTCCTACTCCACACTGATGAGGGGCAAAAACCCCGAAACAGCTGTCTGTGGATGGATACCATGCTTGGCATAGGTGGCTTTCCTTCTTAGGATGCTGCCCTTCCCGTGGTTGTTCCTTCCCGGGGAAAGGCCTGGCTATTCACTGCTTGCGTCGAGAAACACGTGATGGTGTCTCCGCAGCTTCTTTACTTGCATTTGCATATTTCCCATAAGGGATGGGGGCAGTGTTCTGGAATCACTGCGTTGAGAAACACGTGATGGTGTCTCCGCGGTGTTGGATGTTTTGGTCTCCCCGAGGCCAATCATCTGTGCCTTTATAGCCTTTTTACTAGGCACTGCTCCTAATAGCCAGATTCCTACTCCACACTGATGAGGGGCAAAAACCCCGAAACAGCTGTCTGTGGATGGATACCATGCTTGGCATAGGTGGCTTTCCTTCTTAGGATGCTGCCCTTCCCGTGGTTGTTCCTTCCCGGGGAAAGGCCTGGCTATTCACTGCTTGCGTCGAGAAACACGTGATGGTGTCTCCGCAGCTTCTTTACTTGCATTTGCATATTTCCCGTAAGGGATGGGGGCAGTGTTCTGGAATCACTGCGTTGAGAAACACGTGATGGTGTCTCCGCGGTGTTGGATGTTTTGGTCTCCCCGAGGCCAATCATCTGTGCCTTTATAGCCTTTTTACTAGGCACTGCTCCTAATAGCCAGATTCCTACTCCACACTGATGAGGGGCAAAAACCCCGAAACAGCTGTCTGTGGATGGATACCATGCTTGGCATAGGTGGCTTTCCTTCTTAGGATGCTGCCCTTCTCGTGGTTGTTCCTTCCCGAGGAAAGGCCTGGCTATTCACTGCTTGTGTCGAGAAACACGTGATGGTGTCTCCGCAGCTTCTTTACTTGCATTTGCATATTTCCCATAAGGGATGGGGGCAGTGTTCTGGAATCACTGCGTTGAGAAACACGTGATGGTGTCTCCGCGGTGTTGGATGTTTTGGTCTCCCCGAGGCCAATCATCTGTGCCTTTATAGCCTTTTTACTAGGCACTGCTCCTAATAGCCAGATTCCTACTCCACACTGATGAGGGGCAAATACCCCGAAACAGCTGTCTGTGGATGGATACCATGCTTGGCATAGGTGGCTTTCCTTCTTAGGATGCTGCCCTTCCCGTGGTTGTTCCTTCCCGGGGAAAGGCCTGGCTATTCACTGCTTGCGTCGAGAAACACGTGATGGTGTCTCCGCAGCTTCTTTACTTGCATTTGCATATTTCCCATAAGGGATGGGGGCAGTGTTCTGGAATCACTGCGTTGAGAAACACGTGATGGTGTCTCCGCGGTGTTGGATGTTTTGGTCTCCCCGAGGCCAATCATCTGTGCCTTTATAGCCTTTTTACTAGGCACTGCTCCTAATAGCCAGATTCCTACTCCACACTGATGAGGGGCAAAAACCCCGAAACAGCTGTCTGTGGATGGATACCATGCTTGGCATAGGTGGCTTTCCTTCTTAGGATGCTGCCCTTCCCGTGGTTGTTCCTTCCCGGGGAAAGGCCTGGCTATTCACTGCTTGCGTCGAGAAACACGTGATGGTGTCTCCGCAGCTTCTTTACTTGCATTTGCATATTTCCCATAAGGGATGGGGGCAGTATTCTGGAATCACTGCGTTGAGAAACACGTGATGGTGTCTCCGCGGTGTTGGATGTTTTGGTCTCCCCGAGGCCAATCATCTGTGCCTTTATAGCCTAGTCTGAAGAAGCATGAAGAAGGGGAGTGAGAGGCTAGTATATGCACTGCACATGGCCATGGATACCAGGCCCACTGTGGGATCACATTAGATGACACTGCGAGGTGGGATTTCGGGCAGCGTGGACGCACAGGCGCAGCCAGGACGACAACAAATGATGTCAGAGGACGGGCAGCGCAAACTGTGCATGGCCAAGGGATAACATAACAGCGCAGGGTCCGTGACAGAATCAAACAACGCTAAGGACGCAGAGCACGGAGCCAAGGGGTAGGAATGACAGCTGTGCTGCGTCACATTACAAAGGAAAGTCCCACCTCCGGGACGGTTTGACGGTGTGAGGCGACACATTACATGAGTGTGTAGTTCAGCGTTTCGAAGGAACATAATTTAAAGAGCGACCTTTCCCTTGTGCAGTATTAGTGCTGCACAAAGTGGCTCTTTCAGTAACAAACGCCTAGAGGGGGGGGGACAGGTCCCCTTACATTTTAGTTGTGCCAGCGTGGCGGTCGCATGACACGTTGCTGGATACACAGCTGGGGATCAGCTGACGTTACTGAACCCCAATAACAGAGGAGCGACTGTTGACTGTGCCGACAGCACTTCCAGGCACCAACTGGCAGTGTTAGAGCCCAGGGACAGCAGGAGGAGCAGATTGGAGGTATTGCCGCACAGACAGCTGGGGATCAGCTGACGTTACTGAACCCCAATAACAGAGGAGCGACTGTTGACTGTGCAGACAGCACTTCCAGGCACCAACTGGCGGTGTTAAAGCCCAGGGACAGCAGGAGGAGCAGATTGGAGGTATTGCCGCACACACAGCTGGGGATCAGCTGACGTTACTGAACCCCAATAACAGAGGAGCGACTGTTGACTGTGCGGACAGCACTTCCAGGCACCAACTGGCGGTGTTAGAGCCCAGGGACAGCATGAGCAGCAGAGGAACAGAGTGTAGGCCGAAGCCTGATTGGAGCAAGTTGAAAGGGAACATTTAACCCCCCCCCAAGATGTTTGTAGCTGAAAGAGCCATCTTGTGCAGCACTAAGGATGCAAAAGGAAAAGGTTGCTCTTTTAATTATGCTCCTTGCAAACACAGAAGTAAACACTAAAAATTTGTCCCCTTATACCGTAAAACCATCCCGGAGGTGCGACTTTCCTTCGTAATGGGACGCAGCACAGCTGTCATTCCTACCCCCTTGGTGCCGTGCGCTGCCTCCTCAGCGTTATTTTAAGCTGTCACGGACCGTGCACTGTTCTGTTATCCCTTGGCCATGCCCAATTTGCGCTGCCTGTTTTCTGACATAATTTGGTGTCAGGCTGTCAGTGCCTGTGCGTCCACGCTGCCCCAGATCCCACCTCGCAGTGTCGTCTAATGTAATCCCACTGCGGGCCTTGGATCCATGGGCATGCACAGTGCATATCCTCGCCTCTCACCCCCCTCCTTCTCTCTTCTTCAGACTGTGCGGCGTCACGGCGGTGGCATGCTATTAGGGATCAGCTGACGGCGCACAGTCTGAAGAAGGCGGAGGGAGATGAGCGAGAGCCCGAGGGGAAGATATGCACTCGCATGCCCATGGATCCCAGGCTCGCAGTGTGATTCAATCAGAAGACACTGCAAGGCGGGATCTCGGGCAGCGCGGGCACACAGGCGCAGCCAGCCTGACACCAAATTATGTCAGAAGACAGGCAGCGCAAATTGGGCATGGACAAGGGATAACAGAACAGCGCAGGGTCCGTGACAGCTTAAAGCAACGCTGAGGAGGCAGTGCACGGCACCAAGGGGGTAGGAATGACGGCTGTGCTGCGTCACATTACGAAGGAAAGTCCCAGCTCCGGGACGGTATTCCGGGATCAGTGAACACATTTTATAAGTGTTAAGTTCTGCGTGTGCAAGGAGCTAAACTAAACGAGCTACCTTTTCCTTGTGCAGCATTACTGCTGCACAAGGTGGCTCTTTCAGTAACAAATGCCAGGGGGGGGACAGGTTCCCTTACATTTAGGTTGTTGTGCCAGCGTGGCGGTCGCAGGACACATTGCCGGCTACACAGCTGGGGATCAGCTGACGTTACTGAAACCCAATAACAGTGGGTCGTATGTTTTGACTGTGCAGCCTGCACTTCTGAGCCGCAACTGGCGGTGTTGGAGCCCAGGAATAGCAGTTCAGGTGGTAGAAAGATGAACACATCAGGAGACCTGGATGACACCCAATTACTTAATCAGGTAGAGGAGTGGCAAATTCCTGCGAGATCCAGGCCTGGTTCATTTTCAGGAAAGTAAGCCGGTCAACGTTATTGGAGGATAGTCGCATGCGACAGTCTGTTAGTACACCACCTGCCGGACTAAAGACACGTTCCGATAAGACACTAGCCGCAGGGCAAGCCAGCACCTCCAATGCATACTGGCTTAGCTCTGGCCAGGTATCCAGCTTAGAGACCCAAAACTTGAACGGGGAAGAGCCGTCTGGGAGTACAGTAAGAGGGCAAGACATGTAGTCTGTCACCATCTGACAGAACCGTTGCCTCTTGCTGACTTTAGCCGCCGGTGATGGTGTAGACATTTGGGGCGGGCACACAAAAGTTTGCCACAGTTGTGCCATACTGGTCTTGCCTTGGGCAGAGGCACTGCTTCTGCTCCCTCTTTGTGCAGAGCCTCCTCCACTGCCTCGACGCACTGAGCTGCTTTGTAAAGCACTAGCAGCACTCCTCTCAGTTGGACTGGAGAAGATGATGGAATTCACCAGTGTGTCGTGGTACTCCCGCATTTTACGCTCCCGGGTCAACGCTGGGATGAGGTTTTGGACGTTGTCCCAGTAGCGAGGATCGAGGAGGGTGAACACCCAATAATCAGGCATGTTGAGAATGTGGTCGATGCGGCGGTCGTTTCTCAGGCACTGCAGCATGAAATCAACCATGTGCTGCAGACTGCCAACTGGCCCAGAAACGCTGTCCCCTGCTTGAGACATGATCTCTGCCCGCTCGTCATCACCCCACCCTCGCTGTACACACTGACCACTGGACAATTGTCTAACTCCCTCCTCTGGACGGAGCTCTTCCTCCTCCATTGACTCCTCCTCATCCTCCTCACAAAGCGGCCCCTGTGTACCCCTTTGTGAGGAACCACGTGGCGCTGACTCTCCAGAAGCTGATGAAAAAGGTGACTCCTCATCCTCCACCTCTTCCACAACATCATCCCTTAACGCTTGCAAAGTTTGTTGAAGCAGGCAGATAAGGGGGACAGTCATGCTGACTAGTGCATCATCTGCACTTGCCATCCGCGTGGAATAATCAAAAGGACGCAAAACCTGGCAGATGTCCTTCATAGTGGCCCACTCTGTGGTTGTGAAGTCTGATCGGCGCTGACTGCGACTTTTTTGCGCCTGATGCAGCTGGTACTCCATTACTGCTTGCTGCTGCTCACACAACCGCTCCAACATATGTAATGTGGAATTCCACCTAGTAGGTAGGTCGCATATGATGCGGTGTTCCGGAAGGCGGAATCGGCGCTGCAGAGCAGCAATGCGGGATCTTGCCAAGCTGGAACGCCGCAAGTGAGCACACTCTAGGCGGACCTTGTGCAGCAGTGCATCAAGATCCGGATAGTCCCTCAGAAAACTATGCACAACCAAATTGAGCACATGTGGCAGACATGGGATTTGAGTGAGGTTGCCAATGGCCAAAGCTGCCACCAGATTTCGGCCATTGTCACACACTACCATGCCTGTTATGATGAGGTAATTCAGTACCACAATGGACATAGAAGTCAGAGCACATACAGTGATCTGACAATAACCCAAAAACATAGAACGAGCTCTGAGACGTGGGAACTCTGCTGACCGCAATCCCTAATCCTCTCCAACCACACTAGAGGCAGCCGTGAATTGCGCCTAATGCTCCCTATGCAACTCAGCACAGCCTGAGAAACTAGCTAGCCTGAAGATTGAAAATAAGCCTACCTTGCCTCAGAGAAATACCCCAAAGGAAAAGGCAGCCCCCACATATAATGACTGTGAGTTAAGATGAAAAGACAAACGTAGAGATGAAATAGATTTAGCAAAGTGAGGCCCTACTTACTAAACAGAGCAAGGATAGGAAAGGTAACTTTGCGGTCAATACGAAACCCTACAAACAACCACGCAAAGGGGGCAAAAAGACCCTCCGTACCGAACTAACGGCACGGAGGTACACCCTCTGCGTCGCAGAGCTTCCAGCAAGCAAGAAAAAACAAATAGACAAGCTGGACAGAAAAAAACAGCAAACAAAATAGCAAAGCGGAACTTAGCTATGCAGAGCAGCAGGCCACAGGAACGATCCAGGAGGAAACAGGTCCAATACTAGAACATTGACTGGAGGCCAGGATCAAAGCACTAGGTGGAGTTAAATAGAGCAGCACCTAACGACTTCACCACATCACCTGAGGAAGGAAACTCAGAAGCCGCAGTACCACTCTCCTCCACCAACGGAAGCTCACAGAGAGAATCAACCGAAGTACCACTTGTGACCACAGGAGGGAGCTCTGCCACAGAATTCACAACAGTACCCCCCCTTGAGGAGGGGTCACCGAACCCTCACCAGAGCCCCCAGGACGACCAGGATGAGCCATATGAAAGGCACGAACAAGATCGGGAGCATGGACATCAGAGGCAAAGACCCAGGAATTATCTTCCTGAGCATAACCCTTCCACTTAACCAGATACTGGAGTTTCCGTCTTGAAAGACGAGAATCCAAAATCTTCTCCACAATATACTCCAACTCCCCCTCCACCAAAACCGGGGCAGGAGGATCAACAGAGGGAACCATAGGTGCCACGTATCTCCGCAACAATGACCTATGGAATACGTTATGTATGGAAAAAGAATCTGGAAGGGTCAGACGAAAAGACACAGGATTAAGAACCTCAGAAATCCTATACGGACCAATGAAACGAGGTTTAAACTTAGGAGAGGAAACCTTCATAGGAATATGATGAGAAGATAACCAAACCAAATCCCCAACACGAAGTCGGGGACCCACACAGCGTCTGCGATTAGCGAAACGATGAGCCTTCTCCTGGGACAAGGTCAAATTGTCCACTACATGAGTCCAAATCTGCTGCAACCTGTCCACCACAGTATCCACACCAGGACAGTCCGAAGACTCAACCTGCCCTGAAGAGAAACGAGGATGGAACCCAGAGTTGCAGAAAAACGGCAAAACCAAGATAGCCGAGCTGGCCCGATTATTAAGGGCGAACTCAGCCAAAGGCAAAAAGGACATCCAGTCATCCTGATCAGCAGAAACAAAGCATCTCAGATATGTTTCCAAGGTCTGATTGGTTCGTTCGGTCTGGCCATTAGTCTGAGGATGGAAAGCCGAGGAAAAAGACAAGTCAATGCCCATCCTACTACAAACGGCTCGCCAAAACCTCGAAACAAACTGGGAACCTCTGTCAGAAATGATATTCTCTGGAATGCCATGTAAACAAACCACATGCTGGAAGAACAATGGCACCTGTTATGTTTGCTAATGACAGGTGTTATGAAGGCAATCCAGAAACACAGCGTGCTTAGCGATCAGAGCGCACACAGTGATCTGACAAATACCCAAAAATACAAGAACGAGCTCTGAGACGTGGAAACTCTGTAGACTGCACACCTGATCCTATCCTAAACACAACTAAAAGCGGCTGTGGATTGCGCCTATCAACTACCTAGGCAACTCGGCACAGCCTAAGAAACTAGCTAGCCTGAAGATAGAAAAATAGGCCTGACTTGCCCCAGAGAAATTCCCCAAAGGAAAAGGCAGCCCCCCACATATAATGACTGTGAGTAAGATGAAAAGACAAAACGTAGGGATGAAATAGATTCAGCAAAGTGGGGCCCGATATTCTAGGACAGAGCGAGGACAGTAAAGCGAACTTTGCAGTCTACAAAAAAAACCCTAAAGCAAAACCACGCAAAGGGGGCAAAAAAAACCCACCGTGCCGAACTAACGGCACGGCGGTACACCCTTTGCGTCTCAGAGCTTCCAGCAAAACAAAAGACAAGCTGGACAGAAAAAAAGCAACAAAAAAGCAAAAAGCACTTAGCTATACAGAGCAGCAGGTCACAGGAACAATCAGGAGAAGCTCAGATCCAACACTGAAACATTGACAAGGAGCAAGGATAGCAGCATCAGGCGGAGTTAAGTAATGAAGCAGTTAACGAGCTCACCAGAACACCTGAGGGAGGAAGCTCAGAAGCTGCAGTACCACTTGTGACCACAGGAGTGAATTCAGCCACAGAATTCACAACAGTACCCCCCCCTTGAGGAGGGGTCACCGAACCCTCACCAGAGCCCCCAGGCCGACCAGGATGAGCCGCATGAAAGGCACGAACAAGATCGGAAGCATGAACATCAGAGGCAAAAACCCAGGAATTATCTTCCTGAGCATAACCCTTCCATTTAACCAGATACTGGAGTTTCCGTCTAGAAACACGAGAATCCAAAATCTTCTCCACAATATACTCCAATTGCCCCTCCACCAAAACCGGGGCAGGAGGCTCAACAGATGGAACCATAGGTGCCACGTATCTCCGCAACAACGACCTATGGAATACATTATGTATGGAAAAGGAGTCTGGGAGGGTCAAACGAAAAGACACAGGATTGAGAACCTCAGAAATCCTATACGGACCAATAAAACGAGGTTTAAATTTAGGAGAGGAAACCTTCATAGGAATATGACGAGAAGATAACCAAACCAGATCCCCAACACGAAGTCGGGGACCCACACGGCATCTGCGATTAGCGAAAAGTTGAGCTTTCTCCTGGGACAAGATCAAATTGTCCACTACCTGAGTCCAGATCTGCTGCAACCTATCCACCACAGAATCCACACCAGGACAGTCCGAAGACTCAACCTGTCCTGAAGAGAAACGAGGATGGAACCCAGAATTGCAAAAAAATGGAGAAACCAAGGTAGCCGAGCTGGCCCGATTATTAAGGGCGAACTCAGCCAACGGCAAAAAGGACACCCAATCATCCTGGTCTGCAGAAACAAAACATCTCAGATATGTTTCCAAGGTCTGATTGGTTCGTTCGGTCTGGCCATTAGTCTGAGGATGGAAAGCCGAGGAAAAGGATAGGTCAATGCCCATCCTACCACAAAAGGCTCGCCAAAACCTTGAAACAAACTGGGAACCTCTGTCAGAAACAACATTCTCAGGAATGCCATGCAACCGAACCACATGCTGAAAGAACAAAGGTACCAAATCAGAGGAGGAAGGCAATTTAGCCAAGGGCACCAGATGGACCATCTTAGAAAAGCGATCACAGACCACCCAAATGACTGACATCTTTTGAGAAACGGGAAGGTCAGAAATGAAATCCATCGAAATATGTGTCCAAGGCCTCTTTGGGACCGGCAAGGGCAAAAGCAACCCACTGGCACGAGAACAGCAGGGCTTAGCCCTAGCACAAATCCCACAGGACTGCACAAAAGTACGTACATCCCGTGACAGAGATGGCCACCAGAAGGATCTAGCCACTAACTCTCTGGTACCAAAGATTCCAGGATGACCAGCCAACACCGAACAATGAAGTTCAGAGATAAGTTTATTAGTCCACCTATCAGGGACGAACAGTTTCTCTGCTGGACAACGATCAGGTTTATTCGCCTGAAATTTTTGCAGCACCCGCCGCAAATCAGGGGAGATGGCAGACACAATGACTCCTTCCTTGAGGATACCCGCTGGCTCAGATAAACCCGGAGAGTCGGGCACAAAACTCCTAGACAGAGCATCCGCCTTCACATTTTTAGAGCCCGGAAGGTACGAAATCACAAAGTCGAAGCGGGCAAAAAATAACGACCAACGGGCCTGTCTAGGATTCAAGCGCTTGGCAGACTCGAGATAAGTCAAGTTCTTATGATCAGTCAATACCATCACGCGATGCTTAGCTCCTTCAAGCCAATGACGCCACTCCTCGAATGCCCACTTCATGGCCAGCAACTCTCGATTGCCCACATCATAATTACGCTCAGCGGGCGAAAACTTCCTGGAAAAGAAAGCACATGGTTTCATCACTGAGCAATCAGAACCTCTCTGTGACAAAACCGCCCCTGCTCCAATCTCAGAAGCATCAACCTCGACCTGGAACGGAAGAGAAACATCTGGCTGACACAACACAGGGGCAGAACAAAAACAACGCTTCAACTCCTGAAAAGCTTCCACAGCAGCAGAAGACCAATTAACCAAATCAGCACCCTTCTTGGTCAAATCGGTCAATGGTTTGGCAATGCTAGAAAAATTACAGATGAAGCGACGATAAAAATTAGCAAAGCCCAGGAACTTTTGCAGACTTTTCAGAGATGTCGGCTGAGTCCAATCATGGATGGCTTGGACCTTAACAGGGTCCATCTCGATAGTAGAAGGGGAAAAGATGAACCCCAAAAATGAAACCTTCTGAACACCAAAGAGACACTTTGATCCCTTCACAAACAAAGAGTTAGCACGCAGGACCTGAAACACCGTTCTGACCTGCTTCACATGAGACTCCCAATCATCCGAGAAGATCAAAATGTCATCCAAGTACACAATCAGGAATTTATCCAGGTACTCTCGGAAGATGTCATGCATAAAGGACTGAAACACTGATGGAGCATTGGCAAGTCCGAATGGCATTACTAGATACTCAAAATGGCCCTCGGGCATATTAAATGCAGTTTTCCATTCATCGCCTTGCTTAATACGCACAAGATTATACGCACCACGAAGATCTATCTTGGTGAACCAACTGGCCCCCTTAATCCGAGCAAACAAATCAGATAACAACGGCAAGGGGTACTAAAATTTAACCGTGATCTTATTTAGAAGGCGGTAATCTATACAAGGTCTCAGCGAACCATCCTTCTTGGCTACAAAAAAGAACCCTGCTCCTAATGGCGACGATGATGGGCGAATATGCCCCTTCTCCAAGGACTCCTTCACATAACTCCGCATAGCGGCGTGCTCAGGCACAGACAAATTAAACAGTCGACCTTTTGGGAATTTACTACCAGGAATCAAATCGATAGCACAATCACAATCCCTATGCGGAGGTAGGGTATCGGACTTGGGCTCATCAAATACATCCCGGTAATCAGACAAGAACTCTGGAACCTCAGAAGGGGTGGATGACGAAATAGTCAGAAATGGGACATCACCATGTACCCCCTTACAACCCCAGCTGGACACAGACATGGATTTCCAATCTAATACTGGATTATGGACTTGTAGCCATGGCAACCCCAACACGACCACATCATGCAGATTATGCAACACCAGAAAGCGAATAACCTCCTGATGTGCAGGAGCCATGCACATGGTCAGCTGGGTCCAGTACTGAGGCTTATTCTTGGCCAAAGGCGTAGCATCAATTCCTCTCAATGGAATAGGACACTGCAAGGGCTCCAAGAAAAACCCACAACGCCTAGCATACTCCAAGTCCATCAAATTCAGGGCAGCGCCTGAATCCACAAATGCCATGACAGAATACGATGACAAGAGCAGATCAAGGTAACGGACAAAAGAAATTTTGACTGTACCGTACCAATGGTGGCAGACCTAGGGAACCGCTTAGTGCGCTTAGGACAATCAGAGATAGCATGAGTGGAATCACCACAGTAGAAACACAGCCCATTCAGACGTCTGTGTTCTTGCCGTTCAACTCTGGTCAAAGTCCTATCACACTGCATAGGCTCAGGTTTAAGCTCAGGTAATACCGCCAAATGGTGCACAGATTTACGCTCACGCAAACGTCGACCGATCTGAATAGCCAAAGACATAGACTCATTCAAACCAGCAGGCATAGGAAATCCCACCATGACATCCTTAAGGGCTTCAGAGAGACCCTTTCTGAAAATAGCTGCGAGCGCACCTTCAGTCCATAGAGTGAGTACGGACCACTTTCTAAATTTCTGACAATATACCTCTATATCATCCTGAGCCTGACACAGAGCCAGCAAATTCTTCTCTGCCTGATCCACTGAATTAGGTTCATCGTACAGCAATCCGAGCGCCAGGAAAAACGCATCGATATTACTTAATGCAGGATCTCCTGGCGCAAGAGAAAATGCCCAGTCCTGAGGGTCGCCACGTAAAAAAGAAATAATGATCAAAACTTGTTGAACTGGGTCACCAGAGGAGCGAGGTTTCAAGGCCAGAAATAGTTTACAATTATTTTTGAAACTCAGAAATTTAGTTCTATCTCCAAAAAACAAATCAGGAATAGGAATTCTTGGTTCTAACATAGATTTCTGATCAATAGTGTCTTGAATCTTTTGTACTCTTGCCGAGAGCTGATCCACACATGAAGACAGACCTTTAATGTCCATCGCTACACCTGTGTACTGAACCACCCAAATGTCTAGGGGAAAAAAAAGGCAAAACACAGTGCAGAGAAAAAAAAATGGTCTCAGAACTTCTTTTTTCCCTCTATTGAGAATCATTAGTACTTTGGGCCTCCAGTACTGTTATGATGAGGTAATTCAGTACCACAATGGACATAGAAGTCAGAGCGCATACAGTGATCTGACAATAACCCAAAAACATAGAACGAGCTCTGAAACGTGGGAACTCTGCTGACCGCAATCCCTAATCCTCTCCAACCACACTAGAGGCAGCCGTGGATTGCACCTAACGCTCCCTATGCAACTCGGCACAGCCTGAGAAACTAGCTAGCCTGAAGATAGAAAATAAGCCTACCTTGCCTCAGAGAAATACCCCAAAGGAAAAGGCAGCCCCCACATATAATGACTGTGAGTTAAGATGAAAAGACAAACGTAGAGATGAAATAGATTTAGCAAAGTGAGGCCCGACTTACTAAACAGAGCGAGGATAGGAAAGGTAACTTTGCGGTCAACACAAAACCCTACAAACAACCACGCAAAGGGGGCAAAAAGACCCTCCGTACCGAACTAACGGCACGGAGGTACACCCTCTGCGTCCCAGAGCTTCCAGCAAGCAAGAAAAAACAAATAGACAAGCTGGACAGAAAAAAACAGCAAACAAAATAGCAAAGCGGAACTTAGCTATGCAGAGCAGCAGGCCACAGGAACGATCCAGGAGGAAACAGGTCCAATACTAGAACATTGACTGGAGGCCAGGATCAAAGCACTAGGTGGAGTTAAATAGAGCAGCACCTAACGACTTCACCACATCACCTGAGGAAGGAAACTCAGAAGCCACAGTACCACTCTCCTCCACCAACGGAAGCTCACAGAGAGAATCAGCCGAAGAACCACTTGTGACCACAGGAGGGAGCTCTGCCACAGAATTCACAACACATGCCTGGCTGGAGATTCATGGACCTGGACCTCATCATCTCCACTACCCTCTGCCACCAACTGCTCCTCCTGGGTAGTCTCGGCAGCACAGTACGCACCAGAAAGCGGCACCTGAGTTTCATCATCAGATGCATACTGCGCTGTGGTCACCGCAGGCACTTGCCCACCCGCCTCTTCAGAGTCAGAGAGACAAAGCTGTTGGGCATCACTGCACACTGCCTCTTCTTCCATTTCTCCAATGCTGCTTGGCTGGCCCCCTGTTTCCAAGCCAAGAGATTCAGAGAACGGAAGTAGAGACGGCTCCTGTCCTGGGCTCTCTGACTGCCTGGCCAATTTGGCAGGTGGTGAAGAGACAGATGGCTGCTCCCCAGTGGTCTGTGCCTGAGAGGATGTGGCACTAATTGAAGTCGATGCCGATGCGTTAGCTGCCATCCATCCGACAATGGCTTCAATTTGATCTTCACGCAGCAGCGGTGCACGGCGCTCTCCGACAAAGCTGCGCATGAAGGACTGTTGTTATGACCTGGTGGTCAGGACAATAATGGACCTAGTGGTTAAGAGCACACGGAATGACCAGATAGTCACTGATAATAAAGGACGAGCTCTGGGACGTGGGAACTCTGCTGACCGCAATCCCTAATCCTATCAAACACACTAGAAATAGCCGTGGATTGTGCCTAACGCTCCCTATGCAACTCGGCACAGCCTAAGGAACTAGCTAGCCCTGAAGAAAGAAAAATAAAGCCTACCTTGCCTCAGAGAAATTCCCCAAAGGAAAAGGCAGCCCCCACATATAATGACTGTGAGTAAAGATGAAAATACAAACACAGAGATGAAATAGATTAAGCAAAGTGAGACCCGACTTACTGAACAGACCGAGGATAGGAAAGGTTACTTTGCGGTCAGCACAAAACCCTACAAAAAGACCACGCAGAGGGCGCAAAAAGACCCTCCGCACCGACTCACGGTGCGGAGGCGCTCCCTCTGCGTCCCAGAGCTTCCAGCAAGCAAGACAACAATAAAATAGCAAGCTGGACAGAAAAATAGCAAACCAAAGAAATACAAGCTGAAACTTAGCTTCTGCTGGGAAGACAGGTCACAAGAACGATCCAGGAGTGAACTAGACCAATACTGGAACATTGACAGGTGGCATGGAGCAAAGATCTAAGTGGAGTCAAATAGAGCAGCCTGCTAATGAATTAACCTCGTCACCTGTGGAAGGAAACTCAGAAACACCCACCAGAGGAAGTCCATGGACAGAACCAGCTGAAGTACGATTCATGACCACAGGAGGGAGCCCGACAACAGAATTCACAACAGACTGTTCCCTGCTGAAACTGAGTGATGATGAGTCACCGGTGACCGCAGCAGGCACAGAATCACCACGTCCTCTCCCTGCTCCTCTCCCTGCTCCGCGCCCACGCCCACGTGCCTTACTCCCTGCCCTCTTGATCTTGGTTGACAGATAAAGATAAGCAGAAAAGTACTAAGGCCTTAGTGTGCTTATTCCTGAAATGCTCCTCCTAACAGGTGTAAGAAACACTAATGTTGTAAAGTGTGGACTAGACTTTATTATTTATAAAATGTGGCCTACACAAGTGTTAAGTGGTGTTTGGTAAACTTTACTTTTTTTTTTTTCTGCAGATCGGGCTACAGAGCGAGTTTAACTCACACGGGGACCGTGCAGATTGCTGTAAACGGCGCTGCAAGGCCCAAAAACACTCCTCTAGGTTATCCTATGTAGTGTTTTTCCACTATTTAGCTGGAGACGGGTGGAAAGACACTCAGAGGAAATTTTTGGAAAAATTTTCAACAGGCTGCACTATTTGAAAAAAAGGACAAGTTATTCAACGGTATGAGGCAGTGACGCACCCTGAGCTGAATACAACCGGCTGTGGCTGCACACAGACTACAGGGCGAGCTGCGCTCACACGGAGACCATGCAGACAGCCGTAAATGGCGCAGCAAGGCCCAAAAACCCTACTCTAGGTTATCCTATGTAGTGTTTTTCCACTATTTAGCTGGAGACGGGTGGAAAGACACTAATAGGAAATTTTTGGAAAAATTTACAGCAGGCTGCACTATTTGAAAAAAATGAAAAGTTTTTTCACGGTATGAGGCAGTGACGCACCCTGAGCTGAATACAACCGGCTGTGGCTGCACACAGACTACAGGGCGAGCTGCGCTCACACGGAGACTGTGCAGACAGCCGTAAACGGCGCTGCAAGGCCCCAAAACCCCCCTCTAGGTTATCCTATGTAGTGTTTTTCCACAATTTAGCTGGAGACGGGTGGAAAAACACTAATAGGAAATTTTAGAAAAAATGTGCAGCAGGCTGCACTATGAGCAAAAAAGGACAATGGATAGAACTGTATGAGGCAGTGTGAACCCTCCCTGAGCTGAATACAACCGGGTATATGGCTGCACACAGACTACAGAGTGAGCTGCACACACACACACACAGACCTTGCAGAACGCTGTTAAAACAGCGCTGCAAGGCAAGAGCAAGGTGAACACACAGCGTTTGCTAAATTAGCCTTGGAAAAGCAAAATAAAGCAATTAGCTATCTCAACTGGCCCTCATTTAGAACACAGCATCCTGTCCCTAACTGAAATCACAGCAGAGTGAGTGCAAAATGGCGGCAGCGTTTTTTATAGTGCAGAGTGACATCATTTCAGCAGCCAATCACAGCCTTGCCAGTACTTACATGCCCACCATGCTAAACAGGATGTGCCCACACTTCCATTCATTCCTCATTGGCTGCTGCGTGCAGTTTGAGTTCTGGGAACTTCCGATTCCAGTATCCGATACGCGGGAAATATCGGAATTCGGTATCGGAATTCCGATACCGCAAATATCGGCCGATACCCGATACTTGCAGTATCGGAATGCTCAACACTACTAGTGACTATTTTTTTACAGCGGCGGAGGAATACAGTGCGGAAGGATACCTTCCTCCCGTCATTGTATTCCTGGAGCCCCTAGAGAGCGGTCGCATCAGCTGATGCTGCTGTTATCCACGGCAGATCGTTGTGGGACATTCGTGGATTTCTGTGGATCAAGGAGTTTATTGGTTGTTTGCTATTTTAATATTTTTTACAGGTGACATTGGCTTCAGGGATCAAAAGGACAAGTAATGGTAAGTATGTACTCTATGTCAGGGGTGTCAAACTGTATTCCTGGAGGGCTGCAAACAGCTCATGTTTTCAGGATTTCCTTGTACTGCACAGGTGATAATTTAATCACCTACACAAATAATGAGTTGGTGATCAAATTATCACCTGTGCAGTACAAGGAAATCCTGAAAACATGACCTGTTTGCAGCCCTCGAGGAATGCAGTTTGACACCCCTGCTCTATGTTATATGTACTGTATGTCTATATGTATGTATTGTATGTAATGTATGAATGTATTGTATGTAGTATGTATGTAGTATGTATGTTCTATGTATGTAGTATGTATGTAGTATGTATGTAGTATGTATGTTGTATGTATGTAGTATGTATGTGGTATGTATGTATGTAGTTAAGTTGCATGTATGTAGTATGCATGTATTTTGTACGTATGTATTTTGTATGTTGCATGTATGTAGTATATATGTATGTAGTATGCATGTAGTATGTATGTTGTATGTATGTAGTATGTTGCATGTATGTAGCATGTATGTAGCATGTATGTAGCATGTATGTAGTATGTTTTTATGTAGTATGTATGTTGTATGTATGTTGTATGTATGTAGTATGTTGTATGTATGTTGTATGTAGTATTTTGTTTTTTTTACATTCAACACATTAGCCGGATGATGGGACTACTACTGTCCCATCATTGGCTAATGTGTCAATCACTGCCATTGTAGCAGGCATCGCCCGATGGGACATGTAGTCCCATCGGACGATGTCTGCATACCCGCACAGACCCCCGGCAGGCCGTACAGACTCCTGAGAGGCCCGTACAGATCCCCGGCAGGCCGCACAGACCCCCGAGAGGCCCGTACAGACCCCCGGCAGGCTGCAGACCCCTGGCAGGCCGCACAGACCCCGGAGAGGCCCATACAGGCCCCCGGGAGGCCGCACAGACCCCCGGCCGGCCGCACAGACCCCCCCATGGTCACACACAGACCCAGCCCACACACACAGATGCAGTCTCCGCCCACACTTCTTTATAGTGAAACATTGCACTATAGGAACTTCCAATTCCGGTATCTGATATCTTAAAAATATCGGAACTCAGTATCGGAAATCCGATACAGCGAATATCAGCCGATACTTGATATTTGCAGTATCGGAATGCTCAACACTAATGTTTAACCATCACTTGGCCATCAGAGTCCATAAAATTGGAAATTACAATTTTGCAAATATTCACACAAACTGACACCCAAGGCATCCTCAAAGAAGATCAACTTGTCTAGAATTAATTCACTCATCTCTCATTTTAGGACACTTAATATTTCTCTGGTGATGTACAGAAAAAACATTACCTTAATGGCTGGTAAATTTCCAGAGACATAACCATACGATAAGTAAATTATCATGAATGATTCACCAACATCGGAAAATGTAACAACAGTTATTTATTTTAATTCTATTTTTTAATATGAAAATCCCAAATATTGCTAAAGCCATTATAACACAAATATAAACATATATCAAATGTTAAAGATTTGTGTTCAGAAAATAGACACACATTAAAATAAATTTGAAGAGTTTTAAGTGTCTATAAATCTCATATTACATTTTTTTTTTACTTTTATATTTTGCTGTATGATACAAAATTTTATTTATTTCTAGTACTTTAAACGTCTCCAGAAAATGATGTTTTAAAGCACATTTAGCCATTTACTACTCAATTCATGTCACATCTTTGAATTCGGCCAAGAGCCAACATCTTTCATTTCCTACTCACCTTTCTAAATGGCTTTTAAATATTTAAACACTTACTTTTACTATTTTATGCCTTCAGCAGAACTGATTCTACAAGGATTGCAAAAAAGTATTTGTCAAATATTTCTGAAGAATTGATACTGCATCTGTTCTCCTTGCAAGAAGTAAATTCTAAGACTGAAATGTATTTACAATTTTTAAATCATATGATTAGATAAAGCAATAGTGATGAGTGAGTATACTCGTTGCTCGAGATTTCCCAAGCATGCTCGGGAGGTCTCTGAGTAATTGTAAGTGCTCGGAGATTTAGTTTTTGTTGACGCAGCTGCATGATTTACAGCTGCTAGCCAGCATAAGTACATGTGGGGGTTGCCTGTTTGCTAGGGAATCTCCACATGTAATCAAGCTGGCTAACAGATGTAAATCATTCAGCTGTGGCAATGAAAACCAAATCTCCGAGCACTAAAAAATACTCGGAGGACACCCGAGCGTGCTGGGGAAATCTCGAGTAACGAGTATACTCTCTCATCACTATAAAGTAATAATAATCAATAATTTGCTTTATAAAGCATGACTGAACTAAGGAAATATACATTAAGGAAAAAAGTATTTAGTCAGCCTCCAATTGTGCAAGTTCTTCCACTTAAAAAGATGAGAGAGGCCTGTAATTGACATCATAGGTAGACCACAACTACGAGAGTCAAAATGAGAAAACAAATGCAGAAAATCACCTTGTCTGATTTGGTAAAATTTATTTTACAAATTATGGTGGAAAATAAGTATTTGGTCACATAAAAACATGCAAGATTTCTGGCTCTCACAGACCTGTAACTACTTCTTTAAGAGGTACCTCTGTCCTCCACTCATTACCTGTAGTAATGGCAGCTGTTTGAACTTGTTATCAACATAAAAGACACCTGTCCACAACCTCAAACAGTCATACTCCTAACTCCACTGTGGTGAAGAACAAAGAGATGTCGAATGACACCAGAAAAGAAATTGCAGCCCTCGCCAGGCTGGGAAGACTGAATCTGCAATAGGCAAGCAGCTTGGTGTGATAAAATCAACTGTGGGAACAATAATAAGAAAATGGAAGACATACAAGACCACAGATAAACTCTCTCGATCTGTGGCTCCACGCAAGATCTCACCCCGTGAGGTCAAAATGATCACAAGTGTAAATAAAGAGAGAAAAAAACATCACTGCAAAAATATCGCACACCCTCAAAAAATAGGAAGCAATTATATAAAATATAACAAGCTGATTTTATTAACACTTCAAAAAACACCACAAACAGTTTAAAACATAATTAAAAATATACAAAACATCATCTGATACACACAGGTAAGAGAGACCATGAATAAGTGCAATATTGTACCAAGATCAAACCTAGTGGCTTATGAGGTGATGCACAAAATTATATATATATATATATATATATATATATATATATAGATATAGATATATATCTATATATATATATATATATATATATATATATATATACTTGGACAATACCATAAATAGCCCATAGGAGCACACAAAAAAGGTGCAACCAAAAGGAGTAAAAGGCAAAAAATGGTTGCCCAAACAGATAATGACTAGCGACCAAACTGACAGGCTTGAGGGTACTTGTACATAATGGTACCACTGGGCCTCACAAAATGAACAGAGGAGAGCCCCCCATTAAATACTACCTGGTGAAATGATGCCCCACGCGTATCGCCTGGCAGACCAGGCTTCCTCAGGGAAGATGCAGACAGAAGCGTCTGACAGCTATAAATACCATGAGCGTAATAGCTCATAAAAGACTGGTGTGGACGAATACCAGCAGACCGGAAGGAAGACCGCTCAGACGAGGGGACTGCGCATGAGCAGATGCATGAAGCAAACCGCGCCTGCATCAGATGAAATACAGAAGAACAAGTGTGCGTGCGCAAGCCAAGAGGGGCAGACATATAGGTTAAACGGCGCCTGCGCTAGATAGAGCACAAGGAGCCAAAAGCGCGCATGCGCAGACACAGGGCCGGTGTATGCAAACAGTCGCACATGAATAGGCGGCCATTAGAAAAGAAACCCACGCATGGGCAACAATGATTAATGACAGGCGTCTGTGCCGAGCAGGACACAAAGATCCAGGACGCACATGCGTAGAGAAAGGCATCAGCCAAACAGCCGAGTATAGCCCCCTGTAGACATGGGGACCTCAAACGGCATGTATATATTGTCAAAAGAAACCAAAGAATACCATACCTACTGTGAAGCATGGGGGTGGCAACATCATGTTTTAGGGCTGATTCTTTGCAAATGGACCAGGACAACTGATCCATGTACATGAAAGAATGGATGGGGCCATGTATTGTGAGATTTTGAATGCAAACAATATTGGAACAGTTCATGCAGCTCATATAGTATCTATGAACTATTCCAATTTTTATGGACATAACTGTTTATAACTCTCCCATAATGGTAATTCTGCTTCACGTCACCTGTCTTATCTATGACATTATTTCTCTGCTGTGTTGTGCATATAAATATGTGATTCTTTAGAATTTTTATTAGTTTATGCCTGAGGTAGAGACCTGAATAGTCTCAAAAGCTTGCAATTTGTTATCATCTTTTCAGTTAGGCATTAAAAGTTATCAACCACTGAGGACTCTCAATTCTAAATATTTTTCTATCTACTGGCTAACACGGTACAATGATATATATCTTTCCTGTATTATACTACAAGTATGAATTTTATAGGGGCTAAATCACCAATATGACTCTATGTATCCTACGTTATTTATATGCATTATTGCTTTTTACTTATAGCAGGGCACATATTCGTTTTGTTTCTATCTTTAACAGGTTTTACATGTATGATTTGCTCAGGTTAAAAAAGTTATGGCACCTTACACAGAGGGGAAAAAAGTATTTTGTCAGTCACGAATTGTGCAAGTTTACCCACTTAAAAAGATCAGAGAGGTCTGTAAGAGGCCTGTATGAGAATCAAAATGAGAAAACAAAATGGGAAATCAAAATGAGAAAACAAATCGAGAAAATCACCATGTCTGATTTGCAAGATTTGTTTTGCAAATTATGGTGTAAAGTAAGTATTTGGTCATTAACAAAAGTTCTTCTCAATATATTGTTATATATCCTATGTTGGCAATGACATAGGTCAAATATTTTCTGTTAGTCTTCACAAGGTTGGCACACACTGTTGGTGGTATGTTGGACCATTCCTCCATAGAGATCTCCTCTAGAGCAGTGATGTTTTGAGCCTGTCCTTGGGCAACATGGACTTTCAACTCCCTCCAAAGGTTTTCTATGGGGTTGAGAACTGGAGACTGGCTAGGCCACTCCTGGACCTTCACATGCTTCTATAGAAGCCTCTCCTTCATTGCACTGGCAGTGTGCTGGGGATCATTATCAGTCTGAAAGACCCATCCACATTTCATCTTCAATCTCCTTGCTGATGGAAGGAGGTTTGCACTCAAAATCTCATGATACATGGCCCCATTCATTCTTTCATGTACACGGATCAGTCGTCCTGATCCATTGCAGAGAAACAGCCCCAAAACATGATGTTGCCACCCCCATGCTTCACAGTATGTATGGTGTTCTTTGTATGCAACTCAGCATTCTGTCTCCTCCAAACACGACGAGTTTTTTTTCTACCAAACTGTTCTACTTTGGTTTCATCGGACCATATGACATTCACCCAGTACTCTTTTGTTTAATTCAAATGATCTATAGCAAACTTCAGACGAGCCCAGACATGTACTGGCTTAAGCAGGGGGACATGTCTGTCACTGAAGAATCTGAGTCCATGGTGGCGTGGTGTTACTGATGGTAGCCTTTGTTATAGTGGTCCCAATTCTATGCAGGTCATTCACTAGGTCCCCATATGGTTCTGGGATTTTTGCTCACTGTTCTTGTGATCATTTTGACCCCACGGGGTGAGATCTTTTGTTGACCCCAAGATCGAGGGAGATTATCAGATTGTCCTATTTGTCTTCCATTTTCTTATTATTGCTCCCACAGTTGATTTCAAGTTGCTTGCCTATTATAGATTCATTCTGCCCAGCCTGGTGCAGGGCTACAATTTTGTTTCTGGTGTCCTTTGACAGCACTTTGGTCTTCACTAGGGTTGAGCGAAACAGATCAGCACTTTTCAAAAGTCGCCGACTTTTAGCAAAGTCGGGTTTCGTGAAACTCGACCCGATCCCACTCTGGGCGGTGATGCGCCCCTTGCTGGATGTCCTCATATGACCTCGAGCCTGGGAACTTTTCCCACGCTCGAGGGGCATCCAGCAGGGGGCGCATCACCGCGAATGAAGGTAACTACAGGTCATTGACCTACATTACCTTCATTCGCTGGGGTTTACAGCCACGACGACAGCTGCATTAGCAGAGCTCCTGGCTGTAAAATATTTTAACCCCTTCAGATGGATTTACAGCGTGGGACGTTACAGATCAACAGAAGGTATGTATATTGTTGGTTTATTATTTTTAATTTGTTACAGAACGAGGGTCTTCAGGTGGATTGAGCGAGCAATAAAATATTAAAACAACCTGTGTGTTTATTTCATTAAAATACTTTTTAATAATGTGTGTTTTTTTAACCCTTTCATACCATTGGATTAATAATGGATAGGTGTCAGAATTGACGCCTCTCCATTATTAATCTGGCTTAATGTCACCTTACAATAGCAAGGTGGCATTAACCCTTCATTACCCCATATCCCACCGCTACACGGGAATGGGAAGAGAGTGGTCAAGTGCCAGAATAGGCGCATCTTACAGATGTGCCTTTTCTGGGGTGGCTGGGGGCAGATGTTTTTAGCCAGGGGGGGACAATAGCCGTGGACCCTTTCCAGGCTATTAATATCTGCCCTCAGTCACTGGCTTTACTACTCTGGTGGAGAAAATTGCACGGGAGCCCACGCCAATTTTTTCCGCGATTTAACCCTTAAATTTAATAGCTAGAGTGCTGAAATTTTGCACATACACACTACTAACATTAGTAGTGTGGAATATGCAAAACAAAGGGGGATATGACATGGTTTACTGTATGTAAACCATGTCTCATATCATGTCAGGATTAGGCAGGAGAAATGAAAAGCCGGCAATTGAATTACCTGCTTTTCTGATATATCGCGCTGAAGCAAATATAAAAAAAGAAAATTTCCCATTGACTTTCCATTGGGTTTCATGTTTCGGCCGATCCCCGACCCCGACTTTTCAATAAGATCGACCGATTTCACTCGACCTGACTTTTCAGAAAGTCGGGTTTCGTGAAACCCGACTCGATCTCAAAAAATGAAAAGTCGCTCAACCCTAGTCTTCATCATAGTGGAGTTTGGAGTGTGCCTGTTTGAGGTTGTGGACAGGTGTCTTTTATACCGATAATAGGTTCAAACAGGTCAATTAATACAGGTAATGAGTGGAGGACAGGTGTGCCTCTTAAAGAAGAAGTTACAGGTCTGTGAAAGCCAGAAATCTTTCATATTTTTAGGTGACCAAATACTTATTTTCCACCATAATTTACTACATAAATATTGCCAAATCAGACAAGAGTATTTTCTGGATTTGTTTTCTCATTTTGATTTTCTCATAGTTGTGGTCTACCAATGATGTAAATTACAGGCCTCTCTCATCTTTCTCAGTGGGAGAACTTGCATAATTGGTGGCTGACTCAATAGGTTCAACTATTATACTTTCTTAAAAAAAACTATATCTTATCAATAAGTGAAGGTTAGACACATATGGATAGACAGATACCTTAGATTGATAGATATATGTATATAATAGCTAGATGGTGGCTCAATTCTAACGCATCGGGTATTCTAGAGTATTTATGTTTGTATGTATATATATAGTAGCCACATAGCATATAGCAGAGGCCACGTAACACAGACAGCCACATAGTATATAGCACAGCCATGTAGTATATAGGAGCCACGTAGTGTATAACAAAGCCACATAGTATATAACATTGCCCACGTAGTATATAACACAGCCAAAGCAGTATATAACACTGCCCATGTAGTATATAACACTGCCCACATAGTATATAACACTGCGCACGTAGTATATAACACTGCCCACGTAGTATATAACACTGCCCATGTAGTATATAACACTGCCACGTAGTATATAACACAGCCCATGTAATATATAACACTGCCCACGTAGTATATAACACTGCCCACATAATATATAACACTGCCACGTAGTATATAACACTGCCCACGTAGTATATAACACTCCTCACTGGGGTGCAGCCCTCCCACTTCACCACCAACGTCGGCTTGTACAGCCACGTATCCATATATATGGCCACTTTTCTGGACCTTTAGGAGCATATTGAACACGGCATTTCTGTTTACTCCATTTAATGTGTACAACCATTATTGAGGACACCATTACCTCAATATATGGCTCCTCCGGTGTGGGCATACCTATCAATCTGCCTCTTTCCCTGCTGGGAATGTACAAGTATGATTGTTAATACACTAATATTATGTGACACTGTGAACAAGGCCACGGCGTGGCCGAAACGTCTATTGCTTTAATGCTACAAAGGAGGTGGAGCTAGAGTGAATCCTCTGGACCGTGGAAAAGACCTACCCCTGGGCAGGCTGACCTAGTGAGACCGACCCCTATACAGGGAACGTCAGGAGCAGGCCCAGAGGTCACCAGACCACAGTAGCTAATACCGAGAGAGATGGCTCAGAAGGAGGAAGGAGGGAAGGGAATGAGAAAAGAACAAAGAAAGTACTGGAGACGGCAATACTGGAGCCAGAACGACTGGAACAACTGCTACGGAAAGTACACGCACAAAGGTACTGGAATACAGAGGAGTAGGAACGAAGGCGGATCTGCAGGGAGAGAGAGAGAGAGAGAGAGAGGATTTAGGGAAACAGAAGATAGGAAATGCTAAACTGAGGCAGAGGAGAACACGGACACAGGATAGCGCCGGACGAAGTGAATAGCACGAGGATGGCAGACACTGAGAACAGAGAGGCCAGAGACACAAGCGGAAAGCAAATGACAATCAGGCGCCACCCTGCAGGGGAGACGGCCTGATATACCAAATACCTCACCCGGATTGGCTGTAGGAGATCACCGGATCCAGGTATCCGATAGCAGAAGATTTGTAGCGCAGGTGCCCTCTTGCGCAGAAGATGGATCCCTCCAGCAGAGCCAGAGACAGGAAGCAGAGAAGGAGCACCGAGGAGAGGAGCATGCTGGGAACTGGAAGCAGGAAGAGCAGGCGCTGCCGCAGAAGCACAGATGACAGCATGCCGGGACCCTGGAGCAGAGTGGCAGGAATGAACAGGAAGACCACTTACCGAAGTAGCAGGACGAGCGCGCCGGGACCCAGAGGCGGAGCGATGGAGGTGAGTGGGAGCAGCGCTGTTAACAGTACCCCCCTCCTTACGACCATCCCCTCCCAAACTGGAGAGAAATATGTTAAGAAGACAAGGAGCATTGATATTTTCTAACGGTTCACACGACCTCTCTTCAGGACCAAAACCCTTCCAATTAATCAAGAAAAAATCTCTCCCACGAACCTTTTTCATGGCTAAAATATCACTCACCTCAAAAATGTTATTGGCACGGACAGATTGAGGAGAGGTACAGGAAGAAGGATGGAAGCGGTTAAGGATAACGGGTTTGAGCAGAGACGCATGAAAGGTATTCGGAATACGGAGCGAGGCAGGCAACTTCAGCTTGTAAGCGACATCGTTGACTCAACTCACAAATCTCAAAAGGACCGATGTAGCGAGGACCAAGTTTATAAGATGGTATCTTGAGTCTAATGTATTGTGAGGAGAGCCAGACCTTGTTGCCAGGTAAAAATGGAGAAGAATCCAAACTCCTCTTGTCGGCATGTCTTTTCATTCTTACAGATGCCTTATTGAGAGCCTCTTTAACCTCCCTCCATATTGTAGAAAACTCCAAAGTCAAAGAATCAGCTGCTGATACTCCAGAAGTTAAGGAAATCGGAAGAGGCATATTCGGATGCTGTCCAAACACGACGAAGAAAGGAGACTTATCTGAGGATTCACTGGAATGATTATTGTAAGCAAACTCAGCCCAAGGCAGAAGACTGGCCCAATCATTTTGGTGGGCATTAGAGAAGTGTCGAAGATAGGCAGACACAATTTGATTCATTCGCTCAGCTTGACCATTGGTTTGAGGGTGGTAGGCAGACGAAAAATCTAGAGACACCTTCAAGAGTTTACATAATGCCCTCCAAAAATGAGACACAAATTGTACTCCTCTGTCGGACATGATGTGTTGTGGGAAAACCGTTAAGTTTGAAGACGTTCGAAATAAAAACCTTCGCCAATTCAGGAGCCGAAGGTAAACAGGGCAGGGAAAAAAATGAGCCATTTAAAAGAACCAATCTACTACTGTAAGGATGACTGTACAGCCTGAGGAACTCGATAGATTGGTAATAAAGTTCAAGGCAATATGCTGCCACTAGGCAGAGGGAACTGGAAGAGGAAGCAGAGCTCCATGGGGTAACTGTCTAGGCACTTTGTTCTTGGCACAGGAAGGACAAGAAGCGACATCTTGATGTAACGTAGGCCACCAATAGTAGCGGGTAGAGTTGAGCAACTTTAACTTTTTTTGGATTGAGTCGGGTTTCGCGAAACCCGACTTTGTCAAAAGTCGGGTCGGGTGAAATCGGCTGATTATTGCGAAATGTCAGGGGCCAACTGAAACACAAAACCCAATGCAAGTCAATGGGGAATCAAAGTCGGGAGTGAGTGGATGACAGGGAAACACCTACAGTGCCCATTTTAATGCCAAAAACATCAATTCTTATTTCTTAAGCTTGTCAATCTTAATTTACTTTAGAATAATAGTTAGGCATTGAAAACAGGGGGTCATTTGGCTAAAGTTGTGGGTGGGTAGGGCTGGCTTAAGATTTTCGTGGGCCCAGGAAACGCGGAATATGTCACGGCGGTGGAGCAGGGAGAGGTAAGTATTTCAACTTTGCAAGTGCTGTGATCCTGAGCAAGCAGGGGGGCCCACTAGTTGGCACTAGCACAGGGCCCCTCATAGTACAATGGTGTGTTTGACAGCGGGTGGCGCCTCCCACTGGCAGAGACACTTTTGCATACTATGAGGGGCCCTGTGCCAGCGACGTTGCCAACGAGTATGCCCCCCTACCTGATGAAGGAACCTGCACTTTCATCTGCACCTTCCTCTTTGTACCCATGTAAGGTGGTATAGTATGCGGGAAGGGGAACCTGACTTTCAGCAGGGTAAGATTCTGGCTGTGTAGAGTGCAAGGGGAATGTAGTGGTCTGGGTCAATGTACCAGCAGACTGATATAGCAGTGGCTGGGCAATGGGCAGGATGAGGAGGAAACACAGATATAGGCCTAAATAATAAAGTAGGCTAAATGCAGTTCAAAATTGGTAACAGGACTAAACAGGTGGCGTTGCTTTGTTCAGTGGAGGAAAACTGTAATGAGTGGCAGACACAGTTAGTAGGCCCAAATAATAAAGTAGGCTAAGTAAGTGACAGAAAGGGGCTGGCTGATATACGACGAACTAACAGGACTGAAGTATATCCACTTTGTGAGAATTTGAATCTCCCTTTTTATTTGGGAGACTGAACCAAAACTCAGGACCTGTGCATAAAACAACACAATGTAAGTGACAGAAAGGGGCTGGCTGGTATACGACAAACTAACAGGACTGAACTATATCCACTTTGTGAGAATTTGAATCTCCCTTTTTATTTGGGAGACTGAACCAAAACTCAGGCCCAGTGTATATAACAATGCAATCTAAGTGGCAGAAAGTGGCTGGCTGACATACGACAAACTAACAGGACTGAAGTATATCCACTTTGTGAGAATTTGAATCTCACTTTTTTGGGTGGAGACTGAACCAAAACTCAGGCCCAGTGTATAAAACAGCACAATGTAAGTGGCAGAAAGTGGCTGGAAGATATATATGAAAAAATACAAGGACTGTAGTACAATTTCAATCTCCCTACAATGATCTCAGGACAAGTATGGCAGCAATAAAAAGAACTGCTGCACACAAAAGTGTGGACAAATAAACAAGATAACTGTGCAGAAAGGAGCAACAGGATTTTTGCTTTTAAAAAAGCAGTTGGTTTGCACTACAGCGTGCAAACAGCAATGCAGCTATCAGGGAGCTTTATAAGGCAGCCTAATAAGCTACAGAGCTGATGCACAAAAATATAGCCTCCACTGTCCATGCAAAAAAATGGTGGTATTGGACAGTGGAAATCGCTAAAGCACAAGCAGTTTGGGGGTTAGTTTTCCCTCCCTAACTATATCCCTTCTTCTGATGAAGCTGCATCAACCTTTCCCTATGCTAAGATCAGCAGAATTAAGATGGCGCTCGGCGTGCATGGCCCTTTATAGCCCCTGTGACGACGCAGAAAGCAAGCCAATGACTGTCATGCCCTTCTCTTAGATGGTGGGGACCGAGACCTATGTCATCACGCTGCCCACACTCTTGCGTCCTCCATCATTGGCTGAAAAATGGCGCTGAAAGCATCATATGAAATGCGACTTTTGTGCGCAGATCGCTGACCTCATGGCCGATCCCACACTAGGATCGGATTGGATTTCATGAAACCCGACTTTGCCGAAAGTTGTCGATTTTTGAATTTGTCCAATCCTTTTCACTCAACCCTAGTAGCGGGCGATGAGAAGGAAAGTCTTCTTAATCCCCGCAATGCCTGCAAATTTCAAAGAATGACCCCAGCGAAGCACCCTCTGTCTGTCACCCTCAGCCACAAGGGTTTTACCCGGAGGCGGATGGACCATCCTTAAAGGAGCTACAGTGACGATCTTGGAAGGATCCAAGATATGTGCTGGCTCTTAGTCGATATCCTCCCTGCTGGGAAAGCCTAGACAGTGCGTCGGCTTTGATATTCTTGTCGCCAGGACGGAAACGAAGCTCAAAGTTGAAACGGGCAAAAAACAAGGACCATCGGGCCTGTCGTGGATTAAGTTTTTGCGCTGTCTGAAGATAGGCCAAATTTTTATGGTCAGAGAAAATTACAAATCGATGTATGGCTCCCTCCAGAAGATACCTACATTCTTCAAGTGCTAGTTTTATGGCCAAGAGTTCACGATCTCTGATGGTACAATTACGTTCTGATGCAGAAAATGCTTTAGAAAAGAATCCACAAGGAACCATCTGGACCACAGGGGACCTTTGGGAGAGCACGCTCCGGCACCCGAGGAGGAGGCATCAACCTCGAGAATAAATGGCTTGTTAATCTCTGGATGGTGTAATACAGGAGCGGAGGAAAAGGACTGCTTCAGGGGCATAAAGGAATTTTCGGCCTCAGGAGTCCAAATCTTCGGGTTGGAACCTTTACGAGTGAGAAAAGAAAGAGGCTGAATCACAGAGGAGAAAAGAGATATGGTCTGCCTGTAGTAATTAGCGAATCCAAGAAATCGCTGGATGGCTTTTACTCCGTAGGGTCGGGGCCAATTGAGAATGGCATTCACTTTCTCGGGGTCCATCTTAAGTCCAGAATCCGAGATGATGTATCCTAGAAAGGGCAGAGAAGTTTGCTCGAAGAGACATTTCTCGTACTTAGCATAAAGACGATTCTCTCTCAAACGTTGCAAACCCAAATGAACACTTCTTCTGTGGGTCGGTAGATCTGCCGAAAAAAATAAGATGTCATCTAGATACACCACAACACAGGAGTAGAGAAGGTCTCGGAAGATATCTTTGACGATTTCCTGGAAGACTGCAGGAGCATTGCATAGGCCAAACGGCATGACTAAGTATTCATAATGACCGTCCTCGGTGTTAAAGGCGGTCTTCCATTCATCTCCGGTGCAAATACGGATTGTACGCACTCCGTAGATCTAACTTAGTGAAAATTCGTGCCTCTCTAAGCCGATCAAAGAGCTCCGGAATGAGAGGTAGAGGGTACTTGTCCCTGACCGTGATGTTATTCAGACCTCTGTAGTCAATGCATGGACGAAGAGAACCGTCCTTCTCTTTGACGAAGAAAAATCCTGCACCTGCGGGTTAAGAAGACCTCCGAATGAATCCCTTAGGTAAATTTTCTTGGATGTATTCGGACATAGCCTGAGTCTCCGCAGGAGAAAGCGAGTAAATTCTTCCTCTAGGTGGTGTGGAACCGGGAAGAAACTCGATCAGGCAATCATAGGAACGATGCGGAGGAAGACTTTCAGCTTCTTTCTTATCAAAGACACCAATGAAGGACCAGTAAGGAGAAGGTAATCCGGAGGGGACAGAATCCGCCAGTGGAGGGATAATAGGAGTAACGGACTGTAGACATTGTTTCTGACAAGTGGATCCCCAACGAAGCACGCCTCCTGAATGCCAGTCGAGAGTAGGTTCAAGAGTACGGAGCCACGGTAATCCAAGTAACAGAGCATGGGCGAGATTAGGCAGGACGTAAAAAGTGATCTTTTCACAATGTAGAGCCCCGATCTGCAGCTCAACCTCCTCCATAACCATGGTGATGGCGTCTTGCAAGGGCTCCCATCTACGGAGGCAATTAGACATGGAGTGTCCAAAGTGAGAACTGGAACGCAAAGCCTCCGAACCGCCTCAAGACTGATAAAATTGCCTGCTGCTCCCGAATCCACATACACGACCTCGGAAAAACGCTTCAGATTAAGAACCAGTAAGACTGACAGGAACAAAGGTTGAGAGGGATCAGGATCACCTAGGGAGGCCTCTCTTACCTGTCCTAGGCAGAGGAGTTTTCCGGCCTCTCGGGGCAAGACGGCAACAGATGAGAAGCGCTACCGCAGTAGAAACAGAGTCCTTGGGAACGCCTATCCCTATGACATTGTTTCGCCATCTTGACTCGATCTACTTGCATGGTTTCAGGAACGGTTGCAGTAGGAGACACCACAGGCTGCGGACTCCCAGACCTGCGGACAGACAAATAGGCCTCCTCTCTCTAGCGGACTCACAAGATCGCTCCTGGAAGCGTAAGTCAATGTGCTTAGACAGGGATATAAGATCTTCTAAAGCGATTGGGGTATCCCGTCCAGCCAGCTCATCCTTTATCCGACTAGACAGACCTCGCCAGAAAGCGCCCGCCAAAGCCTCATTGCTCCACCCTAGCTCAGAGGCTAGGGTACGAAAGCGGATGGCATACTGACCAACAGTTAAAGAACCTTGTTGAAGGGGCTCATCAAAAACCTTGCGAAAAGTCTCCAGAAAAAATGCCAATTGAGAGACTATGGGTATATAGTATATACCTGCTGTGTGTCATCTCCCCTATATATAGTATATACCTGAATGTCATCTCCTTCTATATATAGTATATACCTGTATGTCATCTCCTCCTGTATATAGTACATACCTGTGTGTCATCTCCCCTGTATATAGTATATATCTGTGTGTCATCTCCTCCTGTATATTGTATATACCTGCATGTCATCTTCTATATATAGCATATACCTGTATGTCATCTCCTCCTGTATATAGTATATACCTGTGTGTCATCTCCCCTGTATATAGTATATATCTGAGTGTCATCTCCTCCTGCATATAGTATATACCTGCATGTCATCTTCTATATATAGCATATACCTGTATGTCATCTCCTCCTGTATATAGTATATACCTGTATGTCATCTCCTCCTGTATATATATATGTACCTATATGTCATCTCCTCCTCTATATAGTATATACCTGTGTGTCATCTCTCCTGTATATAGTATATATCTGTGTGTCATCTCCCCTGTATATAGTATATACCTGTGTGTCATCTCCTCCTGTATTAGACCTCGTTCACACGTTATTTGCTCAGTATTTTTACCTCAGTATTTGTAAGCTAAATTGGCAGCCTGATAAATCCCCAGCCAACAGGAAGCCCTCCCCCTGGCAGTATATATTAGCTCACTTATACACATAATAGACAGGTCATGTGACTGACAGCTGCCGTATTTCCTATATGGTACAATTGTTGTAGTTTGTCTGCTTATTAATCAGATTTTTATTTTTGAAGGATAATACCAGCCTTGTGCGTGTTTTAGGGCGAGTTTCGTTTGTCAAGTTGTGTGTGTTGAGTTGCGTGTGTCGACATGCATGTAGCGACTTTTGTGAGATGAGTTTTGTGTGGCAACATGCGTGTAGCAACTTTTTGTGTGTCGAGTTGCATGTGACAGGTTAGTGTAGCAAGTTGTGTGCAGCAAGTTTTGCGCATGGCGAGTTTTGCACGTGGTGAGTATTATGTCTGGTGCCTTTTGAGTATGTGCAAGTTTTGTGTGAGGCAACTTTTGCATGTGCTGCAAATTTTGTGCATATGGCAATTTTTCCGCATGTGCAAGTTTTGCGTGTGGCGAGTTTTCCATGAGGTGAGTTTTGCACTTGTGGCGAGTTTTGCGTGAGCCTATTTTTTGCATGTGGCGAGTTTTGCGCGTGGTGAGTTTTGAGCGGCGACTTTTGTGTTTCGACTTTTATGTGGCGAGGTTGGTGTATGTGTGGTGAAATGTGTGCTGAGGGTGATATATGTATTCAAGCCCTGGTAGTGTGTGGCGCATTTTGTGTGTGTGTTCATATCCCCGTGTGTGGTGAGTATCCCATGTCGGGGTCCCACCTTAGCAACTGTACGGTATATACTCTTTGGCGCCATCGCTCTCATTCTTTAAGTCCCCCTTGTTCACATCTGGCAGCTGTCAATTTGCCTCCAACACTTTTCCTTTCACTTTTCCCCATTATGTAGATAGGGGAAAAATAGTTTGGTGAATTGGAAAGCGCGGAGCTAAAATTTCACCTCACAACATAGCCTATGACGCTCTCAGGGTCCAGACGTGTGACTGTGCAAAATTTTGTTTCTGTACCTGCGACGCCTCCAACACTTTTCCTTTCACTTTTTTCCCCATTATGTAGATAGGGGCAAAATTGTTTGGTGAATTGGAAAGCGCGGGGTTAAAATTTCACCTCACAACGTAGCCTATGACGCTCTCAGGGTCCAGACGTGTGACTGTGCAAAATTTTGTTGCTGTAGCTGCGACGCTTCCAACACTTTTCCTTTCACTTTTTTCCCCATTATGTAGATAGGGGCAAAATTGTTTGGTGAATTGGAACGCGCGGGGTTAAAATTTCACCTCACAATATAGCCTATGACGCTCTCGGGGTCCAGACGTGTGACTGTGCAAAATTTTGTGGCTGTAGCTGCGACGGTGCAGATGCCAATCCCAGACATACACACATGCACACACACACACATTCAGCTTTATATAGTAGACTAGCTGAAGAGCCCGGCGTTGCCTGGGCATAGTAAATATCTGTGGTTAGTTATAGCACGTCACTTCTCTTATTTTCCCATTACGCCTCTCATTTTCCCAATCACATCTTTAATTTTCCCCCTCACATCTCTCATTTTCTCCCTCACACCTCTCATTTTCTCCCTCACTCCTCTCATTCCCGCCTAACACTTGTCATTTCGACCTCACATCTGTCATTTTCCGATCACTACACTATTTTCCCTCACTCCTCTCATTTTGCACTCACACCTTTTCATTTTCACCTCACACCTCTCATTTTCACCTCAGTATATACATGTTTGTCATCTCCCTTATATATAGTATACACCTGTATGTCATCTCCTGTATATAGTATATACCTGTATGTCATCTCCCCTGTATATAGTATATACCTGCTGTGTGTCATCTCCCCTGTATATAGTATATACCTGTATGTCATCTCCTCTTATATATAGTATATACCTGTATGTCATCTCCTCCTATATATACTATATACCTGTATGTCATCTCCTCCTATATAGAGTATATACCTGTATGTCATCTCCTTCTATATATATAGTATATACCTGTATGTCATCTCCTCCTGTATATAGTATATACCTGTGTGTCATCTCCCCTGTATATAGTATATATCTGTGTGTCATCTCCTCCTGTATATAGTATATACCTGTAGGTAATCTGCTCCTGTATATAGTATATACCTGTGTGTCATCTCCTCCTGTATATAGTATATACCTGTATGTCATCTCCTCCTGTATATAGTATGTACCTGTATGTCATCTCCTCCTTTATATAGTATATACCTGTGTGTCATCTCTCCTGTATATAGTATATATCTGTGTGTCATCTCCCCTGTATATAGTATATACCTGTGTGATCTCCTGTATTAGACCTCGTTAACACGTTATTTGCTCAGTATTTTTACCTCAGTATTTGTAAGATAAATTTGCAGCCTGATAAATCCCTAGCCAACAGGAAGCCCTCCCCCTGGCAGTATATATTAGCTCACACATTCACATAATAGACAGGTCATGTGACTGACAGCTGCCGTATTTCCTATATGGTACATTTGTTGCTCTTGTAGTTTGTCTGCTTATTAATCAGAATTTTATTTTTGAAGGCTAATACCAGACTTGTGTGTGTTTTAGGGCGAGTTTCGTTTGTCAAGTTGTGTGTGTTGAGTTGTGTGTGGCGACATGCATGTAGCGACTTTTGTGAGATGAGTTTTTTTGTGGCAACATGCGTGCAGCAACTTTTTGTGTGTCGAGTTGCATGTGACAGGTTAGTGTAGCAAGTTGTGTGCAGCAAGTTTTGCGCATGGCGAGTTTTGCGCGTGGTGAGTTTTATGTCTGGTGCCTTTTGAGTATGTGCAAGTTTTGTGTGAGGCAACTTTTGCATGTGTTGCAAATTTTGTGCATATGGCAATTTTTCCGCATGTGCAAGTTTTGCGTGTGGCGAGTTTTCCATGAGGTGAGTTTTGCACTTGTGACGAGTTATGCGTGAGCCTATTTTTTGCATGTGGCGAGTTTTGCGCGTGGTGAGTTTTGAGCGGCGACTTTTGTGTTTCGACTTTTATGTGGCGAGGTTGGCGTATGTGTGGTGAAATGTGTGCTGAGGGTGGTATATGTGTTCAAGCACGTGGTAGTGTGTGGCGCATTTTGTGTGTGTGTTCATATCCCCGTGTGGTGAGTATCCCATGTCGGGGTCCTACCTTAGCAACTGTACGGTATATACTCTTTGGCGCCATCGCTCTCATTCTTTAAGTCCCAATTGTTCACATCTGGCAGCTGTCAATTTGCCTCCAACACTTTTCCGTTCACTTTTTTCCCCATTATGTAGATAGGGGCAAAATTGTTTGGTGAATTGGAAAGCGCGGGGTTAAAATTTCACCTCACAACGTAGCCTATGACGCTCTCAGGGTCCAGACGTGTGGCTGTGCAAAATTTTGTTTCTGTAGCTGCGACGCCTCCAACACTTTTCCTTTCACTTTTTTCCCCATTAAGTAGATAGGAGCAAAATTGTTTGGTGAATTGGAAAGCGCGGGGTTAAAATTTCACCTCACAACGTAGCCTATGACGCTCTCAGGGTCCAGACGTGTGACTGTGCAAAATTTTGTTGCTGTAGCTGCGACGCTTCCAACACTTTTCCTTTCACTTTTTTCCCCATTATGTAGATAGGGGCAAAATTGTTTGGTGAATTGGAACGCGCGGGGTTAAAATTTCACCTCACAACGTAGCCTATGACGCTCTCGGGGTCCAGACGTGTGACTGTGCAAAATGTTGTGGCTGTAGCTGCGACGGTGCAGATGCCAATCCCGGACATACACAAATACACACACACACACACACACACACAGTCAGCTTTATATAGTAGACTAGCTAAAGAGCCCGGCGTTGCCTGGGCATAGTAAATATCTGTGGTTAGTTATAGCATGTCACTTCTCTTATTTTCCCATTACGCCTCTCATTTTCCCAATCACATCTTTAATTTTCCCCCTCACATCTCTCATTTTCTCCCTCACACCTCTCATTTTCTCCCTCACTCCTCTCATTCCCGCCTAACACTTGTCATTTCGACCTCACATCTGTCATTTTCCGATCACTACACTATTTTCCCTCACTCCTCTCATTTTGCACTCACACCTTTTCATTTTCACCTCACACCTCTCATTTTCACCTCAGTATATACATGTTTGTCATCTCCCTTATATATAGTATACACCTGTATGTCATCTCCTGTATATAGTATATACCTGTATGTCATCTCCCCTGTATATAGTATATACCTGCTGTGTGTCATCTCCCCTGTATATAGTATATACCTGTATGTCATCTCTTCTTATATATAGTATATACCTGTATGTCATCTCCTCCTATATATACTATATACCTGTATGTCATCTCCTCCTATATAGAGTATATACCTGTATGTCATCTCCTTCTATATATAGTATATACCTGTATGTCATCTCCTCCTGTATATAGTATATACCTGTGTGTCATCTCCCCTGTATTTAGTATATATCTGTGTGTCATCTCCTCCTGTATATAGTATATACCTGTAGGTAATCTGCTCCTGTATATAGTATATACCTGTGTGTCATCTCATCCTGTATATAGTATATACCTGTATGTAATCTCCTCCTGTATATAGTATATACCTGTAGGTAATCTGCTCCTGTATATAGTATATACCTGTGTGTCATCTCCTCCTGTATATAGTATATACCTGTATGTCATCTCCTCCTGTATATAGTATGTACCTGTATGTCATCTCCTCCTTTATATAGTATATACCTGTGTGTCATCTCTCCTGTATATAGTATATATCTGTGTGTCATCTCCCCTGTATATACTATATACCTGTGTGATCTCCTGTATTAGACCTCGTTAACACGTTATTTGCTCAGTATTTTTACCTCAGTATTTGTAAGATAAATTTGCAGCCTGATAAATCCCTAGCCAACAGGAAGCCCTCCCCCTGGCAGTATATATTAGCTCACACATACACATAATAGACAGGTCATGTGACTGACAGCTGCCGTATTTCCTATATGGTACATTTGTTGCTCTTGTAGTTTGTCTGCTTATTAATCAGAATTTTATTTTTGAAGGCTAATACCAGACTTGTGTGTGTTTTAGGGCGAGTTTCGTTTGTCAAGTTGTGTGTGTTGAGTTGTGTGTGGCGACATGCATGTAGCGACTTTTGTGAGATGAATTTTGTGTGGCAACATGCGTGTAGCAACTTTTTGTGTGTCGAGTTGCATGTGACAGATTAGTGTAGCAAGTTGTGTGCAGCAAGTTTTGCGCATGGCGAGTTTTGCGTGTGGTGAGTTTTATGTCTGGTGCCTTTTGAGTATGTGCAAGATTTGTGTGAGGCAACTTTTGCATGTGTTGCAAATTTTGTGCATATGGCAATTTTTCCGCATGTGCAAGTTTTGCGTGTGGCGAGTTTTCCATGAGGTGAGTTTTGCACTTGTGGCGAGTTTTGCGTGAGCCTATTTTTTGCATGTGGCGAGTTTTGCGCGTGGTGAGTTTTGAGCGGCGACTTTTGTGTTTCGACTTTTATGTGGCGAGGTTGGCGTATGTGTGGTGAAATGTGTGCTGAGGGTGGTATATGTGTTCAAGCACGTGGTAGTGTGTGGCGCATTTTGTGTGTGTTCATATCCCCGTGTGTGGTGAGTATCCCATGTCGGGGCCCCACCTTAGCAACTGATCTGTATATACTCTTTGGCGCCATCGCTCTCATTCTTTAAGTCCCACTTGTTCACATCTGGCAGCTGTCAATTTGCCTCCAACACTTTTCCTTTCACTTTTCCCCATTATGTAGATAGGGGGAAAATAGTTTGGTGAATTGGAAAGCGCGGAGTTAAAATTTCACCTCACAACATAGCCTATGACGCTCTCAGGGTCCAGACGTGTGACTGTGCAAAATTTTGTTTCTGTAGCTGTGACGCCTCCAACACTTTTCCTTTCACTTTTTTCCCCATTATGTAGATAGGGGCAAAATTGTTTGGTGAATTGGAAAGCGCGGGGTTAAAATTTCACCTCACAACGTATCCTATGACGCTCTCAGGGTCCAGACGTGTGGCTGTGCAAAATTTTGTTTCTGTAGCTGTGACGCCTCCAACACTTTTCCTTTCACTTTTTTCCCCATTATGTAGATAGGGGCAAAATTGTTTGGTGAATTGGAAAGCGCGGGGTTAAAATTTCACCTCACAACGTAGCCTATGACGCTCTCAGGGTCCAGACGTGTGGCTGTGCAAAATTTTGTTTCTGTAGCTGTGACGCCTCCAACACTTTTCCTTTCACTTTTTTCCCCATTATGTAGATAGGGGCAAAATTGTTTGGTGAATTGGAAAGCGCAGGGTTAAAATTTCACCTCACAACATAGCCTATGACGCTCTCAGGGTCCAGACGTGTGACTGTGCAAAATTTTGTGGCTGTAGCTGCGACGGTGCAGATGCCAATCCCGGACATACACACATACACACACACACACACACACATTCAGCTTTATATATTAGACTAGATAGATACTGTAGATAGATAGATAAATAGATAGAGAGAGACAGATAGATAAAGAAAAGGTCAAATCACAGTAATTTTTGTTGCAAAGTATGAATGTGCATCATGGCTGTGATTTTCTTTTGAATTTACTTGTTATGGTCTTTTATGTCATTTTTAGGCGTGTGCAAATATGAAATAACATCAAAAGAAATAATTTCCATCCACCTTTGACACATCTGCTAGAAATGTGATGTATGTTTTGCTTAAAGTACATATTTGTTAAAAGGTGACCTTTTGATTTGATTGTTCGGCTGACTTCATTGCTAATAAGCTAAAGGATTTTGTATCTAATGAATGTTGTGTATATAAATAGTGATAGATGGCTTATTAAGAATTCTACAAACACAGCATGGCCAACCCTAGTATGAAGTACTTGGAACTGAACCAATCTTGTAGTGGAAGGTTTATTGATTACACAGAGACAGGGCACATTTTAATCATTTTTACAGCATTGCACTGCCGGAGGTACTAAAATCCATTAAACAAGGATTAAAAACTTTGTTTTAAACTGCCTCCTAATTTGTTTCTCAGTGTATAGTCAACATTGACGGTGTAAAATCAATCAGTTACTAGGATGTATTAAAATTAACTTGTTTCATTTTAATTGCACATATGCTGCTCTGACCCTGAACATGTCACCTCTTTCTGTCAAGGGATTAATTTCTATTTATATAGATTTTCTTAATGTTTTTTTTAACCCTTTAAACCCCTGAGTTTTTTTCGGTTTTGCAATTTCATTTTTCGCTCCCCTTCTCCCCAGAGCCATAACTTTTTTATTTTTCCGTCAATATGGCCGTGTGAGGGCTTGTGTTTTTGCGGGATGAGTTGTACTTTTGAAGAACACCATTAATTTTACCATGTCAAAACAGGAAAAAAATTCCAAGTGTGGTGAAATTGCAAAAAAATGCAATCCCACACTTGTTTTTGTTTGGCTTTTTTATTGGTTCACTAAATGCTGAAACTGAGCTGCCATTATGATTCTCCAGGTCATTATGGGCTCATATACACCAAACATGTAAACAACATGTTTGGGTTCTTTTTATTCTAAGTGGTAAAAAAAATTCCAAATTTTGGAAAAAAAAAAATAGCGCCATATTCTGATACCCTTAGCATCTCCAATTTTTGTGATCTCGGTTTGGTTGTGGGATAATTTTTTTGCCTGCCGAGCTGTCATTTTTAATGATACTATTTTGCTGCAGATATGATCTTTAGATCGCCCGTTATTGCATTTTAATGCAATGTCGCGGCAAACAAAAAAACTTAATTCTGGCATTTGACTTTTTTTCTCGCCACGCCGTTTAGCGATCAGGTTAATCCTTTTTTTATTGATAGATTGGGCGATTCTGAACATGGTGATGCCAAATATGTGTATGTTTGATTTTTTTAATTGTTTCATTTTGAATGGAGCAAAAGGGAAGTGATTTAACCTTTTATATTTTCATTATTTTTTTATATTTTTAAAAACATTTTTTTTGCTTTTGGCTTACTTCAAAAGTCTCCATGGGAGACAAGAAGCTGCCATAACCCGATCAGCTTTGCTACATAAAAGCGATGAACAGATCGCCTCTATATAACAAAATTACTCACTTGCTATGATAGCCGACCAATGGGTGGTGCTCATATCAAGTCGGCACTGACAACCAGGAGACCTCCTATTGTCATGTCAAAAAACCAGTGACCACAGTCATGTGATGCGGGTCACTGGTGGGCAGATTTCTGGTGCAATTGCCGAAAGCGCTTGTTAAATGCCACTGTCAGCATTTGACAGCGGCATTTAATGCGATAATAGCCACAGGTGGATCACAATTCCACCTGTGGCTATTCCAGGCTTATGTTGGCTGTTCAAAGCACCAGGAAAGATGTGGGCTTACTACCGGAGCCCACATCAAAGGGAGGGAGTCCGACATCTGCGTAAATGTATGCTCTATGTAGGAAAGGGGTTGAAGTATATAGTACATCATAATCTTGTTTTTTTTTCTCATGCCAAACTTTTATAGTCACCCTAAAAGTACTTAATTATTTTATATTCTATTTCGATCAATAGACAGAAGAACTGGGGATTTTTATTATTCATGAAACAGATACCGTTCCTGACTTTGTCACAAACAAATTCAAAAGATTTGGACAGCAAAACAATGCTTGGCCACTAGCCTTTACTTTTAGCCCACCATACACAAAGGATAGATGTTGGCCAAACGATTGCAGAGCCTTCCTATTTTCTTTTTGAGAGCTGTTACAAAATAGCTGGAAATAGCTTACCTCCAGGATAACAGAAGGATAGGTTGTCTGAAATCAGATTTGCCAAATACTTCTCTCCCTTGACATCATTGGAGGGGCATTCTTTAAAGATTTCCCCTGACCCACTTCCAGTAGACTGAGATCGATGAAACTTGGCACATTTATTAGTCTTTCTCTACATAGGTGCCAAATAGGGACACACACTTCTCTCATCTCTTTAAACAACTGAAAACACCTCACTTATAGAAGTCGACAGGTTGCTCCAAAAGCCACATTGTGACTTCGGAAATCAGTCTCATCTTCTGAAAAATGCTTGCCTATCAAAAATGACTCCAAACCTGGAAACAGGTTAACGTCCGATGGTGCAAGGTTAGGTGGAAATGGTAGAATTTCAAAGCCACAGGAGCATGCTTCCATTTGTGCAACATGCGATTTGTGAATTGGTGCTTTGTCTTGCAGAAGGCGGGCAACTTTGGTTAGCATGCCATGTCTCTTGGTTTTAATGGCCTTCTGCAATTCTCGCAGCAGTCAAGCATAGTATGCCCCAGTGATCATGGTACTCTTTGCTAACTAATCCATCACTACTACTCCATCCTGGTCCCAAAATACTGTGAGCATGACCTTGCCTGCCAAGGGTTGGGCACTTGCCTTCTTTGGAGGCGGTGAGTTGAGATGTTTCCATTGCATTGACTGAACATTAGTCTCAGGATCATAGTGATTGACACAGATTTCATTCTATGTGATCAGTCTGTTGAAAAAGTCCTCCTGGTTTCCATGGCACATCGTCAATAGAGCCTGAGAGCATTCTACTTGTTCCTGCTTCTGGAAAGGTGTGAGCATCCAGGGAACCCAGTGAGTCAAATATTGATAATAAATTTTATTGTATTAAACAATAATATAACACATAATTATTCAAAATATAGATAACATAATTTTGAGACTAAGCACAGCAGAACTATTGGTCACACAGATACACCACTCCGACCATGAAAAAAACCAAGACTGCTATTGTCATACCATGAGAGCAAATAGTATATATTTAGTAGTATCTATAGTGGATACCTTATACATGGGAGGATGGTCTTGGATGATTTTTTCCATAGACCCCACACTAATTTTGACATTTTGGGCTAGGTGGCAAATTTTCCAAAATGGCAATCTCCATTTGCTTGATGGTGTGTTCTACAATAGCAGAGTAGGGTCACCCTGGAATTGGAACTGTTTGCACCAAAGTAGATTTGAATTGACAATGCCAGTTCTTGACTACATTATATAATGGGGAATCATCACCATAAACCTCTTTCATCTGTTTGAACATCTCCTTTGGTGTGTGGCCTTTCAAGTAAAGAAACTTCATTACTGTTCTGTATTCCACTGGATCCAAGATCAAACCCCGCACGACTTCAGCACCTGTAAAATCAAGACCATTATCAGTTCTAAGTTGCAAATTGGCATGTAACCTATAGAGACTTATATCATTACACATGTGTAGCTTCAGCATCCTGTGATAAATAGAAGTGGGTCAGGGGAAACCTTTAATGAGCACCCTTTATAGCATAAAATCATAGAATGTTAGAGTTGAAAGGGACCTTCAGTGTCATCGTGTCCAACTTCCCTGCTCAATGCAGTATTCACTAAACTATCTCAGACAGATGTCTGTTCAGCCTCTGTTTGAAGGTTTCCAATGAAGGAGAACTCACCACCTCACGTGGAAGCCTGTTCCACTCATTGATCACCCTTACTGTCAAAAAGGTTTTTTTTAATATCTAATCTGTATCTTCCCCCTTTCAGTTTCATTCCATTGCTTCTCATTCCATTGATTCTCCATTTGTAAGTGAGATTGATGACCCATCTACACTGTGACATCCCTTCAAATATTTGTAGACAGCTATTAAGTTTCCTCTTAGCTTTATTTTTTGCAAGCTAAGCATTCCAAGATACTATAACTAGTGTTGAGCGATACCTTCCGATATCGGAAAGTATCGGTATCGGTTTGGATCGGCCGATATTCAAAAAATATCGGATATCGCCGATACCGATACCCGATCCCAATGCAAGTCAATGGGACCAAAATATCGGAATTAAAATAAACCCTTTCTTTCCTTGTAGGTTCATTCTACATGAAGGAAAACAACTAAGAATAATGTAGGATGTATGGGGGAGGTGGCGGAGACATTAAAGGCAATGAGGATTAGTCCAATCAAATAGAATAGCATGTTTTTTTTTTTTTTTAAAGACGTTCGGATTGAAAAAGATATTGACTATGTAAATTTTTTTTATTTTGTCAGATATTGATGTTTCACTATTCCACGCCCTTCCCCTTCTTTTTTTTCTTTATTTTTTTTTCTTTTCCCACACTTTCATCTTCATCATCATCAGCATCTTTGACATCAACTTCTTCACCTTATTCATCTTCTTCTTCATCTTCTACCTATTTTTTTTTTTTTATTACATTCTTCATATTCATTTTCTTCAACTATTATTATTCTTCCTATTCTACATATTCTTTTTATTCCACTGTTATTATTCTTCCTATTCTACTTCTTCATCATATTCTCATTTGTGACAGGCATTCCCGTAGTTGTTATCTATAAAAGTTGGAAGATTACACCTTCCGTTCTGCCAGTCACAAAAGTTACATTTGTCCGCGTTCAGTTTGGCCTGCAGCATCAGGCTTTATCCAGGGGCACCACGAGGAGGAACGGACTCACCCCCATACACTGCTTAGTCTTCTTCTGCATATAATTTAGATAATATCTTTTGCTCTGATATTAAGTCTTATGCTTAATGTTCTTCTGCTCTTTGTTCTGCAGCCTCTTGTTCTTCTGCTTCTCGGTCTTCCATGTTGTCGTCTCCAGGGTCGTCGTCTCCAGTGTCGTCATCTCCGCCGTCGTCGTCTCAGCCGTCGTCGTCTCCGCCGTCGTCGTCTCCGCCGTCGTCGTCGTCGTCATCGGGGTGGTCTTCCGGGTCGTCGTCATCGGGGTGGTCTTCCGGGTTGTCGACGTTAGGGTCTTCAACTTGGAAATGTAGCAGAAGGTACAAGAAGGCTGAGAAAATGCCAAGAACCAGCTGATGGAACTGGAACTCGGATGGCTACCCGAAGGTTCAAGAGCCTATGGAACTACCGAGGACCAGCTGACGTTACTGGAACCCGGTTACTAAGCAGGAGGTACCCGTGCTAAAAAGCACTACCAAGGACCGCCTGACGTTGGCGGAACTCGGATACCCAGAAGGAGGCACCTAAGCCAAAGGCTCTGCCCGGAACCAGCTGACGTTACTGGAACCAGGATGGGGAGCAGAAGGTACAAGAGCAAAAGACACTGCCGAGAACCAGCTGACGGTACTGGAACCCGGATGGGTAGCCGAATGTCCAAGAGCCAATGGAACTACCAAGGACCAGCTGACGTTACTGGAACCCGGTTACTAAGCAGGAGGTACCCGTGCCTGAAAGCACTACCAAGGACCACCTGACATTGGTGGAACTTGGATACCCAGAAGGAGGCACCTAAGCCAAAGGCTCTGCCCGGAACCAGCTGACGGTACTGGAACCAGGATGGGGAGCAGAAGGTACAAGAGCAAAAGACACTGCCGAGAACCAGCTGACGGTGCTGGAACCAGGTGGTGGACCCGAAGGCCCACAGGAGAGGAGAGAACAGCTAAGCCGCGAGGCAGCCGCAGTTACCGAACCCCAACAGTCCTACAGGGGGAGCTGGGCCTACTGGCACTACAGAACCAGCCTTGACTACCAGTTCACGCAGCCCACATAGGAAGCTCCTAAACTGGAGGCACCCTGGAGTTGGCTAACTCGACCGCACCACGACGGGGCAAGCATAGGCGTCTCAGTGAAGTTGACACAACCCGGAAACAGCTGACGGTGCTGAAACCAGGCTTGGCACGAGGGAGTACCTGTGACAAGAACACTGCCGAGAACCAGCTGGCGGTGCTGGAACCCGGATGCGTTGCCCCAGTGTGCAAGAGCCAATGGCACGACCGAGGACCAGCTGACGGTGCTGGAACCCGGTTACTAAGCTGTAGGTGCCCGCGCTTAAAAGCACTACCAAGGACCGCCTGGCGTTGGCGGAACTCGGATACCCAGGAGGAGGCACCTAAGCCAAAGGCTCGGCCCGGAACCAGCTGACGGTGCTGGAACCAGGTGGTGGACCCCAAGGCCCACAGGAGAGGAGAGAACAGCTAGGCCGCGAGGCAGCCGCAGTTACCGAACCCCAACAGTCCTACAGGGGGAGCTGGGCCTACTGGCACTACAGAACCAGCCTTGACTACCAGTTCACGCAGCCCACATAGGAAGCTCCTAAACTGGAGGCACCCTGGAGTTGGCTAACTCGACCGCCCCACGACGGGGCAAGCATAGGCGTCTCAGTGAAGTTGACACAACCCGGAAACAGCTGACGGTGCTGAAACCAGGCTTGGCACGAGGGAGTACCTGTGACAAGAACACTGCCGAGAACCAGCTGGCGGTGCTGGAACCCGGATGCGTTGCCCCAGTGTGCAAGAGCCAATGGCACGACCGAGGACCAGCTGACGGTGCTGGAACCCGGTTACTAAGCTGTAGGTGCCCGCGCTTAAAAGCACTACCAAGGACCGCCTGGCGTTGGCGGAACTCGGATACCCAGGAGGAGGCACGTAAGCCAAAGGCTCGGCCCGGAACCAGCTGACGGTGCTGGAACCAGGTGGTGGACCCCAAGGCCCACAGGAGAGGAGAGAACAGCTAGGCTGCGAGGCAGCCGCAGTTACCGAACCCCAACAGTCCTACAGGGGGAGCTGGGCCTACTGGCACTACAGAACCAGCCTTGACTACCAGTTCACGCAGCCCACATAGGAAGCTCCTAAACTGGAGGCACCCTGGAGTTGGCTAACTCGACCGCACCACGACGGGGCAAGCATAGGCGTCTCAGTGAAGTTGACACAACCCGGAAACAGCTGACGGTGCTGAAACCAGGCTTGGCACGAGGGAGTACCTGTGACAAGAACACTGCCGAGAACCAGCTGGCGGTGCTGGAACCCGGATGCGTTGCCCCAGTGAGCAAGAGCCAATGGCACGACCGAGGACCAGCTGACGGTGCTGGAACCCGGTTACTAAGCTGTAGGTGCCCGCGCTTAAAAGCACTACCAAGGACCGCCTGGCGTTGGCGGAACTCGGATACCCAGGAGGAGGCACCTAAGCCAAAGGCTCGGCCCGGAACCAGCTGACGGTGCTGGAACCAGGTGGTGGACCCGAAGGCCCACAGGAGAGGAGAGAACAGCTAGGCCGCGAGGCAGCCGCAGTTACCGAACCCCAACAGTCCTACAGGGGGAGCTGGGCCTACTGGCACTACAGAACCAGCCTTGACTACCAGTTCACGCAGCCCACATAGGAAGCTCCTAAACTGGAGGCACCCTGGAGTTGGCTAACTCGACCGCCCCACGACGGGGCAAGCATAGGCGTCTCAGTGAAGTTGACACAACCCGGAAACAGCTGACGGTGCTGAAACCAGGCTTGGCACGAGGGAGTACCTGTGACAAGAACACTGCCGAGAACCAGCTGGCGGTGCTGGAACCCGGATGCGTTGCCCCAGTGAGCAAGAGCCAATGGCACGACCGAGGACCAGCTGACGGTGCTGGAACCCGGTTACTAAGCTGTAGGTGCCCGCGCTTAAAAGCACTACCAAGGACCGCCTGGCGTTGGCGGAACTCGGATACCCAGGAGGAGGCACCTAAGCCAAAGGCTCGGCCCGGAACCAGCTGACGGTGCTGGAACCAGGTGGTGGACCCGAAGGCCCACAGGAGAGGAGAGAACAGCTAGGCCGCGAGGCAGCCGCAGTTACCGAACCCCAACAGTCCTACAGGGGGAGCTGGGCCTACTGGCACTACAGAACCAGCCTTGACTACCAGTTCACGCAGCCCACATAGGAAGCTCCTAAACTGGAGGCACCCTGGAGTTGGCTAACTCGACCGCCCCACGACGGGGCAAGCATAGGCGTCTCAGTGAAGTTGACACAACCCGGAAACAGCTGACGGTGCTGAAACCAGGCTTGGCACGAGGGAGTACCTGTGACAAGAACACTGCCGAGAACCAGCTGGCGGTGCTGGAACCCGGATGCGTTGCCCCAGTGTGCAAGAGCCAATGGCACGACCGAGGACCAGCTGACGGTGCTGGAACCCGGTTACTAAGCTGTAGGTGCCCGCGCTTAAAAGCACTACCAAGGACCGCCTGGCGTTGGCGGAACTCGGATACCCAGGAGGAGGCACGTAAGCCAAAGGCTCGGCCCGGAACCAGCTGACGGTGCTGGAACCAGGTGGTGGACCCGAAGGCCCACAGGAGAGGAGAGAACAGCTAGGCCGCGAGGCAGCCGCAGTTACCGAACCCCAACAGTCCTACAGGGGGAGCTGGGCCTACTGGCACTACAGAACCAGCCTTGACTACCAGTTCACGCAGCCCACATAGGAAGCTCCTAAACTGGAGGCACCCTGGAGTTGGCTAACTCGACCGCCCCACGACGGGGCAAGCATAGGCGTCTCAGTGAAGTTGACACAACCCGGAAACAGCTGACGGTGCTGAAACCAGGCTTGGCACGAGGGAGTACCTGTGACAAGAACACTGCCGAGAACCAGCTGGCGGTGCTGGAACCCGGATGCGTTGCCCCAGTGTGCAAGAGCCAATGGCACGACCGAGGACCAGCTGACGGTGCTGGAACCCGGTTACTAAGCTGTAGGTGCCCGCGCTTAAAAGCACTACCAAGGACCGCCTGGCGTTGGCGGAACTCGGATACCCAGGAGGAGGCACGTAAGCCAAAGGCTCGGCCCGGAACCAGCTGACGGTGCTGGAACCAGGTGGTGGACCCGAAGGCCCACAGGAGAGGAGAGAACAGCTAGGCCGCGAGGCAGCCGCAGTTACCGAACCCCAACAGTCCTACAGGGGGAGCTGGGCCTACTGGCACTACAGAACCAGCCTTGACTACCAGTTCACGCAGCCCACATAGGAAGCTCCTAAACTGGAGGCACCCTGGAGTTGGCTAACTCGACCGCCCCACGACGGGGCAAGCATAGGCGTCTCAGTGAAGTTGACACAACCCGGAAACAGCTGACGGTGCTGAAACCAGGCTTGGCACGAGGGAGTACCTGTGACAAGAACACTGCCGAGAACCAGCTGGCGGTGCTGGAACCCGGATGCGTTGCCCCAGTGTGCAAGAGCCAATGGCACGACCGAGGACCAGCTGACGGTGCTGGAACCCGGTTACTAAGCTGTAGGTGCCCGCGCTTAAAAGCACTACCAAGGACCGCCTGGCGTTGGCGGAACTCGGATACCCAAGAGGAGGCACCTAAGCCAAAGGCTCGGCCCGGAACCAGCTGACGGTGCTGGAACCAGGTGGTGGACCCCAAGGCCCACAGGAGAGGAGAGAACAGCTAGGCCGCGAGGCAGCCGCAGTTACCGAACCCCAACAGTCCTACAGGGGGAGCTGGGCCTACTGGCACTACAGAACCAGCCTTGACTACCAGTTCACGCAGCCCACATAGGAAGCTCCTAGACTGGAGGCACCCTGGAGTTGGCTAACTCGACCGCCCCACGACGGGGCAAGCATAGGCGTCTCAGTGAAGTTGACACAACCCGGAAACAGCTGACGGTGCTGAAACCAGGCTTGGCACGAGGGAGTACCTGTGACAAGAACACTGCCGAGAACCAGCTGGCGGTGCTGGAACCCGGATGCGTTGCCCCAGTGTGCAAGAGCCAATGGCACGACCGAGGACCAGCTGACGGTGCTGGAACCCGGTTACTAAGCTGTAGGTGCCCGCGCTTAAAAGCACTACCAAGGACCGCCTGGCGTTGGCGGAACTCGGATACCCAGGAGGAGGCACCTAAGCCAAAGGCTCGGCCCGGAACCAGCTGACGGTGCTGGAACCAGGTGGTGGACCCCAAGGCCCACAGGAGAGGAGAGAACAGCTAGGCCGCGAGGCAGCCGCAGTTACCGAACCCCAACAGTCCTACAGGGGGAGCTGGGCCTACTGGCACTACAGAACCAGCCTTGACTACCAGTTCACGCAGCCCACATAGGAAGCTCCTAAACTGGAGGCACCCTGGAGTTGGCTAACTCGACCGCCCCACGACGGGGAAAGCATAGGCGTCTCAGTGAAGTTGACACAACCCGGAAACAGCTGACGGTGCTGAAACCAGGCTTGGCACGAGGGAGTACCTGTGACAAGAACACTGCCGAGAACCAGCTGGCGGTGCTGGAACCCGGATGCGTTGCCCCAGTGTGCAAGAGCCAATGGCACGACCGAGGACCAGCTGACGGTGCTGGAACCCGGTTACTAAGCTGTAGGTGCCCGCGCTTAAAAGCACTACCAAGGACCGCCTGGCGTTGGCGGAACTCGGATACCCAGGAGGAGGCACCTAAGCCAAAGGCTCGGCCCGGAACCAGCTGACGGTGCTGGAACCAGGTGGTGGACCCCAAGGCCCACAGGAGAGGAGAGAACAGCTAGGCCGCGAGGCAGCCGCAGTTACCGAACCCCAACTGTCCTACAGGGGGAGCTGGGCCTACTGGCACTACAGAACCAGCCTTGACTACCAGTTCACGCAGCCCACATAGGAAGCTCCTAAACTGGAGGCACCCTGGAGTTGGCTAACTCGACCGCCCCACGACGGGGCAAGCATAGGCGTCTCAGTGAAGTTGACACAACCCGGAAACAGCTGACGGTGCTGAAACCAGGCTTGGCATGAGGGAGTACCTGTGACAAGAACACTGCCGAGAACCAGCTGGCGGTGCTGGAACCCGGATGCGTTGCCCCAGTGTGCAAGAGCCAATGGCACGACCGAGGACCAGCTGACGGTGCTGGAACCCGGTTACTAAGCTGTAGGTGCCCGCGCTTAAAAGCACTACCAAGGACCGCCTGGCGTTGGCGGAACTCGGATACCCAGGAGGAGGCACCTAAGCCAAAGGCTCGGCCCGGAACCAGCTGACGGTGCTGGAACCAGGTGGTGGACCCGAAGGCCCACAGGAGAGGAGAGAACAGCTAGGCCGCGAGGCAGCCGCAGTTACCGAACCCCAACAGTCCTACAGGGGGAGCTGGGCCTACTGGCACTACAGAACCAGCCTTGACTACCAGTTCACGCAGCCCACATAGGAAGCTCCTAAACTGGAGGCACCCTGGAGTTGGCTAACTCGACCGCCCCACGACGGGGCAAGCATAGGCGTCTCAGTGAAGTTGACACAACCCGGAAACAGCTGACGGTGCTGAAACCAGGCTTGGCACGAGGGAGTACCTGTGACAAGAACACTGCCGAGAACCAGCTGGCGGTGCTGGAACCCGGATGCGTTGCCCCAGTGAGCAAGAGCCAATGGCACGACCGAGGACCAGCTGACGGTGCTGGAACCCGGTTACTAAGCTGTAGGTGCCCGCGCTTAAAAGCACTACCAAGGACCGCCTGGCGTTGGCGGAACTCGGATACCCAGGAGGAGGCACCTAAGCCAAAGGCTCGGCCCGGAACCAGCTGACGGTGCTGGAACCAGGTGGTGGACCCGAAGGCCCACAGGAGAGGAGAGAACAGCTAGGCCGCGAGGCAGCCGCAGTTACCGAACCCCAACAGTCCTACAGGGGGAGCTGGGCCTACTGGCACTACAGAACCAGCCTTGACTACCAGTTCACGCAGCCCACATAGGAAGCTCCTAAACTGGAGGCACCCTGGAGTTGGCTAACTCGACCGCCCCACGACGGGGCAAGCATAGGCGTCTCAGTGAAGTTGACACAACCCGGAAACAGCTGACGGTGCTGAAACCAGGCTTGGCACGAGGGAGTACCTGTGACAAGAACACTGCCGAGAACCAGCTGGCGGTGCTGGAACCCGGATGCGTTGCCCCAGTGTGCAAGAGCCAATGGCACGACCGAGGACCAGCTGACGGTGCTGGAACCCGGTTACTAAGCTGTAGGTGCCCGCGCTTAAAAGCACTACCAAGGACCGCCTGGCGTTGGCGGAACTCGGATACCCAGGAGGGAGGCACGTAAGCCAAAGGCTCGGCCCGGAACCAGCTGACGGTGCTGGAACCAGGTGGTGGACCCGAAGGCCCACAGGAGAGGAGAGAACAGCTAGGCCGCGAGGCAGCCGCAGTTACCGAACCCCAACAGTCCTACAGGGGGAGCTGGGCCTACTGGCACTACAGAACCAGCCTTGACTACCAGTTCACGCAGCCCACATAGGAAGCTCCTAAACTGGAGGCACCCTGGAGTTGGCTAACCCGACCGCCCCACGACGGGGCAAGCATAGGCGTCTCAGTGAAGTTGACACAACCCGGAAACAGCTGACGGTGCTGAAACCAGGCTTGGCACGAGGGAGTACCTGTGACAAGAACACTGCCGAGAACCAGCTGGCGGTGCTGGAACCCGGATGCGTTGCCCCAGTGTGCAAGAGCCAATGGCACGACCGAGGACCAGCTGACGGTGCTGGAACCCGGTTACTAAGCTGTAGGTGCCCGCGCTTAAAAGCACTACTAAGGACCGCCTGGCGTTGGCGGAACTCGGATACCCAGGAGGAGGCACCTAAGCCAAAGGCTCGGCCCGGAACCAGCTGACGGTGCTGGAACCAGGTGGTGGTCCCCAAGGCCCACAGGAGAGGAGAGAACAGCTAGGCCGCGAGGCAGCCACAGTTACCGAACCCCAACAGTCCTACAGGGGGAGCTGGGCCTACTGGCACTACAGAACCAGCCTTGACTACCAGTTCACGCAGCCCACATAGGAAGCTCCTAGACTGGAGGCACCCTGGAGTTGGCTAACTCGACCGCCCCACGACGGGGCAAGCATAGGCGTCTCAGTGAAGTTGACACAACCCGGAAACAGCTGACGGTGCTGAAACCAGGCTTGGCACGAGGGAGTACCTGTGACAAGAACACTGCCGAGAACCAGCTGGCGGTGCTGGAACCCGGATGCGTTGCCCCAGTGTGCAAGAGCCAATGGCACGACCGAGGACCAGCTGACGGTGCTGGAACCCGGTTACTAAGCTGTAGGTGCCCGCGCTTAAAAGCACTACCAAGGACCGCCTGGCGTTGGCGGAACTCGGATACCCAGGAGGAGGCACCTAAGCCAAAGGCTCGGCCCGGAACCAGCTGACGGTGCTGGAACCAGGTGGTGGACCCCAAGGCCCACAGGAGAGGAGAGAACAGCTAGGCCGCGAGGCAGCCGCAGTTACCGAACCCCAACAGTCCTACAGGGGGAGCTGGGCCTACTGGCACTACAGAACCAGCCTTGACTACCAGTTCACGCAGCCCACATAGGAAGCTCCTAAACTGGAGGCACCCTGGAGTTGGCTAACTCGACCGCCCCACGACGGAGCAAGCATAGGCGTCTCAGTGAAGTTGACACAACCCGGAAACAGCTGACGGTGCTGAAACCAGGCTTGGCATGAGGGAGTACCTGTGACAAGAACACTGCCGAGAACCAGCTGGCGGTGCTGGAACCCGGATGCGTTGCCCCAGTGTGCAAGAGCCAATGGCACGACCGAGGACCAGCTGACGGTGCTGGAACCCGGTTACTAAGCTGTAGGTGCCCGCGCTTAAAAGCACTACCAAGGACCGCCTGGCGTTGGCGGAACTCGGATACCCAGGAGGAGGCACCTAAGCCAAAGGCTCGGCCCGGAACCAGCTGACGGTGCTGGAACCAGGTGGTGGACCCGAAGGCCCACAGGAGAGGAGAGAACAGCTAGGCCGCGAGGCAGCCGCAGTTACCGAACCCCAACAGTCCTACAGGGGGAGCTGGGCCTACTGGCACTACAGAACCAGCCTTGACTACCAGTTCACGCAGCCCACATAGGAAGCTCCTAAACTGGAGGCACCCTGGAGTTGGCTAACTCGACCGCCCCACGACGGGGCAAGCATAGGCGTCTCAGTGAAGTTGACACAACCCGGAAACAGCTGACGGTGCTGAAACCAGGCTTGGCACGAGGGAGTACCTGTGACAAGAACACTGCCGAGAACCAGCTGGCGGTGCTGGAACCCGGATGCGTTGCCTTGCCTATTAAAGATTGTCTTCCTAGAGCCCCAACTAGCGGTGTTGGAGCAAAGGGTAAGCAGGGGGAGATGAGTGTAGGCCGAAGCCTGCACTGGAGGCAGCTTTGTGTCTGCGTTGCGTTTGCAGGACACTTTGCCGGCTACACACTGGGGGAACAGCTGGCGTTGCTGAACCCCACTAACACAATGGCGTGTGTTTTTATCTGTGCAGCTAGCACTTGCGGGCAAAAACTAGCGATGTTAGAGCCCGTGTTGAAGCAGGAGGAGGAGGAGAGGAGCAGAGTGTAGGCCGAAGCCTAGTTGAACCAATTTCAAAGGAAACCTTTAACCCCCCCCTCAGGTGTTACAAAGTACAAGAGACACACCTTGTGCAGTATTAATGCTGCACAAGTGAAAGGTTGCTCTATTAATTTGTCTACTTGCACACGCTGAATGAAAGACATACACAATTTACCCCATTCTACAGTCAAACTGTAGTGGATGCGTGACTTGGTTTTTTGATGAGACGCAGCACAGGTGTCCAAAATAACGCCTTGGTGCTTGGCGCAGCTTCCTGAGCGTTGTTATTTGCTGTACAGGAGTCTGCGCTCTTGTGTTATCCCTTGGCAATGCCCTGTTAGCGCTGCCCATCTTATGACATCATTTCATGTTGGCCGGTGCGGTTAACGATGGCAATAAATCCCAGACCCACAGTGTCTTTTCATAAAGCCACACTGCGGTGCTGGGATTCGTGGCCTTGAGCAGTAAATATTTTGGCCGCTCACACACGTCCTTACACCTGCTTCAGACTGGGCGGCCTCTGCTGATCCCTTCTCGCATGCCGCGGCCATGAGGCTGCACAGTCTGAAGAAGGCGGAAGGAGATGAGTTAAGACAGGCGAAGATATGCACTGCTCGTGCCCATCAATCACACCCTCGCAGTCAAAATAATTAAGACAACGAGGAGCATTTTATTCAGGCAGGGCGGACGAACAGGCGCAAGTAGCCAACCAATGATGTCAGAAGACGGGAAGCGCTACCAAGGGGGGTGCTGCGTATCATTAGAAAGGAAAGTCACACCTCAGGGACAGTGGAATGGTCTCAAAGAGACACATTTTGTACGTGTTGAGTTCCACGTGGGCAAGGAGAAAACATCAGCCACCTTGTACAAATGCAGCAGTACTGCTGTACAAGGTGGCTGTTATACATAGAAACACCTGGGGGTGGGGGCCAGGCTCCCTTCAATTTCAGTTCATGTGCCTGCGTGGCGTTTGCAGGTCACGTTGCAAGCTGCACAGCAGGGGAACAGCTGGCGGTGCTGAACCCCACTAACACATTGGCTGGTGTTTTTCTCTGTGCAGCTAGCATGTCCGGGCAGAAACTGGCGTTATTTGAGCCCAGGGTCAGCAGGAGGAGGAGAGGAGCAAAGTGTAGGCCGAAGCCTGCACTGGTGGCAGCTTTTGTTCTCTTGTGCCAGCGTGGCTTGTGCTGGACACGTTGCCGACTACACAGCAGGGGAACAGCTGGCGTTGCTGAGCCCCACTAACACATTGGCTGGTGTTTTTCTCTGTGCAGCTAGCATTTCCGGGCAAAAACTAGCGGTGTTTGAGCCCAGGGTCAGCAGGAGGAGGAGAGGAGCAAAGTGTAGGCCGAAGCCTGCACTGGTGGCAGCTTTTGTTCTGTTGTGCCAGCGTGGCTTGTGCTGGACACGTTGCCGACTACACAGCAGGGGAACAGCTGGCGGTGCTGAACCCCACTAACACATTGGCTGGTGTTTTTCTCTGTGCAGCTAGCATTTCCGGGCAAAAACTAGCGGTGTTTGAGCCCAGGGTCAGCAGGAGGAGTAGAGGAGCAGAGTGTTGGCCAAAGCCTAGTTGAACCAATTTCAAAGGTTACCTTTAACCCCCCCCTCAGGTGTTGCAAGGTACAAGAGCCACACCTTGAACAGCATTATTGATGCACAAGTCAAAGGTTGCTCTATTTAATTTTGCTCCTTGCACACGCTGAATTAAACACGTACACTATTTAGCCCATTATACTGTCAAACAGTAGTGGAGGCGTGACTACTAGTCTTTTTAAGGAGACGCAGCACAGGTGTACAAATTTACACCTAGGTGCTGTGCGCAGATTCCTTACCGTTGTTATTTGCAGTACAGGAAACTGCGCTCTTGTGTTATCCCTTGGCAATACCCTGTTAGTGCAGGCCGTCTCATGACCTCATTTCATGTTGGCCGGTGCGGTTAACGATGGCCATAAATCCCAGACCCACAGTGGCTTTTCCTAAAGTCACACTGCGGTGCTGGGATTCGTGGCCTTGTGCAGTAAATATGTTCGCCGCTCACACATGTCCTTACACCTGCTTCAGACTGGGCGGCCTCAGCTGATCCCTTATCGCATGCCGCGGCCATGAGGCCGCACAGTCAGAAGAAGGCGGAAGGAGGGGAGTGAAAACAGGGGAACATATGCACTGCTCGTGACCATCAATCACACCCTCGCAGTCAAAATATATGAGACAACGGGGGGCGTTGTGTCGGGCAGGGGGGACGCACAGGCACAGCCAGCCAACCAATGATGTCAGGAGACGGGCAGCGCTAACAATGGGGGTGCTGCGTGTCATTAAAAAGGAAAGTCACACCTCAGGGACATTGTAATGGTCTGTAATGAGACACATTTTGTACTTGTTGAGTTCCACGTGTGCAAGGAGAAAAAGTCAGCCACCTTGTACAAATGCAGCAGTACTGCTGTACAAGGTGGCTGTTATACATAGAAACACCTGGGGGGGTGGGGGGCAGGCTCCCTTCAATTTCAGTTCATGTTCCTGCGTGGCGTTTGCAGGAAACGTTGCAAGCTACACAGCAGGGGAACAGCTGGCGATGCTGAACCCCACTAACACATTGGCTGGTGTTTTTCTCTGTGCAGCTAGCATGTCCGGGCAGAAACTGGCGTTGTTTTAGCCCAGGGTCAGCAGGAGGAGGAGAGGAGCAAAGTGTAGGCCGAAGCCTGCACTGGTGGCAGCTTTTGGTCAGTTGTGCCAGCGTGGCTTGTGCTGGACACGATGCCGACTACACAGCAGAGGAACAGCTGGCAGTGCTGAACCCCACTAACACATTGGCTGGTGTTTTTCTCTGTGCAGCTAGCATGTCCGGGCAGAAACTGGCGTTGTTTTAGCCCAGGGTCAGCAGGAGGAGGAGAGGAGCAAAGTGTAGGCCGAAGCCTGCACTGGTGGCAGCTTTTGGTCGGTTGTGCCAGCGTGGCTTGTGCTGGACACGATGCCGGCTACACAGCGGGGGAACAGCTGGCGGTGCTGAACACCACTAACACATTGGCTGGTGTTTTTCTCTGTGCAGCTAGCATTTCCGGGCAAAAACTAGCGTTGTTAGAGCCCAGGGTCAGCTGGAGGAGGAGAGGAGCAGAGTGTAGGCCGAAGCCTAGTTGAACCAATTTCAAAGGTTACCTTTAACCCCCCCTCAGGTGTTACAAAGTACAAGAGCCACTCCTTCTGCAGCATTAATGCTGCACAAGTAAAAGGTTGCTCTATTAATTTTTCTACTTGCACAAGCTGAATGCAACACGTAGACTATTTAGCCCATTATACTGTTAATCAGTAGTGGAGGCGTGACTTGTCTTTTTAAAGAAAAGCAGCACAGGTGTCGAAAACAACACCTTTTTGCATGGGCGCAGCTTCCTGAGCGTTGTTAGTTGCTGTACAGGAGTCTGCGCTCTTGTGATCCTTTGGCCATGCGCTGTGAGCGCTTCCTGTCTTATGACCTCATTTCATGTTGGCTGTTGCGGTTAGCGATGGACATGAATCCCAGACCCACAGTGTGTTTTTAAAAAATCACACTGCGGTGCTGGGATTCGTGCCCTGGTGCACTAAATATGTTTGCCGCTCACACATGTCCTTACACCTGCTTCAGACTGGGCGGCCTCATCTGATCCCTTATCGCCTGCCGCGGCCATGAGGACACCCAGTCTGAAGAAGGCGGAAGGAGATGAGTGAACACAGGCAAACATATGCACTGCACATGCCCATCAATCACACCCTCGCTGTCCAAAAAAATAAGACACCGAGGGCCGTTGTTTCGAGCAGGGGAGATGCACAGGCGCAGCCAGCTAACCAATGATGTCAAAAGACGGGCAGCGCTAACAAGGGTGGTGCTGCGTGTCATTACAAAGGAAAGTCACACCTCAGGGACATTGTAATGGTCTCTAATGAGACACATTTTGTACGTGTTGAGTTCCACGTGGGCAAGGAGAAAAAGTCAGCCACCTTGTACAAATGCAGCAGTACTGCTGTACAAGGTGGCTGATATACATAGAAACACCTGTGGGTGGGGGGCAGGCTCCCTTCAATTTCAGTTCATGTGCCTGCGTGGCGTTTGCAGGTCACGTTGCAAGCTACACAGCAGGGGAACAGCTGGCATTGCTGAACCCCACTGACACATTGACTGGTGTTTTTCTCTGTGCAGATTGCATGTCCGGGCAAAAACTAGCGGTGTTAGAGCCCAGGGTCAGCAGGAGGAGGAGGAGAGGAGCAAAGTGTAGGCCGAAGCCTGCACTGGTGGCAGCTTTTGGTCGGTTGTGCCAGCGTGGCTTGTGCTGGACACGATGCCGGCTACACAGCGGGGGAACAGCTGGCGGTGCTGAACCCCACTAACACATTGGCTGGTGTTTTTCTCTGTGCAGCTAGCATTTCCGGGCAAAAACTAGCGGTGTTTGAGCCCAGGGTCAGCAGGAGGAGTAGAGGAGCAGAGTGTAGGCCGAAGCCTAGTTGAACCAATTTCAAAGGTTACCTTTAACCCCCCCTCAGGTGTTGCAAGGTACAAGAGCCACACCTTGTGCAGCATTAATGCTGCACAAGTAAAAGGTTGCTCTATTTGTTTTGCTCCTTGCACACGCTGACTAAAACACGTACACTATTTAGCCCATTATACTGTCAAACAGTTGTGGAGGCGTGACTTGTCTTTTTAACGAGACGCAGCACAGGTGTCAAAATTTGCACCTAGGTACTGGGCGCAGCTTCCTGAGCGTTGTTATTTGCTGTACAGGAGTCTGCGCTATTGTGATCCCTTGGCCATGCGCTGTGAGCGCTTCCTGTCTTCTGACCTCATTTCATGTCGGCCGTTGCGGTTAACGATGGACATGAATCCCAGACCCACAGTGTGTTTTTAAAAAATCACACTGCGGTGCTGGGATTCGTGCCCTGGTGCACTAAATATGTTTGCCGCTCACACATGTCCTTACACCTGCTTCAGACTGGGCGGCCTCATCTGATCCCTTATCGCCTGCCGCGGCCATGAGGACACCCAGTCTGAAGAAGGCGGAAGGAGATGAGTGAACACAGGCAAACATATGCACTGCACATGCCCATCAATCACACCCTCGCTGTCCAAAAAAATAAGACACCGAGGGCCGTTGTTTCGAGCAGGGGAGATGCATAGGCGCAGCCAGCTAACCAATGATGTCAAAAGACGGGCAGCGCTAACAAGGGTGGTGCTGCGTGTCATTACAAAGGAAAGTCACACCTCAGGGACATTGTAATGGTCTCTAATGAGACACATTTTGTACGTGTTGAGTTCCACGTGGGCAAGGAGAAAAAGTCAGCCACCTTGTACAAATGCAGCAGTACTGCTGTACAAGGTGGCTGATATACATAGAAACACCTGTGGGTGGGGGGCAGGCTCCCTTCAATTTCAGTTCATGTGCCTGCGTGGCGTTTGCAGGTCACGTTGCAAGCTACACAGCAGGGGAACAGCTGGCGTTGCTGCACCCCACTGACACATTGACTGGTGTTTTTCTCTGTGCAGATTGCATGTCCGGGCAAAAACTAGCGGTGTTAGAGCCCAGGGTCAGCAGGAGGAGGAGGAGAGGAGCAAAGTGTAGGCCGAAGCCTGCACTGGTGGCAGCTTTTGGTCGGTTGTGCCAGCGTGGCTTGTGCTGGACACGATGCAGGCTACACAGCGGGGGAACAGCTGGCGGTGCTGAACCCCACTAACACATTGGCTGGTGTTTTTCTCTGTGCAGCTAGCATTTCCGGGCAAAAACTAGCGGTGTTTGAGCCCAGGGTCAGCAGGAGGAGTAGAGGAGCAGAGTGTAGGCCGAAGCCTAGTTGAACCAATTTCAAAGGTTACCTTTAACCCCCCCCTCAGGTGTTGCAAGGTACAAGAGCCACACCTTGTGCAGCATTAATGCTGCACAAGTAAAAGGTTGCTCTATTTGTTTTGCTCCTTGCACACGCTGACTAAAACACGTACACTATTTAGCCCATTATACTGTCAAACAGTTGTGGAGGCGTGACTTGTCTTTTTAACGAGACGCAGCACAGGTGTCAAAATTTGCACCTAGGTACTGGGCGCAGATTCCTGAGCGTTGTTATTTGCTGTACAGGAGTCTGCGCTATTGTGATCCCTTGGCCATGCGCTGTGAGCGCTTCCTGTCTTCTGACCTCATTTCATGTCGGCCGTTGCGGTTAGCGATGGACATGAATCCCAGACCCACAGTGTGTTTTCAAAAAATCACACTGCGTGGCTGGGATTCGTGGCCTTGTGCAGTAAATAGGTTTGCCGCTTACACATGTCCTTACACCTGCTCCAGACTGGGCGGCCTCAGCTGATCCCTTATCGCCTACCACGGCCAGGAGGCCGCACAGTCTGAAGAAGGCGGAAGGAGATGAGTTAAGACAGGCGAACATATGCACTGCTCGTGCCCATAAACCACACCCTCGCTGACAAAATAAATATGACAACGAGGGGCGTTGTTTCTAGCAGGGCGGATGCACAGGCGCAGCCAGCTAACCATGATGACAAAAGACGGGAAACGCTACCAAGGTGGGTGCTGCGTATCATTACAAAGGAAAGTCACACCTCAGGGACAGTGGAATGGTCTCAATGAGACACATTTTGTACGTGTTGAGTTACACGTGGGCAAGGAGAAAAAGTCAGCCACCTTGTACAAATGCAGCAGTACTGCTGTACTAGGTGGCTGTTATACATAGAAACACCTGGGGGGGTGGGGCGAGGTTCCCTTTTAATTTCAGTTCCTGTGCCTGCATGGCGTTTGCAGGTCACGTTGCCGGCTACACAGCAGGGGAACAGCTGGCGTTGCTGAACCCCACTAACACATTGGCTGGTGTTTTTCTCTGTGCAGCTAGCACTTCCGGGCAAATACTAGCGGTGTTTGAGCCCAGGGTCAGCAGGAGGAGGAGAGGAGCAGAGTGTAGGCCGAAGCCTGCACTGGTGGCAGCTTTTGTTCTGTTGTGCCAGCGTGGCTTGTGCTGGACACGTTGCCGACTACACAGCAGGGGAACAGCTGGCGGTGCTGAACCCCATTGACACATCACCTAGTGTTTTTTCTGTGTAGACAACACTTCCAGGTGGCAACTGACAGTGTTGAAACCCAGGGAATCAAAGAGGAGCAGAGTGTAGGCCGAAGCCTGCAGTGGAGCAAGTTGAAAGGGAACCTTTAACCCCCCCCCCCCAGGCATTTGTTGCTGAAAGAGCCATCTTGTACAGCAGTAATACTGCACATGGAAAATGGTGGCTCCGAAAATTATGCTCCTTGCAAACGCTGAAGTACACACTCATATAATGTGTCCCCTCACACCGTCAAACCATCCCGGAAGTGGGACTTTCCTTTGTAATGTGACACAGCACAGCCGTCATTCCAACCCCCTTGGTGCCGGGCACCACCTCCTCAACGTTGTTTGGTTCTGTCACGGAGCCCGCACTGTAATGTTATCCCTTGGCCATGCACAGTTAGCGGTGCCCGTCTTCTGACATCATGTAGGTGTCAGGCTGGCAGTGCCTGTGCGTCCAAGCTGCCCGAGATCCAACCTTGCAGTGTCATCTAATGTAGTCCCACTGCGGGCCAGGGATCCATGGGCATGCGCAGTGCATATCATCGCCTCTCACTCACCTCCTTCCTGCTTCTTCAGACTGTGCGGCGTCACGGCCGTGGCATGCTATTAGGGATCAGCTGACGCCGCCTAGTCTGAAGAAGCGTGAAGAAGGGGAGTGAGAGGCTAGTATATGCACTGCGCATGGCCATGGATACCAGGCCCACTGTGGGATCACATTAGACGACACTGCGAGGTGTGATTTCGGGCAGCGTGGACGCACAGGCGCAGCCAGGACGACAACAAATGATGTCAGAGGACGGGCAGCGCAAACTGTGCATGGCCAAGGGATAACATAACAGCGCAGGGTCCATGACGGAATCAAACAACGCTAAGGAGGCAGCGCACGGTGCCAAGGGGGTAGCAATGACGGCTGTGCTGCGTCACATTACAAAGGAAAGTCCCACCTCCGGGACGGTTGGACGGTGTGAGGGGACACATTACATGAGAGTGTAGTTCAGCGTTTGCAAGGAGCATAATTTCAAGAGCGACCTTTCCCTTGTGCAGTATTAGTGCTGCACATGGTGGCTCTTTCAGTAACAAACGCCTAGGGGGGGGGGGACAGGTCCCCTTACATTTTAGTTGTGCCAGCGTGGCGGTCGCATGACACGTTGCCGGATACACAGCTGGGGATCAGCTGACGTTACTGAACCCCAATAACAGAGGAGCGACTGTTGACTGTGCACACAGCACTTCCAGGCACCAACTGGCGGTGTTAGAGCCCAGGGACAGCAGGAGGAGCAGATTGGAGGTATTGCCGCACACACAGCTGGGGATCAGCTGACGTTACTGAACCCCAATAACAGAGGAGCGACTGTTGACTGTGCACACAGCACTTCCAGGCACCAACTGGCGGTGTTAGAGCCCAGGGACAGCAGGAGGAGCAGAGGAACAGAGTGTAGGCCGAAGCCTGATTGGAGCAAGTTGAAAGGAAACCTTTAACCCCCCCCCAAGACGTTTGTAGCTGAAAGAGCCATGTTGTGCAGCACTAAGGATGCAAAAGGAAAAGGTTGCTCTTTTAATTATGCTCCTTGCAAACACCGAAGTAAACACTAAAAATGTGTCCCTTTATACCGTTAAACCGTTCCGGAGGTGCGAATTTCCTTCGTAATGGGACACAGCACAGCTGTCATTCCTATCCCCTTGATGCCGTGCGCTGCCTCCTCAGCGTTGTTTTAAGCTGTCACGGAGCCTGCGCTGTTCTGTTAGCCCTTGGCCATGCCCAATTAGCGCTGCCTGTCTTCTGACATAATTTGGTGTCAGGCTGTCAGTGCCTGTGCGTCCACGCTGCTCCAGATCCCACCTCGCAGTCTCATCTAACGTAATCCCACTGCGGGCCTTGGAACCATGGGCATGCACAGTGCATAACCTCGACTCTCACTCCCCTCCTTCCCTCTTCTTCAGACTGTGCGGTGTCACGGCCGTGGCATGCTAGGGATCAGCTGACGGCGCACAGTCTAAAGAAGGCGGAGGGAAATGAGCGAGAGCCCGAGGGGAAGATATGCACTGCGCATGCCCATGGATCCCAGGCCCGCAGTGTGACTCAATCAGAAGACACTGCGAGGCGGGATCTCGGGCACCGCGGCCGCACAGGCGCAGCCAGCCTGACACCAAATTATGTCAGAAGACAGGCAGCGCAAATAGGGCATGCCCAAGGGATAACAGAACAGCGCAGGCTCCGTGACAGCTTAAAACAACGCTGAGGAGGCAGCGCATGGCACCAAGGGGGTAGGAATGACGGCTGTGCTGCGTCACATTACGAAGGAAAGTCCCAGCTCCGGGACGGTATAACGGTATCAGTGAACACATTTTATAAGTGTTAAGTTCTGCGTGTGCAAAGAGCTAAAAAAAAAGAGCTACCTTTTCCTTGTGCAGCATTACTGCTGCACAAGATGGCTCTTTCAGTAACAAACGACGGGGGGGGGGGGACAGGTTCCCTTACATTTAGGTTGTTGTGCCAGCGTGGCGGTCGCAGGACACATTGCCGGCTACACAGCTGGGGATCAGCTGACGTTACTGAAACCCAATAACACTGGGTCGTATGTTTTTACTGTGCAGCCTGCACTTCTGAGCCGCAACTGGCGGTGTTGGAGCCCAGGAATAGCAGTTCAGGTGGTAGAAAGATGAACACAGCAGGAGACCTGGATGACACCCAATTACTTAATCAGGCAGAGGAGTGGCAAATTCCTGCGAGATCCAGGCCTGGTTCATTTTCAGGAAAGTAAGCCGGTCAACGTTATCGGAGGATAGTCGCATGCGACGGTCTGTTAGTACACCACCTGCGGCACTAAAGACACGTTCCGATAAGACACTAGCCGCAGGGCAAGCCAGCACCTCCAATGCATACTGGCTTAGCTCTGGCCATGTATCCAGCTTAGAGACCCAAAACTTGAACGGGGAAGAGCCGTCTGGGAGTACAGTAAGAGGGCAAGCCATGTAGTCTGTCACCATCTGACGGAACCGTTGCCTCCTGCTGACTGGAGCCGCCGGTGATGGTGTAGACATTTGGGGCGGGCACACAAAAGTGTGCCAGAGTTGTGCCATACTGGGCTTGCCTTGGGCAGAGGCACTGCTTCTGCTCCCTCTTTGGGCAGAGCCTCCCCCACTGCCTCGACGCACTGAGCTGCTTTGTAAAGCACTAGCAGCACTCCTCTCAGTTGGACAGGAGAAGATGATGGAATTCACCAGTGTGTCGTGGTACTCCCGCAATTTACGCTCCCGGGTCAACGCAGGGATGAGGTTTTGGACGTTGTCCCGGTAGCGAGGATCGAGGAGGGTGAACACCCAATAATCAGGCATGTTGAGAATGTGGTCGATGCGGCGGTCGTTTCTCAGGCACTGCAGCATGAAATCCACCATGTGCTGCAGAGTGCCAACCGGCCCAGAAACGCTGTCCCCTGCTTGAGACATGATCTCTGCCCGCTCGTCATCACCCCACCCTCGCTGTACACACTGACCACTGGACAATTGTGTCGCTCCCTCCTCTGGACGGAGCTCTTCCTCCTCCATTGACTCCTCCTCATCCTCCTCACAAATTGGCCCCTGCGTACCCCTTTGTGAGGAACCACGTGGCGCTGACTCTCCAGAAGCTGATGGAAAAGGTGACTCCTCATCCTCCACCTCTTCCACCACATCATCCCTTAACCCTTGCAAAGTTTGCTGAAGCAGGCAGATAAGGGGGACAGTCATGCTGACTAGTGCATCATCTGCACTTGCCATCCGCGTGGAATAATCAAAAGGACGCAAAACCTGGCAGACGTCCTTCATAGTGACCCACTCTGTGGTTGTGAAGTCTGATCGGCGCTGACTGCGACTTCTTTGCGCCTGATGCAGCTGGTACTCCATAACTGCTTGCTGCTGCTCACACAACCGCTCCAACATATGTAACGTGGAATTCCACTGGGTAGGTAGGTCACATATGATGCGGTGTTCCGGAAGGCGGAATCGGCGCTGCAGAGCAGCAATGCGGGATCTGGCCAAGCTGGAACGCCGCAAGTGAGCACACTCTAGGCGGACCTTGTGCAGCAGGGCATCAAGATCCGGATAGTCCCTCAGAAAACTCTGCACAACCAAATTGAGCACATGTGCCAGACATGGGATGTGAGTGAGGTTGCCAAGGGCCAAAGCTGCCACCAGATTTCGGCCATTGTCACACACTACCATGCCTGGCTGGAGATTCGCTGGCAGTAACCACACATCGCTCTCCTGCTTTATGGCATTCCAGAGCTCCTGCGCTGTGTGGCTTCGATGCCCCAATGAAACTAGTTTCAAGACGGCCTGCTGACGTTTGGCCACGGCTGTGCTCATGTCGGTCATAGGTAAACGTTCACGGGTCCATGTGGGGGTGGACTGTGACGGATCCTGCAGAGAGGAATCAGAGGAACTGGTGTAAGAGGAGAAGTCGATGCGTACAGACTGGATTCCTGCAATCCTTGGAGTGGGCAGGACACGTCCTGCGCCACTCGCACGATCTGTACCTGGCTCAACAACATTAACCCAATGGGCAGTGAGGGAAACATATCGCCCCTGTCCATGCTGACTGGTCCACGCATCGGTGGTGAGGTGGACCTTGCTACTGACGGCGTTCAGTAGCGCATGTTTTATGTTTGCCTCAACATGCCTGTGCAGGGCAGGGACAGCCTGCCTGCTGAAGTAAAAGCGGCTGGGCACCTTGTACTGTGGGACTGCCAATGCCATCAAGTCACAGAAGCTGTCAGTCTCCACCAGCCTGAACGAGAGCATTTCCAGGGACAACAGTTTGGCAATGCCTGCATTCAGAGCCTGTGCTCGGGGGTGGTTGGCCGAGAATGCCCGCCTTTTCTCCCATGCCTGTACTACCGATGGCTGTAGAGTAGACTGGGAGTGTGAGGATGACTGGGAAGGTGGTGCTGTGGGTGGAATTACACAAGGTCTCTGGGAGGAAGCCAAACCAGCTGTGCGTGAGCTGGAGGAAGAGGCAACACGAGCTGAAGAGGTGGTAGCTGCCGCTGTTGGTTGGCCTACATCTTCAGTGTGTTTCTGTAACTCCACCGCGTGCCTGGTCCGCACATGTTTCCACATATTTGTGGTATTGAGGTTGCTGACATTTTTCCCTCTTTTTACTTTCTGATGACACAGCTTGCATTTGACAAAACAAATGTCATCTGCAACTGTGTCAAAAAAGGACCAGGCACTGCAAGTCTTGGGAGCGCCCTTTCTGGCTTTGGAAAGAGACAGGCTCCTAACGGGTGCCAAAGTGGAGGCTACAGGCTCCGCAGTCTTCCCCCTCCCTCTCCCTCTTTGGCCCGTAAGAGGAAGCTCTTCCTCTGAGCTGCTCCCACCACCTTCCTGTTCCTCACGCCACGATGGGTCAAGGACCTCATCATCTCCACTACCCTCTGCCACCAACTGCTCCTCCTGGGTAGTCTCAGCAGCACAGTACGCACGAGAAAGCGGCACCTGAGTTTCATCATCAGATGCGTACTGCGCTGTGGTCACCGGAGGCACTGGCCCACCTGCCTCTTCAGAGTCAGAGAGAAAAAGGTGTTGGGCATCACTGCACACTGCCTCTTCTTCCATTTCTCCAATGCTGCTTGGCTGGCCCCCTGTTTCCAAGCCAAGAGATTCAGAGAACAGAAGTAGAGACGGCTCCTGTCCTGGGCTCTCTGACTGCCTGGCCAATTTGGCAGGTGGTGAAGAGACAGATGGCTGCTCTCCAGTGCTCTGTGCCTGAGAGGATGTGGCACTAACTGAAGTCGATGCCGAGGCATTAGCTGCCATCCACCCGACAACGGCTTCAATTTGGTCTTCACGCAGCAGCGGTGCACGGCGCTCTCCGACAAAGCTGCGCATGAAGGACTGTTCCCTGCTGAAACTGAGTGACGACGAGTCACCGGCGCCCGCAGCAGGCACAGAATCACCACGTCCTCTCCCTGCTCCTCTCCCTGCTCCGCGCCCACGCCCACGTGCCTTACTCCCTGCCCTCTTCATCTTGGTTGACAGATAAAGATAAGCAGAAAAGTACTAAGGCCTTAGTGTGCTTATTCCTGTAATGCTCCTCCTAACAGGTGTAAGAAACACTAATGTTGTAAATTGTGGACTAAACTTTATTATTTTTCAAATGTGGCCTACACAAGTGTTAAGTTGTGTTTGGTGAACTTAACCTTTTTTTTGGTGCAGATCGGGCTACAGAGCTAGTTTAAATCACACGGAGACCGTGCAGACAGCCGTAAACGGCGCTGCAAGGCCAAAAAACCCTCCTCTAGGTTATCCTATATAGTGTTTTTCCACTATTTAGCTGGATACAAGTGGAAAGACACTAATAGGAATTTTTTTTTTCAAATTTTAAACTGGCTGCACTATTTGAAAAAAAGGAAATTGTTTTTCAAGGTATGAGGCAGTAACGCACCCTGAGCTGAATCCAACCGGCTATGGCTGCACACAGACTACAGGGCGAGCTGCGCTCACACAGAGACCGTGCAGACAGCCGTAAACGGCGCTGCAAGGCCCCAAAAAAACCCTCTAGGTTATCCTATGTAGTGTTTTTCCACAATTGAGCTGGAGACTGGTGGAAAGACACTAATAGGAATTTTTTTTTTTTCAAATTTTAAACAGGCTGCACTATTTGAAAAAAAGGAAAATTTTTCTCAAGGTATGAGCCAGTAACGAACCCTGAGCTGAATCCAACCGGCTATGGCTGCACACAGACTACAGGGCGAGCTGGGCTCACACGGAGACCGTGCAGACAGCCGTAAACGGCGCTGCAAAACCAAAAAACCCTCCTCTAGGTTATCCTATATAGTGTTTTTCCACTATTTAGCTGGATACGAGTGGAAAGACACTAATAGGAATTTTTTTTTTCAAATTTTAAACAGGCTGCACTATTTGAAAAAAAGGAAAATTTTTCTCAAGGTATGAGCCAGTAACGAACCCTGAGCTGAATCCAACCGGCTATGGCTGCACACAGACTACAGGGCGAGCTGGGCTCACACGGAGACCGTGCAGACAGCCGTAAACGGCGCTGCAAGGCCCAAAAACCCCCCTCTAGGTTATCCTATGTAGTGTTTTTCCACAATAGAGCTGGAGACTGGTGGAAAAACACTAATAGGAAATTTGAGAAAAAATGTGCAGCAGGCTGCACTAAGAGCAAAAAAGAACAACTGTGTGAGGCAGTGTGAACCCCCCCTGAGCTGAATACAACCGGGTATATGGCTGCACACAGACTACAGAGTGAGCTGCACACACACACACACACAGAGACCTTGCAGAACGCTGTTAAAACAGCGCTGCAAGGCAAGAGCAAGGTGAACAGTGAAGAACACACAGCGTTTTGCTAAATTAGCCTTTGGAAAGGAAAATAAAGCAATTAGCAAGCTCAACTGGCCCTCAGTTAGAACACAGCGTCCTGTCCCTAACTGAAATCACAGCAGAGTGAGCGCAAAATGGCGGCAGCGCTTTTTTATAGTGCAGAGTGACATCATTTCAGCAGCCAATCCAAGCCTTGCCAGTACTTACATGCCCACCATGCTAAACAGGATGTGCCCACACTTTCATTCATTCCTCATTGGCTGCTGCGTTCAATTTGAATTCTGGGAACTTCCGATTCCGGTATCCGATACGCGGGAAGTATCGGAATTCAGTATCGGAATTCCGATACCGCAAATATCGGCTGATACCCGATACTTGCGGTATCGGAATGCTCAACACTAACTATAACTGTTCCTCCTATGTCATACTTTGCAGTCTGCTCACCATCCTGGTAGCTCTTCTCTGATTTTTTCCAGTATTTCAATGTATTTTTTCAAATGTGGTGCCCAGAACTAGAAACAGTATTCCAGTTGAGGCCTTACCATGGAGGAGTAGAGGGGGATAACTAATTCAAGTGATCTAGACTCTATGCTTCTCTTAATACATCATAGAACTGTATTTGCCTTTTTGCTGCTGCATCACACTGTTGACTCATGTGCAGTCTGTGATCTATTAGTATACCCAAGTCTTTTTTACATGTGCTGTTGCTTAATTCTATTCCTACCATTCTATTGATGTAATTTTCATTTTCATTTCCAAAATGTAGAATCTTGAATTTCTCTCTATGAAAATACCATTCTATTAGTCGCTGCCTATTGTTCAAGTTTATCTAGATCCTTCTGAATCCTTTCTTTGTCTTCTCTAGTGTTAGCTATCCCTCCTAGCTTTGCATCATCTGCAAATTTGATTTGTTTACCTTTAGTTCCCTTATCTAGATCATTTATAAAAATGTTGAACACCACTGGGGCCAGGAAAGAGTCTTGTGTTACCCCACTTGAAACACTTTTCCAGTTCGATGCGCAGCCATTTGTTACCACTCTTTGAGTATAATCATTGTGCCAGTTATGAATTCACCTGACTGTAGCCTTGTCAGTCCCATACTTGGTAATTTTTTCAATAAGGATAGTCTGATATACTTTATCAAATGCTTTGTTGAAGTCAAGATAAACTATATCTACCGCATTTCCCTGATCCACGCAGCCAGTGATTCCATCATAGAAGGAGATTAGATTAGTTTGACATTACTTGTTTGCTACAAACCCATGCTGGCTGTAGTTAATTACTGTGTTCCTATCCTCACAGTACATGCTGTTTAATAATTTGTTCAAATATACTTTCTGTTATAGAAGTAAAGCTCACTAGCCTGTAACTTCCTGCCTCCATATTCTTCCTTTCTTCATAGATGAGAACAAAATTTGCCTTGTCCCAAGCATATAAAATTGCCCCAAGCACATAAAATTGTCAGCAGATCCCATTGTTATCAGCAGGTGTAGACAATGTTAGTTTAAAGTGCATGTAGTCTTTCATCTTGAAAGAAAATCAAGGTGTCCAAAAGTAATGGGCAGATTTATCAATACTTTCAAATTCTTGGATACTACAAATTAGAGATGAGTGAATATTTCAAGGTTTGTCTCGTATTATAGTTGCCGATTTTGCAATATTTGACAATTTATTTGTTGCATATTAGCCAAACAAAGCCTAAAGCCATTGAAGTCAAAGGTAAGCAAAAACAAATGCATACATAACACCACCAAACTTGTCCAAAAACTGCCAAAACACATCATATTTGGGGCAGACACTAGGAAAGTTGTGACACGGGCATGTCAGAGGCTGCAGACAGTTGCACAGCATTTGGCTAGAGAAGGTCTCTACGGTGGGCTTTGCAGATGCCTTCTTTGTCCTTCTGACTTTTGGAACCAGTGGCAACCTTCCCTTGGCTCTAATTGACACACTTGGACTTGGGTGTTTATAAACTTCTTGGCTGCTTCTGGGAATTAATATTTCCATTCCCCCCTGTGGAGGCTTGGTGCTGTAGCAATTGGCATCTTCCTCTTTGTTGATGTTGGAGGACATCTGTGTTTTATCTCTGAGCTAACTCAAGCTAAGTGTTCCCCTTGCTTGTCTATCCCATCCGTCTTTAGTTGTAATGGAGATTGACTAGTGCTTACCCCATCCTTCTTTAAGCAGGGCTTATTGCCAGGTTCAGGCAGAGATTAGGTTCCTGTTCATCGATAGGTGAAGAACCTATATAGCGATGTTGTTGTACTTAGTCTTTCCCACACTGTGCATAACATTATCATCAACAGTGCATATTTAAGGAAAAAAAAAACTGACTTGGTATGGATCTGGTTGCAGGGCTGACAAAGCAGCTACTCTGTCTGTCTCTGGAGGTGAATGATCTCTGATATGAGGTTCAGCAGCAGCGACAGCGGTTGCAGGTCGCTGATATTGGGATCTCTACAGGTAGGCCACTCCAGACTGAACCTAAAGATGCCCTCCCAAAAAGGTCTTCCAGAGAAAGCGACAATTTTTTTGTGTTTAAGGAAGCTTGTAAACTTTATTATTAACTTCGTCCTCACTCCTCCGAAAATGAAGAGCAACGAGTAGGTATTGTGATCTCTCTACTATATGGAGATCTGCTAAATGGAATGACTCTGCTCTCAGAAACAAATTTCTTCAGAGTCTCACTGCACAGAACAGTCCGTGTGAGCCTCAGATATCTGAGCCTCATTAGGATCACCTCCTCCCCAGAGGCTGAAGTCTGGTGATGAGGGTCAAGATGCTGCTCAGACCTTAATTCATCCTGTCCGGGTCCAAACTAAAAAAAATGTGGGCATCAATGGAGATGATTTCATAATCTTGACTTTGTGAATATTTGGAGTACACGTCTGATGCCCATGGCACAGAATATGTGAACAGCTCTGCAGACTCACGCATCTTTGGTTCCCTACAGTCAGTTGGGTGGTTGGTGAGTTGTGACATGGGGGGAAGCAAGGGTAATTGGGGTGCCACATATGTGAACTGTCCCGTGTGTGATGTTGAGGTGGAGAAAGAGGAGAAGAGGCCACTTGAAGTTGAGCTTGCCATTCACTCGAACACATGCTCTTTCTGGGCCTCATCAACAAGGTGTATTGCTGTGCGTCTGCCAAAGAAAGGTAGTGGAGTAGCCATTCCAGTAACAGAAGTTGTCAGTTGTGTTTGGATAGGAAGTGAGGGTGTTGGTTCAATAGTGTTTTCACTAACATTACCACCTACCCCACATCACATTAGTAACAGAAGAAAGTATTTTTTTAGTGTGGATGAGCCCTTTATAATATAGAATATATCCTACACACAATTTCAAACTGAGAGCTCCCCTATTGTATCACAATAGTAACAGAAGAAGTATTTTTTTTTAGTGTGGATGAGACCGGTATACAATAGAGTAAATGCTCCAAACAATTTCATGCTCATATCTAGCCTGCTGTATCATGTTTGTCACAGAAAATAATATTTTTCTTGCTCTGCATGAGTTCTACACACAGCTGAATTTCACCACCACAAAATGAGAAGGTGGAATGTGGTGTGCTGTATCACATTTGTCACAGAAAAATATAGTTTTTTTTACTCTGCAACACATCTGCACTAAGATGAATTTCACTGGTATTAAATTACAACTTGAGATATTATGTGCTGAATCACATTAGCAACTGAAAAAAATAGATTTTGAAAGGTTTACGCGTGCATAGAGCACAATAGAAGCAGTGCATAATACAATTCTATGAAATCTGCCCTGCAGTGTTTGTCTGTGGACCTCACTCAAAATTCTGCTGGAAGGTCAATTTCACAGCCACACAGAACACTAGCTATCTAAACTATCTGACTTGGAAACAACCGCATAACTAACTAGCCAAAATCTATCAGCACACTGGACCAGCGTCATGAGCAGCCTCTCCACTCTGTTATACTGACAAAATGACAAAATGGAACTAAAACAAGCTGTCTGCTCTTTAAATAAAGAGGGACATGTGAATTCAACAGCCAATGGCACAAGCCATTGTGTCTGGACATTGTGAATGTTTTCTGCATCCTGATTGGCTAGTGGCAATGTGCATACATAAAGTTAGAAAAAGAGAAAAAATTTTTTACAAGCATGCCGCTCCATTGAGCTCTCCCCACCCCTCATTAAATATGTGCCGCATCTCCCCACTCCCGCTCATCATACACAACCAATATCCTAGCCAAAGTGGCAACGCAGATATTTTCCCACACTTCTACTGAATTTTACTAATTTTTCCCGATTTTCAGAAAATTTGCTTGTGTTTCTGATCACGAATCTGAATGTGCCATATTCGTGCAAAATTTATGCTTGGCAATCACTTTCCAAACATCTTCGCTCATCTATATTACAAATTTAGAATACCATTGTCTGGCTGTATTTACTTTATGGTGAAGATCTAAAGAAAAAGCAAATTGTAGTTATTATTATTATACATTTTTTATAGTGCCATTTATTCCATGGCGCTTTTACATGTGAACAGGGGGCCAATATAGACAAATACAATAAACATGAGCAAAAACAAGGCACTAACAAGTACAGAAGGAGAGAGGACCCTGCCCACGAAGGCTCACAGTCTACAGGGGATGGGTGAGGATACACTAGGAGACGGTAGAGCTGGTTGTGTGGCGATTCAGTAGGTTGAGGATCACTGTAGGTGGTAGGCTTGTCAGAAGAGGTGAGTCTTCACGTTCTTATTGATGGTTTCCATAGAAAGAGAGAGTCTGATGTGTTGGGGTAGAGAGTTTCAGAGTATGGGGGAAGCACGGGAGAAGTCTTGGATGTGATTGTGGGAAGAAGTGATAAGAGGGGAGTAGAGAAGTGTTGTGAATTCTGTGGCTGAGTTCACTTCTGTGTCACAAGTGGTATTGCAGTCTCTGGGCTTCCTCCCTCAGGTGTTTTGGTGAGCTCGTTGGCTGCCTTGCTATTTAGCTCCACCTGAGTCTGTCTTCCTTGCTCCTTGTCAATGTTCCAGTGTTGGATCTGAGCTACTGCATCTTTCCTTGGGCCTGCTGCTCTGCTAGATAAGTGCTTCTAGTTTGTTTTCTGTTTTTTCTGTCCAGCTTGTTATTATCTTTTGCTGGAAGCTCTGAGAAGCAAAGGGGTGCACCGCCGTGCTGTTAGTTCGGCACGGTGGGTCTTTTTGCCCCTTTGCGTGGTTTTCGTTTTAGGGTTTTTTTGTAGACTGCATAGTTCTCTTTGCTATCCTCGCTCTGTCTAGAATATCGGGCCTCACTTTGCTGAATCTATTTCATTCCTACGTTTGTCTTTTCATCTTGCTAACAGTCATTATATGTGGGGGCTGCCTATTCCTTTGGGGTATTTCTCTGAGGTAAGTCAGGCTTGTATTTCTATCTTCAGGCTAGTCAGCTCCTCAGGCAGTGCCGAGTTGCATAGGTAGTGGATAGGCGCAATCCACTGCTGCTTCCAGTTGTGTGAGGATAGATCAGGTACTGCAGTCTACAGAGATTCCACGTCTCAGAGCTCGTCCTATTGTTTTGGGTTATTGCCAGATCTCTGTATGTGCGCTGATTACTGCACGCTGTGTTGCCTGATTGCCAGCCATAACAGTACAAGGAGCCATTCAATGATTTCCAATAGAGGGAAAAAAGAAATCCTGACATCATTTTTTTTTCTTAGCTCTGTCTTCAGTCTTTTTTTTCCCCTAGACATTAGAGTGCTTCAGGACACAGCTGTGGACATGGATATTCAGGCTCTGTGCTCCTCAATGGATAATCTCGTTGTAAATGTACAAAAGATTCAAGATACTATTGATCAGAAATCGATGCTAGAACCAAGAATTCCGATTCCTGATTTGTTTTTTGGTGACAGAACTAAGTTCCTGAGCTTCAGAAATAATTGTAAGCTATTTTTGGCCTTGAAACCTCATTCTTCTGGTAATCCTATTCAACAGGTTTTGATTATTATTTCTTTTTTGCGCGGCGACCCACAGGACTGGGCGTTTTCTCTTGCACCAGGAGATTCTGCATTGAGTAATGTTGATGCATTTTTCCAGGCGCTGGGATTGCTTTACGATGAGCCTAATTCAGTGGATCAGGCTGAGAAAAATCTGCTGGCTTTATGCCAGGGTCAGGATGATGTAGAAGTATATTGTCAGAAATTTAGGAAGTGGTCAGTACTCACTCTGTGGAATGAATCTGCACTAGCGGCTTTGTTCAGAAAGGGTCTCTCTGAAGCTCTTAAGGATGTAATGGTGGGATTTCCTATGCCTGCTGGTTTGAATGAGTCTATGTCCTTGGCCATTCAGATCGGTCGTCGCTTGCGCGAGCGTAAATCTGTGCACCATCTGGCGGTATTGTCTGAGAGTAAACCTGAGCCTATGCAGTGCGACAGGACTATGACTAAAGTAGAACGGCAAGAGCACAGACGTCTGAACAGGCTGTGTTTCTATTGTGGTGATTCTACTCATGCTATTTCTAATTGTCCTAAACGCACTAGGCGGTTCGATAGCTCTGCCGTTATTGGTACTGTACAGTCCAAATTCCTTTTGTCCATTACCTTAATGTGCTCTTTGTCATTGTATTCTCTCATGGCATTTGTGGATTCAGGCACTGCCCTGAATCTGATGGATTTGGATTATGCTAAACGTTGTGGATTTTTCTTGGAGCCTTTGCGGTGTCCTATTCCGTTGAGAGGAATTGATGCTACACCTTTGGCCAAGAATAAGCCTCAGTACTGGGCCCAGCTGACCATGTGCATGGCTCCTGCACATCAGGAAGTTATTCGCTTTCTGGTTCTGCATAATTTGCATGATGTGGTCGTGTTGGGGTTGCCATGGCTACAAACCCATAATCCAGTATTGGATTGGAACTCTATGTCGGTAACCAGCTGGGGTTGTCAAGGAGTACATGGTGATGTTCCATTTTTGTCTATTTCGTCATCCATTCCTTCTGACATCCCAGAGTTCTTGTCGGACTTTCAGGATGTATTTGAAGAGTCCAAGTCTGATGCCCTACCTCCGCATAGGAATTGTGATTGTGCTATCGATTTGATTCCTGGTAGTAAATTCCCTAAGGGTCGTTTATTTAATTTGTCCGTACCTGAACACACCGCTATGCGCAGTTATGTGAAGGAGTCCCTGGAGAAGGGACATATTCGCCCATCGTCGTCACCATTGGGAGCAGGGTTCTTTTTTGTAGCCAAGAAGGATGGTTCGCTAAGACCGTGTATTGATTACCGCCTTCTTAATAAGATCACTGTTAAGTTTCAGTATCCCTTGCCATTGATTTCTGACTTGTTTGCTCGGATTAAGGGGGCTAGTTGGTTTACTAAGATTGATCTTTGTGGTGCGTATAATCTGGTGAGAATCAGGCAGGGAGATGAATGGAAAACGGCATTTAATACGCCCGAGGGTCATTTTGAGTATCTGGTGATGCCGTTCGGACTTGCCAATGCTCCATCTGTTTTTCAGTCTTTTATGCATGACATTTTCCGTGAGTATCTGGATAAATTCCTGATTGTTTACTTGGATGACATTTTGATCTTCTCAGATGATTGGGAGTCTCATGTGAAGCAAGTCAGAATGGTTTTCCAGGTACTGCGTGCTAATTCCTTGTTCGTGAAGGGATCAAAGTGTCTCTTCGGTGTGCAGAAAGTTTCATTTTTGGGGTTCATCTTTTCCCCTTCTACTATCGAGATGGATCCGGTTAAGGTTCAGGCCATCCAGGATTGGACTCAGCCGACATCTCTAAAAAGTCTGCAGAAATTCCTGGGCTTTGCTAATTTTTATCGTCGCTTCATCTGTAATTTTTCTAGCATTGCCAGACCATTGACTGATTTGACCAAGAAGGGTGCTGATTTGGTTAATTGGTCTTCTGCTGCCGTGGAAGCTTTTCAGGAGTTGAAGCGTCGTTTTTGCTGTGCCCCTGTGTTGTGTCAACCTGATGTTTCTCTTCCGTTCCAGGTCGAGGTTGATGCTTCTGAGATTGGTGCAGGGGCGGTTTTGTCACAGAGAGGTTCTGGTTGCTCAGTGTTCAAACCATGTGCTTTCTTTTCCAGGAAATTTTCTGCTGCTGAGCGTAATTATGATGTGGGCAACCGAGAGTTGCTGGCCATGAAGTGGGCATTCGAGGAGTGGCGTCATTGGCTTGAGGGTGCTAAGCATCGCGTGGTGGTATTGACTGATCATAAGAACCTTACTTATCTTGAGTCTGCCAAGCGCTTGAATCCTAGACAGGCCCGTTGGTCGTTATTTTTTGCTCGTTTTGATTTTGTGATTTCATACCTTCCGGGCTCTAAAAATGTGAAGGCGGATGCTCTGTCTAGGAGTTTTGTGCCCGACTCTCCGGGGTTATCTGAGCCGGCGAGTATCCTCAAGGAAGGAGTCATTGTGTCTGCCATCTCCCCTGATTTGCGGAGAGTGTTGCAGAAATTTCAGGCTAATAAACCTGATCGTTGTCCGGCCGAGAAACTGTTCGTCCCTGATAGGTGGACTAGTAAAGTTATCTCTGAACTTCATTGTTCGGTGCTGGCCGGTCATCCAGGAATCTTTGGTACCAGGGAGTTGGTTGCTAGATCTTTCTGGTGGCCATCTCTGTCACGGGATGTGCGTGCTTTTGTGCAGTCCTGTGGAATTTGTGCTAGGGCTAAGCCCTGCTGTTCACGTGCCAGTGGGTTGCTTTTGCCCTTGCCGGTCCCGAAGAGGCCTTGGACACATATTTCGATGGATTTCATTTCTGACCTTCCCGTTTCTCAAAAAATGTCGGTCATTTGGGTGGTCTGTGATCGCTTTTCTAAAATGGTCCATCTGGTGCCCTTGGTTAAATTGCCTTCCTCCTCTGATTTGGTGCCTTTGTTCTTCCAGCATGTGGTTCGTTTACATGGCATTCCTGAGAATATTGTTTCTGACAGAGGTTCCCAGTTTGTCTCGAGGTTCTGGCGAGCCTTTTGTGGTAGGATGGGCATTGACCTATCTTTCTCCTCGGCCTTCCATCCTCAGACTAATGGCCAGACCGAACGAACCAATCAGACCTTGGAAACATATCTGAGATGTTTTGTTTCCGCTGACCAGGATGATTGGGTGTCATTTTTGCCGTTGGCTGAGTTCGCCCTTAATAATCGGGCCAGCTCGGCTACCTTGGTCTCTCCATTTTTCTGCAATTCTGGGTTCCATCCTCGTTTCTCTTCAGGACAGGTTGAGTCTTCGGACTGTCCTGGTGTGGATTCTGTGGTGGACAGGTTGCAGCAGATCTGGACTCAGGTAGTGGACAATTTGACCTTGTCCCATGAGAAGGCTCAGCTTTTCGCTAATCGCAGACGCCGTGTGGGACCCCGACTTCGTGTTGGGGATCTGGTTTGGTTATCTTCTCGTCATATTCCTATGAAGGTTTCCTCTCCTAAATTTAAACCTCGTTTTATTGGTCCGTATAGGATTTCTGAGATTCTCAATCCGGTGTCTTTTCATCTGACCCTCCCAGACTCCTTTTCCATACATAATGTATTCCATAGGTCGTTGTTGAGGAGATACGTGGCACCTATGGTTCCATCTGTGGAGCCTCCTGCCCCTGTTTTGGTGGAGGGGGAATTGGAGTATATTGTGGAGAAGATTTTGGATTCTCGTGTCTCTAGACGGAAACTCCAGTATCTGGTCAAATGGAAGGGTTATGCTCAGGAAGATAATTCCTGGGTTTTTGCCTCTGATGTCCATGCCCCAGATCTTGTTCGTGCCTTTCATGTGGCTCATCCTGGTCGGCCTGGGGGTTCTGGTGAGGGTTCGGTGACCCCTCCTCAAGGGGGGGGTACTGTTGTGAATTCTGTGGCTGAGTTTACTTCTGTGGTCACAAGTGGTATTGCAGTCTCTGGGCTTCCTCCCTCAGGTGTTTTGGTGAGCTCGTTGGCTGCCTTGCTATTTAGCTCCACCTGAGTCTGTCTTCCTTGCTCCTTGTCAATGTTCCAGTGTTGGATCTGAGCTACTGCATCTTTCCTTGGGCCTGCTGCTCTGCTAGATAAGTGCTTCTAGTTTGTTTTCTGTTTTTTCTGTCCAGCTTGCTATTAACTTTTGCTGGAAGCTCTGAGAAGCAAAGGGGTGCACCGCCGTGCTGTTAGTTCGGCACGGTGGGTCTTTTTGCCCCTTTGCGTGGTTTTCGTTTTAGGGTTTTTTGTAGACTGCATAGTTCTCTTTGCTATCCTCGCTCTGTCTAGAATATCGGGCCTCACTTTGCTGAATCTATTTCATTCCTACGTTTGTCTTTTCATCTTGCTAACAGTCATTATATGTGGGGGGCTGCCTATTCCTTTGGGGTATTTCTCTGAGGTAAGTCAGGCTTGTATTTCTATCTTCAGGCTAGTCAGCTCCTCAGGCAGTGCCGAGTTGCATAGGTAGTGATAGGCGCAATCCACTGCTGCTTATAGTTGTGTGAGGATAGATCAGGTACTGCAGTCTACAGAGATTCCACGTCTCAGAGCTCGTCCTATTGTTTTTGGTTATTGCCAGATCTCTGTATGTGCGCTGATTACTGCACGCTGTGTTGCCTGATTGCCGGCCATAACAGAACAGCTGGCGGTGCTGAACCCCACTAACACATTGGCTGGTGTTTTTCTCTGTGCAGCTAGCATGTCCGGGCAGAAACTGGCGTTGTTTGAGCCCAGGGTCAGCAGGAGGAGGAGAGGAGCAAAGTGTAGGCCGAAGCCTGCACTGGTGGCAGCTTTTGGTCAGTTGTGCCAGCGTGGCTTGTGCTGGACACGATGCCGACTACACAGCAGAGGAACAGCTGGCGGTGCTGAACCCCACTAACACATTGGCTGGTGTTTTTCTCTGTGCAGCTAGTATGTCCGGGCAGAAACTGGCGTTGTTTGAGCCCAGGGTCAGCAGGAGGAGGAGAGGAGCAAAGTGTAGGCCGAAGCCTGCACTGGTGGCAGCTTTTGTTCTGTTGTGCCAGCGTGGCTTGTGCTGGACACGTTGCCGACTACACAGCAGGGGAACAGCTGGCGTTGCTGAACCCCACTAACACATTGGCTGGTGTTTTTCTCTGTGCAGCTAGCATTTCCGGGCAAAAACTAGCGGTGTTTGAGCCCAGGGTCAGCAGGAGGAGTAGAGGAGCAGAGTGTAGGCCGAAGCCTAGTTGAACCAATTTCAAAGGTTACCTTTAACCCCCCCCCTCAGGTGTTGCAAGGTACAAGAGCCACACCTTGAACAGCATTAATGATGCACAAGTCAAAGGTTGCTCTATTTAATTTTGCTCCTTGCACACGCTGAATTAAACACGTACACTATTTAGCCCATTATACTGTCAAACAGTAGTGGAGGCGTGACTACTAGTCTTTTTAAGGAGACGCAGCACAGGTGTACAAATTTACACCTAGGTGCTGTGCGCAGATTCCTTACCGTTGTTATTTGCAGTACAGGAAACTGCGCTCTTGTGTTATCCCTTGGCAATACCCTGTTAGTGCAGGCCGTCTCATGACCTCATTTCATGTTGGCCGGTGCGGTTAACGATGGCCATAAATCCCAGACCCACAGTGGCTTTTCCTAAAGTCACACTGCGGTGCTGGGATTCGTGGCCTTGTGCAGTAAATATGTTCGCCGCTCACACATGTCCTTACACCTGCTTCAGACTGGGCGGCCTCAGCTGATCCCTTATCGCATGCCGCGGCCATGAGGCCGCACAGTCAGAAGAAGGCGGAAGGAGGGGAGTGAAGACAGGGGAACATATGCACTGCTCGTGCCCATCAATCACACCCTCGCAGTCAAAATATATGAGACAACGGGGGGCGTTGTGTCGGGCAGGGGGGACGCAAAGGCACAGCCAGCCAACCAATGATGTCAGGAGACGGGCAGCGCTAACAATGGGGGTGCTGCGTGTCATTAAAAAGGAAAGTCACACCTCAGGGACATTGTAATGGTCTGTAATGAGACACATTTTGTACTTGTTGAGTTCCACGTGTGCAAGGAGAAAAAGTCAGCCACCTTGTACAAATGCAGCAGTACTGCTGTACAAGGTGGCTGTTATACATAGAAACACCTGGGGGGGTGGGGGGCAGGCTCCCTTCAATTTCAGTTCATGTGCCTGCGTGGCGTTTGCAGGACACGTTGCCAGCTACACAGCAGGGGAACAGCTGGCGGTGCTGAACCCCACTAACACATTGGCTGGTGTTTTTCTCTGTGCAGCTAGCATGTCCGGGCAGAAACTGGCGTTGTTTGAGCCCAGGGTCAGCAGGAGGAGGAGAGGAGCAAAGTGTAGGCCGAAGCCTGCACTGGTGGCAGCTTTTGGTCAGTTGTGCCAGCGTGGCTTGTGCTGGACACGATGCCGACTACACAGCAGAGGAACAGCTGGCGGTGCTGAACCCCACTAACACATTGGCTGGTGTTTTTCTCTGTGCAGCTAGCATGTCCGGGCAGAAACTGGCGTTGTTTGAGCCCAGGGTCAGCAGGAGGAGGAGAGGAGCAAAGTGTAGGCCGAAGCCTGCACTGGTGGCAGCTTTTGTTCTGTTGTGCCAGCGTGGCTTGTGCTGGACACGTTGCCGACTACACAGCAGGGGAACAGCTGGCGTTGCTGAACCCCACTAACACATTGGCTGGTGTTTTTCTCTGTGCAGCTAGCATTTCCGGGCAAAAACTAGCGGTGTTTGAGCCCAGGGTCAGCAGGAGGAGTAGAGGAGCAGAGTGTAGGCCGAAGCCTAGTTGAACCAATTTCAAAGGTTACCTTTAACCCCCCCCCTCAGGTGTTGCAAGGTACAAGAGCCACACCTTGAACAGCATTAATGATGCACAAGTCAAAGGTTGCTCTATTTAATTTTGCTCCTTGCACACGCTGAATTAAACACGTACACTATTTAGCCCATTATACTGTCAAACAGTAGTGGAGGCGTGACTACTAGTCTTTTTAAGGAGACGCAGCACAGGTGTACAAATTTACACCTAGGTGCTGTGCGCAGATTCCTTACCGTTGTTATTTGCAGTACAGGAAACTGCGCTCTTGTGTTATCCCTTGGCAATACCCTGTTAGTGCAGGCCGTCTCATGACCTCATTTCATGTTGGCCGGTGCGGTTAACGATGGCCATAAATCCCAGACCCACAGTGGCTTTTCCTAAAGTCACACTGCGGTGCTGGGATTTGTGGCCTTGTGCAGTAAATATGTTCGCCGCTCACACATGTCCTTACACCTGCTTCAGACTGGGCGGCCTCAGCTGATCCCTTATCGCATGCCGCGGCCATGAGGCCGCACAGTCAGAAGAAGGCGGAAGGAGGGGAGTGAAGACAGGGGAACATATGCACTGCTCGTGCCCATCAATCACACCCTCGCAGTCAAAATATATGAGACAACGGGGGGCGTTGTGTCGGGCAGGGGGGACGCACAGGCACAGCCAGCCAACCAATGATGTCAGGAGACGGGCAGCGCTAACAATGGGGGTGCTGCGTGTCATTAAAAAGGAAAGTCACACCTCAGGGACATTGTAATGGTCTGTAATGAGACACATTTTGTACTTGTTGAGTTCCACGTGTGCAAGGAGAAAAAGTCAGCCACCTTGTACAAATGCAGCAGTACTGCTGTACAAGGTGGCTGTTATACATAGAAACACCTGGGGAGCTGGGGGGCAGGCTCCCTTCAATTTCAGTTCATGTGCCTGCGTGGCGTTTGCAGGACACGTTGCCAGCTACACAGCAGGGGAACAGCTGGCGGTGCTGAACCCCACTAACACATTGGCTGGTGTTTTTCTCTGTGCAGCTAGCATGTCCGGGCAGAAACTGGCGTTGTTTGAGCCCAGGGTCAGCAGGAGGAGGAGAGGAGCAAAGTGTAGGCCGAAGCCTGCACTGGTGGCAGCTTTTGGTCAGTTGTGCCAGCGTGGCTTGTGCTGGACACGATGCCGACTACACAGCAGAGGAACAGCTGGCGGTGCTGAACCCCACTAACACATTGGCTGGTGTTTTTCTCTGTGCAGCTAGCATGTCCGGGCAGAAACTGGCGTTGTTTGAGCCCAGGGTCAGCAGGAGGAGGAGAGGAGCAAAGTGTAGGCCGAAGCCTGCACTGGTGGCAGCTTTTGTTCTGTTGTGCCAGCGTGGCTTGTGCTGGACACGTTGCCGACTACACAGCAGGGGAACAGCTGGCGTTGCTGAACCCCACTAACACATTGGCTGGTGTTTTTCTCTGTGCAGCTAGCAGTTCCGGGCAAAAACTAGCGGTGTTTGAGCCCAGGGTCAGCAGGAGAGGAGCAGAGTGTAGGCCGAAGCCTAGTTGAACCAATTTCAAAGGTTACCTTTAACCCCCCTCAGGTGTTGCAAGGTACAAGAGCCACACCTTGTGCAGCATTAATGCTGCACAAGTAAAAGGTTGCTCTATTTGTTTTGCTCCTTGCACACGCTGACTAAAACACGTACACTATTTAGCCCATTATACTGTCAAACAGTTGTGGAGGCGTGACTACTAGTCTTTTTAAGGAGACGCAGCACAGGTGTACAAATTTACACCTAGGTGCTGTGCGCAGATTCCTTACCGTTGTTATTTGCAGTACAGGAAACTGCGCTCTTGTGTTATCCCTTGGCAATACCCTGTTAGTGCAGGCCGTCTCATGACCTCATTTCATGTTGGCCGGTGCGGTTAACGATGGCCATAAATCCCAGACCCACAGTGGCTTTTCCTAAAGTCACACTGCGGTGCTGGGATTCGTGGCCTTGTGCAGTAAATATGTTCGCCGCTCACACATGTCCTTACACCTGCTTCAGACTGGGCGGCCTCAGCTGATCCCTTATCGCATGCCGCGGCCATGAGGCCGCACAGTCAGAAGAAGGCGGAAGGAGGGGAGTGAAGACAGGGGAACATATGCACTGCTCGTGCCCATCAATCACACCCTCGCAGTCAAAATATATGAGACAACGGGGGGCGTTGTGTCGGGCAGGGGGGACGCACAGGCACAGCCAGCCAACCAATGATGTCAGGAGACGGGCAGCGCTAACAATGGGGGTGCTGCGTGTCATTAAAAAGGAAAGTCACACCTCAGGGACATTGTAATGGTCTGTAATGAGACACATTTTGTACTTGTTGAGTTCCACGTGTGCAAGGAGAAAAAGTCAGCCACCTTGTACAAATGCAGCAGTACTGCTGTACAAGGTGGCTGTTATACATAGAAACACCTGGGGAGCTGGGGGGCAGGCTCCCTTCAATTTCAGTTCATGTGCCTGCGTGGCGTTTGCAGGACACGTTGCCAGCTACACAGCAGGGGAACAGCTGGCGGTGCTGAACCCCACTAACACATTGGCTGGTGTTTTTCTCTGTGCAGCTAGCATGTCCGGGCAGAAACTGGCGTTGTTTGAGCCCAGGGTCAGCAGGAGGAGGAGAGGAGCAAAGTGTAGGCCGAAGCCTGCACTGGTGGCAGCTTTTGGTCAGTTGTGCCAGCGTGGCTTGTGCTGGACACGATGCCGACTACACAGCAGAGGAACAGCTGGCGGTGCTGAACCCCACTAACACATTGGCTGGTGTTTTTCTCTGTGCAGCTAGCATGTCCGGGCAGAAACTGGCGTTGTTTGAGCCCAGGGTCAGCAGGAGGAGGAGAGGAGCAAAGTGTAGGCCGAAGCCTGCACTGGTGGCAGCTTTTGTTCTGTTGTGCCAGCGTGGCTTGTGCTGGACACGTTGCCGACTACACAGCAGGGGAACAGCTGGCGTTGCTGAACCCCACTAACACATTGGCTGGTGTTTTTCTCTGTGCAGCTAGCAGTTCCGGGCAAAAACTAGCGGTGTTTGAGCCCAGGGTCAGCAGGAGAGGAGCAGAGTGTAGGCCGAAGCCTAGTTGAACCAATTTCAAAGGTTACCTTTAACCCCCCTCAGGTGTTGCAAGGTACAAGAGCCACACCTTGTGCAGCATTAATGCTGCACAAGTAAAAGGTTGCTCTATTTGTTTTGCTCCTTGCACACGCTGACTAAAACACGTACACTATTTAGCCCATTATACTGTCAAAAAGTTGTGGAGGCGTGACTTGTCTTTTTAACGAGACGCAGCACAGGTGTCAAAATTTGCACCTAGGTACTGGGCGCAGATTCCTGAGCATTGTTATTTGCTGTACAGGAGTCTGCGCTATTGTGATCCCTTGGCCATGCGCTGTGAGCGCTTCCTGTCTTCTGACCTCATTTCATGTCGGCCGTTGCGGTTAGCGATGGACAAGAATCCCAGACCCACAGTGTGTTTTCAAAAAATCACCCTGCGTGGCTGGGATTCGTGGCCTTGTGCAGTAAATAGGTTTGCCGCTTACACATGTCCTTACACCTGCTCCAGACTGGGCGGCCTCAGCTGATCCCTTATCGCCTACCACGGCCAGGAGGCCGCACAGTCTGAAGAAGGCGGAAGGAGATGAGTTAAGACAGGCGAACATATGCACTGCTCGTGCACATAAACCACACCCTCGCTGACAAAATAAATATGACAACGAGGGGCGTTGTTTCTAGCAGGGCGGATGCACAGGCGCAGCCAGCTAACCATGATGACAAAAGACGGGAAACGCTACCAAGGGGGGTGCTGCGTATCATTACAAAGGAAAGTCACACCTCAGGGACAGTGGAATGGTCTCAATGAGACACATTTTGTACGTGTTGAGTTCCACGTGGGCAAGGAGAAAAAGTCAGCCACCTTGTACAAATGCAGCAGTACTGCTGTACTAGGTGGCTGTTATACATAGAAACACCTGGGGGGGTGGGGCCAGGTTCCCTTTAATTTCAGTTCCTGTGCCTGCATGGCGTTTGCAGGTCACGTTGCCGGCTACACAGCAGGGGAACAGCTGGCGTTGCTGAACCCCACTAACACATTGGCTGGTGTTTTTCTCTGTGCAGCTAGCACTTCCGGGCAAAAACTAGCGGTGTTTGAGCCCAGGGTCAGCAGGAGGAGGAGAGGAGCAGAGTGTAGGCCGAAGCCTGCACTGGTGGCAGCTTTTGTTCTGTTGTGCCAGCGTGGCTTGTGCTGGACACGTTGCCGACTACACAGCAGGGGAACAGCTGGCGGTGCTGAACCCCACTGACACATCACCTAGTGTTTTTTCTGTGTAGACAACACTTCCAGGTGGCAACTGACAGTGTTGAAACCCAGGGAATCAAAGAGGAGCAGAGTGTAGGCCGAAGCCTGCAGTGGAGCAAGTTGAAAGGGAACCTTTAACCCCCCCCCCAGGCATTTGTTGCTGAAAGAGCCATCTTGTACAGCAGTAATACTGCACATGGAAAATGGTGGCTCCGAAAATTATGCTCCTTGCAAACGCTGAAGTACACACTCATATAATGTGTCCCCTCACACCGTCAAACCATCCCGGAAGTGGGACTTTCCTTTGTAATGTGACACAGCACAGCCGTCATTCCAACCCCCTTGGTGCCGGGCGCCACCTCCTCAACGTTGTTTGGTTCTGTCACGGAGCCCGCGCTGTAATGTTATCCCTTGGCCATGCACAGTTAGCGGTGCCCGTCTTCTGACATCATGTAGGTGTCAGGCTGGCAGTGCCTGTGCGTCCAAGCTGCCCGAGATCCAACCTTGCAGTGTCATCTAATGTAGCCCCACTGCGGGCCAGGGATCCATGGGCATGCGCAGTGCATATCATCGCCTCTCACTCACCTCCTTCCTGCTTCTTCAGACTGTGCGGCGTCACGGCCGTGGCATGCTATTAGGGATCAGCTGACGCCGCCTAGTCTGAAGAAGCGTGAAGAAGGGGAGTGAGAGGCTAGTATATGCACTGCGCATGGCCATGGATACCAGGCCCACTGTGGGATCACATTAGACGACACTGCGAGGTGTGATTTCGGGCAGCGTGGACGCACAGGCGCAGCCAGGACGACAACAAATGATGTCAGAGGACGGGCAGCGCAAACTGTGCATGGCCAAGGGATAACATAACAGCGCAGGGTCCATGACGGAATCAAACAACGCTAAGGAGGCAGCGCACGGTGCCAAGGGGGTAGCAATGACGGCTGTGCTGCGTCACATTACAAAGGAAAGTCCCACCTCCGGGACGGTTGGACGGTGTGAGGGGACACATTACATGAGTGTGTAGTTCAGCGTTTGCAAGGAGCATAATTTCAAGAGCGACCTTTCCCTTGTGCAGTATTAGTGCTGCACATGGTGGCTCTTTCAGTAACAAACGCCTAGGGGGGGGGGGACAGGTCCCCTTACATTTTAGTTGTGCCAGCGTGGCGGTCGCATGACACATTGCCGGATACACAGCTGGGGATCAGCTGACGTTACTGAACCCCAATAACAGAGGAGCGACTGTTGACTGTGCACACAGCACTTCCAGGCACCAACTGGCGGTGTTAGAGCCCAGGGACAGCAGGAGGAGCAGATTGGAGGTATTGCCGCACACACAGCTGGGGATCAGCTGACGTTACTGAACCCCAATAACAGAGGAGCGACTGTTGACTGTGCACACAGCACTTCCAGGCACCAACTGGCGGTGTTAGAGCCCAGGGACAGCAGGAGGAGCAGATTGGAGGTATTGCCGCACACACAGCTGGGGATCAGCTGACGTTACTGAACCCCAATAACAGAGGAGCGACTGTTGACTGTGCACACAGCACTTCCAGGCACCAACTGGCGGTGTTAGAGCCCAGGGACAGCAGGAGGAGCAGAGGAACAGAGTGTAGGCCGAAGCCTGATTGGAGCAAGTTGAAAGGAAACCTTTAACCCCCCCCCCAAGACGTTTGTAGCTGAAAGAGCCATCTTGTGCAGCACTAAGGATGCAAAAGGAAAAGGTTGCTCTTTTAATTATGTTCCTTGCAAACACCGAAGTAAACACTAAAAATGTGTCCCTTTATACCGTTAAACCGTTCCGGAGGTGCGAATTTCCTTCGTAATGGGACACAGCACAGCTGTCATTCCTATCCCCTTGATGCCGTGCGCTGCCTCCTCAGCGTTGTTTTAAGCTGTCACGGAGCCTGCGCTGTTCTGTTAGCCCTTGGCCATGCCCAATTAGCGCTGCCTGTCTTCTGACATAATTTGGTGTCAGGCTGTCAGTGCCTGTGCGTCCACGCTGCTCCAGATCCCACCTCGCAGTCTCATCTAACGTAATCCCACTGCGGGCCTTGGAACCATGGGCATGCACAGTGCATAACCTCGACTCTCACTCCCCTCCTTCCCTCTTCTTCAGACTGTGCGGTGTCACGGCCGTGGCATGCTAGGGATCAGCTGACGGCGCACAGTCTAAAGAAGGCGGAGGGAAATGAGCGAGAGCCCGAGGGGAAGATATGCACTGCGCATGCCCATGGATCCCAGGCCCGCAGTGTGACTCAATCAGAAGACACTGCGAGGCGGGATCTCGGGCACCGCGGCCGCACAGGCGCAGCCAGCCTGACACCAAATTATGTCAGAAGACAGGCAGCGCAAATAGGGCATGCCCAAGGGATAACAGAACAGCGCAGGCTCCGTGACAGCTTAAAACAACGCTGAGGAGGCAGCGCATGGCACCAAGGGGGTAGGAATGACGGCTGTGCTGCGTCACATTACGAAGGAAAGTCCCAGCTCCGGGACGGTATAACGGTATCAGTGAACACATTTTATAAGTGTTAAGTTCTGCGTGTGCAAAGAGCTAAAAAAAAAGAGCTACCTTTTCCTTGTGCAGCATTACTGCTGCACAATATGGCTCTTTCAGTAACAAACGACGGGGGGGGGGGGACAGGTTCCCTTACATTTAGGTTGTTGTGCCAGCGTGGCGGTCGCAGGACACATTGCCGGCTACACAGCTGGGGATCAGCTGACGTTACTGAAACCCAATAACACTGGGTCGTATGTTTTTACTGTGCAGCCTGCACTTCTGAGCCGCAACTGGCGGTGTTGGAGCCCAGGAATAGCAGTTCAGGTGGTAGAAAGATGAACACAGCAGGAGACCTGGATGACACCCAATTACTTAATCAGGCAGAGGAGTGGCAAATTCCTGCGAGATCCAGGCCTGGTTCATTTTCAGGAAAGTAAGCCGGTCAACGTTATCGGAGGATAGTCGCATGCGACGGTCTGTTAGTACACCACCTGCGGCACTAAAGACACGTTCCGATAAGACACTAGCCGCAGGGCAAGCCAGCACCTCCAATGCATACTGGCTTAGCTCTGGCCATGTATCCAGCTTAGAGACCCAAAACTTGAACGGGGAAGAGCCGTCTGGGAGTACAGTAAGAGGGCAAGCCATGTAGTCTGTCACCATCTGACGGAACCGTTGCCTCCTGCTGACTGGAGCCGCCGGTGATGGTGTAGACATTTGGGGCGGGCACACAAAAGTGTGCCAGAGTTGTGCCATACTGGGCTTGCCTTGGGCAGAGGCACTGCTTCTGCTCCCTCTTTGGGCAGAGCCTCCCCCACTGCCTCGACGCACTGAGCTGCTTTGTAAAGAACTAGCAGCACTCCTCTCAGTTGGACAGGAGAAGATGATGGAATTCACCAGTGTGTCGTGGTACTCCCGCAATTTACGCTCCCGGGTCAACGCAGGGATGAGGTTTTGGACGTTGTCCCGGTAGCGAGGATCGAGGAGGGTGAACACCCAATAATCAGGCATGTTGAGAATGTGGTCGATGCGGCGGTCGTTTCTCAGGCACTGCAGCATGAAATCCACCATGTGCTGCAGAGTGCCAACTGGCCCAGAAACGCTGTCCCCTGCTTGAGACATGATCTCTGCCCGCTCGTCATCACCCCACCCTCGCTGTACACACTGACCACTGGACAATTGTGTCGCTCCCTCCTCTGGACGGAGCTCTTCCTCCTCCATTGACTCCTCCTCATCCTCCTCACAAATTGGCTCCTGCGTACCCCTTTGTGAGGAACCACGTGGCGCTGACTCTCCAGAAGCTGATGGAAAAGGTGACTCCTCATCTTCCACCTCTTCCACCACATCATCCCTTAACCCTTGCAAAGTTTGCTGAAGCAGGCAGATAAGGGGGACAGTCATGCTGACTAGTGCATCATCTGCACTTGCCATCCGCGTGGAATAATCAAAAGGACGCAAAACCTGACAGACGTCCTTCATAGTGGCCCACTCTGTGGTTGTGAAGTCTGATCGGCGCTGACTGCGACTTCTTTGCGCCTGATGCAGCTGGTACTCCATAACTGCTTGCTGCTGCTCACACAACCGCTCCAACATATGTAACGTGGAATTCCACCGGGTAGGTAGGTCACATATGATGCGGTGTTCCGGAAGGCGGAATCGGCGCTGCAGAGCAGCAATGCGGGATCTGGCCAAGCTGGAACGCCGCAAGTGAGCACACTCTAGGCGGACCTTGTGCAGCAGGGCATCAAGATCCGGATAGTCCCTCAGAAAACTCTGCACAACCAAATTGAGCACATGTGCCAGACATGGGATGTGAGTGAGGTTGCCAAGGGCCAAAGCTGCCACCAGATTTCGGCCATTGTCACACACTACCATGCCTGGCTGGAGATTCGCTGGCAGTAACCACACATCGCTCTCCTGCTTTATGGCATTCCAGAGCTCCTGCGCTGTGTGGCTTCGATGCCCCAATGAAACTAGTTTCAAGACGGCCTGCTGACGTTTGGCCACGGCTGTGCTCATGTCGGTCATAGGTAAACGTTCACGGGTCCATGTGGGGGTGGACTGTGACGGATCCTGCAGAGAGGAATCAGAGGAACTGGTGTAAGAGGAGGAGTCGATGCGTACAGACTGGATTCCTGCAATCCTTGGAGTGGGCAGGACACGTCCTGCGCCACTCGCACGATCTGTACCTGGCTCAACAACATTAACCCAATGGGCAGTGAGGGAAACATATCGCCCCTGTCCATGCTGACTGGTCCACGCATCGGTGGTGAGGTGGACCTTGCTACTGACGGCGTTCAGTAGCGCATGTTTTATGTTTGCCTCAACATGCCTGTGCAGGGCAGGGACAGCCTGCCTGCTGAAGTAAAAGCGGCTGGGCACCTTGTACTGTGGGACTGCCAATGCCATCAAGTCACGGAAGCTGTCAGTCTCCACCAGCCTGAACGAGAGCATTTCCAGGGACAACAGTTTGACAATGCCTGCATTCAGAGCCTGTGCTCGGGGGTGGTTGGCCGAGAATGCCCGCCTTTTCTCCCATGCCTGTACTACCGATGGCTGTAGAGTAGACTGGGAGTGTGAGCATGACTGGGAAGGTGGTGCTGTGGGTGGAGTTACACAAGGTCTCTGGGAGGAAGCCAAAACAGCTGTGCGTGAGCTGGAGGAAGAGGCAACACGAGCTGAAGAGGTGGTAGCTGCCGCTGTTGGTTGGCCTACATCTTCAGTGTGTTTCTGTAACTCCACCGCGTGCCTGGTCCGCACATGTTTCCACATATTGGTGGTATTGAGGTTGCTGACATTTTTCCCTCTTTTTACTTTATGATGACACAGCTTGCATTTGACAAAACAAATGTCATCTGCAACTGTGTCAAAAAAGGACCAGGCACTGCAAGTCTTGGGAGCGCCCTTTTTGGCTTTGGAAAGAGACAGGCTCCTAACGGGTGCCAAAGTGGAGGCTACAGGCTCCGCAGTCTTCCCCCTCCCTCTCCCTCTTTGGCCCGTAAGAGGAAGCTCTTCCTCTGAGCTGCTCCCACCACCTTCCTGTTCCTCACGCCACGATGGGTCAAGGACCTCATCATCTCCACTACCCTCTGCCACCAACTGCTCCTCCTGGGTAGTCTCAGCAGCACAGTACGCACGAGAAAGCGGCACCTGAGTTTCATCATCAGATGCGTACTGCGCTGTGGTCACCGGAGGCACTGGCCCACCTGCCTCTTCAGAGTCAGAGAGAAAAAGGTGTTGGGCATCACTGCACACTGCCTCTTCTTCCATTTCTCCAATGCTGCTTGGCTGGCCCCCTGTTTCCAAGCCAAGAGATTCAGAGAACAGAAGTAGAGACGGCTCCTGTCCTGGGCTCTCTGACTGCCTGGCCAATTTGGCAGGTGGTGAAGAGACAGATGGCTGCTCTCCAGTGCTCTGTGCCTGAGAGGATGTGGCACTAACTGAAGTCGATGCCGAGGCGTTAGCTGCCATCCACCCGACAACGGCTTCAATTTGGTCTTCACGCAGCAGCGGTGCACGGCGCTCTCCGACAAAGCTGCGCATGAAGGACTGTTCCCTGCTGAAACTGAGTGACGACGAGTCACCGGCGCCCGCAGCAGGCACAGAATCACCACGTCCTCTCCCTGCTCCTCTCCCTGCTCCGCGCCCACGCCCACGTGCCTTACTCCCTGCCCTCTTCATCTTGGTTGACAGATAAAGATAAGCAGAAAAGTACTAAGGCCTTAGTGTGCTTATTCCTGTAATGCTCCTCCTAACAGGTGTAAGAAACACTAATGTTGTAAATTGTGGACTAAACTTTATTATTTTTCAAATGTGGCCTACACAAGTGTTAAGTTGTGTTTGGTGAACTTAACTTTTTTTTTGGTGCAGATCGGGCTACAGAGCTAGTTTAAATCACACGGAGACCGTGCAGACAGCCGTAAACGGCGCTGCAAGGCCAAAAAACCCTCCTCTAGGTTATCCTATATAGTGTTTTTCCACTATTTAGCTGGATACGAGTGGAAAGACACTTATAGGATTTTTTTTTTTCAAATTTTAAACAGGCTGCACTATTTGAAAAAAAAGGAAAATTTTTCGCAAGGTATGAGCCAGTAACGAACCCTGAGCTGAATCCAACCGGCTATGGCTGCACACAGACTACAGGGCGAGCTGGGCTCACACGGAGACCGTGCAGACAGCCGTAAACGGCGCTGCAAGGCCAAAAAACCCTCCTCTAGGTTATCCTATATAGTGTTTTTCCACTATTTAGCTGGATACGAGTGGAAAGACACTAATAGGAATTTTTTTTTTCAAATTTTAAACAGGCTGCACTATTTGAAAAAAAGGAAAATTTTTCTCAAGGTATGAGCCAGTAACGAACCCTGAGCTGAATCCAACCGGCTATGGCTGCACACAGACTACAGGGCGAGCTGGGCTCACACGGAGACCGTGCAGACAGCCGTAAACGGCGCTGCAAGGCCCAAAAACCCCCCTCTAGGTTATCCTATGTAGTGTTTTTCCACAATAGAGCTGGAGACTGGTGGAAAAACACTATTAGGAAATTTGAGAAAAAATGTGCAGCAGGCTGCACTAAGAGCAAAAAAGAACAACTGTGTGAGGCAGTGTGAACCCCCCCTGAGCTGAATACAACCGGGTATATGGCTGCACACAGACTACAGAGTGAGCTGCACACACACACACACACAGAGACCTTGCAGAACGCTGTTAAAACAGCGCTGCAAGGCAAGAGCAAGGTGAACAGTGAAGAACACACAGCGTTTTGCTAAATTAGCCTTTGGAAAGGAAAATAAAGCAATTAGCAATCTCAACTGGCCCTCAGTTAGAACACAGCGTCCTGTCCCTAACTGAAATCACAGCAGAGTGAGCGCAAAATGGCGGCAGCGCTTTTTTATAGTGCAGAGTGACATCATTTCAGCAGCCAATCCCAGCCTTGCCAGTACTTACATGCCCACCATGCTAAACAGGATGTGCCCACACTTTCATTCATTCCTCATTGGCTGCTGCGTTCAGTTTGAATTCTGGGAACTTCCGATTCCGGTATCCGATACGCGGGAAGTATCGGAATTCGGTATCGGAATTCCGATACCGCAAATATCGGCCGATACCCGATACTTGCGGTATCGGAATGCTCAACACTACTTATTACTTCTATCCAAGTGTATGACCTTACATTTATCCCCATTAAAGCTCATCTGCCATTATTCAGCCCAAGCTTCTAGTTTACATAAATCATCCTGTAATATAAAATTGTCCTCCTCCTCTGTATTAATTACCCTGCAGATTTTAGTGTCATCTGCAAATATTGAAATTCTGCTCTGAATGCCCCCTACAAGGTCATTAATAAATATGTGAAAAAGAAGAGGGCCCAATACTGACCCCTGTGGTACCCCACTGCTAACCGCAACCCAGTCCGAGTGTGCTCCATTAATAACCACCCTTTGTTTCCTATCCCTGAGCCAGCTCTTAACCCACTTACACATATTTTCCCCTATCCCCATTCTCATTTTATGTATCAACCTTTTGTGTGGAACCGTATCAAAAGCTTTTGAAAAGTCCATATACACTATGTTCACATGGATATTCCCTCTCCGAACCCTGCTTATACAGGTACTATACAGATGATCAGGTTTTTAAATACATCAGATAGGGATCATATACATTAGTTAGGACTGCTCTATATGGGTATATCTTGACGATTGGTGGAGCAGTTTAGTATACATTTTTTTGCAAAAAAATGTATCAACTAAATACCCTGTTTTTTCCATCTTTTGACTAGCACTTGCTTATTACTGTGATTTTTTTTACAACAGAGAATTTTTGACCTCACTGTGCTCTTTTGTGTCTTCAAGTTTCTTGGTGGTGTGTGAACAGGTTTCTACAGACTTGTACAATGTGCAAGTAGCCCATGTGTTTCTGGTTCTTTAATTGTTCTCTTGTTTCTACAAGACTAGGGAGTCCACCACTACTTATGGGTCATTTGCATCAAAACTGTTCCATCCAGCATGTCCACATGGATATTCCCTCTCTGAACCCTGCTTATACAGCTACTATACAGATGATCAGGTTTTTAAATACATCAGATAGTTATTATATACATTAGTTAGGACTGCTCTATATGGGTATACCTTGACGATTGGTGGAGCAGCTTAGTATACATTTTTTTGCAAAAAAAGGTATCAACTAAATACCCTGTTTTTTCCATCTTTTGACTAGCACTTGCTTATTACTGTGATTTTTTTTTACACCAGAGTATTTTTGACCTCACTGTGCTCTTTTGTGTCTAGTACTTGATCCATACCTGCTTTTCAGTGTCCTATCTGCCTGATGCCTTAAAAGCTTCTTGTCCTTGTGTTCCACGTGCCTTAATTGTCCGCTGCCTCAATGCCAGGGATCTATGTGCCCACCCAAACCTAGCGATAGATAAATAGATAGAATTAGATAGAGTTAGATAGATCTAATTCACAAGATGAGACCATTTCTTTCACTCATTACCCTCTGACATACAAATGTTTGACTAAAATTTAGATTTTTGTTATTTCTCTTAAAAAGAGCTTTATGAAAAACAATAACTACATGAAACATAAATATTAAGGAAGCAAGGAGCTTTTGGCTGGCGCCCAGAAAGCTTCTACCAAATATACTAAGGTCACTAGTCAAAATCTGAGCCAATGTCATCTGTATAATCACTTAGGCCGGTTTCACACGTCAGTGGCTCCAGTACGTGAGGTGACAGTTTCCTCACGTACCGGAGACACTGACTCACGTAGTCTCTGCACATGTCAGCGTGTTTTCACGGACCGTGTGTCCGTTTGGAAAACACGGAGACATGTCAGTGTTCGTGGGAACGCACGGATCACACGGACCCATTAAAGTTAATGGGTCCATGTAAAACACGTACCGCACATGGAGTTTGTCCGTGTGCAGTCCGTGTGCCGTGAAGGAGACAGCGCTACAGTAAGCGCTGTCCCCCCCACGTGGTGCTGAAGCCGCCATTCATATCTTCTCTGCAGCAGCGTTTGCTGTAGAGAAGATATGAATAATCCTTTTTTTTTTGTTGTTTCTCGTGTTTAAAATAAAGATCCATGTCCCCAGCCCCCTCCAACCCCCTGTGCGCCCGCCTGCTGTTATGAAAATACTCACCCGTCTCCCTTGCTGGTGCTGCCTCCTGTCCTGGCAGCACCTTCTACTGTATGAGCGGTCACGTGGGGCCGCCCATTACAGAAATGAATATGTGGCTCCACCCTTATGGGAGGTGGAGCCGCATATTCATGACTGTAATCGGCGGCCCCACGTGACCGCTCATACAGTAGAATGTGCGGCCAGGACAGGAAGCAGCGCCAGCGAGGGAGCCGGGTGAGTATTTTAATAACAGCGGTCGGGCGCACAGGGGGTGGGGACATGGATCTTTATTTTAAACACGAGAAACAAACAAAAAAAAGGATTATTCATATGTTCTCTACAGCAAACGCTCCTGCAGAGAAGATATGAATGGCAGCTTCAGCACCAGATGCCGTGGGCAGCGCTTATCTCTAGCGCTGTCTCCTGCACGGTGCGTGTGGTACCCAGTCGGCACACGGGCGGCACACGTGTGCCGCCCGTTTGCCACACTGATGTGCCACAGAAACGCACGGGTACATGGACACGGATATTTCCGGTACCGATTTTTCCGGTACCAGAATTATCTGGATGTGTGGGACTGCCCTTATTCAAACTCCCCATCCGTGGAACAGGGGTATGTTCAAACCACGTTCCCAAACTTTCAGACACAGCCATTACACAGTACACAGCAGTGGCACATTCTTAAGATTATCTCTGCACAGGAACACTTTTTAAATACAGCCAATTGTGGAAGTTATTATTCCAAGATCTAGTAATTAAAATGTACAGGCTTTTTAAGGCTAAGTTCACATATCTGTATTTTCAGTCTGTTCAAAACTGCAAAGAATACATAATAATTTTTTTAGGTTTTATATATATATATATATATATATATATATATATATATATATATATATATATATATATATATACATATATATATATATTTGTTTAATTGATTTTTTTTAACTCTGGATACAAAAAACAAATGTCATACAGAAATCAAGAAAGGATGAATTTTCATATGCTCATGTGAACTAAACCAAATGCTGAAAAAACTTTACAATTATGGTGTAATGCACCTCATTACATAAAGAAGGGTGTAAAGTGCATAATCTTAATAAAAAAAATTAACATTCAAACAGCAGATTGATTTGCTTGGAAGTATTTGCCTTCAAATGAGGAAAGTAATGCAATTATTTATATTAATTAATCGCCTCTAATAATGCTCTTCAATTATTATAATGGAATTAAATTATAAAGCCTTTGCTTTTCCTTCAAGCAGAAGTGCTAAATTAGGTTACTGAATTAATTAAATTGGAATATCTATGAATGAATTTTGTATATTTTTAGCAAATTTCAGGAAAATAACATTTTGTGTCTGAATATCATTGTTCTTTCTTTCCATGTAGCTATTCTAAACAATATAATGTATTTGCATGAATTTTTAGAATATTGCCTATGTATATATGCTATTTGGTTTCATTGTTTATATTCCACTAGTAAAATATAATTTACTAGGGCGTGTAATTACATAGTGTTTGATATAAACAACATACACCTATTCTTTATCGAACACTAAAATTAATTTGACAAAGTTGACATTGTACAGAAATGTGAAAAATTACTTATGTTTCATTTAGGCCTGTCCCACACGTCCAGATAATTCCGGTACCAGAAAAATCGGTACCGGAGTTATCCGTGTCTATATGTCCATGTGCTCACGTGGCACATCAGTGTGGGACACGTGCGGCAGCCGTGTGCCGTCCGTGTTCCGACTGGGTACCACACGCACCGTGCAGGAGACAGCGCTAGAGTTAAGCACTGTCCCCTGCTTTGGGTGCTGAATCCAGAATTCATTCCTTCTTCCCAGCAGCGTTCACTGGAGCGAAAGGAATGAAAAATCATTTTTTTTTGTTGTTAAAATAAAGTTCCCGGTAATCTCCCCCCTCCCTCCCCCTGTGCGCCCGCCCGCTGGCATTAAAATACTTACCCAGCTCCCCCGATGCTTCCTCTCAGCATCGCAGCTCTTCCTGTATGAGCGATCACATGGTGCCGCTTATTACAGTGATGAATATGCGGCTCCACCCCTATGGGTGGAGAGAAGAAATGAATGGGGCTTCAGCACCACAAGCTGGGGGGACAGCGCTTACTGTAGCGCTGTCTCCTGCACGGCACACGGACTGCACACAGACAGCATCCGTGTGCGGTACGTGTTTTACACGGACCCATTGACTTTAATGGGTCCGTGTGATACGTGCACTCCCACAAACACTGACATGTCTCCTTGTTTTTCAAACGGACACATGGTCCGTGAAAACACAGTGACATGTGCAGAGACACATTGATTTTAATGTGTCTACGTGAGTCAGTGTCTCTGCTAAGTGAGGAAACTGTCACCTCACGTACCGGAGCCACTGACGTGTGAAACTGGCCTTATCAGGAAAGATTGCAACATTGTTGATTGTTTTCTGTGTTTTCCCATTAACTTTTATCTCCTACTGTATCTAAAAATTTGTTGTGATGAATGTTGATCAGGGTTTGTGACCCTCACTGATAATGAGAATTCATTTACTACAGTATGTAAAAAGAGAGTGCTATGTATGACTAGTGTTCTGTTCACTGTCTCTGGACCTGACAGAGATTGCCAAATGTTGGGTCAATGAGATTTACCCCTTCCCAACATATGATGGATGTACTATGTCTTCAGCCTTTGAACCAGGGTCATCTTCGCCATCGGCTGTAAGGCTGTGTGCACACGTTGCAGATTTGGTGCGCTTTTGTCGATTTTTTTTTTTTTTTTTCTGACCAGATTTGCTACAAAACCTGATGCCAGGCAAAGTTAGTGAGAAACCTGAAGTGTCATGCAAACATTCAGTATCTTTTATTTACATATTTGGTGCAAAAAATAATCTGCAGCATGTCAATTCTCTGTGCATTTTTGCCTGCGTTTTTCACCCACTGAATGCATTAACTAAAATGGTGGCAAAAACGCACCAAAAACGCAATGTTTTTAAGGCTGCGTTTTCATCTCAAGAGATGCATAAATGGTGCAGATATTTCTGCAATCAAATACTCAACGTGTGCACATATCCTTAACCTGTTAAATCCTGTGGTCAATCTCTGATGGGGATTTACCAGGCATCAAAGGGGCAAACATCATTCCATGCACCCATCAGGCAGCCCGTGATGTGATCATGGGGCGCTGATGAATTGACAAGACGGTCGAAGGTTGATTGCAGACCCTTGTTATTATGATACTCCTGTGAATGCTGGCTTGTGGCTGAAGCACTGCTATGTATAGCACAGGCGAAAGAATGATCACGGCTTCTACTTTCATATCCTATCTATCAAAATATAATATAAATTAATCTGATTGGTAAACAGCGTAACAAAATAAAAAATAGAAACTCCAGAATTATGTTTTTTTCATGGTAGCAACATTGCAACAAGAGGTGATCAAAACATCGCACCTACCCCAACATGGTATCCATAAAAATGTCAGCTCAGGGTGCAAAAAATAAGCCATCACACTACCCCAGATCTAAAAAAATGAAAATGTTACCTGTCTCAGAAAATGGCAACAAAAGCAAAAACCATTTTTGTCCAAATTTTGAATTTTTTTTTCACCAAAAAAGATACTATACATGTATGGCATCTGCATACTCGTTCTGACCTGGGGAATAATGTTGTCATATGTTTTATCATATAGTGAAGATGGTAAATGAAAAACCCCAAAAAACACATTTTGAAATTGCACTTTTTTTGCAAGTTCACCTCACTTGGAATTTGTTTCCCCATTTTCCAGTACACTATATTGTATATCCAATGGTGCATTCAAAAGTTCAACTCATTAACAGAAATAAAAAAAAGCTATGGCTGGAACTTCATGGGGCGGGGAATCTTGTATGGATGCTTTTTACAGGAACTCCAGATAGATAACTGATCAATCCAGATAATATACTCACAATACCAGCTGAAAACGAGTGACATCTCCATAAAAAAGGTCTTGTCTTCCACATGAGCTGAATATTTCATAGCTCTGGAATTCTAGTGCATAATTTGCACTGGAAAACTGACTGCTTGATGCTGGCCATTTGAGGCCTAAGGCCGAGATCACACATGAGAGAAAAACATCCGAGTCTCGCATGTTAATACCCGGCATTGCCGCCGTCACTCAGGAGTGGAGCGTGCAGCCGCATAACAATACATGGAGCCGCACGCTCCTCTCCTGAGTGACGGCGGCAATGCCGGGTATTAACATGTGAGACTCGGCCGTATTTCTCGAATGTGTGATCCCGGCCTATGGATTACTGCTTGTGTCCTTCCAGAAACAACACTGTCACTCTTTACCCACCAACTGCAGCCAAACACATTTCATATTGAGAATCACCTGCCTGCTGACTCCTTTTGAAGATGGGGACAAGGAGTGATCTCAGGCTTGAAAAGGGCCATCTTTTAGCCCCTATGTAAAAGCTTCTGATCCCTTGACAGACATTCCCTGCACCTTCTACTGTACATGCATTGCACCGACCAAGTACAAGTACTGGGCTGTGAGTAGAGGACACCCCAGTAGTTCTCATGCTTGCTGGCCATCCATCTTGATCGAATCCACAGAGAAGTGATAACATTCTGAGATGTCCTGGGAAAAACAACTACTCCTTCAGTAATTAGACACTGTGGCTGTTAGTGGAAGAGCTGGGAGGCAGGACATTGCTGTACAAAGAGGTGGACACAGACAGCTTGGGGCCCCTGTGCAAAAAATGTGTTTGGGTCCCCCTCCTTTAATGGTGGCCAAACTATATATATATATATATATATATATATATATATATAAATATATATATATATATATATATATATAAAAACTAGCTGAAGAGCCCAGCGTTGCCTGGGCATAGTAAATATCTGTGGTTAGTTATAGCACCTCACTTCTCTTATTTTCCCATCACGCCTCTCATTTTCCCCCTCACATCTCTCATTTTCTCCCTTACGCCTCTCATTTTCCCCTTCACACCTCTTATTTCCCCCTCCCTCCTCTCATTCTCCCCTAACACTTGTCATTTCAACCTCACATCTGTCATTTTCCAATAACTCCACTATTTTCCCTCACTCCTCTCATTTTTCACTCACACCTTTTCATTTTAACCTCACACCCCTCATTTTCACCTCACACCTCTCATTTTCCCCTCAGTATGTACATGCTTGTCATCTCCCTTTTATATAGTCTACACCTGTATGTCATCTTTTGTATATAGTATATACCTGTATGTCATCTCCTCTGTAAATAGTATATACCTGCTGTATGGCATCTTCTCCTGTATATTGTATATACCTATGTGTCATCTCCTCCTGTATATAGTATATACCTGTATGTCATCTCTTCTGTATATACTATAAACCTGTATGTCATCTCCTCCTATATATAGTATATACCTGTATGTCATCTTCTGTATATAGCATATACATGTATGTCATCTCCCCTGTATATAGTACATACCTGCTGTATGTCATCTCCTCTATATACCTATGTGTCATCTCCTCTTTTATATAGTATATACGTGTATCATCTCCTCCTGTATATAGTATATACCTGTAAGTCATCTTCTTCTGTATATAGTATATACCTGTGTGTCATCTCCTCCTGTATATCGTATGTACCTGTAGGTCATCTCCTCCTGTATATAGTATATACCTGTGTGTAATCTCATCCTGTATATAGTATATACCTGTGTGTCATCTGCTCCTGTATATAGTATGTAACTGTATGTCATCTCCTCCTGTATGTAGCATATGCCTGTGTGTCATCTCCTCCTGTATATAGTATATACCTGTGTGTCATCTCCCCTGTATATAGTATATATGTGTGTGTCATCTCCTCCTGTATATAGTATATACCTGTATGTCATCTCCTCCTGTATGTAGTATATGCCTGTGTGTCATCTCCTCCTGTATATAGTATATTCCTTTGTGTCATCTCCTCCTGTATATAGTATATACCTGTGTGTCATCTCCTCCTGTATATAGTATATATCTGTGTGTCATCTCCTCCTGTATATAGTATGTAACTGTATGTCATCTCCTCCTGTATGTAGTATATGCCTGTGTGTCATCTCCTCCTGTATATAGTATATACCTGTGTGTCATCTCCCCTGTATATAGTATATATGTGTGTGTCATCTCCTCCTCTATAATATATATAACTGTATGTCATCTCCTCCTGTATATAGTATATACATGTGTGTCATCTCCCTTTATATAGTATATTTGTGTGTGTCATCTCCCCTGTATATAGTATATACCTGTGTGTCATCTCCTCCTGTATATAGTATATACCTGTGAGTCATCTCCTCCTGTGTATATTATATACCTGTGTGTCATCTCCCCTGTATATAGTATATACCTGTGTGTCATCTCCCCTGTATATAGTATATACCTGTGTGTCATCTCCCCTGTATATAGTATATACCAGTGTGTCATCTCCTCCTGTATATAGTATATACGTGTATGTCATCTCCTCCTGTATATAGTATATACCTGTGTGTCATGTCCTCCTGTATAGAGTATATACGTGTATGTCATCTCCTCCTGTATATAGTATACACCTGGCAGCCTGATAAATCCCCAGCCAACAGGAAGCCCTCCCCCCTGGCAGTAAAAATTAGCTCACACATACACATAATAGACAGGTCATGTGACTGACAGCTGCCGTATTTCCTATACGGTACATTTGTTGCTCTTGTAGTTTGTCTGCTTATTAATCAGATTTTTATTTTTGAAGGATAATACCAGACTTACGTGTGTTTTAGGGAGAGTTTCATGTGTCAAGTTGTGTGTGTGTTTAGTTGCATGTGGCGACATGCATGTAGTGACTTTTGTGAGATGAGTTTTGTGTGGCGACATGCGTGTAGCAACTTTTTGTGTCGAGTTGCATGTGACAGGTTAGTGTAGCAAGTTGTCTGCAGCAAGTTTTGCGCATGGCGAGTTTTGCGCGTGGCGAGTTTTATGTGTGGTGCGTTTTGAGTATATGCAAGTTTTGTGTGAGGTAACTTTTGCATGTGTTGCAACTTTTGTGCATGTGGCAATTTTTTCGCATGTGCAAGTTTTGCGTGTGCCGAGTTTTCCATGAGGTGAGTTTTGCACGTGTGGCGAGTTTTGCATGAGCCTAATTTTGCATGTGGCGAGTTTTGCGCGTGGTGAGTTTTGAGCGGCGACTTTTGTGTTTCGACTTTTATGTGGCGAGGTTGGTGTATGTGTGGTGAAATGTATGCTAAGGGTGGTATATGTGTTCAAGCACGTGGTAGTGTGTGGCGCATTTTGTGTGTGTGTTCATATCCCCGTGTGTGGTGAGTATCCCATGCCGAGGCCCCACTTTAGCAACTGTACGGTATATACTCTTTGGCGCCATCGCTCTCACTCTTTAAGTCCCCCTTGTTCACATCTGGCAGCTGTCACTTTGCCTCCAACACTTTTCCTTTCACTTTTCCCCCATTATGTAGATAGGGGCAAAATTGTTTGGTAAATTGGAACGCGCGGGGTTAACATTTCGCCTCATAACATTGCCTATGACGCTCTCGGGGTCCAGATGTGTGACTGTGTAAAATTTTGTGGCTGTAGCTGCGACGGTGCAGATGCCAATCCTGGACATACACACATACACACACACACATTCAGCTTTATATATTAGACTAGCTGAAGAGCCCGGCGTTGCCTGGGCATAGTAAATATCTGTGGTTAGTTATAGCACCTCACTTCTCTTATTTTCCCATCACGCCTCTCATTTTCCCAATCACATCTTTCATTTTCCCCCTCACATCTCTCATTTTCTCCCTCACTCCTCTCATTCCCCCCTAACACTTGTCATTTCAACCTCACATCTGTCATTTTCTGATCACTCCACTATTTTTCCTCACTCCTCTCATTTTGCACTCACACCTTTTCATTTTCACCTCACACCTCTCATTTTCACCTCATCACCTCAGTATATACATGTTTGTCATCTCCCTTATATATAGTATACATCTGTATGTCATCTCCTGTATATAGTATATACCTGTATGTCATCTCCCCTGTATATAGTATATACCTGCTGTGTGTCATCTCCCCTATATGTAGTATATACCTGAATGTCACCTCCTTCTATATATAGTATATACCTGTATGTAATCTCCTCCTGTATATAGTATATACCTGTGTGGTACCTGTGTGTCATCTCCCCTGTATATAGTATATATCTGAGTGTCATCTCCTCCTGCATATAGTATATACCTGCATGTTATCTTCTATATATAGCATATACCTGTATGTCATCTCCTCCTGTATATAGTATATACCTGTGTGTCATCTCCCCTGTATATAGTATATATCTGAGTGTCGTCTCCTCCTGCATATAGTATATACCTGCATGTCATCTTCTATATATAGCATATACCTGTATGTCATCTCCTCCTGTTTATAGTATATACCTGTATGTCATCTCCTCCTGTATATATATGTACCTATATGTCATCTCCTCCTCTATATAGTATATACCTGTGTGTCATCTCTCCTGTATATAGTATATATCTGTGTGTCATCTCCCCTGTATATAGTATATACCTGTGTGTCATCTCCTCCTGTATTAGACCTCGTTCACACGTTATTTGCTCAGTATTTTTACCTCAGTATTTGTAAGCTAAATTGGCAGCCTGATAAATCCCCAGCCAACAGGAAGCCCTCCCCCTGGCAGTATATATTAGCTCACACATACACATAATAGACAGGTCATGTGACTGACAGCTGCCGTATTTCCTATATGGTGCAATTGTTGTAGTTTGTCTGCTTATTAATCAGATTTTTATTTTTGAAGGATAATACCAGACTTGTGTGTGTTTTAGGGCGAGTTTCGTTTGTCAAGTTGTGTGTGTTTAGTTGCGTGTGGCGACATGCATGTAGCGACTTTTGTGAGATGAGTTTTGTGTAGCAACATGCGTGTAGCAACTTTTTGTGTGTCGAGTTGCATGTGACAGGTTAGTGTAGCAAGTTGTGTGCAGCAAGTTTTGCGCATGGCGAGTTTTGCGCGTTGCGAGAATTATGTGTGGTGCCTTTTGAGTATGTGCAAGTTTTGTGTGAGGCAACTTTTGCATGTGTTGCAACTTTTGTGCATGTGGCAATTTTTCCACTTGTGCAAGTTTTGCGTGTGGCGAGTTTTTCATGAGGAGAATTTTGCACTTGTGGCGAGTTTTGCAAGAGCCTAGTTTTTGCATGTGGCGAGTTCTGCGCGTGGCGAGTTTTGAGTGGCGACTTTTGTGTTATGACTTTTATGTGGCGAGGTTGGTGTATTTGTGGTGAAATGTGTGCTGAGGGTAATATGTGTTCAAGCACGTGGTAGTGTGTGGCGCATTTTGTGTGTGTTCATATCCCCGTGTGTGGTGAGTATCCCATGTCGAGGCCCCACCTTAGCAACTGTACGGTATATACTCTTTAGCGCCATCGCTCTCATTCTTTAAGTCCCCCTTGTTCACATCTGGCAGCTGTCAATTTGCCTCCTACACTTTTCCTTTCATTTTTTCCCATTATGTAGATAGGGGCAAAATTGTTTGGTGAATTGGAAAGCGCGGGGTTAAAATTTCACCTCACAACATAGCCTATGATGCTCTCGGGGTCCAGATGTGTGACTGTGCAAAATTTTGTGGCTGTAGCTGCGACGGTGCAGATGCCAATCCCGGACATACACACACACATACACACACACACACACACATTCAGCTTTATATAGTAGATATACATGTGAACACATGCACTTTGACACATCACATTGTTTATGCAGTTTATCATTATGCCTTGTATTTGGTCAGATGATGTCGTATATCTTATATATTTAACAATCATTGTTAAATACCTGAGTAATTTGACTGCTTTAAATATCAAGCATTTGCACCTTTGTATCGCTTGAGAAAGATCCACATTTTTGGAACCGATCCATCTCCAGATGGCCAATTTAATTGCATGTGAATTGACGCTACTATGGCGTGCTGCTTTCATTTTTTGGGATATACCTACTATGGGTTGGTACATACCTGGAAGGCTTTTGCACCCACTGTTTGTTTTTTGTGCTACTTTTTCACTTCTATATATATATATATATATATATATATATATATATATATATATATGAAAAAGCAGCACAATGTATATACATATATATATTACAATCTCCTCTCACATATATTGCCGCCCCTTATTATACAGTGCCTTCTCTTTATGTATAGTGCCGTCCATTATTACATAGTTCCCTCTTGTTATGTACAGCACCTTCCCATTCTCGTTATTTATAGTGCCCGCTGTCTTTATTACTTATCATCCTCTCTTGTTAGATATAAACTGAGATGACTGCTGATATAGCATGGGAAAGCTTCTTTTGTGATGAATGCAGCTGATGGACTAGTATACTGGTCAGAGGCTGCTCCATCATCTGTCATCTTACATTTAACAAGAGAGGGTGCTGTAATAAAGAGAGGATGCTGTGAATAACAAAAACAATAAAAATACTCAATGTATGGGACGGTGCAGTTGATGACAAGAGATGATACTATGTAACAATGGATGGCGCTCCACATAACAGAGGAAGCTACATAATAAAAGACATCATCATACATGAATGGAGAGGATGTTACATAATAAGGGCCGGCATTATACATAATAAAAGAGGAAATTATGTAATTGAAGACAGCAGAATTTATAATAAAAATGTACACTCTATAATAAGGGATGTGCTGTATATAAAACAAGAAAGTACATTGTATACTAAGGGACTGCTCTATATATAGCAAGAAAGTACATTATAAACTAAGGGACTGTACTATACATAATTAGACTCCTTCCTGTATCTGTGTGAAGTTTCAGTGTGCTGCCCTATTTTTTTCTTTGATAGCACACAGACTAATTAAGTATGTCTTATTCTGATCCTCAAAATCTGACCAGAAAAGGACATGCTCTGAGTTTCTCAGATCTCATTCTCCGATACGTGATTTGCACGGATATGTGAATGGATCTGTGAAACTCTGAGTCAATGTACTATCCAATAAAAAAATCTGAAAGCACACATACATTTCATACAAATGTGAGAATGTAGCCTAAGGGAAGTTGTTTTACAAATAGCATACATTCTTTTCGACTGAGCCCTGCATACCAATAAGCATGGAAAAATAATTGTTAAAGCAACACAATTCACCTCTCTTCACATCACAAATTTCAATCAGATCTATTGCTTTGGGAACACTCACATATTGTACCCTAACACAAAACAAAAATAGAAAAAATAATAAAGGTAAGCAACTGCTAACAAAGTCTCAGATGACAACATCATCAGAAAATCAAGAGGCTTTGCACCTTTAACTGGTGAGGACAATAACCTCACTAAGGCTTCTTTCACACTGGCGTTTTTTAGAATACACCGCAATGCGTCGTTTAGGGGAAAAAACGCATCCTGCAAAGTTGTTTGCAGGATGCGTTTTTGCCCCATAGAGTAACATTACTGACGCATTGCGACGTATTGACACACGTCGCAACCGTCGTGCGACGGTTGCGCCGTGTTGTGGCGGACCGCCGGGAGCAAAAAACGTTAAATGTAACGTTTTTTGCTGCCAACGGACCGCTTTTTCCAACCGCGCATGCGTGGCCGGAACTCCGCCCCCACCTCCCCGCACTTCACAATGGGGCAGTGGATGTGACGGAGAAATGCATCCGCTGCACCCGTTGTGCGGCGCATCAAATGCTAGCGTTGGAATCTCGCCCCGACGCAATGCGACGGGCCGAATCTGACGCTAGTGTGAAAGTAGCCTAACATGTCACAACACCAGATTCCTCCTGTTGTGCAGACTCCTCCAGCTTTGCATGCAACGCAACATCAACAAGCTGCTGGTGACATTCAGGCAGTCTCGAAACGCCTCATACCTCTCTAATAAGAGATTAAATGCCCTCCTATTAAATCAGCTGTGGCCCAGATTATGACAAATACACAAAAAATTGCCAAACTGGAGAACAGGGTCAATGATTTTAAAACTACCATCACCTCTTTGGCTCAGACATCTACCAATAGTCAAAGAGAAGATATTTCCTTCCATGACGAGCTGGGAGACCAAGACAATAGAGACGGACAGAATAATCTCTGATTCACAGGTGTCCCAGTTTCTCTGATTTTTCTCTTTATAGGTATATTTTTGAGTAAAATGTAATTTTTTTTTTTATTCTATAAACTACTGACAACATGTCTCCAAATTTCCAAGCAATACATTTTGTTTGTTTCTTTCTGAAAAGGGGAAATGATCAAAATGAAAAAAAAACAGTGCTTTAAGACCTCAAATTATGCAAAGAAATAAGTTCATAATCACTTAGAAACAACAATACTAATGTTTTAACTCAGGAAGAGTTCAGAAATCAATATTTTGTGGAATAATCATGATGCGTCTTGGCATGCTTTCCACCAGTCTTTCACACTGCTCAAATATTTAATCAGTTCTTCTTTGCTTGATAAGGTTCAAGTCTGGAGATTGGGCTGGCCATGACAGGGTTTTGATGTGGTGGTCTCTTAATTTTTGCCGGAGCTGTACATTTCAGTAGGCCAACATGTCGGGATATGAGCCCCTTCACCCCCAAGGGTGGCTTGCATGTTTATCAGGTCAATTTTTACAATTCTGATAACTGTCCATTTATAAGGTTATATCTCTGGAACGCTTCAGCGGATCCCAGGGATTCTGACAATGTTTTCTCGAGACATATTGTACTTCATGATAGTGGTAAAATTTATTTGATATGTCTTGCGTTTATTTGTGAATAAAATGGAAATTTGGCAAACATTTTGAAAATTTCCAACTTTGAAATTTCATGCCCTTAAATCACACAGATATGTCACACAAAATACTTAATAAGTAACATTTCACATATATCTACTTTACATCAGCACAATTTTCAAACAATTTTTTTTTACTAAGGAGTTATAAGGATTAAAATTTGACCAGTGATTTCTCATTTTTACAACATCATTTTATTTTTAGGGACCACATCACATTTGAAGTCACTTTGAGGGGTCTATATAATAGAAAATACCCAAAAGTGATACCATTCTAAAAAACTGCACCACTCAACATGCGCAAAACCACATTAAAGAAGTTTATTAAATCCTGGTGCTTCACAGGAATTTTTGGAATGTTTAAAAAAATGGATATTTAACTTTTTTCACAAAAAAATTAATTCAGATCCAAATATTTTTACTTTCCCAAGGGTAACTGGAGAAATTTGCCCCCAAACACTATTGTGCAATTTGTCTTGAGTATAAAGATACCCTGTATGTGAGGGGAACTACTGTTTGAGCGCATGGCAGAGCTTGGATGGGAAGGAGCACCGTATGTGCCTAAACAGTGAAACCCCCCACAAATGACACCATTTTAGAAACTAGATCCCCAAAGGAATTTATCTAGATGTGTTGTAAGAAATTTGAATCCCCAAGGGCTTCGCGGAAGTTTATAATGTAGAGCCGTAAAATTAAAAAATCATATTTTTTCCACAAAAATTATCTTTATAAACCCAATTTTAATTTTCCCAAGGGTAACAGGACCCCAAAAGTTATTGTGCAATTTGTTCTGAGTATGCTGATACCCCATATGGGGGGGGTAAACCACTGTTTGGGCACATTGCAGAGCTAGGATGGGAAGCTGCGCCGTTTGACTTTTTCAACACAAATTTGGCTGGGATTGAGATCAGAGGCCATGTCGCATTTGGAGAGCCCCTGATGTGCCTAAACAGTGGAAACTCCCCCACAAGTGACACTATTTTGGAAAGTAGACCCATCAAGGAACTTATCTAGATGTGTGGTGAGAAGAACCTTGAAGCCCCAAAGGCTTGACAGAAGTTCATAATGTAGAGCCGTAAAACTAAAAAATCATATTTTTCTCACAAAAAATAATTTTTCGCCCCAATTTTCTATTTTCCCAAGGGTAACGTGAGAAATTGGACCACAAAAGTTATTGTGCAATTTGTTCTGAGTGTGCCTATACCCCATATGTGGGGGTAATGCACTGTTTGGGCGCATGGCAGAACTCGGAAGGGAAGGAGTGCCGTTTGACTTTTCAATGCAAAATTGGCTGGAATTGAGATCAGACGCCATGGCACATTTGGAGAGCCCCTGAAATGCCTAAACAGTGAAAAAAAAACATTCTAATGCCATCCCTAACCCCAACACACCCCTAACCCCAATCCCAACCCTAACCATAACCCTAACCTAACCCTAACACACCCTTAGCCCTAATTCAAACCTTAGCCCTAATCCCAACCGTAACTCTAATCCCAATTGTAACCTTAACTTTAGCCCCAACCCTAACCCTAACTTTAGTTCCAACCAAACCCTAACCCCAACCTCAACCCTAAAATTAACCCTAATGGGAAAATGGAAATACATTTTTTTATTTTATTATTTTTCCCTAACTAATGTGATGATAAAGGGGATTATATTTACTATTTACAGTGGGTTTTTATAGCGGGTTTTTATGTTGGGCAGCTGTCACACGCTAAAAGACGCTTTTTATTGCAAAAAAATAGTTTTTGCATCACCTCATTATGAAAGCTATACTTTTTCCATATTTTGGCCCACAGAGTCATATGATGTCTTGCTTTTTCTGGGACGAGTTGACGTTTTTATTGGTATCATTTTTGGGCACATGACTTTTTTTGATTGCTATTTATTCTGATTTTTGGGAGGCAGAATGAACAAAAACAGCAATTCATGAAATTCTTTTGGTGGGGAGTTTACAACATTCCACGTGTGGTAAAATTGATAAAGCGGTTTTATTATTCGGATCAGTAAGATAATAGCGATGCCTCATTTATATCATTTTTTATGTTTTGGCGATTTTATATAAAAAATAGTTATTTTTGCACCCCTTTTACTAAGAGCTATAACTTTTTATTTTTCTGGTGATGGAGCTACATGGCAGCTTTTTTTTTTGTTGTACAAGATGATGTTTTCAACGGTACCATGTTTATTTATATCTGTCTTTTTGATCGTGTGTTATTCCACTTTTTGTTCACTAGTAGGATGATAAAGCTTTTTTTTGGCTTTTTTTAATGGTGTTCATTAAAGGGGTTAACTAGTGGGACAGTTTAATAGGTCAGGTCGTTATGGACACAGCAATACCAAATGTGTGTACTTTTATTGTTTAGATTTTTTTAGTTAAGATATTTACTTAATGATGGAATAAATATTGATTATTTTTTATTATTTTTTAAAATAATTGTACAATTATTTAAAAAAAAAATTGTTTAATTCTTAGTTTTACACTTTGGCTCACTGTGCGACAATCATTTTGTGCAGGCTGATCGCTTCTATAGCATGCAGATCTGCATGCTATAGAAGCTGTCAGCGCTGCAGCTTCTGTACTTACCTTAGAGACTTCCTGACATGCACTGGGCATGACAGGAAGTCTCTTAGCTCTGGAGACCCAGATGTCGTCATGCCGTGGGGTCTCCGATCCAAATGCAGAGGGGCTGTCAGCCCCTGTGCCGGCTCTGGAATGCCGCGATCATGTTTGATTGTAGTGTTTCAAGGGTTAAAGTGCTGGGGGCGTTCCGTTACCGCTCCTGGCACTTAGTGCCGGGTGTCAGCTGTGACAATCAGCTGACACCCGGCCCCGATCGGCCGCACACCACCCGTATGTGGCTGATCGGCTGTGACGTATTATCCCGTCCATGGTCAGATGGGCCCAGCCCACATGGCCGGAATAGTTTGTTGGATCTCTGAAATGGGTTAAAATCATTTTTCAAGCTGGTGTTATAAAGTATGCTAATTTACTGAGATAATGACTTTTGAGTTTTCAATGGCTGTAAGCCATAATCATCAACATTAGCAGAAATAAACACTTGAAATTAATCACTTTGTAATGACTTTATATAATATGAATTTCACTTTTTGTATTGAAAACTGAAATAAATTAACTTTTTGATGATATTCTAATTTTGTGAGAAGCACCTGTATATTCAGATGCTCTGAACCTCACATATGATGGATTTATAGTGTTTCTGATAGCTCCCCCATGAGAATTAGCTTTCTGCAATCAGCTATGATTTATATTGGACTGTTGTGGCATATAAAGATATACAGCTCTGGTAAAAATTAAGAGACCACCACATCAAAACCCTGTCATGGACAGCCCAATCCCCAGATCTGAACCCCATTGAAAACTACTGGAATGTAATCAAGAGGATGATGGATAGTCACAAGCCATCAAACACAGTAGAACTGCATAGATTTTTGCGCAAGGAGCAGTGTCAAAGACTTCTGGAAAGCATGCCAAGACACATGAAATCATGGTTACTCCACAAAATATTGATTTCTGAACTCTTCCTGAGTTAAAACGTTAGTATTGTTGTTTCAAAATGATTATGAACTTGTTTTCTTTGCATTATTTGAGATCTGAAAGCACTGGCTTTTTTAATTTTGACCATTTCTCCATTTCAGAAAAAAAATACAAAATTTATTGCTTGGAATTTCGGAGACATGTTGTCAGAAGTTTATAGACTAAAAGACCAATTTAGATTTTACTCAAAAATATACCTATAAAGAGAAACATCAGAGAAACTGAAAAATGTTGCAGTGGTCTCTTAATTTATGCCAGAGCTGTATATACGGGTATGTATGGGCAGCACGGTGGCTCAGTGGTTAGCACAGCAGCCTTGCAGCGCTGGGGTCCTGGGTTCTAATCCCACCTTGGACAACATCTGCAAAGAGTTTGTATGTTCTCTCCGTGTTTGCGTGGGTTTCCTCCGGGCACTCCGGTTTCCTCCCACATTCCAAAGACATACTGATAGGAAACTTAGATTGTGAGCCCCATCAGGGACAGCGATGATAATGTGTGCAAACTGTAAAGCGCTGCGTAATATGTTAGCGCTATATAAAAATAAAGATTATTATTATTATATACATTCTCTGTACTATCATTTAGTGCTAACTGCCTGTTTGTACTGTCAGATATTTTGTGTTTTCACGATTCACTTGATACTGGTTACTGTCTTTATCAAGTTATGTTTACGTGATTATTACAATTTTTAAAAATGTTCAATAAAATTTATATATTTTTAAAAGCAGTAAGTTTTATATTTTTGGGGGGCTACATAGGTCCCAGTCTGTCCTCTGACAATGCCCACACTGTGTTGGGAGATTCCCCTATGGACTATGGTCCTCATTTATAGTTCAGGCATATTTGGTACAAATGTGGACTCCTGCCTTGCCGCAAAATTTTACAAGCCCCAAATATTTTTCTGCAGAAATGTGGACTTGTTACAGGACCATGGTATTAGCACAAATAATTTATATTTGAAAATATGGAGTCCTGCCTATCCCAAAATATTATCAGTACAAATTTTTTTGGCGCAAGTGTGACCTTGTTTCAGGACCATTGTATTAGCACAAACAAATGTGGATTCTTGGATGGAGAAAAAACATGAGCACAAAATTATTAGATACTGAAATGTCATCTGCATTCTAGAGCATGCAATTAAAACCATGGTATTAGCTCAAACAATATCGTTTCTCACATGTGAACTCCTGGCTCAAGCACAATATTAGCAGCATAAGGCTAGTTTCACATTTGCGTTTAAAAATGCAGCGCTTAAAACGCAAACGCAGGTGGTGAAAAAAACGCATGTAAACACGTACAAACGCTGCATTTTTGAGACGCATGCGTTTCCGCATGCGGTAAAAAAAATGCGGCGTTTTTATGCGTTCACATGCGTTTTTCCTGCGTTTGCATTTTTGGTACGCATGATGAGAAATTTCACAAGAGAAAAATCAAGATCCAGACACCGCCAATGGGACTACAGAAGGCGTGTGACATGACTCTGTGGACCAAAATATGGAAAAATTGTAGCTCTCAAAATGTGGTAACTAGGGTTGAGCGAAACGGGTCGGCCAGATTCAGAAGTCGACGACTTTTGGCAAAGTCGGGTTTCATGAAACCCGACCCGACCCCTGTGTGGGGTCAGCCATGAGGTTGGCGATCTTCTGATCTGGAATCGGAATTCCGATACCGAGTTCCGATATGTTTAAGATATCGGGAATCGGTATCGGAATTCATATTTAAGTGTAAAATAAAGAATAAAAATAAAAAAATATTGATATACTCACCCTCGGATGCGCCCTGGTTCTCACCGGCAGCCTTCCTCCTAAGAATGAGCACCTGAAGGGCCTTCGATGACATCATGGCTTGTGAATGGTCGCGTGAGCGGTCACATGGGCGGTCACGCGACCAATCACAAGCCGCGACGTCATCTAAGGTCCTTCAGGTGCTAATTCTTAAGAAGGAAGCGTCCGAGGGCGCCTCCGAGGGTGAGTATATTCCTAATAGGTATATACTCACCCTCAGACGCGCCCTGGTTCTAACCCGCAGCCTTCCTTCCTAACAATCAGCGCCTGAAGGACCTTAGATGACGTCGCGGCTTGTGATTGGTCGCATGACGCCCATGTGACCACTCACGCGACCAATCACAAGCCGCGACGTCATTGAAGGTCCTTCAGGTGCTCATTCTTAGGAAGGAAGGCTGCCGGTGAGAACCAGGGTGCGTCCGAGGGTAAGTATATCAATATTTTTTATTTTGATTCTTTATTTTACACTTAAATATGGATCCCAGGGCCTGAAGGAGAGTTTCCTCTCCTTCAGACCCTGGGAACCATTAGAAACCCAATGCACTGCATTGGGTTTCGTGTTTCGGCCGACCCCGACCCCAACTTTTCTATAGGATCGGCCGATTTCACTCGACCCGACTTTTGAAAAAGTCGGGTTTCGTGAAACCCGACCCGATCCTATAAAAAGAAAAGTCGCTCAACCCTAGTGGTAACGCAAAAAATATTTTTTGGGAATAAAAAGCGTCTTTAGTGTGTGACAGCTGCCAATCATAAAAATCAATTAGAAAACCCACTATAAATAGAAATGGCTAGGGTTAGCGTTAGGGTTAGGGTTTGGATCCCTAGGGTTAGGGTTAGGATTAGGGTTAGGGTTAGGGTTTGGATCCCTAGGGTTAGGATTAGAGTTAGGGTTTGGATCATTAGGGTTAGGGTTAGGGTTAGGGTTTGGATCCCTAGGGTTAGGGTTAGGGTTAGGGTTTGGATCCATAGGGTTAGGGTTATGGTTATGGTTAGGGTTTGGATCCCTTTATCACCTTGATGGTGGGGGGTGGCTTATCAGTGTGTAGACTTGTTTTTCTCTATGGAAATGTATGCATTAAAAAACGCAACCAAACGCATGTGCTTAAAAACGCATTCGTTTACATAGACAGCAATACGTTTTTTTGCTGCAAAAAAACGCATTCATTTTTTGCAGCAAAAAAAGCCTCTAGAAATTACTTTATGTTGCATTTCCACAACAAAACGCAAGCATAGAAACGACGCATGCTTCGTCAAACGTGGCAAAATGCATACAAAAAAAACACATGCGTTTTTAATGTTAAATATAAGGAAAAAAAACACATGCTTTTTTTGCGTTAAAATGCAGCGGCAAAAAACACAAATGTGAAACCAGCCTAAAAGTGATATATGCTGAAATGTGCCCTGGCGTCTCTGGACCACAAAATGAGCAAAAACGATTGATCTGCTGCAAGATTGATTTCACAGCCACACAGGATCCTATGTGTCTCAACTAGTTGACTGACAATCAACCCCCTACATGAATTTGTGTCTATCCAGTTGCAGAATAAGGAGAAGCATCTCTGCGCTGCTACACTGACAAAATGGCACCAAAACAACATGTCCACTCTTTCTATGGAGAGGGACATGTGACTTTGGCAGCCAATGACACAAACTTTGTGTATGAACATTGTGAATAGTTTCTGTGACCTGATTGGCTGTCGGAATATACACACATAAAGCTAAGGGGAAAAAAAGAGGCCACCATGCCTTTAACCTCTCCACACCATAGAACATGTCCCCCTGTCCCTTCCGCTCATCATACAGCACCACTATCCTAGTGAAAGTCATTACAAAATCATTACTGGAAATATGATGATTTACTGAACTGTAACCAAATTTTGCTGACTTAAAATGCTTGTGAAACCGAACATGAATCCTAATTTGCTACGATGGTGCCGAATTTGAAATTGAAAAATGTTTTCCAAACAAGTTCGCTCATCTCTATTTAACAGAGGGCCCTGCTCACAAGCTAACAATATATCTGTGCATAGGGGGGACATACATTTTTCATTTTGTTGAGACAAAACCCTTTGCTAGGCAAATATATAACAAAATTGGACATACAGGCATTAAAATATATAAGTTATAATTTATCTAAATGTCATGAAAGTACATATATCTTATATACAGCTCTGGCAAAAATTAAGAGACCACCACATCAAAACCCTGTCATGGGCAGCCCAATCTCCAGACCTGAACCCCATTGAAAACCTCTGGAATGTAATCAAGAGGATGATGGATAGTCACAAGCCATCAAACAAAGAAGAACTGATTACATCTTTGTGCCAGGAGCAGTGTGAAAGACTGGTGGAAAGCATGCCAAGACGCATGAAATCATGGTTATTCCACAAAATATTGATTTCTGAACTTTTCCTGAGTTAATGCATTAGTATTGTTGTTTCTAAATGATTATGAACTTGTTTTCTTTGCAGTATTTGAGGTCTGAAAGCACTTGGCTTTTTTCTTTAATTTTGACCACTTCTCCTTTTCAGAAAATAAATACAAAATATATTGCTTGGAAATTCAGAGGTTTTTTTTATAGAATAAATTAAAAAATTGTATTTTACTCAAAAATAGACCTATAAAGAGAAAAATCAGACTGACTGAACATTTTGCAGTGGTCTCTTAATTTTTGTCAGAGCTGTATGTTCAGTAAACGCACTCGATGCATGGTTGGGCTCCTTTTGCATCAATTCCTGCATTATGTATATATAGCTGTATGCATATATAAAAACTATACCATATCTCCTTAATTTATTGTACCGTATCTATGTTGATACATATCTAATAAGTGGTATGGCAATAGTCATTTTGTTGGATGTAAAACATATCACAGACATTCTGAAAATCACGATGTTTATTGATAAATACAACGGTATCCAATTATAAAAACAGCTTCGTTTATTTATTTGTACAACAGCCAGGAGGTCTCTAATTGTTTTGCAGATCACTTAGCGATTAATGATGCGGTCGCCCTTGGACAGACCATTTTACAAATCAATATCTGTTGGCAAAGTCAAGCTATTGAGTAGGCATAATGATAGTAGGCAGAAGTCACTACTCTGTTAATGGGTAAAGCCCACGGGCTAAGGAAAGTGATTTTGTAAGTCAGTAAAAAGATAGAAATGTTTCTGTTGCTAACAAAATTCATTTATATTGTTTTCATAACAAAAAAATATTAAACTAGACATCTATAAATGCACTGTATTTGTATCTGTCTTTTTATACTTGTCACAAACACCTTTATGTATAACGGAAAAAAATATGTAGTCCATATTCAAGTAATAGCTAGCTTTTATGCTTTTGTTTTAAAAAGAAAATAAAGCATTTTGGAATTTACCCTCCTCCTCACAATAAAATACAGTGGTTCAGTTTTTGAAGACTCTGTGCAAAATATGCTTTGAGTAGTTAGTTCATGATCTGAACGAAAGTTTTATGAATTCAATCTGTTCATTTTATTGAAGTTAGCACATTGGTGAATCCAATCGATCCGATTTTAATGCAGGATAGGCGAACGAGTGTTCTGTGACTTTTCTTCTGATTTCTCAGCGAGTGTAGTGTGATTGTGCATTTTTTTTTTCTTCCGTCTGTGAACATAGAGCTGATGTGCCTTGCCAAAAAGTTCAATTTTCGTCTCATCAGTCTATAGGACATTCTTCCAGAAGCTATGTGGTTTGTCAACATGTAATTTGGCAAATTCTAGTCTGGCTTTTTTATGATTTTTTTTCAACAATGGTGACCTCCTTGGTCATCTCCCATGAAGTGCACTTTGGCTCATGCAAAGACGGATGGTGCAATCAGACACTGATGGTCCTTGATTTCAACAAGAACCGACATATCATAGACATTAACTAGTATCCAAAAATGGAAAAATGTCCAAATAATTTCTGGACCACAGGACAACTCCTAATAGCAATATGACCTATAATGAACAGCGGAGTGTGACACCCCAAAAAATATATAACGCTATACATAAAATAGTGAAAAATATATATAATTTTATTGGTGAATGCAAAGCACAAAAAAAACACAGTTTGATAATGGAAGATTGGTGATGACAAGGTAAACAACCATGGCGGTACCATTAAAACAGTTTTGAGCAGTCCAAACAGATATATAGATCAGGGGAGTGTCAGATCCCACTATGAAGGTCTGACCCACAGGTCATATAGACAAATGTCCATCTAGCAGAGCACAGGGAAACACCAGCGTTACCACCAATGAGCAAAGAAAGTGCAAAAAACTGCCAAGGAAACCCATGTACTACTGCCCCACAATAAAGTGCTAAATGCTTGAGATCTATATTATATAAGGTGCTTACCCGTGTGGGATATGGTACACGCCGGGTTGGAAGCCCCGACGTAGGTTTCACTGTGATTAGCTTCTTCAGGAGGCATATATAGGTTGCTGAATGGAGAGGTTTTTTATAGTGGACCAGATGATGAGTGGCGTCGCTCCATGATGCGCATGGGGTCCTGTGGGTCAGACCTTCATAGTGGGGTCTGACACTCCCCTGATCTATATATCTGTTTGGACTGCTCAAAACTGTTTTATGGTACCGCCATGGTTGTTTACCTTGTCATCACCAATCTTCCATTATCATACTGTGTTTTTATTGTGCTTTGTATTCACCAATAAAATTATATATATTTTTCACTATATCATGTATAGCGTTATATATTTCTTGGGGCATCACACTCCGCTGTTCATTATAGGTCATACTGATGGTTCTTGAGCTTGAAGTTCACCTTTAATCTGTTTAGAAGTTTTTCTGGGCTCTTTTGTTACCATTCGTATTATCAGTCTCTTTGATTTGTCACCAATTTTCCTCTTGCCGCTACGACCAGGGACGTTGGCTACAGTCCCATGGATCTTACTTTTCTGAATATTATGTGTAACTGTAGTCACAGGAACATCAAGCTGCTTGGAGATGGTCTTATACCTTTTACCTTTAACATGTTTATCTATAATTTTTATTTCTAATCTCCTGAGACAACTCTTTCCTTCGCTTCCTCTGGTCCATGTTGAGTGTGACACACACCATGTCACCAAAAAAGCACAGTGATTATCTGTAGCCCTATATAGAGGCCCATTCAATGATTCTAAGATTGCAGACATCTGATTTACCATGTCCCTTTTTCACATTATTTTCAGGGTTACCATCATTTCTGTCCCGGCCTATTTCATGAGTTTTATTTTTTTTTAATTCTGTGGAAGCAGGGTTGAAAAACAATGTCTGACTTTCATTTGTTCATTTTCATAGATCTTTTATTTATTATTACTTTTGTCAGATTCAAATTATTTCTGTGATCATTGTGGGTTTTACTGTCATTAAATGAGGGGTACCAACAGCTTTGACCCCGGGTCTACATGCTGGAGCACACTTTGAATAGTCTGCATGAGGAGGTGGTGGTCCTAGAGGAAGAGGTGAATGTGGAAGGGATAACAATATTTCAAATTTCCAGACTGTAATCAAACAGATGGGTGCCAAGGGAGGGTGGCTTACAGCGAGCAAGGGGGGGCTCATGGTACCAGGCAAACTGTTAGTGAAGGTGCAGTAGGAACAAATGGAGTAGAACAAGGTAATGGACGCGCAACAGTCAGGAGTTGAAAAGAATAATGATCCTCTCTCTGTTGTTCATGGATGGCAGGATGCGAAGGAGGAAGCAACCTTGGAGTGTTACCCCGCCAGCAACACACCATGGACAAGTACCTCATGGAAACGCCCGACAAATGAAATTCTTCTTGCTGCACTATCTTCAAGATGATGCCTGTATTATTAGGGTTAGAAATAGTGCTGACTACTGGGCTACCACTCTGTTCCACAGTACAAGTGTAAATTTAGCCACTTAGTGACAGAGCAAATTTGCTGCTTAATGACCCAGACTATTTTTACAATTCTGACCACAGTCAGTTTATGTGGTTATAACTCTGGAACGCTTCAACAGATCCCACTGATTCTGATAAAGTTTCTTCATGACGTATTGTACTTGATGCTAGTGGTAAAATTTCTTCAATATGACTTGAGTTTATTCCATGAAAAAAACAAAAATATGGCGAAAATTTAGCAATTTTCAAACTTTTAAGTTTTATACCCTTAAATCAGAGAGTGGTGTCACAAAAAATACGTAATAAATAACATTTCCCACATGACTACTTTACATCAGCACAATTTTGGAAACAACATTTTTTTGTTAGGAAGTTATAAGGGTTAAAAGTTGACCAGCGATTTCTCGTTCTTCCAACAAAATTTACAAAACCATTTTTTTAGGGACCACCTCACATTTGAAGTGACTTTTAGGGGGTCAATATAACAGAAAATACCCAAAAGTGACACCATTCTTAATACTGCACAGCTCAACATGCGCAAAACCACATTTAAAATATTTATTAATAGTGATTGGCAAGCACTAAAATCCTCAGGTGCTCGTTGCTCAGGTCGAGCAAATCGGAATACTCGGGTACTCATCCCGAGCAACGAGCCCAAAGGGGGTCATTTTAGGGTCTGAAAATGTCTGAAATCGATGGGAAAAGTGCTCAAATCACACAGAAACATAATGGGGAAGATCCTTGTAAGTATTTCTGACTTCTAGGTCACAGCTTTGACCAAAGTTGTCAAAGTGTGACGCCACTTTTACAGGCGCACTCTAAAACATAAAAAAAAGAAACCATATTGAAATATGTTAAAGAACATCCTTTCCAGGGTAATAATTTGTATGTAAGGCAAAATAAAGAACCCTACAAAAAATATACCTCCACTACTTGGGCTATGTTCACACGTAGCGTTTTTGATGTTTTTCAACGTTAGCATTGCTTTCAACCAATACAAATGCATTCACTGGGAAATATCATTTTAACATTTAACAACCTTAGCTGGCCATAAGATGTGTGACACATCAGACACATCTTGTATCCTTAATAAAGAAGGGACTCTTAAAGTCACAAAACCTATTTTATAGGGGCATCAGGTGGCATTAATATTCTTAAAGGGCCATTATTAAACAGTGGGTCTCCTATACTGTTATTGCCTACACAGTGAGTGGTTGGACTGCCAAATATTAGGATGCACCCCAGTAGCCCCTTTGACGAGATGTACAGGAGGGCCTCCTGAAAATATGTTCCCAATATAAGAAAGTGGGTCTCCCACAATGTTTGTCTATGCATTGAATGCAAGGCCTGCCCTGCCCCAAAGTTACACTCAGCCCAATAAGCCTTTGAACCCATGTACTGGATGGCCACATGAAAACCAAGTTCACATTATGCATTTGGTAGTCCCATACTGTTTGCTTACGCATTAAATGCAAGGCCTGCCCTGCACCAAAGTTAAACGCACCCCAATAAGCCTTTGAACCCACGTACTGGATGGCCACATGAAAACCAAGTTCACATTATTTATTTGGTACTCCAATACTGTTTTATTATGTATTGAATGCAAGGCCTGCCGTAAACCAAAGTAACACACATGCTAATAAGCCTTTGAACCGACGTCCTGGATGGCTACATGAAACTAAAGTTCCCATTATTATTAATTTTGTACTCCCAAATAGGGTTGAGCGAAACGGGTCGGCCATTTTCAGAAGTCACCGACTTTTGGCTAAGTCGGGTTTCATGAAACCCGACCCCTGTGTGGGGTCGGCAATGAAGTCGGCGATCTTCTGAATCTGGTATCGGAATTCCGATCCCGAGTTCCGATATGTTTGCAATATCGGAAATCGGTATCGGAATCCATATTTAAGTGTAAAATAAAGAATTAAAATAAAAAATATCGCTATACTTAACCTCTGACGCGCCCTGGTACTAACCGGCAGCCTTTCTTCCTTCGAATCAGCGCTTGCAGGACCTTGCGGTGACGTCGCGGCTTGTGATTGGTTGCGCGAGCGGTCACATGGGCGGTCGCGCGACCAATCACAAGCCGCAACGTCACCGCAAGGTCCTGCAAGCGCTGATTCGAAGGAAGGAAGGTTCCCGGTTAGTACCAGGGCGCGTCCGAGGGTGAGTATAGCGATATTTTTTATTTTAGTTCTTTATTTTACACTTAAATATGGATCGCAGGGCCTGAAGGAGAGTTTCCTCTACTTCAGACCCTGGGAACCATTGGAAACCCAATGCACTGCATTGGGTTTCGAGTTTCGGCCGACCCCGACCCCGACTTTGTTATAGGATCGGCCGATTTCACTCGACCCGACTTTTGAAAAAGTCGGGTTTCGTGAAACCCGACCCGATCCTATAAAAGTAAAAGTCGCTCAACCCTACTCCCAAACAGTTTGCCCATGAAGTGAATGCAAGGCCTGCTCCAAATTTAGATGCTCCACAATAACCTATAACCCAGACGTACTGGATGACCACATGAAACCAAAGTGCCCTTTTATTCATTTGGTACTGCCATACTGTTAGCCTATGCATTGAATGCAAGGCCTGCATTACACTCACCCCAATAACCCTTGTAAGAGACGTAAAGGTGGGCCTCCCAAAAACAATGTTCCCATTATTGGGAAGTGGGTCTCCCATAGTGTTTGTCTATAAATACAAGGCCTGCAAAGAATTAGGAGGCACGCCAATGCCCCTTGAAAGAGATGTGGAGGATGGCTTCTTAAAAAATGTTTTGATTATAAAGAAGCGGGTCTCCTATACTTGTAATGCCCAAACACTAAGTGTATTGGCTGACAAACATTTCCCCCCGGGGGTACACATCAGCTTTTAAAAAAAAATAAAAAATTCTTACTTGCATCATAAACACCCTTGCCAAAAATTAGAGTCGCTGTTGCATCATGGAATTTGTTCACCCTTGTGTTCTAGTGGTGGTGTCTGAAGAGACATGAAGGATGTCCTCCTATGTATCTTTTCCCAATTTAAAGGAGCAGGTGTCCTATACTTGGAATGCCCATTCACTAAGTGTATGGGCTGACAAACATTTTAAACTGGGGGTACGTATTTTTTTGCATTGTTTTACGGGCATCATAAACACCCTTGCAAAAAACTAGAGTGGCTGTAGCATCAGGGAACACGTTCACCCTGGTGTTCTAGTGGTGGTGGATGATAAGGATGAGATGAAGGAGGAGGAAAACACCACTTAGCCAAAATCTGGAAGCGTACACCCATGTGTGGGTGTGAAGAGGTGCATGGGAATACACCTCCAAAAAAAGACACTGTATTGGAGGTTATGTTTCTCTCTTATTACTTGATGGTGTAGAGAAGTCTGGCCCAATCCAGCCCTTGTTCACTTTTTTAAGAGTCAGTCTGTCAGCATTTTCAGTTGACAGGCGGATGTGCTGATCAGTTATAATTCCCCCAGTGGCACTATAAACCCGCTCTGACAAAACGTTAGCAGTAGGGCAGACCAGGACCTCCAAGGCGTAGAGAGCCAGTTCATACCACATGTCCAGCTTGGATACCCAGTAATTAAGAGGCACAGAGGAATCACAAAGGATGTTGGTACGGTCAGCAAGGTACGCCCTCAGCATCTTCCCAAACATTGCGCTCCTTGTGACAGTACCCTGAGCCTCTGGGCCCGTGCAATGGGAGGGTCTGAGAATACTGTGTCAGAACTTTGCCAGTGTTCTCCTGCCTCTGTTGGATTGGAGATGTGTCTATCTCGCCTGTACTCCTAGGTTGTCCAATGAACTGTGACATCTGTTGCCAGCATTTTCAGATGAGGATTTTTTTAATAATTCTGCAACAAGGGCCCTCTGGTACTGCACAATTTTACTACACCTGTCTGACTCTTGAAGAAGAGATTGAAAGATCTCCTTGCAGTGAGGGTCTAGAAGTTTCATTAATCAGTAATGAGTGTAACCAAAAATTTTTATTATGCAAGGGTCATGGGAAAGGCAGCACAACATAAAGTCAGCCATGTGTGCAAGACTGCTAACAGGCAAGACTTCCGTGTCCTCACCAACAGGATGAATGACCATGCTGTCCTCCTCCTCCTCCCTGTCCTCAGGCCATCCATGCTGAAGGTGATATGACAGTAGCTCCTGTTCTTCCTCTTCCTCCTCTTCCTCATTGTCTACCAATCCACATTGGAATGAAATAAGGCTAGGCTGTGTGTAATCACCCTTTATGGCTCCTTGCTCCATGCCCTTGTGCTCCACCTGCAATGCATCCTCTTTCATTGTGAGCAGAGAGCTTTTCAGAATGCAGAGAAGTTGGATGGTGATGCTAATAATGGCATCATCACCACTCACCATCTGGGTGAAGTCCTCAAAGTTTTGTTGGATGGTAAATATGTCTGACATCCATGTTCACTCCTGAGGTTTTATGTGTGGAGTCTAAACTGAATAATGATGGCCTTGTTGATGCTGGTAGTCAACAACTGCCCTCTTCTGCTCACAAATCACACATCAGTCTGCGAGCCGGAAGCTGCAAATTCTGCTGAAGCATGGCATAAGCGGCTGAAGCTGTTGCTGACTTTCTAATATGGGCACACAGGCGGCATACTTTCACAAGCAGATCCAGCAGCTCCGGGTAGCTTTTGAGAAACTGTTGAATGACGAGGTTAAGCACATGTGCCAGGCATGATACGTGTGTGAGATCGCCTCCCCTCAGAGCCGCCATCAGGTTCTGGCCATTGTCACACAGGACCATGCCTGGCTGTAGGTTCATCGGTGTTAGCCACAAATCTGACTGCTCTTTCAGAGCTGTCCACAACTCTTCAGCTTTGAGCGATTTTATCACAGATCAGAAGCAGTTTTTCTACGCTGTCATGCACAGTGAATGGGGTCTGATTTCGGGTTCGGGTCTAGGCACTATTCTGGTACCCATACCCAAACTTTTTTAAATGTTCGTCCGAAACCCGCCAGACTCAAACATTAGCAGCAGCAGTGTAAATGTCATAAGCAATTTCTGTGAGTCGTTTCACACATTCTTTAGACCAGCCTGTGCACCACCAGAACAGAGTACAAATCTGACACGTTGTGATTGAATATCGGGATGGTGCAGGAGTATCTGGAGCTCAGTTTCAATTGCATCAGTGTGGGTTTCGATTCATTTGCATTTTGGTCTTAAAAAATGGAATATTGGCCTGAGCTCACCTATCAATCCTTGGAGGTTTTGTCATGTTCGGCAGCCAGCATTCTCTTGGAACATGTCTTCAGCACTGCTGATGGTGTCCTGATGGATAAGCACAGCTGGCTGTCCCCTGAAAGTTTAGACCACCTAACTTTCATCAAAATTAACAAGTCATGGATCTCCAATGATTTTTGCACCCAAGTTGCAGACTTGGCAGACTAGGCCATGGTGCAGTTTTTAATGTCATGTATTGATCTCGCATTATTGCAGTGTGTGCCACTGTTGTGGAGTCTTCTGTGACTGCTGCTGCTACTGCTGCTGATATTACAAACAATTTTTTGAAGTGTGGAGACTCCAAGTTGGTCCTCCATCTGGTGAGATGCCTGTCGTGGAAGGTTTGCCAGAGGCCTTTTATATAATATTTCTACTTTGTGGATATTGATGCCACTTTAGTGGTGTGTGACAAAAATTTTTTTGAAATGTGGAGACTCCAAGTAGCATCTCCATTTGTTAGGTTGCTTGTAGTAGAAGGTGTGTTAGAGTCTTATTATTCTGCTTCTACTATGAGGAAATTGATGCCACTTTATTGATGTGTGACAACAATTTTTTGCAATGTGAAGACTCCAAGTTGTGTCTTTATCTGGTGGGTTGCCTGTGTAAGTGGAGCTCCAAGACAGGCAAGCCTACACTTACTTTCAGTCAACTACCTGTGTAACTTTCCATACATTTTTCTACCAATTGTACTGGTTGAGATTGATATTTGTGCCATCTGAGTGTGGCTGTAATAAAAAAAAATGATGGTGTTGGATGAGGTATCTGGGCTCCCAGCTAAGATGGCTTACGCTGCTCCCTTAACCACCAGGTCCTCATTTAAACTTCAATTCCAAGCTGTAAATGCTGGGCCAGACCCTGATACCTCATGCATGCCCCATAGCTGACTGCTGCTGTGCCATTTGCAAATTTCTACAGTGTGTCAATTGATGCCACTTTTTATGGCGTCAGCCTCTAATTTTAGCTTTTTGGGAAGCTTTTTGTTACCCCTTAAGGTGTTATGTATATGTTTGGCCTCCACTGAATATCATGTGGTTTGAGTAGGTTCATCGAAACATTCGGCGAACATGCTCAGCGAATGCTTAAACATTCAGCATTTCGAACCGAACTTTGAAAGGTTTGTTCATCTCTACTTATCAGTATGATCACAGGGCCTCATGCAATATGACAGAATAAGTCAGAATTAAAAATCTTATCACAGCAGTAAAAAAACATGCCAAAAAACACAGATTTCCTACTCGTTAAGAAGTTAACCTTAATAGGCACAGGACAATGTAATATATTTAATAAAACTATAGTCACTGAACTAACTCCACTCCTCTATACTGTGTCCCCAACCAGTCTCCTGGTGTCAGCATTTGAGTGTGGGTATCACATGAATGCTTCCATCAATCATCACTCTCTGATTGGCATCAGGCATCACATTCCATCTGAACAAGAAGTTGATGCCAGAAGATCGGCAGAGGGCAGAGTAGTGACTAAGGAAGAGTGATCCAGTCGGTTAGGTAAATTTAGTTTCTTTTTTCATTTTTTACATTACCTTGGTACCTTTAAGGTTAATTTAAAGTAGTGGATAAACCTTTTCAGTTGGTTTCTCCCCTATTGTTTTTTTTATGCAAAAAAAGAGGAATTACCTTTTTTTCAGAAAATAAACAAATTTCCAAAGTCATAAAACAACAAAATACGAAATAATGATCCAGTTTCAATCAAACTTTCATATGTTTGAAATTTACAATATATGTAAATACCACAAATATAGTATGTTCCATTTCACAAGACATTTGTTACAAAAGCAATTTCAATGTGTCAAATTTTAGGTGGTTTGTTATTATTTTCATGCCAAGAAAAGGAAATAGCTTACTGTAAATAGAGTAAACTAGAAACACACTTGGGACCAAGGAAATCTACTCATAGTGTGCTGAAACACATAAAACATATTAATCCTCCAGCTTACCACAGAAATTCTTCTGGATTGTATTGGATTTTTTTCCTTGATTCTATGGTCAGATGCATTTAAATGTATATATTTAGTTCACTCAATTTTGAAATAAACTAAATCAATGAACTTAAACTACACTCAAGTGAAATAGGTTTTGTTTAAAGCTATCCCACTGTGCTTAGAATGTTACATTGAAACAATTGAGACATCTGCCCTTGCTTAAGACAATTTTGATTTTGAAACAAAAAAGGGGAGAAGCCAGCGCTGCTTATGGTCAGAATGCAATACATAAAGTGCAATTGCACATATTAATTTCTAACTGTATTTCAAAATGAGACATTTAGCAAACAATTTATCAATTCTTTGAGCCACCCCACCACGCCAAGGCATTCATAATGGGGCAGTCCTACTCTACGTTTTTTATATTTGCTGTGCCATGACAGCCTCCTAAATGTATTAAAAGCAAGACCACATAAAATGCAAACTGTACCTGAAGCTTTTTTTAATCACTCCCATGGCGCCAGAAAAGGCAAGCACAGATAAAGGTTGACCAGGTTCGGACATAGACATTTTAGGTCCAACCTCCACACTGCCTAACCAGCACCACAGATGAAGGGTGAGACAGGCTAAGACACAGGTGCGCAATCAAAGAAAGCCTAGGGCAGGGCTGCTGTATGTGTGTACAGCAACCTAGATCAATCACAATCAAAAGAGAAAGAATGGCTTGCCTAACCCAGCGCGCACGGCAACAGTGGTGGTCAATCACACATACAGCAGCCCTGCCCTAGGCTGTGTTTGATTGTGCACCTGTGTCTAAGCCTGTCTCACCCTTCATCTGTGTTGCTGGTTAGGCAGTGTGGAGGTTGGACCTGAAATGTCTATGTCCAGACCTGGTCAACCTTTATCTGCACTTGTCCTTTCTGGCACCATGGGAGTGATTCAGAATTGCTTCAGGTACAGTTTGCATTTAATGTGGTCTTGCTTTTAATTCATTTAGGAGGCCATAATGGCACAGTGAATATAAAAAACATAGAGTAGGACTGCCCCATTATGAGAATGCTTTGGGATGGTGGGGTGGCTCAAAGAATGTATCAATTGTTTGCTAAATGTCTCATTTTGAAATACAGTTAGAAATCAATATGCGCATGTGCATTTTGATTTTGCCCTGTTATGGCATATTCAGATGTAAGTTTGTTTTAGTATAAGTTCTATTCATGTTTTTCAAAGATATAGCTTATACCCATTCTGGTCTTTCGGTCTACAAGTCCATGTATTTTTTTAGACACTGAGACAAGGGTCAAACTTACCAATGTAAGACTATGAAACAGTGAAAAAATCTAACAGAACTTGAATGTTATCTGTGCTGTCCATTTATTAGTAATACTTTGACAAAAGAAGCTTGAGAAACTCAGTAATTTGAGTTTTTTTGCACATGAGAAAAACAAATTAATCTCTGATCAAAAACACTGACAAAACTCAAAACTTTTTTTGCATATGAGAAAAATCACTAATGACTGCATAACTCTTAAAAGTTATATCCCTTCCACAATCTTCCTATCGACCAGCTTCTCTATTTCCTCTTTAGAATAGTAATTAAAAAGTGCAAGCAGCTGCTGCCCTGGATTGACATGTCTTTGCCTATACGTGCATGTAGCAAGAGACCTGTGACTAAAGGTGAACTAGCGTGGAGAAGCCGCTGGAGATCCGCCTCTCTGACTAGTCTCACTCTCCAGCGTTGCTCAATCTTTGGTGACTATTAAAGCATGTTTTTATGTAAAATGCTACATAATTTCTGAGTCAAGCATACCTGGCTGAGATCATACAGTGAGTTTCTGATGCAAGCATGCCAGTGGATCGAGCAACAAGTATCAGTGGTCAGGAACCTAGCTAGGTATTACAGCCGGCTCTTGCTGCAGATGGCACAGGCATAACTCCTGAACTTGTACAATCCTTAAGATTTAAATGTACTCTCGATTGCATTAAATCACCTTCAGTCAGAATTAGTGTTGAGCGATACCGTCCGATATTTGAAAGTATCGGTATCGGATGGTATCGGCCGATATCCGAAAAATATCGGATATCGCCGATACCGATATCCGATACCAATACAAGGCAATGGGACACAAATATCGGAAGGTATCCGTAATGGTTCCCGGGGTCTGAAGGAGAGGAAACTCTCCTTCAGGCCCTGGGATCCATATTAATGTGTAAAATAAAGAATAAAAATAAAAAATATTGATATATTTACCCTCGGATGGGCCCTGGTTGTCACCGCTGCAATCGCCATGCTTTTCTTCCTAAGAATGAGCGCTTTAATGACCTTCGATAACGTCGCGGCTTGTGATTGGTCTCTGAGCGGTCATGTGACCGCTCACGCGACCAACCACAAGCCGCGACGTCATCGAAGGTACTTAACAAGCTCATTCATAGGAAGGAAAACATGGCGATTGCAGCGGTGACAACCAGGGCCCGTCCGAGGGTAAGTATATCAATATTTTTTATTTTTATTCTTTATTTTACATTTTATATCACAAAAATATCGGAACTCGGTATCGGAATTCTAATACCGCAAATATCGGCCGATACCCGATACTTGCGGTATCGGAATGCTCAACACTAGTCAGGATGCAAAACTAATTTGTTTTGCAGTAAGGGGTTAAACCTTCCACTACTATAGACCTCTAGAGTTTATGACTTAACCCACTTTCTAGCATTAACTACAAGGCAATTGTATTTGGTGCTTCTTATAGTTATAAAAAAGGATCTACGTTATCTTGTATTGCTTGAGGAAACCCAGGGACATAGCTATTTTCTCAACATCTTTTCAAATTAACCTGTCTAATCACTGAATCAAAGAAAGGTGCAGCTGAAAAATGAAGATTAGAGTAAATGTGATTATAAATTTGTATATGGCATGAATATGTATAAAATGCTTTTGATGTGTAAACTGTTGAGACATAAAATAGCTTGGGGGATAATACAATACACATTACAAGTTGTACATGGTAAAAATGATGCCTATAGTCTTAATAACATGTCATAGGCTGATTATTCTAATAAATTATAGATTACAACTGGTCAGTGGACACAGGAAACAAAGAGTAATGGAAGTGTCATAATCTTCTTTATTGAGTCTGAGCAGCTGCTTGGAAAATGTACGGTTTTTATCAAAATCTTACACACTTTCTTGCTTATCGCTAAATAATTATATCCCACTGTGAACAAAATTTGAAGTAAAATCAATTAAACTCATTTTATACACATGCATGCTTCCCTGTGTTATCTTAAAACAACCGTATTAAATGTTATGAATCCAAGGCATTTTAAAAAGTAAAATAAAAATCCCTAAAGTAAAACATACATTTTATTTGACACATATTATTCTACCTGCTGTTCCACACTCAATGCATATGAGACTTCTTCTCGGTGGTGGAAAAGCCTTTAGGGGTTGAATATATAAGTCTATAAGCATTAAAAACCAAGCATAATAAAAAGGAATTGGAAATTATTATTTGCCATCAAAGTAATAACTATTAATAGAACTGTTATATGAAATGTGTTATATTCACAAACTTTAATTGTTCTGGAAAGGAAAACTATCTAATATATAATTGCCTAGAATACTACTTCCTGCAATTTGTGCCAACTTCCGTGGCTTTGTCCGGAGCTAATGTCCGGAGCTAATGTCCGGAGCTAATGTCCGGAGCTAATGTCCGGAGATTAATTGCCTAGAATACTACTTCCTGCAATTTGTGCCAACTTCCGTGGCTTTGTCCGGAGCTAATGTCCGGAGCTAATGTCCGGAGCTAATGTGCGGAGCTAATGTCCGGAGCTAATGTCCGGAGCTAATGTCCGGAGATAAGTGACGTCAACAGTGTCCAGTGTCTGATTGGTTGCCGCCTGCTGCGAGCGACCAATCAGAAACGTGCCGTACTGTGACACACTCCACCCGCCATTTTGGTGTGATTTTTGAATTTTTACCTCACAGCAAGTTTCTACTGCGTGGAGGCGGGCCCAGTGACGTTGCTCTTCAAGCTCCTGCCGAATTTTGTCAAAAAAATGATAATACTATTTACCAAAACTATATATATTTAGTTGTGAAGTGGTTCAGTGACATTTTCACACCAATTTTGAACTTTTGTTTGGTGTTTTCTCCATATACTGCCTATTATTCACTGACTGTTATACTGAGAGACTGCCGTTTATTAACCTCTTCTTTGCCACATTGGGTATATTGCTCTATTATTTGCCACATAAGGACATTGTCGATTATTGCCCAGCAATTTCTCTGCAATGTAAACTGCCTATTTATTAATATCTGCATTCCTGCAAAGAACTATTGCCTATTATTAACTGGCTATTTTCCTACTACCTGACACTGCCTCTTATTAACCTGTTGTTTGCCACCACCACGCTTAAAGCTGTTTAGCTTAGCCAACATGAGCTCTAATAGTAAGGATACTAATGACACAGAGCCCAAAGCTGCTGATGGCGCACGTAAGATTAGGTCTGATAGAAAGTATACTAATAATGCAGCAAACAGCGTGCTAACAAGAGTACAGAGGATAGATGCAAGTGCCTGGACACTGTTAAGTATACTAATGACACAGAGCCCAAAGCTGCTGATGGCGCACGTAACATCAGGTCTGATAATAAGTATACCAATGACGCTGAGCGAAAAGCCGCCGATGCCGCACGTAAGCCTCACTACAGCAGTTGGTTGCTTCAACTGGGAAATGGTGAACTATCTAATGAACATAACCTTGGAGATGATGTAATTGAAATTCCTCCAGACATGGTATGTACTGGCTCTTTAATAATTGAAATTTTTGGAGATAATCTTTGTATTGATGTGAATGACACCGAAAGTATAAATACAGCTGCATCTCATGCAATTTTATGTCCAAAAAATGAGGACGTTGAGAAAGTCAATTCCCAAGTCATGGATTTATTGATAGATGACTATACTGAATATATCAGTGATGATTCCATCGATCCTGATGAAGCTGATGACTTCGATCAATACCCACTTGAGTTTTTGAATTCACTAACACCAACTGGTATGCCTTCACATCGGCTGAAACTTAAAATTGGCACCATTGTCATGTTATTACGTAATGTGAACACGAACAAAGGTCTCTGCAATGGTACGCGGCTCATTGTCACTGCCTTACATGCCAATATCATACTGGCTAAAGTAATTAGTGGGTCAGCAGCAGGAAATGTGGTATTCATTCCACGAATTGATTTGTGTCCATCAGAGACTGGATTACCTTTTAAATTAAGACGGAGACAATTTCCCATCAAGCCCGCATTTGCAATGACCATAAATAAATCTCAAGGCCAGACCCTCCATCGAGTTGGCATTTATCTACCAGAACCTGCTTTTGCCCATGGTCAATTGTATGTTGCTTTTTCCAGGGTGAAGCAATGTTGCAATGTGAGGGTTAAAGTGGTTAATACACCACTTCAAGGACAATTATTGGCTGATAGTACTAAAGTCTTCACACGTAATATTGTGTACAAAAATATTTTAGTTTAAACTTAATTTTCTTTTTTTCATTATTCAGTTTTTCTAATAACATAGACAGCAATAGGCAAATTCTATGTGTAGAGATAAGGAAAAAAAAAAAAATTAGTGTAGCCATAGACATATAGATTTTAAGTACTTATGTAGGAAATACGTATATAACATACGTACTCATTAGCATATAGGGTTAATAACTCTATATCATATCTACATAAATTTAGAAATATGATATATCAATACATATTTTTATAGGTAAGTAGAACACACATTAAGTACAAGATGTAAGATGTGTATCATTCAAATGCCTGTATTTGGTGATAGGAACCTGTATTTGAAGCTCCAGCAGTATAGCTGCTGAGAGATTTCATTTTGTTTTTAAAAAGGGTGAGGTTTTTGTGAACAGGTAAGAGACGGGTGGGATGGCTGTTCACACACATCTCTATCTTCAGGTGTGTTCTGTACATAGAAATAGATATATAGATAGGTACATTTTTAGATAGATAGGGAAAGAATAGAGATTTTGCTTTCACATCAACATTTTTCTGCTATTTGGAGAATTTATGGTGGAAAAAAGGCGATTTCTGCACTTCCTGCCTAAGGGCTGACCCACGCCACTCTTGCTGTAAGTTGCATGCAATGTATACGGAATTTGTACTTCACTTGCGGCAGGTGCGGCACATGTGGTTTCTGCTGTTTTCGCCACAAAATCTCCACTTACCAGTGTTTTTGTTGTGGCTGCATTTAATGCAATTGCCGAAGCCGCGTTTGCTGCATTTACTGCAAGTTAACTCCAAGCTTCATCTACATTGCATGGCACTTGCTGAAAGTGTGTTGTAGGTCAGTTCTTTGGTGCCAAGTGTGGAAGTTGTATTGTTTTTAACATTACTTCTGCAAATATCAGAAACATGCAGATGTGAAAGAGGTCTGAGTATTAAGAAATAGGAATCAGTTAGTTAGGACCCATCAGTTCAAAGGCTACCGTGATGTGGTTGATGGGCATGCTTATATTAGCCCATCGGTGTACTATGAACGTTGATTTCTTAAATTTTACACTTCTGTAAAAATAAACACAAAAAATTTGGGTACACAAAAAGGCTTTTATTTCTGTTGTACCTATTAGAATTATTTAAAATGAAGGCTTAGCTAAGCCCAAGAGATGATTAAAAACGTTTCATACCAACCCATCAGATTTAAAATTACTGTGAAAATACCTGATGGGCACACAAGTATGCGCCAGTATGGGTACTAAGAGCCTTTCCACATAATAATGAAATATTTTAAAATGTCATAGAACATACCAATATACATAGTTATTGATACATATTATTTATTATTTACATTATTGTTCTTAAGCAAAGAACCGTTGTTGTGGCATTTGCCACAACACGCAAAGTTGTCGTCTGATGTCTTTCATCCCTCCCCTCATAAGCATGTTCATGGATCCTGTGTAACTGTACCTTAAATAACAAGAATTGTCAAGAGCTGGTGAGTGCAGCCATTTTTTGTTCTTTCTTACTATTATTTATTAATTGTATTATTCTTACATTTGAATAAATAAAGTATATATGGATTCTAGACTCCCGATTCTTTAGAATCGGGCTGCCATCTAGTGAGTTCATAATTAACTAGATGGTGGCTCGATTCTAACGCATCGGGTATTCTAGAATATGCATGTCCATGTAGTATATTGCCCAGCCACGTAGTAAATTGCCCAGCCACGTAGTATATTGCCCAGTCACGTACTATATTGCCCAGCTACGTAGTATATTGCCCCGCCACGTAGTAAATTGCCCAGCCACGTAGTATATTGCCCAGTCACGTACTATATTGCCCAGCTACGTAGTATATTGCCCCGCCACGTAGTATATTGCCCAGTCACGTAGTATATTGGCCAGCCACGTAGTATATTGCCCAGTGACGTAGTATATTGCCCAGCCACGTAGTATATTGCCCAGCCACGTAGTATATTGCCCAGTCACGTAGTATATTGGCCAGCCACGTAGCATATTGCCCAGTGACGTAGTATATTGCCCAGCCACGTAGTATATTGCCCAGTCATGTAGTATATTGCCCAGTCACGTAGTATATTGTCCAGTCATGTAGTATATTGCCCAGCCACGTAGTGTATTGCCCAGTCACGTAGTATATTACCCAGTCACGTAGTATATTGCCCAGCCACGTAGTATATTGCCCAGTCATGTAGTATATTGCCCAGTCACGCAGTATATTGCCCAGCCACGCAGTATATTGCCCAGTTATGTAGTTTATTACCCAGTGACATAGTATACAACACAGAGCCACGTAGCATATTGCACAGCGATGTAGTATACAGCACAGAGCCACGTAGAATATTGCCCTGCCACGTAGTCTACTGTCCAGCTACGTAGTATATTGCCCAGCCACGTATGTCACAGGTTAAAAAATAAAAAATAAACATATACTCACCTTCCAAGGGAGCCCCTGTAGTCATGTCGCCTGTGTGTGCAGTGCACTCGGCAGCTTCCGGTCCCAGGTTTGGTAGCGCAGGACCCATGATGATGTGGTCACATGACCGTGACGTCAAGGCAGGTCTTTCTCGCGCAGGCGCGCAGGACCTGTGATGAGGTCACGGTCACATGACCGTGACGTCATGGCAGGTCCTTGTCGCATACCATCCTTGCCACCGGAAGCTGCCGCTTGCATGGAGTAGTTACCGGAGCATCGCAAGGAGCGGGAAAGGCGGCGGAAGGTGAGTATATAATGATTTTTTATTTTTTATTATTTTTAACATTAGATCCTTTTACTATTGATGCTGCATAGGCAGCATCAATAGTAAAAACTTGGTCACAAAGAGTTAATAGCAGCGGAAATGGAGTGAGTTACCCGTGGCATAACGCGGTCTGTTACCGCTGGCATTAACCCTGTGTGAGCGGTGACTGTGGGGAGTATGGAGCGGGTGCCGGGCACTGACTGCAGGGGAGTAGGGAGGGACTAATCGGACTGTGGCCGTCGCTGATTGGTCACGGCAGCCATGACAGGCAGCTGGTGAGACCAGTCAGCGACTTGGATTCCATGACAGACAGAGGCCGCGACCAATGAATATCCGTGACAGAAAGAAGGACAGACAGAAGGACAGACAGAAAGACGGAAGTGACCCTTAGACAATTATATAGTAGATATTAACCAAACTTTAATACTGGTGTTGAAATAAGTTTACAAAGTAAGAATGCTATCAAAAATAGAAGTGTTAATAGTTTAGTTTTACCAATTACCAAAATGCAAAGTGAATGAACAAAAGAGAAAGCTGAATTAAACCAATGTTTTAGCATCAATTATTCTAGGCACACTGGCAGTATTTGAAGAAACTTGGCAGTGGGTTGTTCCAAACACTTGGAAGAACTAACCACAGATTCTATGTCAATGGAGGTCTGAGCAAATGCTTCTGGCTCTTCATTTTATCTCACATAGACTTAGGGTATGTGCACACATCAGGATTTCTTGCAGAAATTTCCTGAAGAAAACCAGAAATTTTCTGCAAGAAATCCGCATTTTTTTTTGCATTTTTTTCGCGTTTTTTTAGCATTTTGCAAGCGTAATTAGCTTGCAGAATGCTAAAGTTTTCCAAGCGATCTGTAGCATTACTTGGAAAACTGACTGAGCGGTCACGTGACCAATCACAGGACCGCAACGTCATCGCAGGTCCTTCACACAGACCATCTATAGGAACAGAAGCGGCAGCATGCACCGCTGAGAGGCGGGAAAACACCGGGGCCATCAGAGGGTAAGTATATGACTATTTTTTATTTTAATTCTTTTTTTTAAAATAATTATATGGTACCCAGTCCGTGGAGGAGAGTCTCCTCTCCTACACCCTGGGTACCAACTGCACATAATCTGCTTACTTCCCGCATGGTGTGCACAGCTCTATGCAGAAAGTAAGCAGATCAATGCACTCCTAGGTGTGCGGAATCCCTGCAATTCCGCATTTTTAATGAACATGTTGCTTTTTTTCCGCAATGCGATTTTTTTTGCGGAAAAAAAAGCAACATTTGCACTAGAAATGCGGAATACACTGTAATTAGTAGGAGGCATATGTAAGCATTTTTTTCGCATTTTTATCACGTTTTTATAGTGAAAAAACAAAAAAAAATACTGAACGTGTGCACATGGCCTTAGATGCAGAGATCAGGGCTCTGTAGGGACCATATTATCACTTCCAAGACTTGTTCTTCTTTCCGCTGAAGTTGAATTTTTTATGGCATTGGCTGTATATTTACAGCATTTACCATGCTGCAATTTTTTTAGCTAGTCTAAAACCTGCTTGATGGCATTGCATGATGAGATATTATCTCCTTGTATTTTTCAACATTGAAAACACCATTGATCCTGACCAAATCCTCAACTCCTTTTGCTAAAATGCAGCTCCAAACTTATAAGGAACCTCCACCATGCTTTACTGTTGACTGCAGACACTCACTGCTGTACTGCTCTCAAACCCCATGGGGAATAAACTACCATTTGTTAAAAACAATTTTTTTTTTAATTTTAACCCATTAGTCAGAACACCTGTTGTTGAGTTACATTGTCTTGTTTACATGTCGAAGGTATACCACAATTCTTCCATGAAAACATTGTATATCTTCAAAAGAGTTAAAACAGCACATGTTGAGACGCCCATATGATTTGAAATTTTTGCCAGGAAGAAATCTTGCTGATGAAGTATAGTTGCTTTTGGTGTTGTTGCTGTTCTCAGTATTGCTGTGGTGTTTGACCTGTTACAGGAAACTATCTGACACAAGTTCCCCTCTCTAACAGTGTTGGGCTGCTCCTCACTTTTAAGTCTCCTACACCGCTGTTTCTGTTTCAGTTAATGACCACGATTCAATTAACATATGAAAATGATCATCAGTATCACTTGTTGGGTTTACAGTGGCTTTCAAAATGATTCAACCTCCTTAGCTTTTCACCTATTTGGTTACATTACAACTTGTGTTTAAATATTTTTATAATCCAATTTGTGTGTGATGAAATGGAACTAAATATTCGAAGTTGGTGAAGTGAGAAAAAATAGACATAAATTAAATTTACAGGATCAAATAACTAAAAATTCTCATAGCATATGTATTCAATTCTTTTGCGATAAAGTCCCTAAAAATTTCTTGGGCAAGCAATTACCTTCATAAGTCACAAGATTAGTGAAAGGAAGTCCACATGTGTGCAATCAAAGTGTCACATGGTCTGTCAGTATATACACACCTTTTCTGAAAGTTTACCTAGGCTGTAACAAGATTAAGCAAGAAGAGCAACTAAGCAAACACTATGAAGACAAGTAAGATCTCCAAACAAGTCAGGGACATTTCTTATGAGCACCTTCAAATCCATTATCAGCAAATGGAAAGAACATAGTACCACTACAATCCTGCAAAGAAATGGCTGCCCAGTGCCCACCTAAACTCTGAGCCCGGGCATGGAGGGCATTAATCAGAGAGGCAGCACATAGCCCAAAGGTAACCCTAAAGGAGCTGCAGAGTTCCTAAGCAGAGACTGGAGTATATGTCTATATGACTACAATAAGCCGCACACTCAGCAGAGATTGGACGAGTGGGCAGAAAAAGAATTTACTTACAGACAAAAATTGCAAGGGTCCTTTTTTCAGTTTGCCAAAAAACATGTAAGAGACTCCCTAAATATATGGAGGAATGTGCTGCGCAGAGATGAGCAAACCTGTGGATGTCCTTGTTTAGCTGGTTTGGGCAAGCTTCTTTTAAAGTCCAGTTCAGGTTGCAAACTTGACCAGCAATTGATGCCAGACCTCAAACCCCATATAAGTCAATGGGATCCCCAACTTCAGTTGTAGTATGGGCTAAAGGCTACAAAAGGAAGCAAAATGGAGGCAAGAGCAGCACAGCTGCCCTGCAAAGAAATGTGGATAGGACAATGACTTAAAGGGATTATTTCACTATGGTAATCATATTAAAATAGGAAGTAAATGAACAACATAAAAATGTTAACATTGGTCCCACAGAGACTGAGGTTTACTACTGCCAGTCCAGTTAAAAGTTTCACCGACATAGCATGGGGGGAGTATCACGACAGAAGAAGCTTACAAACTTCAACCGCAGACCATAGGACACAGTAACACCACAGCTGATTCAAATTTCAGCCACAGCGCAAGGGAAATAATAACCCCACGTAAGATTACACAAAATTCTAGCCAGCGCATTGGGGAGAGTGTCCCAACAGAAGAATCTTACAAACTTCAATCGGAAAACATGAGGCACAGCACCCCACCAGAAGGAAATTCCAATTTCACCCATAGAGCATCGAGAACAAAACCCCCACAGAAGATTTTTAAAAATTTCAGCCTCAGGCTATAGGAAGCAATACCCGCACATAAGATTAAACTAAATTTCAGTCATAAAAGATAGAACATGATACCCCAAATGTTACAAAATGTACGCTACAGTATTGTGTACTACGAATGCCTCTGCAGAAAACCTAGTAGGTCCTGAATCCAGAAGAGTTTACCTTGAAACCTTGAAAAAATAAGTGTTCAAAGCAGGCAACCACTACTGAAGTAAGGCCTTAATTACCATTGTGGATTAGAGAATTATGCAAACTTTTTGGTTTGGCCCCTTAAAATTTAACCCACAGTGCAAGGTGAGTTTAAGAATTTTAAAAATGTCAGCTTAAGAGCATGGGGAATAATACTCCACACAGATCATTTAAAAAATTGCAGCCTCAGACCATGGGTAACAATACCGCTTAAGTTTCAGCCTCATAGCAGGGGGAACAATGCTCCCAGAGGTGCAGATTCAAATTTCACCCCCCAAAAAGGCAATGGGTGCCTGAAATTTTGTGCTGTTAAAATGGTGGCAGTAATTGATAGAGTGCTGTAAAAGGAAGAAAAATGGGGGTAAGAACAGGACAATGGCCCTGCAAACAAATATGGATGGGGAAATTACTTAAAGGTGTTCTGTTGTGAGAGGCTGGACAAATAGGGTCATGGCACTGACTTAAAATTAAATAAAAAAAAAATTGAACCACTTGGTCTAGGTCCAAGTGGTGGTGTTGGTGAACGTGCTGATGTACATTTAAGGCCGGGGTCACCCTCGCAAGTGTGACCCCGGACTAAGAGGCAAAGGAGGAAGCCAACAATTTTTTTGTTTGTTTTTGTTAATTTTATCTTTTTGTGTTTTTTTTTAATTTTTAAGGTATACTAATGGAAATAACAGAGAATAAAATACAAAACCAAACAACTATCTTGTACCAGGAAACTGAAGTACAAGTTGATAAAGAGGTATATGTTGTGATGTAGGTATAACAGTCCATGTAGGAGGTAGCCAACACTGATATTTTTGTTTATTTCTATTTGTTTTGCATTTTTTTTACATTTTGAAAATAACATAAAATAAATACAAAAGCAAAGTATTATCTTCAATCAAGAAGCAAAGGTCCAAGTGGAGGATGAGGAGGAAGTGAAGGTGGACATGGCAGAGACTGAGGAAGAGTTAGCCAACACCTTTTTATTTTTTATTTTTTGGTGAGGGAGGCCCCAAAATTAAACAAATGGCAAATAGAGACTAGTCATAGCTGGCTGTGGCTGGTATAGTTGTGTAGTCAGCCAAAGGTATGGACAAGTCCTTTGAGATCCATGTCTGGTTCATTTTAATGAATGTGAGCTTAGCTAACAACTGAAAACCCTTTTAAAATATAACATTTATTGGGTAATTTAAAAACTATTTAATGAGGACCTAAGTAAATGTATATATAACGTACATATAAAAAACTGTACAAGTTCATAATACTTGGATTAAAGGGAACCTGTCACCTGAATTTGGCGGGCTCTGTTAACGGTCCGATGGTGGTGTTTTCTGTTCTTTCATGCACCCCTTCCTTTCCCGCTGGCTGCAATATTGTCTTGAATTTGATTAGGTTTCCTCCATAGTACATGCGTGCGCAATGCAATCTCGCCTTGCGCACGCGCAGTATGCTTTGCCCAACTGCGGGCAAAGCCGAAAAGCATTAGTGCGCATGCGCCAGCGCACGATGTCCTGGAACACAGCGAAATACTTCCGGGACATAGTGCGCCGGCGCATAGTGCGCTGGGCAAAGCATACTGCGCGTGCTGTTGTGAGTTCTGTTTTTGGGCTCCCTCTGGTGGTTACTGATGGTACTGGGTGACTTGTGTTCTCTGCGGTCTCTGGTGTCCACCTGTTCCATCAGGTTATGGGAGTTTCCTATTTAACCTGGCTTTTTTGTCATTTCCTCGCCGGCTATCAATGTAATCAGCGTGTCTTTTTACTTCTGCTCCCTGCGTCTGTTATCTTCAGGACAAGCTAAGTTTTGATTTTCCTGTTCCACGTTTTGCTTTATTTTTGTCTTAGTCCAGCTTGCAGATATGTGATTCCTTGCTGCTGGTTGCTCTAGTGGGCTGAAATTACTCCTCATGTTCCATGAGTTGGCACATAAGTTCAAGTAATTTCAGGATGGTTTTTTGAAGGGTTTTTCGCTGACCGCGCAGTTCACTTTTGTATCCTCTGCTATCTAGCTTTAGCGGGCCTCATTTTTGCTGATTCTATTTTCATAACTACGTATGTGCTTTCCTCTCATTTCACCGTTATTACATGTGGGGGGCTGCTATTTCTGTGGGGTGTTTCTCTGGAGGCAAGTGAGGTCTGTGTTTCTTCTAATAGGGGAAGTTAATCCTTCGGCTGGCGCTAGACGTCTAGGAATCATCGTAGGCACGTTCCCCGGCTACTGCTAGTTGTGTGTTTAGGTTCAGGATCGCGGTCAGCTCAGGTTCCATCACCCTAGAGCTTGTTTTATTTTTGTGCTTGTCCTTTTGTGATCCCCTGCCATTGGGATCATGACAGTATAACCGGCCAGAAAAAATTGGTCATCGTTTTGGCTGAAGTAGGAGGAAAAGTAGTCTGAGGAAGTTTTTTTTTTTTTTTTCCCCTCCTCAGTGTTTGCTGCCTAGCCTTAATTGCAGCTTGGCTGCTTCTTTCCTCCTCTTAATCCTTGAATGGCTCTGACCTTAGCTGTTTATCATGGACGTCCAGAGTTTGGCTTCCAGCCTGAATAATCTTGCTGCTAAGGTTCAAAATATACAAGATTTTGTTGTACATACACCTATGTCTGAACCTAGAATTCCTATCCCAGAGTTTTTTTCTGGAGATAGATCTAGTTTTCTGAATTTTAGGAACAATTGCAAGTTGTTTCTTTCCTTGAAATCTCACTCATCTGGAGACCCTGCTCAGCAGGTTAAGATTGTTATATCTTTCCTGCGGGGTGACCCTCAGAATTGGGCATTTGCATTGGCACCAGGGGATCCTGCGTTGCTCAATGTGGATGCGTTTTTTCTGGCATTGGGTTTGCTCTATGAGGAACCTAACCTAGAGATTCAGGCTGAAAAAGCTTTATTGGCTCTCTCTCAGGGGCAAGATGAAGCAGAAATATATTGTCAGAAATTTTGGAAATGGTCGGTGCTTACTCAGTGGAATGAGTGCGCTCTGGCTGAAAAATTCAGAGATGGCCTTTCTGAGGCCATTAAAGATGTTATGGTGGGGTTCCCGGCCCCTACAGGTCTGAATGAGTCCATGACTATGGCTATTCAGATTGATCGACGTTTACGGGAGCGCAAACCTGTGCACCATTTGGCGGTGTCTTCTGAACAGGCACCTGAGATAATGCAATGTTATAGAATTCAGTCCAGAAGTGAACGGCAAAATTATAGGCGGAAAAATGGATTGTGTTTTTATTGTGGTGATTCAGCTCATGTTATATCAGCATGCTCTAAACGCACAAAAAAGGTTGATAAGTCTGTTGCCATTGGTACTTTACAGTCTAAGTTCATTCTGTCTGTGACTCTGATTTGTTCATTATCATCTATTTCCGTCGATGCCTATGTGGATTCAGTCGCTGCCCTGAGTCTTATGGATTGGTCATTTGCCAATCGCTGTGGGTTTAGTCTGGAACCTCTGGAAGTTCCTATTCCTTTGAAAGGAATTGACTCTACACCTTTGGCTATGAATAAACCTCAGTACTGGACACAAGTGACCATGCGTATGACTCCCGTTCATCAGGAGGTGATTCGCTTCCTGGTACTGTATAATTTTCATGATGTTTTAGTGCTTGGTCTGCATTGGTTACAAACTCATAACCCAGTCCTGGACTGGAAAACAATGTCTGTGTTAAGCTGGGGATGTCAGGGGGTTCATGATGATGCATCTCCGATTTCTATCGCTTCATCTACTCCTTCTGAGGTTCCGGTATTTTTGTCTGATTACCGGGAGGTTTTTGAGGAGCCTAAGCTCAGTTCGCTTCCTCCTCACAGGGATTGCGATTGTGCTATAGATTTGATTCCTGGCAGTAAATTCCCTAAAGGTTGTTTGTTCAATCTGTCAGTGCCAGAGCATGCTGCTATGCGGAATTATGTTAAGGAGTCTTTGGAAAAGGGACATATCCGTCCATCTTCGTCCCCTTTGGGAGCAGGTTTTTTTTTCGTGGCCAAAAAAGATGGTTCCTTGAGGCCTTGCATAGATTATCGTCTTTTGAATAAGATTACAGTCAAATATCAGTATCCTTTGCCATTGTTGACTGATTTGTTCGCTCGCATTAAGGGGGCTAAATGGTTCACTAAGATTGATCTTCGGGGTGCGTATAATCTTGTGCGGATAAGGCAGGGTGATGAGTGGAAAACCGCATTTAATACGCCTGAGGGCCATTTCGAGTATTTGGTGATGCATTTTGGACTTTCTAATGCTCCTTCTGTCTTCCAGTCTTTTATGCACGATATTTTCCGTGAATATCTGGATAAATTTATTATCATGTATTTGGATGATGTTTTGGTTTTTTCTGATGACTGGGAGTCTCATGTTCAGCAGGTCAGGAAGGTGTTTCAGGTCCTGCGGGCCAATTCTTTGTTTGTAAAGGGTTCTAAATGTCTCTTTGGAGTCCAGAAGATTTCTTTTTTGGGGTATATTTTTTCCCCTTCTACTATTGAGATGGATCCCGTCAAGGTTCAGGCTATTTGTGACTGGACGCAGCCTACATCTCTTAAGAGTCTACAGAAGTTCTTGGGCTTTGCTAATTTTTATCGTCGCTTCATAACTAATTTTTCTAGTGTTGTTAAGCCTTTGACGGATTTGACTAAGAAGGGTGCTGATGTTACTGATTGGTCTCCTGCGGCTGTGGAGGCCTTTCAGGAACTTAAGCGCCGGTTTTCTTCTGCTCCTGTGTGGCGTCAGCCAGATACGTCGCTTCCTTTTCAGGTTGAGGTTGATGCTTCCGAGATCGGAGCGGGGGCGGTTTTGTCACAGAGAAGCTCCGATGGCTCAGTGATGAAGCCATGTGCGTTCTTTTCTAGAAAATTTTCGCCCGCTGAACGGAATTATGATGTTGGTAATCGGGAGCTTTTGGCCATAAAGTGGGCATTTGAGGAGTGGCGTCATTGGCTTGAGGGTGCTAGACATCGTGTGGTGGTTTTGACTGATCACAAAAATCTGATGTACCTTGAGTCTGCCAAGCGTCTGAATCCTAGACAGGCTCGTTGGGAACTGTTTTTCTCCCGTTTCAATTTTGTGGTTTCATACCTGCCAGGTTCAAAGAATGTGAAGGCGGATGCTCTTTCTAGGAGTTTTGTGCCTGACTCCCCTGGAAATTCTGAGCCCACTGGTATCCTTAGGGATGGGGTGATTTTGTCGGCTGTCTCCCCAGACTTGCGACGTGCTTTGCAGGAGTTTCAGGTGGATAAACCTGATCGTTGTCCGCCGGAAAGACTGTTTGTTCCGGATAATTGGACCAGTAGAGTCATCTCCGAGGTCCATTCTTCTGTGTTGGCAGGTCATCCTGGAATATTTGGTACTAGAGACTTGGTGGCCAGGTCTTTTTGGTGGCCTTCCTTGTCGAGGGATGTGCGTTCTTTCGTGCAGTCTTGTGGAGTTTGCGCTCGGGCTAAGCCTTGCTGTTCTCGGGCCAGTGGATTGTTGTCACCTTTGCCTATCCCGAAGAGGCCTTGGACGCACATTTCCATGGACTTTATTTCGGATCTCCCTGTCTCTCAAAAAATGTCCGTTATATGGGTTGTGTGTGACCGCTTTTCTAAGATAGTAACATAGTAACATAGTAACATAGTAAGGCCGAAAAAAGACATTTGTCCATCCAGTTCAGCCTATATTCCATCATAATAAATACCCAGATCTACGTCCTTCTACAGAACCTAATAATTGTATGATACAATATTGTTCTGCTCCAGGAAGACATCCAGGCCTCTCTTGAACCCCTCGACTGAGTTCGCCATCACCACCTCCTCAGGCAAGCAATTCCAGATTCTCACTGCCCTAACAGTAAAGAATCCTCTTCTATGTTGGTGGAAAAACCTTCTCTCCTCCAGACGCAAAGAATGCCCCCTTGTGCCCGTCACCTTCCTTGGTATAAACAGATCCTCAGCGAGATATTTGTATTGTCCCCTTATATACTTATACATGGTTATTAGATCGCCCCTCAGTCGTCTTTTTTCTAGACTAAATAATCCTAATTTCGCTAATCTATCTGTGTATTGTAGTTAGGCAAGGGTTCATCTGGTACCCTTGCCTAAGTTACCTTCTTCCTCTGAGTTGGTCCCTCTGTTTTTTCAAAACGTGGTCCGTTTGCATGGCATTCCGGAGAACATCGTTTCTGACAGGGGATCCCAGTTTGTGTCTAGATTTTGGCGGACGTTCTGTGCTAAGATGGGCATTGATTTGTCCTTTTCGTCTGCATTCCATCCTCAGACGAATGGCCAGACGGAACGAACTAATCAGACTTTAGAATCTTATTTAAGGTGTTTTGTTTCTGCTGATCAAGATGACTGGGTTTCCTTTTTGCCGCTTGCCGAGTTTGCCCTTAATAATCGGGCTAGTTCTGCTACCTTGGTTTCTCCTTTCTTTTGTAATTCGGGGTTTCATCCTCGTTTTCCTCTTGTCAGGTGGAGCCTTCTGATTGTCCTGGAGTGGACATGGTGGTGGATAGGTTGCATCAGATTTGGAGTCATGTGGTGACAATTTGAAGTTGTCCCAGGAGAGGGCTCAGCAGTTTGCTAATCGCCGTCGCCGCGTGGGTCCTCGACTTCTTGTTGGGGACTTGGTGTGGTTGTCTTCTCGTTTTGTTCCTATGAAGGTCTCTTCTCCTAAGTTCAAGCCTCGGTTCATCGGTCCCTATAGGATCTTGGAAATTCTTAACCCTGTGTCGTTTCGTTTGGATCTCCCGGCATCGTTTGCTATTCATAATGTGTTCCATCGGTCGTTGTTGCGGAAGTATGAGGTACCTGTTGTTCCTTCGCTTGAGCCTCCTGCTCCGGTGCTGGTGGAGGGTGAATTGGAGTATGTTGTGGAGAAGATCTTGGATTCTCGTGTTTCCAGACGGAAACTCCAGTATTTGGTCAAGTGGAAGGGTTATGGTCAGGAGGATAATTCTTGGGTGATTGCCTCTGATGTTCATGCTGCCGATTTGGTCCGTGCTTTTCATAGGGCTCATCCTGGTCGCCCTGGTGGTTCTCGTGAGGGTTCGGTGACCCCTCCTCAAGGGGGGGTACTGTTGTGAGTTCTGTTTTTGGGCTCCCTCTGGTGGTTACTGATGGTACTGGGTGACTTGTGTTCTCTGCGGTCTCTGGTGTCCACCTGTTCCATCAGGTTATGGGAGTTTCCTATTTAACCTGGCTTTTTTGTCATTTCCTCGCCGGCTATCAATGTAATCAGCGTGTCTTTTTACTTCTGCTCCCTGCGTCTGTTATCTTCAGGACAAGCTAAGTTTTGATTTTCCTGTTCCACGTTTTGCTTTATTTTTGTCTTAGTCCAGCTTGCAGATATGTGATTCCTTGCTGCTGGTTGCTCTAGTGGGCTGAAATTACTCCTCATGTTCCATGAGTTGGCACATGAGTTCAAGTAATTTCGGATGGTTTTTTGAAGGGTTTTTCGCTGACCGCGCAGTTCACTTTTGTATCCTCTGCTATCTAGCTTTAGCGGGCCTCATTTTTGCTGATTCTATTTTCATAACTACGTATGTGCTTTCCTCTCATTTCACCATTATTACATGTGGGGGGCTGCTATTTCTGTGGGGTGTTTCTCTGGAGGCAAGTGAGGTCTGTGTTTCTTCTAATAGGGGAAGTTAATCCTTCGGCTGGCGCGAGACGTCTAGGAATCATCGTAGGCACGTTCCCCGGCTAATGCTAGTTGTGTGTTTAGGTTTAGGATCGCGGTCAGCTCAGGTTCCATCACCCTAGAGCTTGTTTTATTTTTTTGCTTGTCCTTTTGTGATCCCCTGCCATTGGGATCATGACAGCGTGCACAAGGCGAGATTGCATTGCGCATGCATGTACTACGGAGGAAACCTAATCAAGACAATATTACGGCCAGCGGGAAAGGAAGGGGTGCATGAAAGAACAGAAAACACCGCCCATCGGACCGTTAGCAGAGCCCGCCAAATTCAGGTAACAGAGTCCCTTTAAATAGTGATAGAAGGGTACGCTCTCCCTATTCTTTCCTTTTGCACACATTCCTCTCTACAGAGGTTGACACCCTATGAAGATATGCAATCATGGCATCCCTGCTCGTACGTTGTCTGTTTCTCTGATACCAGTATTACCCTAGACCAAGATAGACATAGATCAACTATCCCTAGCGCACTATAAAACTAATAACGCTGCAGAGTATACAGCATGAAACATAAAAAAACACAGCAGATCTAGATTATTTGAGATGGCTAACCTAGCAGGAAACACTTAAACCATAAATATGCAAACACGATAGGATTGTTTTGCCACAGAATATAATAATATAATAAGGGGCCCCTCTTACCACGCACAAGTAACAGGTTGGTTCAGTGTTTTCAATCTTTTACTATTTCTTACTCTCCACCTCTATCCTTTGCTACCATCCGGGATTTAGCCTGGCTTTACCCACTGTGTATCTATGGGACGTCCCCGGTATAATATTGGTTCATACTATTTCCAATAGGCTATATGGGTTTCCTGATGGTGCTAGGTTTATATGAAAGTAATTGCTTGTATGTGTATACTCTGGACCCCCCCCCCCCCCTTTTTTTGATGTGGTACGCCATGGAGCCTTTTAATGTTGGTGTAGCTACTCCTATGCTCTATTAGCTATATGCACAATTATTATCTTGGATCTGTACGCATGTGGAGTAATCAGCTCACCTACTTTGATTATTTATAGGCATATATTTATATGTATCCTGTGTAAAGTTTACCTGATTATCTTTTCTTGTGCGTGGCACTAGTGTTGCCTTTCTTTTTTCATTGCATCTGTTCTATTGTTGTCTGTATTGTTGTATTTATATACTTTTTTAGATTTTTGTCTTCAATAAAAATTGTTTATTTTAGCTCGGGTGTCCATCTTTCATTGGTTTTCTTATATATATATTATGGCGGAGTATTGATTTCGTTTGCCCCCCCCCCTATAGGTTTACTGATATGACACAGAGCAATAGGATTTTTTGGCTCAAAGCACAAGGTTTACATGGCACAGAGCAATAGGACTTTTGCCACAGAGTACAAGGTTTATATGGACGAAGAAATAGGATTTTTTTTTACCAGAGAAAAAGATTTTCATGCAACAGAGAAATAGCAGTTTTTTACCAGAGTAAAAGGTTTATATGTCACAGAGCAATTGGATTTTTTGCACAGACAAAAGGATTTTTATGCAACAGAGCAATAGGAGTTTTGGTCTCAGAATTCAAGGTTTATATGGCATAGAATATTAGGATTTTTTGCCACAGAGAACAAGGTATTTATGCAACATTGCAATAGCATTTTTTTTTACCAGAAAATAAGGTTTTTATGCAAAAAAGTAATATGATTTTGCCTGAAAATACAAGGATTATGTAGCACAGAGCAATAGGATTTTTTGCCTTAAAGTTCAAGTTTTATATGGCACAGAGCAATTGGATTTTTTTTTTACTAGAGAACAAGGTTTTATGCAACAGAGCAATAATAATAATAATAATGATTTTATTTATATAGCGCCAACATATTCCGCAGCGCTTTACAAATTATAGAGGGGACTTGTGCAGACAATATAGGATTTTTGCCTCATAGTACAAGGTTTATATATCACAGAGCAATAGGATTTTTTTTTACTCAGAATTCAAGGTTTATTTGACACAGAGCAATAGGATTTTTTATTACTCAGAATTCAAGGTTTATTTGACACAGAGCAATAGGATTTTTTTTACTCAGAATTCAAGGTTTATTTGACACAGAGCAATAGGATTTTTCACCACACAGCAACAGGCTTTTATGGCACACAGGAACATGATTTTAGTGCAGTCTACCTGCCGCTGATATGACACACAGGAAAACAGTTTTATGGCACAGAGCATGAGGCTGATATGGCACGAAGAACCACACTGACAGCCCATGATTAACAGAAAAGCATCAAAACCAGTAACCCGAAAACCCGTTACCCGGCCTTTATACAGGCAGAGTCACATGGTGCACCGGCAAATCACAGCTATGCCATTACTTGGCATGGCTGTGACGGCTCTGGAAGTTCCCACAGCTTATAAACTTGCTGATTGGCTGCGGAGCAGCCTTTTGAAAATGCTTTATTCGGCTGGAGAATCAGAACATTATGACGGACTTCCAGGGAATTGTCAGTGTTTGGAGGGGACAGACGCTAGGAGTCCAGTACGAACACTGAACCTTACAATTCGGGTTCGCTCATCACTAGTGCTGTATTCACATGAGACCGTAATTACTTTTAGGCTATCTCTGTCACCAAACCAACACAGCTCTTCACCCCAAGATCAAAATCCCCAGGGTGAAATATGATGGTGGCAGCATCATGCTGTGAGGATGTTTTTAAGCAGTAGGGACAACAAAAATGTTGTTGAGGGGAAGATGGATGGTGCAAAATACAAGGATATTCTAGAACAAAACCTGTTTCATTCTGTCACAGATTTGATATTGGGACTGAAATTCACTTTCCAACTAGACAATGATCCAAATTATACTACTAAACACTAGGACCAGTTTCCCTGTCTTTAAAAACATCCTCACAGCATGATGCTGTCACCATGGGTGCCAGCGTTTCAAATTCTAGTATTTTTCAGTCAAGAAGTCCATAGCTTATTTTCCAACTGCAGAGTCTTGCTCATTTGCTTCTGCTCTACTGCTCCAATGTACTGTGCATCAGGGCAGGAAGCTATGCTACTGCTGCACAGCGGTCAAAGCAGAATGGTTTCACAGCTCCAAGGCTCCTTCTGCCTTAACTGGTGGTGATGGTTCCTATGAATACTCACTGGCCTGTATGCGTGCCACTCGCTCGCCATCATAGCAGAAGTGAAGTTGCGCCTACAGGGGATTGTCTGAGAGGTAAGTATAGAAAACTTTATTCTAATAAAAATTAATGAAATGGGTTTGGGGAGATGGGGAGCAAATGAGGATGAATTGAGACTAGGGAACAGCAGATGAGGATGAATTGAGACTGGGGGATGGGGAACAGCAGATGAGGATGAATTGAGACTGGGGGATGGGGAACAGCAGATGAGGATGAATTGAGACTGGGGGATGGGGAACAGCAGATGAGGATGAATTGAGACTGGGGGATGGGGAACAGCAGATGAGGATGAATTGAGACTGGGGGATAGGGAACAGCATATGAGGATGAATTGAGACTAGGGGATAGGGAACAGCAGATGAGGATGAATTGAGACTGGGGGATGGGGAACAGCAGATGAGGATGAATTGAGACTGGGGGATGGGGAACAGCAGATGAGGATGAATTGAGACTGGGGGATGGGGAACAACAGATGAGAATTAATTGAGACTGGGGGATGGGGAACAGCAGATGAGGATGAATTGAGACTGGGGGATGGGGAACAGCAGATGAGGATGAATTGAGACTGGGGGATGGGGAACAGCAGATGAGAATTAATTGAGACTGGAGGATGGGGAACAGCAGATGAGGATGAATTGAGACTGGGGGATGGGGAACAGCAGATGAGGATGAATTGAGACTGGGGGATGGGGAACAGCAGATGAGGATGAATTGAGACTGGGGGATGGGGAACAGCAGATGAGGATGAATTGAGACTGGGGGATGGGGAACAGCAGATGAGGATGAATTGAGACTGGGGGATGGGGAACAGCAGATGAGGATGAATTGAGACTGGGGGATGGGGAACAGCAGATGAGGATGAATTGAGACTGGGGGATGGGGAACAGCAGATGAGGATGAATTGAGACTGGGGGATGGGGAACAGCAGATGAGGATGAATTGAGACTGGGGGATGGGGAACAGCAGATGAGGATGAATTGAGACTGGGGGATGGGGAACAGCAGATGAGAATTAATTGAGACTGGGGGATGGGGAACAGCAGATGAGGATGAATTGAGACTGGGGGATGGGGAACAGCAGATGAGGATGAATTGAGACTGGGGGATGGGGAACAGCAGATGAGGATGAATTGAGACTGGGGGATGGGGAACAGCAGATGAGGATGAATTGAGACTGGGGGATGGGGAACAGCAGATGAGGATGAATTGAGACTGGGGGATGGGGAACAGCAGATGAGGATGAATTGAGACTGGGGGATGGGGAACAGCAGATGAGGATGAATTGAGACTGGGGGATGGGGAACAGCAGATGAGGATGAATTGAGACTGGGGGATGGGGAACAGCAGATGAGGATGAATTGAGACTGGGGGATGGGGAACAGCAGATGAGGATGAATTGAGACTAGGGTATGGGGGTGAGCAAGTGATGATGAATTGAGACTGTGGGATGGGGTACAGCTAACAATTAATAATTGAGACTGGGGGTGGTGAAGAGAAAATTATGAATTGAGACTGTGGGATGGGGTACAGCAAAAAATGATTTATTTTGACTGGGGTGAGGAACAGAAAATGATGATGAATTGAGACTGTGGGGTGGGGAACAGCAAATAATTGAAACTGGGGAATGGGGTACAGAAAATAATGAATAATTGAGACTGGGGGATGGGGTACAGCAAATGATTATGAATTGAGACTGGAGGGTGGGATGCATCACATGATTATGAATTTAGGCTAGGGGATGGGGTGCAGCAAATTATTATGAATTGAGACTGGGGAATAGGGGACAGATAATAATGATGAATTGAGACTGGAGATGGGGCACAGCACATGATCATGAATTCATACTGGGGTATGGGGTAAAGCAAATGATTTTGAGTTGAGACTGTGAGATGGGGTACATCAAATCATGATAAGCTGAGACTAGGGGATGGCATACAGCAAAATGATTATTGATTGACACTGGGGAACGGGGTACAGAAAATTATTGTGAATTGAGACTAAGGGGTGGGTACAACAAATAATGATGAATTAATACTGACGGTTGGAGTACAGCAAATAATTATTGAGACTGAAGGTGGGGGACAGTAAATGGTGATGAGTTGAGGGTGAATAAAATAGCAAATGATTATGGCTGGAGAGATCACTGTGTTACCTGTACATTGACACTACATACTATATTCAGAACTCCTGATTATAATGGCACTGGTGATCACTGTATTGCCTATATACAGAGCTCATGTGTATAATATCCATAGTGATTACTGATTTTCCTGTACACACTATATACTTAGCTCCTGTGTGTAATGTCACTGGTGAGTCAGAGAGTTACCTGTTCGCTGACACTATAGTCTGCATAATATAATCAGACCTCCTGTGTATAATAACATAGTAACATAGTTAGTAAGGCCGAAAAAAAGACATTTGTCCATCCAGTTCAGCCTATATTCCATCATAATAAATCCCCAGATCTACGTCCTTCTACAGAACCTAATAATTGTATGATACAATATTGTTCTGCTCCAGGAAGACATCCAGGCCTCTCTTGAACCCCTCGACTGAGTTCGCCATCACCACCTCCTCAGGCAAGCAATTCCAGATTCTCACTGCCCTAACAGTAAAGAATCCTCTTCTATGTTGGTGGAAAAACCTTCTCTCCTCCAGACGCAAAGAATGCCCCCTTGTGCCCGTCACCTTCCTTGGTATAAACAGATCCTCAGCGAGATATTTGTATTGTCCCCTTATATACTTATACATGGTTATTAGATCGCCCCTCAGTCGTCTTTTTTCTAGACTAAATAATCCTAATTTCGCTAATCTATCTGGGTATTGTAGTTCTCCCATCCCCTTTATTAATTTTGTTGCCCTCCTTTGTACTCTCTCTAGTTCCATTATATCCTTCCTGAGCACCGGTGCCCAAAACTGGACACAGTACTCCATGTGCGGTCTAACTAGGGATTTGTACAGAGGCAGTATAATGCTCTCATCATGTGTATCCAGACCTCTTTTAATGCACCCCATGATCCTGTTTGCCTTGGCAGCTGCTGCCTGGCACTGGCTGCTCCAGGTAAGTTTATCATTAACTAGGATCCCCAAGTCCTTCTCCCTGTCAGATTTACCCAGTGGTTTCCCGTTCAGTGTGTAATGGTGATATTGATTCCCTCTTCCCATGTGTATAACCTTACATTTATCATTGTTAAACCTCATCTGCCACCTTTCAGCCCAAGTTTCCAACTTATCCAGATCCATCTGTAGCAGAATACTATCTTCTCTTGTATTAACTGCTTTACATAGTTTTGTATCATCTGCAAATATCGATATTTTACTGTGTAAACCTTCTACCAGATCATTAATGAATATGTTGAAGAGAACAGGTCCCAATACTGACCCCTGCGGTACCCCACTGGTCACAGCGACCCAGTTAGAGACTATACCATTTATAACCACCCTCTGCTTTCTATCACTAAGCCAGTTACTAACCCATTTACACACATTTTCCCCCAGACCAAGCATTCTCATTTTGTGTACCAACCTCTTGTGCGGCACGGTATCAAACGCTTTGGAAAAATCGAGATATACCACGTCCAATGACTCACCGTGGTCCAGTCTATAGCTTACCTCTTCATAAAAACTGATTAGATTGGTTTGACAGGAGCGATTTCTCATAAACCCATGCTGATATGGAGTTAAACAGTTATTCTCATTGAGATAATCCAGAATAACATCCCTCAGAAACCCTTCAAATATTTTACCAACAATAGAGGTTAGACTTACTGGCCTATAATTTCCAGGTTCACTTTTAGAGCCCTTTTTGAATATTGGCACCACATTTGCTATGCGCCAGTCCTGCGGAACAGACCCTGTCGCTATAGAGTCACTAAAAATAAGAAATAATGGTTTATCTATTACATTACTTAGTTCTCTTAGTACTCGTGGGTGTATGCCATCCGGACCCGGAGATTTATCTATTTTAATCTTATTTAGCCGGTTTCGCACCTCTTCTTGGGTTAGATTGGTGACCCTTAATATAGGGTTTTCATTGTTTCTTGGGATTTCACCTAGCATTTCATTTTCCACCGTGAATACCGTGGAGAAGAAGGTGTTTAATATGTTAGCTTTTTCCTCGTCATCTACAACCATTCTTTCCTCACTATTTTTTAAGGGGCCTACATTTTCAGTTTTTATTCTTTTACTATTGATATAGTTGAAGAACAGTTTGGGATTAGTTTTACTCTCCTTAGCAATGTGCTTCTCTGTTTCCTTTTTGGCAGCTTTAATTAGTTTTTTAGATAAAGTATTTTTCTCCCTATAGTTTTTTAGAGCTTCAATGGTGCCATCCTGCTTTAGTAGTGCAAATGCTTTCTTTTTACTGTTAATTGCCTGTCTTACTTCTTTGTTTAGCCACATTGGGTTTTTCCTATTTCTAGTCCTTTTATTCCCACAAGGTATAAACCGCTTACACTGCCTATTTAGGATGTTCTTAAACATTTCCCATTTATTATCTGTATTCTCATTTCTGAGGATATTGTCCCAGTCTACCAGATTAAGGGCATCTCTAAGCTGTTCAAACTTTGCCTTCCTAAAGTTCAATGTTTTTGTGACTCCCTGACAAGTCCCCCTAGTGAAAGACAGGTGAAACTGCACAATATTGTGGTCGCTATTTCCTAAATGCCCAACCACCTGCAGATTTGTTATTCTGTCAGGTCTATTAGATAGTATTAGGTCTAAAAGTGCTGCTCCTCTGGTTGGATTCTGCACCAATTGTGAAAGATAATTTTTCTTGGTTATTAGCAGAAACCTGTTGCCTTTATGGGTTTCACAGGTTTCTGTTTCCCAGTTAATATCCGGGTAGTTAAAGTCCCCCATAACCAGGACCTCATTATGGGTTGCAGCTTCATCTATCTGCTTTAGAAGTAGACTTTCCATGCTTTCTGTTATATTTGGGGGTTTGTAACAGACCCCAATGAGAATTTTGTTACCATTTTTCCCTCCATGAATTTCAACCCATATGGACTCGACATCCTCATTCCCTTCGCTAATATCCTCCCTTAAAGTGGACTTTAGACAAGACTTTACATAGAGACAAACCCCTCCTCCTCTCCGATTTTTACGATCCTTTCTAAACAGACTGTAACCCTGTAAGTTAACTGCCCAGTCATAGCTTTCATCTAACCATGTCTCGGTTATTCCCACTATGTCAAAGTTACCTGTAGATATTTCTGCTTCTAGTTCTTCCATCTTGTTTGTCAGGCTTCTGGCGTTTGCGAGCATGCAGTTTAGAGGATTTTGTTTTGTTCCAATCTCCTCACTGTGGATTGTTTTAGAAATGTTCTTACCTCCCTTCTGAGTATGTTTTCCTGGGTCGTCTTTGTTCGAGTCTAATGTTTTTCTTCCCGTCCCCTCTTCTTCTAGTTTAACGCCCTCCTGATGAGTGTAGCGAGTCTTCTGGCGAATGTGTGTTTCCCAGGTTTGTTGAGGTGTAGTCCGTCTCTGGCGAGGAGTCCATCATACCAGTAATTCACACCGTGGTCCAGGAATCCAAATCCTTGTTGTCTGCACCATCGTCTTAGCCAGTTGTTTGCATCAAGGATCCTGTTCCATCTCCTGGTGCCATGCCCGTCTACTGGAAGGATAGAAGAAAAAACTACCTGTGCATCCAGTTCCTTTACTTTCTTCCCCAACTCTTCAAAGTCCTTGCAGATTGTCGGTAGGTCCTTCCTTGCCGTGTCATTGGTGCCAACATGTATCAGAAGAAATGGGTGGACGTCCTTGGAGCTGAAGAGCTTTGGTATCCTATCGGTCACATCCTTGATCATCGCACCTGGAAGGCAGCATACTTCTCTTGCAGTTATGTCCGGTCTGCAGATGGCTGCTTCGGTGCCTCTCAGTAGTGAGTCTCCCACCACCACCACTCTTCGTTGCTTCTTGGCTGTACTTTTTGCTGTCACTTGTTGCTGTGTGCCCTTTTCTTTTTTGCTTGCTGGTATTGCTTCATTCTTAGGTGTGCCATCTTCATCCTCTACAAAGATTTGATATCGGTTCTTCAGTTGTGTGGTTGGTGATTTCTCCATGGTCTTCTTGCTTCTTTTGGTCACATGCTTCCACTCATCTGCTTTTGGAGGTTCTCTGACACTTTTTGCACCTTCTGTGACCAGTAGAGATGCTTCTGTTCTGTCTAGAAAGTCTTCATTCTCTTTGATGAGTTTCAAAGTTGCTATTCTTTCTTCCAGACCCCGCACCTTTTCTTCTAAAAGGGCCACTAGTCTACACTTCTGACAGGTGAAATTGGATTCTTCTTCTGGTCGATCTGTGAACATGTAGCACATGCTGCAGCTCACCATGTAGGTTGTCACATCTGCCATGTTGCTCCTAGATCCTGCTGACTTGCTGTGTGTTTTCCTTCTTGTGTAATAATGTCACTGGTGAGTCACTGTATTACCTGTACACTGACACTATACACTTTATACTATGTACAGAGCTCTGTGAATAATGGCATTTATAGTAATATTATTATTGCAGGTTTTTTTTTTTATTGATCAGTATTGTAGTATTTGTTCATTATGAGGTTGTAGTATGTGATCTGGCCATGGTGTGGCGGTATTTGTTCCTTGTATGTTGTATAATTCAGTCACTATGAGGTGGTAAAATGTGAAAACAAAAATCCGTGCTCCAAGCATGAAAAGACCAAGACCCAGGGCCGGCGTTAGGGGCAGGCAGACCAGGCAGCTACCTGGGGCCCCCACTCCCCCAGGGTCCCCCAGCTAGTAGCAAGTCACGCAGCCGCTATGGGGCCCCTGTGAGGCAGCGCCGACTCCCCCGCCGCATTGAACTAGACCAGCGTCTGCCGGTACAGTTCAAAGCAATGATGGAGGAGAGAGCATCACCTGATGCTCCCTCTCCCATCATTCCCCGCTCTGCCTCAAACACAGCAGGTGCGCGCGCACTCACTGTGACCCAGGCAGTGCGGCGGCAGCCGCCGACACAGGAGCAGGGAGCAGCGCGGGCTCGGGGAGAGGTAAGGAGCTTGTGTTTTTTTTTTGTTTTTTTTTACTGGACTGTGTGGTCTTTCTCGGGAGGAGAGAGGCGGGGAGGGAAGGGGGGATGTGAGCTGTGCTGTATACTCCTGTGTGCTCTGCTGTATACTCCTGTGTGCTCTGCTGTATACTCCTGTGTGCTCTGCTGTATACTACTGTGGGCTGTTCTATATACAACTGTGGGCGGTGCTGTATACTACTTTGGGCTCTGCTGTATACTACTGGGCTCTGCTGTATACTACTGTGGGCTCTGCTGTATACTACTGTGGGCTCTGCTGTATAATAATGTGGGCTCTGCTGTATACTAGTGTGGGCAGTGCTGTATACTACTGTGGGCAGTGCTGTATACTATTGTGGGCTCTGCTGTATACTACTGTGGGCTCTGCTGTATACTACTGTGGCCTGGGCTATGCTGTATACTACTGTGGGCTCTGCTGTATACTACTGTGGGCTATGCTGTATACTACTGTGGGCTCTGCTGTATACTACTGTGGGCTATGCTGTATACTACTGTGGGTTCTGCTGTGTACTACTGTGGGCAGTGCTGTATACTACTGTGGGCTCTGCTGTATACTACTGTGGGCTGTATATACTACTGTGGACAGTGCTGTATACTACTGTGGGTTCTGCTGTATACTACTGTGGGGGGCTGCATTATATTCTATAGGGAGGTTACATTATACTCTGTGGGGGGGCTGCATTATACTCTGTGGGGTGGCTGCATTATACTCTGTGGGGTGGTGGCTGCATTATGCTATATGTGGGCTGCATTATATTGTATCGAGGACTATGTGGAATACGTTATACTATATGAAGAACTATGGGCTGCATTCAGCGTCGGACTGGAGTACCTTGGGCCCACCAGAGAAAAATCATTCTTGGGGCCCACCATGCAGTTTAAAAATACCACACAGGATAGATCCTATATACCACACCACACAGGAGAGCTGACAGATCCTCTATATACTACACCACACAGGAGAGCTGACAGATCCTCTATATACCACACCACACATGAGAGCTGACAGATCCTATATATACTACACCACACAGGAGAACTGACAGATCCTCTATATACTACACCACACAGGAGAGCTGACAGATCCTCTATATACTACACCACACAGGAGAGCTGACAGATCCTCTATATACTACACCGCACAGGAGAGCAGACAGATACTCTATATACTACACCACACAGGAGAGCTGACAGATCCTCTATATACTACACCACACAGGAGAGCTCATAGATCCTCTATATACCACACCACACATGAGAGCTGACAGATCCTATATATACTACACCACACAGGAGAACTGACAGATCCTCTATATACTACACCACACAGGAGAGCTGACAGATCCTCTATATACCACACCACACATGAGAGCTGACAGATCCTATATATACCACACCACACATGAGAGCTGACAGATCCTATATATACTACACCACACAGGAGAACTGACAGATCCTCTATATACTACACCACACAGAAGAGCTGACAGATCCTCTATATACTACACCACACAGGAGAGTTGACAGATCCTCTATATACTACACCGCACAGGAGAGCTGACAGATCCTCTATATACTACACCACACAGGAGAGCTGACAGATCCTCTATATACTACACCACACAGGAGAGCTGACAGATCCTCTATATACTACACCACACAGGAGAGCTGACAGATCCTCTATATACTACACCGCACAGGAGAGCAGACAGATCCTCTATATACCACACCACACGGGAGAGCTGACAGATCCTCTATATACTACACCACACAGGAGAGCTGACAGATCCTATATATACTACACCACACAGGAGAACTGACAGATCCTCTATATACTACACCACACAGGAGAGCTGACAGATCCTCTATATACTACACCACACAGGAGAGCTGACAGATCCTCTATATACTACATTACACAGGAGAGCTGACAGATCCTCTATATACTACACCACACAGGAGAACTGACAGATCCTCTATATACTACACCACACAGGAGAGCAGACAGATCCTCTATATACTACACCGCACAGGAGAGCAGACAGATCCTCTATATACTACACCACACAGGAGAGCTGACAGATCCTCTATATACTACACCACACAGGAGAGCTGACAGATCCTCTATATACTACACCACACGGGAGAGCTGACAGATCCTCTATATACTACACCACACAGGAGAGCTGACAGATCCTCTATATACTACACCGCACAGGAGAGCAGACAGATCCTCTATATACTACACCACACAGGAGAGCTGACAGATCTTCTATGTACTACACCACACAGGAGAGCTGACAGATCCTCTATATACTACACCACACAGGAGAGCTGACAGATCCTCTATATACTACACCGCACAGGAGAGCAGACAGATCCTCTATATACTACACCACACAGGAGAGCTGACAGATCCTCTATATACTACACCACACAGGAGAGCTGACAGATCCTCTATATACTACACCGCACAGGAGAGCGGACAGATCCTCTATATACTACACCACACAGGAGAGCTGACAGATCTTCTATGTACTACACCACACAGGAGAGCTGACAGATCCTCTATATACTACACCACACAGGAGAGCTGACAGATCCTCTATATACTACACCGCACAGGAGAGCAGACAGATCCTCTATATACTACACCACACAGGAGAGCTGACAGATCCTCTATATACTACACCGCACAGGAGAGCAGACAGATCCTCTATATACTACACCACACAGGAGAGCTGACAGATCTTCTATGTACTACACCACACAGGAGAGCTGACAGATCCTCTATATACTACACCACACAGGAGAGCTGACAGATCCTCTATATACTACACCACACTGGAGAGCTGACAGATCTTCTATGTACTACACCACACAGGAGAGCAGACAGATCCTCTATATACTACACCACACAGGAGAGCTGACAGATCCTCTATATACTACACCACACTGGAGAGCTGACAGATCTTCTATGTACTACACCGCACAGGAGAGCAGACAGATCCTCTATATACTACACCACACAGGAGAGCAGACAGATCCTCTATATACTACACCACACAGGAGAGCTGACAGATCCTCTATATACTACACCACACGGGAGAGCTGACAGATCCTCTATATACTACACCACACAGGAGAGCTGACAGATCCTCTATATACTACACCACACAGGAGAGCTGACAGATCCTCTATATACTACACCACACAGGAGAGCTGACAGATCCTCTATATACTACACCACATGGGAGAGCTGACAGATCCTCTATATACTACACCACACAGGAGAGCTGACAGATCCTCTATATACTACACCACATGGGAGAGCTGACAGATCCTCTATATACTACACCACACAGGAGAGCTGACAGATCCTCTATATACTACACCACACAGGAGAGCAGTAATGTAGGTCCAGTGTGTGTAGTAAAATACTTACCGGTGGTCAGATTCCACTGCAATGAAGACACAAGCAACGACACAGCGGCAGAAGACGGCGACTGCTGCATATTTTATTACACACAGGGAAGTTTTCTGTTGGGGGCGAGACATTGTTTTTATTAGTACGATTTTAGGATAGATGTAATGTTTTCATCATTTGTTATAGCTTTTTTTTGTGGAATTGTGGCGAACAGAAAAAAGGACATTTGGCATTTGTTTCTTTTTACGGTGTTTTCTGATCAAGTTAATTGTTTTTATAGTTTGATCGATCGGACTTTTCTGAACACAGCAATACCAAATATTTGTTGTTTTTTTATTTTTAAAATATATTTATTTTCAATGGGATAAAAAGGTGATTTGAACTTTTAGGAATTTTTTTATTTTCTTTTTACCTTTCACTGGTTCAGTTAGCCCCCTTAGGCTATGTGCACAGGTTGCGGATTCTCTGCGGATCTGCAGCATTTTATGCGGTGCAGTACAATGTAAATCAATGAGAAAAAAAAAATGCTGTGCACACTTTGCCGAAAATCTGCTGCAGAAACGCTGCGGTTTAAAAGAAGTAGCATGTCACTTCTTTTTTGTGAACCTGCAGCGTTTTTGTACCCATTCCATTATATAAAACTGCAGGGGTAAAAAACGCAGCAAATCCGCAAGAAAACCGCAGCAAAAACGCACAAAAAACGCTGCAGAACCGCCCAAAAAACGCTGCGGAACTGCACAAAAAATGCGCCAAATCCGAAGGTGTGTTTTCTGCCAGGACAGGCAGAATCCGCACCAGAAATTCCTAAGCCTTATCAGTAACATGTGCACATAGCCTTAGAGGACATGAAGATGCGATCATCCGATCACATGTGCTATTATATGCAGTGATGCCACAGCATCCCTGCATATAGAAGAAATTATGGTCTCCTTTAAAGCTCGGCTACAGGAAGAAGACCCCTGGCTGTCATTAAAACCCATCGGCGACCCACGATCACCTCATGGGCACCAATGGGTGAGAGAATGATACGCACGCATGCTGGCATGTGTTATATGCTGCAGTCAGAGATTGACACTGGCATTTAACACGCGCCATACATGTAAGGCAGATGTCATAAAGGTGTTAATCACCTGAGGACCCCCTTCACCACTGTGTCACCCAATATCCTATAGGCCACCTCCCCCACTGTTTCACCTCTATTTTCCTGTGGCCCCCTCCCCCACTATTTCCCCTCTAATTTCCTATGGGCCTGCTCAGAGAGTGAAAGGGGAGCCACAGTAAGGCTATGTGCACACGATGCGGATTTTGCTGCGGATCCACAGCGTTTCCGCAGCTGTGGGTCAGCAGGAGTTTCCCATGCGTTTACAGTACCATGTAAACCTATGGGAAACCAAAAACGCTGTGACCATGCTGCGGAAAAAAACGCACGGAAACGCAGCGGTTTACATTCCGCAGCAAGTCACTTCTTTCTGCGTTTTCCGCAGCGGTTTTACAACTGCCCTTATGGAAAACCGCAGTTGTAAAACCGCAGTGGAAAACGCAGAAAAAACGCGGTAAATCCGCGATAAATCAGCAGCGGTTTTCCACTGCGGATTTATCAAATCCGCTTCAGAAAAATCTGCAGTGGACCCAGAATACGTGTGCACATAGCCTAAAATAGAGGTGGTTGACACAATGGGAGAGGGGGCCTACAAGAAAATTAGAATATCACTGTGGGCCCCCACCCGTGTCACCTTTAGGATGCATGGGGCCCCCTCCCCTAACTGCCTCTGTGGCCGGAGATCTACTCAGGGTGCCGGCATCATAGAGTTATTTACTTACAGTCACACTGACTGCAGCCATCAGACTCCCTCTGCTCCACTGCTGCTTGGGTAGGACTGCTGACCAATCACAGCACAGCTCCTTGCCTGAGCTGTGCTGTGAGCTCACACAAAGAAAACTAACGCTGATTGGCTGAATTGCAGCCAATCAGCGTTTACACTGCTGCCCAGGGCTTTGTAGAAGAGGAGCAGAGATACACAGCACAGGAAACAGGTGACTCAGCTGCTGTGTGCTGTCTGCTCTCAGCCTCAGCTTCACAGTCAGCTGTTCCTCTGACTGTGCTGGCTGAAGTGAGGGTGGTCACACACAGCTCTCCTGGCAGAGTAATGGCAGCGGCAGCAGGTGATGTGAAGGAGCTGCTCCTGCACTTCCCATCACCTGTACAGTCTGCCAGCTGTGCCGACTATACAATAACGTGTGCACTGCTGGGCGCACCCTATGAGCATGATGCAGGGCAGGCACAAATGAGGGAGGCAGGAGCTGGGGGCGGGGCCCACCGGAGGATTCTCCGGTGTCCTGGTGCCCCAGTCCGACCCTGGGTGCATTATACTATGGGAAGTGAATTGTACTACATGGATGACTATGGCGGTGCATTATACTTTATGGAGCACTGTGAGGAGTGTATTATGCTATATGGAGGACTGAGGAGTATATTTTAATATATGGAGGACTATGAGGAGTGTATTATACTATATGGAGGACTATGGGAAGTGTATAATACTATATGGAGGATTATGAAGAGTGTATTATACATTTTACAATATGGAGGACTATGGGGCACATTATAATATATGGAGGAGTATGGGGTGTATTTTACCAAAAAAGCAAAATGCAGCATATTCATTGGGTGATTGGATTGTTTATGCCGGAAAAGAAATCCTTGTTCTCAGCAGCACATCGCCGGTGTAAACAGTAGATGTACTGCTGATAACATGATACTGTATGGTGATCTGTTAGTGATCTATTAGTGATGGTTCTGTCCCCATCATTCTTTCTCAGACGGTGGAAAAAGGCTGGGAAACAAGCGTCCAACGACTTCAGTATTGTCGATCACACTGGTTTAGCAGCCTAAGATCAGCGCATGTAAGTACAACCGAAATGATTCTGTGTGATGTGCAATATGTTAGCATTTGGGGCCCCATTTTAAACTTTGCCTAGGGCCCCACTTTGCCTAAAACCGGCCCTGCCAAGGCCCATCCAAGCAGAGAATGTATGATAAAATAGTATATATTGAAAAATATGACAGTAGAAAAGCATACAATGCAACAAAAACATAAAAATACAAAATGTGCACGTACCAAGAAATGCGCAAAAGAAGAAAATCAATAAAAATATATATTAATTAAATTTGTATATAGATTTTGCATGTTGTGGGTAAGGTATAATTCATCAAATAGCATGTATCACTATTATAGTATATATATTAATTCTCCACTGAAATATAAACACCAAGCTTGAAAAATCTTAAAAAATACACACTATTAATCGGTAAACAAAATGTGTTCACAATTACTATACTGTGTAAATAAAATAGGGATTGAGAAAAAATATGATCGCCAATATGGACTTCAATTAACCAAAACTATATATATGTGAAAAAATTATATGTAAAAAAAATTTGATGTATAAAAAATTCATACATTCAAAAAACACGTATAAACCATAAGGTATATGCATATGTTTACATATATATTTGATAGGTATAGAGAGCTACAGCAGTACATAGCATATGAAGCTATGAGTGCAGTAAGTGTCCTACAGTATATAAAGTGCATGTGTGTATAAGTCCACAGAATGCAATATCATGTGTATTTTAAAGTGCCATGTGCTTGTGCTGAAAGGAAATTATTAAAGAAAAAATGGGGGGATATACCTTTAACCCCTTCATGACCCAGCCTATTTTGACCTTAAAGACCTTGCCGTTTTTTGCAATTCTGACCAGTGTCCCTTTATGAGGTAATAACTCAGGAACGCTTCAACGGATCCTAGCGGTTCTGAGACTGTTTTTTCGTGACATATTGGGCTTCATGTTAGTGGTAAATTTAGGTCAATAAATTCTGCGTTTATTTGTGATAAAAACAGAAATTTGGCGAAAATTTTGAAAATTTCGCAATTTTCACATTTTGAATTTTTATTCTGTTAAACCAGAGAGATATGTGACACAAAATAGTTAATAAATAACATTTCCCACATGTTTACTTTACATCAGCACAATTTTGGAAACAAAATTTTTTTTTGTTAGGAAGTTATAAGGGTTAAAATTTGACCAGCGATTTGTCATTTTTACAACGAAATTTACAAAACCATTTTTTTTAGGGACCACCTCACATTTGAAGTCAGTTTGAGGGGTCTATATGGCTGAAAATACCCAAAAGTGACACCATTCTAAAAACTGCACCGCTCAAGGTACTCAAAACCACATTCAAGAAGTTTATTAACCCTTCAGGTGCTTCACAGCAGCAGAAGCAACAAGGAAGGAAAAAATGAACATTTAACTTTTTAGTCACAAAAATTATATTTTAGCAACAATTTTTTTATTTTCCCAATGGTAAAAGGAGAAACTGAATGACGAATGTTGTTGTCCAATTTGTCCTGAGTACGCTGATACCTCATATGTGGGGGTAAACCACTGTTTGGGCGCACGGCAGGGCTTGGAAGGGAAGGCGCGCCATTTGACTTTTTGAATCAAAAATTGGCTCCACTCTTTAGCGGACACCATGTCACGTTTGGAGAGCACCCGTGTGCCTAAAAATTGGAGCTCCCCCACAAGTGACCCCATTTTGGAAACTAGACGCCCCAAGGAACTTATCTAGATGCATAGTGAGCACTTTGAACCCCCAGGTGCTTCACAAATTGATCCGTAAAAATGAAAAAGTACTTTTTTTTCACAAAAAAATTCTTTTAGCCTCAATTTTTTAATTTTCACATGGGCAACAGGATAAAATGGATCCTAAAATGTGTTGGGCAATTTCTCCTGAGTACACCAATACCTCACATGTGGGGGTAAACCACTGTTTGGGCACATGGTAAGGCTCGGAAGGGAAGGAGCGCCATTTGACTTTTTGAATGAAAAATTATTTCCATCGTTAGCGGACACCATGTCGCGTTTGGATAGCTCCTGTGTGCCTAAACATTGGCGCTCCCCCACAAGTGACCCCATTTTGGAAACTAGACCCCTCAAGGAACTTATTTAGATGCCTAGTGAGCACTTTAAACCCTCAGGTGCTTCACAAATTGATCTGTAAAAATGAAAAAGTACTTTTTTTTCACAAAAAAATTCTTTTCGCCTCAATTTTTTCATTTTCACATGGGCAGTAGGATAAAATGGATCATAAAATTTGTTGGGCAATTTCTCCTGAGTACGCCGATACCTCATATGTGGGGGTAAACCACTGTTTGGGCACTCGGCAGGGCTCGGAAGGGAAGGCGCGCCATTTGACTTTTTGATTGGAAAATTAGCTCCAATTGTTAGCGGACACCATGTCGCGTTTGGAGAGCCCCTGTGTGCCTAAACATTGGAGCTCCCCCACAAATGACCCCATTTTGGAAACTAGACCCCTCAAGGAACTTATCTAGATGCACATTGAGCACTTTAAACCCCCAGATGCTTCACAGAAGTTTATAACGCAGAGCAATGAAAATAAAAAATAATTTTTCTTTCCTGAAAAATGATTTTTTAGCCTGGAATTTCCTATTTTGCCAAGGATAATAGGAGAAATTGGACCCCAAATATTGTTGTCCAGTTTGTCCTGAGTACGCTGATACCCCATATGTGGGGGTAAACCACTGTTTGGGCGCACGGCAGGGCTCGGAAGGGATGGCATGCCATTTGGCTTTTTAAATGGAAAATTAGCTCCAATCATTAGCGGACACCATGTCACGTTTGGAGAGCCCCTGTGTGCCTAAACATTGGAGATCCCCCAGAAATGACCCAATTTTGGAAACTAGACCCCCAAAGGAACTAATCTAGATGTGTGGTGAGGACTCTGAACCCCCAAGTGCTTCACAGAAGTTTATAACGCAGAGCCATGAAAATAAAAAAAAAAATTATTTTCTCAAAAATGATCTTTTAGCCTGCAATTTTTTATTTTCCCAAGGGTAACAGGAGAAATTTGACCCCAAAAGTTGTTGTCCAGTTTCTCCTGAGTACGCTGATACCCCATATGTGGGGGTAAATCACTGTTTGGGCACATGCCGGGGCTCGGAAGTGAAGTAGTGACGTTTTGAAATGCAGACTTTGATGGAATGCTCTGTGGGCGTCACGTTGCGTTTGCAGAGCCCCTGATGTGGCTTAACAGTAGAAACCCCCCACAAGTGACCCCATTTTGGAAACTAGACCCCCAAAGGAACTTATCTAGATGTGTGGTGAGCACTTTGAACCCCCAAGTGCTTCATAGAAGTTTATAATGCAGAGCCGTGAAAATAATAAATACGTTTTCTTTCCTCAAAAATAATTATTTAGCCCAGAATTTTTTATTTTCCCAAGGGTTACAGGAGAAATTGGACCCCATAAGTTGTTGTCCAGTTTCTCCTGAGTACGCTGATACCCCATATGTGGGGGTAAACCACTGTTTGGGCACATGCCGAGGCTCGGAAGTGAAGTAGTGACGTTTTGAAATGCAGACTTTGATGGAATGCTCTGTGGGCGTCACGTTGCGTTTGCAGAGCCCGTGATGTGGCTTAACAGTAGAAACCCCCCACAAGTGACCCCATTTTGGAAACTAGACCCCGAAAGGAACTTATCTAGATGTGTGGTGAGCACTTTGAACCCCCAAGTGCTTCATAGAAGTTTATAATGCAGAGCCGTGAAAATAATAAATACGTTTTCTTTCCTCAAAAATAATTATTTAGCCCAGAATTTTTTATTTTCCCAAGGGTAACAGGAGAAATTGGACCCCAATAGTTGTTGTCGAGTTTCTCCTGAGTACGCCGATACCCCATGTGTGGGGGTAAACCACTGTTTGGGCACACGTCGGGGCTCAGAAGGGAAGTAGTGACTTTTGAAATGCAGACTTTGATGGAATGGTCTGCGGGCGTCACATTGCGTTTGCAGAGCCCCTGGTGTGCCTAAACAGTAGAAACCCCCCACAAGTGACCACATTTTAGAAACTAGACCCCCCAAGGAACTTATCTAGATATGTGGTGAGCACTTTGAACCCCCAAGTGCTTCACAGACGTTTACAACGCAGAGCCGTGAAAATAAAAAATCATTTTTCTTTCCTCAAAAATGATGTTTTAGCAAGCATTTTTTTAGATTCACAAGGGTAACAGGAGAAATTGGACCCCAGTAATTGTTGCGCAGTTTATCCTGAGTACACTGATACCCCATATGTTGGGGGTAAACCACTGTTTGGGCACACGTCAGGGCTCGGAAGTGAGGGAGCACCATTTGACTTTTTGAATACGAGATTAGCTGGAATCAATGGTGGCGCCATGTTGCGTTTGGAGACCCCCTGATGTGCCTAAACAGTGGTAACCCCTCAATTCTACCTCCAACATTAACCCCCCCACACCCCTAACCCTAATCCCAACTGTAGCCATAACCCTAATCACAACCCTAATTCCAACCCTAACCCTAAGGCTATGTGCCCACGTTGCGGATTCGTGTGAGATATTTCCGCACCATTTTTGAAAAATCCGCGGGTAAAAGGCACTGCGTTTTACCTGCGGATTTTCCGCGGATTTCCAGTGTTTTTTGTGCGGATTTCACCTGCGGATTCCTATTGAGGAACAGGTGTAAAACGCCGCGGAATCCGCACAAAGAATTGACATGCTGCGGAAAATACAACGCAGCGTTTCCGCGCGGTATTTTCTGCACCATGGGCACAGCGGAATTGGTTTTTCATATGTTTACATGGTACTGTAAACCTGATGGAATACTGCTGCGAATCCGCAGCGGCCAATCCGCAGCCAAATCCGCACCATGTGCACATAGCCTAATTCTAAAGGTATGTGCACACGCTGCGGAAAACGCTGCAGATCCGCAGCAGTTTCCCATGAGTTTACAGTTCAATGTAGACCTATGGGAAACAAAAATCGCTGTACACATGCTGCGGAAAAACTGCACGGAAACGCAGCGGTTTACATTCTGCAGCATGTCACTTCTTTGTGCGGATTCCGCAGCGGTTTTACAACTGTTCAAATAGAAAATCGCAATTGTAAAACCGCAGTGAAATGCGCAGAAAAAAACGCGGTAAATCCGCCATAAATCCGCAGCGGTTTAGCACTGCGGATTTATCAAATCCGCAGCGGAAAAATCCGCAGAGGACCAGAATACGTGTGCACATACCGAAACCCTAACCCTAGCCCTAACCCTACCCCTAACCCTAGCCCTAACCCTACCCCTAACCCTAGCCCTACCCCTAACCCTACCCCTAGCCCTAGCCCTAACCCTAGCCCTAACCCTAACCCTACCCCTAACCCTACCCCTAACCCTACCCCTAACCCTAGCCCTAACCCTAGCCCTACCCCTAACCATAACCCTAGCCCTACCCCTAACCCTACCCCTATTCTAACATTAGTGGAAAAAAAAATTTCTTTATTTTTTTATTGTCCCTACCTATGGGGGTGACAAAGGGGGGGGGGGTCATGTATTATTTTTTTTATTTTGATCACTGAGATATAATCTATCTCAGTGATCAAAATGCACTTTGGAACGAATCTGCCTGCCGGCAGATTCGGCGGGCGCATTGCGCATGCGCCCGCCATTTTGGAAGATGGCGGCGCCCAAGGAGAAGACGGACGGGACCCCGGCTGGATCGGTAAGTATGATGGGGTGGGGGGGGACCACGGGGGGGGACCACGGGGGGGGGGGATCGGAGCACGGGGGGGGGGGAATCGGAGCGCGGCAGGCGTGGAACGGAGCACGGGGGGCGTGGAACGGAGCACGGGGGGGCTGGAACGGAGCACGGGGGGTGGAACGGAGCACGGGGGGGTGGATCTGAATGCAGGGGGGGTGATTGGAGCACGGGGTGGTGATTGGAGCACGGGGGGAGCGGACAAGAGCACGGGGGGGAGCGGAGCACTGGACGGAGGGGAGCCGGAGCAGTGTACCGGCCAGATCGGGGGGCTGGGGGGGCGATCGGTGGGGTGGGGGCACACTAGTATTTCCAGCCATGGCCGATGATATTGCAGCATCGGCCATGGCTGGATTGTAATATTTCACCCGTTATAATAGGTGAAATATTACAAATCGCTCTGATTGGCAGTTTCACTTTCAACAGCCAATAAGAGCGATCGTAGCCACGAGGGGGTGAAGCCACCCCCCCTGGGCTAAACTACCACTCCCCCTGTCCCTGCAGATTGGGTGAAATGGGAGTTAACCCTTTCACCCGATCTGCAGGGACGCGATCATTCTGTGACACAGCATATGCGTCACAGGTCGGATTGGCACCGACTTTCATGACGCATACGCTGTGTCACAGGTCGGGAAGGGGTTAAATGCTGCCAGACTCTTGATACTGCGCACCCCAACACGCATAAGTGTTCCTTCATCAGGGGTTAAAATGTGGCCTAGTTATGGTATGACAGTATTTGTTCCTTGATTGTGGTATTATTAATAATTTAAAAAATGTATGTGCCACATCCACTGTAAAGAAAAATAAATAATAATTAATAACAAATAATAATATACCATATTTTCTGGTGTATAAGACGACTGGGCGTATAAGACGACCCCCAACTTTTCCATATAAAATATGGAATTTGGGATATACCCGCCATATAAGACGGGGGTCATCTTATACGCCCAGTCATCTTATACGGCGTGTGGTTCCCAGGGTCTGGAGGAGAGGAGACTCTCCTTCAGGCCCTGGAATCCATATTCATGTAAAAAATAAAGAATAAAAATAAAAAATATGGATATACTCACCCCTCCGACGGACCCTGGCTCTCACCGCTGCAAGCGTCTGCCTCCGTTCCTAAGAATGCAGTGAGTGAAGGACCTTCGATGACGTTGCGGTCACGTGAGCGGTCAGGTGACCGGTCACCTGACCTCGATGTCATCATTGCCCAGCTACGTAGTATATTGCCCAGTCACGTAGTATGTTGCCCAGTCACGTAGTATATTGCCCAGCCACGTAGTATATTGCCCAGCCGCGTAGTATATTGCACAGCGACGTAGTATACAGCACAGAGCCACGTAGTATACAGAACAGACACGTAGTATACTGCCCAGTCATGTAGTATATTGGCCAGTCACGTAGTATATTGCCCAGCCACGTAGTATATTGCCCAGCCATGTATGTAACAGGTTAAAAAGACTTAAAATAAAATATAAACATATACTCACCTTCCGAAGGCCCCTTGTAGTCCTGGAGCCTGTGTGCCCATGGTACACAGCACATGGTAGCTTCCGGTCCCAGGGTTGGTATGAGCGCAGGACCTGTGATGACGTCGCGATCACATGACCGTGACGTTATGGCAGGTCCTTCTCGCATAGCATCCTTGGCACCGGAACCTGTTGCTTGCACTGCCGAGGACAGGGCGCGACGTCGGAGGGTGAAAATAACTTTTTTTTATTATTATTATTTGTAACATTAGATCTTTATACTTTTGATGCTGCATATGCAGCATCATTAGTAAAAAGTTGGTCACAGAGGGTTAATAGCTGCGATAATGGAGTGCGTTACACCGCAGTCCATTAACACTGGCATTAACCCTGTGTGAGGGCTGACTGGAGGGGAGTATGGAGTGGGCACTGACAGCGGGGAGGAAGGAGCGGCCATTTTGCCGGCGGACTGTGCCTGTCGCTGATTGGTTGTGGCAATGGGCGTGGGTGTTTTGCCACGACCAATCAGCGACTTGGATTTCCATGACAGACAGAAGCCACGACCAATGAATATCCATGACAGACAGACAGAAGGACAGACAGAAAGGCAGAAGTGACCCTTAGACAATTATATAGTAGATATATATACTAGATGGTGGCCCGATTCTAACGCATCGGGTATTCTAGAATATGTATGCATGTATGTACTTCGCGCTTAGCACAGCCACGTAGTATGTAGCACAGTCACATAGTATATAACACAGCCACATAGTATATAACACAGCCACATAGTATATGACACAGCCAGCCACATAGTATATAGCACAGCCAGCCACGTAGTATATAGCACAGCCACGTACTATATAACCCAGCTCACGTAGTATATAGCACAGCCACGTAGTATATAGCACAGCCTGTCATGTAGTATATAGCACAGCAACGTAGTATATAGCATAGCCACGTAGTATATAACACAGCCATGTAGTATAAATGCAGACAGCCACATAGCATATAGCACAGCCAGCCACGTAGTATATAGCACAGCCAGCCACGTAGTATATAGAACAGCCATGCAGTATATAGCACAGCCACGTAGTATATAGCACAGCCACGTAGTATATAACACAGCAACAAAGTATATGACACAGCCGCGTCGTATATAACACAGACAGTCATGTAGTATATAGCACAGCCAGCCATGTATTATATAGCACAGCCACATAGTATATAACACAGCCACGTAGTATATAACACAGCCACGTAGTATATAACACAGCCACATAGTATATAACACAGACAGCCAAGTAGTATATAGCAGCCATATAGTGTATAGCAGCCACATAGTATAAAGCACAGCTCACATAACACAGACAGCCACATAGCATATAGCACAGCCATGCAGTATATAGCAGCCATGTAGTATATAGCAGCCATGTAGTATATAACATAGCTCACACAGTATATGACACAGGCCACGTAATATATAGCACACCCTACGCAGTATATAACACAGGCCACATAGTATATAACACAGCCTATGAAGTATATAGCAGCCAGGCAGTATATAACACAGCCCACGTAGTATATAACACAGGCCACACAGTATATAACACAGCCCACGCAGTATATAACACTGTCCACATAGTATATAGCAGCCAGGTAGTATATAACAAAGCCCACGTAATATATAGCACGGCCCACGTAATAAATAATACAGGCCACAAAGTATATAACACAGGCCACGCAGTATATAGCACAGCCCTCACAGTATATAACACAGCCCACGCAGTATATAGCAGTGTGGTCACCATATCCCTGTTAAAAAAAAATTAAAAAATAGTTATATACTCACCTTTCGGTGTCCAATAAAGCTGTCCCGATGCACGCGATGCTGTCGCCAGCTCCCGTTGCCAGTGATGCATTGTGAAATTATCCAGATGACTTAGCGGTCTCGCGGCAGCATCGCGCGCATCGGTGGATGTCGGAGGGTGAGAATAGCACAATTTTTTATTTATTTAAATTATTTTTAACAATATATCTTTTTACTATTGATGCTGTATAGGCAGCATCAATAGTAAAAAGTTGGTCCTGGATGGGGAGGCACACTGGTACTGACTGGAGGGGAGTAGGGAGGGGGCCACTGACTGGCGGAGAGTAGGGAGGGGCCAATTCATGGCCAGACTAAGCCTGTCACTAATTGGTCACTGCCTGCCGGCCGTGACCAATCAACGATGCGAGATTTCCGTTGCATACAGACAAACAGATGGAAGTATCCCTTAGACGATTATATATATACTAGATTGTGGCCCGATTCTAACGCATCGGGTATTCTAGAATATGCATGTCCCCGTAGTATATGGACAATGATGATTCCAGAATTCGCGGCAGATTGTGCCCGTCGCTGATTGGTCGACGTAACCTTTATGACATCATCGTCGCCATGGCAACCATTATGACATCTACGTCGATACTGTGCCCGTCGCTGAATCAGAAATGTGGGATTTATACGTCCTTTATGACATCATCATCGCTGTGCCCGTCGCTGATTGGTCGAGGCCTGGCGGCCTCGACCAATCAGAGACGCGGGATGTCTATGTCCTTTATGACATCATCGTCGCTGTGCCCGTCGCTGATTGGTCGAGCCCTGGCGGCCTTGACCAATCAGAGACGCGGGATTTCTACGTCGATACTGTGCCCGTCGCTGATTGGTCGAGCCCTGGTGGCCTCGACCAATCAGAGACGCGGGATTTCCAGGACAGACAGACAGACAGACAGAAAGACAGACGGAAAAACCCTTAGACAATTATATATGTAGACTAGATGGTGGCCCGATTCTAACGCATCGGGTATTCTAGAATATGCATGTCCCCGTAGTATATGGACAATGATGATTCCAGAATTCGCGGCTGACTGTGCCCGTCGCTGATTGGTTGAGGCAACCTTTATGACATTATCGTCGCCATGGCAACCATTAAGACATCATCGTCGCTGCGCCCGTCTCTGATTGGTCGAGGCCTGGCGGCCTCGACCAATCAGAGACATGGGATTTCCTGGACAGACAGACAGACAGACAGACAGACAGACGGAAAAACCCTTAGGCAATTATATATATAGATATATAGTCTGATAGTCTCATTTGCAGACTCTGTAATATTCACTGCCAGCAGCCATTAGGATAGTATTTCAAAGAAAGTAGACTAAATCAACCCCTTCCCGACCAATCAGCTATGCAGGATTTCCGTTACAGACAAAAAGATGGACGTACCCGTTAGACGATTATATAGATAGAAGTGTCTCACTGACACATATATATATATGTTAGGTATCGAGTTCCCACCTCTGCACAGGGGGATCTCGGACCATCTCCGCTGTGGTCTCCCATTCTTCTCCAGCCGCAGTGTAGCCTGCTCAGCGGAGATGTCGGTTCCAGCGTCTGACTCAGGCTGATACTGGGCGACTGGTAACTACTGTTCTTCCAGGCTCTGCCTTTGCAGCCAGCGCTGATCAGCAGCGAGCAGATCTTTCTGAGACTAAGTCCTGCTTTTCCCATACTGGGCATGCCCACGCTATGATCTCCCATTGGAGGTCGGGGGTCACATGCGCAGGTCCTGAAGCGGTTACTGTTAGACCAATAGGAAGTTCCTTGAGTGCTAAAACTATAAAAGGTTTGCATGGCCGCACGGCCATGCGCTAGTATCAATCCAATATTAAAGAGCTCAGCGCCAGTGTGGTCATGCTTGTATGTAGACAGGGTTTGGCTGAAATAAGCCCCTAGAATACCGACACCTCCGGTGAGGAGTTTGTATGTTTGGATTCAGGGCCTTGGCTGAAAAAAGCCCCTAGAATACCGGCACCTCCGGTGAGGAGTTGTTTGTCTGCTATTCTAACTACATGACCACAGTTTTGCTCTGTTTGGTAGCTGTGTTCCTCTGTGAGGTTAACAGGGCACAGCATCTTGTTATTCTAGCGAATTGGTGAAATAAAAGAGTTTTCTAATACCGCCATATAGTAAAGCATATTAATAGCAGCAGGTTTCTCTCCTGCACGGACTGCAGGTTGCGAACGCACCAACACTCTCATATATTTATATTCAGTGCGTTCCGCCAACCCTAACAGAACACTAGCGCCTGGGTCAGGCTAGTAAATGGTGGACAAACAGCAATCCTTGCGGTACATCCAGCAGCTAGAGGGTAGGTTGGCGGCTCTCGAGCACACAACCTCAGATGTGGATGTTACCGCAGTTGCTGTTCAGGATGATGGCGTGGCTGCAGCAACCTTGTCCACTGCCACCCCTGTTCCGACTCTCTCTCGCCTCCTGCTGCCAGAAAAAAATTCTGGTGATAGTAAGTCTTGTAGGGGTTTCATGAGCCAGAGTGCTATACACTTCGAGCTCCTGGCTGCACGTTTCCCTACAGAGCGGGCAAAGGTGGGATTTATTGTGCCTCTCCTGTCAGACAGGGCATTGGAATGGGCAATGCCGCTGTGTGAGCGTGGCAATGATGTGGTGCAGAGTGCTCTGCTGTTCCTGAGCACACTGAAACAGGTCTTTTTATGACCTCGAGTCACCAATGATACAGCGCTCCAACTGCTGGCATTGACTCAGGGCTCGTCCTTGGTCAGACATTTTGCCGTCCACTTCCGCACCCAAGCATCTGAGCTGGAGTAGTCGGATAAACCCCTTATCCCTATATTTTGGAGGGACCTGGCTGACCACGTGAAGGATGCTCTGGCCTCTAGGGAGATTCCTGCCATACTGGTGGAGTTAATAGCTGTGTCTACTCGAGTGGAGGTTAGAGCGGGTCCAGTGAAGGTAGAGGTTTCGGCTGGCTCCCACCTTCACCAAACCTTTGGAATCTCTGGTTCTGGTCCCTGAGTCACATGAGACCATAGAAGTGTCACGAGTGGGATCTAAGTCCCGGACCGCTCGTGCACTCAAGGTCTGTCATGCTTGCCAGCAGTCAGGACATCTTGCCACCATATGTTCCCAGCGGTCGAGGAGATGTCAGTATCTAGTGGTAGTAGGTGGAGGTACACTAGACACGGCGATGTTTGCCTCCAAATTGTCATTTAAGGGGACAATTACAGTAGGATCATTCACATTTTATGTCTTCTGCCTTTGCTCAACGTCACGCAATACCCTTGGTAATGCTAGCTCAACCAGTAACCATACGAGTGGTAAATGTGTCGACACTGCCCTCACAGATAACACACCAGACCATCCCTTTCACTCTGTCAATGTCGCCATCTCATCAGGAGATTATATCTCTGCTCGTCATTCCTGATGGAATTGATGAGGTCCTGTTAGGGATACCTTGGCTACGGTACCACTCTCCACATATTTAGTGGTCCACAGGCAAAATTTTGGGATGGGGTGAATCTTGTGGGGGTAGATGTCAGAGGGAAAGTGTTCAGGTTGCTACTACTGAGGTACCCACAGATCTATCCTCTCTCCCCAAGCAATATTGGCCGTATGCAGATGTGTTCTCCAAAAGGGCTGCGGAGACCCTTCCACCTCATCGCCCCTATGACTGTCCTATTGACCTCTTGCCTGGTGCTTAGCCTTCCCGGGGTCCAGTCTATCCGTTATCTCTCCTGAATATGGAGGCAATGTCACAGTACATCCAAGAAAATCTGGCAAGAGGATTCATTAGAAAGTCAGTGCCACCTGCAGGGGCTGGGTTCTTCTTCGTGCAGAAGAAGAACAGGGAACTATGTCCATGCATAGACTACAGGGGTCTTAACGCCATCACAGTTAAGAATAAGTATCCCCTACCCCTGATATCTGAGCTTTTTGATAGGCTTTGGGGAGCAAGGGAACTTACTAAACTAGATCTGCGGCGTGCTTACAACCTGATTTGCATCCGTGAGGGGGACGAATGAAAGACTGCTTATAATACCAGGGGTGGGCACTATAAATATCTAGTGATGCCCTTTGGGCTCTGTAATGCCCCAGCCATTTTCCAAGACTTTGTAAATGATATCTTCTGGGATATGCTCTCCACCTCGGTCGTAGTCTATCTGGATGATATTGTCATCTACTCTCCAGATATTGACTCCCACTGGAAAGATGTTTGCAGAGTCTTCAACCTCTTACGAACAAATTCCCTCTACGCCAAGTTGGAGAAATGTGTGTTTGAGCAGGAGTCCTTCCTTACTTTTCCTGGGCTATATCATCTCTGCCCAGGGATTTGCTATGGATCCTGCCAAACTACAGGCTGTGATGGACTGGCAAGAACCCCATTATCTTAAAGCAGTGCAGCACTTCATGGGGTTCATTAACTATTATCGCCAGTTCATCCTTCATTTCTCAACTTTGGTAGCTCCCTTGGTAGCCCTCACCAAGCAGGGAGCAAATCCCAAATTGTGGCCTGAGGAGGTCTCCAAGGCCTTCACTTCTATGAAATCTCATTTTGCTAGCGATCCCATCCTTCATTGCCCTGATGTAGATAAGCCATTTATTATGGAGGTGGATGCCTCATCTGTTGGTGCGGGAGCAGTCCTCTTCCAAAAGGATGCTCAAGGTCGGAAGCATCCTTCCTTCTTCTTTTCCAAGACCTTCACACCAGCGGAGAAGAATTATTCCATCTGGGACAGGGAGTTGCTAGCAATAAAATTGGCCTTCTCAGAGTGGTAACATCTTTTGGAGGGGTCTCGCTTTCCCTTCCAAGTATTCACAGACCACAAGAATTTGGTCTATTTACAGACAGCCCAGAGGATAAATTCTAGCCAGGCCAGATGGTCCTTGTTCTTCTACCGGTTCCATTTCACCCTCCATTTTCTTTCCGAAGAGAGGAACATTCGTGCTGATGCTGTCTCTCTCTCTGTTGTATCATCTGAGGAGGAGGAAGAGGAGCCTCGGCTTATTGTCCCTTCCGAGAGCATGAGAACTATGGCCCCAGTTTCACTAGTCTGTGCCTCCTGGCAAGACATTTGTACCATCAAGTTTGCATCCAGAGGTTTTCTCTTGGCCTCACTCATCCAGGGTAGGTGGACATTTTGGGACCAAAAGGACATCTGAGCTACTGGTGAGGACATACTGGTGGCCGCATATGGCCCATGACATCGCAGACTATGTTTGGGCATGTGTCTCCTGCGCCAAGAGCAAGTCTCCTCGTCAACGGCCAGCTGGGTTACTTTACCCCCTTCCGGTGGCAGACAGGCCCTGGGAGATGGTTGGGATGGATTTTGTGGTGGGCTTACCCAAGTCTCGTAGCTGCATCATTATTTGGGTCATCACTGATCATTTTTCCAAAATGGTGCACTTGGTGCCTCATCCTCGGCTACCTTCTGCACGGGCTCTGGCGGCGTTGTTTATCAAACATATCTTTCGCCTATACGGTATGCCGGACAAAATTGTCAGTGACCGGGGTACCCAGTTTGCATTTCGATTCTGGAGAGAGCTTTGTCATCTACTCAGCATTGAGTTGAATCTCTTCTCAGAATATCATCCTGAGACGAATGGGTTGGTAGAGAGGGCCAACCAGACCCTAGTCACATATCTACGACATTTTGTTTCTGCCAGGCAGGATGACTGGGCATCCTTGCTAACATGGGCTTAGTTTGCGCTTAACAACGCCGTAGCCGACTCCACCGGTCAGACTCCTTTCCTCCTTAATTATGGCCAGCATCCGTGGGTTCCTGTGCCTATGCCCGTGTCTTCCGCCTACTCCAGGGTGGCAGACTGGGTTGTGGAGGCACGAGACATTTGGGACAGCACTCAGGATTCCATTCAGGCCTCCAAGGAGAGAATGAAGTCCTCTGCCGATGCATATCGGTGCTCTGCTCCGACCTTTGCTCCTGGTGACTTAGTGAGGCTCTCCGCCCGTAAAATCAGGCTGCGAGTTGAGTCCACTAAGTTTGCACCTCGCTACTTGGGTCCTTTCAAGGTCCTTGAACAGGTTAACCCTGTGGTCTACCGTCTGGCCCTTTCTCCATGAATAGGTATCACCGACACATTTCATGTGTTCCTCTTAAAGCCCGTATACATGTCCCGGTTTTCTGAGTCATCTGCCGGGACATCGGGTTCATCTACGGATGATTAAGAAGTGAACACTATTTTGGGGAGCAAGGTGGTACATGGCAAAAAAATGTATTTGGTGGACTGGAAGGGTTATGGCCCAGAGGACAGGTCCTGGGAGTCTGCTGAGCTCGAATGTGCTCATTGCTGCCTTCGAGCATAGCGAGATTCAAGGAGGACGGGCCCTAGGAGAGGGGTGATGTTGGTGTCAAATTTCCCCCTTTGCACAGGGGCAATCTCGAACCATCTCTGCTGTGGTCTCCCATTTTTCTCCAGCCGCAGTGGAGCCTGCTCAGCGGAGACGTCAGTCCCAGCTTCAAACTCAGGCTGATACTGGGTGACTGGTTACTACTGCTCTTCCAGGCCCTGCCTTTGTAGCCAGCGCTGATCAGCAGCGAGCAGATCTTTCTGGAACAAGTCCTGCTTTTCCCATACTGGGCATGCCCACGCGATAATCTCCCATTGGAGGTCGGGGATCACATGTGCAGGTCCTGAAGCGGTTCCTCTTGGACCACTAGGAAGGTCCTTGAGATCTGAAACTATAAAAGGTTCGCATGGCCGCATTGCCATGCGCTAGTATCAAACCAATGTTAAAGAGCTCAGCGCCAGTGTGGTCATGCTTGTATTTGATCAGGGTTTTGCTGAAATAAGCCCCTACAATACCGGCACCTCTGGAGAGGAGTTTGTATGTTTGGATTCAGGGCCTTGGCTGAAATAAGCTCCTAGAATACCGGCACCTCCGGTGAGGAGTTGTTTGTCTGCTATTCTAACTGCATGACCACAGTTTTGTTCTGTTTGGTAGCTGTGTTCCTCTGTGAGGTTAACAGGGCACAACATCTTGTTATTCTAGCGAATCTGTTAAGTGACAGAGTTCGCTAATACCACCATATAGTAATGCATATTACTAGCAGCAGGTTTCTCTTCTGCACGGTGGACCCCGGGTTGTGAATGCACCAACACTTTCATATATATATATATATATATTTATTTTCGGTGCGTTCCGCCAACCCTAACATATATATATGTAATTATATATATATATATATATATATATATATACACATAGACTGTATATACAGTATGTTTTCACAAATATTTGAGCCTATGGATCCAGTCTATGTCCATTTTGCAAGCCGGCAAGAAAATCTTGCCGTACAGATGCCATACAGATGCCATACGGATGACACACGGATAATTTTTGGAGAAAAAAATCGCATCCTCGCATAGAATATGTATCACTGTTCAGGAACTTTCCTGCGTATTTCGACTGCAAAACACACACCGTATTTTGATACGTTAGGTGTGACGCCTTAATGTGTGATTGGTGAGGACATGGTGCAGAAGTGGAGTTTTTCCCAGAGTGGAAGGTGAGACTGTGGAAAGCTTGAAAAGTGGAAGTGGAGCTGTGGTGGAGCCTGGGTTAAATCTCAAGGGTGTCCGAAAATGTTACCAGTTTGGGGCCCTGAAATATCTGGTGGCAGCCCTGCTTGTGGGTAATGAGAAGAGCACACCTAGCTCTAACATTCATCACAAGGAACCACATGGCCCTCTCACATGTTATTCTCATAGCAACATGTCAAAAAACATTAGAACATGAGCTGCTTTACAATTAAAAGAGCACATTAAAGCTGCATGTTTAATTTTACCCGCTCCCTTACATTCTTGCTTTATTGTCTTCTCTACTTCTGTCATGCTACAGCCCCTGGTAACAATTATGGAATCACCGGTCTTGGAGGATGTTCATTCTGCTGTTTAATTTTGTAGAAAAAAGCAGATCACAGAAATGGCACAAAACTAAACTAATTTCAAATGGCAACTTACTGGCTTTAAGAAACACTAAAAGAAATTAAGAATAAAAAATGTGGTAGTGAGTAATGGTTACTTTTTTTAACCAAGCATAGGGGAAAAATTATGGAATCCCTCATTTCTGGGGAAAAAATTATGGAATCACCCTGTAAATTTTTATACCGAAAAATAACACCTGCATTAAACTAGCTCTGCTTGTTAGTCTGCATCTAAAAAGGAGGTATCACACCTTGGAGAGCTTTTGCACCAAGTGGACTGACATGAATCATGGTGCCAACAAGAGAGATGTCAATTGAAACAAAGGAGAGGATTATCAAACTCTTAAAAGAGGGTAAATCATCACGCTATGTTGCAAAAGATGTTGGTTGTTTACAGTCAGCTGTGTCTAAAATCTGGACCAAATACAAGCAACATGGGAAGGTTTATAAAGGCAAACATACTGGTAGACCAAGGAAGACATCAAAGCGTCAAGACCGGAAACTTAAAGCAAAATGTCTCAAAAACAGGAAATGCACAACAAAACAAATGAGGAATGAATGGGTGGAAACTGGAGTCAACGTCTGTGACCGACCTGTAAGAAACTGCCTAAAGGAAACAGGATTACATACAGAAAATCTAAACGAAAGCCGTCATTAACATCTAAACAGAAAAAAAACTGGTTACAATGGACTAAGGAAAAGTAATTGTGGACTGTGGATGGCTGGATGAAAGTCATATTCAGTGATGAATCACGAATCTGCATTGGGCAAGGTGATGATGCTGGAACTTTTGCTTGGTGCCATTCCTATGAGATTTATAAAGATGACTGCCTGAAGAGAGCATGCCAATTTCCACAGTCATTGATGATATGGGGCTGCATGTCAGGTAAAGGCACTGGGAAGATGGCTGTCATTACATCTTCAATAAATGCACAAGTTTATGTTGATATTTTGGACACTTTTCTTATCCCATCAATTGAAAGGATGTTTGGTGATGATGAAATCATTTTTCAAGATGATAATGCATCCTGCCATAAAGCGGAAATTGTGAAAACATTCCTTGAAAAAAGACACATAAGGTCAATGTCATGGCCTGCAAATAGTCCGGATCTCAATCCAATTGAAAATTTTTGGTGGAAGTTAAAGAAAATGGTCCATGACAAGGCTCCAACCTGCAAAGCTGATCTGGCAACAGCAATCAGAGAAATTTGGAGCCAGATTGATGAAGAGTACTGTTTGACACTCATTAAGTCCAAGCCTCAGAGGCTGCAAGCTGTTATAAAAGCTAGAGGTGGTGCAACAAAATACTAGTGATGTGTTGGAGTGTTTTTTTGTTTGTTTGTTTTTCATGATTCCATAATTTTTTCCTCAGAATTGAGTGATTCCATAATTTTTCCCCTATGCTTGGTTAAAATAGCAACCATTACTGACTATCACATTTTTTGTTCTTGATTTCTTTTAGTGTTTCTTAAAGCCAGAAAGTTACCATTTGAAATAACCTTAAGGTACCTTCACACATAACGATATCGTTAACGATATCATTGCTTTTTGTGATGTAGCAACGATATTGTTAAGGAAATCGTTATGTGTGACAGCGACCAACGATCAGGCCCCTGCTGGGAGATCGTTGGTCGCTGAACAAAGTCCAGAACTTTATTTCGTCGCTGGATCTCCCGTGGACATCGCTGGATCGGCGTGTGTGACACCGATCCAGCGATGTCTTCACTGGTAACCAGGGTAAACATCGGGTAACTAAGCGCAGGGCCGCACTTAGTAACCCGATGTTTACCCTGGTTACCAGCGTAAAAGTAAAAAAAACCAAACACTACATACTTACCTACCGCTGTCTGTCCCCGGCACTGTGCTCTGCACTCCTCCTGCACTGGCTGTGAGCGTCGATCAGCCGGAAAGCAGAGCGGTGACGTCACCGCTCTGCTTTCCGGCCGCTGTGCTCACAGCCTGTACAGGAGGAGTGCAGAGAAGCACAGCGCCGGGGACAGACAGCGGTAGGTAAGTATGTAGTGTTTGGTTTTTTTTACTTTTACGCTGGTAACCAGGGTAAACATCGGGTTACTAAGCGCGGCCCTGCGCTTAGTAACCCGATGTTTACCCTGGTTACCCGGGGACTTCGGGATCGTTGGTCGCTGGAGAGCGGTCTGTGTGACAGCTCTCCAGCGACCAAACAGCGACACTGCAGCGATCCAGATCGTTGTCGGTATCACTGCAGCGTCGCTTAATGTGAAGGGGCCTTTAGTTTTGTGTCATGTCTGTGATCTGCTTATGTTCTACAAAATTAAACAACTGAATGAACATCCTCCAAGGCTGGTGATTCCATAATTTTTGCCATGGGTTGTACTAATCGTTATTGCTTCTGCTTCTACTTGTTTTCTTGGATATCCACACCAAGTAAACTTGTTTACTATCATGTTTGGAAAGCAAAAAAAAAAAAAAAGATAATTGATAACACAAAATTTTACAACATACTGTATCCAACTTATTTGCATTGTATCTCATACGGTATATAACACCTATAATATATCCTTATGTGGATTACCAAACTACAAATAAACACCTATAAACAAAGGCACCACACATTGGTACTATAAAAGATCACTTTATTAGTAGAAAAAAGACCACAGCCTGATCTATATTAAAAAAGCCATAACAGGCATACTGGTAAGACATAACAAACACAGAACGGGTAGACACAACCTGGTAGATAACAACAAATCATTATATATATGCACTAAGTGTGACAATAAAGGCTCTCATTACATAACATACATGCTATATATAGCAATAGGGCAATTATGGAGTCACTTTATTAACTCCAGGACAGTACTATAGTCACTGTCCACCAAGTACAGGTGTACATATCTAATGGTGCTGGAGTAAACAAAGTGAGTCCACATATATTACATCTGACTCATTGGAACAAATCAACATACGTTGTAACGTGAGATTAGCTAGGCCAAAGACACCTAATATGCACAATATCAGAAAAATACCAGAACATATGCCCTGCTACAAAGTATATACATAAAACATGTGTTACCCGTGTACAGGAGAGAGAGGAACCAGGAGTCTACCACACCCGACGCGCGTTTCGCAGTGAAATGCTTCGTCCAGGGGTCTGGACGAAGCATTTCACTGCGAAACGCGCGTCGGGTGTGGTAGACTCCTGGTTCCTCTCTCTCCTGTACACGGGTAACACATGTTTTATGTATATACTTTGTAGCAGGGCATATGTTCTGGTATTTTTCTGATATTGTGCATATTAGGTGTCTTTGGCCTAGCTAATCTCACGTTACAACGTATGTTGATTTGTTCCAATGAGTCAGATGTAATATATGTGGACTCACTTTGTTTACTCCAGCACCATTAGATATGTACACCTGTACTTGGTGGACAGTGACTATAGTACTGTCCTGGAGTTAATAAAGTGACTCCATAATTGCCCTATTGCTATATATAGCATGTATGTTATGTAATGAGAGCCTTTATTGTCACACTTAGTGCATATATATAATGATTTGTTGTTATCTACCAGGTTGTGTCTACCCGTTCTGTGTTTGTTATGTCTTACCAGTATGCCTGTTATGGTTCTTGTATCTCATACGGTAGATTCAGGATCAAATGAACTGACAGAACAGGATAAGTAGATTGTGCCCATTCGACAATTGGAAACCTAACCAATTAACTGTTTTCAACTGTGTGTTGACCATCTACAGGTACAGCATGTGAGATCTTATTGCAGTAATTAGGAGCTCAAATGGAATCTGCCACTATCCTGTTATTCTAATACAAGCTGTCAAGACAAAGGTTATAATTTAAAAAATAGGAAAGGAATAAATAGTTTTCATTAACCCCTTCGCGACATGCGCCGTACTAGTACTGCGCTGCCGACACTGCATTAGTGCCAGCAGCAGTACTAGTACGGCGCACCGATCACCGCGGTCTCGCGCTGAGCGCCGCGGTGATCGGGTGCGGGTGTCAGCTGTATACGACAGCTGACACCCTGCAACAATGCCCACGATCGGCGCTATCGCCGATCGCGGGCATTTAACCCCTCTGATGCCGCTGTCAGTAGTGACAGCGGCATAGAGGGGGATCGCGCAGGGACGGGGGCTCCCTGCGCTCTCCCACCGGAGCAACACAATGAGATCGCGTTGCTCCGGTGACCCGGAAGGAGTCACCGGATCCAAGATGGCCGCCGGACTCCTTCCGGGTCATGAAGTGACCTGGCTAGCCGGCGCCTGCTGAGAGCAGGCGCTGGAAAGCCAGCTAAACTGCATGTCAGATCGTTGATCTGACAGTGTGCTATGCACAGTGTCAGATCAACGATCTGATCTAATACACAGATGTCCCATCCTGGGACAATGTTAGAAAGTAAAAAAAAAAAAAATAGAATGTGTAAAAAAAAATTAAAAAAAATCCCCAAATAAAAAAAAAAAAACATTTCCCAATAAATCCATTTATTTATGTAAAAAAAAAACAAAACAATAAATGTACACATATTTGGTATCGCCGCGTCCGTAACGACCCGCTCTATAAAACTATCCCACTAGTTAACCCCTTCAGTGAACACCGCAAAAAAAAAAAAAAAAAAACAAGGCAAAAAACAACGCTTTATACAGGCGAACAAAAAGTGGAATAACACGCGATCAAAACGACGGATATAAATAACCATGGTACCGCTAAAAACGTCATCTTGTCCCGCAAAAAAAAGCCACCATACAGCATCATCAGCAGAAAAATAAAAAAGTTATAGCTCTCAGAATAATGCTATGCAAAAACAATTATTTTTTTATATAAAATAGTTTTTATTGTGTAAAAGCGCCAAAACATAAAAAAAATTACATAAATGAGGTATCGCTGTAATCGTACTGACCCAAAGAATTAAAACTGCTTTATCCATTTTACCACACGTGGAACGGTATAAACGCCCCCCCTAAAAGAAATTCAGGAATTGCTGGTTTTTGTTCATTCCGCCTCCCAAAAATCGGAATAAAAAGCGATCAAAAAATGTCATCTGCCCGAAAATGTTACCAATAAAAACGTCAACTCGTCCCGCAAAAAACAAGACCTCATATGACTCTGTGGGCCAAAATATGGATAAATTATAGCTCTCAAAATGTGGTGATGCAAAAACTATTTTTTGCAATAAAAAGCGTCTTTTAGTGTGTGACAGCTGCCAATCATAAAAATCCGCCAAAAAAACGCTATAAAAGTAAATCAAACCCCCCTTCATCACCCCCTTAGTTAGGGAAAAATAATAAAATGTAAAAAAAATGTATTTATTTCCATTTTCCCATTAGTGCTAGGGTTAGGGCTAGGGTTAGGGCTAGGGCTAGGGCTAGGGTTAGGGCTAGGGTTAGGGCTAGGGTTAGGGCTAGGGCTAGGGTTAGGGTTAGGGCTAGGGTTAGGGTTGGGGTTAGGGTTTCAGTTATAATTGGGGGTTTCAACTGTTTAGGCACATCAGGGGCTCTCCAAACGCGACATGGCGTCCGATCTCAATTCCAGCCAATTCTGCTTTGAAAAAGTAAAACAGGGCTCCTTCCCTTCCGAGTTCTCCTGTGTGCCCAAACAGTGGTTCCCCCCAACATATGGGGTATCAGCATTCTCAGGACAAGTTGGACAACAACTTTTGGGGTCCAATTTGTCCTGTTACCCTTGGGAAAATAAAAACATAGGGGATAAAATATCATTTTCGTGAAAAAAAAATATTTTTTATTTTCACGGCTCTGCGTTATAAACTGTAGTGAAACACTTGTTGGTTCAAAGCTCTCACAACACATCTAGATAAGTTCCTTGGGGGGTCTAGTTTCCAATATGGTGTCACTTGTGGTGGGTTTCTACTGTTTAGGTACATCAGGGGCTCTGCAAATGCAACATGACACCTGCAGTCCATTCCATCTAAGTCTGCATTTCAAACGGTGCTCCTTCCCTTCCGAGCTCTGCCATGCACTCAAATGGTGGTTCCCCCCCACATGTGGGGTATCAGCGTACTCAGGACAAATTGGACAATAACATTTGTGGTCCAATTTCTCCTGTTACCCTTGGGAAAAAAAAATTGCGGGCTAAAACATCATTTTGTGGAAAGAAATAATGATTTTTTAATTTTCACAATGCTACATTCTAAACTTTAGTGAAACAATTGGGGGTTAAAAGTGCTCACCACACATCTAGATAAGTTCCTTAGGGGGTCTTCTTTCCAAAATGGGGTCACTTGTGGGGGGTTTCCACTGTTAAGGCACGTCAGGGGCTCTCCAAATGCGACATGGCGTCCGATCTCAATTCCAGCCAATTTTGCATTGAAAAGTCAAATGGCACACCTTCCCTTCCGAGCTCTGCCATGCGCTCAAACAGTGGTTTATCCCCATATATGAAGTATCGACGTACTCAGGACAAATTGCACAACAACTTTTGGGGTCCAATTTATCCTTTTACCCTTGGGAAAATAAAAAATTTGGGGCAAAAAGATCATTTTTTGTGAAAATTAATAAAAAATTTTTTTTTACGGCTCTACATTATAAACTTCTGTGAAGCACTTGGAGGTTCAAAGTGCTCACCACACATCTAGATTAGTTCCTTAGGGTGTCTACTTTCCAAAATGGTGTCACTTGTGGGGGTTTCCACTGTTTAGGCACATCAGGGGCTCTCCAATCGTGACATGGGCTCCGATCTCAATTCCAGCAAATCTTGCATTGAAAAGTCAAATGGCGCTCCTTCCCTTCCGAGCTCTGCCATGTGCCCAAACAGTGGTTTACCCCCACATATGGGGTATCGGCGTACTCAGGACAAATTGTACAACGACTTTTGTGGTCCAATTTCTCCTGTTACCCTTGGTAAAATGAAACAAATTGGACCTGAAGTAAAAATTTTGTGAAAAAAAAGTTAAATGTTCAATTTTTTTAAACATTCAAAAAACTCCTGTGAAGCACCTGAAGGGTTAATAAACTTTTTGAATGTGGTTTTGAGTACCTTGAGGGGTGCAGTTTTTAGAATGGTGTCACTTTTGGGCATTTTCTGTCATATAGACCCCTCAAAGTCACTTCAAGTGTGAGGTGGTCCGTAAAAAAATGGTTTTGCAAATTTTGTTGCAAAAATGAGAAATCGCTGGTCAACTTTTAACCCTTATAACGTCCTAACAAAAAAAAATTATGTTTCCAAAATTGTGCTGATGTAAAGCAGACATGTGGGAAATGTTGTTTATTAACTATATTATGTGACATAACTCTCTAATTTAAGGGCATAAAAACTAAGAGTTTGAAAATTGCTAAATGTTCATAATTTCCGACAAATTTTTGTTTTTTTCACAAATAAATGCAAGTCATATCGAAGAAGTTTTACCACTATCATGAAGTACAATATGTCATGAGAAAACAGTGTCAGAATCACCAGGATCCGTTGAAGCGTTTCAGAGTTATGACCTCATAAAGTGACAGTGGTCAGAATTGTAAATATTGGCCCTGTCACTTAGGTGAAAACAGGCTTTGGGGTGAAGGGGTTAATAAAACATATGACAAAATATATCTCTTTAACATCTAAGTCTCTTTTTTAAGCATTTAACATGCAAGTCCCATTTTATGGCATATGAGGTGGCGCTAGAGATCCAGTCCTCGTCCTCTTCAAAGAGATTATTTGCATACACAAATATTACAAAAGTTCAATAATAGACCATATATAGTATAGATACACATATTATTTAATATGTTTTCTTAAATACATCTTTGGATTTTAAGCATTATATGTGACATATATGTTTTTTATGATTTCTTAGATATATTTTTACCAATTAATAAGTTACATTTTTAAATGTTTTTAATATTAATATGTTACAAAGATTTCTTTTCAATTTCCTGCAGCACACAGAAAAAATACTGATATTCATCACTGTAAAGATTGAGCAACTTGACAAATACTGAATTAGAGCAACATAGATCTTACCTTGTTTAAGATGACAAAAAAACATACTGATTTATGAATAACCCTTTTATAAGAATGATAGCTTTATCTCGAAGAGTGTTTCATCTAAGAGGCTTAACTTAAGACATCTCATTGTCTTTGGTGTAATGTGTCACTAGCCTGCTCAAGCTGAACTGGTTTTAAAGAATTCTTGAATATACTGATAAATATACTCCTCAACATTGATATTGCAACACCAAGTAGGAAAAGTCCTTTGAATTATGAAAATCACAGGGTGTACATGTTAATGGTATGCAAATGATGAAATAATTAAAACCAAATATTTGAAATATTTTGATTTATTAACCCTTAGAGACCTTGCCCTTTTTCATTTTTGCATTTCTGTTTTTTTGCTCCCCTTCTTCCCAGAGGCATAACTTTTGTATTTTTCCATGAATATGGCCATTTGAGGGCTGAGATTGTGCAGGACAAGTTGTACTTTTGAAAGACACCATTGGTTTTACCATATCACGTACTCAAAAATGGGAAAAAAAATCCAAGTGCGATGAAATTGCAAAAAAGTGCAATTCCACAACGTTTTTTTGTATTTTTTTTTCCATGTTCATCAAATGCTATAACTGACCTGCTGTTATCCAGGTCATTACGAGTTCATAGACACCAAACATGTCTAGGTTCTTTTTTATTTAAGTGGTGAAAAAAAATAAAAATTTTGTAAAAAAAAATTGCGTCATCTTCCGAGACCAGTAACGTCTCCATTTTTCGTGATATGTGGCTGGGTGAGGGCATTTTTTTGCGTACCGAGGAGCTGTTTCTAATGATACCATTTTGGTGTTGATAAGATCTTTTGATCATCCGTTATGATCCAGGTGCGGGGTCTGGAAGAAAGAATAGCAACTTTGAAACTCATCAAAGAGAATGAAGACTTTCTAGACAGAACAGAAGCATCTCTACTGGTCACAGAAGGTGCAAAAAGTGTCAGAGAACCTCCAAAAGCAGATGAGTGGAAGCATGTGACCAAAAGAAGCAAGAAAACCATGGAGAAATCACCAACCACACAACTGAAGAACCGATATCAAATCTTTGTAGAGGATGAAGATGGCACACCTAAGAATGAAGCAATACCAGCAAGCAAAAAAGAAAAGGGCACACAGCAACAAGTGACAGCAAAAAGTACAGCCAAGAAGCAACGAAGAGTGGTGGTGGTGGGAGACTCACTACTGAGAGGCACCGAAGCAGCCATCTGCAGACCGGACATAACTGCAAGAGAAGTATGCTGCCTTCCAGGTGCGATGATCAAGGATGTGACCGATAGGATACCAAAGCTCTTCAGCTCCAAGGACGTCCACCCATTTCTTCTGATACATGTTGGCACCAATGACACGGCAAGGAAGGACCTACCGACAATCTGCAAGGACTTTGAAGAGTTGGGGAAGAAAGTAAAGGAACTGGATGCACAGGTAGTTTTTTCTTCTATCCTTCCAGTAGACGGGCATGGCACCAGGAGATGGAACAGGATCCTTGATGCAAACAACTGGCTAAGACGATGGTGCAGACAACAAGGATTTGGATTCCTGGACCACGGTGTGAATTACTGGTATGATGGACTCCTCGCCAGAGACGGACTACACCTCAACAAACCTGGGAAACACACATTCGCCAGAAGACTCGCTACACTCATCAGGAGGGCGTTAAACTAGAAGAAGAGGGGACGGGAAGAAAAACATTAGACTCGAACAAAGACGACCCAGGAAAACATACTCAGAAGGGAGGTAAGAACATTTCTAAAACAATCCACAGTGAGGAGATTGGAACAAAACAAAATCCTCTAAACTGCATGCTCGCAAACGCCAGAAGCCTGACAAACAAGATGGAAGAACTAGAAGCAGAAATATCTACAGGTAACTTTGACATAGTGGGAATAACCGAGACATGGTTAGATGAAAGCTATGACTGGGCAGTTAACTTACAGGGTTACAGTCTGTTTAGAAAGGATCGTAAAAATCGGAGAGGAGGAGGGGTTTGTCTCTATGTAAAGTCTTGTCTAAAGTCCACTTTAAGGGAGGATATTAGCGAAGGGAATGAGGATGTCGAGTCCATATGGGTTGAAATTCATGGAGGGAAAAATGGTAACAAAATTCTCATTGGGGTCTGTTACAAACCCCCAAATATAACAGAAAGCATGGAAAGTCTACTTCTAAAGCAGATAGATGAAGCTGCAACCCATAATGAGGTCCTGGTTATGGGGGACTTTAACTACCCGGATATTAACTGGGAAACAGAAACCTGTGAAACCCATAAAGACAACAGGTTTCTGCTAATAACCAAGAAAAATTATCTTTCACAATTGGTGCAGAATCCAACCAGAGGAGCAGCACTTTTAGACCTAATACTATCTAATAGACCTGACAGAATAACAAATCTGCAGGTGGTTGGGCATTTAGGAAATAGCGACCACAATATTGTGCAGTTTCACCTGTCTTTCACTAGGGGGACTTGTCAGGGAGTCACAAAAACATTGAACTTTAGGAAGGCAAAGTTTGAACAGCTTAGAGATGCCCTTAATCTGGTAGACTGGGACAATATCCTCAGAAATGAGAATACAGATAATAAATGGGAAATGTTTAAGAACATCCTAAATAGGCAGTGTAAGCGGTTTATACCTTGTGGGAATAAAAGGACTAGAAATAGGAAAAACCCAATGTGGCTAAACAAAGAAGTTAAACAGGCAATTAACAGTAAAAAGAAAGCATTTGCACTACTAAAGCAGGATGGCACCATTGAAGCTCTAAAAAACTATAGGGAGAAAAATACTTTATCTAAAAAACTAATTAAAGCTGCCAAAAAGGAAACAGAGAAGCACATTGCTAAGGAGAGTAAAACTAATCCCAAACTGTTCTTCAACTATATCAATAGTAAAAGAATAAAAACTGAAAATGTAGGCCCCTTAAAAAATAGTGAGGAAAGAATGGTTGTAGATGACGAGGAAAAAGCTAACATATTAAACACCTTCTTCTCCACGGTATTCACGGTGGAAAATGAAATGCTAGGTGAAATCCCAAGAAACAATGAAAACCCTATATTAAGGGTCACCAATCTAACCCAAGAAGAGGTGCGAAACCGGCTAAATAAGATTAAAATAGATAAATCTCCGGGTCCGGATGGCATACACCCACGAGTACTAAGAGAACTAAGTAATGTAATAGATAAACCATTATTTCTTATTTTTAGTGACTCTATAGCGACAGGGTCTGTTCCGCAGGACTGGCGCATAGCAAATGTGGTGCCAATATTCAAAAAGGGCTCTAAAAGTGAACCTGGAAATTATAGGCCAGTAAGTCTAACCTCTATTGTTGGTAAAATATTTGAAGGGTTTCTGAGGGATGTTATTCTGGATTATCTCAATGAGAATAACTGTTTAACTCCATATCAGCATGGGTTTATGAGAAATCGCTCCTGTCAAACCAATCTAATCAGTTTTTATGAAGAGGTAAGCTATAGACTGGACCACGGTGAGTCATTGGACGTGGTATATCTCGATTTTTCCAAAGCGTTTGATACCGTGCCGCACAAGAGGTTGGTACACAAAATGAGAATGCTTGGTCTGGGGGAAAATGTGTGTAAATGGGTTAGTAACTGGCTTAGTGATAGAAAGCAGAGGGTGGTTATAAATGGTATAGTCTCTAACTGGGTCGCTGTGACCAGTGGGGTACCGCAGGGGTCAGTATTGGGACCTGTTCTCTTCAACATATTCATTAATGATCTGGTAGAAGGTTTACACAGTAAAATATCGATATTTGCAGATGATACAAAACTATGTAAAGCAGTTAATACAAGAGAAGATAGTATTCTGCTACAGATGGATCTGGATAAGTTGGAAACTTGGGCTGAAAGGTGGCAGATGAGGTTTAACAATGATAAATGTAAGGTTATACACATGGGAAGAGGGAATCAATATCACCATTACACACTGAACGGGAAACCACTGGGTAAATCTGACAGGGAGAAGGACTTGGGGATCCTAGTTAATGATAAACTTACCTGGAGCAGCCAGTGCCAGGCAGCAGCTGCCAAGGCAAACAGGATCATGGGGTGCATTAAAAGAGGTCTGGATACACATGATGAGAGCATTATACTGCCTCTGTACAAATCCCTAGTTAGACCGCACATGGAGTACTGTGTCCAGTTTTGGGCACCGGTGCTCAGGAAGGATATAATGGAACTAGAGAGAGTACAAAGGAGGGCAACAAAATTAATAAAGGGGATGGGAGAACTACAATACCCAGATAGATTAGCGAAATTAGGATTATTTAGTCTAGAAAAAAGACGACTGAGGGGCGATCTAATAACCATGTATAAGTATATAAGGGGACAATACAAATATCTCGCTGAGGATCTGTTTATACCAAGGAAGGTGACGGGCACAAGGGGGCATTCTTTGCGTCTGGAGGAGAGAAGGTTTTTCCACCAACATAGAAGAGGATTCTTTACTGTTAGGGCAGTGAGAATCTGGAATTGCTTGCCTGAGGAGGTGGTGATGGCGAACTCAGTCGAGGGGTTCAAGAGAGGCCTGGATGTCTTCCTGGAGCAGAACAATATTGTATCATACAATTATTAGGTTCTGTAGAAGGACGTAGATCTGGGGATTTATTATGATGGAATATAGGCTGAACTGGATGGACAAATGTCTTTTTTTCGGCCTTACTAACTATGTTACTATGTTACTATGTTATTGCATTTTAATGCAAGATTGTGGAAACCAAACATAATTCTGGAATTTTTACTTTTTTTTTTCGCTACGCTATTTACCGATCAGATTAATTCTTTTTATAGCTTTATTGATCGAGCAATTCTGAACTCGGTGATACCAAATACGTATATGTTTTATTTTTTTATTGTTTTATTGTGAATGAGGCAAAAGGGGGTGATTTGAACTTTATAATTTTTTTTTTATATTTTTGAAAACATTGTTTTTACTTTTGGCATGATTCAATAGTCTCCATGGGTGACTAGAAGTTGCCATAACTCGATCGGCTCTGCTACATACAGGCGATTATCAGATCACCTGTATGTTGCAGAATTGCTGACTTGCTATAAGCTCCAACCACAGAGCAGCGCTCATAGCAATCCAGCAGTGACAACCATATAGGTCTGCTGGAGACCTCTGGTTGTTATGCCAACCCATCGGTGACCCGCGATTATGTGACGGGGTCATGGATGGGCAAGATTTCTGGCAGGAATTAATGGGTTAACAGCCATGAATGGATCATGATTCCACCTACGGCTTTTAGAGGCACATGTTAGCTGTTCAAAACAGCCGACTTGTGATGGGAAAGATGTGGGCTCAGCGCCGAAGCCCACATTAAAAGAGGAAACACGACATGCGCCATACTAGTATGGTGCATGTCGTGAAGGGGTTAAAAAAATGGCATGGGATCTCCCCATTTTTGAAAACCTGCCTTGCAAAAGCAGACAGTTGGGGGATGGTATTCTCAGGCTGGTGATGGTCATGGATATTGACCACCCCAGCCTAAAAATAGCAGCCCAAAACCTCCCCAGAAAAGACGCATCTATTAGATGCACTAATTCTGGCATTCTTCCAGGTTCTTCCCACTTGCCTTGGTGTGGTGGCAAGTGGGGTAATATTTGTGGGGTTGATGTCAGCTTTGTAATGTCACGTGACATCAAGCCTATGGGTTAGTAATGAAAAGGAGTCTATAAGATGCCCCCATTACCTTCCCCATAGTGAAAATTAAATCAAAACACACATACAATATTTCTTTAATTGAAATAAACACACAGAAAATCTCCCCACCCTCTTTTACCCATTTATTAATGGAAAATTTAAAATAATAAAAACACCATATTCCTCACTCTGCTTCATCTGGATCTGCATGGATATGCAATGGCATGATGCGACGGCTCAGCTGTGAATCCAGAAGACTCTGAGCTCAGCCCAAAGACCACTGCCTGTGACCGGAGGTGATCTCATTGACTTCACCGCAGATCACAGAAGCTGTGTTTTCAGGCTAAGCTCAGTGTCTCTTGGACCCACAGGTGAGCAGTCACATGCCATCACTCAATCATGCTATCAAAATGAAACAGAGTTGGGCTCTTTGTGAAAAAAAAAAAATGGACAGTCTTCAGACAGGTGAGGAATATGGTGTTTTAATTTTTTTCATTTTACTGTAATAAACAGGTAAAAGAGGATGGGAAGTATTTATTTCAAATGAAGTTTTGTATGTGGGTTTTGTTCCATTAACCCCTTACCAACATTGGGCATAATAGTACGCCGATGTCCACATCCTTCCTTTTGATGAGCGCCCCATCTTTCCCGGACATGTCAGCTGTTTTGAACAGCTGTCATGTGTAAAAAATATCCGAGGGTGGAATTGCGATCCACACGCGTCTATTAACTAGTTAAATGCCGCTGTCAAACTCTGTGTTAGGGCTAGCGGAACGCACCGAGTAATAGGTAGATAGCTACAAGGTGCGTTCGCAGCCCGGGATCCACCGTGCAGAGATATCTGCTGCTAAGTAAAGGCAGATGGACTCTGAGCTCACACGTGGGTTAAGCTTCAACCCGTGTGAACTGATAGCAAACTCTGTTGCCTCACAGAATCACGCTGTACACAAAACTAAAACCCTAACTAGGCTTATTGCCCCCACTGACGCTAGCTGCCTGCCTGAGTGTACAGTCCCAATGCTACAGCTTCACACCACATAAAAACGGAGTTGTATAGTATCCACTGGCATAAGCCAAAACACATTTGATACTAGCGCATGGCCGTGCGGCCATGCAAGCCTTAAATAGTTGCAGCACATACAGGGCTTTAAAAGAAGGACCAATGGAGTTGCTGCAGTACCTGAGCATATGACCCTAAATCTCCACTGAGAGATCTTGCCCTGGGCATGCTCAGAGTGCAAAGCAGGTCTTAGTCCCAGAAAAGCCTGCTCGCCGCAGATCAGTGCAGGATACAATAGCAGAGCCTGGAGAGGCAGTAGTAACCCTTTGCACAGAATCAGTCTCAATGAGATGCTGGGAGCGACGTCTCCGCTGAGCAGGCTGCACTGCGGCCGATGCAGAATGGGAGACCGCAGCAGACACGGATCGAGATTCCCCTTGTGCAGCAGAGGAAATTCGACTCCTAACATTATTTAAAGGGTGCTTTCGGCAATCACACCAGAAATACGCACACCGGTGACCTGTGTCACATGGTGTGTCAGCATGACAACCTAAAGTCTCCAGGAGACCTCTATGGTTGTCAGTGCCGGATTGCTGTGGGCACCACTCAGTGGTCGGCACTCATAGCAAGTCAGCAATTCTACTACATCTGACCATCGCCTCTATATTGTAGAACTGATCAGGCTATGGCAGCTTTTAGTTTCCTATGGAGACTATTGAAGCATGCCAAAAGTAAAAACAAAAGTTTTAAAAAATATAAAAAATATTAAAAACATATAAAAGTTCAAATCACCCCCCTTTTGCCCCATTCAAATTAAAGCAATAAAAATGAAATCAAATCTACACATACCCGATCTATCAATAACAAAAAAGGATTAACCTGATCGCTAAAAACGTAGCAAGAAAAAAAGTCAAAATGCCAAAATTATGTTTTTTTAGGTCGCCGCGACATTGCTTTAAAACATCAGCTCGGCATGCAAAAGTAAACCCTCACCTAACCCGAGATCACAAAAAATGGAGTCACTACGGGTATCGGAAAATGGTGCATTTTTTGTTTGGAATTTTTATTCACCACTTAGATAAAAAAGAACCTAGACATGTTTAATGTGTCTATGAACTCAAAATGACCTGGAGAATCATAATGGCAGGTCAGTTTTAGCATTTAGTGAACCTAGTAAAAAAGCCAAGGGGAAAATTTCAAACCCATAGGAGCACCAAGAATTTTCTACCCCCTATACTCCTCAATTTCACTTAATAAAAAACATAGTGAAAACATATTTATCTGTAGTTAATCAGGATTACGAATTACGTCAAATAACCAGGAATGGCTGCACATATATAGCAAGAAAAGGTTTTAGTTTAGGCAATGCTCCTTCTCCAAGAGTTCTCAAACAACATTCAACTCCTAAATCCTGGTTGTCTACAACTGGTTTTTAGAAATGTGCTGGTAATCGTTGTAATGTGTGCGCTTATGTACTTTATAAAACTTAATCTATTAGTTATTTTTCAGGATTTTCACAGAAGATTACGTCTTTCATGAATTGTGACACACAATATGTAATTATTGCATCTGTTATTTGTCGTGAGATATGCAATATGTTGGTTGCACTACACGATAAATTAAGAAACGCATAGCTGAACATTTAGCTAATATTCAAAACAAATATGCAGCTTTACTCCGGTGCCTCAAAACACTTTGTGAACATTCACCAAGGAGACGTCACACATTTTGCTTTTTATGCATTTGCAAAGATTTTTAATCCCATTCAGGGTAGGTAGAAACAAACAGAAACTATTGACTTCAAGGGAGGTATTCTGGATTCTAAGATTGGACACGATATATCCAATGGGCATGAACTTAAGAAACTCTTTATTTTATATTTATTGATATGTTTGTTTTTTGCTTTTTGTTTTTTATTTTTCCTGCTGTTTACATCCACACCTTGTGCATATGTAACTAATCATTTGTCATCTGTGATTGGTTGTTCATTGCTATTTACTCTAGCTGTGATTTTAATTGTATATCCTGTGACTAAGGGTGCTGCATGCACCTGACATGCGTAAGGCTTTTCATGTTTTTAATATGGCTTGCTATGCCTGAATAAAGTTTTTTTTCATTTGTTCATCAGTGATGTGCCGCTATCCTCTCAATTTTTCCAGTTTGGCTGTGCTCACTAGACTTGCGAGCACCCACCTGCCTTCTGATTTGGCTCTACCCATTTGATGTTGCATGTGGATTACATTGAAGCTCCCAGACCTCCTTCTCCTTTATGCAAAACAATTTAACTCAACCACCATAGTTCACATGTCTTAGAATAGAATTCATTGGGGTATATTTTTTATGTTTTAAAATCTATTATTTTATTTCTTATGTTTTTATTTTTATTTTTTTTCTTGGCATAATAGTATGACAAAATAAATCATAAATGGCAACTTACCCTATACTTAATTTGCAATTGTGAATAGGTTTGCACTAACAAATGGATCCAATATTTTGTCTTTCAGATGCATGACACTAAAGTATAAAAAACAGTTTGATTTTAAAATTGAAATTATATTAAGTTTGTGATTATGGTATATCTAGCATTTTAAAAGGAAAATTACAAAAACACTCTTTTAAAATGAATATTTTTATTAAGAAATGTAAAATTAGTAAATGAAAGGAATTAGACAGATTAGATATCACAATACTTATGATACCTAAATAAATAATAATTTTGTCTATTGAGATAAACAGTAAATGGTACAAATAAATGCAAACACTATGGCAGAATAACAAGCATAAAATCATTAAAAAAATCAGCATATCTTACACACATTTATGGATTAAGAATCTATGTATGTACGAGAGATAAGGGAAAAGTTACACGGCTACCAATGCCAGGTATTATGTTTGGGATCACTTCAATTGTACTGATGAAAAGAATCATACTGAAAGGTCATTTTTGCACAAAATCTACATCACAAAAAATATTCCCCAAAAAACAATATCATAATTGCGTTTTTTTCACAAGTCCGACCCACTTGGAATTTTCGTCCCATTTTGGCAGTATTCGATGTGGTAAAATTAATGGTGTCAGTCAAAAGTACAACTTGTCCAACAAAATCTAGCCCTCATTTGTCCATGTGGACAAAAAAAAATAAAAATGGCTCGGGTAAAATGGTAAAAAAAAATGAAAACACAAAACCAGAAATCAAAAGTTAAAAGTTGACCAGCGATTTCTCATTTTTACAACAAAATTTACAAAACCATGATTTTAAGGGGCCACCTCACATTTGAAGTCAGTTTGAGGGGTCTATATGGCTGAAAATACGCCAAAATTACACCATTCTAAAAACTGCACCCCTTAAGGTGCTCTAAACCACAGTCAAGAAGTTTATTAACATTTCACATATTTCACAGCAGCAGAAGCAACATGGAAGGAAAAAATGAACATTTAACTTTTTAGTAACAAAAATGATTTTTAGCAACACTTTTTTTATTTTCCCAAAGGTAAAATGATAAAGTGGACACCAAGAGATGTTGCCCAATTTGACCTGAGTACGATGAACTCTCATATGTGGGGGTAAACCACTGTTTGGGCGCACGGCAGGGCTCGGAAGGGAAGGAGCGCCATTTGACTTTTTGAATGGAAAATTAGCTCCAATCATTAGTGGACACCATGTCGCATTTGGAGAGCACCTGTGTGCCTAAACAGTGGAGCTCCTCCACAAGTGACCCATTTTGGAAAATAAACCTCCCAAGGACCTAATCTAGATGTGTGGTGAGCAGTTTGAACCCCCAAGGGCTTCACAGAAGTTTATAACGCAGAGCCGTGAAAATATACAATCTTTTTTTTCCTCAAAAATGATTCTTTAGCCCCCAATTTTTTATTTTCACAAGCGTAACAGGAGAAATTGGACCCCAAAAGTTGTTGTCCAGTTTATCCTGAGTACACTGGTACCCTATATGTGGGGGTAACAACTGTTTGGGCATACATCGGGGCTCAGAAGGGAAGTAGTGACGCTTTGGAATGCAGACTTTGATGGAATTGTCCGCGGGTGTCATGTCATGTTTGGAGAGCCCCTGATGTGCCTAAACAATGGGAACACCTCAATACTAACTCCTACCCTAACCCCAACACACCCCTACCCCTAATCCCAACCCTAACCCTAACCCCAACCCTAATCCTAACCCTACACCTAACCCTAATCCGGCAGGCCATGACCAATCAGCGACAGGCTTAGTCTGGCCGCGAATTCCCCCCTCAATACTCTCCTCCAGTCAGTGCCTACTCCCCTCCAGTCAGTGCCAGTGTGTCACCCCATCTTGGACCAACTTTTTACTATTGATGCTGCCTATACAGCATCAATAGTAAAAAGATATAATGTTAAAAATAATTAAAAAAAATAGAAAATTGTGCTACTCTCACCTTTCGCCGTCCACTGATGCGCGCGATGCTGCCGCCAGTGTCCGTTCCCAGTGACGCATTGCGGAATTACCCAGATGACTTAACGGTCTCTCAAGACCGCTAAGTCATCTGGGTAATTTTGCAATGCATCACTGGGAACGGAAGCTGGCGGCAGCATCGCGCGCATCGGGACAGCTTCGGGGGACGCCGGAGGATGAGTATGCAACTATTTTTTATTTTAATTTTTTTAACAGGGATATGGTGCCTACACTGTTATATACTACGTGGGCTGTGTTATATACTGTGTGGGCTGTGCTATATACTGTGTGGCCTGTGTTATATACTATGTGGGCTGTGCTATATATTACGTGGGATGTGGTATATATTACGTGGGCTGTGTTATATACTATGTGGCTGTGCTATATACTACGTGACTGCTATATACTACATGACTGCAATATACTATGTGGCTGTGCTATATACTACGTGGCTGTTTGTGTTACATGGGCTGTGCTATATACTACGTGGCTGCTATATACTATGTGGCTGTGCTATATACTACATGGCTGTGCTATATACTACAAGGCTGTCTGTGTTATATACTACGTGGCTGTGGTATATACTACGTGGCTGTGCTAAGCGCGTCGTACATACATACATACATATTATAGAATACCCGATGTGTTAGAATCGAGCCACCATCTAGTTATATATAATTCTCAGGAAGAGCAAATGCATTTCTCATCAACCCAGAATTATATTTTGCTCAATGGTGACTCGCCTCTCTAAATACTGATGACTTAAGATTTTTTTAATATACAACAAATGGTAAGCTAGGCTTAGAAAGAGAGAACCGGTTATTGCGCAGAGGATATATAAGCAAACTGTGTTCACAAATTAAAAACTAAGAAGCATGAAAGATTGGGTATTTTGCAAATATAAATTGTGTCAAATGTTTATTCATCACTTAAATCCCTTCATGTTTATGATTCAATTACTAGCGTGACACTGTTAGTAGATCATAAGCAGTATATACAGAGTGTTCATATGCTGACATACCCTAGGGTGAATATATAGCATATTTTTAAAAACAGGTGAGTCACCAAATTTTACAGTGCAAACTAACATTACATTATTAAATACTTCTCTTAGACCTAATGATACAACTTTAGCTGAATTAATAAAAGTGCTAATTTTTATTTTAGTATTGCATAGATAAAATATTTTCAAAATAAGTACAACATCATCATAACATAATCATCCGATCTTAGACATCTATTTAATAGTCTATGCAGTTTATTGTCTAGTGACACATCCCCTTCCCAATCTTGGGATATTCCTTTTTTTGTCATCTATTATTTTTCCTCCCCTTCATCGCGGAGCCATTACTTTTTTACTTTAGCCATATGAAAGTATATTTTTGGTGGGACAATTTATACCTTTGAATGACATCATTCATTTCAACAGGTGATGCACCGGAAAGAGGTAAAAAAAAATTCTAACCGAGATGAAATTTAAAAAAAAGTGCAATTACACAATTGTTTTTCTTTTTATTGACAATGTTCGCTTTACAGTAAAGCTGATCTAACTAGGGTTGAGTGAAACGGATCGGTCATTTTCATAAGTTGCCGACTTTTGGCAAAGTCGGGTTTCATGAAACCTGAGCCGATCCCAGTGTGGGATCGGCCATGAGGTCGGCGATCTTCGCGCCAAAGTCGCGTTTCATATGATGCATTCAGCACCATTTCTCAGTCAATGAAGGTGGACGCAGAGTGTGGGCAGCGTGATGACATAGCTACTGGTCCCCACCATCTTAGAGAAGGGCATGGCAGTGATTGCCTTGCTTTCTGCGGCGTCACGGGGGCTATAAAGGGGCGTGCACGCCGACCGCCATCTTACTGCTGCTGATCTGAGCATAGGGAGAGGTTGCTGCCGCTTCGTCAGAAGCAGGGATAGCGTTAGGCAGGGTACATTAACCCCCAAACCGCTTGTGCTGTAGCGATTTCAACTGCCCAACACCACCTTTTCTTTGCAGGGACAGTGGAGGCTAGATTTCTCTTCATCAGCTCTGTAGCTTATTGGGCTGCCCTAGAAAGCTCCCTGATAGCTGCATTGCTGTTTGTACGCCGCTGTGCAAACCAACTGCTTTTTTCAAAGCAGAAATCCTGTTGCTCCTTCCTTTCTGCACAGCTATCTTGTTTGTTTGTCCACACTTTTGTGTGCAGCAGTCCTTTTTATTGCTGCCTGCCATACTTTTCTGAGATTATTGTAGGGAGATAGTAATTGCAGTACAGTTCCTTTTTTTATATATATATATCTTCTAGCCACTTTCTGCCTCTGATACTGTGTAGTGTAAAACAGTGGGCCTGTATTTTTCTGCACTGTCCCACACCTAAAAAAGATTTATATTGCCAATCAGTGCATCTGCGCCAGTCCTATCTGTGGTATCTCTGTCAGTCATTTTCTGCCACAGAATCTATACTGTAATACAGTGGGCCTGAGTTATTCACTAGTCTCCCATATAAAAAAAGGGGAGATTAATATTGCCTAATCAGTGCATCTGTGCCAGTCCAGTCTGTGGTATCTGTCAGTCATTTTCTGGCACAGAAACTATGCTGTAATACAGTGGGCCTGATTTATTCACTAGTCTCCCATATAAAAAAGGGCAGATTAATATTGGCAAATCAGTGCATCTGCGACAGTCCTGTCTGTGGTATCTGTCAGTCATTTTCTGTCACAGAAACTATACTGTAATAGAGTGGGCCTGATTTATTCACTAGTCTCCCATATAAAAAAGGGGAGATTAATATTGCCTAATCAGTGTATCTGTGCCAGTCCTGTCTGTGGTATCTGTCAGTCATTTTCTGTCACAGAAACTTTACTGTAATACAGTGGGCCTGATTTATTCACTAGTCTCCCATATAAAACAGGGGAGATTAATATTGGCAAATCTGTGCATCTGTGCCAGTCCTGTCTGTGGTATCTGTCAGTCATTTTCTGTCACAGAAACTATACTGTAATACAGTGGGCCTGATTTATTCAGTAGTCTCCCATATTAAAAAGGGGAGATTAATATTGGCAAATCTGTGCATCTGTGCCAGTCCTGTCTGTGGTATCTGTCAGTCATTTTCTGCCACAGAAAATATACTGTAATACAGTGGGCCTGATTTATTCACTAGTCTCCCATGTAAAAAAGGGAGATTAATATTGCCTAATATGTGCATCTGTGCCAGTCCTGTCTGTGGTATCTGTCAGTCATTTTCTGTCACAGAAACTATACTGTAATAGAGTGGGTCTGATTTATTCACTAGTCTCCCATATAAAAAAGGGGAGATTAATATTGCCTAATCAGTGTATCTGTGCCAGTCCTGTCTGTGGTATCTGTCAGTCATTTTCTGTCACAGAAACTTTACTGTAATACAGTGGGCCTGATTTATTCACTAGTCTCCCATATAAAACAGGGGAGATTAATATTGGCAAATCTGTGCATCTGTGCCAGTCCTGTCTGTGGTATCTGTCAGTCATTTTCTGTCACAGAAACTATACTGTAATACAGTGGGCCTGATTTATTCAGTAGTCTCCCATATTAAAAAGGGGAGATTAATATTGGCAAATCTGTGCATCTGTGCCAGTCCTGTCTGTGGTATCTGTCAGTCATTTTCTGCCACAGAAAATATACTGTAATACAGTGGGCCTGATTTATTCACTAGTCTCCCATGTAAAAAAGGGAGATTAATATTGCCTAATATGTGCATCTGTGCCAGTCCTGTCTGTGGTATCTGTCAGTCATTTTCTGTCACAGAAACTTTACTGTGATACAGTGGGCCTGATTTATTCACTAGTCTCCCATATAAAACAGGGGAGATTAATATTGGCAAATCTGTGCATCTGTGCCAGTCCTGTCTGTGGTATCTGTCAGTCATTTTCTGTCACAGAAACTATACTGTAATACAGTGGGCCTGATTTATTCAGTAGTCTCCCATATTAAAAAGGGGAGATTAATATTGGCAAATCTGTGCATCTGTGCCAGTCCTGTCTGTGGTATCTGTCAGTCATTTTCTGCCACAGAAAATATACTGTAATACAGTGGGCCTGATTTATTCACTAGTCTCCCATGTAAAAAAGGGAGATTAATATTGCCTAATATGTGCATCTGTGCCAGTCCTGTCTGTGGTATATGTCAGTCATTTTCTGTCACAGAAACTATACTGTAATACAGTGGGCCTGATTTATTCACTAGTGTCCCAGAAAAAAATAAAAAGGGGGAGATTAATATTGGCAAATCTGCATCTGTGCCAGTCCTGTCTGTGGTATCTGTCAGTCATTTTCTGCCACAGAAACTATACTGTACTACAGTGGGCCTGATTTATTCACTAGTCTCCCATATAAAAAAATGGGAGATTAATATTGGCATATCTGTGCATCTGCGCCATTCCTGTCTGTGGTATCTGTCAGTCATTTTCTGCCACAGAAACTATACTGTAATACAGTGGGCCTGATTTATTCACTAGTCTCCCCTATAAATAAAGGGAGATTAATATTGTCTAATCTGTGCATCTGCGCCAGTCCTGTCTGTGGTATCTCTGTCAGTCATTTTCTGCCACAGAATCTATACTGTAATACAGTGGGCCTGATTAATTCACTAGTCTCCCATATAAAAAAGGGAGATTTATATTGCCAGTGTGTGCATCTGCATCAGTCCTGTTAGTGGCATATCTGCCAGCCTCTTTCTGCCAATCAAACTGTGTAGTGTAATACAGTGGGCCTGATTTTTCTGTTGTCTCCCACACATAAAGAGGAAGATTTATATTGCCAATGTGTGTGCCTGTGTCAGTCCTGTTAGTGGCATATCTGCCAGCTTCTTTCTGCCAATCAAACTGTGTAGTGTAATACAGTGGGTCTGATATTTCTGCTGTCTCCCACACATAAAGAGGGAGATTTGTATTGCCACTGAGTGCATCTGTGTCAGTCCTGTTTGTGGCATATCTGTCAGCCACTGTCTGCCACTGAAGCTGTGTACTGTAATACAGTGGGCCTGATTTTCCCTGCAGTCTCACACAACTATCAAGGGAAATTTCTATTGCCACTAAGTGCATCTGCGTCAGTCCTGTTTGTGGCATATCTGTCAGCCACTGTCTGCCACTGAAGCTGTGTACTGTAATACAGTGGGCCTGATTTCCCCTGCAGTCTCACATACCTATAAAAGGAGATTTAAATTCATAACAAGTTTGCATACACCTTCTAACTGGTTTTACAGTACAGTACAGTACAGTATGTTAGTTTGGTTACATTTTTCCAAGAATGAGGAAGTCTGGTGGAAGCGGTCGTGGCCGTGGGCGGTCATTGCCAGCTGGTAATGATGGTAGTGGTGGTGGAGCATCAGGTGGTCGTGGGAAAAGCAATATAGCATCTAAGTCTCGAGTTGTTGAGCCAGCGTCAACGTCTGGCTACACAAGGCCTCGAACGCTCCCTTTTCTGGGAGTAGGAAAACCGATTTAAAACTGGAGCAGCAGGAACAAGTTTTAGCTTTCCTTTCTGATTCTGCCTCTAGCTCTTTCGCCTCCTCTTCGGAAAGTGCAAAATTTAAAAGCAGCGCGTCGTCAGTGGATGTTCCCCGTCAGGAACAAGTCGCCTCCTTGTGTTCTTCACCCAGAACAACAGAAAAGGATGCGTCAGGTGACACAACGGTTTACTCCATGGAGCTCTTTACACATACAGTTCCTGGGTTAAAAAGGGAAATTGTTAACAGTCCATGCCCATTACAAGATGAATCGGACATGGAGAGCACAGATGCACAGCCACAGCCAGATTATTATGCTGTTCCTTTGACTCAGATCACAACATTGCCCTCGCAGTATCCTGATCCAGAATCTGACCCTGATGAGACTATGGAGCCCCGTCACGAACGCTATAGCACCGGCTTGCACGGTGACACAGAGGAAGGTGCACAGGACATAGAAGAGGAGGTCATAGATGACCCAGTTGTTGACCCCGATTGGCAGCCATAACGGAAGGATTTTTATGGCTGCCATAGCCCTTTCACAACTGAAACACATTCCTTGCCTGGCTCACACCTTGAACCTGGTGGTGCAGTGCTTCCTGAAAAGTTATCCGGGGTTACCCGACCTGCTCCTGAATGTGTGCAGACTTTGCTCGCACATCCGCCGTTCACCCATACACTCCAGCCGTATGCAGAACCATCAGCGATCTTGAAAGCTTTCCCAGCACCGCCTAATCATCGACGTTGCAACAAGGTGGAACTCCACACTGCACATGCTTCAGAGGCTGTGCGAACAAAGGCGTGCTCTTATGTATTTGTGGGAGGATACACATACACGGGCAGGCAGTTGGATGGCAGACATGGAGTTGTCAGGTGTGCAGTGGTTGAAGCATGAGCATCCCCCTAATGCGTCTGCTGATGGAAATGTCGGGATCACACTCAGTCGGAGCAGCCTTTGGAAGTGGGGAATCACCAGAAATAATACACAAGACACGTCTTGTATAGTGTATCACTGGGAAGTCTCTGAAGCACGCCAGCCTTCAAGGTGCTACCCCTTCTTTATATAGTTGTTTCAGTAGGTTTAGTGGTTATACAAGTTTTGCATGTTTAAACAAAGAGACAAAACAGGAAAGAAAGAAAAGAAAAGAAAACAGTTTCGTGGGCGGCAGTTTCACAACAAACAGTACAAAGGCAATTCCACAGACAAGAAAAACAGGATTTCATACTATAGCTAAAATGTCCTTGAATGGACAGGTCAATATTTATCACAAATTCTTTTTTTTTATTTTTGTTCATTGAGGTAATCATTTTTGTTCTGCTCTTCACAATCCCCCCTTTGACATATTCCATTCAAAACCTTGTCGATCATTTTAGTCATTCTTTTTGTGATATTACAAAAAAAACAACTTTATATTCTCGCATCCATTACACAAAATTTATTTGTGCATACCGAGATACCCTTGAGTACAACCTTGAATAATACATATATAATTACAATAACCATAACTGTATGTATTAGGCTTTGCATAATCCCGGTAACCCACCCACCGATCCCTCTGAACCAATTGGCCGGGTTAAGAAAAGAAAAGGTATCTGACCACCAGCTATCCTTATTTTGGTCATTGTCTTTGTCATACTGATCCCTGAGTCGTTGTACGTCTTTTAATTTAAATCTCATACTCATAGTACTATTCGGGTCTATATAATGACAGCAGGTGGGTCCGATGATTTGACACATACCCCCTTGTGAGGCAGTTAGGTAATCCAATACCAGGGTATGTTGGTTAGTGACTATTATAAGCTGATTCTGTACAGCTATACTAGTATTTAATATGTCCAATATATCCCAAATCTGATCATCTAGATAATCCGTGGCTCTAACTAATTTATCCCACATTTGTGTTAACATAGGATAAATAAAAATGGTACTAGCAATTTTGTTGGGAATTCCCATTTGTACTATATGCGGCCTCCCCGAGGGACGTGGTGAGTTATCTGCAGCTCTTTTATACAGTGTGTGCTTGGGCACGGCTTGCATATTCACTTGTTTATTTGAAATTATGAAAGTAGCCGGGGTTAGGCGTCCTAATGTACAAGTACCCTTTATACCTACGGGAAGCCATTTATATGCTCCTTCTCCGCATATCCAAAATGTACCCTCAGGCAGATCCCACAAAGCTGAGTGCTGCAATACCAATCTGTGAGCCAAATCCACAAAACTAGATACATTCTGAAGCATACACCAAGAGGGTTTTTGTCCCAAGGGGCTACAGTACCCGGCTGCGGGATTCCCACATACATGCATTCCGTTGACATACTCATTGGATTCATTACAAACCAGGTTCCCCGGCTTACTTGTACAACTGTTTGCATCACCTTGGGGGAACAACTCAGAATGTTCCCATTTTCTATTATGTATGTATCTTTCCAATACTGTAGGTTTGAAAGCATCAGAGGAAGGGGTGGTTGTACTGAAACTGAGCTGTAGATTTTCAGTGGGGACCTGTCCTAAATCAGTTAATCCAGTCTTATTCCTAGGTACCCATTTTCCTCCCTTGAATGCTAAATATTGTAAGTTGTCTATTTTTCCTGTAAGATTGCCCTGCCACCAAGGAAATTCTACCCATCCCACAATTGGTATGGCGATTGTAGTATTCCATAGTCTAGTATTGCTAGGTTGGTTGTTGGCCAGGTTGTCTGAACAATTAGGCCAAGCGAATATTTCTTCAGCTGACACGGGAACTGCTAGAAAAGGTATACTTGTGGCTGATACTGGTGAATGGGTACAGATCCAACAATCTGCCAGGGGTTGCGTATTATTTAACAAGTCATGCACTAATTTTCTATGATGTTGTACGAATCTATTGTTCAAAGGGGCTAGAGAATTCAGTCTTTCCCATGCCTCCGTTGAGGTTAACATTATTAACATCAATATCATGAGTCTTATACTGCTTTTTTGCAATGGCTTGCATGTATCCATGATGCCTTTCCTTCAAGCTTGACTGCTGTTGGAGTTGTTAACAGGACTTGGAAAGGTCCGTCAAATCTCGGTTCCAGAGTCTTTCTGGTGTGTCTTTTCACGTAGACTTGATCACCAGGTTCCAACTTGTGGCCTCCTTCGAGATTTTCTGGATCTGGAAGGGAAGCAAAAACTTGCGAATGCACTTTAGTTAAACGTTTTTGTAATTCTTGTACATAAGCAGTTAAAGTCTCAGTATTCAACATCAGTTGTTGTGGAAAATAACAACCCAAATTTGCTGCTCTACCAAAAAGAATCTCATGTGGTGACAGCTTAGCCTTCCCCCTTGGGGTGTTTCGGATGGAATACAGGGCAAGTGGTAGCCACTCGGTCCAAGGCTTTCCTGTTTCTGCCATGGCCTTCTGGATTTTTAATTTTATTGTCCCATTTAATCTTTCCACTTTACCTGAACTCTGTGGATGATATGGAGTGTGAAACTGGTTTTCTACTCCCAACATTTTCATAACATTCTGGAATATTTCCCCAGTAAAATGGGTACCCCTATCTGACTCGATCACCTCAGGCATGCCGTAACGGGGTATCAGTTCATGTGCTATTTTAATGGCAGTAGTTTTTGCTGAGGCTTTACGAACTGGATAAGCCTCTGGCCACCCTGAGAACATGTCCACACACACAAGCACATATTCGTATCCATTGTACCTAGGAAGTTGGATGTAGTCGATCTGGAGTCTTTGAAAGGGATACAGTGGTCTTACATGATGCTTGGTTGGGGTTTTAATGGCCTGACCTGGATTGTGTGCCAGGCATATAGCGCATGCAGCACACATGTTCCGAGCAAAATTACCAAAGCCTGGAGCCAACCACCTTTCTTTTACCTTGAGCGTCATACCATTTGCCGACACATGCGTGGGTAGGTGGAGGTCACTTGCCACTGCGGGGTACCAGGCTCTGGGTAAACACAACAAAGTTCCTTTTTTTCATAATCCTTGCTGATCTTCTGCCCCTTTTTTCTGCCACTGCCCTCGTTCTTCGTCGTCTACCTGTTTCTGAGCTTCCTTCAATCTTTCCTCATCATCTTCAGAGCTATCTAGTGTGTGGGCATGATGTAAGGGTTTACGTGCTGCCTGTTTTGCTGCCTTATCGGCTTTATCGTTACCCCTGGCTTCCTCGGTGTCGAGTCTCACATGTGCAGCTACCTTTATCACCGCTATTTCTTTAGTTTCTTGTGCTGCCTCCAGAATCTGTCTAATGAGGGAGGCATGTTTAACAGGTTGGCCTGAAGCAGTCATATAACCTCTGGCTCTCCATATTACGCCAAAATCGAAAATAATGCCATGTGCATATCTAGAATCAGTGTATATGTTTGCTGTCTGATCTTTGGCTATTTTTAGAGCTTCAACTAATGCCGTAAGTTCTGCTTCTTGTGCAGACTGATTAGCAGGGAGAGGTTCTGCTTTCAGCACTTCATGCTGAGTTACTACCGCATAACCTGTATGAAATTGTCCATTCATATCTGCATATCTACTGCCATCTATGAAAAGTTCAAATGTAGCATTACAGAGTGGCTTGTCACGTACATTACATAAGCCCTGAGTCTCTTGTTCCATTAATTGTACACAATCATGCATTGACTTTGATGGGTCAAAGGAGTTGGAGAGTGCAGTTTCCTCAGGTATGGTACCCCCCTCAGACTCTAAAGGGAGCAAAGACGCGAGATTAAGAGTCTGAATCCTGGCAAAGGAAATGTTGGGCGGCAGTAGTAGGGAACATTGGAGACGGAGGTGTCTGGCCATTGAAATATGTTTAGGTTGGACCTGGTTAAGAATGCCATGTACATCATGAGTGGTCTGAACTAGAAGTGGGTGATCAAGAACAATCTCAGAAGCTTTATCTAATAACAGTGAAATTGCGGCTATTACTCTTACACAAGAAGGTGCGGCTCTAGCTACAGGGTCCAGATGAGCTGATATGTATGCCACAGGTCTCTGTTTGTTTCCATGTTTTTGTGTGAGCACCCCTGTAGCATGTGAGGATATCTCAGCTGCCATCAATTGAAAAGGTTTAGTGTAGTCTGGGAGTCCCAAAGCCGGAGCTGATACCAGTGCTGTTTTCAAAGAGGAAAATGACTGTTTAGCCTCTTCACTGAGTGAATATGGTGTGTTGGCAATACAGTCATATAAAGGCTGCATGAGTTGACTTGCATGTATGATCCACTGTCTACAGTGTGAAACAATACCTAGGAAAGCACGCAGCTGTTTGTGATTCCTGGGTTCAAGCATGTTACGTATGGCTTCCGTACGTTGAGGTGTGAGGTGTCTGATGCCCTGTGATATGCAGTGACCTAAAAACACGACTGTTTGTTGACAAGCCTGGAGTTTCTGTCTATTTACTTTACAGCCTTCTTGCGCTAGGAAAATTAAGAAATTAACAGTTGAGGTAACTGCCGTCTGCTCATCAGGGCAACAAATAAGTAAGTCATCTACATACTGTAGAATGACTACTCCTGGTTCTGGGATGAAATTTTTTAGCACGGTCTGCATTGCTTCAGAGTACAAAGTTGGTGAGTGTACCATACCTTGTGGCAATCTTGTCCATGCTAATTGTTTACCCTTGAATGTAAAGGCAAACAAATGCCAACAGTTCTTATGTAGTGGCACAGAAAAAAATGCGTTTGATAAGTCAATTACCGTAAAATATGCAGCAGTGCTGGGAATTTGAGACAGTAAGGTATGAGGATTCGGTACCACAGGGGTGACCGGTGCCAAGTCGTGCACCATGCGATATTTCACCATAGTTTCTTTGGAGGACACTTTCTTTTTAACAGGATATAAGGGTGTATTGGCGGGTGACCTGATTTCTACCAAAACACCTTGTAACACATAATCCTGAATTTGTTGAGAAATCGCCTGTTCTTGCTGGGCGCTGATGGGGTATTGCCTAAGCTGAGGTAATATGGTTCCCGGGGCAGTTTCTAACAGTATAGGAGCTACTGATAAAAATCCTACATCAGTGTCTCCTTTTGCCCATAGGCTGTCAGGAACCCGAGACAAGTCAATTTTTGCTTGTTGAGTGTAAATTTCGGGAAAATCCTCCATTGCCTGTATTCTAACATATGGTTCCAGAGTTTCTGCATCTTCAGGGATGGTCAGCATAACTGTGCCATCTTCTCTAAAATTGATGTTTGCATGCATTTTACTTAAGACATCAGTACCCAACAAGCAGGTAGGTGCACCTTTAGCAAATAAAAATTTGGATACAAAAGTTTTAGGGCCAAAGCTCACATTTAAAGGTTTTGTAAAGGGCAACGCCTGAATTTTACCATCATACCCTTCTGCATATGTAACCTTTGAGGATATATTGTAAGGATATGGTAAAAAGTCCTGATTTAAAATGGAGGATGTTGCTCCCGTATCTATCAGAAAAGGTACATTTTTACCCTCAACTTCAACTTGTATTATTGGTCTTCTAGAAGGAAGAGAGACCTGCATAACTTTCAGTCATTCTGAGCTGTCTGTTTGATCAGGCACTGGGTTATTTATCCTATTTTTGGGTACAAAGGTTCCTGAATCTATATCTGCTTTTCTCTTCCTACATTCACTTTGGAAATGTCCTGGCTTCTTACAGTAATGACAAGTAAACTTTTGATTAGCAGAGCCAGTATTAGCCTGTGCAATTCTTACTGGCTTAGAATTTTCTCTTAAGTCCATTTCTATCCCTACAGCTTTCTGTCTAGCCAGGTGTGGGTCTTCCAAGGTTCTCCAATCAGGGGTTGCGGCCTTAAGCTTTTCCTTCACTTTTGGAGACAATCCATCTATAAAGGTTTTTGTAACTAACCTCATCATTCCTGGAGCGGTTAGATCCATGCCTTCATCTCTGAAATTATTTTCTACACTTAGATAATATTCGTCTACTGATTGTCCAGATTTCTGAGCCACCACTCCCGTTGTTCCTCTCTGCCTCTGTCTCTCCCTCATGAAAACCATTAAGTGATCTACAAATTGTGTACCTGATTCTATCGTTTGTAAGGCACCATCTCCTGCTTGGGGCCTATGTACCTGTAGATTTGCTAATAGCTCCTGGAAGAGTCCAGGAGTCATTTTCATTCTACATAATTCTTCTCCATCTGCCCAAACTCCAGCGTGAGTCTGCATAATTTGCTGTATATATTGTGCAAATCTAACTGGACACTGGGTGGGATCTGGTGCGTTATGCAAGAGAGACATGCCTTCAGCGGGGGACCAAGGGAAATATTGTCGAGTTTGGTGATATCTAGTTCCCATTACTCCGTCAGCACCAGGTTCCCTAAAGGGTCTTGGTACTACCCTAACAGGGGCAAGTACAGCGCCATGTCTAGGTGTACCACAGGCTAGGCAATCATTTCTCCAGTCTGGATTTTGTTGTCCACAGTGCGGACATACCCATCCTCCTGGTCCGGCTAAACTTTGAGGTGGTGTTTGGAGAAAAGATGGGGCATGTGGGTTAAGGTATGGGGGTGGGGTATTTTTAGATTCCACATTTTGTTTTTCTCCACAGCCTGTGGGTCTAATACACCACTTTTTACTCTGTTGATTATATGTCCATCCCTCATTTTCTGCTACCCTAGAGACATCAATCAATGCTTGGATCTGATCTATCCATTTCTTGTCTCTGATTATGCCTTTTTTCCTTTCCTGAATTCCTTCCCATAGTTTTCTACTAAAAGCTTCTGCCCTAGTAACTCCAAACTTACTAAAAATCTTTTTCAGCCCCTTAGTGGCATCTTCACCACTTCTCTCCTTTATGATAGTATAGATATCTAATTCTTCTGGTTCCGACTTTGTTTGCTTATTCCCCATTTTCTTATCCTGAGCTTTCTTGCCCTAGGTGGTGTTTGGGTATGAGAATACCTCGTTACCTTCTTCCTAAGGAGCTAGGATGTCTTTTTTCTTGCCCTAGGTGGCGTTTGGGTATGAGAATACCTCGTTATCTTCTTCCTAAGGAGCTAGGATGTTTAAACTGTGTTGATGTAAGAAAATCCTGATTCCTACACCTATAGCAAACAACACAAATGCAACCAGACAGAAAAAGAAAAAGAACATACAACGTATCTTGTCCCAGGCTAATTTATCTGTCCTGGGCTTATACTATCACATACAACGTATTCTTGTCCCAGGCTAATTTATCTGTCCTGGGCTCATACTATCATACACTTATCCATCACCAGGTTTTTGTCAAAGACAGGATCAAAGATTGAACATAGGCGCGGAGGTGTCCCCGAAAGGACGCAACCACGTTGCCCAGTGGGACAGTCACTTCTTCTGTTTCAACCCCCTGGGCGGCTTATAGGGCTATTCCCAACTTCCACACACCTTCTATTCACATTCACTCTCATTCAATGCCGTACTCCGTGAGGTGATCAATTCCTAAATAGTTCAAGAACCCGAGCTATAGGTATCCTCCTCTACTAGAACTACCCGCTAAAGAACACGACACAGAAAATCTTACGGACAGTGCAGGGCAGATATAAGAGATCTAACAGTGTCTCTTACCTGGCCAGGTTTTTGTTCATCTGCCGTCCATTATCCCAGATTCTCTTTTCGTTCGTATTCTGCCGGTGTTCTTGAAGGAATACACAGACCTCGGGTCCCTGTTCAGGCGCCAGGAAATGTCGGGATCACACTCAGTCGGAGCAGCCTTTGGAAGTGGGGAATCACCAGAAATAATACACAAGACACGTCTTGTATAGTGTATCACTGGGAAGTCTCTGAAGCACGCCAGCCTTCAAGGTGCTACCCCTTCTTTATATAGTTGTTTCAGTAGGTTTAGTGGTTATACAAGTTTTGCATGTTTAAACAAAGAGACAAAACAGGAAAGAAAGAAAAGAAAAGAAAACAGTTTCGTGGGCGGCAGTTTCACAACAAACAGTACAAAGGCAATTCCACAGACAAGAAAAACAGGATTTCATACTATAGCTAAAATGTCCTTGAATGGACAGGTCAATATTTATCACAAATTCTTTTTTTTTATTTTTGTTCATTGAGGTAATCATTTTTGTTCTGCTCTTCACACAAAGTTTGATGCACATAAAGGAGCAGGTGTCTGCAGCCGAGGATGAGGGAAGCCTTGATGACAGTTAGCCATTGTCTGGTCAGGGAAGTCTACTGGACGAGGTGGCGGGCGAAGAGGAGGAGGATGATGGGGATGAATACTTTTTTGATGAGGAAGCTTCTCAGGGGGCAATAGAAACTGGTGGCATTGCAAGGACAGGTTCAGGGTTTTTGAGGGAGACAAGTGATGCTGATTTGCCAGAAAGTGCTCCTCAACCCAGCACAAGCAGTGAATTGACAACTGGAGCATTGGCCCACATGGCGGATTATGCCTTGCGTATCCTAAAAAGGGACTCCCGCATTATACAAATGATGACCGATTACTGGTTGGCCTACCTCCTGGTTCCACGCTATAAAGGGAAATTGCAAAATATCATGCAACATGAGAACCTTGAACAAATATTGGCAACCAAACAAGCAACTCTTGTAGACCGTTTGGTTCAGGCATTCTCAGCACACAGCGGCGGTGATGGTTCTCACACGAGCTGCAGGGGGCAACAGGGCAGAGGTGTTAGAGGTGCACAAATCAGAAATGGCGTTGGACAGAGGGGTTTTCTGACCAGGTTGTGGAGTGATTTCGCAATGACCGCAGACAAGACGGGTACTGCAGCATCAATTCAAAGTGACAGGAGACAACATTTGTCCAGTATGGTTACTAACTATTTTTCCGCCCTTATCGATGTTCTCACTCACCCGTCATTCCCAATTGATTACTGGGCATCCAAAATAGACACCTGGCCTGAATTGGCAGAATATGCATTGCAGGAGCTTGCTTGCCCAGCAGCTAGTGTGCTATCAGAAAGAGTATTCAGTGCTGCTGGTTCAATACTGACAGAAAAAAGGACTCGCCTGGCTACCCAAAATGTTGATGATCTAACCTTCACTAAAATGAACCAATCGTGGATTTCTAATTATTTTGCCCCACCTTTCCCGGCTGACACATAGCTTTCCTGTAAAAAAGTCTTGCTTTTGGACTGGTCTTACTGACTGTTCCAATTTCTCTTTTTGCAGCTGCTGTATGTCCAGCATACGACACGAGAGAGTGTTCCCCCCAGCTCAAACAGTGCTCTACCACTTGCAAAATTATCTCTCACTGCTCCACCACTGTTTTGTCTATGCGGTTAAATCCTTCAATGGCACTTCCAATAACAATTTTTAGACATGTATGATGCTAGTAAAAATATTCAGGGGCCCTGTCCTACATTTACACCAGTTAATACTTTTCGCCAAATACCAATGCCTGCAAGTCAGCAGAGGAGCCCACCCCTGTACCTAGGTATGCCACCTGTTTATTTATTTATTTTTGGCGAGACATTCACATGTATTTATTATTTTGGAGTACTAACTGTGTCAGACACTTCTTCCAATTGTCCTCCGCTGACCACACCAATGCTGCCTGTGCACCCCTGCCACCTAATTAAACCTGCATTGAGCCTAATTTTTTTTATTTTATGCCTAGTAAGTCTGTCTGCGGTCACTCCTTCCAATTGTCCTCCGCTGACCACAGCAATGCTGCCTGTGTACCCCTGTAACCTAATAAAACCTGCATCGAGCCAACTTTTTTAATTTAAGGCCTAGTAAGTCTGTCTGCGGTCCCTCCTGCCAATTGTCCTCCGCTGCCACACCAATGCTGCCCTTGTATACCTGTAACCTTTTTTAAACCTGCATCGAGCCAACTTTGTGGTGTAAGGCCTACTACCAATGTCTGTCTGCCCCACTCAATACAGCTGTCCTCCTCTTAAAAAAGCTGAGTAGCAATTGTCAGGTTTTCAGCCTATCGGAATTTGAAAACTGCATTGGGGCTACAAGTATGGTTGGGTTCTACAAACGGTGTCAGCCGCTCCAAGGTGTTCTCCAGGTTTACTTTCCTGAGCTTCAATCTTCAGGCTCTCATTAAGTAGTTGTTCATATAACACTGCATTTGGCCTACTAGTTTAGTTGGGGCCTACTAACGGTGTCTGCCGCTCCAAGGTGTTCTCCAGGTTTACTTTCCCGAGCTTCAATCTTCAGGCTCTCATTAAGTAGTTGTTAATATAACACTGCATTTGGCCTACTAGTTTGGTTGGGGCCTACTAACGGTGTCTGCCGCTCCAAGGTGTTCTCCAGGTTTACTTTCATGTGCTTCAATCTTCAGGCTCTCATTAAGTAGTTGTTAATATAACACTGCATTTGGCCTACTAGTTTGGTTGGGGCCTTCTAACGGTGTCTGCCGCTCCAAGGTGTTCTCCAGGTTTACTTACCTTAGCTTCAATCTTCAGGCTCTCATTAAGTAGTTGTTAATATAACACTGGAGTTTGCCTACTAGTTTGGTTGGGGCCTACCAACGATGTCTGCTGCTCCAAGGTGTTCTCCAGGTTTACTTGCCTTAGCTTCAATCTTCAGGCAAACACACCGCCGTACTTTGAGAAGCCCTGTGTCAGTGCCAATGCGAACGAGTGGACCCCCCTGCTTGCTCAGGATCACAGCACTTGCAAAGTTGAAATACTTACCTCTCCCTGCTCCACTGCCGTAACGTGGTCCATGTTTCCTGGGCCCACTAAATACTTGAACCAGCCATACCCCCCACAACTTTAGCCAAATGACCCCCAATTTCCAATGCCTAACTATTATTATAAGGTAAATTAAGATTGACAAGCTTCAGTAACAAGAATGGATGTTTTTGCCATTAAAATGGGCACTGTAGGTGTTTTCCTGGCCTCCACTCACTGCCGACTATGCTTCCCCATTGACTTGCATTGGGTTTCGTGTTTCGGTCGATCCCCGACTTTTCGCGATAATCGGCCGATTTCACTCGACTCGACTTTTGAGCTAGTCGGGTTTCGCGAAACCCGACTCGACCCTAAAAAAGTAAAAGTCACTCAATTCTAGACCTAGCAATACAATTCACCAGGTCAGTACAAGTACACGGATACCAAAGATGCATAGATTTTTTAAATTTAAGTGGTGAAATAAAATCGTAAATTAGTAGGAAAAAAATAGCTTGAGTCACCGTTTTCTGAGACCCATAACGTTTTCATTCAGGATCTGGGGCTGTATTATAAGTTTATTTTTGCACCTGAGCTGATGTTTTTACTGATACTATTTTAGGGTAGATACAATGTCTTGGTTGCCTCTTATTTAAGGGTATGTGCACACGTTGCGGATTCTGTGCGGATCCACAGCGTTTTTTCAGGTGCAGAAACACTGCAGGTCCGCAATTGAATTACAGTACAATGTAAATCAATGAGAAAAAAAATGCTGTGCACACCTTGCGGAACATCCGCTGCGGAAACGCTGCGGTTTAAAAGAAGTACCATGTCACTTCTTTTTCGTGAATTGCAGCGTTTTTGTAACCATTCCATTATTAAAAACCGCAGGGGTAAAAAACGCAGCAAATCCGCTAGAAAACCGCAGCAATAACACACAAAAAACGCTGCGGAACCGCACAAAAAAAAACAAACAAATCCGCAGGTGCGTTTTCTGCCTTGAGAGGCAGAATCTGCACCATAAATTCCTAAGCCTAATCCGCAACGTGTGCACATAGCCTTAGTGTTGAGCTTTCTGATACTGCAAATATCGGGTGTCGGATGATATTCGCTGTATCGGAATTCCGATACTGAGTTCCGATACTTTTGCAATATCGTTTACCGGAATCGGAAGTGCCCATAGTGCAATGAAGCACTATAATGGACTGTGGGCGGTGGGTGGGTGGATACTGCATGTGTGTGTGTGGGCGGTGTCTGTGCGTGACCGTGGGGGGTCTGTGCGTGCGTGCCTGGGCTCTGTGTGGGCTTGCCGGGGCTCTGTGCAGGCTGCCGGGGCTCTATGCGGCTTGCCGGGGCTCTGTGCGGGCCTGCCGGGGTTCTGTGCGGCCTGCCAGGGCTCTGTTCGGGCTTGCCGGGGCTCTGTGCGGGCTGCCAAGGGTCTGTGCAGGCATTGTCCGATGGGACTACAAGGCCCATCGGACGATGCCAGCAACAGTGACAGTGATTGACACATTAGCCAATGATGCAACAGTAGTGGTCCCATCATCCGGCTAATGTGTTGAATGTAAAAAAAAAATACTATACTTACTACATACATACATACATACTACATACATACAAGATACATACTACATACATACTACATACTACATACATACTACATACATACTACATACATACTACATACTACATACATACATACTACATACTACATACATACTACATACTACATACATACTACATACATACATACATACTACATACATACTACATATTACATACATGCTACATACTACATACATACTACATACTGTACATACTACATACATACTACATGCAATACATTCATACATTACATACAATACATGCATACAGACATACAGTACATTAAACATAGATTGCATACTCAAGACAAAAAGAAAAAAAGGTCGAGCTGCACAGCCTAATCTTTCAGCAGATCAGCGGCAATGATTCACAGCAATCAGCCTTCAGTGCAGGGGGTGCTCGCATGGAAGACAACTGTGTGCATATGACTAAGAGCAGAAAAATGCGGCAGCACTCACCCTGTAGTGGTCCAATGCTTTTATTCAAGACATGAGGATTTACAGCTTCACGGTCCGAGGGAGTGCAGGTGAACGGGAGGTGAGCAGGGAACAACGACGGCCGTTTCACGCTGATCAAGCGCTTCAACAGGTCACTTGTGCCGGATCCGTTTTTTCAACCAGATTTGTTTTTTTCTGCAGGATCCATTTTGTTCTGCCAAATCTGTTTTTTTCTGCCAGATCCATTTTTTCCACCGAATCCATTTTTTCTGCAGTATCCTTTTTTTCCGCTGGATCCTTTTTTTTCGCCACATCCGTTTTTTTCCCACCAGATCCGTATTTTTACGCCGGATCCAATTTTTTCAAAACTCGTCGGATTGTTCCTCATGGCAAAATCCTGATGTGTGAAAGCAGCCAGATATATGGATAGATATATCTATAGATACATAGATGTATTTATCTATAAATATAGATAGATATATCCATAGATATACTGTATAATAGAAAGGCTGATGCTACTTTCACACTTGCGTTTTTAGCAATCCGTAGCAATCCGTCATTTTGGGAAAAAACGGATACTGCAAATGTGCTCGTAGGAAGCGTTTTTAACCCATAAACTTGTATTAGCGACTGATTGCGACGGATGGCCACACATTGCATCTCTCGTGCAACGGTCTGTCGTGTTTTGGCGGACCGTCGGCACGAAAAAATGATCAAGTGAATGTTTTTTTGTCCGTCATGTCTGTCATTTTCTACCACGCATGCGCGGCCTAAACTCCACCCCCTCCTTCACGGACTTCAGAATGGGCTCTTTGTTCTGCAGCCTCTTGTTCTTCTGCTTCTCGGTCTTCCATGTCGTCGTCTCCAGGGTCGTCGTCTCCAGGGTCGTCGTCTCCAGTGTCGTTGTCTCCGCCGTCGTCGTCTCCGCCGTCGTCATCTCCGCCGTCGTCGTCTCCACCTTCGTCGTCGTCGTCATCGGGGTGGTCTTCCGGGTCGTCGACGTTAGGGTCTTCAACTTGGAAATGTAGCAGAAGGTACAAGAAGGCTGAGAAAATGCCAAGAACCAGCTGATGGAACTGGAACTCGGATGGCTACCCAAAGGTTCAAGAGCCTATGGAACTACCGAGGACCAGCTGACGTTACTGGAACCCGGTTACTAAGCAGGAGGTACTGGTGCTAAAAAGCACTACCAAGGACCGCCTGACGTTGGCAGAACTCGGATACCCAGAAGGAGGCACCTAAGCCAAAGGCTCTGCCCGGAACCAGCTGACGGTACTGGAACCAGGATGGGGAGCAGAAGGTACAAGAGCAAAAGACACTGCCGAGAACCAGCTGACGGTACTGGAACCCGGATGGGTAGCCGAAGGTCCAAGAGCCAATGGAACTACCGAGGACCAGCTGACGTTACTGGAACCCGGTTACTAAGCAGGAGGTACCCGTGCCTGAAAGCACTACCAAGGACCACCTGACGTTGGTGGAACTTGGATACCCAGAAGGAGGCACCTAAGCCAAAGGCTCTGCCCGAAACCAGCTGACGGTACTGGAACCAGGATGGGGAGCAGAAGGTACAAGAGCAAAAGACACTGCCGAGAACCAGCTGACGGTGCTGGAACCAGGTGGTGGACCCGAAGGCCCACAGGAGAGGAGAGAACAGCTAGGCCGCGAGGCAGCCGCAGTTACCGAACCCCAACAGTCCTACAGGGGGAGCTGGGCCTACTGGCACTACATAACCAGCCTTGACTACCAGTTCACGCAGCCCACATAGGAAGCTCCTAAACTGGAGGCACCCTGGAGTTGGCTAACCCGACCGCACCACGACGGGGCAAGCATAGGCGTCTCAGTGAGCTTGACACTACCCGGAAATAGCTGACGGTGCTGAAACCAGGTTTGGCACGAGGGAGTACCTGTGACAAAAACACTGCCGAGAACCAGCTGGCGGTGCTGGAACCCAGATGCGTTGCCCCAGTGTGCAAGAGCCAATGGCACGACCGAGGACCAGCTGACGGTGCTGGAACCCGGTTAGTAAGCTGTAGGTGACCGCGCTTAAAAGCACTACCAAGGACCGCCTGACGTTGGCGGAACTCGGATACCCAGGAGGAGGCACCTAAGCCAAAGGCTCGGCCCGGAACCAGCTGACGGTGCTGGAACCAGGTGGTGGACCCTAAGGCCCACAGGAGAGGAGAGAACAGCTAGGCCGCGAAGCAGCCGCAGTTACCGAACCCCAACAGTCCTACAGGGGGAGCAGGGCCTACTGGCACTACAGAACCAGCCTTGACTACCAGTTCACGCAGCCCACATAGGAAGCTCCTAAACTGGAGGCACCCTGGAGTTGGCTAACCCGACCGCACCACGACGGGGCAAGCATAGGCGTCTCAGTGAGCTTGACACTACCCGGAAACAGCTGACGGTGCTGGAACCAGGTTTGGCACGAGGGAGTACCTGTGACAAAAACACTGCCGAGAACCAGCTGGCGGTGCTGGAACCCAGATGCGTTGCCCCAGTGTGCAAGAGCCAATGGCACGACCGAGGACCAGCTGACGGTGCTGGAACCCGGTTAGTAAGCTGTAGGTGCCCGCGCTTAAAAGCACTACCAAGGACCGCCTGACGTTGGCGGAACTCGGATACCCAGGAGGAGGCACCTAAGCCAAAGGCTCGGCCCGGAACCAGCTGACTGTGCTGGAACCAGGTGGTGGACCCCAAGGCCCACAGGAGAGGAGAGAACAGCTAGGCCGCGAGGCAGCCGCAGTTACCGAACCCCAACAGTCCTACAGGGGGAGCAGGGCCTACTGGCACTACAGAACCAGCCTTGACTACCAGTTCACGCAGCCCACATAGGAAGCTCCTAAACTGGAGGCACCCTGGAGTTGGCTAACCCGACCGCACCACGACGGGGCAAGCATAGGCGTCTCAGTGAGCTTGACACTACCCGGAAACAGCTGACGGTGCTGGAACCAGGTTTGGCACGAGGGAGTACCTGTGACAAAAACACTGCCGAGAACCAGCTGGCGGTGCTGGAACACAGATGCGTTGCCCCAGTGTGCAAGAGCCAATGGCACGACCGAGGACCAGCTGACGGTGCTGGAACCCGGTTAGTAAGCTGTAGGTGCCCGCGCTTAAAAGCACTACCAAGGACCGCCTGACGTTGACGGAACTCGGATACCCAGGAGGAGGCACCTAAGCCAAAGGCTCGGCCCGGAACCAGCTGACGGTGCTGGAACCAGGTGGTGGACCCCAAGGCCCACAGGAGAGGAGAGAACAGCTAGGCCGCGAGGCAGCCGCAGTTACCGAAACCCCAACAGTCCTACAGGGGGAGCAGGGCCTACTGTCACTACAGAACCAGCCTTGACTACCAGTTTACGCAGCCCACATAGGAATCTCCTAAACTGGAGGCACCCTGGAGTTGGCTAACCCGACCGCACCACGACGGGGCAAGCATAGGCGTCTCAGTGAGCTTGACACTACCCGGAAACAGCTGACGGTGCTGGAACCAGGTTTGGCACGAGGGAGTACCTGTGACAAAAACACTGCCGAGAACCAGCTGGCGGTGCTGGAACCCGGATGCGTTGCCTATCAAAGATTGTCTTCCTACAGCCCCAACTAGCGGTGTTGGAGCAAAGGGTAAGCAGGGGGAGCAGAGTGTAGGCCGAAGCCTGCACTGGAGTCAGCTTTGTGTCTGCGTTGCGTTTGCAGGACACTTTGCCGGCTACACAGTGGGGGAACAGCAGGCGGTGCTGAACCCCACTAACACATTGGCTGGTGATTTTCTCTGTGCAGCTAGCACTTCCGGGCAAAAACTAGCGGTGTTATAGCCCAGGGGCAGCAGGAGGAGGAGAGGAGCAGAGTGTTGGCCGAAGCCTAGTTGAACCAATTTCAAAGGTAAACTTTAACCCCCCCTCAGGTGTTACAAAGTACAAGAGCCACACCTTGTGCAGCATTAATGCTGCACAAGTAAGAGGTTGCTCTATTAATTTTTCTACTTGCACACGCTGAATGCAACACGTACACAATTTAGCCCATTCTACAGTCAAACTGTAGTTGAGGCGTGACTTGTATTTTTAAGGAGACGCAGCATAGGTGTCCCAAATAACGCCTTTGTGCTTGGCGCAGCTTCCTGAGCGTTGTTTTTTGCTGTACAGGAGTCTGCGCTCTTGTGTTATCCCTTGGCAATGCCCTGTTAGCGCTGCCCGCCTTATGACCTCATTTCATGTTGGCCGCTGCGGTTAACGATGGCCATAAATCCCAGACCCACATTGCCTTTTCATAATGTCACACTGCGGTGCTGGGATTCGTGGCCTTGAGCAGTAAATATTTTCGACGCTCACACACGTCCTTACACCTGCTTCAGACTGGGCGGCCTCTGCTGATCCCTTTTCGCATGCCGCGGCCATGAGGCTGCACAGTCAGAAGAAGGCGGAAGGAGATGAGTGACGACAGGCGAACATATGCACTGCTCGTGCCCATAAACCACACCCTCGCTGACAAAATAAATAAGACAACAAGGGGCATTGTTTCACGCAGGGTGGATGCACAGGCGCAGCCAGCTAACCATAATGTCAAAAGACGGGAAGCGCTACCAAGGGGGGGGGGCTGCGTATCATTAGAAAGGAAAGTCACACCTCAGGGACAGTTGAATGGTCTCAATGAGACACATTTTGTTCGTGTTGAGTTCCACGTGGTCAAGGAGAAAAACTCATCCACCTTGTACAAATGCAGCAGTACTGCTGAACAAGGTGGCTGTTATACATAGAAACACCTGGGGGTGGGGGGCAGGCTCCCTTCAATTTCAGTTCATGTGCCTGCATGGCGTTTGCAGGTCACGTTGCCGGCTACACAGCTGGGGAACAGCTGGCGGTGCTGAACCCCACTGACACATTGGCTGGTGTTTTTCTCTGTGCAGCTAGCACTTCCAGGCTAAAACTGGCGGTGTTATGAGCCCAGGGTCAGCAGGAGGAGGAGAGGAGCAGAGTGTAGGCCGAAGCCTGCACTGGTGGCAGCTTTTGTTCTGCTGTGCCTGCGTGGCGTTTGCAGGTCACGTTGCCGGCTACACAGCTGGGGAACAGCTGGCGGTGCTGAACCCCACTAACACATTGGCTGGTGTTTTTCTCTGTGCAGCTAGCAATTCTGGGCAAAAACTAGCGGTGTTAGAGCCCAGGGTCAGCAGGAGGAGGAGATGAGCAGAGTGTAGGCCGAAGCCTCCACTGGTGGCAGCTTTTGGTTGGTTGTGCCAGCGTGGCTTGTGCTGGACACGATGCCGGCTACACAGCAGGGGAACAGCTGGCGGTGCTGAACCCCACTAACACATTGGCTGGTGTTTTTCTCTGTGCAGCTAGCACGTCCGGGCAAAAACTGGCGGTGTTAGAGCCCAGGGTCAGCAGGAGGAGGAGAGGAGCAGAGTGTAGGCCGAAGCCTAGTTGAACCAATTTCAAAGGTAACCTTTAACCCCCCTCAGGTGTTGCAAGGTACAAGAGCCACACCTCGTGCAGCATTAATGCTGCACAAGTAAAAGGTTGCTCTCTTAATTATTCTCCTTGCACACGCTGAATAAAACACGTACACTATTTAGCCCATTCTACTGTAAAACAGTAGTGGAGGCGTGACTTGTCTTTTTAAAGAAAAGCAGCCCAGGTGTCGAAAATAACACCTTGGTGCATGGGCGCAGCTTCCTGAGCGTTGTTATTTGCTGTACAGGAGTCTGCGCTCTTGTTATCCCTTGGCCATGCGCTGTGAGCGCTTCCTGTCTTCTGACCTCATTTCATGTTGGCCGATGCAGTTAGCGGTGGACATGAATCCCAGACCCACAGTGTGTTTGGAAAAAATCACACTGCGTGGCTGGGATTCGTGCCCTTGTGCAGTTAATATGTTTGCCGCTCACACATGTCCTTACACCTGCTTCAGACTGGGCGGCCTCATCTGATCCCTTATCGCATGCCGCGGCCATGAGGCCGCACAGTCTGAAGAAGGCGGAAGGAGATGAGGTAAGACAGGCGAACATATGCACTGCACATGCCCATCAATAACACCCTCGCAGCCAAAATATATGAGACAACGAGGGGCGTTGTGTTGGGCAGGGCGGACGCACAGGCACAGGCAGCCAACCAATGATGTCAGAAGACGGGCAGCGCTACCAAGGGTGGTGCTGCGTATCATTAGAAAGGAAAGTCACACCTCAAGGACAGTTGAATGGTCTCAATGAGACACATTTTGTACGTGTTGAGTTCCACGTGGGCAAGGAGAAAAAGTCAGCCACCTTGTACAAATGCAGCAGTACTGCTGTACAAGGTGGCTATTATACATAGAAACACCTGGGGGTGGGGGGCAAGCTCCCTTCAATTTCAGTTCATGTGCCTGCGTGGCGTTTGCAGGTCACGTTGCAAGCTACACAGCAGGGGAACAGCTGGCGGTGCTGAACCCCACTAACACATTGGCTGGTGTTTTTCTCTGTGCAGCTAGCAATTCCGGGCAAAAACTAGCGGTGTTAGAGCCCAGGGTCAGCAGGAGGAGGAGATGAGCAGAGTGTAGGCCGAAGCCTCCACTGGTGGCAGCTTTTGGTTGGTTGTGCCAACGTGGCTTGTGCTGGACACGATGCCGGCTACACAGCTGGGGAACAGCTGGCGGTGCTGAACCCCACTAACACATTGGCTGGTGTTTTTCTCTGTGCAGCTAGCAATTCCGGGCAAAAACTAGCGGTGTTAGAGCCCAGGGTCAGCAGGAGGAGAAGAGGAGCAGAGTGTAGGCCGAAGCCAGCACTGGTATCAGCTTTTGGTTGGTTGTGCCAGCGTGGCTTGTGCTGGACACGATGCCGGCTACACAGCAGGGGAACAGCTGGCGGTGCTGAACCCCACTAACACATTGGCGGGTGTTTTTCTCTGTGCACCTAGCACTTCCAGGCTACAACTGGCGGTGTTATAGCCCAGGGTCAGCAGGAGGAGGAGAGGAGCAGAGTGTAGGCCGAAGCCTAGTTGAACCAATTTCAAAGGTAACCTTTAACCCCCCCTCAGGTGTTGCAAGGTACAAGAGCCACACCTTGTGCAGCATTAATGCTGCACAAGTAAAAGGTTGCTCTCTTCATTTTTCTCCTTGCACACGCTGAATAAAACACGTACACTATTTAGCCCATTATACTGTCAAACAGTAGTGGAGGCGTGACTTTTCTTTTGAAGAAGACGCAGCACAGGTGTCAAAATTTACACCTAGGTGCTGGGCGCAGACTCCTTACTGTTGTTATTTGCAGTACAGGAGAGTGCGCTCTTGTGTTATCCCTTGGCAATACCCTGTTAGTGTAGGCCGGTGCGGTTAGCGATGGCCATAAATCCCAGACCCACAGTGCCTTTCCATAAAGTCACACTGCGGTGCTGGGATTCGTGGCCTTGTGCAGTAAATATGTTCGCCGCTCACACATGTCCTTACACCTGCTTCAGACTGGGCGACCTCCGCTGATCCCTTATTGCCTGCCACGGCCATGAGGCCGCACAGTCTGAAGAAGGCGGAAGGAGGGGAGTGAAGACAGGCGAACATATGCACTGCTCGTGCCCATCAATCACACCCTCGCAGTCAAAATATATGAGACAACGAGGGGCGTTGTGTCGGGCAGGGCGGACGCACAGGCACAGCCAGCCAACCAATGATGTCTGAAGACGGGCAGCGCTAACAATGGGGGTGCTGCGTGTCATTAAAAAGGAAAGTCACACCTCAGGGACATTGTAATGGTCTCTAATGAGACACATTTTGTACGTGTTGAGTTCCACGTGGGCAAGGAGAAAAAGTCAGCCACCTTGTACAAATGCAGCAGTACTGCTGTACAAGGTGGCTGTTATACATAGAAACACCTGGGGGTGGGGGGCAGGCTTCCTTCAATTTCAGTTCATGTGCCTGCGTGGCGTTTGCAGGACACGTTGCCAGCTACACAGCTGGGGAACAGCTGTCGTTGCTGAACCCCACTGACACATTGACTGGTGTTTTTCTCTGTGCAGCTCGCATGTCCGGGCAAAAACTGGCGGTGTTAGAGCCCAGGGTCAGCAGGAGGAGGAGAGGAGCAAAGTGTAGGCTGAAGCCTGCACTGGTGGCAGCTTTTGGTCGGTTGTGCCAGCGTGGCTTGTGCTGGACACGATGCCGGCTACACAGCAGGGGAACAGCTGGCGGTGCTGAACCCCACTAACACATTGGCGGGTATTTTTCTCTGTGCACCTAGCACTTCCAGGCTACAACTGGCGGTGTTATAGCCCAGGGTCAGCAGGAGGAGGAGAGGAGCAGAGTGTAGGCCGAAGCCTGCACTGGTGGCAGCTTTTGGTCGGTTGTGCCAGCGTGCCTTGTGCTGGACACGATGCCGGCTACACAGCAGGGGAACAGCTGGCGGTGCTGAACCCCACTAACACATTGGCTGTTGTTTTTCTCTGTGAAGCTCGCATTTCCGGGCAAAAACTAGTGGTGTTAGAGCCCATGGTCAGCAGGAGGAGGAGAGGAGCAGAGTGTAGGCCAAAGCCTAGTTGAACCAATTTCAAAGGTAACCTTTAACTCCCCCTCAGGTGTTGCAAGGTACAAGAGCCACACCTTGTGCAGCATTAATGCTGCACAAGTAAAAGGTTGCTCTATTTAGTTTGCTCCTTGCACACGCTGAATAAAACACGTACACTATTTAGCCCATTATACTGTCTAACAGTAGTGGAGGCGTGACTTGTCTTTTTAAGGAGACGCAGCACAGGTGTCAAAATTTACACCTAGGTGCTGGGCGCAGAATCCTGAGCGTTGTTATTAGCTGTACAGGAGTCTGCGCTATTGTGATCCCTTGGCCATGCGCTGTGAGCGCTGCCTGTCTTCTCACCTCATTTCATGTTGGCCGTTGCGGTTAGCAATGGATATGAATCCCAGGCCCGCAGTGTGTTTTCAAAAAATCACACTGCGTGGCTGGGATTCGTGGCCTTGTGCAGTAAATATGTTTGCCGCTCACACATGTCCTTACACCTGCTTCAGACTGGGCGGCCTCAGCTGATCCCTTATCGCCTACCACGGCCAGGAGGCCGCACAGTCTGAAGAAGGCGGAAGGAGAGGAGTTAAGACAGGCGAACATATGTACTGCACATGCCCATCAATCACACCCTCGCAGCCAAAATATATGAAACGAGGGGGGTTGTGTCGGGCAGGGCGGACGCACAGGCACAGGCAGCCAACCAATGATGTCAGAAGACGGGCAGCGCTACCAAGGGGGGTGGTGCGTGTCATTAAAAAGGAAAGTCACACCTCAGGGACATTGTAATGGTCTGTAATGAGACACATATTTTACGTGTTTAATTCTACGTGGGCAAGGATAAAAAATCAGCCACCTTGTACAAATGCAGCAGTACTGCTGTACTAGGTGGCTGTTATACATAGAAACACCTGGGGGGGTGGGGCCAGGTTCCCTTTAATTTCAGTTCATGTGCCTGCGTGGCGTTTGCAGGTCACGTTGCCGGCTACACAGCAGGGGAACAGCTGGCGTTGCTGAACCCAATAACACATTGGCTGGTGTTTTTCTCTGTGCAGCTAGCACTTCCGGGCAAAAACTAGCGGTATTTAAGCCCAGGGTCAGCAGGAGGAGGAGAGGAGCAAAGTGTAGGCCAAAGCCTGCACTGGTGGCAGCTTTTGTTCTGTTGTGCCAGCGTGGCTTGTGCTGGACACGTTGCCGACTACACAGCAGGGGCACAGCTGGCGGTGCTGAACCCCATTGACACATCAGCTAGTGTTTTTTCTGTGTAGACAACACTTCCAGGTGGCAACTGACAGTGTTGAAACCCAGGGAATCAAAGAGGAGTAGAGTGTAGGCCGAAGCCTGCAGTGGAGCAAGTTGAAAGGGAACCTTTAACCCCCCCCCAGGCATTTGTTGCTGAAAGAGCCATCTTGTACAGCAGTAATACTGCACATGGCAAATGGTGGCTCTGAAAATTATGCTCCTTGCAAACGCTGAAGTACACACTCATATAATGTGTCCCCTCACACTGTCAAACCGTCCCGGAAGTGGGACTTTCCTTTGTAATGTGACACAGCAAAGCCGTCATTCCAACCCCCTTGGTGCCGTGCGCCACCTCCGCAACGTTGTTTGGTTCTGTCACGGAGCCCGCGCTGTAATGTTATCCCTTGGCCATGCACAGTTAGCGGTGCCCGTCTTCTGACATCATGTAGGTGTCAGGCTGGCAGTGCCTGTGCGTCCAAGCTGCCCGAGATCCAACATTGCAGTGTCATCTAATGTAGTCCCACTGCGGGCCAGGGATCCATGGGCATGCGCAGTGCATATCATCGCCTCTCACTCACCTCCTTCCTGCTTCTTCAGACTGTGCGGCGTCACGGCCGTGGCATGCTATTAGGGATCAGCTGACGCCGCCTAGTCTGAAGAAGCGTGAAGAAGGGGAGTGAGAGGCTAGTATATGCACTGCGCATGGCCATGGATACCAGGCCCACTGTGGGATCACATTAGACGACACTGCGAGGTGGGATTTCGGGCAGCGTGGACGCACAGGCGCAGCCAGGACGACAACAAATGATGTCAGAGGACGGGCAGCGCAAACTGTGCATGGCCAAGGGATAACATAACAGCGCAGGGTCCATGACGGAATCAAACAACGCTAAGGAGCCAGCGCACGGTGGCAAGGGGGTAGCAATGATGGCTGTGCTGCGTCACATTACAAAGGTAAGTCCCACCTCCGGGACGGTTGGACGGTGTGAGGGGACACATTACATGAGTGTGTAGTTCAGCGTTTGCAAGGAGCATAATTTCAAGAGTGACCTTTCCCTTGTGCAGTATTAGTGCTGCACATGGTGGCTCTTTCAGTAACAAACGCCTAGGGGGGGAGGGGGACAGGTCCCCTTACATTTTAGTTGTGCCAGCGTGGCGGTCGCATGACACATTGCCGGATACACAGCTGGGGATCAGCTGACGTTACTGAACCCCAATAACAGAGGAGCGACTGTTAACTGTGCACACAGCACTTCCAGGCACCAACTGGCGGTGTTAGAGCCCAGGGACAGCAGGAGGAGCAGATTGGAGGTATTGCCGCACACACAGCTGGGGATCAGCTGACGTTACTGAACCCCAATAACAGAGGAGCGACTGTTAACTGTGCACACAGCACTTCCAGGCACCAACTGGCGGTGTTAGAGCCCAGGGTCAGCAGGAGGAGCAGAGGAACAGAGTGTAGGCCGAAGCCTGATTGGAGCAAGTTGAAAGGGAACCTTTAACCCCCCCCCAAGACGTTTGTAGCTGAAAGAGCCATCTTGTGCAGCACTAAGGATGCAAAAGGAAAAGGTTGCTCTTTTAATTATGCTCCTTGCAAACACTGAAGTAAACACTAAAAATGTGTCCCCTTATACCGTTCAACCGTCCCGGAGGTGCGAATTTCCTTCGTAATGGGACACAGCACAGCTGTCATTCCTATCCCCTTGGTGCCGTGCGCTGCCTCCTCAGCGTTGTTTTAAGCTGTCACGGAGCCTGCGCTGTTCTGTTAGCCCTTGGCCATGCCCAATTAGCGCTGCCTGTCTTCTGACATAATTTGGTGTCAGGCTGTCAGTGCCTGTGCGTCCACGCTGCTCCTGATCCCACCTCGCAGTCTCGTCTAACGTAATCCCACTGCGGGCCTTGGATCCATGGGCATGCACAGTGCATATACTCGACTCTCACTCCCCTCCTTCCTTCTTCTTCAGACTGTGCGGTGTCACGGCCGTGGCATGCTATTAGGGATCAGCTGACGGCGCACAGTCTAAAGAAGGCGGAGGGAAATGAGCGAGAGCCCGAGGGGAAGATATGCACTGCGCATGCCCATGGATCCCAGGCCCGCAGTGTGACTCAATCAGAAGACACTGCGAGGCGGGATCTCGGGCAGCGCGGCCGCACAGGCGCAGCCAGCCTGACACCAAATTATGTCAGAAGACAGGCAGCGCAAATAGGGCATGCCCAAGGGATATCAGAACAGCGCAGGCTCCTTGACAGCTTAAAACAACACTGAGGAGGCAGCGCATGGCACCAAGGGGGTAGCAATGACGGCTGTGCTGCGTCACATTACGAAGGAAAGTCCCAGCTCCGGGACGGTATAACGGTATCAGTGAACACATTTTATAAGTGTTAAGTTCTGCGTGTGCAAGGAGCTAAACCACCAAAAGAGCTACCTTTTCCTTGTGCAGCATTACTGCTGCACAAGATGGCTCTTTCAGTAACAAACGACGGGGGGGGAGGGGGACAGGTTCCCTTACATTTAGGTTGTTGTGCCAGCGTGGCGGTCGCAGGACACATTGCCGGCTACACAGCTGGGGATCAGCTGACGTTACTGAAACCCAATAACACTGGGTCGTATGTTTTTACTGTGCAGCCTGCACTTCTGAGCCGCAACTGGCGGTGTTGGAGCCCAGCAATAGCAGTTCAGGTGGTAGAAAGATGAACACAGCAGGAGACCTGGATGACACCCAATTACTTAATCAGGCAGAGGAGTGGCAAATTCCTGCGAGATCCAGGCCTGGTTCATTTTCAGGAAAGTAAGCCGGTCAACGTTATCGGAGGACAGTCGCATGCGACGGTCTGTTAGTACACCACCTGCGGCACTAAAGACACGTTCCGATAAGACACTAGCCGCAGGGCAAGCCAGCACCTCCAATGCATACTGGCTTAGCTCTGGCCATGTATCCAGCTTAGAGACCCAAAACTTGAACGGGGAAGAGCCGTCTGGGAGTACAGTAAGAGGGCAAGCCATGTAGTCTGTCACCATCTGACGGAACCGTTGCCTCCTGCTGACTGGAGCCGCCGGTGATGGTGTAGACATTTGGGGCGGGCACACAAAAGTGTGCCAGAGTTGTACCATACTGGGCTTGCCTTGGGCAGAGGCACTGCTTCTGCTCCCTCTTTGGGCAGAGCCTCCCCCACTGCCTCGACGCACTGAGCTGCTTTGTAAAGCACTAGCAGCACTCCTCTCAGTTGGACAGGAGAAGATGATGGAATTCACCAGTGTGTCGTGGTACTCCCGCAATTTACGCTCCCGGGTCAACGCTGGGATGAGGTTTTGGACGTTGTCCCGGTAGCGAGGATCGAGGAGGGTGAACACCCAATAATCAGTCATGTTGAGAATGTGGTCGATGCGGCGGTCGTTTCTCAGGCACTGCAGCATGAAATCCACCATGTGCTGCAGACTGCCAACTGGCCCAGAAACGCTGTCCCCTGTTTGAGACATGATCTCTGCCCGCTCGTCATCACCCCACCCTCGCTGTACACACTGACCACTGGACAATTGTGTCGCTCCCTCCTCTGGACGGAGCTCTTCCTCCTCCATTGACTCCTCCTCATCCTCCTCACAAATTGGCCCCTGCGTACCCCTTTGTGAGGAACCACGTGGTGCTGACTCTCCAGAAGCTGATGGAAAAGGTGACTCCTCATCCTCCACCTCTTCCACAACATCATCCCTTAATCCTTGCAAAGTTTGCTGAAGCAGGCAGATAAGGGGGACAGTCATGCTGACTAGTGCATCATCTGCACTTGCCATCCGTGTGGAATAATCAAAAGGACGCAAAACCTGGCAGACATCCTTCATAGTGGCCCACTCTGTGGTTGTGAAGTCTGATCGGCGCTGACTGCGACTTCTTTGCGCCTGATGCAGCTGGTACTCCATAACTGCTTGCTGCTGCTCACACAACCGCTCCAACATATGTAACATGGAATTCCACCGGGTAGGTAGGTCACATATGATGCGGTGTTCCGGAAGGCGGAATCGGCGCTGCAGAGCAGCAATGCGGGATCTGGCCAAGCTGGAACGCCGCAAGTGAGCACACTCTAGGCGGACCTTGTGCAGCAGGGCATCAAGATCCGGATAGTCCCTCAGAAAACTCTGCACAACCAAATTGAGCACATGTGCCAGACATGGGATGTGAGTGAGGTTGCCAAGGGCCAAAGCTGCCACCAGATTTCGGCCATTGTCACACACTACCATGCCTGGCTGGAGATTCGCTGGCAGTAACCACACATCGCTCTCCTGCTTGATGGCATTGCAGAGCTCCTGCGCTGTGTGGCTTCGATTCCCCAATGAAACAAGTTTCAAGACGGCCTGCTGACGTTTGGCCATGGCTGTGCTCATGTCGGTCATAGGTAAACGTTCACGGGTCCATGTGGAGGTGGACTGTGACGGCTCCTGCAGAGTTGATTCTGAGGAACTTGTGTAAGAGGAGGAGTCAATGCATACAGACTGGATTCCTGCAATCCTTGGAGTGGGCAGGACACGTCCTGCGCCACTCGCACGATCTGTACCTGGCTCAACAACATTAACCCAATGGGCAGTGAGGGAAACGTATTGCCCCTGTCCATGCTGACTGGTCCACGCATCGGTGGTGAGGTGGACCTTGCTACTGACGGCGTTCAGTAGCGCATGTTTTATGTTTCCCTCAACATGCCTGTGCAGGGCAGGGACAGCTTGCCTGCTGAAGTAAAAGCGGCTGGGCACCTTGTACTGTGGGACTGCCAATGCCATCAAGTCACGGAAGCTGTCAGTCTCCACCAGCCTGAACGAGAGCATTTCCAGGGACAACAGTTTGGCAATGCCTGCATTCAGAGCCTGTGCTCGGGGGTGGTTGGCCGAGAATGCCCGCCTTTTCTCCCATGCCTGTACTACCGATGGCTGTAGAGTAGACTGGGAGTGTGAGGATGACTGGGAAGGTGGTGCTGTGGGTGGAATTACACAAGGTCTCTGGACAACAGTGCCAGAGGTTCTTCCATGGCGATCCTGGGAGGAAGCCAAACCAGCTGTGCGTGAGCTGGAGGAAGAGGCAACACGAGCTGAAGAGGTGGTAGCTGCCGCTGTTGGTTGGCCTACATCTTCAGTCTGTTTCTGTAACTCCACCGCGTGCCTGGTCCGCACATGTTTCCACATATTTGTGGTATTGAGGTTGCTGACATTTTTCCCTCTTTTTACTTTCTGATGACACAGCTTGCATTTGACAAAACAAATGTCATCTGCAACTGTGTCAAAAAAGGACCAGGCACTGCAAGTCTTGGGAGCGCCCTTTTTGGCTTTGGAAAGAGACAGGCTCCTAACGGGTGCCAAAGTGGAGGCTACAGGCTCCGCAGTCTTCCCCCTCCCTCTCCCTCTTTGGCCCGTAAGGGGAATCTCTTCCTCAGAGCTGCTCCCACCACCTTCCTGTTCCTCACGCCACGATGGGTCAACGACCTCATCATCTCCACTACCCTCTGCCACCAACTGCTCCTCCTGGGTAGTCTCGGCAGCACAGTACGCACCAGAAAGCGGCACCTGAGTTTCATCATCAGATGCGTACTGCGCTGTGGTCACCGGAGGCACTGGCCCACCCGCCTCTTCAGAGTCAGAGAGACAAAGCTGTTGGGCATCACTGCACACTGCCTCTTCTTCCATTTCTCCAATGCTGCTTGGCTGGCCCCCTGTTTCCAAGCCAAGAGATTCAGAGAACAGAAGTAGAGACGGCTCCTATCCTGGGCTCTCTGACTGCCTGGCCAATTTGGCAGGTGGTGAAGAGACAGATGGCTGCTCTCCAGTGCTCTGTGCCTGAGAGGATGTGGCACTAACTGAAGTCGACGCCGAGGCGTTAGCTGCCATCCACCCGACAACGGCTTCAATTTGGTCTTCACGCAGCAGCGGTGCACGGCGCTCTCCGACAAAGCTGCGCATGAAGGACTGTTCCCTGCTGAAACTGAGTGACGACGAGTCACCGGCGCCCGCAGCAGGCACAGAATCACCACGTCCTCTCCCTGCTCCTCTCCCTGCTCCGCGCCCACGCCCACGTGCCTTACTCCCTGCCCTCTTCATCTTGGTTGACAGATAAAGATAAGTAGAAAAGTACTAAGGCCTTAGTGTGCTTATTCCTGAAATGCTCCTCCTAACAGGTGTAAGAAACACTAATGTTGTAAAGTGTGGACTAAACTTTATTATTTTTCAAATGTGGCCTACACAAGTGTTAAGTTGTGTTTGGTGAACTTTACTTTTTTTTTTCTTGCAGATCGGGCTACAGAGCTAGTTTAAATCACACGGAGACCATGCAGACAGCCGTAAACGGCGCTGCAAGGCCCAAAAAACCTCCTCTAGGTTATCCTATTTAGTGTTTTTCCACTATTTAGCTGGAGACGGGTGGAAAGACACTAATAGGGAATTTTTTTTTTTAATTTTAAACAGGCTGCACTATTTGAAAAAAAGGAATTTTTTTTTCAAGGTATGAGGCAGTAACGCACCCTGAGCTGAATCCAACCGGCTATGGCTGCACACAGACTACAGGGCGAGCTGCGCTCACACAGAGATCGTGCAGACAGCCATAAACGGCGCTGCAAGGCCCAATAAACACCCTCTAGGTTATCCTATGTAGTGTTTTTCCACAATTTAGCTGGAGACGGGTGGAAAAACACTAATAGGAAATTTTTTTTAAAAAAAATTTTAAACTAGCTGCACTATTTGAAAAAAATGAAATTTTTTTTCAAGGTATGAGGCAGTAACGCACCCTGAGCTGAATCCAACCGGCTATGGCTGCACACAGACTACAGGGCGAGCTGCGCTCACACAGAGACCGTGCAGACAGCCGTAAACGGCGCTGCAAGGCCCAAAAAAAACCCTCTAGGTTAGCCTATGTAGTGTTTTTCCACAATTTAGCTGGAGACGGGTGGAAAAACACTAATAGGAAATTTTTTTTTTAAAGTTTAAACAGGCTGCACTATTTGAAAAAAATGAAATTTTTTTTCAAGGTATGAGGCAGTAACGCACCCTGAGCTGAATCCAACCGGCTATGGCTGCACACAGACTACAGGGCGAGCTGCGCTCACACAGAGACCGTGCAGACAGCCGTAAACGGCGCTGCAAGGCCCAAAAAAACCCTCTAGGTTAGCCTATGTAGTGTTTTTCCACAATTTAGCTGGAGACGGGTGGAAAAACACTAATAGGAAATTTTTTTTTAAAAGTTTAAACAGGCTGCACTATTTGAAAAAAAGTAATTTTTTTTTCAAGGTATGAGGCAGTAACGCACCCTGAGCTGAATCCAACCGGCTATGGCTGCACACAGACTACAGGGCGAGCTGCGCTCACACAGAGACCGTGCAGACAGCCGTAAACGGCGCTGCAAGGCCCAAAAACAACCCTCTAGGGTGTCTGTCTGCTCTCTGCTGGATGAGGACAATAAGGCGCCGTGCTAGTGGCAGCCCATTGCAGCAGCAATAGTTTTGTTTTGTTTTATTTTGCTTTGTTTTATTTTACTTTATTTTATTTTGGAATTATTCTTGTTATGTGTGAACCTTTTTCTTTCTGAACCTCAGTTTTTGGTACTCCTAAGGAATTTCTTTTCCCCAGTACCTTCTCCTTCTGAACTTGGATCCGCTGGAATGCTTCCCTTGGATTTATGCTGAACCCTTGGATTTATGCTGAACCCTTGGATTTCCCCTTGGCTGGTTGCTTCTGGGATCCTCTGATTTGTTTCCCCTGGATGCATACTGCTACCCACAGCTTTCTGAATGTATGCTTCTGATCTTTGGCTCCCCTGGAAGGTTTCCCTTGGATGTTTGCTGCTACCCGCTGCTATCTGGATTTACAGTGCATTTGTGATCACCTTGCAACCTAGGACTGGTATTATACGCACCTACTGCCAGGCGGCCACTACCTGCCTGGGAATTGGCACAGCTATGTCTGGAGGAGTGCACTGTATGCCTCCCTACACGGACAGGCTTAGTGCGACTAACATGGGCAAGGTTTTGATTGATGTCCCTAAGTCTGTTCATAAACGTGTTGCTTACTCAAGGGGCCGACTTCTGGAGCTGCGCAGGCTAATGTCTTCTCCTGCAGTGGGCAGACCACATGTCCCGTGTGAGGTAAGGCGACCCTACAGAGGCTGCAGAGCGGGCAAAAAACTTAAGTCAAGGCGAAGACGGTTTAAACCTGTAGTTCCGTCCATCATCATGGGGAATGTTCAATCACTGGGTAATAAGTCGGATGAACTGCTGGCATTAATACGGACCCAGAGGGAATACAAGGAATGCAGTTTGATGTGTTTTACTGAAACATGGTTACGTGGCGAGATCCCAGACTCAAGTGTCTCAGTACCAGGATTTCACATGGTCCGGGCGGATAGAGACACTATGAAGAGCGGCAAAAAAAAGGGCGGTGGAGTTATACTCTACATAAACAATGGTTGGTGCAATCAGGGGCATGTGACAGTAAGGGAGCGCCATTGTTGTCCGAACATTGAATTGCTAGCTGTTGGCCTCAGACCTTACTATATTCCTAGAGAATTCTCGCTTGTTACTGCAATAGTGTTGTACATACCACCAACTGCAAACCATGAGGCTGCAGGTGAAGTGCTGTCAGGAGTCATTGCTCGGCTCCAGCTGAAACACCCCAACTCGCTTACTGTTATCTCTGGGGATTTTAACCGAGCTAAAATTTCTACTGCCTTACCTAAATTCTATCAATTTGTGAAATGTACAACACGTGACAATATTACTTTAGACTTACTCTATGCGAATGTCAAGAATGCTTATTCATCCTCTACCCTGCCGCCCTTGGGGAAGTCTGATCACAATCTTGTACTATTGTCACCAGTCTACCAACCTGTTGTTAGAAAACAGCCGGCTACCTTTAAATCAGTTAGAATGTGGTGTCCAACAAATGAACAGGCTTTGCAGGATTGCTTTCATCTTACAGACTGGGATGTGCTGCTTGGGACAATGGACGAGTATACAAATGTTAATGAAGTGGTTGGTAGAGTGACTGACTACATTAACTTCTGCACTGATATGCTGGTGCCGACTAAAAAGATTAGGTGTTTTGCAAACAACAAGCCATGGATAACAAAGGAATTGAAGCATTTGCTCAACAGGAAAAAAAAGGCATTTAAAGTAGGTGACAAAGAGGAAATTAAAATAATACAGCATGAATTGAAGCATAAAATTAAGGAGGCCCAGGAAGCCTTCAGAATTAAACTTGAAAAGAAACTGTCCCACAATAATACCAGAGAGGTTTGGTCAGGAATGAAATTACTGACTGGGCTTAAGTTGAGGCCTGAAAATCATGGCGGAAATCTAGACAAGGCTAATGAGATGAACGAGTATTTCAACAGGTTCAGCAGTACATGTGTACATGTGCCAACTGATAGTGGAGGGGACCTGGGTGCAAATTCTGCAACATCGATATTGGAGGATGAGCAGACTAATTTTAGAGTATCCGAAAATGATGTGAGGAGGCAGTTTAAGTCACTTAACATTGGTAAAGCTGCAGGACCAGATGGACTCAGCTCACGTGTCCTTAAAGTTTGTGCAGACCAGCTGTGTACTGTCTTTACACGCCTATTTAATGGAAGTATACAAACACAGAGGGTACCTATGTTATGGAAAACTTCCTGTCTGGTGCCGGTACCCAAGACTTCTTCTCCTGCAACCCTAAATGACTATCGTCCTGTAGCCTTAACATCTCACGCTATGAAGGCCTTGGAAAGATTAGTGCTTGCTCACTTAAGACCAAGGGTCAATGCTTTTATCGATCCCCTTCAGTTTGCTTACCGACATAGATTGGGGTGGATGATGCTATCCTTTCTCTGTTACATAGGGTACATTCATTTCTGGAGACTGATGGAACCACGGTGCGAGCGATGTTCTTCGATTTCTCGAGTGCATTTAACTCCCTGCAGCCACTTTTACTACACAAAAAGATGACTGATATGAAGGTTGAGGAGGGGATGAGAAATTGGATAACTGACTACCTATCAGATCGGCCACAGTTTGTACAGATGGGAGCAGTGGTGTCAAGCAGATTATTGAGCAGTGTAGGTGCCCCCCAGGGAACGGTGCTTGCGCCCTTTCTATTCACACTGTATACTTCAGACTTTCAGTATAAATCTGAACTTTGCCACCTTCAAAAATTTTCGGATGACTCCGTGGTTGTGGGATGCATTAGGGGAGATCAGGGGGATGAGGAATACAGAAGGGTGGTGTCGAATTTTGTGGATTGGTGCAATGGTAACTATCTACAACTAAATGTTAAGAAAACTAAGGAGTTGGTGGCCAACTATAGCAGGATTAAGTTGGAATGCTTACCGATAACTATTGCAGGTCAGGAGGTCGAGCAGGTGGAGAGTTACAAATATTTGGGGGTCCATTGGGATAGCAAACTGGACTGGAGATGCCACTCAGAGTTTGTCTACAAGAAGGGGATGAGCAGATTGTATTTCCTAAGGAAACTGAGGTCTTTTAATGTGTGCAGCAAAATGTTAGAAATGTTCTACCAATCTGTAGTGGCAAGTGCCATCTTTTTTGCAATCACGTGCTGGGGTAGTAGTGTGCGGGCCTCTGATGCTAATAAGCTGAATAAGATTATCAAGAAGGCAAGTTCTGCTGTCGGCTGCAATTTGGACTCTTTTGGGGAGGTAGTGGAGAGAAGAACTCTGAAAAAGTGTATGGCGATTATGAACAATAATGCACATCCATTATATGAGCTATTCATGAGACAGAAGAGCACCTTCAGTAACCGGCTAATACTTCTGAGGTGTAAGAAGGAAAAATATAGGAAATCGTTTGTGCCAACTGCCATGGGAATGTACAATAATAACATTAGGGTTAAACCACCAAGGTGAAAGTCTACTTATTTCTCTACATTTCAGTTCACTCGTTGTGTATGTCCTATTCTAATGTATAATGTATAATGTTCTTCTGTCAACAAACTGTCATGTCAACTATGTAATTCCTTTATGTTTTTTTATGATTTAAGTTGTGCTGCTGTGATACCATAATTTCCCACGGGATCAATAAAGTGTATCGTATCGTATCGTATCGTATCGTAGGTTATCATATGTAGTGTTTTTCCACAATTTAGCTGGAGACGGGTGGAAAAACACTAATAGGAATTTTTTGTTTAAAATTTTAAACAGGCTGCACTATTTGAAAAAAAGGAAAATTTTTCTCAAGGTATGAGGCAGTAACGAACCCTGAGCTGAATCCAACCGGCTATGGCTGCACACAGACTACAGGGCGAGCTGGGCTCACACGGAGACCGTGCAGACAGCCGTAAACGGCGCTGCAAGGCCCAAAAACCCAAAAACCTAGGTTATCCTATGTAGTGTTTTTCCACAATTTAGCTGGAGACGGGTGGAAAAACACTAATAGGAAATTTGAGAAAAAATGTGCAGCAGGCTGCACTATGAGCAAAAAAGGACAACTGTGTGAGGCAGTGTGAACCCCCCCTGAGCTGAATACAACCGGGTATATGGCTGCACACAGACTACAGAGTGAGCTGCACACACACACACACACAGAGACCTTGCAGAACGCTGTTAAAACAGCGCTGCAAGGCAAGAGCAAGGTGAACAGTGAAGAACACACAGCGTTTTGCTAAATTAGCCTTTGGAAAGGAAAATAAAGCAATTAGCTATCTCAACTGGCCCTCAGTTACAACACAGCGTCCTGTCCCTAACTGAAATCACAGCAGAGTGAGCGCAAAATGGCGGCAGCGTTTTTTATAGTGCAGAGTGACATCATTTCAGCAGCCAATCACAGCCTTGCCATTACTTACATGCCCACCATGCTAAACAGGATGTGCCCACACTTCCAATCATTCCTCATTGGCTGCTGCGTTCAGTTTGAATTCTGGGAACTTCTGATTCCGGTATCCGATATGCGGGAAGTATCGGAATTCGGTATCGGAATTCCGATACCGCAAATATCGGCCGATACCCGATACTTGCGGTATCGGAATGCTCAACACTACTCATTACAGTTGTCCTCCACTGAACAAAGCAATGCCACCTGTTTAGTCCTATTACCAATTTTTAACTGCTTTTAACCTACTTTTTTTATTTTGGGCCTACTAACTGTGTCTGCACCACTCATTACAATTGTCCTCCACTGAACAAAGCTATGCCGCCTGTTTAGTCCTGTTACCAATTTGAACTGCATTTAGCCTACTTTTTTATTTTGGGTCTAATACCTGTGTCTGCGCCACTCATTACAATTATCCTCCACTTAAAGCTATGCCACCTGTTTAGTCCTGTTACCAATTTTGAACTGCATTTAGCCTACTTTTTTATTTTGTGCCTACTAACTGTGTTTGTGCCACTCATTACAGTCCTCCACTGAACAAAGCAATGCTGCCTGTTTAGCCCTGTTACCAATTTTGAACTGCATTTAGCCTACTTTTTATTTTGGGTCTACTACCTGTGTCTGCGCCACTCATTACAATTGTCCTCCACTTAACAAAGCTATGCCGCCTGTTTAGTCCTGTTACCAATTTTGAACTGCATTTAGCCTACTTTTTTATTTTGGGCCTACTAACTGTGTCTGCGCCACTCATTACAATTGTCCACCACTGAACAAAGCTATGCCGCCTGTTTAGTCCTGTTACCAATTTTGAACTGCTATTAGCCTACTTTATTATTTAGGCCTATATCTGTGTTTCCTCCTCATCCTTCCCATTGCCCAGCCACTGCTAGATGAGTCTGCTGGTACACTGACCCAGGCCACTACATTCCCTTTGCACTCTACACAGCCAGAATCTGACCCTGCTGAAAGTCAGGTTCCCTTTCCCGCATACTATACCACCTTACAGAGGGACAAAGGGGAAGGTGCAGATGAAAGTACAGGTTCCTTTATCAGGTGGGGGGGCATACTCGTTGGCACTGGCACAGGGCCCCTCATAGTACGCAAAAGTGTCTCTGGCAGTGGAAGGCGCCACCCGCCGTCAAACACACTGCCGTATTATGAGGGGCCCTGTGCCAGTGCCAACTAGTGGGCCCCCCTGCTTCCTTAGGATCACAGCACTTGCAAAGTTGAAATACTTACCTCTCCCTGCTCCACCGCCGTGAAGTATTCCATATTCCTACCCCCACAACTTTAGCCAAATGACCCCCTGTTTTCAATGCCTAACTATTATTATAAAGTAAATTAAGATTGACAAGATTAAGAAATAGGAATTGATGTTTGTGGCATTAAAATGGGCACTGTAGGTGTATTCCTATCCTCCACTCACTGCCGACTTTGATTCCCCATTGACTTGCATTGGGTTTCGTGTTTCGGTCGGCCACCGACTTTTCAAAATAATCGGCCGATTTCACCAGACCCAACTTTTGACAAAGTCGGGTTTCGCAAAACCCGACTTGATCCTTAAAAAGTAAAAGTCGCTCAACTCTATTGGTGACTACCCAGATAACGGGGCAGCTACGAGTCTTGGGTAAGCCCACCACGAAGTATATTCCAACCATCTCCCAGGGCCCATCTGCCACCGGCTTGGGGTAAAGTAGCCCAGCAGGCCATTGCCAAGGAGACCGATTCTTGGCGCAGGAGACACACGCCCGAATATAGTCCCTGACGTCTCGGGCCATATGCGGCCACCAGTACGTCCTCACCAGAAGCTCAGATGTCCTCTTGGTCCTAAAATGTCCACCCACCCTGGACGAGTGAGCCCAAGAGAGAAACCGAAGCCACAGTTCTCTTGCTCTCTGAAGGGACAATGTTAGAATCTGTTTAGTTTGTTACTATCCACCATTTTCTTGTGGAGTTCTGGCTGCTAGTCTTTTTCCTCTGGTGCTTGGGTTGTCTTGAGTCAGGTGTTTGTTTCATTCTTTATTAACCAGCTCCTGCCTCCCAGTCCTTGCTGGACAACAGTGTTTATCTGCTTGAGCTCTAGCTTGGTCCTTTGCTTTGTCTTCTGTGTGTGTTATTTGTGCAATGCTGCTAGCTCTGGTTGTGCTAGCCTTAGTTTCTGTTTACTATTGGTTTCTGCAGCTTTCTCTTTGTTTACTATTAGGACGCGACCCGTTTTTGTACCCAGTCCTTAGTTCTTTTAGGGAATCCCTTCCCCTTATCTATAGGTCTTCGCTTGAGATTAACCTAGGATCGTCGGTGGGTATATTCGCATGGAATGGGCCGCCCACTCCATCGTAGGGTATCAGCCTAGTCATAGTGCAGGGTCAGTTTTCCCCCTTCTACCTTAGTCCTGTGTTGCAGATCTGTAACACTCAGGTCCTGTAACAGCTCCCATTGGAGCACTAGGAAGGTTCTGGAAGGCTATAGGTATAAAAGGTTTGCATGGCTGCTCGGCCATGCACTAGTATAAATCAGAAATCTTGTGTGTGTGGATGTATGACTGAATCTGGTGAAAGCTCCTTAATCATACCCATCCCTAGTGTTGTTGAATGTACTTGGGTGACTGAGCTACCTAGCGACACACTGTGCAATCCAGCACTAGGCACGAGTACACAGCGTCAATTAGCAGCGACTGCCAGTGCAGTGCCTTGCACAACTAGTGCGCTTTCTTGACCCTAGTTAGGTTGGTTAGTGGCGTCTGCCAGAGAGGAGCTGTATGGACTCAGTGCGGTAAATCATAATTTATTATTTTCCCTAGCACTGCAGCTGCGGCGCCGAGAACTAGTGGTCTAGAGGAACTCACCGACACAAAAAGAGGACTTAAAAAATCCTCCAAAAATTTTTTATCAAAAAGTCACAGAGAAGGAAGCAGAGATGTTTACCTGCTCAGGCCTTCAAAACAAATGCACTGGCAGGGTGCAGAGGACCCGAGTAATGATAGCAGAAACACAGGTGCAACAATACCAATGAAACAACCACTTTCAATCTAGTGTTGGCTGTTTGGTATTTAAGTGCACAAAAAGATAAAAGATAATAGTTTGTATGTGGCATTATTCACACAGACAATGCAGAGCATCTGGCTTACAGTCTATGGGCTCATACTCACTTGCGAGAAACTCGGATGAGTCTCGCACATAAATACCCGACCCTGCACCCGGCATTCAGGAGCGGAGCGTGCGGCCGCATAGCAATACATGAAGCTAAACGCTCCTGAGTGCCGGGTATTGATGTGCGAGACTCATCCGAGTTTCTCGCAAGGGAGTATGAGCCCTATTACTAACGCACATACAGACGGGCTACCCAGTGCTACAAAATGCATGCTGTGCGAACAGAGGCCACAGTTTACAGAGCCATCTTGGTCCAACAGCACCCTGCAAAATATAGTGCAAAAAAAAACGTATCAATGTATGCAAGGTATTGGTTAATATTGGGGCCCAATATATAAGCTGGCCACCCATGTCAAGGGTCCTTACATTTTGCCAGTCCTAATGCTAAACATTAGAGTTGAGCGACCTTGACCTTTTTAGAGTCGAGCCGGGTTTTGCGAAACCCGACTATGTCCAAAGTCGGGTCGAGTGAAATCGGCCGATTATGACGTAAAGTCGGGATCGACCGAAACACGAAACCCAATGCAAGTCAATGGGGCAGCATAGTCGGCAGTGAGTGGGGGCCAGGAAAACACCTAGAGTGCCCATTTTAATGTCAAAACCATCCATTCTTCTTAATGAAGCTTGTCAAGCGTAATTTACCTTATAATAATTGGAAGGCATTTGAAATTGGGGGTCATTTGGCTAAAGTTGTGGGGGGTAGGGCTGGTTCAAGTAATTAGTGGGCCCAGGAAATCTGGACCACGTCACGGCAGTGGAGCAGGGAGAGGTAAGTATTTCAACTTTGCAAGTGCTGTGAACCTGAGCAAGCAGGGGGGGCCCACTCGTTGGCATTGGCACTGGCACAGGGCCCCTCAAAGTACAGCGGTGTGTTTGCACGGCGGGGGCGCCTCCCACCGGCAGCAACACTTTTGCGTACTATGAGAGGCCCTGTGCCAGTGACGTCGCCAACTAGTATTCCTCCCCCCACCTGATGAAGGAACCTGCACTTTCATCTGCACCTTCCTCTTTGTCCCCGTGTAAGGTGGTATGGTATGCGGGAAGAGCAACCTGACTTTCAGCAGGGTCACAATGTTGTTGTGTAGCGTGCACGGGGAATGTTGCGTTATGGGTCAATGTACCAGCAGACTCATCTATCACTGGCTGGGCAATGGGCACGATGAAGTGGAAACACAGATATAGGCCCAAAGAAGAAAGTGGGCTAAATGCAGTTCAAAATTGGTAACACAGGAATAACCAGGGGGCATTGCAGTGGAGGACAACTGGAATGAGAGGCTGACACAGAGAGTAGGGCCAAATCAGTAAGTAGTCGAAATGCAGTTCAAAATTGGCAACCGTAGTAAACAGGCGGCACAGCTTTGTTCAGTGGAGGAGAACAGCAAGGAGTGGCAGACACCGATAGTAGGCCCCAACCCAACTAGTAGGCCAAATGCAGTCTAACATTAACAACTACTTAACGAGAGGCTGAAAATGGTATTTCAGGACAGGAAACCAGGAGAACAGCAAGGAGTGGCAGACACCGATAGTAGGCCCCAAACCAACTAGTACGCCAAATGCAGTTGTTCCATTTAACCACAATTTAATGAGAGCCTGAAGATAGAAGCTCAGGAAAGGCAACCTGGGGAACACCTTGGAGTGTAACACACCATCTCTCTCCACCCCATACCCATTTTGTAGGCCTAATGCTGTGTACTTTTCTACAACTACTAAACGAGAGTCAGAAGACCGAAGCAATGGCAAGGAAACCTGGGGAACACCTTGGAGTGTAACACACCATCTCTCTCCACCCCATACCCAATTTGTAGGCCTAATGCAGCCTACTTTCCGACACCTACTAAACGAGAGCATGAAGATCGAAGCTCAGGAAAGGCAACCTGGGGAACACCTTGGAGTGTAACACACCATCTCTCTCCACCCCATACCCATTTTTTAGGCCTAATGCAGTGTACTTTTCTACAACTACTAAACGAGAGTCGGAAGACCGAAGCAATGGCAAGGAAACCTGGGGAACACCTTGGAGTGTAACACACCATCTCTCTCCACCCCATTCCCCATTTTTTAGGCCTAATGCAGCCTACTTTCCGACACCTACTAAACGAGAGCATGAAGATCGAAGCTCAGGAAAGGCAACCTGGGGAACACCTTGGAGTGTAACACACCATCTCTCTCCACCCCATACCCATTTTGTAGGCCTAATGCTGTGTACTTTTCTACAACTACTAAACGAGAGTCGGAAGACCGAAGCAATGGCAAGGAAACCTGGGGAACACCTTGGAGTGTAACACACCATCTCTCTCCACCCCATACCCAATTTGTAGGCCTAATGCAGCCTACTTTCCGACACCTACTAAAAGAGAGCATGAAGATCGAAGCTCAGGAAAGGCAACCTGGTGAAAACCTTGGAGTGTAACACAACCTGTCTCTACACCCCATACCAAATTTGTAGGCCTAATGCAGCGTAGTTTCCACCAACTACTAAACGAGAGCCGGAAGATCGAAGCTCATGAAAGGCAACCCGGGGAACACCTTGGAGTGTAACACAACCTCTCTCTACACCACGAAAGGGCTGATTCTTAGGAAGGAAGGCTGTTGTAAATAAGCATTGCGCGTCCGAGGGTGATTATATTCTTATTCGGTATCTACTCACCCTCGGACGCGCCATGCTTCTTGATTTGTAATTAATGTTTATTTGCAATGTGCTTTTGACTTACTCAATTATTTTTTTAATTATTGATTTTATTAAATTAATAGTTTAACATCTTATTGGAAATAATTTAAAGGAGACGCGACAGGACAACACTCGGTGGATGCCATATCTGTGTTAACAACTCCAAAAAACTTTCAGTTAACTTCTTGCAGGAGAAAGAAATTGTAGCTGTTGGACCTTTGTAGTACAGTTCCAGATATTTGTTGTGTGTTTGTTTTGATTGTTAAAATGTCTGCATTTGAGATCTCAACACGATCTTATTTTTTATAATCAAATTAATTTTATAAATATTTTATTAGGTTGGTTCAAGGGGTACACGGGCCGCAGTAGACAGGTCAGTGGAGGCCTAGTGGAAGGAGGGACCGCAGATGCGCCACTGTTTCACCCATACACAATTAGTAGGCCTAATGCAGCGTAGTTTCCAACAGCTACTAAACGAGAGCCGGAAGATCGAAGCTCAGGAAAGGCAACCTGGGGAACACCTTGGAGTGTAACACAACCTCTCTCTACACCACGGAAGGGCTGATTCTTAGGAAGGAAGGCTGTTGTAAATAAGCATTGCGCGTCCGAGGGTGATTATATTCTTATTCGGTATCTACTCACCCTCGGACGCGCCATGCTTCTTGATTTGTAATTAATGTTTATTTGCAATGTGCTTTTGACTTACTCAATTATTTTTTTAATTATTGATTTTATTAAATTAATAGTTTAACATCTTATTGGAAATAATTTAAAGGAGACGCGACAGGACAACACTCGGTGGATGCCATATCTGTGTTAACAACTCCAAAAAACTTTCAGTTAACTTCTTGCAGGAGAAAGAAATTGTAGCTGTTGGACCTTTGTAGTACAGTTCCAGATATTTGTTGTGTGTTTGTTTTGATTGTTAAAATGTCTGCATTTGAGATCTCAACACAATCTTATTTTTTATAATCAAATTAATTTTTTAAATATTTTATTAGGTTGGTTCAAGGGGTACACGGGCCGCAGTAGACAGGTCAGTGGAGGCCTAGTGGAAGGAGGGACCGCAGATGCGCCACTGTTTCACCCATACACAATTAGTAGGCCTAATGCAGCGTAGTTTCCAACAGCTACTAAACGAGAGCCGGAAGATCGAAGCTCAGGAAAGGCAACCTGGGGAACACCTTGGAGTGTAACACAACCTCTCTCTACACCACGGAAGGGCTGATTCTTAGGAAGGAAGGCTGTTGTAAATAAGCATTGCGCGTCCGAGGGTGATTATATTCTTATTCGGTATCTACTCACCCTCGGACGCGCCATGCTTCTTGATTTGTAATTAATGTTTATTTGCAATGTGCTTTTGACTTACTCAATTATTTTTTTAATTATTGATTTTATTAAATTAATAGTTTAACATCTTATTGGAAATAATTTAAAGGAGACGCGACAGGACAACACTCGGTGGATGCCATATCTGTGTTAACAACTCCAAAAAACTTTCAGTTAACTTCTTGCAGGAGAAAGAAATTGTAGCTGTTGGACCTTTGTAGTACAGTTCCAGATATTTGTTGTGTGTTTGTTTTGATTGTTAAAATGTCTGCATTTGAGATCTCAACACGATCTTATTTTTTATAATCAAATTAATTTTTTTTATATTTAATGATGTTGGTTCAAGGGGTACACGGGCAGCAATAGACAGGTCAGTGGAGGCCTAGTGGAAGGAGTGACGGCAGACAGGCATCAAAGGCCTAACATTGGGCTGGCTGTAGGCAAGTTAAAATTGGTTCCAGGGGAACACGGCCATCAGTGGCCTGGTCAGTGTAGTTGTAGTTGAAAGAACGGGACGCAGACAGGCTTCGAAGGCCTAACATAATAACATAGGGCTGGCTGTAGGCAAGTTAAAATTGGTTCCAAGGGAACACGGCCATCAGTGGCCTGGTCAGTGTAGTTGTAGTTGAAAGAACGGGACGCAGACAGGCTTCGAAGGCCTAACATAACAAACTTGGGCTGGCTGTAGGCACTTTTAAATTTGTTCCAGGGGTACATGGGCAGCAGTGTATGGTCAGTGGAAGTCTAGTGGAAGGAGTGACCGCAGACAGGCTTCCAAGGCCTAACATAACAAACTTGGGCTGGCTGTAGGCACTTTTAAATTGGTTCCAGGGGTACACGGGCAGCAGTGGTCTGGTCTGTGGAAGTCTAGTGGAAGGAGTGACCGCAGACAGGCTTCGAAGGCCTAACATAACAAACTTGGGCTGGCTGTAGGCACTTTTAAATTGGTTCCAGGGGTACACGGGCAGCAGTGGTCTGGTCAGTGGAAGTCTAGTGGAAGGAGTGACCGCAGACAGGCTTCCAAGGCCTAACATAACAAACTTGGGCTGGCTGTAGGCACTTTTAAATTGGTTCCAGGGGTACACGGGCAGCAGTGGTCTGGTCTGTGGAAGTCTAGTGGAAGGAGTGACCGCAGACAGGCTTCGAAGGCCTAACATAATAACATAGGGCTGGCTGTAGGCAAGTTAAAATTGGTTCCAAGGGAACACGGCCATCAGTGGCCTGGTCAGTGTAGTTGTAGTTGAAAGAACGGGACGCAGACAGGCTTCGAAGGCCTAACATAACAAACTTGGGCTGGCTGTAGGCACTTTTAAATTTGTTCCAGGGGTACATGGGCAGCAGTGTATGGTCAGTGGAAGTCTAGTGGAAGGAGTGACCGCAGACAGGCTTCCAAGGCCTAACATAACAAACTTGGGCTGGCTGTAGGCACTTTTAAATTGGTTCCAGGGGTACACGGGCAGCAGTGGTCTGGTCTGTGGAAGTCTAGTGGAAGGAGTGACCGCAGACAGGCTTCGAAGGCCTAACATAACAAACTTGGGCTGGCTGTAGGCACTTTTAAATTGGTTCCAGGGGTACACGGGCAGCAGTGGTCTGGTCAGTGGAAGTCTAGTGGAAGGAGTGACCGCAGACAGGCTTCCAAGGCCTAACATAACAAACTTGGGCTGGCTGTAGGCACTTTTAAATTGGTTCCAGGGGTACACGGGCAGCAGTGGTCTGGTCTGTGGAAGTCTAGTGGAAGGAGTGACCGCAGACAGGCTTCGAAGGCCTAACATAATAACATAGGGCTGGCTGTAGGCAAGTTAAAATTGGTTCCAAGGGAACACGGCCATCAGTGGCCTGGTCAGTGTAGTTGTAGTTGAAAGAACGGGACGCAGACAGGCTTCGAAGGCCTAACATAACAAACTTGGGCTGGCTGTAGGCACTTTTAAATTTGTTCCAGGGGTACATGGGCAGCAGTGTATGGTCAGTGGAAGTCTAGTGGAAGGAGTGACCGCAGACAGGCTTCCAAGGCCTAACATAACAAACTTGGGCTGGCTGTAGGCACTTTTAAATTTGTTCCAGGGGTACACGGGCAGCAGTGGTCTGGTCAGTGGAAGTCTAGTGGAAGGAGTGACCGCAGACAGGCTTCCAAGGCCTAACATAACAAACTTGGGCTGGCTGTAGGCACTTTTAAATTGGTTCCAGGGGTACACGGGCAGCAGTGGTCTGGTCTGTGGAAGTCTAGTGGAAGGAGTGACCGCAGACAGGCTTCCAAGGCCTAACATAACAAACTTGGGCTGGCTGTAGGCACTTTTAAATTGGTTCCAGGGGTACACGGGCAGCAGTGGTCTGGTCAGTGGAAGTCTAGTGGAAGGAGTGACCGCAGACAGGCTTCCAAGGCCTAACATAACAAACTTGGGCTGGCTGTAGGCACTTTTAAATTGGTTCCAGGGGTACACGGGCAGCAGTGGTCTGGTCTGTGGAAGTCTAGTGGAAGGAGTGACCGCAGACAGGCTTCGAAGGCCTAACATAACAAACTTGGGCTGGCTGTAGGCACTTTTAAATTGGTTCCAGGGGTACACGGGCAGCAGTGGTCTGGTCAGTGGAAGTCTAGTGGAAGGAGTGACCGCAGACAGGCTTCCAAGGCCTAACATAACAAACTTGGGCTGGCTGTAGGCACTTTTAAATTGGTTGCAGGGGTACACGGGCAGCAGTGGTCTGGTCAGTGGAAGTCTAGTGGAAGGAGTGACCGCAGACAGGCTTCGAAGGCCTAACATAACAAAATTGGGCTGGCTGTAGGCACTTTAAATTGGTTCCAGGGGTACATGGGCAGCAGTGTATGGTCAGTGGAAGTCTAGTGGAAGGAGTGACGGCAGACAGTCTTCGAAGGCCTAACATAACAAAATTGGGCTGACTGTAGGCACTTTTAAATTGGTTCCAGGGTAACACGGCCAGCAGTGGCCTGGTCAGTGTAGTAGTTGTAGAAAGAAGGGACCGCAGACAGGCTTCGAAGGCCTAACATAACAAAAATGTCAAAACAATGGTATTGTCAGTGCCAGGCATTGAAGGATGTCAGCGCCTAGACTACACATTGGTGAAGCTGTGAGAGATAATTTTGCTAGTGGTAGAGCACTGTTTGAGCTGGGGGGGGGAACTGTCTTGTGGCCGGCGGTACAGGCACAGGGCCCCTCATATTACAACGGTGTGTCTGACGTTGGGTGCGCACCACCACCGCCAGAGACACTTTATTGTACTATGAGGGACCCAGTGGCAGTGCCGTCGACCAAAAGCGGCCACACCCACCTCTTCAGACAAACAGCACTCTCAAGGGTCCAAGCGCAAAGTGGCGATAGTACGGCCCCGTGTGGGGAGTTTGGCCATTTCGTGAGGTGGAAACATGTCGTATGCTGGACAATCAGGTGAAGAAAATTACGAGATTGGAAAAGTCATTCAGAATAGTCCACAGGCAAGACCTTTTCATAGGAAAGCTAGGTGTCAGCCGGGCAGGGTGGGGCAAAAGATTTTGAAATCCAGTTGTGGTTCATTTTAATGAAGGTTAGATCATCTACATTTTGGGTAGCCAGACGAGTCCTTTTTTCTGTTAGTATTGAACCTGCAGCACTGAATACTCTTTCTGATAGGACACTAGCTGCCGGGCAAGCAAGCTCCTGCAATGCATATTCTGCCAATTCTGGCCAGGTGTCTAATTTGGATGCCCAGTAATCAAATGGGAATGACGGTTGAGGGAGAACGTCGATAAGGGATGAAAAATAGTTTGTAACCATACTGGACAAATGTTGTCTCCTGTCACTTTGAATTGATGCTGCAGTACCTGTCCTGTCTGCGGTCATAGAAAAATCACTCCACAACCTGGTCAGAAAACCCCTCTGGCCAACGCCACTTCTGATTTCTGCCCCTCTAACACCTCTGGTCTGCTGGCCCCTGGAGCTCGTGTGAGAACGATCACGGGCGCTGTGTGCAGGGAATGCCAGAAGCAAACGGTCAACAAGAGTTGATTGTTTTGTTGCTAATATTAGTTCCAAGTTCTCATGTGGCATAATATTTTGCAATTTGCCTTTATAGCGAGGATCAAGGAGGCAGGCCAACCAGTAATCGTCATCGTTCATCATTTTTGTAATGCGTGTGTCCCTTTTGAGGATACGCAAGGCATAATCCGCCATGTGGGCCAAAGTTCCCGTTGTCAAATCTGCGGTTGTGCTTGGTTGAGGGGCAGTTGCAGGCAAATCTACGTCACTTGTGTCCCTCAAAAAACCAGAACCCGGCCTTGCCACGCCACCAATTTCCCGTGCCCCCGGGAAAGCTTCCTCATTAAAAATATACTCATCCCCATCATCCTCCTTATCCTCCACCTCCTCTTCGCCCGGTACCTCGTCATGTACACTGCCCTGACCAGACAATCGCTGACTGTCATCAAGGCTTTCCTCTTCCTCTGGTGCAGACGCCTGATCCTTTATGTGCGTCAAACTTTGCATCAGCAGACGCATTAGGGGGATGCTCATGCTTATTATGGCGTTGTCTGCACTAACCAGCCGTGTGCATTCCTCAAAACACTGAAGGACTTGACACATGTCTTGAATCTTCGACCACTGCACACCTGACAACTCCATGTCTGCCATCCTACTGCCTGCCCGTGTATGTGTATCCTCCCACAAAAACATAACAGCCCGCCTCTGTTCGCACAGTCTCTGAAGCATGTGCAGTGTTGAGTTCCACCTTGTTGCAACGTCTATGATTAGGCGATGCTGGGGAAGGTTCAAAGAACGCTGATAGGTCTGCATACGGCTGGAGTGTACAGGCGAACGGCGGATATGTGCGCAAAGTCCACGCACTTTGAGGAGCAGGTCGGATAACCCCGGATAACTTTTCAGGAAGCACTGCACCACCAGGTTTAAGGTGTGAGCCAGGCAAGGAATGTGTTTCAGTTGGGAAAGGGAGATGGCAGCCATGAAATTCCTTCCGTTATCACTCACTACCTTGCCTGCCTCAAGATCTACAGTGCCCAGCCACGACTGCGTTTCTTGCTGCAAGAACTCGGACAGAACTTCCGCGGTGTGTCTATTGTCGCCCAAACACTTCATAGCCAATACAGCCTGCTGACGTATGCCAGTAGCTGCCCCATAATGGGAGACCTGGTGTGCAACAGTGGCAGGTGCGGATGGAGTGTTTGTGCGACTGCGGTCTGTGGACGAGCTCTTGCTTCTGCAGGAGGACGAGGAGGAGGAGGAGGAGGAGGGGGTGCGAACGGCTACAGACAACTGTTTACTAGACCGTGGGCTAGGCAGAACTGTCCCAAACTTGCTGTCCCCTGTGGACCCTGAATCCACCACATTTACCCAGTGTGCCGTGATGGACACGTAACGTCCCTGGCCATGCCTACTGGTCCATGCATCTGTTGTCAGGTGCACCTTTGTGCTCACAGATTGCCTGAGTGCATGGACGATGCGCTCTTTAACATGCTGGTGGAGGGCTGGGATGGCTTTTCTGGAAAAAAAGTGTCGACTGGGTAGCTCGTAGCGTGGTACAGCGTAGTCCATCAGGTCTTTGAAAGCTTCGCTTTCAACTAACCGGTAGGGCATCATCTCTAACGAGATTAGTCTAGCTATGTGGGCGTTCAAACCCTGTGTACGCGGATGCGAGGCTAAGTATTTCCTTTTTCTAACCATAGTCTCATGTAGGGTGAGCTGGACTGGAGAGCTGGAGATCGTGGAACTAGCGGGGGTGCCGGTGGACATGGCAGACTGAGAGACGGTGGGAGATGGTATTGTTGCCGCCGGTGCCCTAGATGCAGTGTTTCCTACTACGAAACTGGTGATTCCCTGACCCTGACTGCTTTGGCCTGGCAAAGATACCTGCACAGATACAGCAGGTGGTGCGCTAAATGGTGGTCCTACACTGCCGGAAGGGATGTTGCGTTGATGACTAGCTTCATTGGCCGAGGGTGCAACAACCTTAAGGGACGTTTGGTAGTTAGTCCAAGCTTTCAAATGCATGGTGGTTAAATGTCTATGCATGCAACTAGTATTGAGACTTTTCAGATTCTGACCTCTGCTTAAGGAAGTAGAACATTTTTGACAGATGACTTTGCGCTGATCAATTGGATGTTGTTTAAAAAAATGCCAGACTGCACTCTTTCTAGCATCGGATACCTTTTCAGGCATTGCAGACTGAGCTTTAACCGGATGGCCACGCTGTCCTCCACCAGGTTTTGGCTTTGCCACGCGTTTTGGGCAAGATACGGGCCCGGCAGATGGAACCTGTGGCGATGTTGATGCCTGCTGCGGCCCCTCCTCCTCCTCTGCTTCAGAACTGCTGCCGCCTGCACCCTGTTCCCCCAATGGCTGCCAATCGGGGTCAAGAACTGGGTCATCTAATAACTCTTCTTGTACCTCCTGCGCAACTTCGTCTGTGTCACCGTGTCGTTCGGTGGTATAGCGTTCGTGATGGGGCAACATAGTCTCATCAGGGTCTGATTCTTGATCAGCACCCTGCGAGGGCAATGTTGTGGTCTGAGTCAAAGGACCAGCATAGTAGTCTGGCTGTGGCTGTGCGTCAGTGCACTCCATGTCAGATTCAATTTGTAATGGGCATGGACTGTTAACTGCTTCACTTTCTAAGCCAGGGACGGTATGTGTAAAGAGCTCCATGGAGTAACCCGTTGTGTCGCCTGCTGCATTCTTCTCTGTTGTTGTTTTTGCTGAAGAGGACAAGGAAGTGACTTGTCCCTGACCGTGAACATCCACTAACGACGCGCTGCTTTTACTTTTACCAGTTTCACGAGAGGAGGCAAAAGAGCTAGAGGCTGAGTCAGCAAGATAAGCCAAAACTTGCTCTTGCTGCTCCGGCTTTAAAAGCGGTTTTCCTAATCCCAGAAAAGGGAGCGTTCGAGGCCTTGTGTAGCCGGACGACGAACCTGGCTCCACAGCTCCAGACTTAGGTGCAATATTTTTTTCCCCACGACCACCTGATGCTCCACCACTACCACTACCCTCATTACCAGCTGACAATGAACGCCCCCGGCCACGACCTCTTCCACTAGACTTCCTCATTGTTTTAAAAACGTAACCAAACTAACGTTATTTGTTGCAGTCACACAACTTACACGGTGAGCTATAACTTCAGTATGATTTAGCTACCCCTTTACAGGTTGGTGAGACCACAGCGAAAATCAGGCCCAATGTTACACACTCTTTTTTTGGTGGCTGCAAATTAGAGAGATGCCCCACACGCAGGACTGTCACTGAAGCACAAATGTTAATATTAATGTCACACTATTATTTTTTTTTTATTTTTATTTTTTTCAGGAACACTTTAGAAACCCCCCCCCAAAAAAAAAATAGATTTTTGCAGGGAGAATTTAGAAAACAAATGTAACAAACTATATGCTTTCTATGGGCCACTGAGTGAGAGATGACGCACACAGGAATCAGGAGTGGCACACAAGCCCAGAGGCCAATATTTTTCTACCAATGATTGATGGAGTTATTTTCTCTGGTAGATTTTGGAACCCAAATCAAGGAAAAAAAATATAGGCTTTCTATGGACCACAATTGGAGAGAGAGAGAGAGAGAGAGAGAGAGAGATGGCACACCCAGGAGTCAAGACTGGCACACAAGCAGAAAGGCCAATATTAATCTCCCATTTTTTTGGGGGGTTTGTTTTTTTTTTTTTTTTTTCAGGGAGACTTTAGAAAAAAAAATAATAAAAAAAATATGATTTTATCAGGAAGAATTTAGAAACCAAATAAAATAAAATTATTTTTTCAGGGAGAATTTATAAAACAAATAAAAACAAAAATAGGCGTTCTATGGCCCACTGACTGAGAGATGACGCACACAGGAGTCAGGAGTGGCACACAAGCCCAGAGGCCAATATTTTTCTACCAATGATTGATGTAGTTATTTTCTCTGGTAGATTTTGGAACCCAAATCAAGGAAAAAAAATATAGGCTTTCTATGGACCACAATTGGAGAGAGAGAGAGAGAGAGAGAGAGAGAGAGAGGGCACACCCAGGAGTCAAGACTGGCACACAAGCAGAAAGGCCAATATTAATCTCCCACTGTTTTTTTTGTTTGTTTTTTTTTTTTTTTTTTCAGGGAGACTTTAGAAAAAAAAATAATAAAAAAAATATGATTTTATCAGGAAGAATTTAGAAACCAAATAAAATAAAATGATTTTTTCAGGGAGAATTTATAAAAAAAATAAAAACAAAAATAGGCGTTCTATGGCCCACTGACTGAGAGATGACGCACACAGGAGTCAGGAGTGGCACACAAGCCCAGAGGCCAATATTTTTCTACCAATGATTGATGTAGTTATTTTCTCTGGTAGATTTTGGAACCCAAATCAAGGAAAAAAAATATAGGCTTTCTATGGACCACAATTGGAGAGAGAGAGAGAGAGAGAGAGAGAGATGGCACACCCAGGAGTCAAGACTGGCACACAAGCAGAAAGGCCAATATTAATCTCCCACTGTTTTTTTTGTTTGTTTTTTTTTTTTTTTTTTTCAGGGAGACTTTAGAAAAAAAAATAATAAAAAAAATATGATTTTATCAGGAAGAATTTAGAAACCAAATAAAATAAAATGATTTTTTCAGGGAGAATTTATAAAACAAATAAAAACAAAAATAGGCGTTCTATGGCCCACTGACTGAGAGATGACGCACACAGGAGTCAGGAGTGGCACACAAGCCCAGAGGCCAATATTTTTCTACCAATGATTGATGTAGTTATTTTCTCTGGTAGATTTTAGAACCCAAATCAAGGAAAAAAAATATAGGCTTTCTATGGACCACAATTGGAGAGAGAGAGAGAGAGAGAGAGAGAGAGATGGCACACCCAGGAGTCAAGACTGGCACACAAGCAGAAAGGCCAATATTTATCTCCCACTGTTTTTTTTGGTTGTTTTTTTTTTTTTTTTTTCAGGGAGACTTTAGAAAAAAAAATAATAAAAAAAATATGATTTTATCAGGAAGAATTTAGAAACCAAATAAAATAAAATTATTTTTTCAGGGAGAATTTATAAAACAAATAAAAACAAAAATAGGCGTTCTATGGCCCACTGACTGAGAGATGACGCACACAGGAGTCAGGAGTGGCACACAAGCCCAGAGGCCAATATTTTTCTACCAATGATTGATGTAGTTATTTTCTCTGGTAGATTTTGGAACCCAAATCAAGGAAAAAAAATATAGGCTTTCTATGGACCACAATTGGAGAGAGAGAGAGAGAGAGAGAGATGGCACACCCAGGAGTCAAGACTGGCACACAAGCAGAAAGGCCAATATTAATCTCCCACTGTTTTTTTTGGTTGTTTTTTTTTTTTTTTTTCAGGGAGACTTTAGAAAAAAAAATAATAAAAAAAATATGATTTTATCAGGAAGAATTTAGAAACCAAATAAAATAAAATGATTTTTTCAGGGAGAATTTATAAAACAAATAAAACCAAAAATAGGCGTTCAATGGCTCACTGACTGAGAGATGACGCACCCAGGAGTCAAGACTGGCACACAAGCAGAAAGGCCAATATTAATCTCCCACTGTTTTTTTTTTTTTTTTTTTTTTTTTCAGGGAGACTTTAGAAAAAAAAATAATAAAAAAAATATGATTTTATCAGGAAGAATTTAGAAACCAAATAAAATAAAATGATTTTTTCAGGGAGAATTTAGAAAACAAATAAAACCAAAAATAGGCGTTCTATGGCCCACTGACTGAGAGAGAGAGAGAGATGGAACGCTTAGTACTGGCACACAAGCCCAAAGGGCAATATTAATCTCCCTTTTTTTTCCAGGGAGAATTTCTAAAACCCAAAAAAAAAAAAAATAGGCTTTCTATGGCCCACTATTTGTGAGAGAGATGGGACGCTCAGGACTGGCACAGATGGCACGCTCAGGACTGGCACAGAAGCCCAGAGGCCAATATTAATCTCCCTTTTTTTCTGGGAGAATTTATAAAACCAAAAAAATATTTAAATAGGCTTTCTATGGCCCACTATTTGTGAGAGAGATGGCACGCTCAGGACTGGCACAGATGGCACGCTCACAACTGGCACACAAGCCCAGAGGCCAATATTAATCTCCCTTTTTTCAGGGAAAATTTATAAAACAAAAAAAAAAATTAAATAGGCTTTCTATGGCCCACTATTTGTGAGAGAGATGGCACGCTCAGGACTGGTACAGATGGCACGCTCACAACTGGCACACAAGCCCAGAGGCCAATATTAATCTCCCTTTTTTTCAGGGAGAATTTATAAAACCAAAAAAAAAATTAAATAGGCTTTCTATGGCCCACTATTTGTGAGAGAGATGGCACGCTCAGGGCTGGCACAGATGGCACGCTCAGGACTGGCACACAAGCCCAGAGGCCAATATTAATCTCCCTTTTTTTCAGGGAGAATTTATAAAACCCAAAAAAAAAAAAAATAGGCTTTCTATGGCCCACTATTTGTGAGAGAGATGGCACACTCAGGACTGGCACACAAGCCCAAAGGCCAATATTAATCTCCCACTGTATTTTTATCAGGGAGAATTTATACACCCCACAAAAAAAAATACAGAAAAATGAAAAGGCTTTCTATGGCCCACTATGTGAGAGAGATGGCACACACAGGGATGGCACTCTAGCAGAAATGCCAAATTGCCAATCTTAATCTCCCACCAAAAAAAAAAAAAAAAAAAAAACCAGGGAATGTCCTACAATTACTATCTCCCTGCCTGCAGTAATCTCAGCCAGGTATGGCAGGCAGCTACTATCTCCCTGCCTGCAGTAATCTCAGCCAGGTATGGCAGGCAGCAATAAGGAGTGGACTGATGCACAAATGAAATAAAAAGTGTGGACAAACAAAAAAGATAGCTGTGCAGAAAGGAAGGAACAAGAGGATTTGTGCTTTGAAAAAAGCAGTTGGTTTGCACAGCGGCGTACACATAGCAATGCAGCTATCAGGGAGCCTTCTAGGGCAGCCCAATGAGCTACAGCGCTGAGGGGAAAAAAAAAAAAAAAAAAACTTCCACTGTCCCTGCACACCGAGGGTGGTGTTGGACAGTGCAAATCGCTGCAGCACAAGCGGTTTTGTGGTTAATGGACCCTGCCTAACGCTATCCCTGCTTCTGACAAAGCGGCAGCAACCTCTCCCTAAGCTCAGATCAGCAGCAGTAAGATGGCGGTCGGCGGGAACGCCTCTTTATAGCCCCTGTGACGTCGCAGACAGCAAGCCAATCACTGCAATGCCCTTCTCTAAGATGGTGGGGACCAGGACCTATGTCATCACGCTGCCCACACTCTGCGTTTACCTTCATTGGCTGAGAAATGGCGCTTTTCGCGTCATTGAAACGCGACTTTGGCGCGAAAGTCGCGTACCGCATGGCCGACCCCGCACAGGGGTCGGATCGGGTTTCATGAAACCCCGACTTAGCCAAAAGTCGGCGACTTTTGAAAATGTTCGACCCGTTTCGCTCAACCCTACTAAACATCTAACGCTAATCAAACACCGACACAAAAAGAAGACTTAAAAAAATCCTCCAAAACTTTTTTATGAAAAAGTCACAGATAAAGAAGCAGAGATATTTACCTGCTCAGGCCTCCAAAACAAATGCACTGGCAGGTTACAGTGATCCCGAATAATGATGGCAGAAACAAAGGTGCAACAATACCAATGAAACAACCACTTTCAATCTAGTGTTGGCTGTTTGGTATTTAACCCCTTCACGACCCAGCCTATTTTGACCTTAAAGACCTTGCCGTTTTTTGCAATTCTGACCAGTGTCCCTTTATGAGGTAATAACTCAGGAACGCTTCAATGGATCCTAGCGGTTCTGAGACTGTTTTTTCATGACATATTGGGCTTCATGTTAGTGGTAAATTTAGGTCAATAAATTCTGTGTTTATTTGTGATAAAAACAGAAATTTGGCGAAAATTTTGAAAATTTCGCAATTTTCACATTTTGAATTTTTATTCTGTTAAACCAGAGAGTTATGTGACACAAAATAGTTAATAAATAACATTTTCCACACGTCTACTTTACATCAGCACAATTTTGGAACCAAAATTTTTTTTTGCTAGGAAGTTATAAGGGTTAAAATTTGACCAGTGATTTCTCATTTTTACAACAAAATTTACAAAACCTTTTTTTTTAGGGACCACCTCACATTTGAAGTCAGTTTGAGGGGTCTATATGGCAGAAAATACCCAAAAGTGACACCATTCTAAAAACTGCACCCCTCAAGGTGCACAAAACCACATTCCAGACGTTTATTAACCCTTCAGGTGCTTCACAGCAGCAGAAGCAACATGGAAAGAAAAAATGAACATTTAACTTTTTAGTCACAAAAATGATTTTCAGCAACAATTTTTTTATTTTCCCAATGGTAAAAGGAGAAACTGAACCACGAATGTTGTTGTCCAATTTGTCCTGAGTACGCTGATACCTCATATGTGGGGGTAAACCACTGTTTGGGCGCACGGCAGGGCTTGGAAGGGAAGGAGCGCCATTTGACTTTTTGAATGAAAAATTGGCTGCACTCTTTAGCGGACACCATGTCACATTTGGAGAGCCCCCGTGTGCCTAAAAATTGGAGCTCCCCCACAAGTGACCCCATTTTGGAAACTGGACCCCCCAAGGAACTTATCTAGATGCCTAGTGAGCACTTTAAACCCTCAGGTGCTTCACAAATTGATCCGTAAAAATGAAAAAGTACTTTTTTTTCACAAAATATTTATTTTCGCCTCAATTATTTCATTTTCACATAGGCAACAGGATAAAATGGATCCTAAAATTTGTTGGGCAATTTCTCCTGAGTACACCGATACCTCACATGTGGGGGTAAACCACTGTTTGGGAACATGGTAAGGCTCGGAAGGGAAGGAGCGCCATTTGACTTTTTGAATGGAAAATTAGCTCTAATTGTTAGCGGACACCATGTCGCGTTTGGAGAGCCCCTGTGTGCCTATGCATTGGAGCTCACCCACAAGAGACCCCATTTTGGAAACTAGACCCCCCAAGGAACTTATCTAGATGCATATTGAGCACTTTAAACCCCCAGGTGCTTCACAGAAGTTTATAACGCAGAGCCATGAAAATAAAAAATAATTTTTCTTTCCTCAAAAATGATTTTTTAGCCTGGAATTTCCTATTTTGCCAATGGTAATAGGAGAAATTGGACCACAAATGTTGTTGTCCAGTTTGTCCTGAGTACGCAGATACCCCATATGTGGGGGTAAACCACTGTTTGGGCGCACGGCAGGGCTCAGAAGGGAAGGCATGCCATTTGGCTTTTTAAATTTAAAATGAGTTCCAATCATTAGCGGACACCATGTTTGGAGAGCCCCTGTGTGCCTAAACATTGGAGATCCCCCACAAATGACCCCATTTTGAAAACTAGACCCCAAAAGGAACTAATCTAGATGTGTGGTGAGCACTTTGAACCCTCAAGTGCTTCACAGAAGTTTATAATGCAGAGCCATGAAAATAAAATAAAAAATTTCTTTTCTCAAAAATGATTTTTTAGCCCAGAATTTTTTAATTTTCCCAAGGGTAACAGGAGAAATTTGACCCCAAAAGTTGTTGTCCAGTTTCTCCTGAGTACGCTGATACCCCATATGTGGGGGTAAACCACTGTTTGGGCACATGCTGGGGCTCGGAAGTGAAGTAGTGACGTTTTGAAATGCAGACTTTGATTGAATGCTCTGCGGGCGTCACGTTGCGTTTGCAGAGCCCCTGAAGTGGCTAAACAGTAGAAACCCCCCACAAGTGACCCCATTTTGGAAACTAGACCCCGAAAGGAACTTATCTAGATGTGAGGTGAGCACTTTGAACCCCCAAGTGCTTCACAGAAGTTTATAACACAGAGCAGTAAAAATAATAAATACGTTTTCTTTCCTCAAAAATAATTTTTAGCCCAGAATTTTTTAATTTTCCCAAGGGTAACAGGAAAAATTTGACCCCAATATTTGTTGTCCAGTTTCTCCTGAGTACGGTGATACCCCATATGTGGGGGTAAACCTCTGTTTGGGCACATGCCGGGGCTCGGAAGTGAAGTAGTGACATTTTGAAATGCAGACTTTGATGGAATGATCTACGGGCGTCACGTTGCGTTTGCAGAGACCCTGATGTGGCTAAACAGTAGAAACCCCCAACAAGTGACCCCATTTTGGAAACTAGACCCCGAAATGAACTTATCTAGATATGTGGTGAGCAATTTCAACCCCCAAATGCTTCAAAGAAGTTTAGAACGCAGAGCCGTGAAAATAATAAATACGTTTTCTTTCCTCAAAAATAATTTTTTAGCCCAGAATTTTTTATTTTCCCAAGGGTTACAGGAGAAATTGGACACCAAAAGTTGTTGTCCAGTTTCTCCTGAGTACGCTGATACCCCATGTGTGGGGGTAAACCACTGTTTGGGCACACGTCGGGGCTCAGAAGGGAAGTAGTGACTTTTGAAATGCAGACTTTGATGGAATGGTCTGTGGACGTCATGTTGCGTTTGCAGAGCCCCTGGTGTGCCTAAACAGTAGAAACCCCCCACAAGTGACCCCATTTTGTAAACTAGACCCCCCAAGGAACTTATCTAGATATGTGGTGAGCACTTTGAACCCCCAAGTGCTTCACAGACGTTTACAACGCAAAGCCATGAAAATAAAAAATAATTTTTCATTCCTCAAAAATGATGTTTTAGCAAGCAATTTTTTATTTTCTCAAGGGTAACAGGAGAAATTGGACCCCAGTAATTGTTGGGCAGTTTGTCCTGAGTATGCTGGTACCCCATATGTGGGGGTAAACCACTGTTTGGGCACACGTCGGGGCTCGGAAGAGAGGGAGCACCATTTGACTTTTTGAATACAAGATTGGCTGGAATCAATGGTGGTGCCATGTTCCGTTTGGAGACCCCCTGATGTGCCTAAACAGTGGAAACCCCTCAATTCTAACTCCAACACACCCCTTACCCTTATCCCAACTGTAGCCGTAACCCTAATCACAACCCTAACCCCAACACACCCCTAACCACAACCCTAACCCCAACACACCCCTAACCCTAACCACAACCCTAATTCCAACCCAACCCTAACCCTAAGGCTATGTGCCCACATTGCGGATTCGTGTGAGATTTTTCAGCACCATTTTTGAAAAATCTGCGGGTAAAAGGCACTGCGTTTTACCTGCGGATTTACCGCGGATTGCCAGTGTTTTTGTGCGGATTTCACCTGCGGATTCCTATTGATGAACAGGTGTAAAACGCTGCGGAATCCGCACAAAGAATTGACATGCTGCAGAAAATACAACGCAGCATTTCCACGTGGTATTTTCCGCACCATGGGCACAGCGGATTTGGTTTTCCATATGTTTACATGGTACTGTAAACTTGATGGAACACTGCTGCGGATCCGCAGCCAAATCCGCACCGTGTGCACATAGCCTAATTCTAAAGGTATGTGCACACGTTGCGGAAAACGCTGCGGATCCGCAGCAGTTTCCCATGAGTTTACAGTTCAATGTAAACCTATGGGAAACCAAAATCGCTGTACACATGCTGCAGAAAAACTGCACGGAAACGCAGAGGTTTACATTCTGCAGCATGTCACTTCTTTCTGCGGATTCCGCAGCGGTTTTACAACTGCTCCAATAGAAAATCGCAGTTGTAAAACCGCAGTGAAATGCGCAGAAAAACCGCGGTAAATCCGCGATAAATCCACAGCGGTTTAGCACTGTGGATTTATCAAATCCGCTGCGGAAAAATCCACAGAGGACCAGAATACGTGTGCACATCCCTAAACCTAACCCTAACCCTAACTCCACCCTTAGTGGAAAAAAAAATCTTTATTTTATTATTGTCCCTTCCTATGGGGGTGACAAAGGGGGGGGGGGGGTCATTTACTGTTTTTTTATTTTGATCACTGTGATAGGTTTTATCACAGTGATCAAAATTCACTCTGGAACGAATCTGCCGGCTGGCAGATTCGGCGGGCGCACTGCGCATGCGCCCGCCATTTTGGAAAATGGCGGCGCCCAGGAAAGAAGACGGACGGACCCCGGGATGCTCGGTAAGTATAAGGGGGGGAGATCAGGGCACAGGGGGGGGGGGGCGTCGGAGCACGGGGGGGTGGATCGGAGCACGGGGGGTGGATCGTAACACGGGGGGTGGATCGGAGTGCGGGGGGGTTGATCGGAGTGCGGGGGGTGGATCGGTGTTGTGAATTCTGTTGTCAAGCTCCCTCCTGTGGTCATGAATGATACTTCGGCTGGTTCTGTCCATGGGCTTCCTCTGGTGGTTGTGAGTGGGGCTGCGGCTTCTGAGTTTCCTTCCACAGGTGACGAGGTTAATTCGTTACCTAGCTGCTCTATTTAACTCCACTTAGATCATTGCTCCATGCCACCTGTCAATGTTCCAGTATTGGTCTAGTTCACTCCTGGATCATTCTTGTGACCTGTCTTCCAAGCAGAAGCTAAGTTCCTGCTTGTTTTTCTCATGTTTGCTATTTTTCTGTCCAGCTTGCTATTTTGATTTTTGTCTTGCTTGCTGGAAGCTCTGGGACGCAGAGGGAGCGCCTCCGCACCGTGAGTCAGTGCGGAGGGTCTTTTTGCGCCCTCTGCGTGGTCTTTTTGTAGTTTTTTGTGCTGACCGCAAAGTTACCTTTCCTATCCTCTGTCTGTTCAGTAAGTCGGGCCTCACTTTGCTAAATCTATTTAATCTCTGTGTTTGTAATTTTCATCTTTACTCACAGTCATTATATGTGGGGGGCTGCCTTTTCCTTTGGGGAATTTCTCTGAGGCAAGGTAGGCTTTACTTTTCTATCTTTAGGGCTGGCTAGTTCCTTAGGCTGTGACGAGTTGCATAGGGAGCGTTAGGAGCAATCTACGGCTATTTCTAGTGTGTGTGATAGGATTAGGGATTGCGGTCAGCAGAGTTCCCACGTCTCAGAGCTCGTCCTATATTATTAGTAACTATCAGGTCATTCCGTGTGCTCTTAACCACCAGGTCCATTATTGTCCTAACCACCAGGTCATAACAGTACAGGTGGCCCAAAGTATTAATGCATCTCAATAGAGGGATAAGAGAAGTTCTGAGACCATTTTTTTTTCTTTGCAGTGTGTTTTGTCTCTCTTTTCCCCTTTACCTCTGGGTGGTTCAGGATACAGGTGTAGATATGGACATTCAAGGTCTGTCCTCTTGTATGGATAATCTCACTGCAAGGGTACAAAACATTCAAGATTTTGTGGTTCAGAATCCGATGTTAGAGCCTAGGATTCCAATTTGTTTTTTGGGGATAGATCTAAGTTTCTGAATTTCAAAAATAATTGTAAATTGTTTCTTGCTTTGAAACCTTGCTCCTCAGGTGACCCTGTTCAACAAGTGAAAATCATTATTTCTTTGTTACGTGGCGACCCTCAAGACTGGGCATTTTCCCTTGCGCCAGGAGATCCGGCATTGTGTGATGTTGATGCGTTTTTTCTGGCGCTCGGATTGCTTTATGATGAACCAAATTAAGTGGATCAGGCAGAGAAAATCTTGCTGGCTCTGTGTCAGGGTCAGGATGAGGTAGAGATATATTGTCAGAAGTTTAGGAAGTGGTCTGTACTCACTCAGTGGAGTGAATGTGCCCTGGCAGCAATTTTCAGAAAGGGTCTCTCTGAAGCCCTTAAGGATGTCATGGTGGGATTTCTCATGCCTGCTGTTCTGAATGAATCTATGTCTTTGGCCATTCAGATCGATCGACGCTTGCGTGAGCGTAAAGCTGTGCACCATTTGGCGGTATTATCTGAGCATAGACCTGAGTCTATGCAATATGATAGGACTTTGACCAGAGCTAAACGGCAAGAACACAGACATTGGAATGGGCTGTGTTTTTACTGTGGTGATTCCACTCATGCTATCTCCGATTGTCCTAAGCGCACTAAGCGTTTCGTTAGGTCTGCCACCATTGGTACGGTACAATCGAAATTTCTTTTGTCCGTTACTCTGATTTGCTCTTTGTCATCCTATTCTGTTCTGGCATTTGTGGATTCAGGCGCTGCCCTGAATTTGATGGACTTGGAGTTTGCTAGGCGCTGTGGTTTTTTCTTGGAGCCCTTGCAGTATCCTATTCCATTGAGAGGAATTGATGCTACGCCTTTGGCCAAGAATAAGCCTCAGTACTGGACCCAATTGACCATGTGCATGGCTCCTGCACATCAGGAAGATATTCGCTTTTTGGTGTTGCATAATCTACATGATGTGGTCGTTTTGGGGTTGCCATGGCTACAGGTCCATAATCCAGTATTGGATTGGAAATCTATGTCTGTGTCCAGCTGGGTTTGTCATTGGGCACATGGTGATGTTCCATTTTTGTCTATTTCGTCATCTACCCCTTCTGAAGTCCCGGAGTTTTTGTCGGATTACCGGGATGTATTTGATGAGCCCAAATCCAGTGCCCTACCTCCTCATAGGGATTGCGATTGTGCTATCAATTTGATTCCTGGTAGTAAGTTTCCTAAGGGCCGACTGTTCAATTTATCTGTGCCAGAGCATGCCGCTATGCGGAGTTATGTAAAGGAATCCTTGGAGAAGGGTCATATTCGCCCGTCGTCGTCACCATTGGGAGCAGGGTTCTTTTTGTGGCCAAGAAGGATGGTTCTTTGAGACCTTGTATTGATTACCGCCTTCTTAATAAGATCACAGTCAAATTTCAATACCCTTTGCCGCTGCTGTCTGATTTATTTGCTCGGATTAAGGGGGCTAGTTGGTTCACCAATATAGATCTTCGTGGTGCGTATAATCTTGTGCGTATTAAACAGGGCGATGAATGGAAAACAGCATTTAATACGCCCGAGGGCCATTTTGAGTACCTGGTTATGCCATTCGGGCTTTCCAATGCTCCATCAGTATTTCAGTCCTTTATGCATGACATCTTCCGAGAGTACCTGGATAAATTCCTGATTGTATATTTGGATGATATTTTGGTCTTCTCAGATGATTGGGAGTCTCACGTGAAGCAGGTCAGAATGGTGTTCCAGGTCCTTCGTGCAAATTCTTTGTTTGTGAAGGGGTCAAAGTGTCTCTTTGGAGTTCAGAAGGTTTCATTTTTGGGTTTCATTTTTTCCCCTTCTACTATCGAGATGGACCCTGTTAAAGTCCAGGCCATTTATGATTGGACTCAGCCGACATCTGTGAAGAGTCTGCAAAAGTTCCTGGGCTTTGCTAATTTTTATCGTCGCTTCATCAGTAATTTTTCTAGTGTTGCTAAACCGTTGACTGATTTGACCAAGAAGGGTGCTGATGTGGTCAATTGGTCTTCTGCGGCTGTTGAAGCTTTTCAGGAGTTGAAGCGTCGTTTTTCTTCTGCCCCTGTGTTGTGCCAGCCAGATGTTTCGCTCCCGTTCCAGGTCGAGGTTGATGGTTCTGAGATTGGAGCAGGGGCTGTTTTGTCGCAAAGAAGTTCTGATGGCTCGGTGATGAAACCATGTGCCTTCTTTTCTAGAAAGTTTTCGCCTGCTGAGCACAATTATGATGTTGGCAATCGAGAGTTGTTGGCCATGAAGTGGGCATTCGAGGAGTGGCGTCATTGGCTTGAAGGAGCCAAGCATCGCATGGTGGTCTTGACGGATCACAAGAATTTGACGTATCTCGAGTCTGCCAAACGGTTGAATCCTAGACAGGTTCGTTGGTCGCTATTTTTCTCCCGTTTTGATTTTGTAGTTTCGTACCTTCCAGGCTCTAAAGGTACTGTCACACTAGACGATATCGCTAGCGATCCGTGACATTGCAGCGTCCTCGCTAGCGATATCATCCTGTGTGACAGGCAGCAGCGATCAGGCCCCTGCTGGGAGATCGCTGGTCGGGGAAGAAAGTCCAGAACTTTATTTCGTCGCTGGACTCCCCGTAGACATCGCTGAATCGGCGTGTGTGACACCGATTCAGCGATGTCTTCACTGGTAACCAGGGTAAACATTGGGTAACTAAGCCAGGGCCGCGCTTAGTAACCCGCTGTTTACCCTGGTTACCAGCGTAAAAAAACAAACAGTACATACTTACATTCAGCTGTCTGTCCCTTGCCGTCTGGTTCCTGCACTGACTGCTGGCCGTAAAGTGAAAGCAGAGCACAGCCACAGCGGTGAGTCACCGCTGTGTGACTCACCGCTGTGCTGTGCTTTCACTTTCACTTTACGGCCAGCAGTCAGTGCAGGAACCAGACGGCAAGGGACAGACAGCTGAATGTAAGTATGTAGTGTTTGTTTTTTTACGCTGGTAACCAGGGTAAACATCGGGTTACTAAGCGCGGCCCTGCGCTTAGTTACCCGATGTTTACCCTGGTTACCGGGGACCTCGGGATCGTTGGTCGCTGGAGAGCTGTCTGTGTGACAGCTCTCCAGCGACCAAACAGCGACGCTGCAGCGATCCGGATCGTTGTCGGTATCGCTGCAGCGTCGCTAAGTGTGACGGTACCTTTAGAATGTGAAGGCTGATGCCCTGTCAAGGAGTTTTGTGCCCGACTCTCCGGGTGTTCCTGAGCCGGCGGGTATTCTCAAAGAGGGGGTAATTTTGTCTGCCATCTCCCCTGATTTGCGGCGGGTGCTGCAAAAATTTCAGGCTGATAGACCTGACCGTTGCCCAGCGGAGAAACTGTTTGTCCCTGATAAATGGACTAGTAGAGTTATCTCTAAGGTTCATTGTTCGGTGTTGGCTGGTCATCCTGGAATCTTTGGTACCAGAGATTTGGTGGCTAGATCCTTTTGGTGGCCGTCTTTGTCGCGGGATGTGCGTTCTTTTGTGCAGTCCTGTGGGACTTGTGCTCAGGCTAAGCCCTGCTGTTCTCGTGCCAGTGGGTTGCTTTTGCCCTTGCCGGTCCCGAAGAGGCCCTGGACGCATATCTCTATGGATTTTATTTCGGATCTCCCTGTCTCTCAAAAGATGTCGGTCATTTGGGTGGTTTGTGATCGCTTCTCTAAGATGGTCCATTTGGTACCCTTGTCTAAATTGCCTTCCTCCTCTGATTTGGTGCCATTGTTTTTCCAGCATGTGGTTCGTTTACATCGCATTCTGGAGAACATCGTTTCGGACAGAGGTTCCCAGTTTGTTTCGAGGTTTTGGCGAGCCTTTTGTGCTAGGATGGGCATTGATTTGTCTTTTTCCTCGGCTTTCCATCCTCAGACAAATGGCCAAACCGAACGAACTAATCAGACTTTGGAAACATATCTGAGAGGCTTTGTTTCTGCTGATCAGGATGATTGGATGTCCTTTTTGCCTTTGGCTGAGTTCGCCCTTAATAATCGGGCCAGCTCGGCTACTTTGGTTTCGCCGTTTTTCTGCAATTCTGGTTTCCATCCTCGTTTCTCTTCAGGGCAGGTTGAGTCTTCGGACTGTCCTGGTGTAGATACTGTGGTGGATAGGTTGCAGCAGATTTGGACTCATGTGGTGGACAATTTGACATTGTCCCAGGAGAAAGCTCAACGTTTCGCTAACTGCCGGCGCTGTGTGGGTCCCCGACTTCGTGTTGGGGATTTGGTTTGGTTGTCGTCTCGTTATGTTCCTATGAGGGTTTCCTCTCCTAAGTTTAAGCCTCGTTTCATTGGTCCGTATAAGATTTCTGAGGTTCTCAATCCTGTGTCATTTCGTTTGACTCTTCCAGCTTCTTTTGCCATCCATAATGTATTCCATAGGTCGTTGTTGCGGAGATACGTGGCGCCTGTGGTTCCATCCGTTGATCCTCCTGCCCCGGTGTTGGTTGAGGAGGAGTTGGAGTATGTGGTGGAGAAGATTTTGGATTCTCGTATTTCAAGACGGAAACTCCAGTACCTGGTCAAGTGGAAGGGTTATGGTCAGGAAGATAATTCCTGGGTCTTTGCCTCCGATGTTCATGCTGCCGATCTGGTTCGGGCCTTTCATTTGGCTCATCCTGGTCGGCCTGGGGGTTCTGGTGAGGGTTCGGTGACCCCTCCTCAAGGGGGGGTACTGTTGTAAATTCTGTTGTCAATCTCCCTCCTGTGGTCATGAATGGTACTTCGGCTGGTTCTGTCCATGGGCTTCCTCTGGTGGTTGTGAGTGGGGCTGCGGCTTCTGAGTTTCCTTCCACAGGTGACGAGGTTAATTCGTTAGCTGGCTGCTCTATTTAACTCCACTTAGATCATTGCTCCATGCCACCTGTCAATGTTCCAGTATTGGTCTAGTTCACTCCTGGATCGTTCTTGTGACCTGTCTTCCCAGCAGAAGCTAAGTTCCTGCTTGTTTTTCTCATGTTTGCTATTTTTCTGTCCAGCTTGCTATTTTGATTTTTGTCTTGCTTGCTGGAAGCTCTGGGACGCAGAGGGAGCGCCTCCGCACCGTGAGTCGGTGCGGAGGGTCTTTTTGCGCCCTCTGCGTGGTCTTTTTGTAGTTTTTTGTGCTGACCGCAAAGTTACCTTTCCTATCCTCTGTCTGTTCAGTAAGTCGGGCCTCACTTTGCTAAATCTATTTCATCTCTGTGTTTTTCATCTTTACTCACAGTCATTATATGTGGGGGGCTGCCTTTTCCTTTGGGGAATTTCGCTGAGGCAAGGTAGGCTTTATTTTTCTATCTTTAGGGCTGGCTAGTTCCTTAGGCTGTGACGAGTTGCATAGGGAGCGTTAGGAGCAATCCACGGCTATTTCTACTGTGTGTGATAGGATTAGGGATTGCGGTCAGCAGAGTTCCCACGTCTCAGAGCTCGTCCTATATTATTAGTAACTATCAGGTCATTCCGTGTGCTCTTAACCACCAGGTCCATTGTTGTCCTAACCACCAGGTCATAACAGATCGGTGTGCGGGGGGGTGGATCGGAGTGCAGGGGGGGTGGATTGGAGCACGAGGTTTGGGATTGGTGTTGTGAATTCTGTGGCAGAGCTCCCTCCTGTGGTCACAAGTGGTACTTCGGCTGATTCTCTCTGTGAGCTTCCGTTGGTGGAGGAAAGTGGTACTGCGGCTTCTGAGTTTCCTTCCTCAGGTGATGTGGTGAGGTCGTTAGGTGCTGCTCTATTTAACTCCACCTAGTGCTTTGATCCTGGCCTCCAGTCAATGTTCTAGTATTGGACCTGTTTCCTCCTGGATCGTTCCTGTGGCCTGCTGCTCTGCATAGCTAAGTTCCGCTTTGCTATTTTGTTTGCTGTTTTTTTCTGTCCAGCTTGTCTATTTGTTTTTTCCTGCTTGCTGGAAGCTCTGGGACGCAGAGGGTGTACCTCCGTGCCGTTAGTTCGGTACGGAGGGTATTTTTGCCCCCTTTGTGTGGTTTTTGTAGGGTTTTGTGTTGACCGCAAAGTTACCTTTCCCATCCTCGCTCTCTTCAGAAAGTCGGGCCTCACTTTGCTAAATCTATTTCATCTCTGTTTGTCTTTTCATCTTAACTCACAGTCATTATATGTGGGGGCTGCCTTTCCCTTTGGGGTATTTCTCTGAGGCAAGGTAGGCTTATTTTCTATCTTCAGGCTAGCTAGTTTCTCGGCTGTGCCGAGTTGCATAGGGAGCATTAGGCGCAATCCACGGCTGCCTCTAGTGTGGTTGGAGAGGATTAGGGATTGCGGTCAGCAGAGTTCCCACGTCTCAGAGCTCGTTCAATGTTTTTGGGTTATTGTCAGGTCACTGTATGTGCTCTGACCTCTATGTCCATTGTGGTACTGAATTACCTTATCATAACAGATTGGAGCACGGGGGGAGTGGACAGGAGGACGGGGAAGCGGAGCACAGGATGGAGGGGAGCGGACCACAGATCGGAGGGCTGGGGGGGGCGATCGGTGGGGTGGGGGCACATCAGTGTTTCCAGCCATGGCCGATGATATTGCAGCATCAGCCATGGCTGGATTGTAATATTTCACCAGTTTTTTAGGTGAAATATTACAAATCGCTCTGATTGGCAGTTTCACTTTCAACAGCCAATCAGAGCAATCGTAGCCACGGGGGGGGTGAAGCCACCCCCCCTGGGCTAAAGTACAACTCCTCCTGTCCCTGCAGGCCGGGTGAAATTGGAGTTAACCCTTTCACCCGGCCTGCAGGAGCCCAATCCGGCCATGACGCATATGCTGCGTCACAGGTCGGATTGGCACGGGTTTTCATGACGCATACGGTGCGTCAAAGGTCAGGAAGGGGTTAAGTGCACAAAAAGATAAAAGATAATAGTCTGTATGTGGCGTTATTCACACAGACAATGCAGAGCATATGGCTTACAGTCTATCACTAATGCACATACATGTGGGCTGCCCAGTGCTACAAAATGCATGCTGTGCGAACAGAGGCCACAGTTTACAGAGCCATCTTGGTCTAACTGCACCCTGCACTGAGCTTTGATACTCAATTGTTGAAGGTCACAGAGGATTTAGGGAGTACACTGGTTTTGTCAACCTGGAATTCCTTGACCATCTTTAAATATTCTTCTTTCCTTGTCAAAAATACCCTGTCATCAGGGCCTAGATGTTGGGAGGGGTTCTGCACCTGTCCTGATTTGATCAGTGTCATACTCTCAGCCGCAGGCCTGGTCTCTGCTGCGCAGGGAGACCGGCACCTATCACACAGCTCCACTGGTAGTACTCATCCTGACCGTGGCTAAAGACGATCAGCGGTTCCTTTCTCTGCTAAGAACCTGCAGTCTCTTGGTAGGCTTCCTGGAAATCCTGTTAGGAGGCACGCTCCACTTCCTGCACATACTTAAAACTGAAGGGTACCTGTTCTCTATTAGGGTTGTCTGTGCTGTGATATTCTGTGCATAAAAAGCATCCTCCCCTTAAGGGTGGTGCCTGGGCAACGTGTTCATTCTCTGGGATTGTTGCCTCAGTTTTAGGTCACGCTCTGCTGTGCTCTGCACTATACTATACTATACTGACGTCTCAATTTTCACAGAATCGTCTGTCAATATGGGTCATCCTCTTGTCTTGGATTTGTGGCACTCAGGCCACCTGGTGTTGTGATGGGGTAATCCCTGTATAGGGGTACACTTTGCCTGGTGCTTTACTACATGGTAGAGTGCGATGATCCAGAGGTTCCTTCCCTCTGACACCTTTTCCCTTTTTGTTTAACCTTGTTAATAAATATCTTTTGGTTTATGAGGTCCACTCTCCTGTCTTTTGATTATGGGGTATATAGCTGCCACTGCACCATCAGTGGTCTAGTAAGTCCACTATACTTTATCACGCCCTGTGGGCATAACAATCAGCTGTCATGTGTCTTAAAACATGCAGACTCAGTGTCGGAGCCCGCAACAAAGAGGGGGAAGCGATCTATGATGCACCTATACATCATAAGTCTTAATGAGATTAAATGAAAGGGGAGCTACAAGTGTAAGGCATGTAACTAGCCAGAACAGTAGAACTGAACTTTTTTCTCAAACACACTTGCAAATGCAGCTCTTAGAGCTCTGCTTTATTGCAACACTGGAAAGGTAACCTGCAGATGTGTTTAATGCTGTGCTTTGTCAGCTATAATCATGCATAGCTAAGCAATGAGATGAGATGAGGAAAATTTTCATGCAGATCATAGATATTAGTAGTTACATTTCATATAAGAAAAACATGTTTTTTTTTCTAGAATAAAGCATCTGATTGCAGATATCAACAAGGTATCATTCCATTCAACTTCATAAAAGCTACATGCCCATATAGACAACTTAGGAGGGTTGGTTCTACGGTAAGATTCCCTTAATGCCTCAGTACATTAATATATTTTTTGTGTTTCCAGCACAGTAGGTGTTGAGAAGCCATGTACAGAGTTTTATGGGCCGGTTTCATGTGAGCACCAGCAGTGTGGGAGGGAGGGTGCTCACCGTACCCTCTTCCCTGAAGAACCCACAGGTGTTTGAGGACCTGCAGTGATGTCATGATCATGTGACTAGCACACGTGATATTTACCTGGGCCTGTGGTTCAGGCTGGCTGGTGTATTGGGGAAGAGATGGAACTCCCACGTGGCTCCCATAGGAGCTAAGGTAGTTGTGTGCGTTACCTGCAGTGAAGCCTGCAGAACAAGGACTCTGATAGACTTTACCTTTGCCTTACCTTTATGCCAGGAAGGCTCTGATTATTTTTCTAAACCCTGTGAACGTTTATGCTGTCTATAATAAACCAGAGCGTGAATTACTACCAGAACTGTTCCTGTCTCTACCGTGTGAAGCAGCTGAGTGAGTCAACCCCTCACAATATATATATATATATATGTGTATATATATATATATATATATATATATATACAGTTAGGGCCAGAAATATTTGGACAGTGACACAAGTTTTGTTATTTTAGCTGTTTACAAAAATTTGTTCAGAAATACAATTATATATATAATATGGGCTGAAAGTGCACACTCCCAGCTGCAATATGATAGTTTCCACATCCAAATCGGAGAAAGGGTTTAAGAATCATAGCTCTGTAATGCATAGCATCCTCTTTTTCAAGGGACCAAAAGTAATTGGACAATGGACTCTAAGGGCTGCAATTAACTCTGAAGGCGTCTCCCTCGTTAACCTGTAATCAATGAAGTAGTTAAAAGGTCAGGGGTGGATTCCAGGTGTGTGGTTTTGCATTTGGAAGCTGTTGCTGTGAGCAGACAACATGCGGTCAAAGGAACTCTCAATTGAGGTGAAGCAGAACATCCTGAGGCTGAAAAAAAATAAAAAATCCATCAGAGAGATAGCAGACATGCTTGGAGTAGCAAAATCAACAGTTGGGTACATTCTGAGAAAAAAGGAATTGACTGGTGAGCTTGGAAACTCAAAAAGGCCTGGGCGTCCACGGATGACAACAGTGGTGGATGATCGCCGCATACTTAATTTGGTGAAGAAGAACCCGTTCACAACATCATCTGAAGTCCAGAACACTCTCAGTGAAGTAGGTGTATCTGTCTCTAAGTCAACAGTAAAGAGAAGACTCCATGACAGTAAATACAAAGGGTTCACATCTAGATGCAAACCATTCATCAATACCAAAAATAGACAGGCCAGAGTTAAATTTGCAGAAAAACACCTCAAGAAGCCAGCTCAGTTCTGGAAAAGAATTCTATGGACAGATGAGACAAAGATCAACCTGTACCAGAATGATCGGAAGAAAAAAGTTTGGAGAAGAAAGGGAACGGCACATGATCCAAGGCACACCACATCCTCTGTAAAACATGGTGGAGGCAACGTGATTAGTGTTGAGCATTCCGATACCGCAAGTATCGGGTTTCGGCCGATATTTGCGGTATCGGAATTCCGATACCGAATTCCGATACTTGCCGCGTATCGGATACCGGAATCGGAAGTTCCCAGAATTCAAACTGAACGCAGCAGCCAATGAGGAATGATTGGAAGTGTGGGCACATCCTGTTTAGCATTTTGGGCATGTAAGTACTGGCAAGGCTGTGATTGGCTGCTGAAATGATGTCACTCTGCACTATAAAAAACGCTGCCGCCATTTTGCGCTCACTCTGCTGTGATTTCAGTTAGGGACAGGACGCTGTGTTCTAACTGAGGGCCAGTTGAGCTAGCTAATTGCTTTATTTTCCTTTCCAAAGGCTAATTTAGCAAAACGCTGTGTGTTCTTCACTGTTCACCTTGCTCTTGCCTTGCAGCGCTGTTTTAACAGTGTTCTGCAAGGTCTCTGTGTGTGTGTGTGTGTGCAGCTCACTCTGTAGTCTGTGTGCAGCCATATACCCGGTTGTATTCAGCTCAGGGGGGGGTTCACACTGCCTCACACAGTTGTCCTTTTTTGCTCATAGTGCAGCCTGCTGCACATTTTTTCTCAAATTTCCTATTAGTGTTTTTCCACCCGTCTCCAGCTAAATTGTGGAAAAACACAACATAGGATAACCTAGAGGGGGGTTTTTGGGCCTTACAGCGCCGTTTACGGCTGTCTGCACGGTCTCCGTGTGAGCCCAGCTCGCCCTGTAGTCTGTGTGCAGCCATAGCCGGTTGGATTCAGCTCAGGGTTCGTTACTGCCTCATACCTTGAGAAAAATTTTCCGTTTTTTCAAATAGTGCAGCCTGTTTAAAATTTTTTTAAAAAATTCCTATTAGTGTTTTTCCACCCGTCTCCAGCTAAATTGTGGAAAAACACTACATAGGATAACCTAGAGGGGTTTTTTGGGGCCTTGCAGCGCCGTTTACGGCTGTCTGCACGGTCTCTGTGTGAGCGCAGCTCGCCCTGTAGTCTGTGTGCAGCCATAGCCGGTTGGATTCAGCTCAGGGTGCGTTACTGCCTCGTACCTTGAAAAAAAGTTTCCTTTTTTTCAAATAGTGCAGCCTGTTTAAACTTTAAAAAAAAAATTTCCTATTAGTGTTTTTCCACCCGTCTCCAGCAAAATTGTGGAAAAACAGTACATAGGCTATCCTAGAGGGGTTTTTTTGGGCCTTGCAGCGCCGTTTACGGCTGTCTGCACGGTCTCTGTGTGAGCGCAGCTCGCCCTGTAGTCTGTGTGCAGCCATAGCCGGTTGGATTCAGCTCAGGGTGCGTTACTGCCTCATACCTTGAAAAAAAATTTCCTTTTTTTCAAATAGTGCAGCCAGTTTAAAATTTAAAAAAAAAAATTTCCTATTAGTGTTTTTCCACCCGTCTCCAGCTAAATTGTGGAAAAACACTACATAGGATAACCTAGAGGGTGTTTATTGGGCCTTGCAGCGCCGTTTACGGCTCTCTGCACGGTCTCTGTGTGAGCGCAGCTCGCCCTGTAGTCTGTGTGCAGCCATAGCCGGTTGGATTCAGCTCAGGGTGCGTTACTGCCTCGTACCTTGAAAAAAAATTTCCTTTTTTTCAAATAGTGCAGCCTGTTTAAACTTTTAAAAAAAAAATTCCTATTAGTGTTTTTCCACCCGTCTCCAGCTAAATTGTGGAAAAACACTACATAGGCTAACCAAGAGGGTTTTTTTTGGGCCTTGCAGCGCCGTTTACGGCTGTCTGCACGGTCTCTGTGTGAGCGCAGCTTGCCCTGTAGTCTGTGTGCAGCCATAGCCGGTTGGATTCAGCTCAGGGTGCGTTACTGCCTCATACCTTGAAAAAAAATTTCCTTTTTTTCAAATAGTGCAGCCAGTTTAAAATTTAAAAAAAAAATTTCCTATTAGTGTTTTTCCACCCGTCTCCAGCTAAATTGTGGAAAAACACTACATAGGATAACCTAGAGGGTGTTTATTGGGCCTTGCAGCGCCGTTTACGGCTGTCTGCACGGTCTCTGTGTGAACGCAGCTCGCCCTGTAGTCTGTGTGCAGCCATAGCCGGTTGGATTCAGCTCAGGGTGCGTTACTGCCTCGTACCTTGAAAAAAAATTTCCTTTTTTTCAAATAGTGCAGCCTGTTTAAAATTTTTTTAAAAAATTCCCTATTAGTGTCTTTCCACCCGTCTCCAGCTAAATTGTGGAAAAACACTAAATAGGATAACCTAGAGGAGGTTTTTTGGGCCTTGCAGCGCCGTTTACGGCTGTCTGCACGGTCTCCGTGTGATTTAAACTAGCTCTGTAGCCCGATCTGCAAGAAAAAAAAAAAGTAAAGTTCACCAAACACAACTTAACACTTGTGTAGGCCACATTTGAAAAATAATAAAGTTTAGTCCACACTTTACAACAGTAGTGTTTCTTACACCTGTTAGGAGGAGCATTTCAGGAATAAGCACACTAAGGCCTTAGTACTTTTCTGCTTATCTTTATCTGTCAACCAAGATGAAGAGGGCAGGGAGTAAGGCACGTGGGCGTGGGCGCGGAGCAGGGAGAGGAGCAGGGAGAGGACGTGGTGATTCTGTGCCTGCTGCGGGCGCCGGTGACTCGTCGTCACTCAGTTTCAGCAGGGAACAGTCCTTCATGCGCAGCTTTGTCGGAGAGCGCCGTGCACCGCTGCTGCGTGAAGACCAAATTGAAGCCGTTGTCGGGTGGATGGCAGCTAACGCCTCGGCATCGACTTCAGTTAGTGCCACATCCTCTCAGGCACAGAGCACTGGAGAGCAGCCATCTGTCTCTTCACCACCTGCCAAATTGGCCAGGCAGTCAGAGAGCCCAGGACAGGAGCCGTCTCTACTTCTGTTCTCTGAATCTCTTGGCTTGGAAACAGGGGGCCAGCCAAGCAGCATTGGAGAAATGGAAGAAGAGGCAGTGTGCAGTGATACCCAACAGCTTTGTCTCTCTGACTCTGAAGAGGCAGGTGGGCCAGTGCCTCCGGTGACCACAGCGCAGTACGCATCTGATGATGAAACTCAGGTGCCGCTTTCTGGTGCGTACTGTGCTGCCGAGACTACCCAGGAGGAGCAGTTGGTGGCAGAGGGTAGTGGAGTGTTGTGAATTCTGTGGCTGAGTTCACTTCTGTGGTCACAAGTGGTATTGCAGTCTCTGGGCTTCCTCCCTCAGGTGTTTTGGTGAGCTCGTTGGCTGCCTTGCTATTTAGCTCCACCTGAGTCTGTCTTCCTTGCTCCTTGTCAATGTTCCAGTGTTGGATCTGAGCTACTGCATCTTTCCTTGGGCCTGCTGCTCTGCTAGATAAGTGCTTCTAGTTTGTTTTCTGTTTTTTTCTGTCCAGCTTGCTATTGTCTTTTGCTGGAAGCTCTGAGAAGCAGAGGGGTGCACCGCCGTGCTGTTAGTTCGGCACGGTGGGTCTTTTGCCCCTTTGCGTGGTTTTCGTTTTAGGGTTTTTTGTAGACTGCATAGTTCTCTTTGCTATCCTCGCTCTGTCTAGAATATCGGGCCTCACTTTGCTGAATCTATTTCATTCCTACGTTTGTCTTTTCATCTTGCTAACAGTCATTATATGTGGGGGGCTGCCTATTCCTTTGGGGTATTTCTCTGAGGTAAGTCAGGCTTGTATTTCTATCTTCAGGCTAGTCAGCTCCTCAGGCAGTGCCGAGTTGCATAGGTAGTTGTTAGGCGCAATCCACTGCTGCTTATAGTTGTGTGAGGATAGATCAGGTACTGCAGTCTACAGAGATTCCACGTCTCAGAGCTCGTCCTGTTGTTTTTGGTTGTTGCCAGATCTCTGTGTGTGCGCTGATTACTGCACGCTGTGTTGCCTGATTGCCAGCCATAACAGTACAAGGAGCCTCACCAATGATTCCCAATAGAGGGAAAAAAGAAATCCTGACATCATTTTTTTTTCTTAGCTCTGTCTTCAGTCTTTTTTTTCCCCTAGACATTAGAGTGCTTCAGGACACAGCTGTGGACATGGATATTCAGGCTCTGTGCTCCTCAATGGATAATCTCGTTGTAAATGTACAAAAGATTCAAGATACTATTGATCAGAAATCGATGCTAGAACCAAGAATTCCGATTCCTGATTTGTTTTTTGGTGACAGAACTAAGTTCCTGAGCTTCAGAAATAATTGTAAGCTATTTTTGGCCTTGAAACCTCATTCTTCTGGTAATCCTATTCAACAGGTTTTGATTATTATTTCTTTTTTGCGCGGCGACCCACAGGACTGGGCGTTTTCTCTTGCACCAGGAGATCCTGCATTGAGTAATGTTCATGCATTTTTCCTGGCGCTCGGATTGCTTTACGATGAGCCTAATTCAGTGGATCAGGCTGAGAAAAATCTGCTGGCTTTATGCCAGGGTCAGGATGATGTAGAAGTATATTGTCAGAAATTTAGGAAATGGTCAGTACTCACTCTGTGGAATGAATCTGCACTAGCGGCTTTGTTCAGAAAGGGTCTCTCTGAAGCTCTTAAGGATGTAATGGTGGGATTTCCTATGCCTGCTGGTTTGAATGAGTCTATGTCCTTGGCCATTCAGATCGGTCGTCGCTTGCGCGAGCGTAAATCTGTGCACCATCTGGCGGTACTGCCTGAGAGTAAACCTGAGCCTATGCAGTGCGACAGGACTATGACTAAAGTAGAACGGCAAGAACACAGACGTCTGAACAGACTGTGTTTCTATTGTGGTGATTCTACTCATGCTATTTCTAATTGTCCTAAACGCACTAGGCGGTTCGATAGCTCTGCCGTTATTGGTACTGTACAGTCCAAATTCCTTTTGTCCATTACCTTAATGTGCTCTTTGTCATCGTATTCTGTCATGGCGTTTGTGGATTCAGGCGCTGCCCTGAATCTGATGGATTTGGATTATGCTAAACGTTGTGGATTTTTCTTGGAGCCTTTGCGGTGTCCTATTCCGTTGAGAGGAATTGATGCTACACCTTTGGCCAAGAATAAGCCTCAGTACTGGGCCCAGCTGACCATGTGCATGGCTCCTGCACATCAGGAAGTTATTCGCTTTCTGGTACTGCATAATTTGCATGATGTGGTCGTGTTGGGGTTGCCATGGCTACAAACCCATAATCCAGTATTGGATTGGAACTCTATGTCGGTAACCAGCTGGGGTTGTCAGGGAGTACATGGTGATGTTCCATTTTTGTCTATTTCGTCATCCATTCCTTCTGACATCCCAGAGTTCTTGTCGGACTTTCAGGATGTATTTGAAGAGTCCAAGTCTGATGCCCTACCTCCGCATAGGAATTGTGATTGTGCTATCGATTTGATTCCTGGTAGTAAATTCCCTAAGGGTCGTTTATTTAATTTGTCCGTACCTGAACACACCGCTATGCGCAGTTATGTGAAGGAGTCCCTGGAGAAGGGACATATTCGCCCATCGTCGTCACCATTGGGAGCAGGGTTCTTTTTTGTAGCCAAGAAGGATGGTTCGCTAAGACCGTGTATTGATTACCGCCTTCTTAATAAGATCACTGTTAAGTTTCAGTATCCCTTGCCATTGATTTCTGACTTGTTTGCTCGGATTAAGGGGGCTAGTTGGTTTACTAAGATTGATCTTCGTGGTGCGTATAATCTGGTGAGAATCAGGCAGGGAGATGAATGGAAAACGGCATTTAATACGCCCGAGGGTCATTTTGAGTATCTGGTGATGCCGTTCGGACTTGCCAATGCTCCATCTGTTTTTCAGTCTTTTATGCATGACATTTTCCGTGAGTATCTGGATAAATTCTTGATTGTTTACTTGGATGACATTTTGATCTTCTCAGATGATTGGGAGTCTCATGTGAAGCAAGTCAGAATGGTTTTCCAGGTACTGCGTGCTAATTCCTTGTTCGTGAAGGGATCAAAGTGTCTCTTCGGTGTGCAGAAAGTTTCATTTTTGGGGTTCATCTTTTCCCCTTCTACTATCGAGATGGATCCGGTTAAGGTTCAGGCCATCCAGGATTGGACTCAGCCGACATCTCTAAAAAGTCTGCAGAAATTCCTGGGCTTTGCTAATTTTTATCGTCGCTTCATCTGTAATTTTTCTAGCATTGCCAGACCATTGACCGATTTGACCAAGAAGGGTGCTGATTTGGTTAATTGGTCTTCTGCTGCCGTGGAAGCTTTTCAGGAGTTGAAGCGTCGTTTTTGCTGTGCCCCTGTGTTGTGTCAACCTGATGTTTCTCTTCCGTTCCAGGTCGAGGTTGATGCTTCTGAGATTGGTGCAGGGGCGGTTTTGTCACAGAGAGGTTCTGGTTGCTCAGTGTTCAAACCATGTGCTTTCTTTTCTAGGAAATTTTCTGCTGCTGAGCGTAATTATGATGTGGGCAACCGAGAGTTGCTGGCCATGAAGTGGGCATTCGAGGAGTGGCGTCATTGGCTTGAGGGTGCTAAGCATCGCGTGGTGGTATTGACTGATCATAAGAACTTGACTTATCTCGAGTCTGCCAAGCGCTTGAATCCTAGACAGGCCCGTTGGTCGTTATTTTTTGCTCGTTTTGATTTTGTGATTTCATACCTTCCGGGCTCTAAAAATGTGAAGGCGGATGCTCTGTCTAGGAGTTTTGTGCCCGACTCTCCGGGGTTATCTGAGCCGGCGAGTATCCTCAAGGAAGGAGTCATTGTGTCTGCCATCTCCCCTGATTTGTGGAGAGTTTTGCAGAAATTTCAGGCTAATAAACCTGATCGTTGTCCGGCCGAGAAACTGTTCGTCCCTGATAGGTGGACTAGTAAAGTTATCTCTGAACTTCATTGTTCGGTGCTGGCCGGTCATCCAGGAATCTTTGGTACCAGGGAGTTGGTTGCTAGATCCTTCTGGTGGCCATCTCTGTCACGGGATGTGCGTGCTTTTGTGCAGTCCTGTGGAATTTGTGCTAGGTCTAAGCCCTGCTGTTCACGTGCCAGTGGGTCGCTTTTGCCCTTGCCGGTCCCGAAGAGGCCTTGGACACATATTTCGATGGATTTCATTTCTGACCTTCCCGTTTCTCAAAAAATGTCGGTCATTTGGGTGGTCTGTGATCGCTTTTCTAAAATGGTCCATCTGGTGCCCTTGGTTAAATTGCCTTCCTCCTCTGATTTGGTGCCTTTGTTCTTCCAGCATGTGGTTCGTTTACATGGCATTCCTGAGAATATTGTTTCTGACAGAGGTTCCCAGTTTGTCTCGAGGTTCTGGCGAGCCTTTTGTGGTAGGATGGGCATTGACCTATCTTTCTCCTCGACCTTCCATCCTCAGACTAATGGCCAGACCGAACGAACCAATCAGACCTTGGAAACATATCTGAGATGTTTTGTTTCCGCTGACCAGGATGATTGGGTGTCATTTTTGCCGTTGGCTGAGTTCGCCCTTAATAATCGGGCCAGCTCGGCTACCTTGGTCTCTCCATTTTTCTGCAATTCTGGGTTCCATCCTCGTTTCTCTTCAGGACAGGTTGAGTCTTCGGACTGTCCTGGTGTGGATTCTGTGGTGGACAGGTTGCAGCAGATCTGGACTCAGGTAGTGGACAATTTGACCTTGTCCCAGGAGAAGGCTCAGCTTTTCGCTAATCGCAGACGCCGTGTGGGACCCCGACTTCGTGTTGGGGATTTGGTTTGGTTATCTTCTCGTCATATTCCTATGAAGGTTTCCTCTCCTAAATTTAAACCTCGTTTTATTGGTCCGTATAGGATTTCTGAGATTCTCAATCCGGTGTCTTTTCGTCTGACCCTCCCAGACTCCTTTTCCATACATAATGTATTCCATAGGTCGTTGTTGAGGAGATACGTGGCACCTATGGTTCCATCTGTGGAGCCTCCTGCCCCTGTTTTGGTGGAGGGGGAATTGGAGTATATTGTGGAGAAGATTTTGGATTCTCGTGTCTCTAGACGGAAACTCCAGTATCTGGTCAAATGGAAGGGTTATGCTCAGGAAGATAATTCCTGGGTTTTTGCCTCTGATGTCCATGCCCCAGATCTTGTTCGTGCCTTTCATGTGGCTCATCCTGGTCGGCCTGGGGGTTCTGGTGAGGGTTCGGTGACCCCTCCTCAAGGGGGGGGTACTGTTGTGAATTCTGTGGCTGAGTTCACTTCTGTGGTCACAAGTGGTATTGCAGTCTCTGGGCTTCCTCCCTCAGGTGTTTTGGTGAGCTCGTTGGCTGCCTTGCTATTTAGCTCCACCTGAGTCTGTCTTCCTTGCTCCTTGTCAATGTTCCAGTGTTGGATCTGAGCTACTGCATCTTTCCTTGGGCCTGCTGCTCTGCTAGATAAGTGCTTCTAGTTTGTTTTCTGTTTTTTTCTGTCCAGCTTGCTATTGTCTTTTGCTGGAAGCTCTGAGAAGCAAAGGGGTGCACCGCCGTGCTGTTAGTTCGGCACGGTGGGTCTTTTGCCCCTTTGCGTGGTTTCCGTTTTAGGGTTTTTTGTAGACTGCATAGTTCTCTTTGCTATCCTCGCTCTGTCTAGAATATCGGGCCTCACTTTGCTGAATCTATTTCATTCCTACGTTTGTCTTTTCATCTTGCTAACAGTCATTATATGTGGGGGGCTGCCTATTCCTTTGGGGTATTTCTCTGAGGTAAGTCAGGCTTGTATTTCTATCTTCAGGCTAGTCAGCTCCTCAGGCAGTGCCGAGTTGCATAGGTAGTTGTTAGGCGCAATCCACTGCTGCTTATAGTTGTGTGAGGATAGATCAGGTACTGCAGTCTACAGAGATTCCACGTCTCAGAGCTCGTCCTGTTGTTTTTGGTTGTTGCCAGATCTCTGTGTGTGCGCTGATTACTGCACGCTGTGTTGCCTGATTGCCAGCCATAACAGTGGAGATGATGAGGTCGTTGACCCATCGTGGCGTGAGGAACAGGAAGGTGGTGGGAGCAGCTCTGAGGAAGAGATTCCCCTTACGGGCCAAAGAGGGAGAGGGAGGGGGAAGACTGCGGAGCCTGTAGCCTCCACTTTGGCACCCGTTAGGAGCCTGTCTCTTTCCAAAGCCAAAAAGGGCGCTCCCAAGACTTGCAGTGCCTGGTCCTTTTTTGACACAGTTGCAGATGACATTTGTTTTGTCAAATGCAAGCTGTGTCATCAGAAAGTAAAAAGAGGGAAAAATGTCAGCAACCTCAATACCACAAATATGTGGAAACATGTGCGGACCAGGCACGCGGTGGAGTTACAGAAACAGACTGAAGATGTAGGCCAACCAACAGCGGCAGCTACCACCTCTTCAGCTCGTGTTGCCTCTTCCTCCAGCTCACGCACAGCTGGTTTGGCTTCCTCCCAGGATCGCCATGGAAGAACCTCTGGCACTGTTGTCCAGAGACCTTATGTAATTCCACCCACAGCACCACCTTCCCAGTCATCCTCACACTCCCAGTCTACTCTACAGCCATCGGTAGTACAGGCATGGGAGAAAAGGCGGGCATTCTCGGCCAACCACCCCCGAGCACAGGCTCTAAATGCAGGCATTGCCAAACTGTTGTCCCTGGAAATGCTCTCGTTCAGGCTGGTGGAGACTGACAGCTTCCGTGACTTGATGGCATTGGCAGTCCCACAGTACAAGGTGCCCAGCCGCTTTTACTTCAGCAGGCAAGCTGTCCCTGCCCTGCACAGGCATGTTGAGGGAAACATAAAACATGCGCTACTGAACGCCGTCAGTAGCAAGGTCCACCTCACCACCGATGCGTGGACCAGTCAGCATGGACAGGGGCGATACGTTTCCCTCACTGCCCATTGGGTTAATGTTGTTGAGCCAGGTACAGATCGTGCGAGTGGCGCAGGACGTGTCCTGCCCACTCCAAGGATTGCAGGAATCCAGTCTGTATGCATTGACTCCTCCTCTTACACAAGTTCCTCAGAATCAACTCTGCAGGAGCCGTCACAGTCCACCTCCACATGGACCCGTGAACGTTTACCTATGACCGACATGAGCACAGCCGTGGCCAAACGTCAGCAGGCCATCTTGAAACTTGTTTCATTGGGGAATCGAAGCCACACAGCGCAGGAGCTCTGGAATGCCATCAAGCAGGAGAGCGATGTGTGGTTACTGCCAGCGAATCTCCAGCCAGGCATGGTAGTGTGTGACAATGGCCGAAATCTGGTGGCAGCTTTGGCCCTTGGCAACCTCACTCACATCCCATGTCTGGCACATGTGCTCAATTTGGTTGTGCAGAGTTTTCTGAGGGACTATCCGGATCTTGAAGCCCTGCTGCACAAGGTCCGCCTAGAGTGTGCTCACTTGCGGCGTTCCAGCTTGGCCAGATCCCGCATTGCTGCTCTGCAGCGCCGATTCCGCCTTCCGGAACACCGCATCATATGTGACCTACCTACCCGGTGGAATTCCACGTTACATACTGTATGTTGGAGCGGTTGTGTGAGCAGCAGCAAGCAGTTATGGAGTACCAGCTGCATCAGGCGCAAAGAAGTCGCAGTCAGCGCCGATCAGACTTCACAACCACAGAGTGGGCCACTATGAAGGACGTCTGCCAGGTTTTGCGTCCTTTTGATTATTCCACGCGGATGGCAAGTGCAGATGATGCACTAGTCAGCATGACTGTCCCCCTTATCTGCCTGCTTCAGCAAACTTTGCAAGGGTTAAGGGATGATGTTGTGGAAGAGGTGGAGGATGAGGAGTCACCTTTTCCATCAGCTTCTGGAGAGTCAGCGCCACGTGGTTCCTCACAAAGGGGTACGCAGGGGCCAATTTGTGAGGAGGATGAGGAGGAGTCAATGGAGGAGGAAGAGCTCCGTCCAGAGGAGGGAGCGACACAATTGTCCAGTGGTCAGTGTGTACAGCGAGGGTGGGGTGATGACGAGCGGGCAGAGATCATGTCTCAAGCAGGGGACAGCGTTTCTGGGCCAGTTGGCACTCTGCAGCACATGGTGGATTTCATGCTGCAGTGCCTGAGAAACGACCGCCGCATCGACCACATTCTCAACATGCCTGATTATTGGGTGTTCACCCTCCTCGATCCTCGCTACCGGGACAACGTCCAAAACCTCATCCCAGCGTTGACCCGGGAGCGTAAATTGCGGGAGTACCACGACACACTGGTGAATTCCATCATCTTCTCCTGTCCAACTGAGAGGAGTGCTGCTAGTGCTTTACAAAGCAGCTCAGTGCGTCGAGGCAGTGGGGGAGGCTCTGCCCAAAGAGGGAGCAGAAGCAGTGCCTCTGCCCAAGGCAAGCCCAGTATGGCACAACTCTGGCACACTTTTGTGTGCCCGCCCCAAATGTCTACACCATCACCGGCGGCTCCAGTCAGCAGGAGGCAACGGTTCCGTCAGATGGTGACAGACTACATGGCTTGCCCTCTTACTGTACTCCCAGACGGCTCTTCCCCGTTCAAGTTTTGGGTCTCTAAGCTGGATACATGGCCAGAGCTAAGCCAGTATGCATTGGAGGTGCTGGCTTGCCCTGCGGCTAGTGTCTTATCGGAACGTGTCTTTAGTGCCGCAGGTGGTGTACTAACAGACCGTCGCATGCGACTGTCCTCCGATAACGTTGACCGGCTTACTTTCCTGAAAATGAACCAGGCCTGGATCTCGCAGGAATTTGCCACTCCTCTGCCTGATTAAGTAATTGGGTGTCATCCAGGTCTCCTGCTGTGTTCATCTTTCTACCACCTGAACTGCTATTCCTGGGCTCCAACACCGCCAGTTGCGGCTCAGAAGTGCAGGCTGCACAGTAAAAACATACGACCCAGTGTTATTAGGTTTCAGTAACGTCAGCTGATCCCCAGCTGTGTAGCCGGCAATGTGTCCTGCGACCGCCACGCTGGCACAACAACTTAAATGTAAGGGAACCTGTCCCCCCCCCCGTCATTTGTTACTGAAAGAGCCATCTTGTGCAGCAGTAATGCTGCACAAGGAAAAGGTAGCTCTTTTGGTTTAGCTCCTTGCACACGCAGAACTTAACACTTATAAAATGTGTTCACTGATACCGTTATACCGTCCCGGAGCTGGGACTTTCCTTCGTAATGTGACGCAGCACAGCCGTCATTCCTACCCCCTTGGTGCCATGCGCTGCCTCCTCAGCGTTGTTTTAAGCTGTCACGGAGCCTGCGCTGTTCTGTTATCCCTTGGGCATGCCCTATTTGCGCTGCCTGTCTTCTGACATAATTTGGTGTCACGCTGGCTGCGCCTGTGCGGCCGCGCTGCCCGAGATCCCGCCTCGCAGTGTCTTCTGATTGAGTCACACTGCGGGCCTGGGATCCATGGGCATGCGCAGTGCATATCTTCCCCTCGGGCTCTCGCTCATTTCCCTCCGCCTTCTTTAGACTGTGCGCCGTCAGCTGATCCCTAATAGCATGCCACGGCCGTGACACCGCACAGTCTGAAGAAGAGGGAAGGAGGGGAGTGAGAGTCGAGTATATGCACTGTGCATGCCCATGGATCCAAGGCCCGCAGTGGGATTACGTTAGACGAGACTGCGAGGTGGGATCTGGAGCAGCGTGGACGCACAGGCACTGACAGCCTGACACCAAATTATGTCAGAAGACAGGCAGCCCTAAGTGGGCATGGCCAAGGGCTAACAGAACAGCGCAGGCTCCGTGACAGCTTAAAACAACGCTGAGGAGGCAGCGCACGGCACCAAGGGGATAGGAATGACAGCTGTGCTGTGTCCCATTACGAAGGAAATTCGCACCTCCGGGACGGTTGAACGGTATAAGGGGACACATTTTTAGTGTTTACTTCAGTGTTTGCAAGGAGCATAATTAAAAGAGCAACGTTTTCCTTTTGCATCCTTAGTGCTGCACAACATGGCTCTTTCAGCTACAAACGTCTTTGGGGGGGGGTTAAAGGTTCCCATTCAACTTGCTCCAATCAGGCTTCGGCCTACACTCTGTTCCTCTGCTACTCCTGCTGACCCTGGGCTCTAACACCGCCAGTTGCTGCCTGGAAGTGCTGTGTGCACAGTTAACAGTCGCTCCTCTGTTATTGGGGTTCAGTAACGTCAGCTGATCCCCAGCTGTGTGTGCGGCAATACCTCCAATCAGCTCTTCCTGCTGTCCCTGGGCTCTAACACCGCCAGTTGGTGCCTGGAAGTGCTGTGTGCACAGTTAACAGTCGCTCCTCTCTTATTGGGGTTCAGTAACGTCAGCTGATCCCCAGCTGTGTGTGCGGCAATACCTCCAATCTGCTCCTCCTGCTGTCCCTGGGCTCTAACACCGCCAGTTGGTGCCTGGAAGTGCTGTGTGCACAGTTAACAGTCGCTCCTCTGTTATTGGGGTTCAGTAACGTCAGCTGATCCCCAGCTGTGTGTGCGGCAATACCTCCAATCTGCTCCTCCTGCTGTCCCTGGGCTCTAACACCGCCAGTTGTTGGTGCCTGGAAGTGCTGTCAGCACAGTCAACAGTCGCTCCTCTGTTATTGGGGTTCAGTAATGTCAGCTGATCCCCAGCTGTGTATCCGGCAACGTGTCATGCGACCGCCACGCTGGCACAACTAAAATGTAAGGGGACCTGTCCCCCCCCCCCTAGGCGTTTGTTACTGAAAGAGCCACCATGTGCAGCACTAATACTGCACAAGGGAAAAGTCGCTCTTGAAATTATGCTCCTTGCAAACGCTGAACTACACACTCATGTAATGTGTCCCCTCACACCGTCCAACCGTCCCGGAGGTGGGACTTACCTTTGTAATGTGACGCAGCACAGCCGTCATTGCTACCCCCTTGCCACCGTGCGCTGGCTCCTTAGCGTTGTTTGATTCCGTCATGGACCCTGCGCTGTTATGTTATCCCTTGGCCATGCACAGTTTGCGCTGCCCGTCCTCTGACATCATTTGTTGTCGTCCTGGCTGCGCCTGTGCGTCCACGCTGCCCGAAATCCCACCTCGCAGTGTCGTCTAATGTGATCCCACAGTGGGCCTGGTATCCATGGCCATGCGCAGTGCATATACTAGCCTCTCACTCCCCTTCTTCACGCTTCTTCAGACTAGGCGGCGTCAGCTGATCCCTAATAGCATGCCACGGCCGTGACGCCGCACAGTCTGAAGAAGCAGGAAGGAGGTGAGTGAGAGGCGATGATATGCACTGCGCATGCCCATGGATCCCTGGCCCGCAGTGGGACTACATTAGATGACACTGCAAGGTTGGATCTCGGACGCACAGGCACTGCCAGCCTGACACCTACATGATGTCAGAAGACGGGCACCTCTAACTTTGCATGGCCAAGGGATAACATTACAGCACGGGCTCCGTGACAGAACCAAACAACGTTGAGGAGGTGGCGCACGGCACCAAGGGGGTTGGAATGACGGCTTTGCTGTGTCACATTACAAAGGAAAGTCCCACTTCTGGGACGGTTTGACAGTGTGAGGGGACACATTATATGAGTGTGTACTTCAGCGTTTGCAAGGAGCATAATTTTCGGAGCCACCATTTTCCATGTGCAGTATTACTGCTGTACAAGATGGCTCTTTCAGCAACAAATGCCTGGGGGGGGTTAAAGGTTCCCTTTCAACTTGCTCCACGGCAGGCTTCGGCCTACACTCTGCTCCTCTTTGATTCCCTGGGTTTCAACACTGTCAGTTGCCACCTGGAAGTGTTGTCTACACAGAAAAAACACTAGGTGATGTGTCAGTGGGGTTCAGCACCGCCAGCTGTTCCCCTGCTGTGTAGTCGGCAACGTGTCCAGCACAAGCCACGCTGGCACAACAGAACAAAAGCTGCCACCAGTGCAGGCTTCGGCCTACACTCTGCTCCTCTCCTCCTCCTGCTGACCCTGGGCTTAAACACCGCTAGTTTTTGCCCGGAAGTGCTAGCTGCACAGAGAAAAACGCCAGCCAATGTGTTAGTGGGGTTCAGCAATGCCAGCTGTTCCCCTGCTGTGTAGCCGGCAACGTGACCTGCAAACGCCACGCAGGCACATGAACTGAAATTAAAGGGAACCTGGCCCCACCCCCCCAGGTGTTTCTATGTATAACAGCCACCTAGTACAGCAGTACTGCTGCATTTGTACAAGGTGGCTGATTATTTATCCTTGCCCACGTAGAATTAAACACGTAAAATACGTGTCTCATTACAGACCATTACAATGTCCCTGAGGTGTGACTTTCCTTTTTAATGACACGCACCACCCCCTTGGTAGCGCTGCCCGTCTTCTGACATCATTGGTTGGCTGCCTGTGCCTGTGCGTCCGCCCTGCCCGACACAACCCCCCTCGTTTCATATATTTTGGCTGCGAGGGTGTGATTGATGGGCATGTGCAGTGCATATGTTCGCCTGTCTTAACTCATCTCCTTCCGCCTTCTTCAGACTGTGCGGCCTCCTGGCCGTGGTAGGCGATAAGGGATCAGCTGAGGCCGCCCAGTCTGAAGCAGGTGTAAGGACATGTGTGAGCGGCAAACATATTTACTGCACAAGGCCACGAATCCCAGCCACGCAGTGTGATTTTTTGAAAACACACTGCGGGCCTTGGATTCATATCCATTGCTAACCGCAACGGCTAACATGAAATGAGGTGAGAAGACAGGCAGCGCTCACAGCGCATGGCCAAGGGATCACAATAGCGCAGACTCCTGTACAGCTAATAACAACGCTCAGGAATCTGCGCCCAGCACCTAGGTGTAAATTTTGACACCTGTGCTGCGTCTCCTTAAAAAGACAAGTCACGCCTCCACTACTGTTAGACAGTATAATGGGCTAAATAGTGTACGTGTTTTATTCAGCGTGTGCAAGGAGCAAACTAAATAGAGCAACCTTTTACTTGTGCAGCATTAATGCTGCACAAGGTGTGGCTCTTGTACCTTGCAACACCTGAGGGGAGGTTAAAGGTTACCTTTGAAATTGGTTCAACTAGGTTTCGGCCTACACTCTGCTCCTCTCCTCCTCCTGCTGACCCTGGGCTCTAACACCGCTAGTTTTTGCCCGGAAATGCGAGCTTCACAGAGAAAAACAACAGCCAATGTGTTAGTGGGGTTCAGCACCGCCAGCTGTTCCCCTGCTGTGTAGCCGGCATCGTGTCCAGCACAAGCCATGCTGGCACAACCGACCAAAATCTGCCACCAGTGCAGGCTTCGGCCTACACTTTGCTCCTCTCCTCCTCCTGCTGACCCTGGGCTCTAACACCGCTAGTTTTTGCCCGGAAATGCGAGCTTCACAGAGAAAAACAACAGCCAATGTGTTAGTGGGGTTCAGCACCGCCAGCTGTTCCCCTGCTGTGTAGCCGGCATCGTGTCCAGCACAAGCCACGCTGGCACAACCGACCAAAAGCTGCCACCAGTGCAGGCTTCGGCCTACACTTTGCTCCTCTCCATCTCCTGCTGACCCTGGGCTCTAACACCGCCAGTTTTTGCCCGGACATGCGAGCTGCACAGAGAAAAACACCAGTCAATGTGTCAGTGGGGTTCAGCAACGCCAGCTGTTCCCCTGCTGTGTAGCTGGCAACGTGTCCTGCAAACGCCACGCATGCACATGAACTGAAATTGAAGGAAGCCTGCCCCCCACCCCCAGGTGTTTCTATGTATAACAGCCACCTTGTACAGCAGTACTGCTGCATTTGTACAAGGTGGCTGACTTTTTCTCCTTGCCCACGTTTAATTAAACACGTACTAAATGTGTCTCATTGAGACCATTCCACTGTCCCTGAGGTGTGACTTTCCTTTCTAATGATACGCAGCATCACCCTTGTTAGCGCTGCCCGTCTTTTGACATCATTGGTTAGCAGGCTGCGCCTGTGCGTCTGCCCTGCTCGAAACAACGCCCCTCGGTGTCTTATTTTTTTGGACAGCGAGGGTGTGATTGATGGGCATGTGCAGTGCATATGTTTGCCTGTGTTCACTCATCTCCTTCCGCCTTCTTCAGACTGGGTGGCCTCATGGCCGCGGCATGCGATAAGGGATCAGATGAGGCCGCCCAGTCTGAAGCAGGTGTAAGGACATGTGTGAGCGGCAAACATATTTACTGCACAAGGCCACGAATCCCAGCCACGCAGTGTGATTTTTTGAAAACACACTGTGGGTCTGGGATTCATGTCCATCGCTAACCGCAACGGCCGACATGAAATGAGGTCAGAAGACAGGAAGCGCTCACAGCGCATGGCCAAGGGACAATAAGAGCGCAGACTCCTGTACAGCAAATAACAACGCTCAGGAAGCTGCGCCCATGCACCAAGGTGTTATTTTTGACACCTGTGCTGCTTTTCTTTAAAAAGAAAAGTCACGCCTCCACTACTGTTTTACAGTAGAATGGGCTAAATAGTGTACGTGTTTTATTCAGCGTGTGCAAGGAGAAAAATTAAGAGAGCAACCTTTTACTTGTGCAGCATTAATGCTGCACAAGGTGTGGCTCTTGTACCTTGCAACACCTGAGGGGGGTTAAAGGTTACCTTAGAAATTGGTTCAACTAGGCTTCGGCCTACACTCTGCTCCTCTCCTCCTCCTGCTGACCCTGGGCTATAACACCGCCAGTTGTAGCCTGGAAGTGCTAGGTGCACAGAGAAAAACACCCGCCAATGTGTTAGTGGGGTTCAGCACCGCCAGCTGTTCCCCTGCTGTGTAGCCGGCATCGTGTCCAGCACAAGCCACGCTGGCACAACTGACCAAAAGCTGCCACCAGTGCAGGCTTCGGCCTACACTCTGCTCCTCTCCTCCTCCTGCTGCCCCTGGGATCAAACACCGCTAGTTTTTGCCCGGAAAAGCGAGCTGCACAGAGAAAAAAAACAGCCAATGTGTTTGTGGGGTTCAGCACCGCCAGCTGTTCCCCTGCTGTGTAGCCGGCATCGTGTCCAGCACAAGCCACGCTGGCACAACCAACCAAATGCTGCCACCAGTGGAGGCTTCGGCCTACACTCTTCTCATCTCCTCCTCCTGCTGACCCTGGGCTCTAACACCGCTAGTTTTTGCCCGGAATTGCTAGCTGCACAGAGAAAAACACCAGCCAATGTGTTAGTGGGGTTCAGCACCGCCAGCTGTTCCCCTGCTGTGTAGCTTGCAACGTGACCTGCAAACGCCACGCAGGCACATGAACTGAAATTGAAGGGAGCTTGCCCCCCACCCCCAGGTGTTTCTATGTATAATAGCCACCTTGTACAGCAGTACTACTGCATTTGTACAAGGTGGCTGACTTTTTCTCCTTGCCCACGTGGAACTCAACACGTACAAAATGTGTCTCATTGAGACCATTAAACTGTCCCTGAGGTGTGACTTTCCTTTCTAATGATACGCAGCACCACCCTTGGTAGCGCTGCCCGTCTTCTGACATCATTGGTTGGCTGCCTGTGCCTGTGCGTCCGCCATGCCCAACACAACGCCCCTCGTTGTCTCATATATTTTGGCGGCGAGGGTGTTATTGATGGGCATGTGCAGTGCATATGTTCGCCTGTCTTAACTCATCTCCTTCCGCCTTCTTCAGACTGTGCGGCCTCATAGCTGCGGCATGCGATAAGGGATCAGATGAGGCCGCCCACTCTGAAGCAGGTGTAAGGACATCTGTGAGCGGCAAACATATTTACTGCACAAGGCCACGAATCCCAGCCACGCAGTGTGATTTTTTGAAAACACACTGTGGGTCTGGGATTCATGTCCATCGCTAACCGCAACGGCCGACATGAAATGAGGTCAGAAGACAGGAAGCGCTCACAGCGCATGGCCAAGGGACAATAAGAGCGCAGACTCCTGTACAGCAAATAACAACGCTCAGGAAGCTGCGCCCATGCACCAAGGTGTTATTTTTGACACCTGTGCTGCTTTTCTTTAAAAAGAAAAGTCACGCCTCCACTACTGTTTTACAGTAGAATGGGCTAAATAGTGTACGTGTTTTATTCAGCGTGTGCAAGGAGAAAAATTAAGAGAGCAACCTTTTACTTGTGCAGCATTAATGCTGCACAAGGTGTGGCTCTTGTACCTTGCAACACCTGAGGGGGGTTAAAGGTTACCTTAGAAATTGGTTCAACTAGGCTTCGGCCTACACTCTGCTCCTCTCCTCCTCCTGCTGACCCTGGGCTATAACACCGCCAGTTGTAGCCTGGAAGTGCTAGGTGCACAGAGAAAAACACCCGCCAATGTGTTAGTGGGGTTCAGCACCGCCAGCTGTTCCCCTGCTGTGTAGCCGGCATCGTGTCCAGCACAAGCCACGCTGGCACAACTGACCAAAAGCTGCCACCAGTGCAGGCTTCGGCCTACACTCTGCTCCTCTCCTCCTCCTGCTGCCCCTGGGATCAAACACCGCTAGTTTTTGCCCGGAAAAGCGAGCTGCACAGAGAAAAAAAACAGCCAATGTGTTTGTGGGGTTCAGCACCGCCAGCTGTTCCCCTGCTGTGTAGCCGGCATCGTGTCCAGCACAAGCCACGCTGGCACAACCAACCAAATGCTGCCACCAGTGGAGGCTTCGGCCTACACTCTTCTCATCTCCTCCTCCTGCTGACCCTGGGCTCTAACACCGCTAGTTTTTGCCCGGAATTGCTAGCTGCACAGAGAAAAACACCAGCCAATGTGTTAGTGGGGTTCAGCACCGCCAGCTGTTCCCCTGCTGTGTAGCTTGCAACGTGACCTGCAAACGCCACGCAGGCACATGAACTGAAATTGAAGGGAGCTTGCCCCCCACCCCCAGGTGTTTCTATGTATAATAGCCACCTTGTACAGCAGTACTACTGCATTTGTACAAGGTGGCTGACTTTTTCTCCTTGCCCACGTGGAACTCAACACGTACAAAATGTGTCTCATTGAGACCATTAAACTGTCCCTGAGGTGTGACTTTCCTTTCTAATGATACGCAGCACCACCCTTGGTAGCGCTGCCCGTCTTCTGACATCATTGGTTGGCTGCCTGTGCCTGTGCGTCCGCCATGCCCAACACAACGCCCCTCGTTGTCTCATATATTTTGGCGGCGAGGGTGTTATTGATGGGCATGTGCAGTGCATATGTTCGCCTGTCTTAACTCATCTCCTTCCGCCTTCTTCAGACTGTGCGGCCTCATAGCTGCGGCATGCGATAAGGGATCAGATGAGGCCGCCCACTCTGAAGCAGGTGTAAGGACATCTGTGAGCGGCAAACATATTTACTGCACAAGGCCACGAATCCCAGCCACGCAGTGTGATTTTTTGAAAACACACTGTGGGTCTGGGATTCATGTCCATCGCTAACCGCAACGGCCGACATGAAATGAGGTCAGAAGACAGGAAGCGCTCACAGCGCATGGCCAAGGGATAACAAGAGCGCAGACTCCTGTACAGCAAATAACAACGCTCAGGAAGCTGCGCCCATGCACCAAGGTGTTATTTTCGACACCTGGGCTGCTTTTCTTTAAAAAGACAAGTCACGCCTCCACTACTGTTTTACAGTAGAATGGGCTAAATAGTGTACGTGTTTTATTCAGCGTGTGCAAGGAGAAAAATTAAGAGAGCAAACTTTTACTTGTGCAGCATTAATGCTGCACGAGGTGTGGCTCTTGTACCTTGCAACACCTGAGGGGGGTTAAAGGTTACCTTTGAAATTGGTTCAAATAGGCTTCGGCCTACACTCTGCTCCTCTCCTCCTCCTGCTGACCCTGGGCTCTAACACCGCCAGTTTTTGCCCGGACGTGCTAGCTGCACAGAGAAAAACACCAGCCAATGTGTTAGTGGGGTTCAGCACCGCCAGCTGTTCCCCAGCTGTGTAGCCGGCAACGTGACCTGCAAACGCCACGCAGGCACAACAGAACAAAAGCTGCCACCAGTGCAGGCTTCGGCCTACACTCTGCTCCTCTCCTCCTCCTGCTGACCCTGGGCTATAACACCGCCAGTTGTAGCCTGGAAGTGCTAGGTGCACAGAGAAAAATACCCGCCAATGTGTTAGTGGGGTTCAGCACCGCCAGCTGTTCCCCAGCTGTGTAGCCGGCAAAGTGACCTGCAAACGCCACACAGGCACAACAGAACAAAAGCTGCCACCAGTGCAGGCTTCGGCCTACACTCTGCTCCTCTCCTCCTCCTGCTGACCCTGGGCTCATAACACCGCCAATTTTAGCCTGGAAGTGCTAGCTGCACAGATAAAAACACCAGCCAATGTGTCAGTGGGGTTCAGCACTGCCAGCTGTTCCTCAGCTGTGTAGCCGGCAACGTGACCTGCAAACGCCATGCAGGCACATGAACTGAAATTGAAGGGAGCCTGCCCCCCACCCCCAGGTGTTTCTATGTATAACAGCCACCTTGTTCAGCAGTACTGCTGCATTTGTACAAGGTGGCTGACTTTTTCTCCTTGCCCACGTGGAACTCAACATGTACAAAATGTGTCTCATTGAGACCATTCCACTGTCCCTGAGGTGTGACTTTCCTTTCTAATGATACGTAGCACCCCCTTTGGTAGCGCTTCCCGTCCTTTGACATCATGGTTAGCTGGCTGCGCCTGTGCATCCGCCCTGCGTGAAACAACGCCCCTCGTTGTCTTATTTATTTTGTCAGCGAGGGTGTGGTTTATGGGCACGAGCAGTGCATATGTTCGACTGTCGTCACTCATCTCCTTCCGCCTTCTTCAGACTGTGCGTCCTCATGGCCGCGGCATACGAAAAGGTATCAGCAGAGGCCGCCCAGTCTGAAGCAGGTGTAAGGACGTGTGTGAGCGTCGAAAATATTTACTGCTCAAGGCCACGAATCCCAGCACCGCAGTGTGACTTTATGAAAAGGCACTGTGGGTCTGGGATTTATGGCCATCGTTAACCGCAGCGGCCAACATGAAATGAGGTCATAAGACGGGCAGCGCTAACAGGGCATTGCCAAGGGATAACACAAGAGCGCAGACTCCTGTACAGCAAAAAACAACGCTCAGGAAGCTGCGCCAAGCACAAAGGCGTTATTTGGGACACCTATGCTGCGTCTCCTTAAAAATACAAGTCACGCCTCAACTACAGTTTGACTGTAGAATGGGCTAAATTGTGTACGTGTTGCATTCAGCGTGTGCAAGTAGAAAAATTAATAGAGCAACCTTTTACTTGTGCAGCATTAATGCTGCACAAGGTGTGGCTCTTGTACTTTGTAACACCTGAGGGGGGGTTAAAGGTTACCTTTGAAATTGGTTCAACTAGACTTCGGCCTACACTCTGCTCCTCTCCTCCTTCTGCTGCCCCTGGGCTATAACACCGCTAGTTTTTGCCCGGAAGTGCTAGCTGCACAGAGAAAAACACCAGCCAATGTGTTAGTGGGGTTCAGCACCGCCTGCTGTTCCCCCACTGTGTAGCCGGCAAAGTGTCCTGCAAACGCAACGCAGACACAAAGCTGACTCCAGTGCAGGCTTCGGAATACACTCTGCTCCCCCTGCTTACCCTTTGCTCCAACACCGCTAGTTGGGGCTGTAGGAAGACAATCTTTGATAGGCAACGCATCCGGGTTCCAGCACCGCCAGCTGGTTCTCGGCAGTGGTTTTGTCACAGGTACTCCCTCGTGCCAAACCTGGTTTCAGCACCGTCAGCTGTTTCCGGGTCGTGTCAAGCTCACTGAGACGCCTATGCTTGCCCCGTCGTGGTGCGGTCGGGTTAGCCAACTCCAGGGTGCCTCCAGTTTAGGAGCTTCCTATGTGGGCTGCGTGAACTGGTAGTCAAGGCTGGTTCTGTAGTGCCAGTAGGCCCAGCTCCCCCTGTAGGACTGTTGGGGTTCGGTAACTGCGGCTGCCTCGTGGCCTAGCTGTTCTCTCCTCTCCTGTGGGCCTTCGGGTCCACCACCTGGTTCCAGCACCGTTAGCTGGTTCCGGGCCGAGCCTTTGGCTTAGGTGCCTCCTCCTGGGTATCCGAGTTCCGCCAACGTCAGGCGATCCTTGGTAGTGCTTTTAAGCGCGGGCACCTACAGTTTAGTAACCGGGTTCCAGCACTGTCAGCTGGTCCTCGGTCGTGCCATTGGCTCTTGCACACTGGGGCAACGCATCTGGGTTCCAGCACCGCCAGCTGGTTCTCGGCAGTGGTTTTGTCACAGGTACTCCCTCGTGCCAAACCTGGTTTCAGCACCGTCAGCTGTTTCCGGGTCGTGTCAAGCTCACTGAGACGCCTATGCTTGCCCCGTCGTGGTGCGGTCGGGTTAGCCAACTCCAGGGTGCCTCCAGTTTAGGAGCTTCCTATGTGGGCTGCGTGAACTGGTAGTCAAGGCTGGTTCTGTAGTGCCAGTAGGCCCAGCTCCCCCTGTAGGACTGTTGGGGTTCGGTAACTGCGGCTGCCTCGCAGCCTAGCTGTCCTCTCCTCTCCTGTGGGCCTTCGGGTCCACCACCTGGTTCCAGCACCGTCAGCTGGTTCCGGGCCGATCCTTTGGCTTAGGTGCCTCCTCCTGGGTATCCGAGTTCCGCCAACGTCAGGCGGTCCTTGGTAGTGCTTTTAAGCGCGGGCACCTACAGCTTAGTAACCGGGTTCCAGCACCATCAGCTGGTCCTCGGTCGTGCCATTGGTTCTTGCACACTGGGGCAACGCATCTGGGTTCCAGCACCGCCAGCTGGTTCTCGCCAGTGGTTTTGTCACAGGTACTCCCTCGTGCCAAACCTGGTTTCAGCACCGTCAGCTGTTTCCGGGTCGTGTCAAGCTCACTGAGACGCCTATGCTTGCCCCGTCGTGGTGCGGTCGGGTTAGCCAACTCCAGGGTGCCTCCAGTTTAGGAGCTTCCTATGTGGGCTGCGTGAACTGGTAGTCAAGGCTGGTTCTGTAGTGCCAGTAGGCCCAGCTCCCCCTGTAGGACTGTTGGGGTTCGGTAACTGCGGCTGCCTCGCGGCCTAGCTGTTCTCTCCTCTCCTGTGGGCCTTGGGGTCCACCACCTGGTTCCAGCACCGTCAGCTGGTTCCGGGCCGAGCCTTTGGCTTAGGTGCCTCCTCCTGGGTATCCGAGTTCCGCCAACGTCAGGCGGTCCTTGGTAGTGCTTTTAAGCGCGGGCACCTACAGCTTAGTAACCGGGTTCCAGCACCGTCAGCTGGTCCTCGGTCGTGCCATTGGCTCTTGCACACTGGGGCAACGCATCTGGGTTCCAGCACCGCCAGCTGGTTCTCGGCAGTGGTTTTGTCACAGGTACTCCCTCGTGCCAACCTGGTTTCAGCACCGTCAGCTGTTTCTGGGTCGTGTCAAGCTCACTGAGACGCCTATGCTTGCCCCGTCGTGGTGCGGTCGGGTTAGCCAACTCCAGGGTGCCTCCAGTTTAGGAGCTTCCTATGTGGGCTGCGTGAACTGGTAGTCAAGGCTGGTTCTGTAGTGCCAGTAGGCCCAGCTCCCCCTGTAGGACTGTTGGGATTCGGTAACTGCGGCTGCCTCGCGGCCTAGCTGTTCTCTCCTCTCCTGTGGGCCTTCGGGTCCACCACCTGGTTCCAGCACCGTCAGCTGGTTCCGGGCCGAGCCTTTGGCTTAGGTGCCTCCTCCTGGGTATCCGAGTTCCGCCAACGTCAGGCGGTCCTTGGTAGTGCTTTTAAGCGCGGGCACCTACAGCTTAGTAACCAGGTTCCAGCACCGTCAGCTGGTCCTCGGTCGTGCCATTGGCTCTTGCACACTGGGGCAACGCATCTGGGTTCCAGCACCGCCAGCTGGTTCTCGGCAGTGGTTTTGTCACAGGTACTCCCTCGTGCCAAACCTGGTTTCAGCACCGTCAGCTGTTTCCGGGTCGTGTCAAGCTCACTGAGACGCCTATGCTTGCCCCGTCGTGGTGCGGTCGGGTTAGCCAACTCCAGGGTGCCTCCAGTTTAGGAGCTTCCTATGTGGGCTGCGTGAACTGGTAGTCAAGGCTGGTTCTGTAGTGCCAGTAGGCCCAGCTCCCCCTGTAGGACTGTTGGGGTTCGGTAACTGCGGCTGCCTCGCGGCCTAGCTGTTCTCTCCTCTCCTGTGGGCCTTGGGGTCCACCACCTGGTTCCAGCACCGTCAGCTGGTTCCGGGCCGAGCCTTTGGCTTAGGTGCCTCCTCCTGGGTATCCGAGTTCCGCCAACGTCAGGCGGTCCTTGGTAGTGCTTTTAAGCGCGGGCACCTACAGCTTAGTAACCGGGTTCCAGCACCATCAGCTGGTCCTCGGTCGTGCCATTGGCTCTTGCACACTGGGGCAACGCATCTGGGTTCCAGCACCGCCAGCTGGTTCTCGGCAGTGGTTTTGTCACAGGTACTCCCTCGTGCCAAACCTGGTTTCAGCACCGTCAGCTGTTTCCGGGTCGTGTCAAGCTCACTGAGACGCCTATGCTTGCCCCGTCGTGGTGCGGTCGGGTTAGCCAACTCCAGGGTGCCTCCAGTTTAGGAGCTTCCTATGTGGGCTGCGTGAACTGGTAGTCAAGGCTGGTTCTGTAGTGCCAGTAGGCCCAGCTCCCCCTGTAGGACTGTTGGGGTTCGGTAACTGCGGCTGCCTCGCGGCCTAGCTGTTCTCTCCTCTCCTGTGGGCCTTCGGGTCCACCACCTGGTTCCAGCACCGTCAGCTGGTTCTCGGCAGTGTCTTTTGCTCTTGTACCTTCTGCTCCCCATCCTGGTTCCAGTACCGTCAGCTGGTTCCGGGCAGAGCCTTTGGCTTAGGTGCCTCCTTCTGGGTATCCAAGTTCCACCAACGTCAGGTGGTCCTTGGTAGTGCTTTCAGGCACGGATACCTCCTGCTTAGTAACCGGGTTCCAGTAACGTCAGCTGGTCCTCGGTAGTTCCATTGGCTCTTGGACCTTCGGCTACCCATCCGGGTTCCAGTACCGTCAGCAGGTTCTCGGCAGTGTCTTTTGTTCTTGTACCTTCTGCTCCCCATCCTGGTTCCAGTAACGTCAGCTGGTTCCGGGCAGAGCCTTTGGCTTAGGTGCCTCCTTCTGGGTATCCGAGTTCCGCCAACGTCAGGCGGTCCTTGGTAGTGCTTTCAGGCACGGGTACCTCCTGCTTAGTAACCGGGTTCCAGTAACGTCAGCTGGTCCTCGGTAGTTCCATAGGCTCTTGAACCTTCGGGTAGCCATCCGAGTTCCAGTTCCATCATCAGGTTCTTGGCATTTTCTCAGCCTTCTTGTACCTTCTGCTACATTACCAAGTTGAAGACCCTAAAGTCGACGACCCGGAAGACCACCCCGATGACGACGACGACGACAACCCGGAAGACCACCCCGATGACGACGACGACGACGACGGCGGAGACGACGACGGCGGAGACGACGACGGCGGAGACGACGACGGCGGAGATGACGACACTGGAGACGACGACATGAAGACCGAGAAGCAGAAGAACAAGAGGCTGCAGAACAAAGAGCAGAAGAACATTTAGCATAACACTGAATATCAGAGCAAAAGATATTATCTCAATTATATGCAGAAGAAGACTAAGCAGTGTATGGGGGTGAGTCCGTTCCTCCTCGTGGTGCCCCTGGATAAAGCCTGATGCTGCAGGCCAAACTGAACGCATACAAATGTAACTTTTGTGACTGGCAGAACTTAAGGTGTAATCTTCCAACTTTTATAGATAACAACTACGGGAATGCCTGTCACAAATGAGAATATGATGAAGAAGTAGAATAGGAAGAATAATACAGTTGAATAAAATGAATATGTAGAATAGGAAGAATAATAATAGTTGAATAAAATGGATATGAAGAATGTAATAAAAAAAAAAAAGGTAAAGGATGAAGAAGAAGATGAATAAGGTGAAGAAGAAGTTGATGTCAAAGATGCTGATGATGATGAAGATGAAAGTGTGGGAAAAGTAAAAAAAAAAAGAAGGGGAAGGTCGTGGAATAGTGAAACATCAATATCTGACAAAATAAAAAAAATATTTACATAGTCAATATCTTTGTCACTCCGAACGTCTTTAAAAAAAAAACAAAAAAACATGCTATTCTATTTGATTGGGCTAAACCTCTATGACTTTAATGTCTCTGCCACCTCCCCAAATACATCCTGCATTATTCTTAGTTGTTTTCCTTCATGTAGAATGAACCTACAAGGAAAGAAAGGGTTTATTTTAATTCCGATATTTTGGTCCCATTGACTTGCATTGGGATCGGGTATCGGTATCGGCGATATCCGATATTTTTTGAATATCGGCCGATCCTATCCGATACCAATACTTTCCGATATCGGAAGGTATCGCTCAACACTAAACGTGATGGCATGGGCATGCATGGCTTTGAATGGCCCTGGGTCACTTGTGTTTATTGATGACATAAGAGCAGACAAGAGTAGCTGGATGAATTCTGAAGTGTACCGGGATATACTTTCAGCCCAGATTCAGCCAAATGCTGCAAAGTTGATTGGACGGCGCTTCATAGTACAGATGGACAATGACCCCAAGCATACATCCAAAGCTACCCAGGAGTTCATGAGTGCCAAAATGTGGAACATTCTGCAGTGGCCAAGTCAATCTCCAGATCTAAACCCAATTGAGCATGCATTTCACTTGCTCAAATCCAGACTTAAGACGGAAAGACCCACAAACAAGCAAGACCTGAAGGCTGCGGCTGTAAAGGCCTGGCAAAGCATTAAGAAGGAGGAAACCCAGCGTTTGGTGATGTCCATGGGTTCCAGACTTAAGGCAGTGATTGCCTCCAAAGGATTTGCAACAAAATATTGAAAATAAAAATATTTTGTTTGGGTTATGTTTATTTGTCCAATTACTTTTGACCTCCTAAAATGTGGAGTGTTTGTAAAGAAATGTGTACAATTCCTACATTTTCTATCAGATATTTTTGTCCAACCCTTCAAATTAAACGTTACAATCTGCACTTGAATTCTTTTGTAGAGGTTTCATTTCAAATCCAATGTGGTGGCATGCAGAGCCCAACTCGCGAAAATTGTGTCACTGTCCAAATATTTCTGGCCCTAACTGTATATATATATTTAGAGAATACCTGTAAAAATGCTTCAAAGTCTCATGTATTTATAGAGACATTTTAATGTAATAATTATAAGTACAGTATATCTTATCTGTCATGTGTTGTACCCATTTATATTGGTGGATGAAACATATTAGGTCCTCAATCTTTTTTAAAGGTGATAGAATGTATTAGATGCTTAGAGATTTAGAAAAAGATTGTTTTGTACGATTTGCTCTTTTTGTGACTACATGGCTAATTCTAGCTTTTCTGTAACCTGAGGTGAATATTGAAATGGCACTCCTCACCATAGTGAAATGCATAAATTTCCCAGAGGAGCATTGCATGGTGAATAAGCCTCCTTACCTTGACATGCCAGAGCTGATATGAAACACGTGTGTTAGGCACCGAGATTCTCTGGCTGCACAGGTTAGATCCCAAGCCTTGTCTGCCTCTGCAGTCTCCCATTCTGCTCTGGCCACAGTGGGAGCTGCTCAGCAAAGACATCGGTCTCAGCATTTTACTCAGACTCATGCTGTTCACTTGGTTGCTGCTGGCCTTCCAGCCAAAACTATGGTAACTAGTAGGGTTGAGCGACTTTTACTTTTATAGGATCGGGTCGAGTTTCACGAAACCCGACTTTTTCAAAAGTCGGGTCGAGTGAAATCGGCCGATCCTATAAAAAAGTCGGGGTCGGGGTCGGCCGAAACTCGAAACCCAATGCAGAGCATTGGGTTTCCAATGGTTCCCAGGGTCTGAAGGAGAGGAAACTCTCCTTCAGGCCCTGCGATCCATATTTAAGTGTAAAATAAAGAATTAAAATAAAATATATCGCTATACTCACCCTCTGACGCGCCCTGGTACTAACCGGCAGCCTTCCTTCCTTCGAATCAGCGCTTGCAGGACCTTGCGGTGACGTCGCGGCTTGTGATTGCTCGCGTGACCGCCCATGTGACCGCTCGCGCAACCAATCACAAGCCGCGACGTCACCGCAAGGTCCTGGAAGCGCTGATTCTTAGGAAGGAAGGCTGCCGGAAAGAAGCAGGGCGTGTCCGAGGGTGAGTATATTCCTATTAGGTATATTAGGTATATACTCACCCTCGGACGCGCCCTGCTTCTTTCCGGCAGCCTTCCTTCCTAAGAATCAGCGCTTCCAGGACCTTGCGGTGACGTCGCGGCTTGTGATTGGTCGCGCGAGCGGTCACATGGGCAGTCGCGCGACCAATCACAAGCCGCGATGTCACCGCAAGGTCCTGCAAGCGCTGATTCAAAGGAAGAAAGGCTGCCGGTTAGTACCAGGGCGCGTCAGAGGGTGAGTATAGCGATATTTTTTATTTTAATTCTTTATTTAACACTTAAATATGGATTCCGATACCGATTTCCGACATTGCAAACATATCGGAACTCGGGATCGGAATTCCGATACCAGATTCAGAAGATCGCCGACCTCATGGCCGACCCCACACAGGGGTCGGGTCGGGTTTCATGAAACCCGACTTTCCCAAAAGTCGGCGACTTCTGAAAATGGCCGACCCGTTTCGCTCAACCCTAGTAACTAGCAATAGGCAGCAGCAAACAGACACTCCAGAGGTTAAGTCCAGAAATCAACCTACTGTGCATGCTCGTGAGGTGGCGACCTCTCATTGGTGGTCGATCATCAGCTGCTCGGATGATGTGGCAGTTCTGGATTGGTCCACAGACAAGGTCCTGTTTGACTAGACTTGAGTGGAACATATAAAAGGTTTTCTTGAGCACATGCCGGAACGCTAAGATCACTTACGTCATGTATGCTGTGGATACGTTACCACTCTGTGTGTGCACGTGTGCTGCTTCTAGCATGGTGATTGTTTGTCTAGGCAGGCAGTGTAGAGTGGGAACTCCTGCTTGGCTAAGCATCTGACTCCGGGCGTCTCAAGTCATGTGCACAGCCGAGTGTCAGAGCGAGTATATCCACGAGCCTAGACTACCCAGGGGGGTAGCTATAGGGACCCCAACTAGCATCATTACTGCTTTACTCCTGTGACGTCTAACAGGGTAAAGCTCTGAGTGCTTTCTTTCTTAGTATCGCTCTGTGGTGTAACAGAGCTAGGTACTTTGTGCTCTGTTCACACTGAGTGACCTTTAACTCGGTGTGTTTATAGTGCTAGTTCGCTAGCTTTACTCCACCATTGTTGACTAGCTGTGGTTTTTCATCACTGTACGGTGGACACCAGGTTGCGATCGCACTTTATCATAATTTATATTTTGTGCGATCTTCAAACCCTAAAAACATGAATCTCTTCTGCATTTTTCACCCACTCCTGGTTTTGACTTACAAATACTGACCAAATGCTAATCATGTGAACATGGCCTAAGTGTAAATGGGGCAATATCAAGCCTTTATAGATTTAAAAAAATAAAATTAGGCTTGTGTTAGGCTATGTGCACACATTGCAGATTTTGCTGCTTTTCCATGCGTTGTACAGTTCTATGTAAACGTATGGAAAACAAAATCCGCAGTGCACATGCTGCAAAAAAAAACATGCAGAAACGCAGCGGTGTTTTTCCGCAGCATGTCAATTCTTTGTGCGGATTCCATAGCATTTTACACCTACTCCTCAATAGGAATCTGCAGGTGTAAAACCGCAGGTGGAATCCACATAAAAGCCATGCAAAAAATGCAGTAAATCCGCGGGTAATCCTCAGTGTGGTGTACCTGTGGATTTAGCAAAAACAGTGCGGAAAAATTCGCACACCAATACGCAACGTGTGCACATGGCCTTAGAATTTTTTGAGACATTTTTATATATCTTTTTATGAAGTAATGTGAGTGCTTGTTCTTTGTATTGTGAACTTAGTAGCCACATTTTATTATTGTCATATCAAAAACATAGAAAACCGTTTACCACTATGTACTTACTTTTGCTACTGAAGAAAAATCCTGTGTGTCAGAGAAAATGTCCTTCCTAGCTTGTGGGATGGACAAGTTAGAAGCTATTTTTTAGCATTTCTTTTGCTTTTCTATTTTTTTTAAGACAAAACATTAATGTTGACATTCCAGAAAAGTAAATGCAATTCTTTACCTCACAAAGTGTGTGTGTTGTGGAAAAAAGTATATCATTTTTGCAGACTTACTTACTCCAATAAGGTCTGTTGCAGGTGCTTGCTTTTGTGATGTGAACCTACCTAACACCATCCCTTGTGTAAAAGCCACCATCTGTGAATAAATAACAGTGACCCACAAAAGGGATAATTTTTGGACTGCTTTTGCAATGTAAGTAGCCTAAAAATAGTCTGACACTGCAGTGTGTTATTAAATATTGTGCTTCCTACCAACTGTTATAATTTGTTTTCCCATTATTCTATAGGTTGTCGTCAGTTGGACATTAATAAGATTGTTTGTGTTAAATAGTTAAGAGTTCAATTCATGCCTAGCTGACCTTACAGTGTTTCTCCAGATAATTACAGAATTGCAGTAAATTTTGTGAAATTAATCAAAGCTGTGAAATTGAAATGTTAAATGATTGGCTCATTTTTAATCGATCACTGTCGGCTGTTGAACTGATCTGATCTTGATTGCCTATTCCAGAGATTGGTCATCAATTTCTTAAGCCTGGGAAACCCCTCGAACTCATAAAACACTAATAGAATAGTTTTAAAAAATCCAAACCAATTGACCACTTTAAAAGGTTGTAATTTTGATTTAGTGTTCGTAATAATCTGCTTGTCAAATCTGTTTCAGTGCTATTATTTTACTAAGTGGTAAGTGCTAAATCAATGACTTCAATATTTTGCCATGAGACATACTGTACATGTGGATTGAATTAGCAACTATTCCACACATAAATATTTCTTACCATTATAGATTAGTTAGCTATTTGATGATTGGCTTTGTAAGAGAACTGATGTGCTATAAGCTTAAAAATATCTAAATTATCACTGAAATTTGAAACAAGGAAAACAGCAAACCAGAATGTAATTATCTATTGCTGTATGAAAAAAAAACTACCTATCCAGACAATCAATGATTAAAGGGTAAAACTTTTATCCACTTCACTAGAATGCAAATAAACGTTCTTTGAAATGACTTTAGCACAGCAGCTGAAATTCTCTATTATCCAGTATACCCAAAGATAATGTTTAAGAACTCTTTGTGTCTTATCTCTTTCTGTATCACATCTTAGGAATGACTTCATAGAAGAAATCAATTATATACCTGATGGCTCTGACTGTTACACAGTATCTATAAAATGTTGTATTTGACAATTAAAATAATGTTTTGCATAGATTTCCATTCATATAGTACATAGAAAATTAAAGAGATATAAAGACAGGTCAGAAATAGTAACGTATTATTATCATGGTGTCACGTTACCCTTGGAGATCTAGAGTTAGACGGGAACATTGGCTAATGAGTCACACTTTCTTTAAGACCAGTTTCACATGTTCTGATAATTCCAGTACCTGAAAAAAATGGTACCGGAGATGACAGTGTCTGTGTGTGTAATACTTGCGGCACACATGTGGCATCAGTACAACACCGACAAGCACCAGGGAAGAAGCGCTACAGTAAAGCGCTGTTCCCCGATGCCGCATGCTGAAGACGCTCTCATCATTCTCCCCTGGTCTATCAGGGATCTGCACAAGCAGGGAAGAATGATTAGAGTTGTATTCAACAGATGATAATGACAGCAGGCTGCAGTTGATGGGGCTATTACTCCCATCAGCCTAAACCTGCTGCTGCTAATAACAGTGACAGCAGGAGCAGCTGATGAGTATTCCTCACCCGACACCTGGGCTGTAAAATACATAAGTAGATAAATAAATACATGAAAAAAACAGGTGTGGGTTTCCCTCTATTTTCCATCCAGGAAAAACTGACAACAGAGGGCTACAACCCTCAGCTGTTAGCTTCATCAAGGCTAGTTATCAAGAATAGAGGGGTCCCTATGCAGTTTTTTTACTTATTTAAATGAATAATTTAAAAAATGTCCTGGTGTTCCCCCCCATTTTTGACTACCATCCTTGCTAAAGCTGACAGCTGGGGGCTGGTATTTTTAGGCTGGTAAGGGGCCATTGATATAAGCCTCCCATCCTAAAAATAGCAGCCGTAGCTGTTTTAAAAAAGGCACATCTATTAGAAACGCCAATTCTGGCACTTTGCCCTGCTCTTCCTGCTTGCCCTGTAGCGGTGGCAAGTGGGTTTCATATTTGTGGAGATGATGTCACGTTTCTATTGTCAGGTAACATCAAGCCCACGGCTTAGTAAGGCTTGCTAATGCTGTAGTTACATGGTAAATAAAGACACAGCCAGAATAAAGTATTTTATTAGAAATAAAGCAAAATAAGCCCTAATCTTCTGTAATAAAACTAAAATAAAACAACAACAGTATCCCTCACCTCTCCATTGTTCTGTCCCACATTGTTATCTATTTCTATGGGATAATTCTTTTTCAACTTTGACAGTGCCTAGATGCGACCGTCCAGGCTGAGAACCACTGGTGAATGAGTTGCTGTGAGCAAATATGAACCCCACTTGCCACCGCTACAGGGCAAGTGGGAAGAGTCAGGCAAAGGGCCTGAATTGGCGCATTTAATAGACGCACCTTTTCTGGGCAGCTGCGGGCTGCTATTTTTAGGCTGAAGGCATATATCAATGGCCCCTTACCAGCCTGTGAATACCAGCCGAAGTTAACAGCCATGCTGAACTAGCCATGCTGAAGTTTTGCCTGGCTGGTTATAAAAAAAAGAGGGGAACCAATGCCGGTTTTTCATGTATTTATTTACTTGTAGCGCAAGCGGTAGCTGATGAACACTACCATCAGTCGCTTCTGTTGTGACTGTTATTAGCGACAGTAAGTGTAGGCTGATGAGAGTAATAGTCCCATCAATTGCCGCCTCCTGTCATTGTAATCACCTGAATACAACTCTCATCATTCTCCCCAGCCCACGCTGATCGCTGGCAGAGCAGGGGAGAATGATGAGATCCGCCTTCAGCAACTGCCGCCTCTGAACAGCACTTACTGTAACTCTGATTCTCAGACGCCGGTGCGTTTCACATGAATGACATCCATGTGTGTTATCTGTATGCACGTGTGCAGGACCTTTTCTGGCCCATGCTGATGGTAAAAAACAGACATGTCAGCATGTTTTGATCATGGACACACAGTCCAGTCCAAAAAACACACTGACATGTTCATAGACCCGTTCAATTGAATGGGTCTACGCGTGTCAGTGACTCCAGTACATGTGAAAACTGTCACCACACGTACTGGAGACACGGACATGTGAAAGAGCACATAGAGATGGTGTGATTCATGTCCTATTTTAAATGGATCACCTTTCCTTCAGTGCTGAGAGCGTTACATAGTAATATAGTTAGCGAAGGCTGAAAAAGACATTTGTAAAGAATCCTCTTCTATATTGATGGAAAAACCTTCTCTCCTCAAGGACTCTTATCATGCTGGCTGAGACCATACAGCCTGGTTTCTCTCATCTGTAACTGCTTATCATTTACTCCCTCTGTGTATACTGGCTCTAGTATGTGTGTGTTTATCTCCTGGTCCCTATTCCCATTTAGCTTATAACTGCGTGTCCCTATCCTCCTCCATATTGTAAGTTTGTGCTTTTGTATGATAGAGGTTTTCTGTTATCTTTGTTTTGTCTTTATGTCATGTTTACCTTGCATTTCTGTTCCATGCCTTATGGGATGGGGGATTTAACAATTTAACAGGAGCATAGCAAGGTTGGAGACCTGGGCCTTTCTGCCCTTAACAGTACCCCCGGGACAGAGATAGAGTCCCTGCTCTAGGGGAAGTTTAAGGCCCTTCTCCCTTATCCAAGACGTCCACAGTGTGACTACCCCTGAGGAATGTATCTAGTAGTAAGGTGAGCACCTTCAAGCCACATGTGCTTCACATAATTCAATAACATTGAATAATGAAAATTAAAAAAAAAATTCCCACAAAAATGTTGCTGGACCCCCAAATTTTTCATTTTCACTTTTACAAGAGGAACAGGAGAAAATGGACCAAAAATCACTGCAAAGAGAATTCCTCCTCCACTTCCATACTGCGCAGACAGGGTTCACTGTAATCGGGAAGTGTTTACATTTATATGTCTTGGATATCACAGTCATACATATCAACAGTTGTGGACAGCTATCCATACTGAGTTTGAATAATGGCTCTCTACACAGTGCAAACCAGATGGTGGCCCTATGCTGGGCAATCCTAACAGAAGTGCCTAGCATGGCTCACATCCTCAACCTGATGGCACAGCAATTCCTCCATCACTGTCCCAGCCTGGATATGTTGCTGCAGAAACCACTGTAATTGTGTGCTGACTTCCAATATTCCACTTCAGTTGGTACAGAGATCTTTCGGACTACTGGTTAACTTATTAATATGTGAAATGACCACACCGCGGAATTAAACTCTGCACATGTTGCAGCAACCCTGGCAGCAATGCCGAGATCTGGTACAGTATGACATTTTTCATAGCCTGGCACAATGCAGTACAAGCATGGTGCAATTCACACTTGCGTAGTGGATACAGATGAAGGACCTCTGTACCCTTCTTCACGTTTTATTAATGGCTACGAAAATGGTTAGCGGTGATGATGCTTACATCAACATCCCTATTACTGTCATCTACATGCTGGAGCACACTTTAAATAGTCTAAGTGAGGAGGTGGTGGTGGTCCCAGGGGAAAAGGAAAAAGCAGAGGAGGATCTCTTTAGAGTTAACAATATTAACAAAGTTCAAGTCCATCATCTCACCTAATGGATAAAGACCGTGAAAAGAACGAAAAGGAAGAAGTGATGGATACGCAACATTTAGGAGATGAAGACGATAATGAGCCCCTTTATATTGTCCTTGGTTGTCAGGAGAGGATAATGGAAGAAAGCTTGAAAGCGCCTTCTTGCAGTACTATCTACAACATGATTGTAACCAGTATAGTTATAATTCTAAATAGTGCTGACTTCTGGGTTGCCAGTGTGTTATATCCACAATACAAAAGTAAATTTTGCCAGTTGCTTCCCCCCAGAAAGGGACATATCTATGCTGCAGCATAAAAACATGCTGAAAGGCAATCTTGACAGTGGTTTTCCCCAAGACAGCAGTGAGGTGCACAGTTTGCATCGCAGTGATAGCCTTCCAACCCCAGAAACATTCAGTTGTCAGCGCAAAAACATTAGCAGCCTTCCAGAGCTATAGTCCTGTGTTCCAATCCCACCAAGAACAGCATCTGTTTGTATATTCCACCCGTGTTTGTGAGGGTTTACTGCCAGTAATTATTTTTTCTGCACATGCTACAAAGACATACAGATAGTACATTTAGATTGTGAGTCTCAGTGGTGACAGTACCAGTAATGTAAAATGTCTGTAAAGCGAGTGTTGAATTTTTGGCGCTATATAAGTGATACAACCTCTCAAAAAAGTGAAAGTGATGCTCAGCCACACTCAGGTGGCATACATGCTACAGGCAACACACATGAAGGATACGGAATCTACACATTTACAAAAATTTGTTGGCAAACACCAACAAAGTGACATCAATTTTACCATAGTAGAAATAGTCTTATAGGGACCGACAGGTCTACCACTACACCAACTCAGCAGATAGACACCCAAGCAGGACTTTTCACATTTCCACAAATTAGTGTTAACATCTCCAGCAGCAGCAGCAACAGCAGGCACATAAGCCCCACTAAAGATATCAGAGACTGCAATTGTACGAGAATACAGCACACTAAAACCTGCAACATCCAGTAACAGATGTTATCAGTCGTCTTTGAATAGAAGTCATGTTGTTGGTTGGCTAGTGCTTTCAGAAACATTAACACCTACCCCTCATACACCTCAAACACCAAGCCAAATCCCTCTTCCACCCTGACCTCCTTTGTTCCCAGTCATATTGCTCAGATAGTGTGCTGGGAACACACTATTACCAACTAAAAATTGGATTTTTTGCTCTGCACACAACTGACTTTCAGCAGCGCAAAATTAGAAGGTGAAATATGGCCTGATTAATCATGTTACTCATAGGAGAAAAAAATTGTTTTGGTGTGGATGAGGTCTGTGTGACAAAGATCTGCTCCAAATAGTTTCAAAGTGAGATGTCCCCTACTATATGACGTTAGTAACATTTTTTGTTTTTTTTTGTGTGGATGAGGCCTGTATAACATTGACTACATGTGTTAGGTGTCAAGCTCCCGCCGCTGCACAGAGGGAATCTCAAACCATGGTCTCCCATTCTCCTCCAGCCGCAGTGGAACCTGCTCAGCGGAGACATTGGTCTCAGCGTCTGGCTCAGGCAGATAACGTGCACTTGGTTACTACTGATCTTCCAGGCTCAGCTATTTTAGGTAGCACTATTCTTTGGCGGGCAGATGCTCCTGGGACTAGATCCTGCTTTTCCTCTACTGAGCATGCCCAAGGGTCGACCTTCCATTGGAGGTCTGGGGTCACACACTTAGGTCCTGTAGCAGCTCCTATTGGACCACTAGGAAGCTCCTTGTCTGCTACAGCTATAAAATGTTTGCAAGGCTGCACAGCCATGCGCTATGTCATGAGCTTTGCTACTTTGTGGTCATGTCTGCATGTGGTCAGGGTTGGCTGAAATAAGCCCCTAGAATACCGGCACCTCTGGTGAGGAGTTTTGTGTTTATGAATTCAGGGCTGGCGTATAGCCACTAGAATTCTGGCTCCACCGGAGAGGAGTTGTTCTTGTGCTATGCTGACTGCATGACCACTGTTTGCTTTCTGCTCTGATAGGCTTCTTTCACACTTCCGTCAGTATGGGGCCGTCACAAAGCGTCGGAGCAATGTACCGACGGACAGTGGCGATTTTCTGCACTACGTGGGCAACGGACGCAGTGTTTCAACATGTCCAACGCCCATAGTAAACTTCCAGGGAGGAGGGGGTTGAATTACGGCCGGGCATGCGAAGTTTAAAATACAGGACACAACGTACGAAAAAACATTCCCTTGAACGTTTTTTCGCTGCAACGGTCCACCAAATACCGACGCATCCAGTGCACGTCGGACACGACATGTGGCCATATGTCGCGATCCGTCGGCAATACAAGTCTATGGGAATAAAACGCATCCTGCGGGCACATTTGCAGGATGCGTTTTTTTCTAAAAAGACGCAAGTGTGAAAGAAGCCTTAGGTAGCTGTGATCCTCTGTGAGGTTAACAGGGCACAGTGTTGTCCTATCTTAGCGATTCTGTGAAATAACAGAGTTTGCTTATACCGCCATATAGTGCCGCCAATTGCTAGCAGCAGGTTCTCTCCTGCACGGTGGACCCCGAGTTGCGAACACACCTATTATAACACACATATATATATATATATATATATGTATATATATATATGTATATATACAGTGGGGCAAAAAAGTATTTAGTCAGTCAGCAATAGTGCAAGTTCCACCACTTAAAAAGATGAGAGGCGTCTGTAATTTACATCATAGGTAGACCTCAACTATGGGAGACAAACTGAGAAAAAAAAATCCAGAAAATCACATTGTCTGTTTTTTTAACATTTTATTTGCATATTATGGTGGAAAATAAGTATTTGGTCAGAAACAAACAATCAAGATTTCTGGCTCTCACAGACCTGTAACTTCTTCTTTAAGAGTCTCCTCTTTCCTCCACTCATTACCTGTAGTAATGGCACCTGTTTAAACTTGTTATCAGTATAAAAAGACACCTGTGCACACCCTCAAACAGTCTGACTCCAAACTCCACTATGGTGAAGACAAAAGAGCTGTCAAAGGACACCAGAAACAAAATTGTAGCCCTGCACCAGGCTGGGAAGACTGAATCTGCAATAGCCAACCAGCTTGGAGTGAAGAAATCAACAGTGGGAGCAATAATTAGAAAATGGAAGACATACAAGACCACTGATAATCTCCCTCGATCTGGGGCTCCACGCAAAATCCCACCCCATGGGGTCAGAATGATCACAAGAACGGTGAGCAAAAATCCCAGAACCACGTGGGGGGACCTAGTGAATGAACTGCAGAGAGCTGGGACCAATGTAACAAGGCCTACCATAAGTAACACACTACGCCACCATGGACTCAGATCCTGCAGTGCCAGACGTGTCCCACTGCTTAAGCCAGTACATGTCTGAAGTTTGCTAGAGAGCATTTGGATGATCCAGAGGAGTTTTGGGAGAATGTCCTATGGTCTGATGAAACCAAACTGGAACTGTTTGGTAGAAACACAACTTGTCGTGTTTGGAGGAAAAAGAATACTGAGTTGCATCCATCAAACACCATACCTACTGTAAAGCATGGTGGTGGAAACATCATGCTTTGGGGCTGTTTCTCTGCAAAGGGGCCAGGACGACTGATCCGGGTACATGAAAGAATGAATGGGGCCATGTATCGTGAGATTTTGAGTGCAAACCTCCTTCCATCAGCAAGGGCATTGAAGATGAAATGTGGCTGGGTCTTTCAACATGACAATTATCCAAAGCACATCGCCAGGGCAACGAAGGGGTGGCTTCGTAAGAAGCATTTCAAGGTCCTGGAGTGGCCTAGCCAGTCTCCAGATCTCAACCCTATAGAAAACCTTTGGAGGGAGTTGAAAGTCCGTGTTGCCAAGCGAAAAGCCAAAAACATCACTGCTCTAGAGGAGATCTGCATGGAGGAATGGGCCAACATACCAAAAACAGTGTGTGGCAACCTTGTGAAGACTTACAGAAAACGTTTGACCTCTGTCATTGCCAACAAAGGATATATTACAAAGTATTGAGATGAAATTTTGTTTCTGACCAAATACTTATTTTCCACCATAATATGCAAATAAAATGTTAAAAAAACAGACAATGTGATTTTCTGGATTTTTTTTTCTCAGTTTGTCTCCCATAGTTGAGGTCTACCTATGATGTAAATTACAGACGCCTCTCATCTTTTTAAGTGGTGGAACTTGCACTATTGCTGACTGACTAAATACTTTTTTGCCCCACTGTATATATATACATATATATATATATATATATATACTAGCTATTGAACCCGTTCGAGCATTTATATTGATATATGGTCTCCATCCTGGTATGTGCTGCTCCATCCTGCGTCCCCATCCTGTCATGTGCTGCTCCCATCCTGCGCCCCCATTCTGTCATGTGCTGCTGCCATCCTGCGCCCCCATTCTGACATGTGCTGCTCCATCCTGCGCCCCCATTCTGTCATGTGCTGTTCCCATCCTGCGCCCCCGTTCTGTCATGTGCTGCTCCCATCCTGCGCCTCCATTCTGTCATTTGCTGCTCTCATCCTGCGCCCCGGTTCTGTCATGTGCTGCTCCCATCCTGCGCCCCCGTCCTGTCATGTGCTGCTCCCATCCTGCACCCCCATCCTGTCATGTGCTGCTCCCATCCTGCGCCCCGGTTCTGTCATGTGCTGCTTCCATCATGTGCCCCCGTTCTGTCATGTGCTGCTTCCATCTTGCACCCCCGTTCTGTCATGTGCTGCTGACATCCTGCACCACCGTTCTGTCATGTGCTGCTCCATCCTGCGCCCCCGTTCTGTCATGTGCTTTTCCCATCCTGCGCCCCCGTTCTGTCATGTGCTGCTCCCATCCTGCGCCCCCCTTCTGTCATGTGCTGCTCCCATCCTGCGCCTCCATCCTGTCATGTGCTGCTGCCATCCTGCGCCCCCATTCTGACATGTGCTGCTCCATCCTGCACCCCCATTCTGTCATGTGCTGTTCCCATCCTGTGCCCCCGTTCTGTCATGTGCTGCTCCCATCCTGCGCCTCCATTCTGTCATTTGCTGCTCTCATCCTGCGCCCCGGTTCTGTCATGTGCTGCTCCCATCCTGCGCCCCCGTCCTGTCATGTGCTGCTCCCATCCTGCGCCCCCATCCTGTCATGTGCTTTTCCCATCCTGCGCCCCCGTTCTGTCATGTGCTGCTCCCATCCTGCGCCCCCCTTCTGTCATGTGCTGCTCCCATCCTGCGCCTCCATCCTGTCATGTGCTGCTGCCATCCTGCGCCCCCATTCTGACATGTGCTGCTCCATCCTGCACCCCCATTCTGTCATGTGCTGTTCCCATCCTGTGCCCCCGTTCTGTCATGTGCTGCTCCCATCCTGCGCCTCCATTCTGTCATTTGCTGCTCTCATCCTGCGCCCCGGTTCTGTCATGTGCTGCTCCCATCCTGCGCCCCCGTCCTGTCATGTGCTGCTCCCATCCTGCGCCCCCATCCTGTCATGTGCTGCTCCCATCCTGTGCCCCGGTTCTGTCATGTGCTGCTCCCATCCTGCGCCCCCGTTCTGTCATGTGCTGCTCCCATCCTGCGCCCCCGTTCTGTCATGTGCTGCTCCCATCCTGCGCCCCCGTTCTGTCATGTGCTGCTTCCATCTTGCACCCCCGTTCTGTCATGTGCTGCTGCCATCCTGCACCCCCGTTCTGTCATGTGCTTCTCCATCCTGCGCCCCGTTCTGTCATGTGCTGTTCCCATCCTGCGCCCCCGTTCTGTCATGTGCTGCTCCCATCCTGCGCCCCCGTTCTGTCATATGCGGCTCCCATCCTGCGCCTCCATCCTGTCATGTGCTGCTCCCATCCTGCGCCCCGGTTCTGTCATGTGCTGCTCCCATCCTGCGCCCCCGTTCTGTCATGTGCTGCTCCCATCCTGCGCCCCCGTTCTGTCATGTGCTGCTTCCATCTTGCACCCCCGTTCTGTCATGTGCTGCTGCCATCCTGCGCCCCCATTCTGACATGTGCTGCTCCATCCTGCACCCCCATTCTGTCATGTGCTGTTCCCATCCTGTGCCCCCGTTCTGTCATGTGCTGCTCCCATCCTGCGCCTCCATTCTGTCATTTGCTGCTCTCATCCTGCGCCCCAGTTCTGTCATGTGCTGCTCCCATCCTGCGCCCCGGTTCTGTCATGTGCTGCTCCCATCCTGTGCCCCGGTTCTGTCATGTGCTGCTCCCATCCTGCGCCCCCATCCTGTCATGTGCTGTTCCCATCCTGCGCCCCCGTTCTGTCATGTGCTGCTGCCATCCTGCGCCCCCGTCCTGTCATGTGCTGCTCCCATCCTGCGCCCCCGTTCTGTCATGTGCTGCTTCCATCTTGCACCCCCGTTCTGTCATGTGCTGCTGCCATCCTGCACCCCCGTTCTGTCATGTGCTTCTCCATCCTGCGCCCCCGTTCTGTCATATGCGGCTCCCATCCTGCGCCTCCATCCTGTCATGTGCTGCTCCCATCCTGCGCCCCGGTTCTGTCATGTGCTGCTCCCATCCTGCGCCCCCGTTCTGTCATGTGCTGCTCCCATCCTGCGCCTCCGTTCTGTTATGTGCTGCTTCCATCTTGCACCCCCGTTCTGTCATGTGCTGCTGCCATCCTGCACCCCCGTTCTGTCATGTGCTGCCCTATTCTGTCATGTGCTGCTCCCGTCCTGCACCCCCGTTCTGTCATGTGCTGCTCCCATCCTGCGCCACCGTTCTTTAATTTGCTGCTCCCATCCATATGCCCCATACGCTGCTCCATAATATATGCCCCGTATCAGGTGGCGTAAGTAACAAATAGCTGTGGCATGAAGTGCCACAGCCTCATGCCACAGCAATGTGTTACTTGCGCCACCTGATTCCTTTCTGCCGCCATTTTCTTGGTCCTCCTGCTGGCGGAATCGGCGCCTGCACAGTCCGCGCTTTCCGGCGCCATTTTCTTGAAGACACACTGCAGGGCGCAGGCGCCGATTCTGGCAGCAGGACAAAGGAATCAGGCGGCGTGAGTAACAAATTGATGTTTCATGCCACAGCAATTTGATACTTACACCATTCCTTTTCGCACACCTGCAGTGTGTCTTCAAGAAAATGGCGCCGGAAAGCGCGAACTGCGCAGGCGCCGATTCCGGCAGCAGGAGGACGAAGAAAATGGGCGGGGCGGAAAGGAATAGCGTAAGTAACAAATTGCTGTGGCATGAAGTGCCACAGCATAATCAGGGCGCAAATATGTGCACGGTGTCCCCCTGCTCCCGGCAGTCCGCGCCTTACGGCGCCATTTTTTTTTCCTGACACTATAATGTAACGCTAGGAGCGTCGCGCCTGCGCAGTCTATAAAGGCTTCGGACAGAGTGACGCTCCCAGCGTTATATTATAGATATGCATTCCGCCAACCCTAACAACATGTTGCAAACAATTTCTACGTGAGATGTCCTATACTGTATGACGTTAGTAACACATATGTATAACATAGCCTAGATGCTCCAAAATATTTCAAACTGAGATCTCCAATTTTGTATCACATTAGTAACATAAAAAAAGATTTTTAGTGTGGATGAGGCCTGTATAATCTAGAAGATTGTCCATGCCGTTGGAATGCCCTCTTTCCTACAGTTACTGCTGGTAAGGTGCAGATTTGCCGGAGAAATATGGCCGACGTGTCATTACATGAACTGATCAGGCAAAGAGGCATGATGATGGCGGGAATGGGATCGGACAACAGGACAGTAGCAATAATAGGGCGGCTATTGGAGGTACGAGATCCAGGATCCAGCCTACAATGATTACCCATTTACCCAATACCTATTACCAGAGCGTTTATGCTCGTCAGAAGATAGGAGTAACAGATGAGCGTCTGAAGCTAGGCATAAAAGATACCGGTGAGAAATTGGATGCCAGAGATGCACATAATCTAGAAGATAGGCTCAAAACAATTTCAAACTGAGATCTCCCCTTCTGTATTATGTTAGTAACATAAAAATTTTTTTTTACTGTGGATGGGACCTGTATGATGTTGTGATGTAGAAGATTGTCTGTGGCATTGGAACGCCCTCTTTCCTAAATTGCTGCTGGTAAGGTGCAGGTTTGCTGGAGAAATATGGCTGACATGTTGTTACATGAACTGATCAGGAAAAGGGGTATGACAACGGTGGGAGCGGTATGGTAAAATAGGATCAAAACCAGGGCGGCTAGGGGAAGTACGAGATCCAGGGTCCAGCCTACAATTACTCGTTTACTCAACACCAATTACCAGAGAGCGTGCGATGCTCGTCAGAAGATAAGGTGTAGCAACGTCTCAAGCTATTGATGAAAAATACCCATGTGAAATTGGATGCCAAAGATGCACATAATCTAGAAGATAGACTCAAAACAATTTCAAACTCAGATCTCGGCTGCTGTACAACATTTGCAAAAAAAATAAAAATAAATAAATTTTAATGTGCAACAGCTCTGCGCACAGAACAATTTCAACGCCACTAAATGAAAAGGTTGATATAGCGGGTTGTATCACATTTTGCAGAAAAAAATTAATATGTGTACTGCAGACATCTTCATATCACCACCATAAAATTACAATGCGGGATATGGCAGGCTGTGTCACGTTTTGCAACAGAAAAAATTATAATTAGTTTTTTTAAGGTGCATTAGGTCTGCAGACAGCTTAATATCACTGCCAAAAATGACAACGTGCTATACGGTGGGCTGTATCACGTGCAGTAACCGAAAAAAATATATTTTTTTAAATATGAGTTAGATCTGCAGACAGCTTCATATCACCACCACAAAATATACTTGTACAAGGAGCAAAATAGAAACATTGCACAACACACTTGTATTACATGTGCCCTGCTGGCTTTGTCTGTGGACCTCAGTAATGGCAAAAAAAAATGTTGGAAGGTCATTTTCACAGCTACACTGGACAGTATCTAGCTAAACTATCTGACTGATAAACAACCACCTAACTAGCTAAAATCTTGCTGGTAACAGTGCCAGCATCAGGAGCAGCCTTTCTGCACTATTACAGTGTCAAAATGCCACTAAAAGAAGATGTCCGCTCTTTATATGGCGTGGGACATGGGATTTTAGCAGCCAATGACGCAAGCTATTGTGTTAGGACATTGTGGATGTTTCCTGTGCCCTGTTTGGCTGACCGCAATGTGCAAACATAAAGTTAGGGGAAAATAAAAAATGAATGTTTACAAGAACGCCACACCTCTGAGCACTGCAAACCCACTACCCTCATCAAACACATGCCAAACGCTCATGATACACCACCATTATTGTTGCTTAAGTGCTGAAAATACTTTTGTGGCAACGCAAATATTTTCCTGCACTTTTTACCGAAGGTTACAGATTTTTTCCGATTTTATAAAATCTTGCTTGTGTTTCCGATCACAAATCCGAATGTGCGATATTCGTGCCAAATTTGTTTGGCAATTGATTTCTGAACAAATTTACTCATCACTAAAAGCCACCAGTGTTACAGCTGCTGCAAGAATGGTATTAGAACCAAAAAATTTTGTTCTGTACACAATTAATTTAAAAAGAATACTTTATGACATATAATAGTTCAAAAATCTACCTAAATGAAGCACAAACACAGAACACAAAACCCTAGTTAGAAGCATATGGGTCCAAGGCATAAGGTAAAATAATGAACATCATCATGGTATTAAGTACAAAGGCACTATGAATTGTAATAGTATATAGTGTCAGCCACATATATCAGTAACTAAATTTGGACCTCATGTAGTCCCGTGAAGCTGACAACTAGGGTCGAGCGAAACGGATCGGACAAATTCAAAAATCGCCGACTTTCGGCAAAGTCGGGTTTCATGAAACCCGACCCGATCAGCCATGAGGTCGGCGTACTTCGCGCCAAAGTCGCGTTTCGTATGACGCTTTCAGCGCCATTTTTCAGCCAATGAAGGAGGACGCAGAGTGTGGGCAGCATGATGACATAGGTCTCGGTCCCCACCATCTTAGAGAAGGGCATGACAGTGATTGGCTTGCCTTCTGCGGAGTCACAGGGGCTATAAAGGGGCGTGCACGCCAACCGCCATCTTACTTCTGCCGATCGTAGCATAGGGAGAGGTTACATAGTAACATAGTAACAAAGTTAGTAAGGCCGAAAAAAGACATTTGTCCATCCAGTTCAGCCTATATTCCATCATAATAAATCCCCAGATCTACGTCCTTCTACAGAACCTAATAATTGTATGATACAATATTGTTCTGCTCCAGGAAGACATCCAGGCCTCTCTTGAACCCTTCAACTGAGTTCGCCATCACCACCTCCTCAGGCAAGCAATTCCAGATTCTCACTGCCCTAACAGTAAAGAATCCTCTTCTATGTTGGTGGAAAAACCTTCTCTCCTCCAGACGCAAAGAATGCCCCCTTGTGCCCGTCACCTTCCTTGGTATAAACAGATCCTCAGCGAGATATTTTTATTGTCCCCTTATATACTTATACATGGTATTAGATCGCCCCTCAGTCGTCTTTTTTCTAGACTAAATAATCCTAATTTCGCTAATCTATCTGGGTATTGTAGTTCTCCCATCCCCTTTATTAATTTTGTTGCCCTCTTTTGTACTCTCTCTAGTTCCATTATATCCTTCCTGAGCACCGGTGCCCAAAACTGGACACAGTACTCCATGTGGGGTCTAACTAGGGATTTGTACAGAGGCAGTATAATGCTCTCATCATGTGTATCCAGACCTCTTTTAATGCACCCCATGATCCTGTTTGCCTTGGCAGCTGCTGCCTGGCACTGGCTGCTCCAGGTAAGTTTATCATTAACTAGGATCCCCAAGTCCTTCTCCCTGTCAGATTTACCCAGTGGTTTCCCGTTCAGTGTGTAATGGTGATATTGATTCCTTCTTCCCATGTGTATAACCTTACATTTATCATTGTTAAACCTCATCTGCCACCTTTCAGCCCAAGTTTCCAACTTATCCAGATCCATCTGTAGCAGAATACTATCTTCTCTTGTATTAACTGCTTTACATAGTTTTGTATCATCTGCAAATACCAATATTTTACGTGTAAACCTTCTACCAGATCATTAATGAATATGTTGAAGAGAACAGGTCCCAATACCGACCCCTGCGGTACCCCACTGGTCACAGCGACCCAGTTAGAGACTATACCATTTATAACCACCCTCTGCTTTCTATCACTAAGCCAGTTACTAACCCATTTACACACATTTTCCCCCAGACCAAGCATTCTCATTTTGTGTACCAACCTCTTGTGCGGCACGGTATCAAACGCTTTGGAAAAATCGAGATATACCACTGTTGGGAATTCTGTTGTCGAACTCCCTCCTGTGGTCGTGAATGGTACTTCGGCGAGTTCTGTCCATGGACTCCCTCTGGTGGCTGTGAGTGGAGCTGCTGCTTCTGATGTTCCTTACACAGGTGACGTGGTTTATCCTTTGGTTGGCTGCTCTATTTAACTCCACTCAGATCGTTACTCCATGCCAGCTGTCAATGTTCCTGCATTGGTTCAGTTCGCTCTTGGATCTTTCTGGTGACCTGTCTTCTCCAGCAGAAGCTAAGTTCCTGATAGTTATTATTTGTTCATTGTTTCCTTGTCCAGCAGGTTATCATGATTTTGTCTTGCTAGCTGGAAGCTCTGGGATGCAGAGTGGCATCTCCGCACCGTTAGTCGGTGCGGAGGTCTTTTTGCACACTCTGCGTGGTCTTTTGTAGTTTTTTGTGCTGACCGCAAAGATACCTTTCCTATCCTCTGTCTGTTTAGTAAGTCTGGCCTCCCTTTGCTGAAACCTGTTTCATTTCTGCGTTTGTGACTTTCATCTTTACTCACAGTCAATATATGTGGGGGGCTGCCTTTTCCTTTGGGGAATTTCTCTGAGGCAAGGTAGGCTTTATTTTCTATCTCTAGGGCTAGCTAGCTCTTAGGCTGTGAAGAGGCGTCCAGAGAGTGTCAGGAACGCTCCACGGCTAATTCTAGTTGTTGTAATAGGATTAGGGCCTGCGGTCAGCAGAGGTCCCACATCCCAGAGCTTGTCCTGTGTGAGTTTAACTATCAGGTCGTGCCGGGTGCTCCTAACCACCAGGTCCATAACAGTACAGTTGGCCCAAAGTATTAATGCATCTCAATAGAGGGATAAGAGAAGTTCTGAGACCATTTTTTTTCTTTGCACTGTGTTTTGTCTTTCTTTTCCCCTAAACCTTTGGGTGGTTCAGGACACAGGTGTAGATATGGACATTCAAGGTCTGTCCTCTTGTGTGGATCATCTCACTGCAAGGGTACAAAGCATTCAAGATTTTGTGGTTCAGAATCCTATGTTAGAGCCTAGAATTCCTATTCCTGATTTATTTTCTGGGGATAGATCTAAGTTCCGGAATTTCAAAAATAATTGTAAACTGTTTCTAGCTTTGAAACCCTGCTCCTCTGGTGACCCCGTTCAACAAGTAAAAATCATTATTTCTTTGTTGCGTGGTGACCCTCAAGACTGTGCATTTTCCCTTGCGCCAGGAGATTCTGCATTGCGTGATGTTGATGCGTTTTTTCTGGCGCTTGGATTGCTTTATGATGAACCAAATTCAGTGGATCAGGCAGAGAAAATCTTGCTGGCTTTGTGTCAGGGTCAGGATGAAGCCGAGGCGTACTGTCAGAAGTTTAGAAAGTAGTCTGTGCTTACTCAGTGGAATGAGTGTGCCCTGGCGGCAATTTTCAGAAAGGGTCTTTCTGAATCCCTTAAGGATGTCATGGTGGGATTTCCCACGCCTGCTGGTCTGAATGAGTCTATGTCCTTGGCCATTCAGATCGATCGGCGCTTGCGTGAGCGCAAAGCTGTGCACCATCTGGCGGTATTCTCTGAGCATAGGCCTGAGCCTATGCAGTGTGATAGGACTTTGACCAGAGCTGAACGGCAAGAACACAGACGTCGGAATGGGCTGTGTTTTTACTGTGGTGAATCCACTCATGCTATCTCCGATTGTCCTAAGTGCACTAAGCGGTTCGCTAGGTCTGCCACCATTGGTACGGTACAGTCTAAATTTCTTTTGTCCGTTACTCTGATTTGCTCTCTGTCGTCCTATTCTGTTATGGCATTTGTGGATTCAGGCGCTGCCCTGAATTTGATGGACTTGGAGTTTGCCAGGCGTTGTGGTTTTTTCTTTGAGCCCTTGCAGTATCCTATTCCATTGAGAGGAATTGATGCTACGCCTTTGGCCAAGAATAAGCCTCAGTACTGGACTCAATTGACCATGTGCATGGCTCCTGCACATCAGGAGGATATTTGCTTTTTGGTGTTGCATAATCTGCATGATGTGGTCGTTTTGGGGTTGCCATGGCTACAGGTCCATAATCCAGTGTTGGATTGGAAATCTATGTCTGTGTCTGGCTGGGGTTGTCAGGGGGTACATGGTGATGTTCCATTGTCGTCAATTTCGCCTTCCACTTCTTCTGAAGTCCCTGAGTTTTTATCAGATTACCGGGATGTATTTGAAGAGCCCGAATCCGGTGCCCTACCTCCTCATAGGGATTGCGATTGTGCTATTAATTTGATTCCTGGTAGTAAGTTTCCTAAGGTCGACTGTTTAATTTATCTGTGCCAGAGCACGCCGCTATGCGGAGTTATATAAAGGAATCCTTGGAGAAGGGTCATATTCGCCCGTCGTCGTCACCATTGGGAGCAGGGTTCTTTTTTGTGGCCAAGATGGCTCTTTGAGACCTTGTATTGATTACCGCCTTCTTAATAAGATCACAGTCAAATTTCAGTATCCTTTGCCGCTGCTGTCTGATTTGTTTGCTCGGATTAAGGGGGCTAGTTGGTTCACCAAGATAGATCTTCGAGGGGCGTATAATCTTGTGCGAATTAAACAGGGCGATGAATGGAAAACAGCATTTAATACGCCCGAGGGCCATTTTGAGTACCTGGTTATGCCATTCGGGCTTTCTAATGCTCCATCTGTGTTTCAGTCCTTTATGCATGACATCTTCCGAGAGTACCTGGATAGATTCATGATTGTATATTTGGATGGCATTTTGGTCTTTTCGGATGATTGGGAGTCTCATGTGAAGCAGGTCAGAATGGTGTTCCAGGTCCTTCGTTCGAATTCCTTGTTTGTGAAGGGGTCAAAGTGTCTCTTTGGAGTTCAGAAGGTTTCATTTTTGGGTTTCATTTTTTCCCCTTCTACTATCGAGATGGACCCTGTTAAAGTTCAGGCCATTTATGATTGGACTCAGCCGACATCTGTGAAGAGCCTGCAGAAGTTTCTGGGCTTTGCTAATTTTTACCGTCGCTTCATCGCTAATTTTTCAAGTATTGCTAAACCGTTGACTGATTTGACCAAGAAAGGTGCTGATGTGGTCAATTGGTCCTCTGCGGCTGTAGAGGCTTTTCAGGAGTTGAAGCGTTGTTTTTCTTCTGCCCCTGTGTTGTGCCAGCCAGATGTTTCGCTCCCGTTTCAGGTCGAGGTTGATGCTTCTGAGATTGGAGCAGGGGCTGTTTTGTCGCAAAGAAGTTCTGATGGCTCGGTGATGAAACCATGTGCCTTCTTTTCTAGAAAATTCTCGCCTGCTGAGCGCAATTGTGATGTTGGCAATCGAGAGTTGTTGGCCATGAAGTGGGCATTCGAGGAGTGGCGACATTGGCTTGAAGGAGCTAAACATCGCGTGGTGGTCTTGACGGATCACAAGAATTTGACTTATCTCGAGTCTGCCAAACGGTTGAATCCTAGACAGGCTTGTTGGTCGCTCTTTTTCTCCCGTTTTGATTTTGTGGTTTCATACCTTCCGGGATCTAAGAATGTGAAGGCTGATGCCCTGTCAAGGAGTTTTGTGCCTGACTCTCCGGGTGTTCCGGAGCCGGTGGGTATTCTTAAAGAGGGGGTAATTTTGGCTGCCATCTCCCCTGATTTGCGGCGCATGCTGCAGAAGTTTCAGGCTGATAGACCTGACCGTTATCCTACGGAGAAACTGTTTGTCCCTGATAGATGGACTAGTAGAGTTATCTCTGAGGTTCATTGTTCGGTGTTGGCTGGTCATCCTGGAATCTTTGGTACCAGAGATTTGGTGGCTGGATCCTTTTGGTGGCCTTCTTTGTCACGGGATGTGCGTTCTATTGTGCAGTCCTGTGGGACTTGTGCTCGGGCTACGCCCTGCTGTTCTCGTGCCAGTGGGTTGCTTTTGCCCTTGCCGGTCCCGAAGAGGCCCTGGACGCATATTTCCATGGATTTTATTTCTGATCTCCCTGTTTCTCAAAGGATGTCGGTCATTTGGGTGGTTTGTGATCGCTTTTCTAAGATGGTCCATTTGGTGCCCTTGTCTAAATTGCCTTCCTCCTCTGATTTGGTGCCATTGTTTTTCCAGCATGTGGTTCATTTGCATGGCATTCCAGAGAACATCGTCTCGGACAGAGGTTCCCAGTTTGTTTCGAGGTTTTGGCAGTCCTTTTGTGCTAAGATGGGCATTGATTTGTCTTTTTCTTTGGCTTTCCATCCTCAGACTAATGGCCAAACCGAACGAACTAATCAGACTTTGGAAACATATCTGAGATGCTTTGTTTCTGCTGATCAGGATGATTGGGTGTCCTTCTTGCCTTTGGCTGAGTTCGCCCTTAACCCCTTAGAGACAGAGCCAATTTGGTACTTAATGATCAGGCCAATTTTTGCAATTCTGACCACTGTCATTTTATGAGGTTATAACTCTGGAACGCTTCAACAGATCCCGCTGATTCTGAGATTGTTTTTTCATGACATATTGTACTTCATGTTAGTGGTAACATTTCTTCTATATTACTTGCGATTATTTATGAAAAAAACGGAAATATGGCGAAAATTTTTAAAATTTTGCAATTTTCAAACTTTGTATTTTTATGCCCTTAAATCAGAGACATATGTCACGAAAAATAGTTAATAAATAACATTTCCCACATGTCTACTTTACATCAGCACAATTTTGGAAACAAAATTTTTTTTTGTTAGGGAGTTATAAGGGTTAAAAGTTGACCAGCAATTTCTCATTTTTACAACACCTTTTTTTTTAGGGACCACATCACATTTGAAGTCATTTTGAGGGGTCTATATGATAGAAAATAATGAAGTGTGACACCATTCTAAAAACTACACCCATCAAGATTCTCAAAACCACATTCAAGAAGTTTATTAACCCTTTACGTGCTTCACTGGAACTGAAACAATGTGGAAGGAAAAAATGAACATTTAACTTTTTTTTGCAAACATCTTAATTCAGAACCATTTTTTTTATTTTCACAAGTGTAAAAACAGAAATGTAACCATAAATTTTGTTATGCAATTTCTCCTGAATACGCCAATACCCCTTATGTGGGGGTAAACCACTGTTAGGGCGCACCGCAGAACTTAGAAGTGAAGGAGCGCCGTTTGACTTTTACAATGCAGAATTGGCTGGAATTGAGATCGGACGCCATGTCACGTTTAGAGAGCCCCTGATGTGCCTAAACAGTGGAAACTCCCCACAAGTGACACTATTTTGGAAACTAGACCCCTTAAGGAACTTATCTAGATGTGTGGTGAGCACTTTGAACCCCCAAGTGCTTCACAGAAGTTTATAACGTAGAGCCGTGAAAATAAAAAATCGCTTTTGTTTACACAAAAATGATCTTTTCGCCCACAAATTCTAATTTTCACAAGGGTAACAGGAGAAATTAGACCACAAAAGTTGTTGTGCGATTTCTCCTGAATACGTTGATACCCGATATGTGAGGGTAAACCACTGTTTGGGCGCACCGCAGAGCTTGGAAGTGAAGGAGCGCCGTTTTACTTTTTCAATGTAGAATTGGCTGGAATTGAGATTGGACGCCATGTCGCGTTTGGAGAGCCTCTGATGTGCCTAAACAGTGGGAACCCCCCACAAGTGACCCCATTTTGGAAACTAAACCCCTTAAGGAACTTATCTAGATGTGTGGCGAGCACTTTGAACCCCCATGTGCTTCACAGAAGTTTATAATGCAGAGCCGTGAAAATAAAAAAAAAATTTTTTTTCCACAAAAAAGATTTTTTAGCCCCCAAGTTTTTATTTTCACAAGGGAAACAAGAGAAATTGGACCCCAAAAGTTGTTGTCCAATTTGTCCTGAGTATGCTGGTACCCCATATGTGGGGGTAAACCACTGTTTGGGCGCACGGCAGAGCTCGGAAAGAAGGAGCGCCGTTTTGGAATGCAGACTTTGATAGAATGGTCTGTGGGCATTATGTTGCATTTGCAGAGCCCATGATGTACCTAACCAGTAGAAACCCTCCACAAGTGACCCCATTTTGGAAACTATACCCCCCAAGGAACTTATCTAGATGTGTGGTGAGAACTTTGAATGCCCAAGTGCTTCACAGAAGTTTAGAATGCAGAGTCGTGAAAATAAATTTTTTTTTTTTCCACAAAAAAGATATTGTAGCCCCCAAGTTTTTATTTTCACAAGGGTAACAGGAGAAATTGGACCCCAGAAGTTGTTGTCCAATTTATCCCGAGTACGCTGTTGCGCCATATGTGGGGGTAAACCACTGTTTGGGCGCACGGCAGAGCTCGGAAGGGAAGGAGCGCCTTTTTGGAATGCAGACTTTGATAGAATGGTCTGTGGGCATTATGTTGCGATTGCAGAGCCCCTGATGTACCTAAACTGTAGTAACCCCCCACAAGTGACCCCATTTTGGAAACTAGACCCCCCCAAGGAACTTATCTAGATGTGTGGTGAGAACTTTGAATGCCCAAGTGCTTCACAGAAGTTTAGAATGCAGAGTCGTGAAAATAAAAAATATTTTTTTTTTCCACAAAAAAGATATTGTAGCCCCCAAGTTTTTATTTTCACAAGGGTAACAGGAGAAATTGGACCCCAGAAGTTGTTGTCCAATTTATCCCGAGTACGCTGATGCCCCATATGTGGGGGTAACCCACTGTTTGGGCGCACGGCAGAGCTCAGAAGGGAGGGAGCACCATTTGACTTTTTGAGCGCAAAATTGGCTGTCGTGTTTGGAGACCCCCTGATGTACCTAAACAGTGGAAACCCCCAATTCTAGCTCCAACCCTAAACCCAACACACCCCTAACCCTAATCCCAACCTGATCCATAATCCTAATCACTAACCCTAACCATAATCACAACCCTTACCCCAAAACAACCCTAATGTCAACCCTAACCATAACCCTAATCAAAACCCTAAATCCAACACACCCCTAATCCTAATCTCAACCCTAACCTCAAACCTAACCCTAATCCCAATACACCCCTAATCACAACCCTAACCTTAACCCTAATCCCAAACCTAACCCTAATCCCAAGCGTAACCCTAATGCCAACCCTAACCCTAATACCAACCCTAATCCAAACCCTAACCCTAATCCCAGCTCTAACCCTAACCCTAGCCCTAAGGCTACTTTCACACTTGCGTCGTTTGGCATTCCGTCGCAATCCGTCGTTTTGGACAAGAAACGGATCCTGCAAATGTGCCCGCAGGATGCGTTTTTTGCCCATAGACTTGTATTGCCGACGAATCGTGACGGATGGCCACACGTCGCGTCCGTCGTGCACTGGATCAGTTGTGTTTTGGCGGAGCATTGGCACAAAAAAACGTTCAATGAAACGTTTTTTTGTACGTCGCATCCGCCATTTCTGACCGCGCATGCGTGGCCGTAACTCTGCCCCCTCCTCCCCAGGACATAGATTGGGCAGCGGATGCGTTGAAAAACTACAGCTGCTGCCCACGTTGTGCACAATTTTCACAAAGTGCGTCGGTATGTCGGGCCGACGCATTGCGACGGCCCCGTACCAACGTAAGTGTGAAAGAAGCCTAACCCTAAATTTATCCCCAACCCTAACCCTAAATTTAGCCCCAACCCTAACCCTAAATTTAGCCCCAACCCTAACCCTAAATTTAGCCCCAACCCTATAACTACCCCTAACCCTACCCCTAACCCTACCCCTAACCCTACCCCTACCCCTAACCCTACCCCTACCCCTCACCCTAACCCTACCCCTACCCCTAACACTTCCCCTAACCCTAACCCTACCCCTAATTTTAGCCCCAACTGCTGTTCTCCTGCCGGCCGGCAGATGGCGACAGATGGCGGGCGCACTGGGCATGCGCCCGCCATTTTCTTCTGCCGGCGGCCAGGAGGAGCAGCAAGAGGATCCAGGGACCTAGGTGAGTATGCTAGGGTCCCCGAATCCCCCTATTTCTCTGTCCTCTGATGTGCGATCACATCAGAGGACAGAGAAGTACACTTTACTTTTTTTTTTTTTTGCGGTCGCCGGTAAACAGTTAATTACCGGCGATTGCAAAACAGGGGTCGGTAATACTGACCCCGATCATGCTCTTTGGGGTCTCGGCTAAACCCGGCAGCCAAGACCCCAAAGATTCTCCTAGTGCCGGCCGGCGGGCGCACTGCGCATGCGCCCGCCATTTTGAAGATGGCGGCGCCCACCGGGAGACACGAGGAGAATCGGGGGAGCTAGGTGAGTATTGGGGGGCCACCTGGGACCCCTTTTCTCTGTCCTCCGATGCGCGATCACATCGGAGGACAGAGAAATTAAAAAGAGATCGCGTTTTTTTTTTTTTTTTGCAAATGCGGGGTGGGTTAAAAAACCCCCGAAACATGTTCTCTGGGGTCTCGGCTACCCCCGGCAGCCGAGACCCCGGAGAAAATCGGCCTCTGGGGGCGCTATTGACTTTTTCCACAGCGCCGTTAATTAACGGCGCTGTGGTTTAAGTACCCTTAGCGGCCGCCGTTAAAAGGCGTATCGGCGGTCGCTAAGGGGTTAATAATCGGGCCAACTCGGCTACTTTAGTTTCTTCTTTTTTCTGTAATTCTGGTTTCCATCCTCGTTTCTCTTCAGGGCAGGTTGAGCCTTCGGACTGTCCTGGTGTGGATACGGTGGTTGACAGGTTGCAGCAGATTTGGACTCATGTGGTGGACAATTTGACATTGTCCCAGGAGAAGGCTCAACGTTTCACTAACCGCCGGCGCTGTGTTGGTCCCCGACTTCGTGTTGGGGATTTGGTTTGGTTGTCATCTCGTCATGTTCCTATGAAGGTTTCCTCTCCTATGTTTAAGCCTTGTTTCATTGGGCCATATAAAATTTCTGAAGTTCTTAATCCTGTGTCATTTCGTTTGGACCTTCCAGCTTCTTTTGCCATCCATAATGTGTTCCATAGGTCGTTGTTGCGGAGATATGTGGCGCCTATGGTTCCCTCCGTTGATCCTCCTGCCCCGGTGTTGGTCGAGGGGGAGTTGGAGTATGTGGTGGAGAAGATTTTGGATTCTCATGTTTCGAGACGGAAGTGGAAGGATTATGGTCAGGAAGATAATTCCTGGGTTTTTGCCTCTGATGTTCATACTGCCGATCTAGTTCGTGCCTTTCATTTGGCTCATCCTGATCGGCCTGGGGGCTCTGGTGAGGGTTCGGTGACCCCTCCTCAAGGGGGGATACTGTTGTGAATTCTGTTGTCGAACTCCCTCCTGTGGTCGTGAATGGTACTTCGGCGAGTTCTGTCCATGGACTCCCTCTGGTGGCTGTGAGTGGAGCTGCTGCTTCTGATGTTCCTTACACAGGTGACGTGGTTTATCCTTTGGTTGGCTGCTCTATTTAACTCCACTCAGATCGTTACTCCATGCTAGCTGTCAATGTTCCTGCATTGGTTCAGTTCGCTCTTGGATCTTTCTGGTGACCTGTCTTCTCCAGCAGAAGCTAAGTTCTTGATAGTTATTATTTGTTCATTGTTTCCTTGTCCAGCTGGTTATCATGATTTTGTCTTGCTAGCTGGAAGCTCTGGGAGGCAGAGTGGCATCTCCGCACCGTTAGTCGGTGCGGAGGTCTTTTTGCACACTCTGCGTGGTCTTTTGTAGTTTTTTGTGCTGACCGCAAAGATACCTTTCCTATCCTCTGTCTGTTTAGTAAGTCTGGCCTCCCTTTGCTGAAACCTGTTTCATTTCTGCGTTTGTGACTTTCATCTTTACTCACAGTCAATATATGTGGGGGGCTGCCTTTTCCTTTGGGGAATTTCTCTGAGGCAAGGTAGGCTTTATTTTCTATCTCTAGGGCTAGCTAGCTCTTAGGCTGCGAAGAGGCGTCTAGGGAGTGTCAGGAACGCTCCACGGCTAATTCTAGTTGTTGTAATAGGATTAGGGCCTGCGGTCAGCAGAGGTCCCACATCCCAGAGCTTGTCCTGTGTGAGTTTAACTATCAGGTCGTGCCGGGTGCTCCTAACCACCAGGTCCATAACATACCACGTCCAATGACTCACCGTGGTCCAGCCTATAGCTTACCTCTTCATAAAAACTGATTAGATTGGTTTGACAGGAGCGATTTCTCATAAACCCATGCTGATATGGAGTTAAACAGTTATTCTCATTGAGATAATCCAGAATAACATCCCTCAGAAACCCTTCACATATTTTACCAACAATAGAGGTTAGACTTACTGGCCTATAATTTCCAGGTTCACTTTTAGAGCCCTTTTTGAATATTGGCACCACATTTGCTATGCGCCAGTCATGCGGATCAGACCCCGTCGCTATAGAGTCCCTAAAAATAAGAAATAATGGTTTATCTATTACATTACTTAGTTCTCTTAGTATTCGTGGGTGTATGCCATCCGGACCTGGAGATTTATCTATTTTAAATCTTAAAATCTTGCCGCAGCTTCATCAGAAGAAGGGATATAGTTAGGGAAGGAAGCTTAAGCCCCGAAACTGCTTGTGCTGTAGCGATTTCCACTGTCCAACACCACCATTTGTTTGCAGGGACAGTGGAGGCAATATTTTTGTGCATCAGCTCTGTAGCTTATTAAGCTGCCTTATAAGGCTCCCTGATAGCTGCATTGCTGTTTGCACGCCTCTGTGCAAACCAACTGCTTTTTTAAAAGCAAAAATCCTGTTGCTCCTTTCTGCACAGTTATCTTGTTTATTTGTCCACTCTTTTGTGTGCAGCAGTCTTTTGTATTGTAGGGAGATTGAAATTGTACTACAGTCCTTGTATTTTTTCATATATCTTCCAGCCACTTTCTGCCACTTACATTGTGTTGCTTTATACACTGGGCCTGAGTTTTCGTTCAGTCTCTCCCCAAAAAAGTGAGATTAAAATCTCGCAAAGTGGATATACTTCTATCCTGTTAGTTTGTAGTATATCAACCAGCCACTTTCTGCCACTTAGATTGCGTTGTTATATACACTGGGCCTAAGTTGTGGTTCAGTCTCCCCCAAAAAAGGGGAGATTCAAATTCTCACAAAGTGGATATACTTCTGTCCTGTTAGTTTGTCGTTTATCAGCCAGCCACTTTCTGCCACATAGATTGCGTTGTTATATACACTGGGCCTGAGTTTTGGTTCAGTCTCCCCCCAAAAAAGTGAGATTAAAATCTCACAAAGTGGATATACCTCTGTCCTGTTAGTTTGTCATATATCAACCAGCCACTCTCAGCCACTTACATTGTGTTGTTTTTTGCACAGGGCCTGATTTTTTGTTCAGTCTCCCAAAAAAAAGGGAGATTTAAAATCTCAACACGTTTATATACACCTTCTACCTTGTTTTACAGTACCATATAGCGGTTGTTATTTTGGTTAGATTTTCCAAAAAATGAGGAAGTCAGGTGGAAGAGCCCGTCGGCGGTGGTTGCGAGCTGGTACTGATGGTGGTGGTGGTGGTGCATCTGGTGGTAGTGGCAAAATCACAATAGCAAATAAGGCTGGAGGTGTTGAGCCAGCGTCATCGTCTGGCTACACAAGGGCTTTAAGGCTCCCATCATCACCGCTAGTTCCACCATATGCACCTCTACAATCCAGCTCACCCTACAAGAGACTCTCGTTAGGAAAAGAAAGTACTCATCCTCTCATCCGCGTACACAGGGTTTGAACTTCCACATTGCTAGACTAATCTCATTAGAGATGATGCCCTACTGGTTGGTTGAAATCAAAGCTTTGAAAGCCCTGATGGCCTACGCAGTACCGCGCTATGACATAACCAGTTGACACTTCTTTGCGAGAAAAGCCATCCCAGCCCTCAACCAGCATGTCAAAGACCGCATTGACCATGCACTGAGGCAATCAGTCAGTAGAAAGGTGCACCTTACAGCAGATGCATGGACCAGTAGGCATGGCCAGGGACGTTACGTGTCCATCAAGGCACACTGGGTTAATGTGGTGGATGCAGGGTCCACAGGGGACAGCTATAGTGGGACAGTTCTCCCTAGCCCACGGTCTAGGAAACAGTGGCTGTAGGCGTTCGCCACCCCTCCTCCTCCTCCAGAAGCGAAAGCCCGTCCACAGAGCACAGTCGCATGAACACTCCATCCACAGCTGCCAGTATTGCACACGAGGTGTCCCATTATCCTACATCTATTGTTAAGCGTCAGCAGCCTGTGTTAGAAATGAAGTGTTTGGGCGACAGCAGACACACCGCCGAAGTACTGGGCGAGTACTTGCAGCAAGAAACTCAGTCATGGCTGGGCAGTTTACATCTTGAGGCAGGCAAGGTGGTCAGTGATAACAGAAGGAATTTTATGGCTGCCATAGCCCTTTCAGAACTTAAACACATACCTTGCCTGACTCACACCTTGAACCTGGTGGTGCAGTGCTTCCTCAAAAATTATCCAGAGTTACCAGCCCTGCTCGTAAAGGTGCGAAGACTTTGCTCGCACATCCGCCAGTCGCCCGTACACTCCAGCCGCAATCACTGAATCTTCCCCAGCACCACCTAATAATCGACGTTGCAACAAGGTGGAACTCCACACTGCACATGGTTCAGAGGCTGTGAGAACAGAGGCATGCTGTAATTAATTTGTGGGAGGATACACATACATGGGCAGGCAGTTGGATGGCAGACGTGGAGTTGTATGGTGTGCAGTGGCCAAAGCTCTAAGACCTCTGTCAAGTCCTTCAGTGTTTTGAGGAATGCACATGGCTGGTAAGTGCAGACAACGCCATCATAAGCATGAGCATTCCACTAATGCGTCTGCTGATGCAATGTTTGACGCACATTAAGGAGCTGGCATCTGCAGCCGAGTAGGAGGGAAGCCTTGATGACAGTCAGCCATTGTCTGCTCAGGGAACTCTCCTGGATGAGGTGGTGAATGAAGAGGAGGAGGATGATGGGGATGAATATTTATGGGAGGAGGATGCTTCACAGGAGGCAATAAAAACTGGTGGCGTTGCAAGGTCAGGTACAGGGTTTTTGCGAGACACAAGTGATGTTGATTTGCAAGAAAGTGCTCCTCAACCCAGCACAAGCATGAATTGACACCTGGAACATTGGCCCACATCACTGAGTATGCCTTCCGTATCCTAAAAAAGGACCCCCACATTATCAAAATAATGACTGATGACGATTACTGGTTGGCCTGCCTCCTGGATCCACGATATAAAGGAAAATGACAAAATATCATGCCACATGAGAACCTTGAGCAAATATTGGCTACCAAACAAGCAACTCTTGTAGACCATTTGGTTCAGGCATTCCCAGCACACAGCGGTGGTGATGGTTCTAACACAAGTCGTAGGGGGCAACATGGGAGAGATGTTAGAGGTGCACAAATCCGAAGTGGTGTTGGACAGAGGGGTTTTATGACCAGGTTGTGGAGTGATTTCGCAATGACTGCTGACACGACAGGTAGTACTGCATCGATTCAAAGTGACAGGAGACAGCATTTGTCCAGCATGGTTATGAACTACTTTTCCTCCCTTATCGATGTTGGCCTGAATTGGCAGAATATGCATTACAGGAGCTCGCTTGCCCTGCTTCTAGTGTGCTATCAGAAAGAGTCTTCAGTGCTGCTGGTTCAATACTGACCAAAAAAAGGACACATCTGGCTGCCTGAAAAATGTCTTGCTTTTGGCCTCCTCTTACTGACTTCTCCAATTCTGCCATTTGCAGCTTCTGAATGTCCACTATAGGCCATTTTTATACCTCCGTTAATGGGCTGACTCCCCCCACAGGGCCGTGGTCACCACCTGGCGCAAGCACCCGTGCGAGTGCTGTTTGCCTGGACAGGTGGGTGCGCCCACTCTTGGGTGATGGCACTGGCACAGGGTCCCTCATAGTACAATGAAGTGTCTCTGACAGTGGTGGTGCACAACCAACATCAGACATGCCGTCGTAATATGAGGGGCTCTGTGCCAGTACCACTGCCCAAGAGAGTGTTCCCCCCAGCTCAAACAGTGCTCTACCACTTGCAATACTTACCTCTCCCTGCTCCACCACTATGTAGCCTGTCCTATTAAATTCTTCAATAGCACTGCCAATACAAATTTGTTGAAATGATAGATGATAGTTAAAATATACAGGGGCCCTGGCCTCCATTTAGACCAGTTAATACTTTGCGCCTACTATTACTGTCTGCTACTCAGCAGAGAAGCCCACCCCAGTACCTAGCTATGCCTCCTGTTTAGTCCTGTTACCAATTTTGAACTGCTTTTAGCCTACTTTTGTATTTGGGCCTGCTAACCTTGTCTGCGCCACTCATTACAATTGTCCTCCACTGAACAATGCAATGCCACCTGTTTAGTCCTGTTACCAATTTTGAACTGCATTTAGCCAACTTTTTTATTTTGGGCCTACTAACTGTGTCTGCGCCACTCATTACAGTTGTCCTCCACTGAACAATGCAATGCCACCTGTTTAGTTCTTTTACCATTTTTTGAACTGTATTTAGCCAACTTTTTTATTGTGGGCCTACAAAATGTGTCTGCGCCACTCATTACAGTTGTCCTCCACTGAACAAAGCAATGCCGCCTGTTTAGTCCTGTCACCAATTTTGAACTGCATTTAGCCAACTTTTTTATTTTTTGCCTACTAACTGTGTCTGCGCCACTCATTACAGTTGTCCTCCACTGAACAAAGCAATGCCGCCTGTTTAGTCCTGTTACCAATTTTGAACGGCATTTAGCCTACTTTTTTATTTTGGGCCTACTAACTGTGTCTGAACTCGAGCCTGGGAACTTTTCAGAATATTGTCCTAGGCTCGAGTTCATATGAGGACATCCAGCAGAGGGCGCATCACCGCAACTCGAGGTAACGACAGGTAATTCACCTACATTCCATTCATTTGCTGGGTTTTTACAAGCAGGGGCGGCTGCATTAGCACGCTTCTGCTTGTAAAATTAGTTAACCATTTCAGATGGATTTACAGCGTGGGACGAGACTGATTGTCGGAAGGTATGGAATATTGTTGTTTGTTTTTTTTACATTTGTTACAGGTGACAAGGGTCTTCAGGTGGATTACCAGTATAATAAAATATTACAACAACCTGAGGGCATATATTTCATTAAAATACTTTGTAATAATATGTGTGTGTTTTTTTTAACCATTTCATACTATTGGATTAATAATGGATAGGTGTCATAATTGACGCCTCTCCATTATTAATCTGGCTTAATGTCACCTTACAATAGCAAGGTGACATTAACCCTTCATTACCCCATATCCCACCGCTACACGGGAATGGGAAGAGAGTGGCCAAGTGCCAGAATAGGTGCATCTTCCAGATATGCCTTTTCTGGGGTGGCTGGGGGCAGCTGTTTTTAGCCAGGAAGGGGGGGCAATAACCATGGACACTCTCCAGGCTATTAATATCTGCCCTCAGTCACTGGCTTTACCATTCTGGCGGAGAAAATTGCGCGGGAGCCCACGCCAATTTTTTCCGCGATTTAACCCTTTAATTTAATAGCTAGAGCGCCCAAGTGTTGCACATACACACTACTAACATTAGTAGTGTGGAATATGCAAAATTAAAAGGGATATGACATGGTTTACTGTATGTAAACCATGTCTCATATCATGTCGGATTTGTGAAGGAGATAGGAAAAGCCGGCAATTGAATTACCGGTTTTTAAGCTATCTAGCGCTGTATGATATATTAATATATATATATATATATATATATATATATATATATATATATGTATAATGTGTCTCACTGACATATATATATATATATATGTGTATGTATGTATGTATATATATATATATATATATATATATATATATATATATATATATATATATATATAGACAGTATATATGTTTTTACAATTATTTGAGCCCATGGATCCATTGTATGACCGTATGTCGGTTTTGCAAGCCTGCGAGAAAATCTCGCAGTACGGATGCCATACGGATTACATACGGAGGATGTCATGCGCATACGCTGACACACCCTGCCTACGGATGACATACGGATCACTATTTTGGGGACTTTTCTGCGTATTACGGACGTAAATAACGGACCGTATTTGTATACGCTGAGTGTGAGGCCTGCCTTAGATACAAGTGGGTGTGGTTTTATAAGACAGCTGATAAGAAGAATATAAAACATATGAGTCAGCTCTCAGCTAACCATGCATAAGTAATCTGACAATTATCTAGTTTAGAACTTTTATACATTATGCATGGCTAAGCTTACATTTGCATTGCAGGGTCCATTGCTAACCTGTCAGATTTGATAGGAGAAAGAGTGTTGGATGCAATGTCCTCTCTAAAGCTTGAAGAAAATAACAAATTGAGTTTGGGACATGGGTACTGTTTAGTCTAAACTGGGCATTCCAAAAATATTAACAAAGATATATTCCATAATGATGTCAAATTATTAGCCTCAATAAGCTAGTTCTTTAACAATATCTGGGACATTTTGCTCCATGTAGTTTTTAATGTCTGAATCCATCATGGCCTTGGACAGATAGGGAGTTTTTCTTTTGTTAAACTCCATTGTGGCCTAGGGTTGGGCTTGGGAAGAGTTTAATAACAGCATTCTCTGGTTGTAGAGTAGTAAAAGGATTAATTACTTCATCCAGACTAAATAGAGCAAAGAGAGGTTAAGAGTTTGATTCCCTAGTGATCTATGGAAGTGTAAATATTATTGACACCTTCCCTGGTGTCTAGGTCTAGTATTTTTGTCCAGCTCACAAGAGGCTATTATTTGTATCTGCTGTTAAAGAAAGCCCAATTCTTATCGAATAGTCTATGTTTCGTCTGTGCATTCATCATAAAAATGCAATACATCTTACAGATTGTTGAGGACTCCATTATAATTGAAAGTCAGACTCATGACACAGATGTGAACATATACAAAGAAAATGATTAGATGCTTTATAAATATGGAAACAATATTCTCTCCTACTGATCTTTGACAGAAGATTCATCACAGTTTTTTAATTAACATTTCATTAAATTTTTATGTCACTCATTTTTATTTACATATATATTTCTTTTAACGTTTTATTTAAAGAGGACTAGAGATGGGCAGACCCCTGGATGTTCGGGTCCAGAGGGTGTGGCCGAACAGTTAAAAAAAAGTTCAGGTTCACTTGAATGGGGGGCCAAAACATCCAGTGTGTATCATGCTGTCATGTGCATGACAACACAGCAAACATTGCTTTTGATCGATGGTAAAATCATTACCGCCGGTCAGACAGCCACAGTTTCCATGCTGTCATATGTGATCTGAATTATAAAGTTTACCACAGGTGACTGGCTGATGGGATTAATCATCACCTGTGCTCTAAATAAATAATTTAAAAAAAAAATCTGTTGTGGGTTTCCCTGTATTTTTTGATAACCAGCCAGGCAAGCCTCTGCTGTCAGAGTTAGCAATGTTGGTTATCAAAAATAGAGGGGTCCCTATGCTGTTTTTTTTAATTATTTTAAAAAATAATTAAAAAATTGAAGTGGGATACCCCAATTTTTGACAACCAGCCTTGTTAAAACAGACAACTGGGGGTTGGTATTCTCGGGCTGGTAAGGGGCCATTGCTATTATCCCTCCCTTCCAACCTAAGAACAGTGACCCGCAGCCACCCAGAAAAGGTACATCTATTTGATGCGCCAATTATAGCGCTTTGCCCGGCTTTTCTCACTTGCCCTGTAGTAGTGGCAAGTAGGGTTTATATTTGTGGGGTTGATGTCACCTTTGCATCCATAGGTTAGAACTGGAAAGGTGTCTAAAAGACACTCATCTATTACTAATCCTATAGTTATATTATAAATAAACACAGCCAGAATAAAGTCATTTAATTGAAAAAAATTCACAGACTCCTTTAATGATTCTAAATTAAACCATGCCCACGTCATCGCCCATTCCATTGAAGCCATTGTCTCCTGTAACAAAGTAAAAATAAAAAACAACCATATCTCTCACCTGTCCGTCGTTCTGTCTCACACCGTAATCCATGTATGGGAATAAACAGTTTTCAAGCTGGACCGTGCCAAGATGCGACCATCCAGGCTGAGAACCACCAATGAATGAGCTGCTGCGAATGCCGCATTGGTGACTAGTTGTGATGTCATCGAGGTTACCGCTGGTCACTGAGGCTGCACTCTGAGCCGGGCCCCTGAACTGCGGTACCTTCAGTGAGATCCCCACTAGCACCGTGAGAAAGTCTCATGGTGCAGTGCTGAGCTAAAAGAGTTTTTAATTATTGAAATAATTAAAAAAAAAACATTGTGGCAACCCCTCTATTCTTAACCCCTTAGTGACAGAGCCAATTTGGTACTTAATGACCGAGCCAATTTTTGCAATTCTGACCACTGTCACTTTATAAGGTTATAACTCTGGAACGCTTCAACGGATCCCACTGATTCTGAGAATGTTTTTTTGTGACATATTGTACTTTATGGTAGTGGTAACATTTCTTCGATATTACTTGCGATTATTTATGAAAAAACGGAAATATGGCAAAAAATTTTAAAATTTTGCAATTTTCAAACTTTGTATTGTTATGCCCTTAAATCAGAGAGATATGTCATGAAAAATAGTTAATAAATAACATTTTCCACATGTCTACTTTACATCAGCACAATTTTGGAAACAAAATTTTTTTTTGTTAGGGAGTTATAAGGGTTAAAAGTTGACCAGCAATTTCTCATTTTTACAACACCATTTTTTTTAGGGACCACATCACATTTGAAGTCATTTTGAGGGGTCTATATGATAGACAATAATGAAGTGGGACACCATTCTAAAAACTACCTCCATACATAAATATACAAAAAAGGTTGCACTCTATCGTGCAAAAGCATGTCTAATATGAAATATATGAAATATGAATAGCAAAATGGCTTATGAACATTAGGAAAATATTTAAGAGACGCTTTGCACAGAATTTGATATAATCAAATAGTGTGAGCCCATCAACCAATCGTCAAGGTGGTCTCATAAAACTGATGGGTCCCTGATCTCCCTGTCCAAATGTGAACACTTACCGAAGGCCAATGTCTGTATGCCTGGGTGAATGTGGATACCTCTGTTCAGCAAAGCCTACATATGGGTTGACCGGGACCAAGTGTGATGAGATGCAATTAAAAACCACATGGTGATGGGAGGAGTGCGCAGTCAGTCAGCTAACATAGAAATGACAGAAAAAAGACTCGCACATCCAAACTAGTGTGAATAGGTGCATACCAGGAGCAGCTACCTCCATACATAAATATACAAAAAAGGTTGCACTCTATCGTGCAAAAGCATGTCTAATATGAAATATATGAAATATGAATAGCAAAATGGCTTATGAACATTAGGAAAATATTTAAGAGACGCTTTGCACAGAATTTGATATAATCAAATAGTGTGAGCCCATCAACCAATCGTCAAGGTGGTCTCATAAAACTGATGGGTCCCTGATCTCCCTGTCCAAATGTGAACACTTACCGAAGGCCAATGTCTGTATGCCTGGGTGAATGTGGATACCTCTGTTGGAAATGTGGAAACCACATGGTGATTGTATATTTATGTATGGAGGTAGCTGCTCCTGGTATGCACCTATTCACACTAGTTTGGATGTGCGAGTCTTTTTTCTGTCATTTCTATGTTAGCTGACTGACTGCGCACTCCTCCCATCACCATGTGGTTTTTAATTGCATCTCATCACACTTGGTCCCGGTCAACCCATATGTAGGCTTTGCTGAACAGAGGTATCCACATTCACCCAGGCATACAGACATTGGCCTTCGGTAAGTGTTCACATTTGGACAGGGAGATCAGGGACCCATCAGTTTTATGAGACCACCTTGACGATTGGTTGATGGGCTCACACTATTTGATTATATCAAATTCTGTGCAAAGCGTCTCTTAAATATTTTCCTAATGTTCATAAGCCATTTTGCTATTCATATTTCATATATTTCATATTAGACATGCTTTTGCACGATAGAGTGCAACCTTTTTTGTATATTTATGTATGGAGGTAGCTGCTCCTGGTATGCACCTGTTCACACTAGTTTGGATGTGCGAGTCTTTTTTCTGTCATTTCTATGTTAGCTGACTGACTGCGCACTCCTCCCATCACCATGTGGTTTTTAATTGCATCTCATCACACTTGGTCCCGGTCAACCCATATGTAGGCTTTGCTGAACAGAGGTATCCACATTCACCCAGGCATACAGACATTGGCCTTCGGTAAGTGTTCACATTTGGACAGGGAGATCAGGGACCCATCAGTTTTATGAGACCACCTTGACGATTGGTTGATGGGTTCACACTATTTGATTATATCAAATTCTGTGCAAAGCGTCTCTTAAATATTTTCCTAGTGTTCATAAGCCATTTTGCTATTCATATTTCATATATTTCATATTAGACATGCTTTTGCACGATAGAGTGCAACCTTTTTTGTATATTTATGTATGGAGGTAGCTGCTCCTGGTATGCACCTATTCACACTAGTTTGGATGTGCGAGTCTTTTTTCTGTCATTTCTATGTTAGCTGACTGACTGCGCACTCCTCCCATCACCATGTGGTTTTTAATTGCATCTCATCACACTTGGTCCCGGTCAACCCATATGTAGGCTTTGCTGAACAGAGGTATCCACATTCACCCAGGCATACAGACATTGGCCTTCGGTAAGTGTTCACATTTGGACAGGGAGATCAGGGACCCATCAGTTTTATGAGACCACCTTGACGATTGGTTGATGGGCTCACACTATTTGATTATATCAAATTCTGTGCAAAGCGTCTCTTAAATATTTTCCTAATGTTCATAAGCCATTTTGCTATTCATATTTCATATATTTCATATTAGACATGCTTTTGCACGATAGAGTGCAACCTTTTTTGTATATTCTAAAAACTAGACCCCTCAAGGTTCTCAAAACCACATTCAAGAAGTTTAGTAACCCTTTACGTGCTTCACAGGAACTGAAACAATGTGGAAGCAAAAAATTAACATTTAACTTTTTTTTGCAAACATCTTAATTCAGAACCATTTTTTTTATTTTCACAAGTGTAAAAACAGAAAGGTAACCATAAATTTTATTATGCAATTTCTCCTGAATACGCCAATACCCCATATGTGGGGGTAAACCACTTTTTGGGCGCACCGCAGAACGTAGAAGTGAAGGAGCGCCGTTTGACTTTTTCAATGCAGAATTGGCTGGAATTGAGATCGGACGCCATGTCACGTTTAGAGAGCCCCTGATGTGCCTAAACAGTGGAAATCCCCCACAAGTGACACCATTTTGGAAACTAGACCCCTTAAGGAACTTAACTAGATGTGTGGTGAGCACTTTGAACCCCCAAGTGCTTCACAGAAGTTTATAACGTAGAGCCGTGAAAATAAAAAATCGCTTTTGTTTACACAAAAATGATCTTTTCGCCCACAAATTCTTATTTTCACAAGGGTAACAGGAGAAATTAGACCACAAAAGTTGTTGTGCGATTTCTCCTGAATACGTCGATACCCCATATGTGAGGGTAAACCAATGTTTGGGCGCACCGCAGAGCTTGGAAGTGAAGGAGCGCCGTTTTACTTTTTCAATGTAGAATTGGCTGGAATTGAGATTGGGCGCCATGTCGCGTTTGGAGAGCCCCTGATGTGCCTAAACAGTGGAAACCCCCCACAAGTGACACCATTTTGGAAACTTGACCCCTTAAGGAACTTATCTAGATGTGTGGTGAGCACTTTGAACCCCCAAGTGCTTCACAGAAGTTTATAACGTAGAGCCGTGAAAATAAAAAATCGCTTTTGTTTACACAAAAATTTTATTTTCACCCACAAATTCTTATTTTCACAAGGGTAACAGGAGAAATTAGACCACAAAAGTTGTTGTGCGATTTCTCCTGAATACGTCGATACCCCATATGTGAGGGTAAACCAATGTTTGGGCGCACCGCAGAGCTTGGAAGTGAAGGAGCGCCGTTTTACTTTTTCAATGTAGAATTGTCTGGAGTTGAGATTGGATGCCATGTCGCGTTTGGAGAGCCCCTGATGTGCCTAAACAGTGGAAACCCCCCACAAGTGACCCCATTTTGGCAACTAGACTGCTTAAGGAACTTATCTAGATGTGTGGTGAGCACTTTGAACCCCCATGTGCTTCACAGAAGTTTATAATGTAGAGCCGTGAAAAAAAAATCGCATTTTTTCTACAAAAATGATCTTTTTGCCCACAAATTTTTATTTTCACAAGGGTAACAGGAGAAATTAGACCACAAAAGTTGTTGTGCGATTTCTCCTGAATACGTCGATACCCCATATGTGAGGGTAAACCAATGTTTGGGCGCACCGCAGAGCTTGGAAGTGAAGGAGCGCCGTTTTACTTTTTCAATGTAGAATTGGCTGGAATTGAGATTGGGCGCCATGTCGCGTTTGGAGAGCCCCTGATGTGCCTAAACAGTGGAAACCCCCCACAAGTGACACCATTTTGGAAACTTGACCCCTTAAGGAACTTATCTAGATGTGTGGTGAGCACTTTGAACCCCCAAGTGCTTCACAGAAGTTTATAACGTAGAGCCGTGAAAATAAAAAATCGCTTTTGTTTACACAAAAATTTTATTTTCGCCCACAAATTCTTATTTTCACAAGGGTAACAGGAGAAATTAGACCACAAAAGTTGTTGTGCGATTTCTCCTGAATACGTCGATACCCCATATGTGAGGGTAAACCAATGTTTGGGCGCACCGCAGAGCTTGGAAGTGAAGGAGCGCCGTTTTACTTTTTCAATGTAGAATTGTCTGGAGTTGAGATTGGATGCCATGTCGCGTTTGGAGAGCCCCTGATGTGCCTAAACAGTGGAAACCCCCCACAAGTGACCCCATTTTGGAAACTAGACCCCTTAAGGAACTTATCTAGATGTGTGGTGAGCACTTTGAACCCCCATGTGCTTCACAGAAGTTTATAATGTAGAGCCGTGAAAAAAAAATCGCATTTTTTCTACAAAAATGATCTTTTTGCCCACAAATTTTTATTTTCACAAGGGTAAGAGGAGAAATTAGACCACAAAAGTTGTTGTGCGATTTCTCCTGAATACGTCGATACCCCATATGTGAGGGTAAACCAATGTTTGGGCGCACCGCAGAGCTTGGAAGTGAAGGAGCGCCGTTTTACTTTTTCAATGTAGAATTGTCTGGAGTTGAGATTGGATGCCATGTCGCGTTTGGAGAGCCCCTGATGTGCCTAAACAGTGGAAACCCCCCACAAGTGACCCCATTTTGGAAACTAGACCCCTTAAGGAACTTATCTAGATGTGTGGTGAGCACTTTGAACCCCCATGTGCTTCACAGAAGTTTATAATGTAGAGCCGTGAAAAAAAAATCGCATTTTTTCTACAAAAATGATCTTTTTGCCCACAAATTTTTATTTTCACAAGGGTAACAGGAGAAATTAGACCACAAAAGTTGTTGTGCGATTTCTCCTGAATACGTCGATACCCCATATGTGAGGGTAAACCAATGTTTGGGCGCACCGCAGAGCTTGGAAGTGAAGGAGCGCCGTTTTACTTTTTCAATGTAGAATTGGCTGGAATTGAGATTGGGCGCCATGTCGCGTTTGGAGAGCCCCTGATGTGCCTAAACAGTGGAAACCCCCCACAAGTGACACCATTTTGGAAACTTGACCCCTTAAGGAACTTATCTAGATGTGTGGTGAGCACTTTGAACCCCCATGTGCTTCACAGAAGTTTATAATGTAGAGCCGTGAAAAAAAAATCGCATTTTTTCTACAAAAATGATCTTTTTGCCCACAAATTTTTATTTTTACAAGGGTAACAGGAGAAATTAGACTACAAAAGTTGTTGTGCAATTTCTCCTGAGTACGCTGATACCCAATATATGGGGGTAAACCACTGTTAGGGCGCACCGCAGAGCTTGGAAGAGAAGGAGTGCCGTTTTACTTTTTCAATGTAGAATTGGCTGGAATTGAGATTGGACGCCATGTCGCGTTTGGAGAGCCCCTGATGTGCCTAAACAGTGGAAACCCCCCACAAGTGACACCATTTTGGAAACTAGTCCCATTAAGGAACTTATCTAGATGTGTGGTGAGCACTTTGAACCCCCATGTGCTTCACAGAAGTTTATAACGTAGAGCCATGAAAAAATAATATCACATTTTTTCTACAAAAATGATTTTTTGCCCACATATTTTTATTTTCACAAGGGTAACAGGAGAAATTAGACCACTAACGTTGTTGTGCAAATTCTCCTGAGTACGTCGATACCCAATATGTGGGGGTAATCCACTGTTAGGGCGCACCGCAGAGCTTGGAAGAGAAGGAGTGCCGTTTTACTTTTTTAATGGAGAATTGGATGGAATTGAGATCGGACGCCATGTCGCGTTTGGAGAGCCCCTGATGTGCCTAAACAGTAGAAATCCCCCACAAGTGACTGCATTTTGGAAACTAGACCTCCCATGGAGCTTATCTAGATGTGTGGTGAGAATTTTGAATGCCCAAGTCGTGAAAATAAAAAATATTTTTTTTTTCCACAAAAAAGATTTTTTAGCCCCCAAGTTTTTATTTTCACAAGGGTAACAAGAGAAATTGGACCCCAAAAGTTGTTGTCCAATTTGTCCTGAGTATGCTGGTACCCCATATGTGGGGGTAAACCACTGTTTGGGCGCACGGCAGAGCTCGGAAGGAAGGAGCGCCGTTTTGGAATGCAGACTTAGATAGAATGGTCTGTGGGCGTTATGTTGCGTTTGGAGAGCCCCTGATGTGTCTAAACAGTAGTAACCCCACACAAGTGACCCTGTTTTGGAAACTAGACCCCCCAAGGAACTTATCTAGATGTGTGCTGAGAACTTTGAATGCCCAAGTGCTTCACAGAAGTTTAGAATGCAGAGTCATAAAAAAAATATATATATATTTTTCCACAAAAAAGATTTTGTAGCCCCCAAGTTTTTATTTTCACAAGGGTAACAAGAGAAATTGGACCGCAGAAGTTGTTGTCCAATTTATCCCGAGTACACTGATTCCCCATATGTGGGGGTAACCCACTGTTTGGGCGCACGGCAGAGCTCAGAAGGGAGGAAGCACCATTATACTTTTTGAGCGCAAAATTGGCTGTCGTGTTTGGAGACCCCCTGATGTACCTAAACAGTGGAAACCCCCCAATTCTAGCTCCAACCCTAACCCCAACACACCCCTAACCCTAATCTCAACTTGATCCATAATCCTAATCACTAGGGTTGAGCGAAACGGATCGTTCATTTTCAAAAGTCGCCGACTTTTGGCAAAGTCGGGTTTCATGAAACCCGACCCGACCCCTGCGTGGGGTCGGCCATGCGGTACGCGACTTTCGCGCCAAAGTCGCGTTTCAATGACGATAAAAGCGCCATTTCTCAGCCAATGAAGGTAAACGCAGAGTGTGGGCAGCGTGATGACATAGGTCCTGGTCCCCACCATCTTAGAGAAGGGCATTGCAGTGATTGCCTTGCTTTCTGCGGCGTCACAGGGGCTATAAAGAGGCGTTCCCTCCGACCGCCATCTTACTGCTGCTGATCTGAGCCTAGGGAGAGGTTGCTGCCGCTTCGTCAGAAGCAAGGATAGCGTTAGGCAGGGTACATTAACCCCCAAACCGCTTGTGCTGTAGCGATTTCCACTGTCCAACACCACCTTTTGTTTGCAGGGACAGTGGAAGCTACATTTTTGTTTCTCAGCGCTGTAGCTCATTGGGCTGCCCTAGAAGGCTCCCTGATAGCTGCGTTGCTGTGTGTACGCCGCTGTGCAAACCAACTGCTTTTTTCAAAGCACAAATCCTGTTGTTCCTTCCTTTCTGCACAGCTATCTTGTTTGTTTGTCCACACTTTTTATTTAATTTGTGCATCAGTCCACTCCTTATTGCTGCCTGCCATACCTGGCTGAGATTACTGCAGGGAGATAGTAATTGTAGGACAGTCCTTGTTTTTTTTTTTTTTTTTTTAATTCTCCCTAAAAAAATAAGTTGTGGGAGATTAAGACTGGCATTTCTGCTAGAGTGCCATCCCTGTGTGTGCCATCTCTCTCACATAGTGGGCCATAGAAAGCCTTTTTATTTTTCTGTTTTTTTTTTTGTGGGGTTTATAAATTCTCCCTGAAAAAAAGAAACTGTGGGAGATTAATATTGGCCTTTGGGCTTGTGTGCCAGTCCTGAGTGTGCCATCTCTCTCTCAAATAGTGGGCCATAGAAAGCCTATTTATTTTTCTGGGTTTTTTTTGTGGGGTTTATAAATTCTCCCTGAAAAAAAAAAAACTGTGGGAGATTAATATTGGCCTTTCTGCTTGTGTGCCACTCCTGACTCCTGGGTGTGCCATCTCTCTCTCGCTCTCAAATAGTGAGCCATAGAAAGCCTATTTTTTTTTTGGTTTCTAAATTCTCCCTGAAAAAATAAAAAAAAATCAGTGGGAGATTAATATTGGCCTTTCTGCTTGTGTGCCACTCCTGACTCCTGGGTGTGCCATCTCTCTCTCTCAAATAGTGGGCCATAGAAAGCCTATTTTTTTTTTTTTATTTGGTTTCTAAATTCTCCCTGAAAAAATAAAAAAGAATCAGTGGGAGATTAATATTGGACTTTCTGCTTGTGTGCCACTCCTGACTTCTGGGTGTGCCATCTCTCTCTCTCAAATAGTGGGCCATAGAAAGCCTATTTTTTTTTCTTTATTTGGTTTCTAAATTCTCCCTGAAAAAATCTTTTTTTTTTTTATTTGGTTTCTAAATTCTCCCTGAAAAAAATCATTTTTTTTATTTGGTTTCTAAAGTCTCCCTGAAAAAATAAAAAAAAATCAGTGGGAGATTAATATTGCCCTTTCTGCTTGTGTGCCAGTCTTGACTCCTGGGTGTGCCATCTCTGTCTCTCAAGTAGTGGGCCATAGAAAGCCTATTTTTTTTTAATTTGGTTTCTAAATTCTCCCTGAAAATATAAAAAAAAACAGTGGGAGATTAATATTGCCCTTTCTGCTTGTGTGCCAGTCTTGACTCCTGGGTGTGCCATCTCTCTCTCAAATAGTGGGCCATAGAAAGCCTTTTTTTTTTATTTGGTTTCTAAATTCTCCCTGAAAAATAAAAAAAAAACAGTGGGAGATTAATATTGCCCTTTCTGCTTGTGTGCCAGTCTTGACTCCTGAGTGTGCCATCTCTCTCTCTCAAATAGTGGGCTATAGAAAGCCTATGTTAGGGCTAGCGGAACGCACCAAATAATAAGACAGATAGAGTATGGTGCGTTCGCAGCCCGGGGTCCACTGTGCAGAGATGGAACCTGCTGCCAAGTAATGACGGACTATATGGCGGTACAAAGTGAATACACACATGGGCTAACCTCACCCTGTGTGAAGGAAGCGAACCCTGTTACGTCACAGGGCCGTGGTACCGCACCAAGTGCGCAAGCAACGAGTCTCAGAACTCAATCCCAAGACACAGGATTTGAGTACATAGACCTCATGCGCTCGACACCGCTACTGAGGTGTCAGAGTGACAGCAATAGAAGCACGAGAGTGCATGCAGTGCCGCACTGGCGAACGCCACTAACCACCCAGGCTTGGGTCAGGAAATCGCTGTGAAAGCACAAGGCGCCGCACTGGCGGTCACAGCAATAAGACGCTGTATTGTGTGTTTACGTGCTGATGGCTAAGTCGGGCGCTAGATAGCAAACATACACCTTCCGCGAACAGTCATCCAATAGGGAGGGTTATTTAAAGAGCGACTTTCACTCACAACACACACACATTTACAAATGTACACTAGCGCATGGCCGTGCGGTCATGCGCAGCTTATATAGTTGCAGCACGTTCAGGACCTTCCAATAAAGGACCAATGGGAAGCTGCTACCAAAGTTTTGCCCTTTCAGGACCTTCCTGGAGGACCAATGGGATGTGCTGCAGTACCTGAGCATGTGACCCTTGATCTCCAATGGGAGATCTTGCCCTGGGCATGCTCAGAAAGAGAAAAGCAGGACTTAGCCCCAAAAGCATCTGCTCGCCGCTGCCCAACACTGACTTCAATGGCAGAAGCAGGAAAAGCAGCAGTAACTCTTTGTACAGAGTGAGACTGAGCAAGACGCTGGGACCGACGTCTCTGCTGAGCAGACTCCACTGTGGCTGGATAAGAATGGGGGACCGCAGCGGAGATGGCTCGAGATTCCCCTTGTGCAGAAGCGGGAACTCGACACCTAACATGACCCCCCCCTCCTTGGGCCTCGCTACGCTCGAAGGCAGCAATGAGCTGTGGGGCCCGAATGTTTTCAGCAGGCTCCCAGGACCTGTCCTCTGGGCCATAACCCTTCCAATCCACCAGATAGAACTTTTTGCCACGTACCACCTTGCACCCCAAAATAGCGTTCACCTCGTAATCGTCTGTAGACGAACCCGATGTCCCGGCAGATGACTCGGAAAACCGGGACATGTATACGGGTTTCAAGAGGGACACATGAAAGGTGTCGGTGATACTCAAGCATGGAGGAAGGGCCAGACGGTAGACCACAGGGTTAACCTGTTCAAGGACCTTGAAGGGACCCAAGCAGCGAAGTGCAAACTTAAGGTACCTTCACACATAACGATATTGTTAACGATATCGTTGCTTTTTGTGACGTAGCAACGATATCGTTAATGAAATCGTTATGTGTGACAGCGACCAACGATCAGGCCCCTGCTGGGAGATCGTTGGTCGCTGAATAAAGTCCAGAACTTTATTTCGTCGCTGGACTCCTGCTGACATCGCTGGATCGGCGTGTGTGACACCGATCCAGCGATGTCTTCACTGGTAACCAGGGTAAACATCGGGTAACTAAGCGCAGGGCCGCGCTTAGTAACCCGATGTTTACCCTGGTTACCATCCTAAAAGTAAAAAAACCCAAACACTACATACTTACCTACAGCCGTCTGTCCTCCAGCGCTGTGCTCTGCATTCCTCCTGTACTGGCTGTGAGCGTCGGTCAGCCGGAAAGCAGAGCGGTGACGTCACCGCTCTGCTTTCCGGCCGCTGTGCTCACACAGACAGTACAGGAGGAGTGCAGAGCACAGCGCTGGAGGACAGACGGCTGTAGGTAAGTATGTACTGTTTGTTTTTTTTACTTTTAGGAAGGTAACCAGGGTAAACATCGGGTTACTAAGCGCGGCCCTGCGCTTAGTTACCCGATGTTTACCCTGGTTACCGGCATCGTTGGTCGCTGGAGAGCGGTCTGTGTGACAGCTCTCCAGCAACCAAACAGCGACGCTGCAGCGATCCGGATCGTTGTCGGTATCGCTGCAGCGTCGCTTAATGTGAAGGGGCCTTTAGTGGACTCAACACGCAGCCTGATGTTACGGGCGGAGAGCCACACTAAGTCGCCAGAAGCAAAGGTCGGAGCGGGACGCCGATGAGCATCGGCGGAGGACCTCATTCTCTCCTTGGACGCCCGAATGGCATCCTGAGTGCGGTCCCAAATGTCCCGTGCCTCCACAGCCCAGTCTGCCACCCTGGAGTCAGCAGTAGACACAGGCATAGGCACAGGGACACGCGGATGCTGGCCGTAATTTAGGAGGAATGGAGTCTGACCGGTGGAGTCGGCTACAGCGTTGTTAAGCGCAAACTCTGCCCATGGTAGCAAGGATGCCCAGTCATCCTGCCTGGCAAAAACAAAATGTCGTAAATATGTGACCAAGGTCTGGTTGGCCCTCTCTACCAACCCATTCGTCTCGGGATGATGTGCCGAAGAGAGATTCAACTCAATACTGAGTAGACGACAAAGCTCTCTCCAGAATCAAGATGCAAACTGGGGACCCCGGTCACTAACAATTTTGTCTGGCGAAAGATATGTTTGATGAACAAGACAGCCAACGCCCGTGCAGAAGGTAGCCGTGGAAGAGGCACCAAGTGCACCATTTTGGAAAAATGGTCGGTGATCACCCAGATAATGGTGCAGTTACGAGACTTGGGTAAGCCCACCACAAAGTCCATCCCAACCATCTCGCAGGGCTTGTCCGCCACCGGCAGAGGGTAAAGCAAACCAGCTGGCCGTTGCCGAGGGGACTTGTTCTTGGCGCAAGAGACACATGCCCGAACATATTCTGCGACATCACGAGCCATATGCGGCCACCAGTATGTCCTCGCCAGTAACTCAGATGTCCTTTTGGAACCAAAATGTCCACCCACCCTGGACGTGTGTGCCCAAGAGAGAACCTCCGGTCGCAAACTGGATGGTACAAAAGTCTTGCCTTGAGGCACAGACTCTAGCGAAACCGGGGCCACAGTTCTCAAGCTCTCGGTGGGGACAATAAGCCGAGGCTCCTCTTCCTCCTCCGCAGATGACACAACGGAGCGAGAGAGAGCGTCAGCCCGAATGTTCTTCTCCCCAGAAAGAAAATGGAGGGTGAAATGAAACCCGAAGAAGAATAAGGACCATCTGGCCTGGCGAGAATTCAACCGCTGGGCTGTCTGCAAGTACACCAAATTTTTATGGTCTGTGAAGACTTGGAAGGGAAAACGTGCTCCCTCCAAGAGATGTCTCCACTCCGAGAAAGCCAACTTCATGGCTAGCAACTCCCTGTCCCCGATGGAATAATTCCTCTCTGCTGGTGAGAAGGTCTTAGAAAAGAAGAAGCAAGGATGCTTCCGACCTTGAGCATCCTTTTGGAAGAGGACTGCTCCAGCACCAACAGAAGAGGCATCCACCTCCATGATAAATGGCTTATCAACATCGGGGCGATGTAGGATGGGAGCGCTAGCGAAGTGTGACTTTATGGAGTTAAAGGCCTTGGAGACCTCCTCAGACCACAATTTGGGATTTGCCCCCTTCTTGGTGAGGGCAACCAAGGGAGCTACCAAAGTTGAGAAGTGCGGAATGAACTGGCGATAATAATTAATGAACCCCATAAAGCGCTGCACCGCTTTAAGAGAATGGGGTTCCTGCCAGTCCATCACAGCCTGTAGTTTGGCAGGATCCATAGCCAATCCCTGGGCAGAGATGATGTAGCCTAGGAAAGGTAAGGACTCCTGCTCGAACATACACTTCTCCAACTTGGCATAGAGGGAGTTTGCCCGTAGGAGGTCGAAGACTTTGCAAACATCTCTCCAGTGGGAGTCAATATCTGGAGAGTAGATGAGAATACCATCCAGATAGACTACGACCGAGGTGGAAAGCATATCCCGGAAGATGTCGTTCACAAAGTCTTGGCAAACGGCTGCGGCATTTCAGAGCCCGAAGGGCATCACCAGATATTCATAGTGCCCATCCCTGGTGTTAAAAGCCGTCTTCCATTCGTCCCCCTCACGGATGCGAATCAGGTTGTAAGCACCCCGCAGATCTAATTTAGTAAATACCCTTGCTCCCCGAAGCCTATCGAAGAGCTCAGATATCAAGGGCAAAGGATACTTATTCTTAACAGTGATGGCGTTAAGACCCTTGTAGTCTATGCATGGACGCAATTCCCCATTCTTCTTCTGCACGAAGAAGAACCCTGCCCCAGCAGGTGACACTGACTTCCTAATGAATCCTCTTGCCAGATTTTCCTGGATGTACTGTGACATTGCCTCCGTCTCCGGGAGAGATAACGGATAGACTCGACCCCGGGGAGGCTCAGCACCAGGCAAGAGATCAATAGGACAGTCATAGGGGCGATGGGGCGGAAAGATCTCCGCCGCCTTTTTGGAGAACACGTCTGCATAAGACCAATACTGCTTGGGGAGAGAGGATAGATCTGCGGGTATGTTAAAAATCGTTATTTAGCAAAAATATCTAATCAAGACTTAACCAGGTGCGTTATTCTTAAATGAAAAATGTCATGATTTTCTGAAGAAAGTATAGTGGTTTATTGACTAGTCCACAGAAAAACCAAATTGCAGAAAACATAAAAATAGATTGTCCATGTGTAGATATCAGCGCTCGTCTTGATACTCATCTTTCCAAGATCCTGAAAAGTCATCTGTCTGTGTGAAGTCTGAAGTCATCACGGCATGGAGTAGCTAACAGCTGTTGTTCCTCGTGTCTTGTCCCATGTCCATGGAGAATGATGGTGAAGGAAGGGAGGTGACCGTCCCACGTGACAAAAAGCCCCCACCCCCTCCTAAGAGACGTTTATATATGTTCAACACTGATCACATGTCCTCTGTATATGGAGTTAACTTATACTCTGAGCTACATACACAGAAATAGCTTTTGATAGTGTCAGCAAGAAACCATGTGCTCGGTACAGAATAAAAATAAGAATAATTAATATTTAACAATTCCCCCTTTTGAGGGTGACAGACATTGATTGGAACCCTCAAATTAAAATATTAATAAAATCTTCTTTCTTCTTTGGCAAAATGATGTAATAAATAATATCAATAATAATATTGTTATATGTTCTCAATAATATAATGATATGTAACTTCATGTTATGGTAATTCATGTTATGGTAATTCATGTTATGGTAATTCATGTTATGGTAATTCATGTTATGGTAAGCCGTGACTAATATTCATATAAAATATATATTATACTTCCCTATATCTACTTGAAGCATCTCAGGTGTGATGTCATCTGATGTCATCTGGTCTTCATCTTGGTTCTTCTTCTTGGTTCTTTCAAACAATCTTTAATATGTCTTTTGCAATAGATGATAGCATGTAGATATGTAGAGACCGTGTGTCATGTGTCAATCAAAGTCCATAAATTCAAATGTTGATAAGAAAACAAAGTCCATAGATGAAATGTAGCTTTAATATCTGTGCAGTGTCACTTTTAGAGACCTGGACTTACATTGGCTCGCCTTGGAAATCATCTGGAATCCTCATATCGTCCGCACTGGTCTTGGGACAGGTGTGACGTCTTTGGTCAGCACAGCAAGGGTTACATTGACTCTTCCTTGCCAAACATAGCACCATAACCAGTCCTTAGTGCACAGGACACATGTCAGGGTTGTAGCGTCCTGACAATTACCTGAGTGTTCACCAGCTTTCATGGAAGTCTTATAGGTGATAGGAAACCACTGGATCGTGATAAGAACGTAATAACACAGTTCATCTTTGATACTGTACTCAGTTGTCAGTGATGGATGCTGTAGTTGTGAATGGTGACATGAATTGTATTTGACACAGTCTATTATTACTCAGAAATCATAGCATTGTTACCTTGTGGAACTTCTGGATAACGGCTTTTCTTCTTGCAATTTTTAAGAATCAATTGAATTTAGAAAAATGTAAAGTCTTTATTAACGTATCTCCGGTATCTTGATTGAAGTCTTCATTCCCTATTCTATACCAAATCTGGTTCTTTTCCCTAACTTATAACATCACAGCGTACCATAGCAATCAATAATATCCATATAATTATTAAATTATATTAATATGAAATTTATATTTAGAAAATAAAATAATAATAATAATAAATGATATATTATTTACCATATTCTTCATGTGATTGGACATTTTTATGTCGTAGGTGTAATTTCTTCTTGAACCCATAGATGTCAGTGTGTCTTTTATGTAACAAGTGCTGATATTTATTATTAAAACTTTATTAATTTATGTTCAGTAAACCAATAATATGTAAGTATGTATAGTCATGAACCAAAATAAGAATATATATATATGAATAAATAAATGAATGAATGAATGAATTGTTGTATTTAACTCAGAATTGAAACATTTCTTATATAATGAAACCATATGATCACTATATTTGATCAAGCAATATTCTTGTATTAGACATTACTTTATGAAATATAGATTTTTCCTTAATGAAAAATAAGAATGAAAAATAAAAATTGAAAGAAAAGTGGAAAAAAAATGAAAAATAAAAATGAGAATAAAAAATAAAAATAAAAATAAAAATAAGGCCTTTATATGTTGATGACAAATGCTGAGATTATGTTTCAGTAACACACTCCCTTAATACTTCCTCATGTAGATGTTGTCATAACCTTGGAACACCAAAATATTGAAATTATGCAACTTTGCATATAATACCCTTCATAAGAGAAAAAAATGATATTTATAATATTTATTGTTATTGTACCCAATAATACCTTATTAATATTTCTTCTTTATTAAAATGTGTGAAGAAGAGGTATTGATGAAATGTGATGATGTGATCAGGATCAAAAACATATTTCCCCCTTAATATCAAAAAATATTATTTTATGAAAAAATTAATTTGTAAAAACCCAAGTGAAAAATCATTATTTTTAGAACTGTCATATCAGCTTGTGCCATATATTTGTTTGAAGATGTGTACTTATCTATGTAACTATAAAAAAAACACTGAATATCATAAAATTATAATTTGGAAAAATTATTCTAAATGTAGGTTTTCTAGAAAAATCATATTGATGTATTATTGTACTTATTAAATAATAATCACCAAAGAAATATATGTTGCATAATAATATTTAAATATATCTTAATATTCTAATAATTTAACTGAATCCTATTATTATTATTATTTTTTAAACACACAGTTGTTGGGTTTTTTATCTGACATACCATAAATCATGAGGCCTCAGTCAAACTGTGCATACACATTCCACATTCCACATACCACGCTCTGGTCACTCTTACATTATATCTCATGTCAAATTCACTCAGCAGCTGCTCATATGTTCTCTCACCTGTCACATGTGACTCACATAGACGTTCACAATACATTTCACATACAAAGAATAAAAAACATGAATATTAACCCAAAATATTGTATCCTAATTATCAATCAATGCGCATTGTAATCTATTAAATTTAGTATTCTAATATTCCTTTGAATATTCCCCAAATATTATTTAACAGTATCAGTATGTTTTAAACTATAGAAAGGACTGGACTCATTTACAAGAAACTTGAGTTGAATGTTCTAACGCTATTTCGGTACAAGAATCCATTTGCATGTATAGGCTGAGGAAAATTCCTAAAGTTAAAAAACAAGGCTATATGATATTCCTTAACTCACAGCTGTCACACCATGCAGTGAGAGGAAAAAAACATAATGTTACAGAAAAACATGTAGTACACACATTTTTAGGTTATTAGATATATTATTTATTTTTAAGTGTTAAATATATAAAAATCATGCAGTTAATATAGCTTCCTGTGTGAATAAGACATAAATTCATGAAACAGGTATTTTTTGTTCAATCCTCGCTTTGAAAGTAAAATTCTAAGGGAAAATAAAAGATAAAGGTTATTTTCATATTTATTTCAAAACAAAATAATTTAGATATCTTATACATATGTATATACTTAATAAATGTATTTAATTGTAATTCTAAATATTTTTTACTGGAGTATATTTTAATTATTTCGCTATATATATAAAAATGCAGTTAATATAATCTCTACTTATACAAATATGCTACAGTATTTACTGTATATTATATTAATATATGTAACTGCAGAATTATATTGAAATAGAATAATTACATTAATAAATAATACATTGTATACCTCATCATATAATATAATTAATTTTTAGCCAATTCCTATCCCAAAATTTGGCTGTTTGTCGATAATCTGCTGAAATGCTAAATTTAGTAAGGTCAGTTTTAACCCTATGGACTCTTTGAAGAGCTGCTGTGATAATGGAATGTTCAGCTGAGCTCCCCCTGGGATACTCACCTGCTTCCGTCTGTCAGTCTCCGCCATCTTTAGAGACAGATCTGAGCCTTCAGATTTTAAATCTTTAAGAGAAATTTCTTTAATAGACTCCTGAATAGTGTTGAGCATTCCGATACCGCAAGTATCGGGTATCGGCCGATACTTGCGGTATCGGAATTCCGATACCGAGATCCGATACTTTTGTGGTATCGGGTATCGGTATCGGATACATAGGGATGTGTAAAATAAAGAATTAAAATAAAAAATATTGATATATTTACCTCTCCGGCGGCCCCTGGTGAGTCCGCGGGTAACCGGCAGGCTTCGTTGTTCAAAATCAGCGCTTTTAGGACCTGAGAAACACGTCCCGGCTTCTGATTGGTCGCGGGCCGCCCATGTGACCGCCACGCGACCAATCACAAGCCGCGACGTCACCGCAAGCTATTAACGCGCTCATTTTTAAAAATGAGCGCGTTAATGGCTTTCAAAGACGTAGCGGGTTGTGATTGGGCGCGGCCGTGACCAATCACAAGCCGCGACGTCACCGCAAGCTATTAACGCGCTCATTTTTAAAAATGAGCGCGTTAATGGCTTTCAAAGACGTAGCGGGTTGTGATTGGTCGCGGCCGCGACCAATCACAAGCCGCGACGTCACCGCAAGCTATTAACGCGCTCATTTTTAAAAATGAGCGCGTTAATGGCTTTCAAAGACGTAGCGGGTTGTGATTGGTCGCGGCCGCGACCAATCACAAGCCGCGACGTCACCGCAAGCTATTAACGCGCTCATTTTTAAAAATGAGCGCGTTAATGGGTTTCAAAGACGTAGCGGCTTGTGATTGGTCGCGTGGCCGCGACCAATCACAAGCCGCTACGTCTTTGAAAGTCATTAACGCGCTCATTTTTCAAAAATGAGCGCGCTAATAGCTTGCGGTGACGTCGCGGCTTGTGATTGGTCGCGGCCACGCGACCAATCACAAGCCGCTATGTCTTTCAAAGCCATTAACGCGCTCATTTTTAAAAATGAGCGCGTCAATAGCTTGCGGTGACGTCGCGGCTTGTGATTGGTCGTGGCCGCGACCAATCACAACCCGCTACGTCTTTGAAAGCCATTAACGCGCTCATTTTTAAAAATGAGCACGCTAATAGCTTGCGGTGACGTCGCGGCTTGTGATTGGTCGCATGGCGGTCACATGGGCGGCCCGCGACCAATCAGAAGCCGGGACGTGTTTCTCAGGTCCTAAAAGCGCTGATTTTGAACAAAGAAGCCTGCCGGTTACCCGCGCTGAGTTCAGGGGCCGCCGGAGAGGCAAATATATCAATATTTTTTATTTTTATTCTTTATTTTACACCTCCCTATGGATCCCAGGGCCTGAAGGAGAGTTTCCTCTCCTTCAGACCCTGGGAACCATGAGAATACCTTCCGATACTTGGTGTCCCATTGACTTGTATTGGTATCGGATATCGGTATCGGCGATATCCGATATTTTTCGGGTATCGGCCGATACTATCCGATACCGATACTTTCAAGTATCGGACGGTATCGCTCAACACTACTCCTGAATCTTTTCATAGGATTTGTAGCAAATATGTAATTTTCTTCGTACTTCATAGATGTGATTTTGGATCAGTTTTGGAGATTTTGATTTTGGCTTTTGATAAGATTGAATTCTGCCTGGTTTCAAAGACTTAGTAAAATTTGTTTTCCTTTCAAGATTCTCGTGTTTTCTAGAAAAATCTAGGGATTTTGCGCATTCGTATAAGGAATTTTTCTGTGAAGCAATTATACGAGATACAGGATTTAAGAATTTAAACTTGTTTACAAAACAATTTATCATGGATTGTTGATTCAAATTCGTACAGACCAATTTATAAATCCTTTCAAAAATGGACATGAATGTAAAAGTACATTCTTTCTGGCCAATCTTCAATTTTAGAAGAATATCAAGATCTGGATAATTTTCTTTTAATCCACAGAAAATCAAAATTCTTAATCTTTCTACATCAGTCATCTTTTCATACTCCTCATTCTGCATTTCTAATGAATATCTTCTCATAAAAGTTACTGGCAGCCAAATTTTAAACAAATTATTTTTCTCCTGATTAGTCAAATCAAACTTATCAGCAAAACTTTCAAATATCTCTGAATTTCTGCACACATGGATTTTGTCATCATATGCAGGAATGGTTTTGCATAATTTTAGCAGAATTTTCCTAGATTTAGGTTGGAGTTGGGCCTCTGAGTCGTCTATTTTTAAGGGCAATGGTACATCTGTCCCTCGTAGATCATCTTTGTCAATTGTCATGTCTCCTTCACTTCCTCCATCTTGTTTTTCATCTTGTGTCACAAAGTCAATGTCACTTTGGGTGGTCATCGTCATTACAGATACGTGTGTCACATCTTCCTCACTCTTCTCATTACAGTCAATCTTGGGAACATCATTCGTTTCCTTAGAAATTCTTTCTACACTGTCTTTTTTGGACTTCTCTGTCACAAACTCGTTAAATACATAAACCATATGTAAAATATTTTTAAGTTGCTCTTTTTCTTTTTTCTTAGACATTAGCTTAGAATCTAAATTCAAATTCGAATTCGCTATTCTGCATTCTGCAAATAAATTAGACCAAAATATTTCTAAGCTAGATCCGTACAAACTTACAAATTCTATCTGACTTGATTTAGCATATGAATTTATCAAATCCATTTGTCTTACCTTGAAATCTCAGCTTGTAATCCCTTTGCTTTTACAACGCTGGGCTCCGGACATCAGCACGGCTATTTTTAGCACATCTATCTTCAGCACTACCAGTGCTTGCTGTCAATCCGTCTGACACCTGTTAAAGTCTTCGTAATTCGTAGGTTCTTGTATGAGTTCTTTGTGACTTGAAGTTTTGAAGTGGAATTCCTGAATACTTGCACAATCTAGCGGAACTCTTCTGTCTTCCCCCGTGTGCAAGAAGAAGGAAATTCACGCAAAAATAGGACAAAAAATCAAAACTGGCTGGCTTGGCCAAATGTTAAAAATCGTTATTTAGCAAAAATATCTAATCAAGACTTAACCAGGTGCGTTATTCTTAAAAGAAAAATGTCATGATTTTCTGAAGAAAGTATAGTGGTTTATTGACTAGTCCACAGAAAAACCAAATTGCAGAAAACATAAAAATAGATTGTCCATGTGTAGATATCAGCGCTCGTCTTGATACTCATCTTTCCAAGATCCTGAAAAGTCATCTGTCTGTGTGAAGTCTGAAGTCATCACGGCATGGAGTAGCTAACAGCTGTTGTTCCTCGTGTCTTGTCCCATGTCCATGGAGAATGATGGTGAAGGAAGGGAGGTGACCGTCCCACGTGACAAAAAGCCCCCACCCCCTCCTAAGAGACGTTTATATATGTTCAACACTGATCACGTGTCCTCTGTATATGGAGTTAACTTATACTCTGAGCTACATACACAGAAATAGCTTTTGATAGTGTCAGCAAGAAACCATGTGCTCGGTACAGAATAAAAATAAGAATAATTAATATTTAACAGGGTACCTCTGTAGTAGCAACCTGAACGCACTCCCTCTGACACCTACCCCCACAAGATTCGCCCCATCCCAGAATTCTGCCTGAGGACCATTCGATATGAGGAGAGTAGTACCGTAGCCAAGGTATTCCCAACAGGACCTCATCAATTCCCTCAGGAATGACGAGCAGAGATATTATCTCCTGATGAGATGGCGACATGGACAGAGTAAAAGGGATGGTCTGGTGTGTTATCTGTGAGGGCAGTGTCGACCCATTCACCACTCGTACCGTTACTGGTTGAGCTAGCATAACCAGGGGTATTGCGTGACATTGGGCGAAGGCAGAAGACATAAAATTGCCCTCCGCCCCAGAATCCACGCAGAGCTCTACCGAGTGGGAGAATGAGCCTATAATAATTGTCCCCTTAAAGGACAATTTAGAGGCAAACGTCGCCGTGTCTAGTGTACCTCCACCTACTACCACTAGACGCTGACGTTTCCTCGACCGCTGAGGACATCTGGTGGCTAGATGTCCTGACTGCTGGCAAACATGACAGACCTTGAGTGCACAAGCGGTCCGGGACTTAGATCCCGCTTGTGACACTTCCATGGCCTCATGTGACTCAGGAACCAGGACCGGAGATTCCAGAGGTTTGGCGAAGGTAGGAGCCAGCCGAAACCTCTGCCTACACTGGGCTCGCTCTAACCTCCGCTCGTTAAAACGGAGGTCAATTCGAGTGGAGACAGTTATTAACTCCTCCAGTGTGGCAGGAATCTCCCTAGTGGCCAGAGCATCCTTAACGTGATCAGCCAGGCCCCTCCAAAATATGGGGATAAGGACTTTATCCGACCAGTCCAGCTCAGAAGCTAAAGTGCGGAATTGGACGGCAAAATGACTGACCAAGGACTCACCCTGAGTTAATGCCAGCAGTTGGAGCGCAGTGTCATGGGTGACTTGAGGTCCTAAAAAGACCTGTTTCAGAGTGCTCAGGAACAGCGGAGCACTCTGCACCACATGATCGCCACGCTCCCACAGCGGCGTAGCCCATTCCAACGCCCTGTCCGACAAGAGAGACACTATAAATCCCACCTTAGCTCGATCTGTGGGAAAACGTGCAGCCAGGAGCTCGAGGTGAATAGAGCACTGACTCACGAATCCCCTACAAAATTTGCTATCACCAGAAAATTTTTCTGGCAGCGGGAGGCGAGATAATGTCGGAACAGGGGTGGCAATGGACAAGGTTGCTGCAGCCACGCTAGCAGCCTGTACAGCAACTGCGGTAACATCCACAGCTGAGGTTGAGCTCTCGAGAGCCGCCAACCTACCCTCCAGCTGCTGGATATACCGCAAGGATTGCTGTTTGTCCGTCATTACTAGCCAGACCCTGGCGCTAGTGTAATGTTAGGGCTAGCGGAACGCACCAAATAATAAGACAGAGTATGGTGCGTTCGCAGCCCGGGGTCCACTGTGCAGAGATGGAACCTGCTGCCAAGTAATGACGGACTATATGGCGGTACAAAGTGAATACACACATGGGCTAACCTCACCCTGTGTGAAGGAAGCGAACCCTGTTACGTCACAGGGCTGTGGTTCCGCACCAAGAGCGCAAGCAACGAGTCTCAGAACTCAATCCCAAGACACAGGATTTGAGTACATAGACCTCATGCGCTCGACACCGCTACTGAGGTGTCAGAGTGACAGCAATAGAAGCACGAGAGTGCATGCAGTGCCGCACTGGCGAACGCCACTAACCACCCAGGCTTGGGTCAGGAAAGCGCTGTGAAAGCACAAGGCACCGCACTGGCGGTCACAGCAATAAGACGCTGTATTGTGTGTTTACGTGCTGATGGCTAAGTCGGGCGCTAGATAGCAAACATACACCTTCCGCGAACAGTCATCCAATAGGGAGGGTTATTTAAAGAGCGACTTTCACTCACAACACACACATTTACAAATGTACACTAGCGCATGGCCGTGCGGTCATGCGCAGCTTATATAGTTGCAGCACGTTCAGGACCTTCCAATAAAGGACCAATGGGAAGCTGCTACCAAAGTTTTGCCCTTTCAGGACCTTCCTGGAGGACCAATGGGATGTGCTGCAGTACCGGAGCATGTGACCCTCAATCTCCAATGGGAGATCTTGCCCTGGACATGCTCAGAAAGAGAAAAGCAGGACTTAGCCCCAAAAGCATCTGCTCGCCGCTGCCCAACACTGACTTCAATGGCAGAAGCAGGAAAAGCAGCAGTAACTCTTTGTACAGAGTGAGACTGAGCAAGACACTGGGACCGACGTCTCTGCTGAGCAGACTCCACTGCGGCTGGATAAGAATGGGAGACCGCAGCGGAGATGGCTCGAGATTCCCCTTGTGCAGAAGCGGGAACTCGACAGCCTATTTTTTTTTTTATTTGGTTTCTAAAGTCTCCCTGAAAAAAAAAAATCAGTGGGAGATTAATATTGCCCTTTCTGCTTGTGTGCCAGTCTTGACTCCTGGGTGTGCCATCTCTGTCTCTCAAATAGTGGGCCATAGAAAGCCTATTTTTTTTTATTTGGTTTCTAAATTCTCCCTGAAAAAATAAAAAAAAAACAGTGGGAGATTAATATTGCCCTTTCTGCTTGTGTGCCAGTCTTGACTCCTGGGTGTGCCATCTCTCTCTCTCAAATAGTGGGCCATAGAAAGCCTATTTTTTTTTTTATTTAGTTTCTAAATTCTCCCTGAAAAAATAAAAAAAAAACAGTGGGAGATTAATATTGCCCTTTCTGTTTGTGTGCCAGTCTTGACTCCTGGGTGTGCCATCTCTCTCAAATAGTGGGCCATAGAAAGCCTATTTTTTTTTAATTTAGTTTCTAAATTCTCCCTGAAAAAATCATTTTTTTTTATTTGGTTTCTAAATTCTACCTGAAAAAATCATTTTTTTATTTGGTTTCTAAATTCTCCCTGAAAAAATAAAAAAAAATCAGTAGGAGATTAATATTGGACTTTCTGCTTGTGTGCCACTCCTGACTCCTGTGTGTGCCATCTCTCTCTCAAATAGTGGGCTATAGAAAGCCTATTTTTTTTTCTATTTGGTTTCTAAATTCTCCCTGAAAAAATAAAAAAAAAACAGTGGGAGATTAATATTGCCCTTTCTGCTTGTGTGCCAGTCTTGACTCCTGGGTGTGCCATCTCACTCTCTCAAATAGTGGGCCATAGAAAGCCTATTTTTTTTTTCTATTTGGTTTCTAAATTCTCCCTGAAAAAATAAAAAAAAAAAGTGGGAGATCAATATTGACATTTGTGCTTGAGTGACAGTCCTGCGTGTGTGGCATCTCTCTCATTTGGTGCCACCGAAAACAGAGTGTGTAACATTGTGCCTGATTTTCCTTGCGGTCTCACCCACCTGTAAAGGGATACCTAAATCATACTGAAGTTATAGCTCCCTGTGTAAGTTGTTTTACAGCAACAAGTTTGGTTAAGTTTTTAAAACAATGAGGAAGTCTGGTGGAAGAGGTCGTGGCCGTGGGCGTTCATTGTCAGCTGGTAATGATGGTAGTGGTAGTGGAGCATCAGGTGGTCGTGGGAAAAAAAATATTGCACCTAAGTCTGGAGCTGTGGAGCCAGGTTCATCATCTGGCTACAGAAGGCCTCGAACGCTCCCTTTTCTGGGAGTAGGAAAACCGCTTTTAAAGCCGGAGCAGCAAGAGCAAGTTTTGGCTTACCTTGCTGACTCAGCCTCTAGCTCTTTTGCCTTCTCTTTTGAAACTGGTAAATGTAAAAGCAGCGCGTCGTTAGTGGATGTTCACGGTCAGGGACAAGTCGCTTCCTCTTCAGCAAAAACAACAACAGAGAAGGATGCAGCAGGCGACACAACGGGTTACTCCATGGAGCTCTTTACACATACCGTCCCTGGCTTAGAAAGTGAAGCAGTTAACAGGCCATGCCCATTACAAGTTGAATCTGACATGGAGTGCACTGATGCACAGCCACAGCCAGACTACTATGCTGGTCCTTTGACTCAGACCACAACATTGCCCTCGCAGGGTACTGATCCAGAATCAGACCCTGATGAGACTATGTTGCCCCGTCAGGAAGGCTCTACCACCGACTTACACGGTGACACAGACGAAGTTGCGCACGAGCTAGAAGAGGAGGTTATAGATGACCCAGTTGTTGACCCCGATTGGCAGCCATTGGGGGAACAGAGTGCAGGCGGCAGTAGTTCTGAAGCGGAGGAGGAGGGGCCGCAGCAGGCATCAACATCGCAACAGGTTCCATCTGCCGGGCCCGTAGATGGGACAAAACGCGTGGCAAAGCCAAAACCTGTTGGAGGACAGCGTGGCCATCTGGTTAAAGCTCAGTCTGCAATGCCTGAAAAGGGATCCGAGGCTCGAAAGAGTGCAGTCTGGCATTTTTTTAAACAACATCCAATTGATCAGCGCAAAGTCATCTGTCAAAAATGTTCAACTACCTTAAGCAGAGGTCAGAATCTGAAAAGTCTCAATACAAGTTGCATGCATAGACATTTAACCACCATGCATTTGCAAGCCTGGACTAACTACCAAACGTCCCTTAAGGATGTAGCACCCTCGGCCAATGAAGCTAGTCAGCAACGCTACATCCCTGCCGTCACTCTAAGGCCACCATTTTCCGCACCACCTGCAGTATCTGTGCAGGTTTCTTTGCCAGGCCAAAGCAGTCAGGGTCAGGGAATCACCAGTTTCGTAGTAGGAAACACTGCATCTAGGGCACCGGCGGAAACAATACCGTCTCCAACCGTCTCTCAGTCTGCCATGTCCACCGGCACACCCGCTAGTTCCACGATCTCCAGCTCTCCAGTCCAGCTCACCCTACATGAGACTCTGGTTAGAAAAAGGAAGTACTTATCCTCGCATCCGTGTACACAGGGTTTGAACGCCCACATAGCTAGACTAATCTCGTTAGAGATGATGCCCTTCCGGTTAGTTGAAAGTGAAGCTTTCAAAGCCCTGATGGACTACGCTGTACCACGCTACGAGCTACCCAGTCGACACTTCTTTTCGAGAAAAGCCATCCCAGCCCTCCACCAGCATGTTAAAGAGCGCATCGTCCATGCACTCAGGCAATCTGGCAATCTGTGAGTACAAAGGTGCACCTGACAACAGATGCATGGACCAGTAGGCATGGCCAGGGACGTTACGTGTCCATCACGGCACACTGGGTGAATGTGGTGGATGCAGGGTCCACAGGGGACATCAATTTCAGGACTGTTCTGCCTAGCACACGGTCTAGGAAACAGTTGGCTGTAGGTGTTCGCACCCCCTCCTCCTCCTCTTCGTCCTTCTGCAGAAGCGAGAGCTCGTCCACAGACCGCAGTCGCCAAACCACTCCATCCGCAGCTGGCACTGTTGCACACCAGTTGTCCCATTATGGGGCAGCTACTGGCAAGCGTCAGCAGGCTGTATTGGCTATGAAGTGTTTGGGCGACAACAGACACACCACGGAAGTTCTGTCCGAGTTCTTGCAGAGAGAAACGCAGTCGTGGCTGGGCACAGTGGATCTTGAGGCAGGCAAGGTAGTGATTGATAACGGAAGGAATTTCATGGCTGCCATCTCCCTTTCCCAACTGAAACACATTCCTTGCCTGGCTCACACCTTAAACCTGGTGGTGCAGTGCTTCCTAAAAAGTTATCCGGGGTTATCCGACCTGCTCCTCAAAGTGCGCGGACTTTGCTCACATATCCGCCGTTTGCCCGTACACTCCAGCCGTATGCAGACCTATCAGCGGTCTTTGAACCTTCCCCAGCATCGCCTAATCATAGACGTTGCAACAAGGTGGAACTCAACACTGCACATGCTTCAGAGACTGTGCGAACAGAGGCGGGCTGCTATGTTTTTGTGGGAGGATACACATACACGGGCAGGCAGTAGGATGGCAGACATGGAGTTGTCAGGTGTGCAGTGGTCGAAGATACAAGACATGTGTCAAGTCCTTCAGTGTTTTGAGGAATGCACACGGCTGGTTAGTGCAGACAACGCCATAATAAGCATGAGCATCCCCCTAATGCGTCTGTTGATGCAAAGTTTGACGCACATAAAGGAGAAGGCATCTGCAGCCGAGGAAGAGGAAAGCCTTGATGACAGTGAGCCATTGTCTGGTCAGGCTAGTGTACAGGACGAGGTAGCGGGCGAACAGGAGGAGGAGGACGAGGAGGATGATGGGGATGAGTATTTTTTTAGTGAGGAAGCTTCTCCGGGGCCACTGGAAATTGGTGGCGTGGCAAGGCCGGGTTCTGGGTTTCTGAGGGACACAAGTGACGCAGATTTGCCTGAAACTGCCCCTCAACCAAGCACAACCGCAGATTTGACAACTGGAACTTTGGCACACATGGCGGATTATGCCTTACGTATCCTCAAAAGGGACACACGTATTACGAAAATGATGAACGATGACGATTACTGGTTGGCCTGCCTCCTTGATCCTCACTATAAAGGCAAATTGCAAAATATTATGCCACATGACAAATTGGAACTAATATTAGCAACCAAACAATCAACTCTTGTTGACCGTTTGCTTCAGGCATTCCCAGCACACAGCGCCCATGATCGTTCTCACACGAGCAGCAGGGGGCAGCAGAACAGAAGTGTTAGAGGTGCAGAAATCCGAAGTGGCGTTGGACAGAGGGGTTTTCTGACCAGGTTGTGGAGTGATTTTGCTATGACCGCAGACAGGACAGGTACTGCTGCATCAATTCAAAGTGACAGGAGACAACATTTGTCCAGTATGGTTACTAACTATTTTTCATCCCTTATCGATGTTCTACCTCAACCATCATTCCCATTTGATTACTGGGCATCCGAATTAGACACCTGGCCAGAATTGGCAGAATATGCATTGCAGGAGCTTGCTTGCCCGGCAGCTAGCGTCCTATCAGAAAGAGTATTCAGTGCTGCAGGTTCAATATTAACCGAAAAAAGGACTCGTCTGGCTACCCAAAATGTTGATGATCTAACCTTCATTAAAATGATCCACAACTGGATTTCGAATTCTTTTGCCCCACCTTGCCCGGCTGACACCTAGCTTTCCTATTAATAGGTATTGCCTGTGGACTACCCTGAATGACTTTACCAATCTCGTAATTTGCAGCAGCTGATTGTCCAGCATACGACATGTTTACACCTCCCTAAATGGCCAAACTCCCCACACGGGGCCGTGGTATCGCCACTTGGCGCAAGCACCCGTGAGAGTGCTGTTTGTCTGAAGAGGTGGGTGTGCCTGCTTTTGGTCGACGGCACTGCCACTGGGTCCCTCATAGTACAATAAAGTGTCTCTGGCGGTGGTGGTACGCACCCAACGTCAGACACACTGTTGTAACATGAGGGGCCCTGGGCATGTACCACTGGCCACAAGAGAGTTCCTCCACCCCCAGCTCAAACATTGCTCTACCACTTGCACAATTATCTCTCACAGTTCCACCTATATTTAGTCTATGCGCTGACATCCGTAAATTCCTGCCACTGACAATACCATTGTGTTGACATGTATGATGGTACTTAACATAGTCAGGGGCAGTGTCCTATATTTACCCAAGTAAATACTTTGTGCCAAATTACTAGGTCTGAAACTACGCAGAGGATCCCATACCTGTACCTAATGATTGCACCCTTTTGCGTTTTCTTTTTGTTGTAATGCGAGACATTAACATGTATTTATTTTTTGGGACTACTAACTGGCAGACACTCATTACAATGGGCCGTCGCTGACAACACCAATGGTGCCTGTGTACCCCTGCAAGAGAATTCAAAGTGCCTACAGCCCAAATTTATTATGTTAGGCCTTCGAAGCCTGTCTGCGGTCCCTCCTTCCACTAGACCTCCACTGACCTGTCTACTGCTGCCCGTGTACCCCTGGAACCAATGTTAAAGTGCCTACAGCCCAATTTTATTATGTTAGGCCTTCGAAGCCTGTCTGCGGTCCCTCCTTCCACTAGGCCTCCACTGACCTGTCTACTGCTGCCCGTGTACCCCTGGAACCAATGTTAAAGTGCCTACAGCCCAATTTTATTATGTTAGGCCTTCAAAGCCTGTCTGCGGTCCCTCCTTCCACTAGGCCTCCACTGACCTGTCTACTGCTGCCCGTGTACCCCTGGAACCAATGTTAAAGTGCCTACAGCCCAAATTTATTATGTTAGGCCTTCGAAGCCTGTCTGCGGTCCCTCCTTCCACTAGTCCTCCACTGACCTGTCTACTGCTACCCGTGTTCCCCTGGAACCAATTTTAAAGTGCCTACAGCCCAAATTTATTATGTTAGGTCTTCAAAGCCTGTCTGCGGTCCCTCCTTCCACTAGTCCTCCACTGACCTGTCTACTGCTGCCCGTGTTCCCCTGGAACCAATTTTAAAGTGCCTACAGCCCAATTTTATTATGTTAGGCCTTCGAAGCCTGTCTGCGGTCCCTCCTTCCACTAGGCCTCCACTGACCTGTCTACTGCTGCCCGTGTACCCCTGGAACCAATGTTAATGTGCCTACAGCCCAATTTTATTATGTTAGGCCTTCGAAGCCTGTCTGCGGTCCCTCCTTCCACTAGGCCTCCACTGACCTGTCTACTGCTGCCCGTGTACCCCTGGAACCAATGTTAAAGTGCCTACAGCCCAATTTTATTATGTTAGGCCTTCGAAGCCTGTCTGCGGTCCCTCTTTCCACTAGTCCTCCACTGACCTGTCTACTGCTGCCCGTGTTCCCCTGGAACCAATTTTAAAGTGCCTACAGCCCAATTTTATTATGTTAGGCCTTCGAAGCCTGTCTGCGGTCCCTCCTTCCAATAGTTCTCCACTGACCAGACCAATGCTGGCCGTGTACCCCTGGAACCCAGCTGAAAGTGCATGGAGCCTCCTTTTTTTCTTTGTTTTATGTTTAGAAAACCCAGATGAACTACGCTGTACCATGGTTCAAGCTACCCAGTCGACATTTCTTTTGCGAGAAAAGCCATCCCAGCCCTCCACCGGCATGAAAAAGTCTGCATTGTCATAGCACTCAGGCAATCAAACAGTAGAAAGGTGCACCTGACAAGAGACGCATGGACCAGTAGGCATGTCCACAAAAAGTTACGTGTCCATTACGGCGCACTGGGTTAATGTGTTGGATGCATGGTCCACAGGGGACAGCCTACAAAGTCTGTCTGCAGTCCCTAATTCAAATTGTCCTCCGCTGACCACACCACTGCTGCCCGTGTACCCCTGGAACCAATTTTAAAGTGCCTACAGCCTAATTTTGTTATGTTAGGCCTACTACGCCTGTCTGCGGTCCCTCCTTCCAATACTCCTCCACTGACCACACCACTGCTGCCCGTGGACCCCTGGAACCTATTTTTAATTGCATAGAGCATCCTTTTTTTAATAGTAGGCGTACAAAGTCTGTCTGCGGTCCACTATTGAAATTGTCCTCCACTGACCAGAGCAATGCTGCCTGTGTACCCCTGTAACCTTTTTTAAACTGCAGTGAGCCACATTTTTGGTTTAAGGCCTACTACCTGTGTCTGTCTGCGCCATTCAATACAGCTGTCCTCCTTTGAAAAAAGCAGAGCGTCAATAGTCTTGTTTTCAGCCTCTAGGAATTTGATAACTGCATTGGGGCTACTACTTCGGTAGGGCCTACTAACGGTGTTTGCCGCTCCAAGGTGTTCCCCAGGTTTCCTCTCCATTGCTTCGGTCTTCCGACTCTCGTTTAGTAGTTGTTGAAAACTACACTGCATTAGGCCTACAAATTGGGTATGGGGTGTAGAGACTGTGTGTCCACTCAGAGGTGTTCCCCAGGTTTCCTCTCCATTGCTTGGGTCTTCCGACTCACGTTCAGTAGTTGTTGAAAACTACACTGCATTAGGCCTACAAATTGGGTATGGGGTGTAGAGACAGTGTGTTCCACTCCAAGGTGTTCCCCAGGTTTCCTCTCCATTGCTTCGGTCTTCCGACTCTCGTTTAGTAGTTGCTGAAAACTACACTGCATTAGGCCTACAAATTGGGTATGGGGTGTAGAGACGGTGTGTTCCACTCCAAGGTGTTCCCCAGGTTTCGTCCACATTGCTTCGATCTTCCGACTCTCGTTTAGTAGTTGTTGAAAACTACACTGCATTAGGCCTACAAATTGGGTATGGGGTGTAGAGACGGTGTGTTCCACTCCAAGGTGTTCCCCAGATTTCCTCTCCATTGCTTCAGTCTTCCGACTCTCGTTTAGTAGTTGTTGAAAACTACACTGCATTAGGCCTACAAATTGGGTATGGGGTGTAGAGACGGTGTGTTCCACTCCAAGGTGTTCCCCAGGTTTCCTCTCCATTGCTTGGGTCTTCCGACTCTCGTTTAGTAGTTGTTGAAAACCACACTGAATTAGGCCTACAAATTGGGTATGGGGTGTAGAGACGGTGTGTTCCACTCCAAGGTGTTCCCCAGGTTTCCTCTCCATTGCTTCGATCTTCCGACTCTCGCTTAGTAGTTGTTGAAAACTACACTGCATTAGGCCTACAAATTGGGTATGGGGTGTAGAGACGGTGTGTTCCACTCCAAGGTGTTCCCCAGATTTCCTCTCCATTGCTTCGGTCTTCCGACTCTCGTTTAGTAGTTGTTGAAAACTACACTGCATTAGGCCTACAAATTGGGTATGGGGTGTAGAGACGGTGTGTTCCACTCCAAGGTGTTCCCCAGGTTTCCTCTCCATTGCTTGGGTCTTCCGACTCTTGTTTAGTAGTTGTTGAAAACTACACTTCATTAGGCCTACAAATTGGGTATAGGGTGTAGAGACGGTGTGTTCCACTCCAAGGTGTTCCCCAGGTTTCCTCTCCATTGCTTGGGTCTTCCGACTCTTGTTTAGTAGTTGTTGAAAACTACACTGAATTAGGCCTACAAATTGGGTATGGGGTGTAGAGACGGTGTGTTCCACTCCAAGGTGTTCCCCAGGTTTCGTCCACATTGCTTCGATCTTCCGACTCTCGTTTAGTAGTTGTTGAAAACTACACTGCATTAGGCCTACAAATTGGGTATGGGGTGTAGAGACGGTGTGTTCCACTCCAAGGTGTTCCCCAGGTTTCGTCCACATTGCTTCGATCTTCCGACTCTCGTTTAGTAGTTGTTGAAAACTACACTGCATTAGGCCTACAAATTGGGTATGGGGTGTAGAGACGGTGTGTTCCACTCCAAGGTGTTCCCCAGGTTTCGTCCACATTGCTTCGATCTTCCGACTCTCGTTTAGTAGTTGTTGAAAACTACACTGCATTAGGCCTACAAATTGGGTATGGGGTGTAGAGACGGTGTGTTCCACTCCAAGGTGTTCCCCAGGTTTCCTGTTATGACCTGGTGGTCAGGACAATAATGGACCTGGTGGTTAAGAGCACACGGAATGACCTGATAGTTACTGATAATAAAGGACGAGCTCTGGGACGTGGGAACTCTGCTGACCGCAATCCCTAATCCTATCAAACACACTAGAAATAGCCGTGGATTGCGCCTAACGCTCCCTATGCAACTCGGCACAGCCTAAGGAACTAGCTAGCCCTGAAGATAGAAAAATAAAGCCTACTTTGCCTCAGAGAAATTCCCCAAAGGAAAAGGCAGCCACCCACATATAATGACTGTGAGTAAAAATGAAAATACAAACACAGAGATGAAATAGATTTAGCAAAGTGAGGCCCGACTTACTGAACAGACCGAGGATAGGAAAGGTTACTTTGCGGTCAGCACAAAAACCTACAAAAAGACCATGCAGAGGGCGCAAAAAGACCCTCCGCACCGACTCACGGTGCGGATGCGCTCCCTCTGCGTCCCAGAGCTTCCAGCAAGCAAGACAACAAAAAATAGCAAGCTGGACAGAAAAATCGTAAACCCAAGAAATACAAGCTGGAACTTAGCTTCTGCTGGGAAGACAGGTCACAAGAACGATCCAGGAGTGAACTAGACCAATACTGGAACATTGACAGGTGGCATGGAGCAAAGATCTAAGTGGAGTTAAATAGAGCAGCCAGCTAACGAATTAACCTCGTCACCTGAGGAAGGAAACTCAGAAACACCCACCAGAGGAAGTCCATGGACAGAACCAGCCGAAGTACCATTCATGACCACAGGAGGGAGCCCGACAACAGAATTCACAACAGTTTCCTCTCCATTGCTTGGGTCTTCCGACTCTCGTTTAGTAGTTGTTGAAAACTACACTGCATTACGTCAACAAATTGGGTATGGGGTGTAGAGACGGTGTGTTCCACTCCAAGGTGTTCCCCAGGTTTCGTCCACATTGCTTCGATCTTCCGACTCTCGTTTAGTAGTTGTTGAAAACTACACTGCATTAGGCCTACAAATTGGGTATGGGGTGTAGAGACGGTGTGTTCCACTCCAAGGTGTTCCCCAGGTTTCCTCTCCATTGCTTCGGTCTTCCGACTCTCGTTTAGTAGTTGTTGAAAACTACACTGCATTAGGCCTACAAATTGGGTATGGGGTGTAGAGACGGTGTGTTCCACTCCAAGGTGTTCCCCAGGTTTCCTCTCCATTGCTTGGGTCTTCCGACTCTCGTTTAGTAGTTGTTGAAAACTACACTGCATTAGGCCTACAAATTGGTTATGGGGTGTAGAGACGGTGTGTTCCACTCCAAGGTGTTCCCCAGGTTTCCTCTCCATTGCTTGGGTCTTCCGACTCTCGTTTAGTAGTTGTTGAAAACCACACTGAATTAGGCCTACAAATTGGGTATGGGGTGTAGAGACGGTGTGTTCCACTCCAAGGTGTTCCCCAGGTTTCCTCTCCATTGCTTCGATCTTCCGACTCTCGTTTAGTAGTTGTTGAAAACTACACTGCATTAGGCCTACAAATTGGGTATGGGGTGTAGAGACGGTGTGTTCCACTCCAAGGTGTTCCCCAGATTTCCTCTCCATTGCTTCGGTCTTCCGACTCTCGTTTAGTAGTTGTTGAAAACTACACTGCATTAGGCCTACAAATTGGGTATGGGGTGTAGACGGTGTGTTCCACTCCAAGGTGTTCCCCAGGTTTCCTCTCCATTGCTTGGGTCTTCCGACTCTCGTTTAGTAGTTGTTGAAAACCACACTGAATTAGGCCTACAAATTGGGTATGGGGTGTAGAGATGGTGTGTTCCACTCCAAGGTGTTCCCCAGGTTTCCTCTCCATTGCTTGGGTCTTCCGACTCTCGTTTAGTAGTTGTTGAAAACTACACTGAATTAGGCCTACAAATTGGGTATGGGGTGTAGAGACGGTGTGTTCCACTCCAAGGTGTTCCCCAGGTTTCGTCCACATTGCTTCGATCTTCCGACTCTCGTTTAGTAGTTGTTGAAAACTACACTTCATTAGGCCTACAAATTGGGTATAGGGTGTAGAGACGGTGTGTTCCACTCCAAGGTGTTCCCCAGGTTTCCTCTCCATTGCTTGGGTCTTCCGACTCTTGTTTAGTAGTTGTTGAAAACTACACTGAATTAGGCCTACAAATTGGGTATGGGGTGTAGAGACGGTGTGTTCCACTCCAAGGTGTTCCCCAGGTTTCGTCCACATTGCTTCGATCTTCTGACTCTCGTTTAGTAGTTGTTGAAAACTACACTGCATTAGGCCTACAAATTGGGTATGGGGTGTAGAGACGGTGTGTTCCACTCCAAGGTGTTCCCCAGGTTTCGTCCACATTGCTTCGATCTTCCGACTCTCGTTTAGTAGTTGTTGAAAACTACACTGCATTAGGCCTACAAATTGGGTATGGGGTGTAGAGACGGTGTGTTCCACTCCAAGGTGTTCCCCAGGTTTCGTCCACATTGCTTCGATCTTCCGACTCTCGTTTAGTAGTTGTTGAAAACTACACTGCATTAGGCCTACAAATTGGGTATGGGGTGTAGAGACGGTGTGTTCCACTCCAAGGTGTTCCCCAGGTTTCGTCCACATTGCTTCGATCTTCCGACTCTCGTTTAGTAGTTGTTGAAAACTACACTGCATTAGGCCTACAAATTGGGTATGGGGTGTAGAGACGGTGTGTTCCACTCCAAGGTGTTCCCCAGGTTTCCTGTTATGACCTGGTGGTCAGGACAATAATGGACCTGGTGGTTAAGAGCACACGGAATGACCTGATAGTTACTGATAATAAAGGACGAGCTCTGGGACGTGGGAACTCTGCTGACCGCAATCCCTAATCCTATCAAACACACTAGAAATAGCCGTGGATTGCGCCTAACGCTCCCTATGCAACTCGGCACAGCCTAAGGAACTAGCTAGCCCTGAAGATAGAAAAATAAAGCCTACCTTGCCTCAGAGAAATTCCCCAAAGGAAAAGGCAGCCACCCACATATAATGACTGTGAGTAAAAATGAAAATACAAACACAGAGATGAAATAGATTTAGCAAAGTGAGGCCCGACTTACTGAACAGACCGAGGATAGGAAAGGTTACTTTGCGGTCAGCACAAAAACCTACAAAAAGACCATGCAGAGGGCGCAAAAAGACCCTCCGCACCGACTCACGGTGCGGATGCGCTCCCTCTGCGTCCCAGAGCTTCCAGCAAGCAAGACAACAAAAAATAGCAAGCTGGACAGAAAAATCGTAAACCCAAGAAATACAAGCTGGAACTTAGCTTCTGCTGGGAAGACAGGTCACAAGAACGATCCAGGAGTGAACTAGACCAATACTGGAACATTGACAGGTGGCATGGAGCAAAGATCTAAGTGGAGTTAAATAGAGCAGCCAGCTAACGAATTAACCTCGTCACCTGTGGAAGGAAACTCAGAAACACCCACCAGAGGAAGTCCATGGACAGAACCAGCCGAAGTACCATTCATGACCACAGGAGGGAGCCCGACAACAGAATTCACAACAGTTTCCTCTCCATTGCTTGGGTCTTCCGACTCTCGTTTAGTAGTTGTTGAAAACTACACTGCATTACGTCAACAAATTGGGTATGGGGTGTAGAGACGGTGTGTTCCACTCCAAGGTGTTCCCCAGGTTTCGTCCACATTGCTTCGATCTTCCGACTCTCGTTTAGTAGTTGTTGAAAACTACACTGCATTAGGCCTACAAATTGGGTATGGGGTGTAGAGACGGTGTGTTCCACTCCAAGGTGTTCCCCAGGTTTCCTCTCCATTGCTTGGGTCTTCCGACTCTCGTTTAGTAGTTGTTGAAAACTACACTGCATTAGGCGTACAAATTGGGTATGGGGTGTAGAGACGGTGTGTTCCACTCCAAGGTGTTCCCCAGGTTTCCTCTCCATTGCTTGGGTCTTCTGACTCTCGTTTAGTAGTTGTTGAAAACTACACTGCATTAGGCCTACAAATTGGGTATGGGGTGTAGAGACGGTGTGTTCCACTCCAAGGTGTTCCCCAGGTTTCCTCTCCATTGCTTCGGTCTTCCGACTCTCGTTTAGTAGTTGTTGAAAACTACACTGCATTAGGCCTACAAATTGGGTATGGGGTGCACAGACGGTGTGTTCCACTCCAAGGTGTTCCCCAGGATTCCTCTCCATTGCTTCGGTCTTCCAACTCTCGTTTAGTAGTTGTTGAAAACTACACTGCATTAGGCCTACAAATTGGGTATGGGGTGTAGAGACAGTGTGTTCCACTCCAAGGTGTTCCCCAGGTTTCCTCTCCATTGCTTCGATCTTCTGGCTCTCGTTTAGTAGTTGTTGAAAACAACACTGCATTAGGCCTAATAGTTGGGTTGGGGCCTTCTATCTGTGTCTGCCGCTCCTTGCTGTTCTCCTACAGTGAATAAAGATGTGCCACCGGTTTACTACTGTTGCCAACTTTGAACTGCATTTAGAATACTTACTGATTTGGGCCTACTCTCTGTGTCAGCCTCTCATTCCAGTTGTCCTCCACTGAACAAAACAATGCCCCCTGGTTAGTCCTGTTACCAATTTTAAACTGCATTTAGCCCACTTTATTCTTTGGGCCCATATCTGTTTTCCCCTCATCCTGCCCATTGCCACACCAGTTATAGATGAGTCTGCTGGTACATTGACCCATAATGCAACATTCCCCGTGCACGCTACACTGCAAGATTGTGACCCTGCTGAAAGTCAGGTCCCCCTTCCCGCATACCATACCACCTTACACGGGGACAAAGAGGAAGGTGCAGGTTTCTTCATCAGGTGAGGGGAGGAATACTCGTTGGCGACGTCACTGGCACAGGGCCCCTCATAGTACGCAAAAGTGTTGCTGCCGGTGGGAGGCGCCCCCGCCGTGCAAACACACCGCTGTACTTTGAGGGGCCCTGTGCCAGTGCCAATGCCGAGTGGGCCCCCCATGCTTGCTCAGGATCACAGCACTTGCAAAGTTGAAATATTTACCTCTCCCTGCTCCACTGCCGTGACGTGGTCCAGATTTACTGGGCACACTAATTACTTGAACCAGCCCTACCCCCCACAACTTTAGCCAAATGACCCCCAATTTCAAATGCCTTCCAATTATTATAAGCTAAATTACGATTGACAAGCTTCAGTAGCAAGAATGGATGTTTTTGCCAATACAATGGGCTCTGTACATGTTTTCCTGGCCTCTACTCACTGCCGACTATGCTCCCCCATTGACTTGCATTGGGTTTCGTGTTTCGGTCGATCCCCGACTTTTCGCGATAATCGGCCGATTCCACTCGACTCGACTTTTGAGATAGTCGGGTTTCGCGAAACACGGCTCGACTCTAAAAAGGTCAAGGTCGCTCAACTCTACTAATCACTAACCCTAACCATAATCACAACCCTTACCCCAAAACAACCCTAATGTCAACCCTAACCATAACCCTAATCAAAACCCTAAATCCAACACACCCCTAATCTTAATCTCAACCCTAACCTCAAACCTAACCCTAATCCCAATACACCCCTAATCACAACCCTAACCTTAACCCTAATCCCAAACCTAACCCTTATCCCAAGCGTAACCCTAATTCCAACCCTAACCCTAATACCAACCCTAATCCAAACCCTAACCCTAATCCCAACTCTAACCCTAACTTTTGCCCCAACCCCAGCCCTAACTTTAGCCCCAACCCTAACCCTAGCCCTAAGGCTACTTTCACACTTGCATCATTTGGCATCCGTCGCAATCCGTCATTTTGGACAAGAAACGGATCCTGCAAATGTGCCCGCAGGATGCGTTTTTTGCCCATAGACTTGTATTGCCGACAGATCGTGACGGATGGCCACACGTCGCGTCCATCGTGCACTGGATCAGTTGTGTTTTGGCGGACCGTCGGCACAAAAAAAGTTCAATGAAACGTTTTTTTGTACGTCGCATCCGCCATTTCTGACCACGCATGCGTGGCCGTAACTCCGCCCCCTCCTCCCCAGGACATAGATTTGGCAGCGGATGCGTTGAAAAACTACAGCCGCTGCCCATGTTGTGCACAATTTTCACAACGTGCGTTGGTATGTCGGGCCGACGCATTGCGATGGCACCGTACCGACGTAAGTGTGAAAGAAGCCTAACCCTAAATTTAGCCCCAACCCTAACCCTAAATTTAGCCCCAACCCTAGCCCTAACCCTAGCCCTAACCCTAACCCTAGCCCTAACCCTAGCCCTAACCCTAGCCCTAACCCTAACCCTAGCCCTAACCCTAACCCTAGCCCTAACCCTAGCCCTAACCCTAACCCTAACCCTAGCCCGAACCCTAACCCTAGCCCTAACCCTAATTTTAGCCCCAACTGCTGTTCTCCTGCCGGCCAGCAGATGGAGACAGATGGCGGGCGCACTGCGCATGCGCCCGCCATTTTCTTTTGCCGGCGGCCAGGAGGAGCAGCAGGAGGATCCAGGGACACAGGTGAGTATGACAGGGTCCCCGAATCCCCCTATTTCTCTGTCCTCTGATGTGCGATCACATCAGAGGACAGAGAATTACACTTTACTTTTTTTTTTTGCGGTCGCCGGTAAACAGTTAATTACCGGCGATCGCAAAACAGGGGTCGGTAAAAGATTCTCGCGGGGCCGGCCGGCGGGTGCACTGCGCAAGCGCCCGCCATTTTGAAGATGGCGGCGCCCACCAGTTGCAACGAGGAGCACCGGGGGAGATATGTGAGTATTGGGGGGCTACCTGGGGCCCCTTTTCTCTGTCCTCCGATGTGCGATCACATCGGAGGACAGAGAAATTAAAAAGAGATCGCTTTTTTTTTTTTGCGATCGCCGGTAAACGGTTAATTACCGGCAATCGCATTTGCGGGGTGGGTAACCCCCTCCCGAATCATGTTCTCTGGGGTCTCGGCTACCCCCGGCAGCCGAGACCCCGGAGAAAATCCGACTCTGGGGGGCGCTATTCACTTTTAAGTACCCTTAGCGGCCGCCGTTAAAAGGCGTATCGGCGGTCGCTAAGGGGTTAATAACCAACCTTGCTAATGCTGACAGCTGAGGGTTGTAACCCCTATCTGTCAGTTTTCCTGGCTGTTATCAAAAGTACAGGTGAACCCACGCCTTTTTAAAAAAAAATTAATTTAAAAAACAGATGGCGGCTGCTGAATACTCCCATCAGCAGCTCCTGTTCTTGCTGTTATTAGTGTCAGCAGTCATAGGATGATGGGAGCAGTAGTCAATCACTTTATACCTTCGATCACAGCTGTGGGCTCATGCTGTCATTTGACAGTGTGACAACTGCATCTGTGTTACTGGCGGTGATGATTATACCGCTAATCAGAAGCAGTGTTTGCACATGACAGGGTGACAAACCCCGGGGGTTCGGGGGGCCTAGCCCGAACAGTAACTGAGGCTGCGTTTCCCAGCCGAGCCCCCTTACTTACTAAAAATATGCAACTGTTTTACCTGCTGCTAGTCTCCTGAATTTGGCATTTCTTTTTTTTTTTTTGTACAACCCTTCTTACTTTTTTGTATGTAAATCTAGCCTTAAGTGGACATGGTTCTCAAGAATATTTGATTTATGTACAGGGATGCAGGGGCTATATCGCAGAGAAAAAACCGAAAAGATAATGGACACAAGAGCTCAGAGTAACAAGGTTAACAACTTTATTAAGAAAAAATAAAAGCTAACAACAATAAATATATGCAAGATACCATATATATATATATATATAAGACACAAAAGATGCAATAAATAAAAGTAGAGGCGAACCTAGTACCACGCACTGATGTAAAAGTACACTCAGGAGCAAATCAAGTAGTAGCTATGAGGTCAGGAAGCCATACAAATGTAGTTAAGATAACGAAGTAGTGAAGAATAATAGGCTATAAGACCTAAAAATTAGATAAATGTGCCAGCTACATAAACAATAATAGATGACAAAGCTCCAAATTACTGACCGGGCAGCAGGAGGAACATGCAGATGTATAAACTACTATATGGGAAGATCCCATTAAAGCACAGTGCACATAAGTAAACCCCACAAAGCATAATAGTCAATCTGATCCAAAAGGTTAGGCGTATGAGTCTATAAACTCCTAATATCACAATCAGTCAGGAACCACATATAATCCTGGGAAATCCCCCCGAGGAAGCAACTACTGCGAAACGCGCGTCGGGGCTCCCTCTTCCACGCATGATAGCAGCAGGTCGGTATATGCTTTAACCCTACACTGGCTCAGTCTTCCCCTTTTGCATGGGATTTCCCAGGATTATATGTGGTTCCTGACTGATTGTGATATTAGGAGTTTATAGACTCATATGCCTAACCTTTTGGATCAGATTGACTATTATGCTTTGTGGGGTTTACTTATGTGCACTGTGCTTTAATGGGATCTTCCCATATAGTAGTTTATACATCTGCATGTTCCTCCTGCTGCCCGGTCAGTAATTTGGAGCTTTGTCATCTATTATTGTTTATGTAGCTGGCACATTTATCTAATTTTTAGGTCTTATAGCCTATTATTCTTCACTACTTCGTTATCTTAACTACATTTGTATGGCTTCCTGACCTCATAGCTACTACTTGATTTGCTCCTGAGTGTACTTTTACATCAGTGCGTGGTACTAGGTTCGATTCTACTTTTATTTATTGCATCTTTTGTGTCTTATATATATATATATATATGGTATCTTGCATATATTTATTGTTGTTAGCTTTTATTTTTTCTCAATAAAGTTGTTAACCTTGTTACTCTGAGCTCTTGTGTCCATTATCTTTTCGGTTTTCTCATATTGTATTATGGTGGAGCATTTATATTAATTTGTTTGCCCTCCTTGTAGGTTTATATATCTCAGAGAAGTAGAGGCAAGGGAACAAAAAATAAATAACAATGCCCAATTCAGGAGGACAGATGCATTCTGACCAAGTGAAAAAATCCTTTTTTTTTTCCTTAAGATGGATTACAAATCCAAAAGAATTCTCGAGGTTTAACGCATCAGATTTAACAGAATACGTACCATGATTTGTCAAAATATTACTTAGATTTGTGCAAACAAGCTACTGTGCTGACCCTTCATTCTTTACACTCATTCTCTTTTGCATTTGCTGAGAGCTCAGATAGAAAGGTCATTTAAAAGGGCTGAATAGTTCAAAGGATAAGTTTCATTAGGCTGTGTTTTATCAGCATATGCTGTTTTTACCAGCCATAATCATCCTTTATCCTACCAATATTTGAGGCAGTTTTATAAATTAATGCACACTAGAAATGATTGCAATGGTCCTGCTAAACTCAGAAGAATATTAGCGACCAGACTTTTCTATTGCTGATTTATCCAGGGCTTTACAGCAAGCAGGTGCGAGATTACACTATTGTCTCTTCTATAAACTGAAATGTCAGGGCATTTATTTTCCTTTCTCTTTTTATAGCTGATTCAAAGGCTTTGCTCTAAACCAGAGGCATTTAGCTTCCCTTTTGCTTTTTCATTAACCTCTGATATGATTTGTTGCTCTGCAATCCAATACCATTGCCTGTAAACTTGAAATAGAATGAAAATCAGCAGGGTGTTAGCTATCCTTTATAGATAGTAATATAATGAATAAAGATTGTAGAAATTGTAGAATTTAAATATAATGTTGGAATGTAATATTGTACAGCAAAATGTTTACTTGACAAAAATAATAACACAAATTACATTTGGTCCTATGAGTACACTGCAGTATGTGCTCAGATTAAGTAAGAAATGTTGTTTTTATCATGGTGCTAGCAGGGATCTCACTGAGGTCACCACAGTTCAGCCCGGCTGGGTATGCAGCCTCAGTGACCGGAGGTCATTGAGGCTATGCACAAAGCAGCCCATTCCTCAGTGATTCTCAGCCTGGACGGTCGCATCCAGACCTCATGCAGTTGCAAAACTGTTTATCCCCCAGACATGGTTTACTGTTTGGGTTCACCCATTTGTAGTGGACTGTAATGAAGAAAAATGTGAATAAATGTTGAAAAAATATTTTGAATTTAAAAAAAAAACCTCTGGTACCATTTTCCGGGACCAGTAATATTTTGTTAGTTTTGAATGGAAGAAGTTTTAAAACTTTTTTACTGAAGGGTAATCTGATGTTTTTATTGATACGATTTTGATGAACATATTATGTTTGATTGCTTTCAATGCATACTCAATAGGAAATCAAATTGAAAAAATGAATTCCCGGCATGTCATTTCTGTTTATGGAATTTAAAGGGACACTGTCACCTGAATTTGGAGGGAACAATCTTCAGCCATGGAGGCGGGGTTTTCGGGTGTTTGATTCACCCTTTCCTTACCCGCTGGCTGCATGCTGGCTGCAATATTGGATTGAATTTCATTCTCTGTTTTCCGTAGTACATGCCTGCACAAAGCAATCTTGCCTTGTGCAGGCGTGTACTATGGAGGACAGAGAATGAACTTCAATCCAACACTGCAGCCAGCATGCAGCCAGCGGGTAAGGAAAGGGTGAATCAAACACCCGAAAACCCCGCCTCCATGGCTGAAGATTGTTCCCTCCAAATTCAGGTGACAGTGTCCCTTTAACATATTGGTGAAATAAACTAATATTATGCCAGACCACACATTAATGGATGCAACATCACTAGTTCTGTTTATTTTTAATTTTTTCATGTTTAATGGTGGATAAATCCATGTATAAATCACACAGGAGTTCCATATATACAGAACACAGTAGACACTGAGACTTTGCTATATACATGGGAGGACTATTGGACTATGCTACATGCCATTTGGAGGAGCAAGAGATGAGCACATATTTTGAAAATTAAATTTTTCAGATCTGCCAAATTTTTCCCCAAAAATTAGATTCACAGCAAGTCAATTTACCATGAGTCTTAATACTGCAAAGCCTCTAATTGCTCATAAAAGTATGAAACACTTTGAGGTCTCCATGGATTGTATTGAATCCCTTTTGAGCTCTTTTACACAAACATTGTCTTACTAGTGTCCAAGTGTCTACATATTTGACTATTGGTAAATCATTGGTAACCGGTGGTAATCAGCAGCCTGTTTAATAACAACATCCAACACAGACAGACTTTTTTTAAAAAACAAAAACTGTCCAAAAATTATCCCTATTCATTTTTTGGATCAGGCACACCACTCTGTCACTGCCTGAAAGTCCATGAGAAAGACTGAAATTTCCTGTATGTTGGCCAATACAGAACTCACTTGCATAGGCCGGTTTCACACGTCAGTGGCTCCGGTACGTGAGGTGACAGTTTCCTCACGTACCGGAGCCACTGACACACGTAGACGCATTAAAATCAATGCATCTGTGCAGATGTCATTGATTTTTTGCGGACCGTGTCTCCGTGTGCCAAACACGGAGACATGTCAGTGTCCGTGGGAGCACACATATTACACGGACCCATTAAAGTCAATGGGTCCATGTAAAACACGTACCGCACACGGACGTTGTCTGTGTGCAGTCCATGTGCCGTGCAGGAGACAGCGCTCCAGTAAGCGCTGTCCCCCCACACATGGTGCTGAATCCGTGATTCATATCTTCTGTGCAGCAGCATTTAATAGTTTTAGCCCCATGATCTAGGATCCCACAGGTACAACATTTTTTGGAGTTACATTTAAAAACTCCGGTGCCTTGAAGAACTACACATAAAGTTTGATCCTTATTTTTATAAATGTTTTTAAATGTAACTCCAAAAAATGTTGTACCTGTGGGATCCTAGATCATGGGGCTAAAACTATTAAATGCAATAATACTGGTGATGTCTTTGAAATCTCACAAAGACTCACCTGTAGTAGTGATCATGTTATATATGTCATCACATGCAGTTGTGGTTTGCAATATGTGGGACACACTGTACAGTCACTGCGGTCCCGCATTAATGGCCACAGAAATAGAGCAAAAAATGTTTTTTTACAACATAGTCTCTCAAGGCATCTACTACTTAAACATAATAAAATTTTTAACATAAAAGTAACCTCAGTGGAGCAGATACCCTCTGGAGTTGCAAACAGGAATGCTCTTTTAAACAGTAAAGAAATGTTTTGGATATATCGCTTGGGAACATTATTTCCAAATGGATTGAATGATATCATAGAGAGAGTTTAAAGGAGATTTTTTTTTTCTCTTTCTTGCATCAATGTTAACAATGCTGTATCAATCAGTGGGTGTTTTCCTGAACTTGGTCCACACCCCAAATCAAGTTTCTGAGACTGGGATAAAAGGTTTGATACTATATATAAGTGTAATTGAATTTTATACTAGTAGGATTTGTACTGTGTTTTTATGATACCTGAGGAAGGATATATACTGTATCCGAAACGCGTTGTATCTCTTCTATTATAAGTTATGAAATAAAAAAATATGAAATATCATCTTTAAATGTGAGTCCTGGGAAGCGCTGCCATTCATGGGCTGAATGTGCTTTTCTTGAGTTATATAGTACTGTAAAACAAGGTAGAAGGTGTATATAAACTTGTTGAGAATTTGAAACTCCCTTTTTTTGGGGGGAGACTGACCAAAAACTCAGGCACTGTGTATAAAACAACGCACTCTAAGTGGCAGAAAGCGGCTGGCTGATATACACCAAACTAACAGGACTGCAGTATATCCACTTTGTGAGAATATGAATCTCCCCTTTTTTGGGGGAGACTGACCCTAAACTCAGGCCCAGTGTATATAACAACGCAATCTAAGTGGCAGAAAGTGGCTGGAAGATATATGAAAAAATACAAGGACTGTAGTACAATTTCAATCTCCCTAGGAAAAGTATGGCAGCAATAAAAAGGACTGCTGCACATAAAAGTGTGGACAAATAAAAAAGATAACTGTGTAGAAAGGAGCAAAATGGTTTTTGCTTTTAAAAAAACAGTTGGTTTGCACAGCAGCGTGCAAACAGCAATGCAGCTATCAGGGAGCCTTTTAAGGCAACCTAATAAGCTACAGAGCTGATGCACAAAAATCTAGCCTCCACTGTCCCTGCAAACAAATGGTGGTGTTGGACAGTGGAAATCTCTACAGCACAAGCAGTTTTGGGGCTTAATCTTCCCTCCCTAACTATATCCCTTCTTATGATGCAGCTGCGGCAAACTCTCCTTATGCTACGATCGGCAGAAGTAAGATGGCGGTTGGTGTGCACGCCCCTTTATAGCCCCTGTGATGCCGCAGAAAGCAAGCCAATCACTGTCATGCCCTTCTCTAAGATGGTGGGGACTGAGACCTATGTCATCACGCTGCCCACACTCTGCGTCCTCCTTCATTGGCTGAGAAATGGCGCTGAAAACGTCATACGAAACGCGACTTTGGCGCGCTGATCGCCGACCTCATGGCCGATCCCTCACTAGGATCGGGTCGGGTTTCACGAAACCCAACTTTGCCGAAAGTTGGCGATTTTTGAATTTGTCCAATCCGTTTCGCTCAACCCTAATAACAACGCAATCTAAGTGGCAGAAAGTGGCTTGCTGACATACACCAAACTAACAGGACTGCAGTAGATCCACTTTGTGAGAATTTGAATCTCCCCTTTTTTGGGGGGAGACTGACCCAAAACTCAGGCCCAGTGTATATAACAATGCAATCTAAGTGGCAGAAAGTGGCTGACTGACATACACCAAACTAACAGGACTGCAGTATATCCACGTTGTGAGAATTTGAATCTCCCCTTTTTTGGGGGGAGACTGACCCAAAACCTCAGGCCCAGTGTATAAAACAACGCAATCTAAGTGGCAGAAAGTGGCTGGAAGATATATGAAAAAATACAAGGACTGTAGTACAATTTCAATCTCCCTACATTGATCTCAGGAAAAGTATGGCAGCAATAAATAGGACTGCTGCACACAAAAGTGTGGACAAAGAACCAAGATAACTGTGCAGAAAGGAGCAACAGGATTTTTGCTTTTAAAAAATCAGTTGGTTTGCACAGCGGCGTGCAAACAGCAATGCAGCTATCAGGGAGCCTTATAACGCAGCCTAATAAGCTACAGAGCTGATGCACAAAAATATAGCCTCCACTGTCCCTGCAAACAAATGGTGGTGTTGGACAGTGGAAATCGCTACAGCACAAGCAGTTTCAGGGCTTAATCTTCCCTCCCTAACTATATCCCTTCTTCTGATGAAGCTGTGGCAACCTCTCCCTATGCTACGATCGGCAGAAGTAAGATGGCGGTCGGCGTGCACGCCCCTTTATAGCCCCTGTGACGCTGCAGAAAGCAAGCCAATCACTGTCATGCCCTTCTCTAAGATGGTGGGGACCGAGACCTACAGTGGGGCAAAAAAGTATTTAGTCAGTCAGCAATAGTGCAAGTTCCACCACTTAAAAAGATGAGAGGCGTCTGTAATTTACATCATAGGTAGACCTCAACTATGGGAGACAAACTGAGAAAAAAAAATCCAGAAAATCACATTGTCTGTTTTTTTTATCATTTTTTTTGCATATTATGGTGGAAAATAAGTATTTGGTCAGAAACAAACAATCAAGATTTCTGGCTCTCACAGACCTGTAACTTCTTCTTTAAGAGTCTCCTCTTTCCTCCACTCATTACCTGTAGTAATGGCACCTTTTTAAACTTGTTATCAGTATAAAAAGACACCTGTGCACACCCTCAAACAGTCTGACTCCAAACTCCACTATGGTGAAGACCAAAGAGCTGTCAAAGGACACCAGAAACAAAATTGTAGCCCTGCACCAGGCTGGGAAGACTGAATCTGCAATAGCCAACCAGCTTGGAGTGAAGAAATCAACAGTGGGAGCAATAATTAGAAAATTGAAGACATACAAGACCACTGATAATCTCCCTCGATCTGGGGCTCCACGCAAACTCCCACCCCGTGGGGTCAGAATGATCACAAGAACGGTGAGCAAAAATCTCAGAACCACGCTGGGGGACCTAGTGAATGAACTGCAGAGAGCTGGGACCAATGTAACAAGGCCTACCATAAGTAACACACTACGCCACCATGGACTCAGATACTGCAGTGTCAGACGTGTCCCACTGCTTAAGCCAGTACATGTCCGGGCCCGTCTGAAGTTTGCTAGAGAGCATTTGGATGATCCAGAGGAGTTTTGGGAGAATGTCCTATGGTCTGATGAAACCAAACTGGAACTGTTTGGTAGAAACACAACTTGTCGTGTTTGGAGGAAAAAGAATACTGAGTTGCATCCATCAAACACTATACCTACTGTAAAGCATGGTGGTGGAAACATCATGCTTTGGGGCTGTTTCTCTGCAAAGGGGCCAGGACGACTGATCCGGGTACATGAAAGAATGAATGGGGCCATGTATCGTGAGATTTTGAGTGCAAACCTCCTTCCATCAGCAAGGGCATTGAAGATGAAACGTGGCTGGGTCTTTCAACATGACAATGATCCAAAGCACACCGCCAGGGCAACGAAGGAGTGGCTTCGTAAGAAGCATTTCAATGTCCTGGAGTGGCCTAGCCAGTCTCCAGATCTCAACCCTATAGAAAACCTTTGGAGGGAGTTGAAAGTCCGTGTTGCCAAGCGAAAAGCCAAAAACATCACTGCTCTAGAGGAGATCTGCATGGAGGAATGGGCCAACATACCAACAACAGTGTGTGGCAACCTTGTGAAGACTTACAGAAAACGTTTGACCTCTGTCATTGCCAACAAAGGATATATTACAAAGTATTGAGATGAAATTTTGTTTCTGACCAAATACTTATTTTCCACCATAATATGCAAATAAAATGTTAAAAAAACAGACAATGTGATTTTCTGGATTTTTTTTTCTCAGTTTGTCTCCCATAGTTGAGGTCTACCTATGATGTAAATTACAGACGCCTCTCATCTTTTTAAGTGGTGGAACTATCACTATTGCTGACTGACTAAATACTTTTTTGCCCCACTGTATGTCATCATGCTGTCCACACTCTGCGTCCTCCTTTATTGGCTGAAATATGGCACTAAAAGCGTCATAAGAAACGCGACTTGGGCACGAAGATCGCCGACCTCATGGCCGATCCCACACTAGGATCGGGTCGGGTTTCATGAAACCCGACTTTGCCGAAAGTCGGCGATATTTGAGTTTGTCGGATCCGTTTCGCTCAACCCTAATGGAGAGGTTCCAATAAGACACCTATCCTTTACCAATCCTATAGTTGCTACATGTTAAATAAAGACACAGCCAGAATAAAGTATTTTAATGAAACAAAACACAACACAGTCTTCCCATTTTATTATTACTCCTAATCCATGCGACGCCCTTTATCTCCTGTAATAAAAATAAAAATAACAAAACCAACAATATACCGTACCTGTCCGTTGTTGTGTCCAAAGCTGTAATCCATATCTGGGGTATATAAAGTTTTCAACCTGAACTGTGCCAAGATGCGAACGCCCCAGCTGAAAACTACTGGTTGATGAGGAGATGCTGCCAGCTCAGCTTCAGTGACTAGCGGTAATGTCACTGATTGTGCGCTACCTCACATCCTGACCTGTGCTGACCTCTGGAGCATGGGAAAATGCCAGTTCATTTTCCACTCTCCAGAGTTCACTGCAGTTCAGCATTGCTGGGAGGGCAGCCTCAGTGACTGCACTGCTAGTGACTCTAGCTGCTGCTTGCAGCCGTACAGAACTGGGATGAACTCTGGACTGTGGGAAATTCCACTGTAATTTTCTCACAGTCCAGAGGTCACTGCAGTTCAGGCTGTGAAGAAGCGGAGCTTCAGTTTACGTCACTCACTGAAGCTGCCATTCCAGCAATGCTGAACTGCAGTGAACTCTGGAGAGTGGAAAAATGAACTGGCATTTTCCCAGGCTCCAGAGTTCAGCACAGGTCAGGATGTGAGGTAGTGCACCATCAGTGACATCACCGCTAGTCGCTGAAGCTGCGCTGGCCGCATCTCCTCATTCACCAGTGGTTTTCAGCCAGGGCAGTTGCATCTTGGCCCAGTCCTGGTTGTGCTGTGATGGCACTTTTTACAAAAGGTACCCCCCATTGGTGAAACCACATCCTTGTTGGAAAACACATAACATTTGTGTACCTTATAGAGCCCACTTGAAAAGCTCATTTTTGTGTTGCCTGGTTGCTAACATTGGACACAATATACTTCATATAAATTTGAAAGAGTATTTTAGCATGATGGTCTCTATACCACGTTGAACTAGACTAGTGGAACTTGTATATGTCTGATCCAGCATTACATTTAACTCTATACTCTCTCTGAGTACACCTGCTTGTTATATTTGTGGTCTGGAGGTAATTCAATCTAATGAGTATACATCATTATGGGTTCCCATATGCCGTTCTTTATGTCCTGTGTTATTGCAATTAGTTTTGTTGCTTATATTTGATCCACGGTGATATTTGGTTAGACCTGCTTGTGTGAGGTATCCATATACTGGTATACAACAGTTACAAATATATTTTCAAGGCAGTGACACTTTATCTCTCAGCTTAGGAGTGCTGTTCATGCAGACATCTTATACTGTGTTTATTAAAACTAGCCATTGTATTGTGTCTGGGGAGTGATCGCATCAAGGGGGAGGGCTCCATTATGGGCCATTTGTTTATGTTTCTAGGTCACATGTGTGACCAATTTTAAATGCTTTTAATTGTGTGCTCCATGTGTGTTTTTTCTGTGTCCATTGATGTTATATGAATAAAATTTGCATTTTTTACACCTAATCCATAGCCTCAGTGATCCCCTTATATGGTCTATTTCTTGTGTGTTTTTTATACATTTGAAAGAGCAATGCTGTTACTTTGCCTCAGTAGTTCATTAAAAATATAGCTTTGTCCACTATATTTGTTTCTCTCCTTGTGAGTAGTGTTGAGCATTCCGATACCGCAAGTATCGGGTATCGGCCGATATTTGCGGTATCGGAATTCCGATACCGAATTCCGATACTTCCCGCGTATCGGATACCGGAATCGGAAGTTCCCAGAATTCAAACAGAACGCAGCAGCCAATGAGGAATGATTGGAAGTGTGGGCACATCCTGTTTAGCATGGTGGGCATGTAAGTACTGGCAAGGCTGTGATTGGCTGCTGAAATGATGTCACTCTGCACTATAAAAAACGCTGCCGCCATTTTGCGCTCACTCTGCTGTGATTTCAGTTAGGGACAGGACGCTGTGTTCTAACTGAGGGCCAGTTGAGCTAGCTAATTGCTTTATTTTCCTTTCCAAAGGCTAATTTAGCAAAACGCTGTGTGTTCTTCACTATTCACCTTGCTCTTGCCTTGCAGCGCTGTTTTAACAGCGTTCTGCAAGGTCTCTGTGTGTGTGTGTGTGTGCAGCTCACTCTGTAGTCTGTGTGCAGCCATATACCCGGTTGTATTCAGCTCAGGGGGGGTTCACACTGCCTCACACAGTTGTCCTTTTTGCTCATAGTGCAGCCTGCTGCACATTTTTTCTCAAATTTCCTATTAGTGTTTTTCCACCCGTCTCCAGCTAAATTGTGGAAAAACACTACATAGGATAACCTAGAGGGGGTTTTTTGGGCCTTGCAGCGCCGTTTACGGCTGTCTGCACGGTCTCCGTGTGAGCCCAGCTCGCCCTGTAGTCTGTGTGCAGCCATAGCCGTTTGGATTCAGCTCAGGGTTCGTTACTGGCTCATACCTTGAGAAAAATTTTCCTTTTTTTCAAATAGTGCAGCCTGTTTAAAAATTTAAAAAAAAATTCCCTATTAGTGTTTTTCTACCCGTCTCCAGCTAAATAGTGGAAAAACACTACATAGGATAACCTAGAGGAGGGTTTTTTGGCCTTGCAGCGCCGTTTACGGCTGTCTGCACGGTCTCTGTGTGAGCGCAGCTCACCCTGTAGTCTGTGTGCAGCCATAGCCGGTTGGATTCAGCTCAGGGTGCGTTACTGCCTCATACCTTGAAAAACAATTTCCTTTTTTTCAAATAGTGCAGCCTGTTTAAAATTTAAAAAAAAAAATTCCTATTAGTGTCTTTCCACCCGTCTCCAGCTAAATAGTGGAAAAACACTACATAGGATAACCTAGAGGAGGGTTTTTTGGCCTTGCAGCGCCGTTTACGGCTGTCTGCACGGTCTCTGTGTGAGCGCAGCTCACCCTGTAGTCTGTGTGCAGCCATAGCCGGTTGGATTCAGCTCAGGGTGCGTTACTGCCTCATACCTTGAAAAACAATTTCCTTTTTTTCAAATAGTGCAGCCTGTTTAAAATTTAAAAAAAAAAATTCCTATTAGTGTCTTTCCACCCGTCTCCAGCTAAATAGTGGAAAAACACTACATAGGATAACCTAGAGGAGGGTTTTTTGGCCTTGCAGCGCCGTTTACGGCTGTCTGCACGGTCTCTGTGTGAGCGCAGCTCACCCTGTAGTCTGTGTGCAGCCATAGCCGGTTGGATTCAGCTCAGGGTGCGTTACTGCCTCATACCTTGAAAAACAATTTCCTTTTTTTCAAATAGTGCAGCCTGTTTAAAATTTAAAAAAAAAAATTCCTATTAGTGTCTTTCCACCCGTCTCCAGCTAAATAGTGGAAAAACACTACATAGGATAACCTAGAGGAGGGTTTTTTGGCCTTGCAGCGCCGTTTACGGCTGTCTGCACGGTCTCCGTGTGATTTAAACTAGCTCTGTAGCCCGATCTGCACAAAAAAAAAAGTAAAGTTCACCAAACACAACTTAACACTTGTGTAGGCCACATTTGAAAAATAATAAAGTTTAGTCCACACTTTACAACATTAGTGTTTCTTACACCTGTTAGAAGGAGCATTTCAGGAATAAGCACGCTAAGGCCTTAGTACTTTTCTGCTTATCTTTATCTGTCAACCAAGATGAAGAGGGCAGGGAGTAAGGCACGTGGGCGTGGGTGCGGAGCAGGGAGAGGACGTGGTGATTCTGTGCCTGCTGCGGGCGCCGGTGACTCGTCGTCACTCAGTTTCAGCAGGGAACAGTCCTTCATGCGCAGCTTTGTCGGAGAGCGCCGTGCACCGCTGCTGCGTGAAGACCAAATTGAAGCCGTTGTCGGGTGGATGGCAGCTAACGCCTCGGCATCAACTTCAGTTAGTGCCACATCCTCTCAGGCACAGAGCACTGGAGAGCAGCCATCTGTCTCTTCACCACCTGCCAAATTGGCCAGGCAGTCAGAGAGCCCAGGACAGGAGCCGTCTCTACTTCTGTTCTCTGAATCTCTTGGCTTGGAAACAGGGGGCCAGCCAAGCAGCATTGGAGAAATGGAAGAAGAGGCAGTGTGCAGTGATGCCCAACAGCTTTTTCTCTCTGACTCTGAAGAGGCAGGTGGGCCAGTGCCTCCGGTGACCACAGCGCAGTACGCATCTGATGATGAAACTCAGGTGCCGCTTTCTGATGCGTACTGTGCTGCCGAGACTACCCAGGAGGAGCAGTTGGTGGCAGAGGGTAGTGGAGATGATGAGGCCCTTGACCCATCGTGGCGTGAGGAACAGGAAGGTGGTGGGAGCAGCTCTGAGGAAGAGCTTCCCCTTACGGGCCAAAGAGGGAGAGGGAGGGGGAAGACTGCGGAGCCTGTAGCCTCCACTTTGGCACCCGTTAGGAGCCTGTCTCTTTCCAAAGCCAAAAAGGGCGCTCCCAAGACTTGCAGTGCCTGGTCCTTTTTTGACACAGTTGCAGATGACATTTGTTTTGTCAAATGCAAGCTGTGTCATCAGAAAGTAAAAAGAGGTAAAAGTGTCAGCAACCTCAATACCACAAATATGTGGAAACATGTGCGGACCAGGCACGCGGTGGAGTTACAGAAACACAGTGAAGACGTAGGCCAACCAACAGCGGCAGCTACCATCTCTTCATCTCGTGTTGCCTCTTCCTCCACTGTTGTCCAGAGACCTAGTGTAATTCCACCCACAGCACCACCTTCCCAGTCATCCTCACACTCCCAGTCTACTCTACAGCCATCGGTAGTACAGGCATGGGAGAAAAGGCGGGCATTCTCGGCCAACCACCCCCGAGCACAGGCTCTGAATGCAGGCATTGCCAAACTGTTGTCCCTGGAAATGCTCTCGTTCAGGCTGGTGGAGACTGACAGCTTCCGTGACTTGATGGCATTGGCAGTCCCACAGTACAAGGTGCCCAGCCGCTTTTACTTCAGCAGGCAGGCTGTCCCTGCCCTGCACAGGCATGTTGAGGCAAACATAAAACATGCGCTACTGAACGCCGTCAGTAGCAAGGTCCACCTCACCACCGATGCGTGGACCAGTCAGCATGGACAGGGGCGATATGTTTCCCTCACTGCCCATTGGGTTAATGTTGTTGAGCCAGGTACAGATCGTGCGAGTGGCGCAGGACGTGTCCTGCCCACTCCAAGGATTGCAGGAATCCAGTCTGTACGCATTGACTCCTCCTCTTACACCAGTTCCTCAGATTCCTCTCTGCAGGATCCGTCACAGTCCACCTCCACATGGACCCGTGAACGTTTACCTATGACCAACATGAGCACAGCCGTGGCCAGACGTCAGCAGGCCGTCTTGAAACTAGTTTCATTGGGGCATCGAAGCCACACAGCGCAGGAGCTCTGGAATGCCATCAAGCAGGAGAGCGATGTGTGGTTACTGCCAGCGAATCTCCAGCCAGGCATGGTAGTGTGTGACAATGGCCGAAATCTGGTGGCAGCTTTGGCCCTTGGCAACCTCACTCACATCCCATGTCTGGCACATGTGCTCAATTTGGTTGTGCAGAGTTTTCTGAGGGACTATCCGGATCTTGATGCCCTGCTGCACAAGGTCCGCCTAGAGTGTGCTCACTTGCGGCGTTCCAGCTTGGCCAGATCCCGCATTGCTGCTCTGCAGCGCCGATTCCGCCTTCCGGAACACCGCATCATATGTGACCTACCTACCCGGTGGAATTCCACGTTACATATGTTGGAGCGGTTGTGTGAGCAGCAGCAAGCAGTTATGGAGTACCAGCTGCATCAGGCGCAAAGAAGTCGCAGTCAGCGCCGATCAGACTTTACAACCACAGAGTGGGCCACTATGAAGGATGTCTGCCAGGTTTTGCGTCCTTTTGATTATTCCACGCGGATGGCAAGTGCAGATGATGCACTAGTCAGCATGACTGTCCCCCTTATCTGCCTGCTTCAGCAAACTTTGCAAGGGTTAAGGGATGATGTTGTGGAAGAGGTGGAGGATGAGGAGTCACCTTTTCCATCAGCTTCTGGAGAGTCAGCGCCACGTGGTTCCTCACAAAGGGGTACGCAGGGGCCAATTTGTGAGGAGGATGAGGAGGAGTCAATGGAGGAGGAAGAGCTCCGTCCAGAGGAGGGAGCGACACAATTGTCCAGTGGTCAGTGTGTACAGCGAGGGTGGGGTGATGACGAGCGGGCAGAGATCATGTCTCAAGCAGGGGACAGCGTTTCTGGGCCAGTTGGCACTCTGCAGCACATGGTGGATTTCATGCTGCAGTGCCTGAGAAACGACCGCCGCATCGACCACATTCTCAACATGCCTGATTATTGGGTGTTCACCCTCCTCGATCCTCGCTACCGGGACAACGTCCAAAACCTCATCCCTGCGTTGACCCGGGAGCGTAAATTGCGGGAGTACCACGACACACTGGTGAATTCCATCATCTTCTCCTGTCCAACTAAGAGGAGTGCTGCTAGTGCTTTACAAAGCAGCTCAGTGCGTCGAGGCAGTGGGGGAGGCTCTGCCCAAAGAGGGAGCAGAAGCAGTGCCTCTGCCCAAGGCAAGCCCAGTATGGCACAACTCTGGCACACTTTTGTGTGCCCGCCCCAAATGTCTACACCATCACCGGCGGCTCCAGTCAGCAGGAGGCAACGGTTCCGTCAGATGGTGACAGACTACATGGCTTGCCCTCTTACTGTACTCCCAGACGGCTCTTCCCCGTTCAAGTTTTGGGTCTCTAAGCTGGATACATGGCCAGAGCTAAGCCAGTATGCATTGGAGGTGCTGGCTTGCCCTGCGGCTAGTGTCTTATCGGAACGTGTCTTTAGTGCCGCAGGTGGTGTACTAACAGACCGTCGCATGCGACTATCCTCCGATAACGTTGACTGGCTTACTTTCCTGAAAATGAACCAGGCCTGGATCTCGCAGGAATTTGCCACTCCTCTGCCTGATTAAGTAATTGGGTGTCATCCAGGTCTCCTGCTGTGTTCATCTTTCTACCACCTGAACTGCTATTCCTGGGCTTCAACACCGCCAGTTGCGGCTCAGAAGTGCAGGCTGCACAGTAAAAACATACGACCCAGTGTTATTGGGTTTCAGTAACGTCAGCTGATCCCCAGCTGTGTAGCTGGCAATGTGTCCTGCGACCGCCACTCTGGCACAACAACCTAAATGTAATGGAACCTGTCCCCCCCCCCGTCGTTTGTTACTGAAAGAGCCATCTTGTGCAGCAGTAATGCTGCACAAGGAAAAGGTAGCTCTTTTTTTTTAGCTCCTTGCACACGCAGAACTTAACACTTATAAAATGTGTTCACTGATACCGTTATACTGTCCCGGAGCTGGGACTTTCCTTCGCAATGTGACGCAGCACAGCCGTCATTCCTACCCCCTTGGTGCCATGCGCTGCCTCCTCAGCGTTGTTTTAAGCTGTCACGGAGCCTGCGCTGTTCTGTTATCCCTTGGGCATGCCCTATTTGCGCTGCCTGTCTCCTGACATAATTTGGTGTCAGGCTGGCTGCGCCTGTGCGGCCGCGCTGCCCGAGATCCCGCTTCGCTGTGTCTTCTGATTGAGTCACACTGCGGGCCTGGGATCCATGGCCATGCGCAGTGCATATCTTCCCCTCGGGCTCTCGCTCATTTCCCTCCGCCTTCTTTAGACTGTGCGCCGTCAGCTGATCCCTAATAGCATGCCACGGCCGTGACACCACACAGTCTGAAGAAGAGGGAAGGAGGGGAGTGAGAGTCGAGGATATGCACTGTGCATGTCCATGGTTCCAAGGCCCGCAGTGTGATTACGTTGGACGAGACTGCGAGGTGGGATCTGGAGCAGCGTGGACGCACAGGCAGTAACAGCCTGACACCAAATTATGTCAGAAGACAGGCAGCGCTAATTGGGCATGGCCAAGGGCTAACAGAACAGCGCAGGCTCCGTGACAGCTTAAAACAACGCTGAGGAGGCAGCGCACGGCACCAAGGGGATAGGAATGTCAGCTGTGCTGTGTCCCATTACGAAGGAAATTCGCACCTCCGGGACGGTTTAACGGTATAAGGGGACACATTTTTAGTGTTTACTTCGGTGTTTGCAAGGAGCATAATTAAAAGAACCACCTTTTCCTTTTGCATCGTTAGTGCTGCACAAGATGGCTCTTTCAGCTACAAACGTCTTGGGGGGGGGGTTAAAGGTTCCCTTTCAACTTGCTCCAATCAGGCTTCGGCCTACACTCTGTTCCTCTGCTCCTCCTGCTGTCCCTGGGCTCTAACACCGCCAGTTGGTGCCTGGAAGTGCTGTGTGCACAGTCAACAGTCGCTCCTCTGTTATTGGGGTTCAGTAACGTCAGCTGATCCCCAGCTGTGTGTGCGGCAATACCTCCAATCTGCTCCTCCTGCTGTCCCTGGGCTCTAACACCGCCAGTTGGTGCCTGGAAGTGCTGTGTGCACAGTCAACAGTCGCTCCTCTGTTATTGGGGTTCAGTAACGTCAGCTGATCCCCAGCTGTGTGTGCGGCAATACCTCCAATCTGCTCCTCCTGCTGTCCCTGGGCTCTAACACCGCCAGTTGGTGCCTGGAAGTGCTGTGTGCACAGTCAACAGTCGCTCCTCTGTTATTGGGGTTCAGTAACGTCAGCTGATCCCCAGCTGTGTGTGCGGCAATACCTCCAACCTGCTCCTCCTGCTGTCCCTGGGCTCTAACACCGCCAGTTGGTGCCTGGAAGTGCTGTGTGCACAGTCAACAGTCGCTCCTCTGTTATTGGGGTTCAGTAACGTCAGCTGATCCCCAGCTGTGTATCCGGCAACGTGTCATGCGACCGCCACGCTGGCACAACTAAAATGTAAGGGGACCTGTCCCCCCCCCCCCCTAGCCGTTTGTTACTGAAAGAGCCACCATGTGCAGCACTAATACTGCACAAGGGAAAGGTCGCTCTTGAAATTATGCTCCTTGCAAACGCTGAACTACACACTCATGTAATGTGTCCCCTCACACCGTCCAACCGTCCCGGAGGTGGGACTTTCCTTTGTAATGTGACGCAGCACAGCCGTCATTGCTACCCCCTTGGCACCGTGCGCTGCCTCCTTAGCGTTGTTTGATTCCGTCATGGACCCTGCGCTGTTATGTTATCCCTTGGCCATGCACAGTTTGCGCTGCCCGTCCTCTGACATCATTTGTTGTCGTCCTGGCTGCGCCTGTGCGTCCACGCTGCCCGAAATCCCACATCGCAGTGTCGTCTAATGTGATCCCACAGTGGGCCTGGTATCCATGGCCATGCGCAGTGCATATACTAGCCTCTCACTCCCCTTCTTCACGCTTCTTCAGACTAGGCGGCGTCAGCTGATCCCTAATAGCATGCCACGGCCGTGACGCCGCACAGTCTGAAGAAGCAGGAAGGAAGTGAGTGAGAGGCGATGATATGCACTGCGCATGCCCATGGATCCCTGGCCCGCAGTGGGACTACATTAAATGACACTGCAAGGTTGGATCTAGGGCAGCTTGGACGCACAGGCACTGCCAGCCTGACACCTACATGATGTCAGAAGACGGGCACCGCTAACTGTGCATGGCCAAGGGATAACATTACAGCGCGGGCTCCGTGACAGAACCAAACAACGTTGAGGAGGTGGCGCCCGGCACCAAGGGGGTTGGAATGACGGCTGTGCTGTGTCACATTACAAAGGAAAGTCCCACTTCCGGGATGGTTTGACGGTGTGAGGGGACACATTATATGAGTGTGTACTTCAGCGTTTGCAAGGAGCATAATTTTCGGAGCCACCATTTTCCATGTGCAGTATTACTGCTGTACAAGATGGCTCTTTCAGCAACAAATGCCTGGGGGGGGGGGGGGGTTAAAGGTTCCCTTTCAACTTGCTCCACTGCAGGCTTCGGCCTACACTCTGCTCCTCTTTGATTCCCTGGGTTTCAACACTGTCAGTTGCCACCTGGAAGTGTTGTCTACACAGAAAAAACTCTAGGTGATGTGTCAGTGGGGTTCAGCACCGCCAGCTGTTCCCCTGCTGTGCAGTCGGCAACGTGTCCAGCACAAGCCACGCTGGCACAACAGAACAAAAGCTGCCACCAGTGCAGGCTTCGGCCTACACTCTGCTCCTCTCCTCCTCCTGCTGACCCTGGGCTCAAACACCGCTAATTTTTGCCCGGAAGTGCTAGCTGCACAGAGAAAAACACCAGCCAATGTGTTAGTGGGGTTCAGCACCGCCAGCTGTTCCCCTGCTGTGTAGCCGGCAACGTGACCTGCAAACGCCACGCAGGCACATGAACTGAAATTAAATGGAACCTGGCCCCACCCCCCCAGGTGTTTCTATGTATAACAGCCACCTAGTACAGCAGTACTGCTGCATTTGTACAAGGTGGCTGACTTTTTCTCCTTGCCCACGTGGAACTCAACACGTACAAAATGTGTCTCATTGAGACCATTCCACTGTCCCTGAGGTGTGACTTTCCTTTCTAATGATACGCAGCACCCCCCTTGGTAGCGTTTCCCGTCTTTTGTCATCATGGTTAGCTGGCTGCGCCTGTGCATCCGCCCTGCTAGAAACAACGCCCCTCGTTGTCATATTTATTTTGTCAGCGAGGGTGTGGTTTATGGGCACGAGCAGTGCATATGTTCGCCTGTCTTAACTCATCTCCTTCCGCCTTCTTCAGACTGTGCGGCCTCCTGGCCGTGGTAGGCGATAAGGGATCAGCTGAGGCCGCCCAGTCTGAAGCAGGTGTAAGGACATGTGTGAGCGGCAAACCTATTTACTGCACAAGGCCACGAATCCCAGCCACGCAGTGTGATTTTTTGAAAACACACTGTGGGTCTGGGATTCATGTCCATCGCTAACCGCAACGGCCGACATGAAATGAGGTCAGAAGACAGGAAACGCTCACAGCGCATGGCCAAGGGATCACAATAGCGCAGACTCCTGTACAGCAAATAACAACGTTCAGGAATCTGCGCCCAGTACCTAGGTGCAAATTTTGACACCTGTGCTGCGTCTCCTTAAAAAGACAAGTCACGCCTCCACAACTGTTTGACAGTATAATGGGCTAAATAGTGTACGTGTTTTATTCAGCGTGTGCAAGGAGCAAACTAAATAGAGCAACCTTTTACTTGTGCAGCATTAATGCTGCACAAGGTGTGGCTCTTGTACCTTGCAACACCTGATGGGGGGTTAAAGGTAACCTTTGAAATTGGTTCAACTAGGCTTCGGCCTACACTCTGCTCCTCTCCTGCTGACCCTGGGCTCAAACACCGCTAGTTTTTGCCCGGAACTGCTAGCTGCACAGAGAAAAACACCAGCCAATGTGTTAGTGGGGTTCAGCACCGCCAGCTGTTCCCCTGCTGTGTAGCCGACATCGTGTCCAGCACAAGCCACGCTGGCACAACCGACCAAAAGCTGCCACCAGTGCAGGCTTCGGCCTACACTTTGCTCCTCTCCTCCTCCTGCTGACCCTGGGCTCAAACACCGCCAGTTTCTGCCCGGACATGCTAGCTGCACAGAGAAAAACACCCACCATTGTGTCAGTGGGGTTCAGCACCGCCAGCTCTTCCCCCGCTGTGTAGCCGGCATCGTGTCCAGCACAAGCCACGCTGGCACAACTGACCAAAAGCTGCCACCAGTGCAGGCTTCGGCCTACACTCTGCTCCTCTCCTTCTCCTGCTGACCCTGGGCTCAAACACCTCCAGTTTCTGCCCGGAAGTGCTAGCTGCACGGAGAAAAACACCAGCCAATGTGTCAGTGGGGTTCAGCACCGCCAGCTGTTCCCCTGCTGTGTAGCCGGCAACGTGACCTGCAAACGCCACGCAGGCACATGAACTGAAATTAAAGGGAACCTGGCCCCACCCCCCCAGGTGTTTCTATGTATAACAGCCACCTTGTACAGCAGTACTGCTGCATTTGTACAAGGTGGCTGACTTTTTCTCCTTGCCCACGTGGAACTCAACACGTACAAAATGTGTCTCATTAGAGACCATTCCACTGTCCCTGAGGTGTGACTTTCCTTTCTAATGATACGCAGCACCCCCATTGTTAGCGCTGCCCGTCTTCTGACATCATTGGTTGGCTGGCTGTGCCTGTGCGTCCGCCCTGCCCGACACAACGCCCCTCGTTGTCTCATATATTTTGACTGCGAGGGTGTGATTGATGGGCACGAGCAGTGCATATGTTCCCCTGTCTTCACTCCCCTCCTTCCGCCTTCTTCTGACTGTGCGGCCTCATGGCCGCGGCATGCGATAAGGGATCAGCTGAGGCCGCCCAGTCTGAAGCAGGTGTAAGGACATGTGTGAGCGGCGGACATATTTACTGCACAAGGCCACGAATCCCAGCACCGCAGTGTGACTTTAGGAAAAGGCACTGTGGGTCTGGGATTTATGGCCATCGTTAACCGCACCGGCCAACATGAAATGAGGTCATGAGACGGCCTGCACTAACAGGGTATTGCCAAGGGATAACACAAGAGCGCAGTTTCCTGTACTGCAAATAACAACGGTAAGGAATCTGCGCCCAGCACCTAGGTGTAAATTTGTACACCTGTGCTGCGTCTCCTTAAAAAGACAAGTCACGCCTCCACTACTGTTTGACAGTATAATGGGGTAAATAGTGTACGTGTTTTATTCAGCGTGTGCAAGGAGCAAAATTAAGAGAGCAACCTTTGACTTGTGCATCATTAATGCAGTTCAAGGTGTGGCTCTTGTACCTTGCAACACCTGAGGGGGGGTTAAAGGTTACCTTTGAAATTGGTTCAACTAGGCTTCGGCCTACACTCTGCTCCTCTCCTCCTCCTGCTGACCCTGGGCTATAACACCGTCAGTTGTAGCCTGGAAGTGCTAGCTGCACAGAGAAAAACACCAGCCAATGTGTTAGTGGGGTTCAGCACCGCCAGCTGTTCCCCTGCTGTGTAGCCGACATCGTGTCCAGCACAAGCCACGCTGGCACAACTGACCAAAAGCTGCCACCAGTGCAGGCTTCGGCCTACACTCTGCTCCTCTCCTCCTCCTGCTGACCCTGGGCTCAAACACCGCCAGTTTCTGCCCGGACATGCTAGCTGCACATAGAAAAACACCAGCCAATGTGTTAGTGGGGTTCAGCACCGCCAGCTGTTCCCCTGCTGTGTAGCTGGCAACGTGACCTGCAAACGCCACGCAGGCACATGAACTGAAATTAAAGGGAACCTGGCCCCGCCCCCCAGGTGTTTCTATGTATAACAGCCACCTTGTACAGCAGTACTGCTGCATTTGTACAAGGTGGCTGACTTTTTCTCCTTGCCCACATGGAACTCAACACATACAAAATGTGTCTCATTAGAGACCATTCCACTGTCCCTGAGGTGTGACTTTCCTTTCTAATGATATGCAGCACCCCCCTTGGTAGCGCTGCCCGTCTTCTGACATCATTGGTTGGCTGCCTGTGCCTGTGCGTCCGCCCTGCCTGAAACAATGCTCCTCGTTGTCTTACTTATTTTGACTGCGAGGGTGTGATTGATGGGCAAGAGCAGTGCATATCTTCGCCTGTCTTAACTCATCTCCTTCCGCCTTCTTCAGACTGTGCAGCCTCATGGCCGCGGCATGCGAGAAGGGATCAGCAGAGGCCGCCCAGTCTGAAGCAGGTGTAAGGACGTGTGTGAGCGGCCAAAATATTTACTGCTCAAGGCCACGAATCCCAGCACCGCAGTGTGACTTTATGAAAAGGCACTGTGAGTCTGGGATTTATGGCCAACGTTAACCGCACCGGCCAACATGAAATGAGGTCATAAGACGGGCAGCTCTAACAGGGCATTGCCAAGGGATAACACAAGAGCGCAGACTCCTGTACAGCAAATAACAACGCTCAGGAAGCTGCGCCAAGCACCAAGGCGTTATTTGGGACACCTGTGCTGCATCTCCTTAAAAAGCCAAGTCACGCATCCACTACAGTTTGACTGTAGAATGGGCTAAATTGTGTACGTCTTTCATTCAGCGTGTGCAAGTAGACAAATTAATAGAGCAACCTTTCACTTGTGCAGCATTAATACTGCACAAGGTGTGTCTCTTGTAGTTTGTAACACCTGAGGGGGGGTTAAAGGTTTCCTTTGAAATTGGTTCAACTAGGCTTCGGCCTACACTCTGCTCCTCTCCTCCTCCTCCTGCTTCACCACGGGCTCTAACATCGCAAGTTTTTGCCCGCAAGTGCTAGCTGCACAGAGAAAAACACCCGCCATTGTGTTAGTGGGGTTCAGCAACGCCAGCTGTTCGGCCTACACTCTGCTCCCCCTGCTTACCCTTTGCTCCAGCACCGCTATTTGGGGCTCTAGGAAGACAATCTTTAATAGGCAACGCATCTGGGTTCCAGCACCGCCAGCTGGTTCTCGGCAGTGTTTTTGTCACTGGTACTCCCTCGTGCCAAACCTGGTTCCAGCACCGTCAGCTGTTTCCGGGTAGTGTCAAGCTCACTGAGACGCCTATGCTTGCCCCGTCGTGGTGCGGTCGGGTTAGCCAACTCCAGGGTGCCTCCAGTTTAGGAGCTTCCTATGTGGGCTGCGTGAACTGGTAGTCAAGGCTGGTTCTGTAGTGCCAGTATGCCCAGCTCCCCCTGTAGGACTGTTGGGGTTCGGTAACTGCGGCTGCCTCGCGGCCTAGCTGTTCTCTCCTCTCCTGTGGGCCTTCGGGTCCACCACCTGGTTCCAGCACCGTCAGCTGGTTCCAGGCCGAGCCTTTGGCTTAGGTGCCTCCTCCTGGGTATCCGAGTTCCGCCAACGTCAGGCGGTCCTTGGTAGTGCTTTTAAGCGCAGGCACCTACAGCTTAGTAACCGGGTTCCAGCACCGTCAGCTGGTCCTCGGTCGTGCCATTGGCTCTTGCACACTGGGGCAACGCATCTGGGTTCCAGCACCGCCAGCTGGTTCTCGGCAGTGTTTTTGTCACAGGTACTCCCTCGTGCCAAACCTGGTTTCAGCACCGTCAGCTGTTTCCGGGTTGTGTCAAACTCGCTGAGACGCCTATGCTTGCCCCGTCGTGGTGCGGTCGGGTTAGCCAACTCCAGGGTGCCTCCAGTTTAGGAGCTTCCTATGTGGGCTGCGTGAACTGGTAGTCAAGGCTGGTTCTGTAGTGCCAGTAGGCCCAGCTCCCCCTGTAGGACTGTTGGGGTTCGGTAACTGCGGCTGCCTCGCGGCCTAGCTGTTCTCTCCTCTCCTGTGGGCCTTGGGGTCCACCACCTGGTTCCAGCACCGTCAGCTGGTTCCAGGCCGAGCCTTTGGCTTAGGTGCCTCCTCCTGGGTATCCGAGTTCCGCCAACGTCAGGCGGTCCTTGGTAGTGCTTTTAAGCGCGGGCACCTACAGCTTAGTAACCGGGTTCCAGCACCGTCAGCTGGTCCTCGGTCGTGCCATTGGCTCTTGCACACTGGGGCAACGCATCTGAGTTCCAGCACCGCCAGCTGGTTCTCGGCAGCGTTTTTGTCACAGGTACTCCCTCGTGCCAAACCTGGTTTCAGCACCGTCAGCTGTTTCCGGGTTGTGTCAAACTCGCTGAGACGCCTATGCTTGCCCCGTCGTGGTGCGGTCGGGTTAGCCAACTCCAGGGTGCCTCCAGTTTAGGAGCTTCCTATGTGGGCTGCGTGAACTGGTAGTCAAGGCTGGTTCTGTAATGCCAGTAGGCCCAGCTCCCCCTGTAGGACTGTTGGCGTTCGGTAACTGCGGCTGCCTCGCGGCCTAGCTGTTCTCTCCTCTCCTGTGGGCCTTGGGGTCCACCACCTGGTTCCAGCACCGTCAGCTGGTTCCAGGCCGAGCCTTTGGCTTAGGTGCCTCCTCCTGGGTATCCGAGTTCCGCCAACGTCAGGCGGTCCTTGGTAGTGCTTTTAAGCGCGGGCACCTACAGCTTAGTAACCGGGTTCCAGCACCGCCAGCTGGTCCTCGGTCGTGCCATTGGCTCTTGCACACTGGGGCAACGCATCTGGGTTCCAGCACCGCCAGCTGGTTCTCGGCAGTGTTCTTGACACAGGTACTCCCTCGTGCCAAGCCTGGTTTCAGCACCGTCAGCTGTTTCCGGGTTGTGTCAAGCTCACTGAGACGCCTATGCTTGCCCCGTCGTGGTGCGGTCGGGTTAGCCAACTCCAGGGTGCCTCCAGTTTAGGAGCTTCCTATGTGGGCTGCGTGAACTGGTAGTCAAGGCTGGTTCTGTAGTGCCAGTAGGCCCAGCTCCCCCTGTAGGACTGTTGGGGTTCGGTAACTGCGGCTGCCTCGCGGCCTAGCTGTTCTCTCCTCTCCTGTGGGCCTTGGGGTCCACCACCTGGTTCCAGCACCGTCAGCTGGTTCCGGGCCGAGCCTTTGGCTTAGGTGCCTCCTCCTGGGTATCCGAGTTCCGCCAACGTCAGGCGGTCCTTGGTAGTGCTTTTAAGCGCGGGCACCTACAGCTTAGTAACCGGGTTCCAGCACCGCCAGCTGGTCCTCGGTCGTGCCATTGGCTCTTGCACACTGGGGCAACGCATCTGGGTTCCAGCCCCGCCAGCTGGTTCTCGGCAGTGTTCTTGACACAGGTACTCCCTCGTGCCAAGCCTGGTTTCAGCACCGTCAGCTGTTTCCGGGTTGTGTCAAGCTCACTGAGACGCCTATGCTTGCCCCGTCGTGGTGAGGTCGGGTTAGCCAACTCCAGGGTGCCTCCAGTTTAGGAGCTTCCTATGTGGGCTGCGTGAACTGGTAGTCAAGGCTGGTTCTGTAGTGCCAGTAGGCCCAGCTCCCCCTGTAGGACTGTTGGCGTTCGGTAACTGCGGCTGCCTCGCGGCCTAGCTGTTCTCTCCTCTCCTGTGGGCCTTGGGGTCCACCACCTGGTTCCAGCACCGTCAGCTGGTTCCGGGCCGAGCCTTTGGCTTAGGTGCCTCCTCCTGGGTATCCGAGTTCCGCCAACGTCAGGCGGTCCTTGGTAGTGCTTTTAAGCGCGGGCACCTACAGCTTAGTAACCGGGTTCCAACACCGCCAGCTGGTCCTCGGTCGTGCCATTGGCTCTTGCACACTGGGGCAACGCATCTGGGTTCCAGCACCGCCAGCTGGTTCTCGGCAGTGTTCTTGACACAGGTACTCCCTCGTGCCAAGCCTGGTTTCAGCACCGTCAGCTGTTTCCGGGTTGTGGCAAACTCGCTGAGACGCCAATGCTTGCCCCGTCGTGGTGCGGTCGGGTTAGCCAACTCCAGGGTGCCTCCAGTTTAGGAGCTTCCTATGTGGGCTGCGTGAACTGGTAGTCAAGGCTGATTCTGTAGTGCCAGTAGGCCCAGCTCCCCCTGTAGGACTGTTGGGGTTTGGTAACTGCGGCTGCCTCGCGGCCTAGCTGTTCTCTCCTCTCCTGTGGGCCTTGGGGTCCACCACCTGGTTCCAGCACCGTCAGATGTTTCCGGGCCGAGCCTTTGGCTTAGGTGCCTCCTCCTGGGTATCCGAGTTCCGCCAATGTCAGGCGGTCCTTGGTAGTGCTTTTAAGCGTGGGCACCTACAGCTTAGTAACCGGGTTCCAGCACCGCCAGCTGGTCCTCGGTCGTGCCATTGGCTCTTGCACACTGGGGCAACGCATCTGGGTTCCAGCACCGCCAGCTGGTTCTCGGCAGTGTTCTTGACACAGGTACTCCCTCATGCCAAGCCTGGTTTCAGCACCATCAGCTGTTTCCGGGTTGTGTCAAGCTCACTGAGACGCCTATGCTTGCCCCGTCGTGGTGCGGTCGGGTTAGCCAACTCCAGGGTGCCTCCAGTTTAGGAGCTTCCTATGTGGGCTGCGTGAACTGGTAGTCAAGGCTGGTTCTGTAGTGCCAGTAGGCCCAGCTCCCCCTGTAGGACTGTTGGGGTTCGGTAACTGCGGCTGCCTCGCGGCCTAGCTGTTCTCTCCTCTCCTGTGGGCCTTGGGGTCCACCACCTGGTTCCAGCACCGTCAGCTGGTTCCAGGCCGAGCCTTTGGCTTAGGTGCCTCCTCCTGGGTATCCGAGTTCCGCCAACGTCAGGCGGTCCTTGGTAGTGCTTTTAAGCGCGGGTACCTACAGCTTAGTAACCGGGTTCCGCTTAGTAAGCGGCTGCCTTGCGGCCTAGCTTTTCTCTCCTCTTCTGTGGACCTTCAGGTCCACCACATGGTTCCAGCACCGTCAGCTGGTTCTCGGCAGTGTCTTTTGCTCTTGTACCTTCTGCTCCCCATCCTGGTTCCAGTACCGTCAGCTGGTTCCGGGCAGAGCCTTTGGCTTAGGTGCCTCCTTCTGGGTATCCAAGTTCCACCAACGTCAGGTGGTCCTTGGTAGTGCTTTCGGGCACGGGTACCTCCTGCTTAGTAACCGGGTTCCAGTAACGTCAGCTGGTCCTCGGTAGTTCCATTGGCTCTTGGACCTTCGGCTACCCATCCGGGTTCCAGTACCGTCAGCTGGTTCTCGGCAGTGTCTTTTGCTCTTGTACCTTCTGCTCCTCATCCTGGTTCCAGTACCGTCAGCTGGTTCCGGGCAGAGCCTTTGGCTTAGGTGCCTCCTTCTGGGTATCCGAGTTCCGCCAACGTCAGACGGTCCTTGGTAGTGCTTTTTAGCACGGGTACCTCCTGCTTAGTAACCGGGTTCCAGTAACGTCAGCTGGTCCTCGGTAGTTCCATAGGCTCTTGAACCTTCGGGTAGCCATCCGAGTTCCAGTTCCATCATCAGGTTCTTGGCATTTTCTCAGCCTTCTTGTACCTTCTGCTACATTTCCAAGTTGAAGACCCTAAAGTCGACGACCCGGAAGACCACCCCGATGACGACAACGACGACCCGGAAGACCACCCCGATGACGACGGCGGAGACGACGACGGCGGAGACGACGACGGCTGAGACGACGACGGCGGAAATGACGACACTGGAGACGACGACCCTGGAGACGACGACATGGAAGACCGAGAAGCAGAAGAACAAGAGGCTGCAGAACAAAGAGCAGAAGAACATTAAGCATAAGACTTAATATCAGAGCAAAAGATATTATCTAAATTATATGCAGAAGAAGACTAAGCAGTGTATGGGGGTGAGTCCGTTCCTCCTCGTGGTGCCCCTGGATAAAGCCTGATGCTGCAGGCCAAACTGAACGCGGACAAATGTAACTTTTGTGACTGGCAGAACGGAAGGTGTAATCTTCCAACTTTTATAGATAACAACTACGGGAATGCCTGTCACAAATGAGAATATGATGAAGAAGTAGAATAGGAAGAATAATAACAGTGGAATAAAAAGAATATGTAGAATAGGAAGAATAATAATAGTTGAATAAAATGAATATGAAGAATGTAATAAAAAAAAAAAAAAATGGTAAAGGATGAAGAAGAAGATGAATAAGGTGAAGAAGAAGTTGATGTCAAAGATGCTGATGATGATGAAGATGAAAGTGTGGGAAAAGAAAAAAAAAGAAGGGGAAGGGCGTGGAATAGTGAAACATCAATATCTGACAAAATAAAAAAAAAATTTACATAGTCAATATCTTTGTCACTCCGAACGTCTTAAAAAAAAACAAAAAACATGCTATTCTATTTGATTAGGATAAACCTCTATGACTTTAATGTCTCCGCCACCTCCCCAAATACATCCGGCATTATTCTTAGTTGTTTTCCTTCATGTAGAATGAACCTACAAGGCAAGAAAGGGTTTATTTTAATTCCGATATTTTGGTCCCATTGACTTGCATTGGGATCGGGTATCGGTATCGGCGATATCCGATATTTTTTGAATATCGGCCGATCCTATCCGATACCGATACTTTCCGATATCGGAAGGTATCGCTCAACACTACTTGTGAGCCTTAACTTTGTCTGTCTCAAATGTACAAATGGAGAATATACAAATGGCGATATGTAAAAAAGATTGAAATACTGTATACCGAATGCATTCAGACAATCACATAGCTGCATTTCTGGTAAAACATTTAGAGATGTGACAGACAATGCTCATAGTGACACAATCCTGATAAATGTTTGTTTATTCACTTCACAAACAGTTCTAAGCCTCTATATGTTTGCTGTTTGCCATTGTAAAACATTAAGGTTTACTGAAACTATGCCAGTGGTGGTTTGATCTAAATCCTTGTGGCTTTTATTTTCTAGGGGTTTATGGCCCCTCGTCTGATGACTCCAAGATATCTCAGTGTCATCCAACCTTGAAAAGTGGTCAATTGAAGGTGTGGGTGAAACTAGAGTTACTAAGTAGTGTTATTCACTATATAAGACCAGAGAAACATGACTAAGACAGATGCCAAAAGTGGGGTGCCTGTACATGTACAGTGTGCTGATACCTGCATAATTGGGGAAGCCCATGCAGTGTAGGTAATCTCCCAGGGGTTCTCTGTCTTGGTGTTGCTTCTCTGATATTCCAGACGGATGATGTTTAAAAGCCTCTTGGTGATGATCTAGCTATACTGTATGTAGTTGATCTTCATATATACGTAATCAGTATATTTATGTAATCCTTATATGTACTTATTAACCTTTGTATGTTATTGTTAACATATATACAAATGTACACACTCAAACTACTCAATCTTAGGATTACTTGAATTTTGTAGTTTGCAATGAAATTGGCTTGTATTGCAAGGATTAGTCATATTTAAAGCAGTATCTAAACCTTAGGATTAAAAACATTGCAAACACAATTGCCAAATTCTCTTGTAAATAATTGTGCACAGAGGGAACCATCATAACATTGAAAAATACGAGTGGATTTTCATGGGCACGTCCACTCTGTGGGTTCCAAGGCCTGATGGGGTGCATATGACTATGCAGCAGGGCTCGCCTTCCTGCCAATGTATAAAACAAAGGAGTATGGAGCACAAAATGCATATTGTGAAGTTGATTTTCCTGGGCCCATCCAATATATGGGTTCCAAAGCCCAATGGGGTGCATATGACTATGCAGCATGGCTCACCTTCCTGCCAATGTATAAAACAAAGGAGTATGGAGCACAAAATGCATATTGTGAAGTGAATTTTCCTGGACCCATCCAGTATGTGGGTTCCAAGGCCTAATGGGTGCATATGACTATGCAGCATGGCTCACCTTCCTGCCAATGTATAAAACAAAGGAGTATGGAGCACAAAATGCATATTGTGAAGTGGATTTTCCTGGGCCCATCCACTATATGGGTTCCAAAGCCCAATGGGGTGCATATGACTATGCAGCATGGCTCACCTTCCTGCCAATGTATAAAACAAAGGAGTATGGAGCACAAAATGCATATTGTGAAGTGGATTTTCCTGGGCCCATCCACTATATGGGTTCCAAAGCCCAATGGGGTGCATATGACTATGCAGCATGGCTCGCCTTCCTGCCAATGTATAAAACAAAGAAGTATGGAGCTTGTGAAGTGGATTTTCATGGACCCATCCACTATGTGGGTTCCAAGGCCTAATGGGGTGCATATGACTGACTATGCAGCATGGCTCGCCTTCCTGTCAATGTATAAAACAAAGGAGTATGGAGCACAAAATGCATATTGTGAAGTGGATTTTCATGGGCATATCCATTATGTGGGTTCCAAGGCCTAATGGAATGCATTTGACTATGCAGCATGGTTCACCTTCCTGCCAATGAATAAGACAAAGGAGTACGGAGCACAAAATGCATATTGTGAAGTGGATTTTCATGGGCACATCCACTATGTGGGTTCCAAGGCCTAATGGGGTGCATATGACTATTCACCATGGCTCGCCTTCCTGCCAATGTATAAAACAAAGGAATACGGAGCACAAAATGCATGTTGTGAAGTAGATTTTCCTGGGCCCATCCTCTATGTGGGTTCCACGGCCAAAAGGGGTGCATATGACTGACTATGCAGCAGGGCTGGCCTTGCCGCCAATGTGTAAAACAAAGGAGTACAGGAGTACAAAATGCATATTGTGACGTGGATGTGGGTTCCAAGTCCTAATGGGTGCATATGACTATGCAGCAGGGCTCTCCTTCCTGCCAATGTATAAAACAAAGGAGTATGGAGCACAAAATGCATATTGTGAAGTGGATTTTCCTGGGCCCATCCAGTATGTGAGTTCCAAGGCCTAATGGGGTGCATATGACAATGCAGCAGAGCAGGGCTCGCCTTCCTGCCAATGTGTAAATCAAGTGGATTTTCATGGGTACATCCACTATGTGGGTTCCAAGGCCTAATGGGGTGGATATGACTGACTACGCCGCAGGGCTGGCCTTCCTGCCAATGTGTAAAACAAAGGAGTACGGAGCACAAAATGCATATTGTGAAATGGATTTTCATGGGCATATTCACTGTGGGTTCCAAGGCCTAATGGGGTGCATATGACTGATATGCAGCAGGGCTGGCCTTCCTGCCAATGTATAAAACAAAGGAGTATGGAGCACAAAATGAATATTGTGAAGTGGATTTTCATGGGCACATCCACTATGTGGGTTCCAAGGCCTAATGGGGTGCATATGACTATTCACCATGGCTCACCTTCCTGCCAATGTATAAAACAAAGGAATACGGAGCACAAAATGCATGTTGTGAAGCGGATTTTCCTGGGCCCATCCTCTATGTGGGTTCCAAGGCCTAATGGGGTGGATATGACTGACTATGCAGCAGGGCTCGCCTTCCTGTCAATTTATAAAGCAAAGGAGTATGGAGCGCACAATGCATATTGTGAAGTGAATTTTCATGGGCCCATCCACTATGTGGGTTTCAAGGCGTAATGGGGTGCATATGACTATGCAGCAGGGCTGGCCTTGCTGCCAATGTGTAAAACAAAGGAGTATGGAGCACAAAATGCATATTGTGAAGTGGATTTTCTTGGGCCCATCCAGTATGTGAGTTCCAAGGCCTAATGGGGTGTATATGACTATGCAGCAGGGCTGGCTTTCCTGCCAATGTATAAAACAAAGGAGTATGGAGCACAAAATGCATATTGTGAAGTGAATTTTCATGTGCCCATCCACTATGTGGGTTTCAAGGCCTAATGGGGTGCATATGACAATACAGCAGAGCAGGGCTCGCCTTCCTGCCAATGTGTAAAACAAAGGAGTACGGGAGTACAAAATGCATATTGTGAATTGGATTTTCATGGGCCTATCCACTATGTGGGATCAAAGGCTTGTTGGGGTGGATATGAATTTGTAGCTTGGCAGGCCTTGAGTCCCCCCTGGACATCTTATGACAGGGGTATTGTGGTGCGCCATAATTCTTGGCAGCCCATCCACTCACAGCATAGGCTACAACAGCTTCGGAGACCGACTGTTTCACAATTGCACTTTATGAAGATTAATGCCACCTGATGCACCAGTAAAAATAGGCTCTGTGACTTTGAGTCCCTCCTTCGTAAATGAAACAAGATGGGTCTAGTTATGTGTCACGCAGCACATGGCTAGCTAGGGGTGTTAAATGTAACAATGACATTTCCCAATGAATGCATTTTTAGTGGTTGAAAGCAATGTTAATGTTGAAAAATGCTTCAAAAACGCAGCGTCTGAACTAAGCCTAAGTGAGAGAGGAATTTTTTGGTCTGGGGTGAAATATTTGGCCTTACAGGCAAGTCATTAACCAGCAAAGGATGTACCTTGACATACAGTTAGGGCCAGAAATATTTGGACAGTGACACAAGTTTTGTTATTTTAGCTGTTTACAAAAACATGTTCAGAAATACAATTATATATATAATATGGGCTGAAAGTGCACACTCCCAGCTGCAATATGATAGTTTCCACATCCAAATCGGAGAAAGGGTTTAGGAATCATAGCTCTGTAATGCATAGCATCCTCTTTTTCAAGGGACCAAAAGTAATTGGACAATGGACTCTAAGGGCTGCAATTAACTCTGAAGGTGTCTCCCTCGTTAACCTGTAATCAATGAAGTAGTTAAAAGGTCAGGGGTGGATTCCAGGTGTGTGGTTTTGCATTTGGAAGCTGTTGCTGTGAGCAGACAACATGCGGTCAAAGGAACTCTCAATTGAGGTGAAGCAGAACATCCTGAGGCTGAAAAAAAAGAAAAAAATCCATCAGAGAGATAGCAGACATGCTTGGAGTAGCAAAATCAACAGTTGGGTACATTCTGAGAAAAAAGGAATTGACTGGTGAGCTTGGGAACTCAAAAAGGCCTGGGCGTCCACGGATGACAACAGTGGTGGATGATCGCCGCATACTTAATTTGGTGAAGAAGAACCCGTTCACAACATCAACTGAAGTCCAGAACACTCTCAGTGAAGTAGGTGTATCTGTCTCTAAGTCAACAGTAAAGAGAAGACTCCATGACAGTAAATACAAAGGGTTCACATCTAGATGCAAACCATTCATCAATACCAAAAATAGACAGGCCAGAGTTAAATTTGCAGAAAAACACCTCAAGAAGCCAGCTCAGTTCTGGAAAAGTATTCTATGGACAGATGAGACAAAGATCAACCTGTACCAGAATGAAGGGAAGAAAAAAGTTTGGAGAAGAAAGGGAATGGCACATGATCCAAGGCACACCACATCCTCTGTAAAACATGGTGGAGGCAACGTGATGGCATGGGCATGCATGGCTTTCAATGGCACTGGGTCACTTGTGTTTATTGATGACATAAGAGCAGACAAGAGTAGCCGGATGAATTCTGAAGTATACCGGGATATACTTTCAGCCCAGATTCAGCCAAATGCTGCAAAGTTGATTGGACGGCGCTTCATAGTACAGATGGACAATGACCCCAAGCATACATCCAAAGGTACCCAGGAGTTCATGAGTGCCAAAAAGTGGAACATTCTGCAATGGCCAAGTCAATCTCCAGATCTAAACCCAATTGAGCATGCATTTCACTTGCTCAAATCCAGACTTAAGACGGAAAGACCCACAAACAAGCAAGACCTGAAGGCTGCGGCTGTAAAGGCCTGGCAAAGCATTAAGAAGGAGGAAACCCAGCGTTTGGTGATGTCCATGGGTTCCAGACTTAAGGCAGTGATTGCCTCCAAAGGATTTGCAACAAAATATTGAAAATATTTTGTTTGGGTTATGTTTATTTGTCCAATTACTTTTGACCTCCTAAAATGTGGAGTGTTTGTAAAGAAATGTGTACAATTCCTACATTTTCTATCAGATATTTTTGTTCAACCCTTCAAATTAAACGTTACAATCTGCACTTGAATTCTGTTGTAGAGGTTTCATTTCAAATCCAATGTGGTGGCATGCAGAGCCCAACTCGCGAAAATTGTGTCACTGTCCAAATATTTCTGGCCCTAACTGTATTTCCAAGCAAAAGCCATTTTGGTTTCGTTTCCATGTGTTTTTTGTGGCACCGGGAAAAATGGCATGAATCTCGGAAAAAAATTATTAAGGCTGTGAACTAAGAGTCAGGAATGCTTCCAGGGGCGATCCCCATAATGTCCCTGTGTCATTTGAGCAGTTTTTCCATCATTTTCAGATGTTTTTAGACCTTAAAAGGACCCCAGGGGGGATCGCAGTAAAAATACCCGGGTCTCCCATAGACTTACATTGGGCTCGATATTCTGGCCGAGTACCCGAGTATTCCAATTTGCTTGACTAGAGCAACGAGCACCGAGCATTTTAGTGCTCGCCCATCACTACAAAACATGCTTCAGGGTGAAACGGTTAGGCACTGCTCCTGTGCCTGCAAAACATAACATGCATGCATGTAAATTTGTGGGGAGATCTTCTCAATCATGTACATATATGTTTTATATTAGAAAGGAACTTTTAGTAAAGTTTGCAATAGTACAGGCGAATATAAGAAACTCGTATTTTTATACACAGCTTGAATCCATCTTGTTCAGACAGGATAGGCTGCTAGCTTCCTGTGGTGTCATGTGACATCACCCATTATATTTTATTGAGAGAGGATGTGTGGGGAGGGAAAGAGGAATAAGAAGAGAAAACAAATAGAGGGACACATAAAAAGATTGTGCTACATTTTTCCAAGTCTTCTACCTCAGAGCTTGGTTTCACCCCTTAGTGACAGAGCCAATTTGGTACTTAATGACCAAGCCAATTTTTACAATTCTGACCACTGTCACTTTATGAGGTTATAACTCTGGAACGCTTCAACGGATCCTGCTGATTCTGAGACTGTTTTTTCGTGACATATTGTACTTCATGCTAGTGGTAACATTTCTTCAATATTACTTGTGATTATTTATGAAAAAAACGGAAATATGGCGAAAATTTTTAAAATTTTGCAATTTTCAAATTTTGTATTTTTATGCCCTTAAATCAGAGAGATATGTCACAAAAATAGTTAATAAATAACATTTCCCACATGTCTACTTTACATCAGCACAATTTTGGAACCAAAATTTTTTTTTGTTAGGGAGTTATAAGGGTTAAAAATTGACCAGCAATTTCTCATTTTTACAACACCATTTTTTTAGGGACCACATCACATTTTAAGTCATTTTGAGGGGTCTATACGATAGAAAATAACGAAGTGTGACACCATTCTAAAAACTACACCCCTCAAGGTTCTCAAAACCACATTCAAGAAGTTTATAAACCCTTTACGTGCTTCACAGGAACTGAAACAATGTGGAAGGAAAAATGAACATTTAACTTTTTTTTGCAAACATCTTAATTCAGAACCATTTTTTTTATTTTCACATGTGTAAAAACAGAAATGTGACCATAAATTTTGTTATGCAATTTCTCCTGAATACGCCAATACCCCATATGTGGGGGTAAACCACTTTTTGGGCGCACCGCAGAACTTGGAAGTGAAGGAGCGCCGTTTGACTTTTTCAATGCAGAATTGTCTGGAATTGAGATCGGACGCCATGTCACTTTTAGAGAGCCCCTGATGTACCTAAACAGTGGAAACTCCCCACAAGTGACACCATTTTGGAAACTAGATCCCTTAAGGAACTTATCTAGATGTGTGGTGAGCACTTTAAACCCCCAAGTGCTTCACGGAAGTTTATAATGTAGAGCCGTGAAAATAAAAAATCGCTTTTGTTTACACAAAAATGATTTTTTCACCCACAAATTCTTATTTTCACAAGGGTAACAGGAGAAATTAGACCACAAAAGTTGTTGTGCAATTTCTCCTGAGTACGTCGATACCCAATATGTGGGGGTAAACCGCTGTTTGGGAGCACCGCAGAGCTTGGAAGAGAAGGAGTGCCATTTTACTTTTTCAATGTAAAATTGGCTGGAATTGAGATTGGACGCCATGTCGCGTTTGGAGAGCCCCTGATGTGCCTAAACAGTGGAAACCCCCCACAAGTGACACCATTTTGGAAACTAGACCCCTTAAGGAACTTATCTAGATGTGTGGTGAGCACTTTGAACCCCCATGTGCTTCACAGACGTTTATAACGTAGAGCTGTGAAAAAAAAAATCGCATTTTTTCTACAAAAATGATCTTTTTGCTCCAAATTTTTATTTTCACTAGTGTAACAGGAGAAATTAGACCACAAAAGTTGTTGTGCAATTTCTCCTGAGTACGTCGATACCCAATATGTGGGGGTAAACCACTGTTTGGGCGCACCGCAGAGCTTGGAAGAGAAGGAGTGCCGTTTTACTTTTTCAATGTAGAATTGTCTGGAATTGAGATCGGACGTCATGTCGCGTTTGGAGAGCCCCTGATGTGCCTAAACAGTAGAAATCCCCCACAAGTGACCCCATTTTGGAAACTAGACCCCCCATGGAACTTATCTAGATGTGTGGTGAGAACTTTGAATGCCCAAGTGCTTCACAGAAGTTTAGAATGCAGAGTCGTGAAAATAAAAAATATTTTTTTTCCACAAAAAAGATTTTTTAGCCCCCAAGTTTTTATTTTCACAAGGGTAACAAGAGAAATTGGACCCCAAAAGTTGTCCAATTTGTCCTAAGTATGCTGGTACCCCATATGTGGGGGTAAACCACTGTTTGGGCGCATGGCAGAGCTCGGAAGGAAGGAGCGCCGTTTTGGAATGCAGACTTTGATAGAATGGTCTGCGGGCGTTATGTTGCGTTTGCAGAGCCCCTGATGTACCTAACCAGTAGAAACTCTCCACAAGTGACCCCATTTTGGAAACTAGACCCCCCAAGGAACTTATCTAGATGTGTGGTGAGAACTTTGAATGCCCAAGTGCTTCACAGAAGTTTAGAATGCAGAGTCGTGAAAATAAAAAAAAAAAATTTTCCCACAAAAAGATATTGTAGCCCCCAAGTTTTTATTTTCACAAGGGTAACAGGAGAAATTGGACTGCAATAGTTGTTGTCCAATTTATCCCGAGTATGCTGATGTGCCATATGTGGGGGTAAACCACTGTTTGGGCGCACGGCAGAGCTCGGAAGGGAAGGAGCGCCGTTTTGGAATGCAGACTTTGATAGAATGGTCTGTGGGCGTTATGTTGCGATTGCAGAGCCCCTGATGTACCTAAACAGTAGTAACCCCCCACAAGTGACCCCGTTTTGGAAACTAGACCCCCCAAGGAACTTATATAGATGTGTGGTGAGAACTTTGAATGCCCAAGTGCTTCACAGAAATTTATAATGCAGAGTCATAAAAATAAAAAATATTTTTTTTTTGCACAAAAAAGATTTTGTAGCCCCCAAGTTTTTATTTTCACAAGGGTAACAGGAGAAATTGGACCCCAGAAGTTGTTGTCCAATTTATCCTGAGTACGCTGATGCCCAATATGTGGGGGTAACCCACTGTTTGGGCGTACGGCAGAGCTCAGAAGGGAGGGGCACCATTTGACTTTTTGAGCGCAAAATTGGCTGTCGTGTTTGGAGACCCCCTGATGTACCTAAACAGTGGAAACCCCCCAATTCTAACTCCAACCCTAACCCCAACACACCCCTAACCCTAATCCCAACCTGATCCATAATCCTAATCACTAACCCCAACGATAATCACAACCCTTACCCCAAAACAACCCTAATGTCAACCCTAACCATAACCCTAATCAAAACCCTAAATCCAACACACCCCTAATCCTAATCTCAACCCTAACCTCAAACCTAACCCTAATCCCAATACACCCCTAATCACAACCCTAACCTTAACCCTAATCCCAAACCTAACCCTAATCCCAAGCGTAACCCTAATACTAACCCTAATCCAAACCCTAACCCTAATCCTAACTCTAACCCTAACTTTAGCCCCAACCCTAGCCCTAACTTTAGCCCAAACCCTAACCCTAGCCCTAAGGCTACTTTCACACTTGTGTCGTTTGGCATCCGTCGCAATCCGTCGTTTTGGACAAGAAACGGATCCTGCAAATGTGCCCGCAGGATGCGTTTTTTGCCCATAGACTTGTATTGCTGACGGATCGTGACGGATGGCCACACGTCATGTCCATCTTGCACTGGATCAGTGTTTTGGCGGACCGTCAGCACAAAAAAGTTCAATGTAACGTTTTTTTGTACGTCGCATCCGCCATTTCTGACTGTGCATGTGTGGCCGTAACTCCGCACCCTCCTCCCCAGGACATAGATTGGGCAGCGGATGCGTTGAAAAACTACATCCGCTGCCCACGTTGTGAACAATTTTCACAATGTGCGTCGGAATGTCGGGCCGATGCATTGCGACGGCTCCGTACCGACGTAAGTGTGAAAGAAGCCTAACCCTAAATTTAGCGCCAACCCTAAACCTAAATTTAGCCCCAACCCAAACCCGAAATTTAGCCCCAACCCTAACCCTAAATTTAGCCCTATCCCTAACCCTAGCCCTAACCCTAACCCTAGCCCTAAGCCTAATCTTAGCCCTAGCCCTAACCCTAGCCCGAACCCCAGCCCTAACCCTATCCCTAACCCTAGCCCTAACCCTAACCCTAACCCTAGTCCTAACCCTAGCCCTAACCCTAGCCCTAGCCCTAGCCCTAACCCTAGCCCTAGCCCTAACCCTAACCCTAATTTTAGCCCCAATTGCTCTTCTCCTGCCGGCCGGCAGATGGAGACAGATGGCGGGCGCACTGCGCAAGCGCCCGCCATTTTCTTTTCCCCAGAAGACACCGGCGGCCAGGAGGAGCAGCAGGAGGACCCAGGGACACCGGTAAGTATAATAGGGTCCCCGAATCCCCCTATTTCTCTGTCCTCTGATGTGCAATCACATCAGAGGACAGATAATTACACTTTGCTTTTTTTTTTTTTGCGGTCGCCGGTAAACAGTTAATTACCGGCGATCGCAAAACAGGGGTCGGCAAAACCGACCCCGATCATGTTCTTTGGGGTCTCGGCTACCCCCGGCAGCCGAGACCCCAAAGTTTCCCCCGGGGCAGGCCGGCAGGCGCACTGCGCATGCGCCCGCCATTTTGAAGATGGCGGCGCCCACCGGGAGCCACGAGGAGCACCGGGGGAGATAGGTGAGTATCGGGGGGCGATCGGGGACCCCTTTTCTCTGTCCTCTGATGTGCGATCACATCGGAGGACAGAGAAATTAAAAAGAAATCGCGTTTTGGTTTTTTTTGCGATCGCCGGTAAACGGTTAATTACCGGCGATCGCAAAAGCGGGGTCGGTAAAAAAATCCCCGAATCATGTTCTCTGGGGTCTCGGCTACCCCAGGCACCCGAGACCCCGGAGAAAATCCGACTCTGGGGGGCGCTATTTACTTTTTCCACAGCGCCATTAATTAACGGCGCTGTGGTTTAAGTACCCTTAGCGGCCGCCGTTAAAAGGCGTATCGGCGGTCGCTAAGGGGTTAAATTAACAATGATCACCACTGTTGTAGTGGACTGCGATTCGAGATAGAGTATGCAGAGCAGAAAACGATGCAAGCTGCAGGTAATGGTCAGATATAGTGGTATTCTTTATGTATACCCACATGGCAGCTTATTCTGATAAGTTACTTCAAAGCACAATTACCCTTTAAGCTATGCGGAATATGTCAAAATAAGATGCACTTTAGAGGTAAGTTTAGCCGGACAGTATAATATAGAAATCTAAATCACAAAATAACTCATGTTCGTGAAGGTTTTGTTTTAAAATGAAGATGAAAAAGCAAAATACTTTCTACTACAAAAATATATTACTTGTAAGACTATGAACTTGTGATGGTATAATAAGAGGAATTAGGAGACATTTGACAGATATGGACACAACAGAAGGGATAGAACATTTTCAATGACAGTTTGATTACAGATTCATGACATTTCTTTGAGTCTTCAGAGAGAACAGACTGTATGAATACCCTATGAGGAGTCCTAGGGTGAGAAATTTTATATAGTAGCGTGACAATTCTTTCCTATTTCAATTATCCATTTCCATATGTAAAGTTATGGTCAAAGAAAATACAATAAACGTAAATATTTTAAATTCATATTGTATTCACAAAAACCATGCTACAGGATTACTGTCTGTTCATTATGGTAATTGTAGACCTTAGTGGTATTATTATTTTTGTTTTTTGTTTTTAAAAAATTGTGTTCTTTATAATAATGTTAGTACGGTGCTATAATATTCTAGAATAACTATGTATAATAAAGATAAAATTTGACAACCAAGTTTCCATGCATGGCCACACCATACCCTTTTTTATGCCTGCTTATACATTTGTCTATATGGAAGATTTATTGCACTTTTTTATTTATCGTTGTAGTAATAGTAAACTCTTATGAAAAGCCCTGGCAAAAATAAAATCACAGCTACAATTAGACCCCTAAATATAGGAGTTTCAATATTTCATTTTGTCCCTTTTAAAAATGTAGTATGTTGTTTATTAATTAAAGGCTTATTTTCAAAGCCATATTTGAGGTCTATGTCGCCTTCTTGAAATTTTAGAAACCAAAGTTTATATCCAGAGACTGTATCAAGGGAAAACATTGCATGCATTAAAATAATATTCATATATATTTTATCTGTAAATTCTTTTGGAGAAAATATACTGTACGCCTATTTGGAGTTAAAAAGAAAAAAAAATTGTTGGCTCCATGATTAAGAGAATTAAACATCATATTTTTCTATATTATACGATGGTTTTGCAATTAAAATGTTGAAGTTTGCCTCTATTTAGTTCATTTGTTCTCAATGAATGGCTATTCCAACATTTTGATGCACTTAAAAGGTAGGAAATGAACAAAGAATTTAGCATGAAAACATGTGGCGCAAATTAATATTTATGTTCAACTGTGCTCAATCCTGGGTGAGTCCTAACATATCATTTAGGTTAATTGCAGGATTGGAGTTATGATTATAATAGGGGAAAATATGCAGTTTTAGTGATAAAGCTTTTTACATCAACTCAGTTATGAACTTATATAATGGTTTATAATTCGACTTTAATTGAAATCAATGATGCAACCATGAAGTTTTATGAAATCTATATTCTCTAAGCAGATCAAGCCGTTTGAATATGTTTTAAGATGTTACTGAGAGGCAGACTAGTACTGGAAGTCACTGAATCATGCAAGTGCTTTTGCGCATGAAATTACTATTAACGTGATGTGTGACTGAATCGGCAAATGTACATGTGCTTCTGTAAGTGGATTTGAAGGTGAAACATTTTGCATTGTGCATGCCCTTAACGCCTTATTTCTACTTGTTCAACTAAATTGGGCTGTGCAATATGTACTTTATTATATACTCTGCATCACTGATTACAAGTTAATCCAAACCTGAACATTTTTTATCATAATAATTGCATTATTTTTTAAAAGGCTTACAAAAGATGCAATAATGAATGACACAATAGTATGTTGCATTTTAATAATACATATATATGGGAAAAAGATGAACTTTATGCACCTTAGGAACTACATGTGTCGTCATACAATAAGTTGTTTGATGTTGGAGACCTCTGTATTAGTCTACGTTCACATTAGCGTCGCGTCGCCGTTGCGTCGGCGACGCAGCGGCGACGCACGGAAAAACGCGCGCAAATGCGCGCAATAACGCGCGCGTTTTGCGACGCGTGCGTCGTTTTTGACAAAAATCGGACGCACAGAAAATGCTACATGTAGCGTTTTCTTGCGTCCGACGCTAGCGTCGGAAACGACGCACGTGGCGAAAAACGCCACCAAAACAACGCACGCGTCCCCTATGTTAAACATAGGGGCGCGTCGCCGCTGCATCGCCGCTGCGTCGCCGACGCAACAGCGACGCACATTAGCGTAACGCTAATGTGAACGTAGCCTTAGAACATGTCAAGATCTTATTTTTTTAGAATCAGGCAGAATGCATCAGAATAATACTCCATAAGACCCATGGATATCTATGGGTGCTTATGTAAACTTCAATACAAAATGGAGACCTTCAATTGGTCCTTTCATACTTTTAATACTCTCCAACACAGACAATAACAATACCTTTAACCCCTTAATGACCAGACCTCATTTTTAACCCCTTTCTCACTTCAGACGTACTATTCCATCCATGTGACCTGGGCCAATTTGACCATGGACGGAATAGTACGTCTGAGTGATTGGCTGCAATCACGGGGTGTGTGCGCGGCCGATCGCCACTGGGTGTCAGCTGATTCTGACAGCTGGCACCCGGCACTAGGTGCCAGGATCAGTCAAAGACCACTTCCAGCACTTTAACCCCCAAAATACTGTGATTGAACACGATGACAGCATTCTGCAAGCCGACACAGGGGCTGACAGCCCCTCTGCCTTTGCATCGGAGATCTCACGGCATGACGTGAGCTCCCGATCATTGCCATGGTGACCCGATGATGTCATGCTTAGTCCATGATCAACAAGTCTCCCTGTCAGAACAGCGCTGACAGCTTCGATGGCTTGCAGATGCTGCCCCATCTGCAAACTATATATATATATATATATATATATATATATACTAGATTGTGGCCCGATTCTAACGCATCGGGTATTCTAGAATATGCATGTCCCCGTAGTGTATGGACAATGATGATTCCAGAATTCGCGGCAGACTGTGCCCGTCGCTGATTGGTCGAGGCAACCTTTATGACATCATCGTCGACATGGCAACCATTATGACATCTACGTTGATACTGTGCCCGTTGCTGATTGGTCGAGGCCTGGCGGCCTCGACCAATCAGAGACGTGGGATGTCTACGTCCTTTATGACATCATCGTCACTGTGCCCGTCGCTGATTGGTCGAGGCCTGGCGGCCTCGACCAATCAGAGATGCGGGATTTCCAGGACAGACAGACAGACAGACAGAAAGACAGACAGAAAGACAGACGGAAAAACCCTTAGGCAATTATATATATAGATATATATATAAATATATATCTATATATATACATACAGTTATATGAAAAAGTTTGGGCCCCCTATTAATCTCTAGCTTAATGCTTTATAAAAATTGTTTTTATGCAACAGCTATTTCAGTTTCATATATCTAATAACTGTTGGACACAGTAATGTATCTGCCTTGAAATGAGGTTTATTGCACTACCAGAAAATGTGCAATCTGCATTCAAACAAAATTTGACAGGTGCATAAGTATGGGCACCCCACCAGAAAAGTGACATTAATATTTAGTAGATCCTCCTTCTGCAAAAATAACAGCCTCTAGTCTACTCTTCCTGTAGCTTTTAATGAGTTCCTGGATCCTGGATGAAGGTATTTTTGACCATTCCTCCTTACAAAACAATTCCAGTTCAGTTAAGTTTGATGGTCGCCGAGCATGGACAGAACTCTTCAAATGATCCCACAGATGTTCAATGATATTCAGGTCTGGGGACTGGGATGGCCATTCCAGAACAGTGTAATTGTTCCTCTACATGCATGCCTGAGTAGATTTGGAGCGGTGTTTTGGATCATTGTCTTGCTGAAAGATCCATCCCCTGCGTAACTTTAACTTTGTCACTGATTCATGAACATTATTGTCAAGAATCTGCTGATACTGAGAGGAATCAATGCGTCCCTCAACTTTAACAAGATTCCCGGTGCTGGCATTGGCCACACAGCCCCAAAGCATGATGGAACCTCCACCAAATTTTACTGTGGGTAGCAAATGTTTTTCTTGGAATGCTGTGTTTTTTGGCCGCCATGCATAACGCCTTTTTGTATGACCAAACAACTCAATCTTGGTTTCATCAGTCCACAGGACCTTCTTCCAAAAAGAAATTGGCTTCTCCAAATGTGCTTTTGCATACCTCAGCCGACTCTGTTTGTGGCGTGCTTGCAGAAACGGCTTCTTTCGCATCACTCTCCCATACAGCTTCTCCTTGTACAAAGTGCGTTGTATAGTTGACCGATGCGCAGTTACACCATCTGCAGCAAGTTGATGCTGCAGCTCTCTGGAGGTGGTCTGAGGATTGCCCTTGACTGATCTCACCATTCTTCTTCTCTGCCTTTCTGATTTTTTTCTTGGCCTGCCACTTCTGGCCTTAACAAGAACTGTACCTGTGTTCTTCCATTTCCTTACTATGTTCTTCACAGTGGAAATTGACAGGTTAAATCTCTGAGACAGCTTTATGTATCCTTCCCCTGAACAGCTATGTTGAATAATCTTTGTTTTCAGATCATTAGACAGTTGTTTTGAGGAGCCCATGATGCCACTCTTCAGAGGAGATTCAAACAGGAGAACAACTTGCAAGTGGCCACTTTAAGTAGCTTTTCTCATGATTGCATACACCTGGCTATGAAGTTCAACGCTCAATGAGGTTAGAAAACCAAAAAAAGTGCTTTAGTAAGTCAGTAAAAAGTAGGTAGGAGTATTTAAAACAAGAAAATGATAAGGGTGCCCATACTTATGCACCTGTCAAATTTTGTTTGAATGCAGATTGCACATTTTCTATTAGTACAATAAACCTCATTTCAAGGCAGAAACATTGCTGTGTCCAACAGTTATTAGATATATGAAACTGAAATAGCTGTTGCAAAAAAACCAATTTTTATAAAACATTAAGCATAAGATTAATAGGGGTGCCCAAACTTTTTCATATAACTATATATACAGTATATATATATATATATATATATATATATATATATACTAGCTATTGAACCTGTTCTACGCCCGGGTGGCTAGCATCTATATTGGTATATGGTCTCCATCCTGTTATGTGCTGCTCCATCCTGCGTCCCCATCCTGTCATGAGCTGCTCCATCCTACGTCCCTATCCTGACATGTGCTGCACCCATCCTGCACCCCCATTCTGACATGTGCTGCTCCATCCTGCGTCCCCATCCTGTCATGTGCTGCACCCATCCTGCTCCCCATCCTGCCATGTGTTGCACCCATCTTGCGCCCCCATTCTGTCATGTGTTGCACCCATCCTGCGCCCCCATTCTGTCATGTGCTGCTTCCATCCTGCGCCCCCATTGTGACATGTGCTGCTCCCATCCTGCGCCCCAATTCTGACATGTTCTGCACCCATCCTGTGCCTCCATTCTGACATGTGTTGCACCCATCTTGCGCCCCCATTCTGTCATGTGTTGCACCCATCCTGCGCCCCCATTCTGTCATGTGCTGCTGCCATCCTGCACCCTCATTGTGACATGTGCTGCACCCATCCTGCGCCTCCATTCTGACATGTTCTGCACCCATCCTGCGCCTCCATTCTGTCATTTGCAGCTCCCATCCTGTCATGTGCTGCTCCCATCCTGTGCCCCCGTTCTGTCAAGTGCTGCTCCCATCCTGTGCCCCCGTTCTTTCATGTGCTGCTCCCATCCTGCGCCCCTGTTCTGTCATGTGCTGCTCCCATCCTGCGCCCGTTCTGTCATGTGCTGCTGCCATCCTACACCCCCGTTCTGTCATGTGCTGCTCCCATCCTGCACCCCCGTTCTGTCATGTGCTGCTCCCATCCTGCGCCCGTTCTGTCATGTGCTGCTGCCATCCTGCGCCCCCGTTCTGTCATGTGCTGCTCCCATCCTGCGCCCATTTTGTCAGGTGCTGCTGCCATCATGCGCCCGTTCTGTCATGTGCTGTTCCCATCCTGCGCCCCTGTTCTGTCATGTGCTGCTCCCATCCTGCGCCCCTGTTCTGTCATGTGATGCTCCCATCTTGCACCCCCATTCTGTCATCTGCTGCTCCCATCCTGCGCCCCTGTTCTGTCATGTGCTGTGTTATGACCTGGTGGTTAGGAGCACCTGGAATGACCTGATAGTTAAACCTCATACAGGACGAGCTCTGGGATGTGGGAGCTCTGCTGACCGCAATCCCTAATCCTATCACACACACTAGAAATAGCCGTGGAGCGCTCCTGACCAGACCTAGGCGCCTCGTCACAGCCTAAGAGCTATCTAGCCCTAGAGATAGAAAATAAAGCCTACCTTGCCTCGGAGAAATTCCCCAAAGGTAAAGGAAGCCCCCCACATATATTGACTGTGAGTAAAGATGAAAGTCACAAACGCAGAAATGAAACAGGTTTCAGCAAAGGGAGGCCAGACTTACTAAATAGACAGAGGATAGGAAAGGTAACTTTGCGATCAGCACAAAAACCTACAAAAGACCACGCAGAGTGTGCAAAAAAGACCTCCGCACCAACTCACGGTGCGGAGGGGCCACTCTGCATCCCAGAGCTTCCAGCTAGCAAGACAAAATCAAGATAACCAGCTGGACAAGAACACAGTGAACAAATAATGACTATCAGGAACTTAGCTTCTGCAGGAGAAGGCAGGTCACCAGAGAGATCCAGGAGCGAACTGAACCAATGCAAAAACATTGACAGCTGGCATGGAGTAACGATCTGAGAGGATTTAAATAGAGCAGCCAACCAAAGGATAAACCACGTCACCTGTGTAAGGAACCTCAGAAGCAGCAGCTTCACTCATAGCCACCAGAGGGAGCCCATAGACAGAACTCGCCGAAGTACCATTCACGACCACAGGAGGGAGTTCGACAACAGAATTCACAACAGTGCTGCTCCCATCTTGCGCCCCCATTCTGTCATGTGCTGCTCCCATCCTGCACCCCCGTTCTGTCATGTGCTGCTACCATCCTGCGCCCGTTCTGTCATGTGCTGCTGCCATCCTGCGCCTGTTCTGTCATGTGCTGCTCCCATCCTGCGCCCGTTCTGTCATGTGCTGCTGCCATCCTGCGCCCGTTCTGTCATGTGCTGCTGCCATCCTGCGCCCGTTCTGTCATGTGCTGCTCCCATCCTGCGCCCCCGTTCTGTCATGTGCTGCTCCCATCCTGCGCCACCATTGTATTATATGCCCCCATAAGATGCTCCATTATATATGCCCCGTATGCTGCTGCCATATATAACAAAAAAAACCATACTCACCTATCGTCGCTGGGCGCCGAGTGCTGGGGGCCTGAGCAGGCGGGGACACCGACGCGCTGTGGGGGTCAGGTGCCGGAGTCACCGCTAGCTCAGGCCCCCAGCACTTGCTATACTCACCTGTCTGTCCCGTTCCACCGCTGCGCGCCGCCATCTTCCGGCTCCTCTGGCTGTGACTGTTCAGTCAGAGGGCGGCGCCGGCGCGCATTAAGCGCGTCATCGCGCCCTCTGAACTGGGAACGTCACAGCAGAGGACCCGGGAGACGGAGCCGCACGCAGCGCTGGAACGGGGAACAGGTGAATATACTCACCCTCCTGGTGGTCCCTGAGTCTCCGGTGGAGATAGCGGTGTGCGTTCAGTGTTTACGCATACCGCGATCTCCTGGGAGCGTCACTCTGTGGGGACCAGACTGCGCCGGTGCTTGCGCTTGCGCAGTCTATAAAGGCTTCGGACAGAGTGACGCTCCTAGCGTTATATTATAGACTAGCTGAAGAGCCCGGCGTTGCCTGGGCATAGTAAATATCTGTGGTTAGTTATAGCACCTCACTTCTCTTATTTTCCCATCATGCCTCTCATTTTCCCAATCACATCTTTCATTTTCCCCCTCACATCTCTCATTTTCTCCCTCACACCTCTCATTTTCTCCCTCACTCCTCTCATTCCCCCCTAACACTTGTCATTTCGACCTCACATCTGTCATTTTCCGATCACTCCACTATTTTCCCTCACTCCTCTCATTTTGCAATCACACCTCTTCATTTTCACCTCACACCTCTCATTTTCACCTCAGTATATACATGTTTGTCATCTCCCTTATATATAGTATACACCTGTATGTCCTCTCCTGTATATAGTATATACCTGTTTGTCATCTCCCCTGTATATAGTATATACCTGCTATGTATCATCTCCCCTGTATATAGTATATACCTGTATGTCATCTCCCCTGTATATAGTATATACCTGTATGTCATCTCCTCCTATATATAGTATATACCTGTATGTCATCTCCTCCTGTATATAGTATATATCTGTGTGTCATCTCCTCCTGTATATAGTATATACCTGTATGTCATCTTCTATATAGCATATACCTGTATGTCATCTCCTCCTGTATATAGTATTTACCTGTAGGTCATCTGCTCCTGTATAAAGTATATACCTGTGTGTCATCTCCTCATGTATATAGTATATACCTGTAGGTCATCTGCTCCTGTTTATAGTATATACCTGTGTGTCATCTCCTCCTGTATATAGTATATACCTGTAGGTCATCTGCTCCTGTATATAGTATATACCTGTGTGTCATCTCCTCCTGTATATAGTATATACCTGTAGGTCATCTGCTCCTGTATATAGTATATACCTGTATGTCATCTCCCTGTATATAGTATACTAGCTATTGAACCCGTTCTACGCCCGGGTGGCGAGCATTTATATTGGTATATGGTCTCCATCATGTGCTGCTGCCATTCTGCTCCCGTTTTGTCATGTGCTGCTCCCATCCTGCGCCCCCGTTCTGTCATGCGCTGCTGCCATCCTGCGCCCGTTCTGTCATGTGCTGCTCCCATCCTGCTGCCATCCTGTGCCCGTTATGTCATGCGCTGCTGCCATCCTGCGCCCGTTCTGTCATGTGCTGCTGCCATCCTGCGCCCGTTCTGTCATGCGCTGCTGCCATCCTGCGCCCCTTCTGTCATGTGCTGCTCCCATCCTGCTGCCATCCTGCGCCCGTTATGTCATGCGCTGCTGCCATCCTGCACCCGTTGTCATGTGCTGCTCCCATCCTGCGCCCGTTCTGTCATGTGCTGCTGCCATCCTGCGCCCGTTCTGTCATGTGCTGCTGCCATCCTGCGCCCGTTCTGTCATGCGCTGCTGCCATCCTGCGCCCGTTCTGTCATGTGCTGCTCCCATCCTGCGCCCGTTCTGTCATGTGCTGCTCCCATCCTGCGCCCCCGTTCTGTCATGCGCTGCTGCCATCCTGCGCCCGTTCTGTCATGTGCTGCTCCCATCCTGCTGCCATCCTGCGCCCGTTATGTCATGCGCAGCTGCCATCCTGCGCCCGTTCTGTCATGTGCTGCTGCCATCCTGCGCCCGTTCTGTCATGTGCTGCTGCCATCCTGCGCCCATTCTGTCATGTGCTGCTGCCATCCTGCGCCCGTTCTGTCATGTGCTGCTGCCATCCTGCGCCCGTTCTGTCATGTGCTGCTGCCATCCTGCGCCCGTTCTGTCATGTGCTGCTGCCATCCTGCGCCCGTTCTGTCATGCGCTGCTGCCATCCTGCGCCCGTTCTGTCATGTGCTGCTCCCATCCTGCTGCCATCCTGCGCCCGTTATGTCATGCGCTGCTGCCATCCTGCGCCCATTCTGTCATGTGCTGCTGCCATCCTGCGCCCGTTCTGTCATGTGCTGCTGCCATCCTGCGCCCGTTCTGTCATGAGCTGCTGCCATCCTGCGCCCGTTCTGTCATGCGCTGCTGCCATCCTGCGCCCGTTCTGTCATGTGCTGCTGCCATCCTGCGCCCGTTCTGTCATGTGCTGCTCCCATCCTGCGCCACTATTGTATTATATGCCCCCGTATGCTGCTGCCATATAAAAAAAAAAAATACCATACTCACCTATCGTCCGGCTCCACTGCAGGTGTGTGTTCAAGAAAATGGCGCCGGAAAGCGCGGACTGCGCAGGCGCCGATTCCGGCAGCAGTATTCGGCGCCTGCGCAGTCCGCGCTCTCCGGCGCCATTTTCTTGAAGACACACCTGCAGTGGAGCCGGAGTGTGTGTTCAAGAAAATGGCGCCGGAAAGCGCGGACTGCGCAGGCGCCGATTCCGACAGCAGGAATCAGCGCCTGCGCAGTCCACGCTTTCCGGCGCCATTTTCTTGAACACACACTCCGGCTCCTCTGCCTGTGACTGGACTCTGTCACAGCAGAGGAGCCGGAGACGGAGCAGCGCTGGAACGGAGGACAGGTGACTATACTTACCCTCCCTCCTGGCGCTTCCACGGTCCCTGACTCTCCGGTGGAGATCGCGGTATGCGTTCAGTGCTTACGCATTACGCATACCGCGATCTCCTGGGAGCGTCACTCTGTGGGGGCCAGACTGCACCGGCGCTTGCGCCTGCGCAGTCTATAAAGGCTTCGGACAGAGTGACGCTCCCAGCGTTATATTATAGATACCTGTATGTCATCTCCTCCTGTATATAGTATATATCTGTGTGTCATCTCCTCCTGTATATAGTATATATCTGTGTGCCATCTCTCCTGTATATAGTATATACCTGTGTGTCATCTCCTCCTGTATTAGACCGCATTCACACGTTATTTGGTCAGTATTTTTACCTCAGTATTTGTAAGCTAAATTGGCAGCCTGATAAATCCCCAGCCAACAGGAAGCCCTCCCCCTGGCAGTATATATTAGCTCACACATACACATAATAGACAGGTCATGTGACTTACAGCTGCTGTATTTCCTATATGGTACATTTGTTGCTCTTGTAGTTTGTCTGCTTATTAATCAGATTTTTATTTTTGAAGGATAATACCAGACTTGTGTGTGTTTTAGGGCGAGTTTCGTTTGTCAAGTTGTATGTGTTGAGTTGCATGTGGTGACATGCATGTAGCGACTTTTGTGAGATGAGTTTTGTGTGGCAACATGCGTGTAGCAACTTTTGTGTGTCGAGTTGCATGTGACAGGTTAGTGTAGCAAGTTGTGTGCAGCAAGTTTTGCGCATGGCGAGTTTTGCGCGTGGTGAGTTTTATGTGTAGTACCTTTTGAGTATGTGCAAGTTTTGTGTGAGGCAACTTGTGCATGTGTTGCAACTTTTGTGCATGTGGCAATTTTTCCGCGTGTGCAAGTTTTGCGTGTGGCGAGTTTTCCATGAGGTGAGTTTTGCACTTGTGGCGAGTTTTGCGTGAGCCTAGTTTTTGCATGTGCCGAGTTTTGCGCGTGGCGAGTTTTGAGCGGCGACTTTTGTGTTTCGACTTTTATGTGGCGAGGTTGGTGTATGTGTGGTGAAATGTGTGCTGAGGGTGATATGTGTTCAAGCACATTTTGTGTGTGTGTTCATATCCCCGTGTGTGGTGAGTATCCCATGTCGGGGCCCCACCTTAGCAACTGTACGGTATATACTCTTTGGTGCCATCGCTCTCACTCTTTAAGTCCCCCTTGTTCATATTTGGCAGCTGTCAATTTGCCTCCAACACTTTTCCTTTCACTTTTCCCCATTATGTAGATAGGGGCAAAATTGTTTGGTGAATTGGAAAGCGCGGGGTTAAAATTTCACCTCACAACATAGCCTATGATGCTCTCGGGGTCCAGACGTGTGACTGTGCAAAATTTTGTGGCTGTAGCTGCGACGGTGCAGATGCCAATCCCGGACATACACACACACACATACTGTACACACACAAATTCAGCTTTATATAATATATATATATATATATATATATATATATATATAATATAACGCTGGGAGCGTCACTCTGTCCGAAGCCTCTATAGACTGCGCAAGCGCAAGCGCCGGCGCAGTCTGGGCCTCACAGAGCGACGCTCCCGGGAGATCGCGGTATGCGTAAGCACTGAACGCATACCGCGATCTCCACCGGAGAGTCAGGGACCACCAAGAGGGAGGGTAAGTTTACTCACCTTTCCCGGTTCCAGCGCTGCTTGCGGCTCCGTCTCCCGGCTCCTCTGCTCCCGGCTCCGGAGGGCGCGGACTGCGCAGGCGCCGATTCCTGCTGCCGGATTCGGCGCCTGCGCAGTCCGCGCTTTCCGGCGCCATTTTCTTGAAGACACACTCCGGCTCCACTGCAGGTGTGTATTCAAGAAAATGGCGCCGGAAAGCGCGGACTGCGCACGCGCCGATTCCTGCTGCCGGAATCGGCGCCTGCGCAGTCCCCGCTTTCCGGCGCCATTTTCTTGAAGACATACCTGCAGTGGAGCCGGACGATAGGTGAGTATGGTATTTTTTTTTTTTTTATATGGCAGCAGCATTCGGGGGCATACACACTGGAGCGGGGGGCATATAATACAATGGTGGCGCAGGATGGCAGCAGCACATGACAGAACGGGCGCAGGATGGCCGCAGCACATGACAGAACGGGCGCAGGATGGCCGCAGCACATGACAGAACGGGCGCAGGATGGCCGCAGCACATGACAGAACGGGCGCAAGATGGCCGCAGCACATGACAGAACGGGCACAGGATGGCCGCAGCACATGACAGAACGGGCGCAGGATGGCAGCAGCACATGACAGAATGGGCGCAGGATGGCAGCAGCACATGACAGAACGGGCGCAGGATGGCAGCAGCACATGACAGAGCGGGCGCAGGATGGCCGCAGCACATGACAGAACGGGCGCAGGATGGCCGCAGCACATGACAGAACGGGCGCAGGATGGCAGCAGCACATGACAGAACGGGCGCAGGATGGCAGCAGCACATGACAGAACGGGCGCAGGATGGCAGCAGCACATGACAGAACGGCGCAGGATGGCAGCAGCACATGACAGAACAGGGGCGCAGGATGGCAGCAGCACATGACAGAACGGGCGCAGGATGGCCGCAGCACATGACAGAACGGGCGCAGGATGGCCGCAGCACATGACAGAACGGGCGCAGGATGGCAGCAGCACATGACAGAGCGGGCGCAGGATGGCAGCAGCACATGACAGAACGGGCGCAGGATGGCAGCAGCACATGACAGAACGGGCGCAGGATGGCCGCAGCACATGACAGAACGGGCGCAGGATGGCAGCAGCACATGACAGAACGGGCGCAGGATGGCAGCAGCACATGACAGAACGGGCGCAGGATGGCAGCAGCACATGACAGAACGGGCGCAGGATGGCCGCAGCACATGACAGAACGGGCGCAGGATGGCAGCAGCACATGACAGAACGGGCGCAGGATGGCGGCAGCACATGACAGAACGGGCGCAGGATGGCAGCAGCACATGACAGAACGGGCGCAGGATGGCAGCAGCACATGACAGAACGGGCGCAGGATGGCAGCAGCACATGACAGAACGGGCGCAGGATGGCAGCAGCACATGACAGAACGGGCGCAGGATGGCAGCAGCACATGACAGAACGGGCGCAGGATGGCAGCAGCACATGACAGAACGGGCGCAGGATGGCAGCAGCACATGACAGAACGGGCGCAGGATGGCAGCAGCACATGACAGAACGGGCGCAGGATGGCAGCAGCCAATGACAGAACGGGCGCAGGATGGGAGCAACAAATGACAGAATGGAGGCGCAGGATGGAAGCAGCACATGACAGAACGGGGGCGCAGGATGGGAGCAGCACATGACAGGATGGGGGCGCAGGATGGAGCAGCACATACCAGGATGGAGACCATATACCAATATAAATGCTCGCCACCCGGGCGTAGAACGGGTTCAATAGCTAGTATATATATATATATATATATATATATATTTATATAAGGAGATCAGCCTGCAAAAAATGATGGTCCCATAGTGGAACAAAGTAACAAAGTTAGAGAAAAGTAAAAAAAAAATTATTTTATATTTATAGAAATATTTAAAAAAAATCAAAAATAATAATAAAAAAATCAATATTTATTCTATCTCTAAATAAATATTTTAATGAAAAAAAATCTAAACAATAAAAGTACACATATTTGGTATCACCACTAGGGTTGAGCGACCTTGACCTTTTTAGAGTTGAGCCGTGTTTCGCGAAACCCGACTATCTTAAAAGTCGAGTCGAGTGGAATCGGCCGATTATCGCGAAAAGTCGGGTATCGACCGAAACACGAAACCCAATGCAAGTCAATGGGGGAGCATAGTCGGCAGTGAGTGGAGGCCAGGAAAACACCTACACTGCCCATTTTAATGGCAAAAACATCCATTCTTGTTACAGAAGCTTGTCAATCGTAATTTAGCTTATAATATTTGGAAGGCATTTGAAATTGGGGGTCATTTGGCTAAAGTTGTGGGGGGTAGGGCTGGTTCAAGTAATTAGTGGGCCCAGTAAATCTGGACCACATCACGGCAGTGGAGCAGGGAGAGGTAAGTATTTAAACTTTCCAAGTGCTGTGATCCTGAGCAAGCAGGGGGGGCCCACTCGTTGGCATTGGCACTGGCACAGGGCCCCTCAAAGTACAGCGGTGTGTTTGCACGGCGGGGGCGCCTCCCACCGGCAGCAACACTTTTGCGTACTATGAGAGGCCCTGTGCCAGTGACGTCGCCAACTAGTATTCCTCCCCCCACCTGATGAAGGAACCTGCACTTTCATCTGCACCTTCCTCTTTGTCCCCGTGTAAGGTGGTATGGTATGCAGGAAGAGGAACCTGACTTTCAGCAGGGTCACAATCTTGCTGTGTAGCGTGCACAGGGAATGTTGCGTTATGCGTCAATGTACCAGCAGACTCATCTATCACTGGCTGGGCAATGGGCAGGATGAGGAGGAAACACAGATATAGGCCCAAAGAATAAAGTGGGCTAAATGCAGTTCAAAATTGGTAACACAGGACTACCAGGGGGCATTGCAGTGGAGGACAACTGGAATGAGAGGCTGACACAGAGAGTAGGCCCAAATCAGTAAGTAGTCGAAATGCAGTTCAAAATTGGCAACAGTAGTAAACAGGCAGCACAGCTTTGTTCAGTGGAGGAGAACAGCAAGGAGTGGCAGACACCGATAGTAGGCCCCAACCCAACTAGTAGGCCAAATGCAGTCTAACATAAACAACTACTTACCGAGAGTCTGAAAATGGAATTTCAGGACAGGAAACCAGGAGAACAGCAAGGAGCGGCAGACACTGTTAGTAGGCCCCAAACCAACTAGTACGCCAAATGCAGTTGTTCCATTTAACAACTATTTAACAAGAGCCTGAAGATAGAAGCTCAGGAAAGGCAACCTGGAGAACACCTTGGAGCGGAAGACACCATCTCTACAACCCAGACCCAACTTGTAGGCCTAATGCAGTGTTGTTTCAACAACTACTTAACGAGAGCATGAAGATTGAAGCAATGGAGAGGCAACCTGGAGAACACCTTGGAGCGGAGGACACCGTCTCTACAACCCAGACCCAGCTTGTAGGCCTAATGCAGTGTAGTTTTCAACAACTACTAAACGAGAGTCGGAAGACCGAAGCAATGGCGAGGAAACCAGGGGAACACCTTGGAGTGGGACACACCGTCTCTACACCCCATAGCCAATTTGTAGGCCTAATGCAGTGTAGTTTGCAACAACTACTAAACAAGAGTCGGAAGACCGAAGCAATGGCGAGGAAACCTGGGGAACACCTTGGAGTGGAACACACCGTCTCTACACCCCATACCCAATTTGTAGGCCTAATGCAGTGTAGTTTCCAACAACTTCTAAACGAGAGCATGAAGATCGAAGCATTGACGAGGAAACCTGGGGAACACCTTGGAGTGGAACACACCATCTCTCTACACCCCATACCCAATTTGTAGGCCTAATGAAGTGTAGTTTCCAACAACTACTAAACGAGAGCATGAAGATCGAAGCATTGGCGAGGAAACTTGGGGAACATCTTGGAGTGGAACACACCATCTCTCTACACCCCATACCCAATTTGTAGGCCTAATGCAGCGTAGTTTCCAACAACTACTAAACGAGAGCATGAAGATCGAAGCAATGGAGAGGAAACCTGGGGAACACCTTGGAGTGTAACACACCATCTCTCTACACCCCATACCGAATTTGTAGGCCTAATGCAGTGTAGTTTTCTACAACTGCTAAACGAGAGTCGGAAGACCGAAGCAATGTGGACGAAACCTGGGGCACACCTTGGGGAAGCAGACACCGTTAGTAGGCCCTACCAAAGTTGTACCCCCAATGCAGTTTTAAAATTCCTAGAGGCTGAAAACAAGACTATTGACGCTCAGCTTTTTTCAAAGGAACACAGCTGAATTGAGTGGCGCAGACAGACACAGGTAGTAGGCCTTAAACCAAAAATGTGGCTCACTGCAGCTTAAAAAAGTTACAGGGGTACACAGGCAGCATTGCTCTGGGCAGTGGAGGACAATTTCAATAGTGGACCGCAGACAGACTTTGTACGCCTACTATTAAAAAAAGGATGCTCTATGCAATTAAAAATAGGTTCCAGGGGTCCACGGGCAGCAGTGGTCTGGTCAGTGGACGAGTATTGGAAGGAGGGACCGCAGACAGGCGTAGTAGGCCTAACATAACAAAATTAGGCTGTAGACACTGTAAAATTGGTTCCAGGGGTACACGGGCAGCAGTGGTGTGGTCAGCAGAGGAAAATTTGAATTAGGGACTGCAGACAGACTTTGTAGGCTGTCCCCTGTGGACCATGCATCCAACACATTAACCCAGTGCGCCGTAATGGACACGTAACTTTTTGTGGACATGCCTACTGGTCCATGCGTCTCTTGTCAGGTGCACCTTTCTACTGTTTGATTGCCTGAGTGCTATGACAATGCAGACTTTTTCATGCCGCTGGAGGGCTGGGATGGCTTTTCTCGCAAAAGAAATGTCGACTGGGTAGCTTGAACCGTGGTACAGCGTAGTTCATCTGGGCTTTCTAAACATAAAACAAAGAAAAAAAGGAGGCTCCATGCACTTTCAGCTGGGTTCCAGGGGTAAACGGCCAGCATTGGTCTGGTCAGTGGAGAACTATTGGAAGGAAGGACCGCAGACAGGCTTCGAAGGCCTAACATAATAACAGATGGCTGTAGGCAATTTTAAATTCGTTCCAGGGGAACACGGGCAGCAGTGGTGTGGTCAGTGGAGGCCTAGTGGAAGGAGTGACCGCAGACAGGCATCGAAGGCCTAACATAATAACAGATGGCTGTAGGCAATTTTAAATTGGTTCCAGGGGAACACGGGCAGCAGTGGCCTGGTCAGTGTAGTAGCAGTAGAAAGAACGGACCGCAGACAGGCTTCGAAGGCCTAACATAAAAAAATTGGGCTGGCTGTAGGCAATTTTAAATTGGTTCCAGGGGTACACGGGCAGCAGTGGTGTGGTCAGTGGAGGCCTAGTGGAAGGAGTGACCGCAGACAGGCATCGAAGGCCTAACATAATAACAGATGGCTGTAGGCAATTTTAAATTGGTTCCAGGGGAACACGGGCAGCAGTGGCCTGGTCAGTGTAGTAGTAGTAGAAAGAACGCAACGCAGACAGGCTTCGAAGGCCTAACATAAAAAATTGGGCTGGCTGTAGGCAATTTTAAATTGGTTCCAGGGGTACACGGGCAGCAGTGGTGTGGTCAGTGGAGGCCTAGTGGAAGGAGTGACCGCAGACAGGCATCGAAGGCCTAACATAATAACAGATGGCTGTAGGCAATTTTAAATTGGTTCCAGGGGAACACGGGCAGCAGTGGCCTGGTCAGTGTAGTAGTAGTAGAAAGAATGGACCGCAGACAGGCTTCAAAGGCCTAACATAAAAAAATTGGGCTGGCTGTAGGCAATTTTAAATTGGTTCCAGGTGTACACGGGCAGCAGTGGTGTGGTCAGTGGAGGCCTAGTGGAAGGAGTGACCGCAGACAGGCATCGAAGGCCTAACATAATAACAGATGGCTGTAGGCAATTTTAAATTGGTTCCAGGGGAACACAGGCAGCAGTGGCCTGGTCAGTGTAGTAGTAGTAGAAAGAACGCACCGCATACAGGCTTCGAAGGCCTAACATAAAAAAATTGGGCTGGCTGTAGGCAATTTTAAATTGGTTCCAGGGGTACACGGGCAGCAGTGGTGTGGTCAGTGGAGGCCTAGTGGAAGGAGTGACCGCAGACAGGCATCGAAGGCCTAACATAATAACAGATGGCTGTAGGCAATTTTAAATTGGTTCCAGGGGAACACGGGCAGCAGTGGCCTGGTCAGTGTAGTAGTAGTAGAAAGAACGCAACGCAGACAGGCTTCGAAGGCCTAACATAAAAAAATTGGGCTGGCTGTAGGCAATTTTAAATTGGTTCCAGGGGTACACGGGCAGCAGTGGTGTGGTCAGTGGAGGCCTAGTGGAAGGAGTGACCGCAGACAGGCATCGAAGGCCTAACATAATAATAGATGGCTGTAGGCAATTTTAAATTGGTTCCAGGGGAACACGGGCAGCAGTGGCCTGGTCAATATAGTAGTAGTAGAAAGAACGGACCGCATTCAGGCTTCGAAGGCCTAACATAAAAAAATTGGGCTGGCTGTAGGCAATGTTAAATTGGTTCCAGGGGTACACGGGCAGCAGTGGTGTGGTCAGTGGAGGCCTAGTGGAAGGAGTGACCGCAGACAGGCATCGAAGGCCTAACATAATAACAGATGGCTGTAGGCAATTTTAAAATGGTTCCAGGGGAACACGGGCAGCAGTGGCCTGGTCAGTGTAGTAGTACTTGAAAGAACGGACCGCAGACAGGCTTCGAAGGCCTAACATAAAAAAATTGGGCTGGCTGTAGGCAATGTTAAATTGGTTCCAGTGGTACACGGGCAGCAGTGGTGTGGTCAGTGGAGGCCTAGTGGAAGGAGTGACCGCAGACAGGCATCAAAGGCCAAACATAATAACATATGGCTGTAGGCAATTTTAAATTGATTCCAGGTGAACACGGCCAGCAGTGGCCTGGTCAGCGGAGGATGATTGTAATGAGTGTCTGCCAGTTAGTAGTCCAAAACAATACATAAATGTGAATGTCTCACATTAAAATCCAGCGAAAACACTAAAGGGTGCAATCTTGAGGTACAGGGGTGGGATCCTCTGCGTTGTTTCTGACCTACTAATTTGGAGCAAAGTTTTTACTTTGGTAAATAGAGGACACTGCCCCTGACTATGTTAAGTACCATTATACATGTCAACACAATGGTATTGTCAGTGGCAGGAATGGAAGGATGTCAGCGCATAGTCTAAACATTGGTGGAAGTGTGAGAGATAATTGTGGAAGTGGCAGAGCAATGTTTGACCTGGGGGTGGGTGAACTCTCTTGTGGATGGCGGTAGAGGCCCAGGGCCCCTCATGTTACAACAGTGTGTCTGACGTTGGGTGCGCACCACCACCGCCAGAGACAGTTTAGTGTACTATGAGGGACCCAGTGACAGTGCTGTCGACCAAAAGCGGGCACACCCACCTCTTCAGACAAACAGCACTCTCACGGGTGGTTGCGCCAAGTCGCGATACCACGGCCCCGTGTGGGGAGTTTGGCCATTTAGGGAGGTGTAAACATGTCGTATTCTGGACAATCAGCTGCTGCAAATTAAGACATTTGAAAAGTCATTCACAGTAGTCCAAGAAAGAGCAAGAGCTTTTCATAGGAAAGCTAGGTGTCGCCCGGGCAAGGTGGGGCAAAAGAATTCGAAATCCAGTTGTGGTTCATTTTAATGAATGTTAGACCATCAACATTTTGTGTAGCCAGACGAGTCCTTTTTTCGGTTAATATTGAACCTGCAGCACTGAATACTCTTTCTGATAGGACACTAGCTGCCGGGCAAGCAAGCTCCTGCAATGCATATTCAGCCAATTCTGGCCAGGTGTCTAATTTTGATGCCCAGTAATCAAATGGGAATGACGGTTGAGGGAGAACATCGATAAGGGATGAAAAATAGTTTGTTACCATACTGGACAAATGTTGTCTCCTGTCACTTTCAATTGATGCAGCAGTACCTGTCCTGTCTGCGGTCATAGCAAAATCACTCCACAACCTGGTCAGAAAACCCTTCTGTCCAACGCCACTTCTGATGTGTGCACCCCTAACACTCCTGGTCTGCTGCCCCCTGGAGCTCGTGTGAGAACGATCACTGGCGCTGTGTGCTGGGAATGCCTGAAGCAAACGGTCAACAAGAGTTGATTGTTTTGTTGCTAATATTAGTTCCAAGTTCTCATGTGGCATAATATTTTGCAATTTGCCTTTATAGCGAGGATCAAGGAGGCAGGCCAACCAGTAATCGTCATCGTTCATCATTTTAGTAATGCGTGTGTGCCTTTTGAGGATACGCAAGGCATAATCCGCCATGTGGGCCAAAGTTCCAGTTGTCAAATCTGCGGTTGTGCTTGGTTGAGGTGCAGTTTCAGGCAAATCTACGTCACTTGTGTCCCTCAAATAACCAGAACCAGGCCTTGCCACGCCACCAATTTCCAGTGCCCCCGGGAAAGCTTCCTTATTAAAAATATACTCATCCCCATCATCCTCCTCGTCCTCCACCTCCTCTTCGCCCGCTACCTCGTCCTGTACACTGCCCTGACCAGACAATGGCTGACTGTCATCAAGGCTTTCCTCTTCCTCTGGTGCAGACACCTGATCCTTTATGTGCGTCAAACTTTGCATCAGCAGACGCATTAGGGGGATGCTCATGCTTATTATGGCGTTGTCTGCACTAACCAGCCGTGTGCATTCCTCAAAACACTGAAGGACTTGACACATGTCTTGTATCTTCGACCACTGCACACCCGACAACTCCATGTCTGCCATCCTACTGCCTGCACGTGTATGTGTATCCTCCCACAAAAACATAACAGCCCGCCTCTGTTCGCACAGTCTCTGAAGCATGTGCAGTGTTGAGTTCCACCTTGTTGCAATGTCTATGATTAGGCGATGCTGGGGAAGGTTCAAAGACCGCTGATAGGTCTGCATACGGCTGGAGTGTACAGGCGAACGGCGGATATGTGAGCAAAGTCCACACACTTTGAGGAGCAGGTCGGAGAAACCAGGATAAGTTTTCAATAAGCACTGCACCACCAGGTTTAAGGTGTGAGCCAGGCAAGGAATGTGTTTCAGTTGGGAAAGGGAGATGGCAGCCATGAAATTCCTTCCATTATCACTCACTACCTTGCCTGCCTCAAGATCTACTGTGCCCAGCCACGACTGCGTTTCTTCCTGCAAGAACTCGGACAGAACTTCCGCGGTGTGTCTGTTGTCGCCCAAACACTTCATAGCCAATACAGCCTGCTGACGCTTGCCAGTAGCTGCCCCATAATGGGACAACTGGTGTGCAACAGTGACAGCTGACGATGGAGTGGTTTGGCGACTGCGGTCTGTGGAAGAGCTCTCGCTTCTGCAGAAGGATGAGGAGGAGGAGGAGGGGGTGCGAACGCCTACAGCCAACTGTTTCCTAGACCGTGGGCTAGGCACAACTATCCCGAAATTGCTGTCCCCTGTGGACCCTGCATCCACCACATTCACCCAGTGTGCCGTGATGGACACGTAACGTCCCTGGCCATGCCTACTGGTCCATGCATCTGTAGTCAGGTGCACCTTTGTACTCACAGATTGCCTGAGTGCATGGACGATGCGCTGTTTAACATGCTGGTGCAGGGCTGGGATGGCTTTTCTGGAAAAAAAGTGTCGACTGGGTAGCTCGTAGCGTGGTTCAGCGTACTCCATCAGGGCTTTGAAAGCTTCCCTTTCAACTAACCGGTAGGGCATCATCTCTAACGAGATTAGTCTAGCTATGTGGGCGTTCAAACCCTGTGTACGCGGATGCGAGGATAAGTACTTCCTTTTTCTAACCAGAGTCTCATGTAGGGTGAGCTGGACTGGAGAGCTGGAGATCGTGGAACTAGCGGGTGTGCCGGTGGCCATGGCAGACTGAGAGACTGTTGGAGACGGTATTGTTTCCGCCGGTGCCCTAGATGCAGTATTTCCTCCTACAAAACTGGTGATTCCCTGACCCTGACTGCTTTGGGCTGGCAAAGAAACCTGCACAGATACTGCTGGTGGTGCGGAAAATGGTGGCCTTACAGTGACGGAAGGGATGTTGCGTTGCTGACTAGCTTCATTGGCCGAGGGTGCTACAACCTTAAGGGATGTTTGGTAGTTAGTCCAGGCTTGCAAATGCATGGTGGTTAAATGTCTATGCATGCAACTTGTATTGAGACTTTTCAGATTCTGACCTCTGCTTAAGCTAGTTGAACATTTTTGACAGACGACTTTGCGCTGATCAATTGGATGTTGTTTAAAAAAATGCCAGACTGCACTCTTCCTAGCATCGGATCCCTTTTCAGGAATTGCAGACTGAGCTTTAACCGGATGGACACGCTGTCCTCCAACAGTTTTTTGCTTTGCCACGCGTTTTGGGCCAGATACGGGCCCGGCAGATGGAACCTGTTGCGATGTTGATGCCTGCTGCGGCCCCTCCTCCTCCGCTTCAGAACTACTGCCGCCTGCACCCTGTTTCCCCAATGGCTGCCAATCGGGGTCAACAACAGGGTCATCTATTACCTCCTCTTCTACCTCGTGTGCAACTTCGTCTGTGTCACCGTGTCGGTCGGTGGTATAGCATTCGTGATGGGGCAACATAGTCTCATCAGGGTCTGATTGTGGATCAGTACCCTGAGAGGGCAATGTTGTGGTCTGAGTCAAAGGACCAGCATAGTAGTCTGGCTGTGGCTGTGCATCAGTGCACTCCATGTCAGAATCTACTTGTAATGGGCATGGCCTGTTAACTGTTTCACTTTCTAAGCCAGGGACGGTATGTGTAAAGAGCTCCATGGAGTAACCCGTTGTGTCGCCTGCTGCATCCTTCTCTCTTGTTGTTGTTTTTGCTGAAGAGGACAAGGAAGTGACTTGTCCCTGACCGTGAACATCCACAAACGACGCGCTGCTTTTACATTTACCAGTTTCAGAAGAGGAGGCAAAAGAGCTAGAGGCTGAGTCTGCAAGGTAAGCCAAAACTTGCTGTTGCTGCTCCGGCTTTAAAAGCGGTTTTCCTACTCCCAGAAAAGAGAGCGTTCGAGGCCTTGTGTAGCCAGACGACGAACCTGGCTCCACAGCTCCAGACTTAGGTGGAATATTTTTTTTCCCACGACCACCTGATGCTCCACTACCACTACCATCATTACCAGCTGACAATGAACGCCCACGGCCACGACCTCTTGCACCAGACTTCCTCATTGTTTTATAAACTTAACCAAAGTAACTTTATTTGTTGCTGTCAAACAACTTACACGGTGAGCTATAACTTCTGTTTGATTTCAATATCCCTTTACAGGTTGGTGATACCACAAGGAAAATCAGGCACAATGTTACACACTCTGTTTTCTGTGGCACCAAATCACAGAGATGCCACACACGCAGGACTGTCACTCAAGCACAAATGTCAATATAAATCTCCCAATTTTTTTTTTTTTTTTTTTTCAGGGAGACTTTATAAACAAAATAAAATGATTTTTTCAGGAATAATTTAGAAACCAAATAAAATAAAATGATTTTTTCAATGACAATTTAGAAACCAAATAAAAAAAAAAGGCTTTCTATGCCCCACTGAGTGACAGATGGCACACACAGGAGTCAGGAGTGGCCCACAAGCCCAGAGGGCAATATTTTTCTCCCACTGATTGATGTAGTGATTTTTTCAGGTAGATTTTAGAACCCAAATCAAGCAAAAAAATTAATTGGCTTTCTATGGCCCACAATTTGAGAGAGAGAGAGAGAGATGGCACACTCAGGAGTCAAGACTGGCACACAAGCAGAAAGGGCAATATTAAACTCCCACCTATTTTTTTTTTTTTTTTGAGGGAGACTTTATAAACAAAATAAAATAAAATGATTTTTTTCAGGAATAATTTAGAAACCAAATAAAATAAAATGATTTTTTCAATGACAATTTAGAAACCAAATAAAAAAAAAAAAAAAAGGCTTTCTATGGCCCACTGACTGAGAGATGGCACACACAGGAGTCAGGAGTGGCCCACAAGCCCTAAGGCTAATATTTTTCTCCCACTGATTGATGTAGTGATTTTTTCAGGTACATTTTAGAACCCAAATCAAGCAAAAAAAATTAATAAGCTTTCTATGGCCCACAATTTGAGAGAGAGAGATGGCACACCCAGGAGTCAAGACTGGCACACAAGCAGAAAGGGCAATATTAATCTCCCACCTTTTTTTTTTTTTCAGGGAGACTTTATAAACAAAATAAAATAAAATGATTTTTTCAGGAATAATTTAGAAACCAAATAAAATAAAATGATTTTTTCAATGACAATTTAGAAACCAAATAAAAAAAAAAAATGCTTTCTATGCCCCACTGAGTGAGAGATGGCACACACAGAAGTCAGGAGTGGCCCACAAGCCCAGAGGCCAATATTTTTCTCCCACTGATTGATGTTGTGATTTTTTCAGGTAGATTTTGGAACCCAAATCAAGCAAAAAAATAAATAGGCTTTCTATGGCCCACTGACTGAGAGATGGCACACACAGGAGTCAGGAGTGGCACACAAGCCCTGAGGCCAATATTTTTCTCCCACTGATTGATGTAGTGATTTTTTCAGGTAGATTTTAGAACCCAAATCAAGCAAAAAAATAAATAGGCTTTCTATGGCCCACTGACTGAGAGATGGCACACACAGGAGTCAGGAGTGGCACACAAGCCCTGAGGCCAATATTTTTCTCCCACTGATTGATGTAGTGATTTTTTCAGGTAGATTTTAGAACCCAAATCAAGCAAAAAAATAAATAGGCTTTCTATGGCCCACTGAGTGAGAGATGGCACACACAGGAGTCAGGAGTGGCACACAAGCCCTGAGGCCAATATTTTTCTCCCACTGATTGATGTAGTGATTTTTTCAGGTAGATTTTAGAACCCAAATCAAGCAAAAAAATAAATAGGCTTTCTATGGCCCACTGACTGAGAGATGGCACACACAGGAGTCAGGAGTGGCACACAAGCCCTGAGGCCAATATTTTTCTCCCACTGATTGATGTAGTGATTTTTTCAGGTAGATTTTATAACCCAAATCAAGCAAAAAAATAAATAGGCTTTCTATGGCCCACTGACTGAGAGATGGCACACACAGGAGTCAGGAGTGGCACACAAGCCCTGAGGCCAATATTTTTCTCCCGCTGATTGATGTAGTGATTTTTTTCAGGTAGATTTTAGAACCCAAATCAAGCAAAAAAATTAATAGGCTTTCTATGGCCCACAATTTGAGAGAGAGAGAGAGAGATGGCACAGCCAGGAGTCAAGACTGGCACACAAGCAGAAAGGGCAATATTAATCTCCCACCTATTTTTTTTTTTTTCAGGGAGACTTTATAAACAAAATAAAATAAAATGATTTTTTCAGGAATAATTTAGAAACCAAATAAAATAAAATGATTTTTTCAATGACAATTTAGAAAACAAATAATAAAAAAAAAAAGGCTTTCTATGCCCCACTGAGTGACAGATGGCACACACAGGAGTCAGGAGTGGCCCACAAGCCCAGAGGCCAATATTTTTCTCCCACTGATTGATGTAGTGATTTTTTCAGGTAGATTTTATAACCCAAATCAAGCAAAAAAATAAATAGGCTTTCTATGGCCCACTGACTGAGAGATGGCACACACAGGAGTCAGGAGTGGCACACAAGCATTGAGGCCAATATTTTTCTCCCACTGATTGATGTAGTGATTTTTTCAGGTAGATTTTAGAACCCAAATCAAGCAAAAAAATAAATAGGCTTTCTATGGCCCACTGACTGAGAGATGGCACACACAGGGATGGCACTCTAGCAGAAATGCCAATCTTAATCTCCCACAAAAAAAAAAAAAAAAACATGGACTGTCCTACACTTACTATCTCCCTGCAGTAATCTCAGCCAGGTATGGCAGGCAGCAATAAGGAGTGGACTGATGCACAAATTAAATAAAAAGTGTGGACAAACAAAAAAGATAGCTGTGCAGAAAGGAAGGAACAAGAGGATTTGTGCTTTGAAAAAAGCAGTTGGTTTGCACAGCGGCGTACACACAGCAATGCAGCTATCAGGGAGCCTTCTAGGGCAGCCCAATGAGCTACAGCACTGAGGAAAAAAAAAAAATGTAGCTTCCACTATCCCTGCACACCGAAGGTGGTGTTGGACAGTGCAAATCACTACAGCACAAGCGGTTTGGTGGTTAATGGACCCTGCCTAACGCTATCCCTGCTTCTGACGAAGCGGCAGCAACCTCTCCCTAAGCTCAGATCAGCAGCAGTAAGATGGCGGTCGGCGGGAACGCCTCTTTATAGCCCCTCTGACGCCGCAGACAGCAAGCCAATCACTGCAATGCCCTTCTCTAAGATGGTGGGGACCAGGACCTATGTCATCACGCTGCCCACACTCTGCGTTCACCTTCATTGGCTGAGAAATGGAGCTTTTCGCGTCATTGAAACGCGACTTTGGCGCAAAAGTCGCGTACCGCATGGCCGACCCCGCACAGGGGTCGGATCGGGTTTCATGAAACTCGACTTCGCCAAAAGTCGGCGACTTTTGAAAATGTTCGACCCGTTTCGCTCAACTCTAATCCCAGTTAATTGCACCAAGATCCTCTCTCATCCGTTGGAAATTTGCCCTCCTGAAGTTTAGTGTCCTTTTAACCCCTCTACTACACATCTTATTAAAGGATACATGAAAACTTATTATTTTGTGATCACTATTCCCCAAGTGACCCCCAACCCTTATATTTTCTATGCGGTCTGGCCTGTTGGTTAATATTAGGTCTAGCAGTGCCCCCCTTCTCTTTGGGTCCTGAACCAGTTGTGAAAGTTAATTGTCTCTCATAGTTGTCAAAAACCGATTACCTTTGCTGGAACTGCAGATTTCCATTCCCCAATCTATTTCAGGGTAGTTGAAGTCCCCCATAATAATGACTTCTCCTTGAGTCACAGCATCATCTATTTGCTTTATGAGGATATTCTCCATTGCTTCCATTATTTTTGGAGATTTATAACAAACCCCTATTAGTAATTTATTATTTTTTCCCCTCCCCTTATCTCCACAAACAGGAACTCTACATTTTCATTAGATTCACCTATATTATCCCGCAGGATGGGTTTGAAGGATGATTTTACATATAGACACACACCTCCCCCTCGATTATCCATTCGGTCATTTCTGAACAGACTATAGCCCTGCAAGCTAACAGCCCAGTCATGGCTCTCATCCAGCCACGTTTCAGATATCCCCACCACGTCATAATTATGCCCTAACACCATTAATTCTAATTCATCCATTTTTTTGGCAAGGCTTCTGGCATTAGTTTAAATACATTTTATGTATCTCTCTGTACCTCTATTCTTTCTTAAATTATTAATTGTGCTAACCCCACCCTCCATGCCACCGCCACCCCAACTTCCTTATTTGTGCCCAGGTCTCTATCTGCACTATCTTCACCTCCTATAAAATGAATACCCCCCATTCCCTAGTTTATACACTCCTCCAACATTCTAGCCATTTTCTCCCCCAGGACAGCTGCACCTTCCCCATTGAGGTGCAGCCCGTCCCTAGCGTAGAGCCTGTAGCCACTGAGAGTCGGCCCAGTTCTGCAGGAACCCAAACCTCTCCTTCCTACACCAATTCTTGAGCCACTTATTAACCTCCCTAATCTCCCGTTGCCTCTCTGGCGTGGCACGTGGTACAGGCAGTATTTCGGAAAATACCACGTTGGAGGTCCTTGCTTTCAGCTTGCAGCCTAATTCCCTGAAATCGTTTTTAAGGACCTTCCACCTACCTCTAACTTTGTAATTTGAGCCAATGTGCACCATGACCGCTGGGTCCTCACCAGCCCCTCCCAGTAATCTGTCAACCCGATCAGCAATGTGTCAGACTTGAGCGCCAGGTAGGCAGCAAACCGTTCGACGATCCCTGTCTTTGTGACAGTTTGCCTTATCTGTTCCCCTAATAATTGAGTCACCCACTACTAGCACCTGTCTGGCCTGGCCTGCTCTCCTATTTCCCTCCTTACTGGAGTAGTCACTCCTCCGACTTTCAGAGGACATGCCTTGCTGCAGCAGTGCTACCCCTGTACTGGCACCCCCTTCATCTGTCAACTTAGCAAACTTATTGGGGTGTGCCAAATCAGGACTAGCCTCCCTGGCACTTTTCCATCTACCCGGCCTTCTAACTGTCACCCAGCTTGCTGCTTCCCTGTCCTGGAGCTCCAGTCTACCACCCCCCCTCATCTATCCCATTGAGCGTCTGCTCATTGAGCAGAAGACTCCTTACATATTGTCAATGGATCTCAGTGTTGCCAGCTGAACAATTAGATTCAGAATCTGGGTTTCCAAATGTACAACGTGCTCCCATCTCGCACAGCAGTATGCACCCTCAACCGGCTGCTCAAAGATTGCATACATGTGGCAAGATGTGCACTGGATGGCATTAACAATCGTGGAGCACATTTCCTAATGGGGATTGCACCAGACAGAACCGTTAAATAAAAAAACAAAAAAAAAAACAAATGCAAAGTATAAGTAAAATACAGACAGCAATTCAGTAATTCCTTCCTTAGAATCTCCCTGAATCCAAAGTCACTGAATCACAAGACACACTTACCACCGTTCACACTTACGCTCAGGTCACACTAAGCTCGTTCACACTCGCTAAGCTGAAGATTTAAAGATTTTTTTTTTCTTTTTCCCCTCAGCTGCAATCCACCTTGCTGTTCAATGCACTTCCAAAAATTGCCATGCTTCAAATAGCCTACATGGGAGGCTAGAAGCTGGCATAGCCTGATCGGCTCTGCTACATAGCAGCGATCATCAGATCGCTCCTATGTAGATTAATTACAGGCTTGCTATGAACGCCGACCACAGGGTGGTGCTCACAGCAAACCGACATCAGTAACCATAGAGGTCTCAAGGACCTCTATGGTTACTATCCTGATGCATCGCTGACCTCCGATCATGTGACGGGGATCGGCGATGCGCGCATTTCCGGCCGCGCGGCTGGAAGCGGTAGTTAAATGCCGCTGTCAGCATTTGACAGCGGCATTTAACTAGTTAATAGCGGCGGGTGTATCGTGATTCCACTTGCCGCTAATGTTTAAAACAGCTGACATGTCACAACTTCGATGTGGGCTCACCGCCAGAGCCCACATTAAAGCAGGGGATCTGAACTCGGATGTAGTATCCCGTCCAAGGTCAGAAAGGGGTTAATGAAACAGAGTCCTATTGTTAGGAGTCGAGTTTCCTCTGCTGCACAGGGGGAATCTCGATCCGTCTCCGCTGCGGTCTCCCATTCTCCTCCAACCGCAGTGGAGTCTGCTCAGCAGGGACGTCGCTCCCAGTGTCTTGCTCGCTCTCACTCTGTACAGAGAGTTACTGCTGCTTCTCCAGTCTCTGCCATTAAAGTCAGTGCTGGTCAGCGGCGAGCGGACTTCCCTGGGACTAAGTCCTTGTTTGCGCACACTGAGCATGCCCAGAGCGAGATCTCCCGTTGGAGATCGAGGGTCATGTGCTCTGGCTCTGCAGCGCATTCCATTGGTCCTCTTGGCAGGTCTTGGAAGGGCAAAGTTTCTGTGGCCACTTCCTGTCCTGCAATTATATAAACTGCGCATGACCGCACGGCCATGCGCTAATGTACAATTGAATGCGTGTGTTTGTTGTGAGTGCAAGTCGTTCATTAAATACCCCTACCTTATTGTATGACTGTTCGCGTATGGAGTATGGCTGCTATCTAGCGCCCGACAAATCACTCAACGTGTCACACACGTATCAGCGTCTATTGCTGTGACCGCCAGTGTGGCGCCACGCGCCAGTAGTGCGCTTCCTGACCCACGTCTGGGTGCTTAGTGGTGCCTGCCAGCACGGCACAGTTCGCACTTCGGTGCTCTAATTATAAGAGTTGCCTAACACACCCTGTTGTGGTGTTGTGCCAGCAAGGGTCTAATCGGACTTCAATCCTAGTTGGGGTTAAGTTCGCTGACTGCTTGCTCGCCTTCTATGTGCGGTACCGCGACCCTGTGACGCAACAGGATCGCTTCCTTCACGTTGGGTGAAGTTTAGCCCACGCGAGTATACTTATGAGTACCGCCATATAGTCCGTCATTACTCAGCAGCAGGTTCCATCTCTGCACGGTGGACCCCGGGCTACGAACGCACCGTACACTATCAGTCTTATTATTTGGTGCGTTCCGCTAGCCCTAACATTACACTAGCACCAGGGTCTGGCTAGTTATGACGGACAAACAGCAATCCCTGCGGTATATACAGCAGCTGGAGGGTAGGTTGGCGGCTCTCGAGAGCGCAACCTCAGCTGTGGATGTTACCGCAGTTGCTGTACAGGCTGCCAGCGTGGCTGCAGCAAATTTGTCCATTGCCACCCCTGTTCCGACATTTTCTCGCCTCCCGCTGCCAGAAAAATTTTCTGGTAATAGCAAATTTTGTAGGGGATTCGTGAGTCAGTGCTCTATTCATCTCGAGCTTCTGGCTGCACGTTTCCCCACAGAGCGGGCTAAGGTGGGATTTATTGTGTCTCTTATGTCGGACAGGGCGTTGGAATGGGTTACGCCGCTGTGGGAGCGTGGCGATCATGTGGTGCAGAGTGCTCCTCTGTTTTTGAGCACTTTAAAACAGGTCTTTTTAGGACCTCAAGTCACCCATGACACTGCGCTCCAACTGCTGGCATTAACTCAGGGTGAGTCCTTGGTCAGTCATTTTGCCGTCCAATTCCGCACTTTAGCATCTGAGCTGGAATGGTCGGATAAAGCTCTTATCCCCATATCTTGGAGGGGCTTGGCTGACCATGTAAAGGACGCTCTGGCCACTAGGGAGATTCCTGCCACACTGGAGGAGTTAATAACAGTCTCCACTCGAATTGACCTCCGTTTTAACGAGCGGAGGTTAGAGCGAGCCCAGTGTAGGCAGAGGTTTCGGCTGGCTCCTACTTTCGCCAAACCTCTGGAATCTCCGGTCCTGGTTCCTGAGTCACATGAGGCCAGGGAAGTGTCACAAGCGGGACCTAAGTCCCGGACCGCTTGTGCACTCAGGGTCTGTCATGTTTGCCAGCAGTCTGGACATTTAGCCACCAGATGTCCTCAGCGGTCGAGGAAACGTCAGCGTCTAGTGGTCGTAGGTGGAGGTACACTAGACACGGCGACGTTTGCCTCTAAATTGTCCTTTAAGGGGACAATTACTATAGGCTCATTCTCCCACTCGGTAGAGCTCTGCGTGGATTCTGGGGCGGAGGGCAATTTTATGTCTTCTGCCTTTGCCCAACGCCACGCAATACCTCTGGTTATGCTAGCTCAACCTGTAACGGTACGAGTGGTGAATGTGTCGACTCTGCCCTCACAGATAACTCACCAGACCATCCCTTTTACTCTGTCCATGTCGCCATCTCATCAGGAGATTATTTCCCTGCTCGTCATTCCAGAGGGAATTGATGAAGTCCTGTTGGGAATACCTTGGCTACGGTACCACTCTCCTCATATCGAGTGGTCCTCAGGCAGAATTCTGGAATGGGGTGAATCTTGTGGGGGTAGGTGTCAGAGGGAGTGCGTTCAGGTAGCTACAACTGAGGTACCCGCAGATCTTTCCTCTCTCCCCAAGCAGTATTGGTCGTATGCAGACGTATTCTCCAAAAAGGCGGCGGAGACCCTTCCGCCCCATCGCCCCTATGACTGTCCTATTGACCTCTTGCCTGGTGCTGAGCCTCCCCGGGGTCGAGTCTATCCGCTTTCTCTCCCGGAGATGGAGGCAATGTCACAGTACATCCAGGAAAATCTGGCAAGAGGGTTCATCAGGAAGTCAGTGTCACCTGCTGGGGCAGGGTTCTTCTTCGTGCAGAAGAAGAGTGGGGAATTGCGTCCATGCATAGACTACAGGGGTCTTAACGCCATCACCGTTAAGAATAAATACCCTTTGCCTTTGATATCTGAACTGTTCGATAGGCTTCGGGGAGCAAGGGTATTTACTAAATTAGATCTGCGGGGTGCTTACAACCTGATTCGCATCCGTGAGGGGGACGAATGGAAGACGGCTTTTAACACCAGGGATGGGCACTATGAATATCTGGTGATGCCCTTTGGGCTCTGTAATGCCCCAGCCGTTTTCCAAGACTTTGTGAACGATATCTTCCGGGATATGCTTTCCACCTCGGTCGTAGTCTATCTGGATGATATTCTCATCTACTCTCCAGATATTGACTCCCACCGGAGAGATGTTTGCAAAGTCTTCGACCTCCTACGGGCAAACTCCCTCTATGCCAAGTTGGAGAAGTGTATGTTTGAGCAGGAGTCCTTACCTTTCCTAGGCTACATCATCTCAGCCCAGGGATTGGCTATGGATCCTGCCAAACTACAGGCTGTGATGGACTGGCAGGAACCCCATTCTCTTAAAGCGGTGCAGCGCTTTATGGGGTTCATCAATTATTATCGCCAGTTCATCCCACATTTCTCCCTTGGTTGCCCTCACCAAGAAGGGGGCGAATCCCAAATTGAGGTCTGAGGAGGTCTCCAAGGCTTTTATCTCTATAAAGTCACACTTCGCTAGCGCTCCCATTCTTCATCGCCCCGATGTTGATAAGCCATTTATCATGGAGGTGGATGCCTCTTCTGTTGGTGCTGGAGCAGTCCTCTTCCAAAAGGATGCTCAAGGTCGGAAGCATCCTTGCTTCTTTTTCTCCAAGACCTTTGCACCAGCAGAGAGGAATTATTCCATCGGAGTTGCTAGCCATGAAGTTGGCTTTCTCGGAGTGGAGACATCTCTTGGAGGGAGCACGTTTTCCCTTCCAAGTCTTCACAGATCACAAAAATTTGGTGTATCTGCAGACAGCTCAGCGGTTGAATTCTCGCCAGGCCAGATGGTCCTTGTTCTTCTCCCGGTTTCATTTCACCCTCCATTTCCTTTCTGGGGAGAAGAACATTCGGGCTGACGCTCTCTCTCGCTCCGTTGTGTCATCTGCGGAGGAGGAGGAGGAGCCTCGGCTTATTGTCCCCACCGAGAGTTTGAGAACCGTGGCCCCGGTTTCGCTGGAGTCTGTGCCCCCGGGCAAGACTTTTGTTCCATCTAGTTTGCGACCGGAGGTTCTCTCTTGGGCGCACTCGTCCAGGGTGGGTGGACATTTTGGTACTAAAAGGACATCAGAGTTACTGGCGAGGACGTACTGGTGGCCGCATATGGCCCGTGATGTCGCGGAGTACGTTCAGATGTGTGTCTCTTGCGCCAGGAACAAGACTCCTCGGCAACGGCCAGCTGGGTTGCTTTATCCTCTGCCCGTGGCTGACAGGCCCTGGGAGATGGTCGGGATGGACTTTGTGGTTGGCTTACCCAAGTCTCGTAATTGCACCATTATCTGGGTGATCACCGATCATTTTTCCAAAATGGTGGATTTGGTGCCTCTTCCACGGCTACCATCTGCACGGGCGTTGGCTGTCTTGTTTATCAAGCATATCTTTCGCTTACACGGTATGCCAGACAAAATTGTTAGTGACCGGGGTCCCCAGTTTGCGTCTCGATTCTGGAGGGAGCTATGTCGTCTACTCAGTATTGAGTTAAATCTCTCTTCGGCATATCATCCCGAGATGAATGGGTTGGTAGAAAGGGCCAACCAGACCTTGGTCACATATCTGCGACATTTTGTTTCTGCCAGACAGGATGACTGGTCATCCTTGCTACCGTGGGCAGAGTTTGCACTTAACAATGTCGTAGCCGACTCTACCGGTCAGACTCCATTCCTCTTAAATTACGGCCAGCATCCGCGTGTTCCTGTGCCCATGCCTGTGTCTTCCGCTGATCCCAGGGTGGCAGACTGGGCTGTGGAGGCACGGGACATTTGGGATCGCACGCAGGATGCCATTCGGGCCTCCAAGGAGAGAATGAGGTCCTCTGCCGATGTTCATCGGCGCCCCGCTCCGACTTTTGCCCCTGGCGACTTGGTGTGGCTCTCCGCCCGTAACATCAGGCTGCGAGTTGAGTCCACTAAGTTTGCTCCTCGCTACTTGGGTCCCTTCAAGGTTCTCGAACAGGTTAATCCTGTGGTCTACCGCCTGGCTCTTCCTCCACGCTTGGGTATCACCGACACCTTTCATGTGTCCCTCTTGAAACCCGTATACATGTCCCGGTTTTCCGAGTCATCTGCCGGGACATCGGGTTCGTCTACGGACGATTACGAGGTGAACGCTATTTTGGGGTGCAAGGTGGTACGCGGCAAAAAGTTTTATTTGGTGGATTGGAAGGGTTATGGTCCAGAGGACAGGTCCTGGGAGCCTGCTGAAAACATTCGGGCCCCACAGCTCATTGCTGCCTTCGAGCGTAGCGAGGCCCAAGGAGGGGGGGGCCATGTTAGGAGTCGAGTTTCCTCTGCTGCACAGGGGGAATCTCGATCCGTCTCCGCTGCGGTCTCCCATTCTCCTCCAGCCGCAGTGGAGTCTGCTCAGCAGGGACGTCGCTCCCAGTGTCTTGCTCGCTCTCACTCTGTACAGAGAGTTACTGCTGCTTCTCCAGCTCCTGCCATTAAAGTCAGTGCTGGTCAGCGGCGAGCGGACTTCCCTGGGACTAAGTCCTTGTTTGCGCACACTGAGCATGCCCAGAGCGAGATCTCCCGTTGGAGATCGAGGGTCATGTGCTCTGGCTCTGCAGCGCATTCCATTGGTCCTCTTGGCAGGTCTTGGAAGGGCAAAGTTTCTGTGGCCACTTCCTGTCCTGCAATTATATAAATTGTGCATGACCGCACGGCCATGCGCTAGTGTACAATTGAATACGTGTGTTTGTTGTGAGTGCAAGTCTTTCATTAAATACCCCTACCCTAAAAAGAAATAAAACATGGCTAGAATGCAATGGTTTTTTAAAGTGCGGTACTAATAACTGTAGAACATGCGCACATGCTGTTATTACCAAAACATTTTCTAATTATAATAACACACAATGTTTTAATATCAAGCAGTATATTAACTGCAATACTAAATGTGTTATTTACAAAATTGATTGTACTGCATGTCAGTTGTCCTATGTTGGATGTACGTCACGAAAGTTGAAAATTCGTATCAATGAACATCTTTATGATATAGGTTATACAGGTGAATCTACACGTACCTTATCAGCGGCTTCCAGACACTTTGTAACTGCTCATGCTCGCAGCACCAAATTCTTTCGGGCATACGGGATTGAACGTGTTAATAAACCTCTACGGGGTGGAGACACTATTCGTTGCCTCCATACCCGTGAGGCCTTTTGGATTTACCATCTCAGCACTCGATCTCCCACAGGTTTGAATAGACGTAACAAATTAATGTTTCATTATTAGAATGTGTTTATATATGTTGTTGCTATGTGGTTTATCACAGATTTGTTTTTATCATAGTGTGTTTTCGTTTTTGTTTTTTTTCCTTTTTTTTTCCTTTTTTTTTTTTTCTCTCCTTTTTTTTATTACTATGTGTATTCATGAAGGACCGCCCATACGATCATGTGACCGTTCATTTGAATGCCATTGGTGTATAGGGTCTATATATTGGTTGATGACCATTTCATATGTAGCTTTGATAAAGATCCGTGTAGGATCGAAACGCGTCGCTCGTGTCCTGATATGCACATGTAGAGCATATGTCCACCGTTGTTTTTATATTGGCTTAATAAAGTTGGAATTTGGATTTTACTATTTGGAGCTGGAACGATTTTTTCTTTTCTTCATATTGGGGAAATATGCATAGATAAAAGTGTACTAAATACTTAGATTAGTGGGACTATCATAAATGTGAGTATATATAAGTGTATGGTAGTGCCGCTAAATGGTACTGGCATAGTGAGCCAGAAAAATAAACTAACTGATGTGTCAATAGTTGATCAACCAAAAAAGTGTATATATAAAAATCTTAAAACTATATAAGAATATATGCATAAATGTATATATGCATTCGTATATAGACAAAGATATATGCATAAAAAGGTGTTAGTATCCAGAAAAATACAAAGATCACTTGAATACAATAGAAAGTGCGTAACAACAATTAATAAAAGTGCACACATAAAAGTCATTATATATATAGTGCATATGTGAGGAGTATAATAATTTCATCATATATTATAGCACAACAGACTCTAGTGTATATATATATATAAAACATATTTTGATAGAAGTGTCGTCCCAGCTTCAAATAATTAGAGGACTAAAAGAAATAGGCCATGCACTGCAGATCATCACATCAGATGTCAAGGACTGATCAGGAGCCCCCTTTGAACCTGTATCCTAATATAGACCTATTTGTCAAACTAGTGTCTAAAGAATTTGGAGAAATCCCTAACAAGATAATGAAAGACAACTTATCTATTGATCAGAGAAAAGCACTCAAAGAATTGAAAGGTATGAGGGATATAATAATCAAACCGGCGGACAAAGGGGGAACATCATCATTCAATCTACTAAAATGTATGAAAAAGAGGCATTCAGGCAGCTGAGGGATACCAGCTGTTACAGTAGACTTACATATAACCCGACTCTTACCTTCCAGGGTGAACTGCAAGAAATTTTGGAGAGAGCATTTCAGGAAGGAGTAATCAGCAACGAGCTTAGAAGCAATCTAATTCCTGTCTATCCGAAAACGGCATGCATTTATTTCACGCCAAAAATCCACAAAAGTATGACTGCACCTCCAGGACGCCCGATCGTGTCGGGAAATGGAAGCCTGTGTGAGGTAATTGGGAAATACTTGGATTTCTACTTAAAACCACATGTATGCAATCTACCTTCATACATTAGAGACACGGGAGATGTCCTTAGCAAAATTGAGGGGATACCTATGGAGGATGATATGTGGCTGGTATCATTTGATGTTGAGTCTCTATATACTGCAATAGAACACCAACATGGCATCACGGCTGTTTAATCCTTTCTGCTTGCCTCAGATGTTGATAAAAGTCTGACAGACTTCCTTCTTGAACTGTTAAAATTCGTCTTGGAACATAACTGCTTTATGTTCAAGGAAACAATATATGTACAGCAAAGAGGGACTGCTATGGGGGCGGCTTTTGCCCCCTCATATGCGAATTTATTCATGGGCAACTGGGAGAGGCAGATTTTCTTTGTCAATCCCATTGCATACATTGAGAAGGTCCTGTTCTGGGTTCGCTTTATTGATGACATTCTTATGATTTGACAGGGCTCAGAACAGGACCTTCTGGCCTTTCGGGACATCCTCAATGACAACAAGGTCAATATCAAACTGACGTGTAAATACAGTCAAGTTTCATTGGACTTCTTAGATATCCAGATCATGAAGGGAACCACTGGTTTTCTGGAGACAAATGTATTTAGGAAGGAAACGGCAGTAATCTCTCTGTTACACGCCTCTTCATCCCACCCTAAAGCCTTGATCAAAGGTATACCTACTGGGCAGTTTATCAGAATTAAAAGGATCTGTTCTAATGACCAATTCTTTTCTGAACAGGCGGAGAGTCTTACATCGAGATTTGAGGATAGAGGCTACTCGAAGCGCAGCATTAAGAGAGGACTACATAAAGCAGCCAGAATGACGCGTTCCACCTTAATGAAACCCAAGATTAAACCAGTGGTGGAGCAAAAGGTGAGATTCATATCCACCTATACCGAACAATGGAGCCAGATGAGAGATGTATTGGAAAAATTTTGGCCACTCCTACAAACTGATAAAGATCTGATGAAGTGTCTACCAAAACACCCCTCCATCACTTACCGAGATCAAGCAATTTAAAAGATCAGTTGGTACACAGCTATTACGCTGGCCCCAAGATAGAGAAGGCATTTGGGTCTAAAGGACAGAAATGGGGTTGCTTCCCCTGCAATAACTGCATAGCATGCCCGAACATTGTTCCAGCCTCTAACTTTAGCTCCAGTGATGGCCAAAAAATCTTTACTATAACCCAGCACATCACCTGTAATACAACAGGAGTGGTATACTATGCACAGTGCCCTTGCCCCAAAGTGTATGTGGGACTGACATCTAGAGCATTGAAAATAAGAGTAAGAGAACATTATAGGGACATCAATATTGCAGAGGAAGCCGATGAAACAACCATGCTAAAACCATTGGCGAGACATTTCAAATCTCATCACAACTGCAATGCGAAACTCCTAAAAGTGATAGGAATAGACAAAGTATTTGTGGATCAAAGAGGAGGTAATTGGAGGAAGAACCTTGCGCAATTGGAAGCTCGCTGGATCTCTAGAGTGAACTCAGTGCAGCCACTGGGTCTTAATGAGGTGCTTAGTTATGCCCCCTTTCTTTAATGTATAGTTTATGTAGCGGTTTTTTATTGTATTTATATATGATTTTAATATTTCTTTTTTTAGTTTTTAGCTCCTGATCAGTCCTTGACATCTGATGTGATGATCTGCAGTGCATGGCCTATTTCTTTTAGTCCTCTAATTATTTGAAGCTGGGATGACACTTCTATCAAAATATTTTTTATATATATATATATATACACTAGAGTCTGTTGTGCTATAATATATGATGAAATTATTATACTCCTCATATATGCACTATATATATATAATGACTTTTATGTGTGCACTTTTATTAATTGTTGTTACGCACTTTCTATTGTATTCAAGTGATCTTTGTATTTTTCTGGATACTAACACCTTTTTATGCATATATCTTTGTCTATATACGAATGCATATATACATTTATGCATATATTCTTATATAGTTTTAAGATTTTTATATATACACTTTTTTGGTTGATCAACTATTGACACATCAGTTAGTTTATTTTTCTGGCTCACTATGCCAGTACCATTTAGCGGCACTACCATACACTTATATATACTCACATTTATGATAGTCCCACTAATCTAAGTATTTAGTACACTTTTATCTATGCATATTTCCCCAATATACCTAATTGAGCATTGTGGGTATAGCATACATCAGGCACATACAGCCTGTTTTCTGATGTGCTGTTCACATTTGCCCTCTCACTATCGCGTACACAGGTGGACTTTTGTTCTTTTGATCCCAGCTGATCTTCTTCCTCATCTTCGGCGGTGCGCGCTCGCTGAGACTCCTGGTATCGGGTTGCTGTAGCGACGTGTCTCTTCTGTGGCTCTCTCCGCCCCCCTGCTCTGACACGTCGGGTAGGGGAGTGGACGAGCTCCTTGTGACGCTTAGTGGCAGTGACGTCCGAACCGGCGTTGTTGATGTGAGCGCCATTACAGACCGCTGCCACCACTGCTTTCTTATCGCTATATAAACCCCCATATGGCCACTGTTGTTTGAGACTATCCCCCTGGACGAAGCTTTACCGCGAAACGCGCGTCGGGGTCCATTTACTGTTCTGCTTTCTCAGGTAAATATATCCCTACCTCTCCCTATGCCTTGCACTTTAGCACTATATGCACCTTGTGACCATCACATGAATACATAGAGCAATACTACCTGTAGGATCTCTTGGGTTCTTTTTACTAAATGTGTTAGGATTTGCCAACATATATTTGATTACTCATTTAACCCTGTGCATCCTTCATCTATGTGGCATTAGACATGTGGCTACGCTTTAGGCAGATTTATTCAGCTCATATAGCTTAGGCATTTTTTTATTATGATATATTCATGGTTCTTTTGCATATATTACTGACTATTATTCATGCCTCTTTGTAATCTACTGAGCCTTATTAGCTAATATTTGGGATTACTTGAATTTTTGTTAGGTATTGTATATATATTTTCCTTAGCAGACAGTATATTCTGTCTTTGTATCTCCACTGATTGCTATTGGACTTTATTGGTATTTTTAATGTATTATTAATAAAATTCAGTGTTTTTATTGGCACAAAGCTTCCGCTCTGTTTCTATCTTTGGATATTTGCTTCAATTTTGGAAGTGCCTATAATATAGGCTATTATTTTGGATATACATCCATATAGTATTACGTGCTTTGTGCCACATTACTTTGTACACTCTAAAATAAGTATAAAAAAATGATTCTGGATTCAATTTCTCACCCAAAGTGTATTATATGCTTTGCGGTAAATTTATATAACACTCCAATAAAGTGTTGAATTTATTTCTGGATTCAATTATTCTTCCATACATTATTATATGCTTGTGCTACATTTCTGTAGTATATAATACTCTAATAAAGCATTTTAACATTTATGTCCATTTAATGACTCATCCGTAGAGTATTATGTGCTCTGTGGTATATTTTAGTTGCATACAACGCTTCAAATAAAGTAAAAAAAATATTCTGGATTCAATTACTCATTCATACAGTATTACATACTCTGTCGTATATTCGGTGGTATATAACACTCCAAAAACTGTTGAAGAATTGTTCTGCATTCAACTACTCATCCACAGAGTATTAAATGTTTTGTACTACATTTCTGCTTTATTTAACCCTCCAGAAAAAGTAAAAATGGATTCAGTTACTCACCCATAGAGTATTACTTGCATTGCAGTACATTTTGGTGTTATATAACACTCCAAAAAAGGTTTGCAATTTTTTTCTGCATTCAATTACTCATCCATACAGTATTGTGTTCTTTATGCTTCATTTCTGTGGTATATAACACTCCAAAAAAAGCATTTAAACATTTTTCTATAATCAATGACTTATCCATAGAGTATTATGTGCTCTGTGGTAGATTTTAGTTGTATACACCTCCCTAGAAAAGTGTTTACTTTTTGGATTTAATTACTCTTCCATAGAATATTACATGTCCTGTGGTACATTTTGGTGGTATATAACACTGCAAAAAAGCAAAAAAATGTTCTGGATTGAATTTGTCATCCATACTCTTTTACATGCTTTGCTTCACATTATGGTGGTATTAAACTAAAAAAAAAACAATACTTTGATTGCTACAGGTGACCACACTTTTTAAAATTAAAAATAAACTTGGTTTCAACATACATAGCAATTAGAAAATGTGTAAAGTGTGCGGTATGGGACAAGAAATTGGAAGTGCTGATGATAGTGCATGTAGGCACTGAGGTCGTGGGGCAAGTGCGACTACGTCTGTTGCTGGAGCACAAGAAATACGCCCATCCACAACAAATAGGTTCCTTTCCAACTTTGCAGGGATGCACGATACACGACTTTTGAAGCCAGATCAGTGCAAACCAGTAGTTGTTTGGATATCAGATAATGCTTTCAGCAGGCTTGGCAGCAGCAACTAGTCAAACAAAACGGTTCAGTCTCACTAGCTAGCAGTCTAGAGCACTTAATCCTCACCCTGATCCTGCTTCCTCCCACCATGTTGATTCCAAGGAGACTAATGATCCCACAGTAGGACACTCCGAGAGCTCCTTGCAATATCACTTCTTGATTGTGTCCTCTCATCCTCGGTCCCAGGGTAGCTCCTGGGTATATTCACCTGCCCATTATGGGTAAGCTGATATACTGACTTTTTAACCTTGTTCTTTGGATCTGCCATACCACTAGGGTAATTAAAATTATGTTTTATAGCTGTCTGACAGAGTCCGGTCTCTGATACCATATGTAGCAGGGCAGCATATTTATAATTATGTGCACTTGTTGTTATACCTTTATTTTATTTTTTTTGTATATTGCTGCCTCTGATACACTGGTTTAGCATGGATCAGGTTCTCTTCTGACTACCATAATGATGTGATTTACTATGACTGCATATATACCTTTATATATACCCCAGTCTTGTGATTTTAACTAGGGGGTTTGTCCTTGTCACAACTATTGTCTACATTGTTTTTTTTGTGGTGATTTTATATGTATTGTAAGCAAATAAAGCTTTTTCTTATTAACTCTATATATTATATAGTTCTCTATTTTTTTGTGTTTTCTGAATAATGAGCATGAATGTCTGACATTTGTGCAGTTCTCCTAAACATTGAGGACTCCACAAAGATGGTAAGCAGCAATGCCACCATTATCAGTTCAATGATTCTGCATTTGTGCCTACTTATAAAGTCAATGGTGAAAATTAAACATGAAGATTTGCATGCAGACCAGGTAGAGATTGGGGAGAAATGAGACAGGGAGATACTACCCAGCCCTGCCTCATCACATCTGCTCAGCATGGATTGGGTAACAATGAGGAGGTGGAGGCTGAGGAGGTGGAGGAGGAACATTAGCTGTCTCACATTGTCCTGTCTCTCCTATGTAGATGGGCTGAACTGAGCTGAGGAGGGAAATGGTGAGGAAGAAATGGAGGAGGAGATCGAGAGTAGTCATCATGGTGGAGATAGGGAAATGTAAGGTCTTTGGCACATATGGTAGACTTTATGTACTGCTGATTTTCTTTTGACCCCCGCATTACATTCATCTTGGCCTAAAAGGAATATTGATTGTTCATTCTTCTAAATCCACTCTACAAGGCTGAGAGGTCTACTAAAATAGTTCTATAGCAGAAGGCCATTGTGGAAAATATGTTGAAAAAGTTCCCAACAGACTGGCAGGGGGAAAGTTTTCTTGCCCAACTAAGAAGGAGAGGCAAGGGAGACACACATCAGGTACAGCACAGTGAGAGCTACACTGTCAAAGGCCTGGTCCAATTTCATGACACCCAGCATCAAGGCCCTGGTGACCGAGTATTTTTGATAAAGATTGAAACGTTTTTAACCCCTTCATGACCGGGGGATTTTTCGTTTTTCCGTGTTTGTTTTTCGCTCCCCTCCTTCCCAGAGCAATAACTTTTTTATTTTTCCGTCAATTTGGCCATGTGAGGGCTTATTTTTTGCAGGACGAGTTGTACTTTTGAACGACATCATTGGTTTTAGCATGTCGTGTACTAGAAAACGGGAAAACAATTCCAAGTGCGGTGAAATTGCAAAAAAAGTGCAATCCCACATTGGTTTTTTGTTTGGCTTTTTTGCTAGGTTCACTAAATGCTTAAAATGACCTGACATTATGATTCTCCAGGTCATTACGAGTTCATAGACACCAAACATGACTAGGTTATTTTTTATCTAAGTGGTGAAAAAAAATTCCAAACTTTGCTAAAAAAAAAAAAAAAAATTGCGCCATTTTCCGATACTCGTAGCGTCTCCATTTTTCATCATCTGGGGTCGGTTGAGGGCTTATTTTTTGCGTGCCGAGATGACGTTTTTAATGATAGCATTTCGGTGCAGATACGTTCTTTTGATCGCCCGTTATTGCATTTTAATGCAATGTCACGGCGACCAAAAAAACGTAATTCTGGCGTTTCGAATTTTTTTCCCGCTACGCTGTTTAGCGATCAGGTTAATACTTTTTTTTAATTGATAGATCGGGCGATTCTGAGCGCGGCGATACCAAATATGCATAGATTTGATATTTTTTTTATTGATTTATTTTGATTGGGGCGAAAGGGGGGTGATTTAAACTTTTATGTTTTTTTTATTTTTTTCACATTTTTTTAAACTTTTTTTTTTAACTTTTGCCATGCTTCAATAGCCTCCATGGGAGGCTAGAAGCAGGCACAGCACGATCGGCTCTGCTACATAGCAGCGATCTGCTGATCGCTGCTATGTAGCAGAATTGCACGTGTGCTGTGAGCGCCGACCACAGGGTGGCGCTCACAGCGACGGGCAATCAGTAACCATAGAGGTCCTAAGGACCTCTATGGTTACCATTCACAAGCATCGCCGACCCCCGATCATGTGACGGGGGTCGGCGATGACGTCATTTCCGGCCGCCCGGCCGGAAGCGGTAGTTAAATGCCGCTGTCTGCGTTTGACAGCGGCATTTAACTAGTTAATAGGTGCGGGCAGATTGCGATTCTGCCCGCGCCTATTACGGGCACATGTCAGCTGTTCAAAACAGCTGACATGTCCCGGCTTTGGTGCGGGCTCACCGCGGAGCCCTGCATCAAAGCAGGGGAGCCGGCATCGGACAGTATAGTACGTCCGATGCCGGTAAGGGGTTAAAAATGGTGAACAAATACATGGCCAACCAAACCAATGTATTCCCTAATTCCTCTGCGACCTTCAGCTTTTGGGTCTCAAAGCTAGACAACTGGCATAATCTGTCATGGTATGCCTTGGAAGTGTTGTGCTATCATCTTGTCTGAGCTGGTTTTAAGTGCCGCTGTGGTGTCAAAGCAGAAAGGTGCTTTTGCCTGTCTACTGAATTCGCTGGTAAGCACAATTTGATAAAAATGCACAAAGCTTGGATTAGCCCCAACGTTTTCACACCACAAGATGACAACAGCACAAAAAGTGTTTTTCATCATCAATAGAGGCCTACAACTTGTTGCCTTCAAAGGTCTATGGATCACTGGATGACCCTACTTATAATTTATTCATGGCTTTGAATTTTTTGCAAAGTCTTTATCAGCGTAGAAGTACATCAACTACACTATCAAATTATGTTAATGAAGCCTACAAGTTGTTGCCTTCAAAGGTCTATGGATGACTGTATTACCATCCTTATAATTTTTATAGTGTTGCTGTGTGTGCAGAGCCTTTATGTGTGTAAAAGTGCCACAATTACACTTTATTCACAATATTTGAATAAGGTACTACAGTTGGTGCCTTCAAGTGTGCGTGGAAGACCCTACTTGCATTTTTTGGCAGGCTTTCCACTTAGTGCATAGCCTTTATGAGTTTTGGAGAACCACTACATGAGAATTTGAACAGAGGCCCGCCTTTATCTCCAATACAGTGTGTGTTCGAGCCCTTCTTCCATCAAATTTTAAGCAGTTCTTGCTTCCATCATAAATTATACTGCAATTCCAATGTTATAATAAATGTGAATACTTTTCTGCCCAATGATGACAGAAGTATTCTAGGAGTGATACCTTTATTGGCTAACCAGAAAATAATATGTTTGCAAGCTTTCAGAGCACAGTGGCTCCTTCTTCAGGCTTGATTACAAATAGATTAATAAGAAACAAGCACAACATTTAAAGAATACTAAAGCAGGACATTTGTTAGGGGGTGGGAAGTGTGATGAGTCCATAGGTAAGCCAAGGTAATCAAATTAGGCATTTTCTTACAAATGGAGAGGCAGTGGGAAAATTGTTCATAGTTATCTGGAGTCTGCCTGCTGGACGTTTGAATTGTATCCATATAGTGACTCATAAATCCAGGTGTTAAATTGAGTCCTATTGTCAACGAATTAAACATATTCATTAGTTTGTATTCCCAAATTTTTCTTTCCCTGTGGTCCTTAAAATTACCTTTTAGTATTAAGACTTTTAAATCTGTCATACTGTGTCCAGGTCCAGAGAAATGTTTTCCCACTTGTGTGTCCATTTCATTTCTGATTGTGTGTCTGTGTAGATTCATCCTAGTTTGTAGTCTTTGCATAGTTTCCCCAATATAAATACTTCCAGGGCACCTCATACATTGTATCATGCACACCACGTTATTGACACAATAACAATATCATCATCAAACCAGCTGACAAAGGAGGAGCTGTAGTCATAATGAACATGACAGATTACATCCAGGAAGCAAACAGACAACTCTTGGATATAAAATACTACACTCCACTTCAGGGAGATCCGACCAAAAAATACACAGAGGAACTAACGCATATCATCAATGGATTTGATTCCACTTCATCCTCACTGCTGGAACTAATACCAGACAATCCCCAAACAGGTACCTTCGACATGTTGCCTAAAATACATAAAGAAGGAAATCCTGGGAAGCCTGGAAAGAAAAATTTGGGAACACAAACTAATGAATATGTACAGTTAGGTCCATATATATTTGGACAGAGACATCATTTTTCTAATTTTGGTTATAGTCCTTACCACAATAAATTTTAAGCAAAACAATTCAGATGCAGTTGAAGTTCAGACTTTCAGCTTTCATTTGAGAGTATCCACAGTAAAATTGGATGAAGGGTTTAGGAGTTTCATCTCCTTAACATGTGCCACCCTGTTTTTAAAGGGGCCAAAAGTAATTGGACAGATTCAATAATTTTAAATAAAATGTTCATTTTTAGTACTTGGTTGAAAACCCTTTGTTGGCAATAACTGCCTGAAGTCTTGAACTCATGGACATCACCAGACGCTGTGTTTCCTCCTTTTTGATGCTCTGCCAGGCCTTCACTACGGTGGTTTTCAGTTGCTGTTTGTTTGTGGGCCTTTCTGTATGAAGTTTAGTCTTTAACAAGTGAAATGCTGCTCAATTGGGTTGAGATCAGGTGACTGACTTGGCCATTCAAGAATATTCCACTTCTTTGCTTTAATAAACTCCTGGGTTGCTTTGGCTATCTGTTTTGGGTCATTGGTCGTCGTTTCATACTACAAATGGACAATCAGTTTGGCTGCATTTGGCTGGATCTGAGCACACAGTATGGCTCTGAATACCTCAGAATTCATTTGGCTGCTTCTGTCCTGTGTCACATCATCAATAAACACTAGTGACCCAGTGCCACTGGCAGCCCTGCATGCCCAAGCCATCACACTGCCTCTGCTGTGTTTTACAGATGATGTGGTATGCTTTGGATCATGGGCTGTACCACGTCTTCGTCATACTTTTCTCTTTCCATCATTCCGATAGAGGTTGATCTTGGTTTTATCTGTCCAAAGAATGTTCTTCCAGAACTGTGCTGGCTTTTTTAGATGTTTTTTAGCAAAGTCCAGTCTAGCCTTTTTATTCTTGATGCTTATGAGTGGCTTGCACCGTGCAATGAACCCTCTGTATTTACTTTCATGCAGTCTTCTCTTTATGGTAGATTTGGATATTGATACGCCGACCTCCTGGAGAGTTTTGTCACTTGGTTGGCTGTTGTGAAGGGGTTTCTCTTCACCATGGAGATTATTCTGCGATCATCCACCACTATTGTCTTCCGTGGGCGCCCAGGTCTTTTTGCATTGATGAGTTCACCAGTGCTTTCTTTCTTTCTCAGGATGTACCAAACTGTAGATTTTGCCACTCCTAATATTGTAGCAATTTCTTGGATGGGTTTTTTCTGTTTTCGCAGCTTAAGGATGGCTTATTTCACCTGCATGGAGAGCGCCTCTGACTGCATGTTTACTTCACAGCAAAACCTTCCAAATGCAAGCACCACACCTCAAATCAACTCCAAGCCTTTTATCTGCTTAATTAAGAATGACATAACGAAGGGATTGCCCACACCTTTCCATGAAATAGCCTTGGAGTCAATTGTCCAATTACTTTTGGTCCCTTTAAAAACAGGGTGGCACATGTTAAGGAGCTGAAACTCCTAAACCCTTCATCCAATTTTAATGTGGATACCCTCAAATGAAAGCTGAAAGTCTGAACTCCAACTGCATCTGAATTGTTTTGTTTAAAATTCATTGTGGTAATGTCTATAACCAAAATTAGAAAAATGTTTTCTCTGTCCAAATATATATGGACCTAACTGTATAATTGGTTGACACAAGGACTCAATTTAACACCTGGATTTATGAGTCACTATATGGATACAATTCACACCTCCACCAGACGGACTCCAAATAACTAAGAACTAGAGTTGAGCGACTTTTACTTTTTTCGGATCGAGTCGGGTTTCGCGAAACCCGACTTTGTCAAAAGTCGGGTCGGGTGAAATCGGCCAATTATTTTGAAAAGTCGGGGGCCGACTGAAACACGAAACCCAATGCAAGTCAATGGGGAATCAAAGTCGCCAGTGAGTGGAGGAAAGGAAAACACCTACAGTGCCCATTTTAATGCCACAAACATCAATTCTTATTACTTAAAGGGAACCTGTCACCTGAATTTGGCGGGACTGGTTTTGGGTCATATGGGCGGAGTTTTCCGGTGTTTGATTCACTCTTTCCTTACCCGCTGGCTGCATGCTGCCTGCAATATGGGATTGAAATTCATTCTCTGTCCTCCATTGTACACGCCTGTACTAGTAATCTTGCCTTGTGCAGGCATGTACTACGGAGGACAGAGAATGAACTTCAATCCAATATTGCAGCCAGCATGCAGCCAGCGGGTAAGGAAAGGGTGAATCAAACACCTGAAAACTCCGCCCATATGACCCAAAACCAGTCCCGCCAAATTCAGGTGACAGGTTCCCTTTAAGCTTGTCAATCTTAATTTACTTTATATTAATAGTTAGGCATTGAAAACAGGGGGTAATTTGGCTAAAGTTGTGGGAGGGTAGGGCTGGCTCAAGATTTTTGTGGGCCTAGGAAATGCGGAATACGTCACGGCGGTGGAGCAGGGAGAGGTAAGCATTTCAACTTTGCAAGTGGTGTGATCTTGAGCAAGCAGGGGGGGCCCACTCGTTGGCACATGGCACTGGCACAGGGCCCCTCATAATATGGCGGTGTGTTTGATGGCGGGTGGCACCTCCCACTGCCAGAGACACTTTTGCGTACTATGAGGGGCCCTGTGCCAGTGACGTTGCCAAAGAGTATGCCCCCTACCTGATGAAGGAACCTGCACTTTCATCTGCACTTTCCTCTTTGTCCCCGTGTAAGGTGGTATAGTATGCAGGAAGGGGAACCGGACTTTCAGCAGAATCAGATTCAGGCTGTGTAGAGTGCAAGGGGAATGTAGTGGTCTGGGTCAATGTACCAGCAGACTCATCTAGCAGTGGCTGGGCAATGGGCAGAATGAGGAGGAAACACAGATATAGGCCCAAATAATAAAGTAGGCTAAATGCAGTTCAAAATGGGTAACAGGACTAAACAGGCAGCATAGCTTTGTTCAGTGGAGGAAAACTGTAATGAGTGGCGCAGACACAGTTAGTAGGCTCAAAATAAAAAAGCTGGCTAAATGCAGTTCAAAATTTGTAACAGGACTAAACAGGTGGCATAGCTAGATACTGGGGTGGGCTCCTCTGCTGAGTAGCAGTCAGTGGTACTAGGCGCAAATTATTAACTGGTCTAAATGGAGGCCAAGGGCCCCTGTATATTTTAACTATCATCTATCATTTCAACAAATTTGTATTGGCAGTGCCTTTGAAGGATTTAACAGCACAGACTACACAGTGGTGGAGCAGGGAGAGGTAAGTATTGCAAGTGGTAGAGCACTGTTCGAGCTGGAGGGAACACTCTGTCGTGGGCGGCGGTACTGGCACAGGGCCCCTCATATTACGGTGGTGTGTCTGACGTTGGTTGTGCACCAACACCGTCAGAGACACTTCATTGTACTATGAGGGACCCTGTGCCAGTGCCGCTGCCCAAGAGTGGGCGCACCCACCTGTCCAGGCAAATGGCACTCGCACGGGTGCTTGCACCAGGTGGTGACCACGGCCCTGTGGGGGGAGTCAGCCCATTTAGGGAGGTAAAAAATGGCCTATGGTGGACATTCAGCAGCTGCAAATGGCAGAATTGGAGAAGTCAGTAAGAGGAGGCCAAAAGCAAGACATTTTTCAGGCAAGCTACGTGTCAGCAGGAGAAGGTGGGGCAAAATACTTTGAAATCCATGATTGGTTCATTTTAATGAAGGTTAGATCATCAACATTCTGGATAGCCAGACGTGTCCTTTTTTTGGTCAGTATTGAACCAGCAGCACTGAAAACTCTTTCTGATAGCACACTAGAAGCAGGGCAAGCGAGCTCCTGTAATGCATATTCTGCCAATTCAGGCCAAGTATCTATTTTAGATGCCCAGTAATCAAAGGGGAATGATCTGTGAGGGAGAACATCGATAAAGGAGGGAAGTAGTTCGTAACCATACTGGACAAATGGTGTCTCCTGTCACTTTGAATCGATGCAGCACTACCTGTCGTGTCAGCAGTCATTGCGAAATCACTCCACAACCTAGTCATAAAACCCCTCTGTCCAGCGCCACATCAGATTTGTGCCCTGCTAACACCTCTGCCATGTTGCCCCCTACGGCTGGTGTGAGAACCATCACCGCCGCTGTGTGCTGGGAATGCCTGAAGCAAACGGTCCACAAGAGTTGCTTATTTGGTAGCAAATATTTGTTCAAGGTTCTCATGTTGCATGATATTTTGTAATTTTCCTTTATATCGTGGATCCAGGAGGCAGCCCAACCAGTAATCGTCATTGGTCATCATTTTGATAATGCGGGGGTGCCTTTTTAGGTTACGCAAGGCATACTCAGCGATGTGGGCCAATGTTCCAGGTGTCAATTCACTGCTTGTGCTGGGTTGAGGAGCACTTTCTTGCAAATCAACATCACTTGTGTCCCGCAAAAACCCTGTATCAGACCTTGCAACGCCACCAGTTTCTATTGCCCTCTGTGAAGCATCCTCCTCCCATAAATATTCATCCCCATCATCCTCCTCCTCCTCCTCTTCATCCGCCACCTCGTCCAGGAGAGTTCCCTGAGCAGACAATGGTTGACTGTCATCAAGGCTTCCCTCCTCCTCCTCGGCTGCAGACGTCAGCTCCTTAATGTGCGTCAAACTTTGCATCAGCAGACGCATTAGTGGGATGCTCATGCTTAAGATGGCATCGTCTGCACATACCAGCCATATGCATTCCTCAAAACACTGAAGGACTTGACAGAGGTCTTGGAGCTTCGACCACTGCACACCAGGCAATTCCATGTCTGCCATCCAACTGCCTGCCCGTGTATGTGTATCCTCCCACAAATTATATACAGCACGCCCCTGTTCACACAGCCTCTGAACGATGTGCAGTGTGGAGTTCCACCTTGGTGCAAAGTTGATTATTAGGCGGTGCTGGGGAAGATCAAGCGATCGCTGATGGTTCAGCATACGGCAGGAGTGTACGGGCGGATGTGCGAGCAAAGTCTTTGCACCTTCAGGAGCAGGGCTGGTAACTTCGGATAATTTTTGAGGAAGCACTGCACCACCAGGTTCAAGGTGTGAGCCAGGCAAGGTATGTGTTTAAGTACTGAAAGGGCTATGGCAGCCATAAAATTCCTTCCGTTATCACTGACTACCTTGCCTGCCTCAAGATGTACACTGCCCAGCCATGACTGAGTTTGTTGCTGCAAGTACTCGGCCAGTACTTCCGCGGTGTGTCTGTTGTCGCCCAAACACCATTTCTAACACAGCCTGCTGACGCTTACCACTAGCTGTTCGATATTGGGACACCTCGTGTGCAACACTGGCAGCTGCGGATGGAGTGGTCGTGCGACTGCATTCTGTGGAAGAGCTTTCGCTTCTGGAAGAGAAGGAAGAGAGGGGTGGCAAACGCCTACAACCAACTGTTTCCTACACCGTGGGCTAGGCAGAACTGTCCCACCATGGCTGTCCCCTGTGGACCCTGCATCCAACACATTAACCCAGTGGGCCGTGATGGACATCTAACATCCCTGGCCATGCCTACTGGTCCATGCATCTGTTGTGAGGTGCACCTTTCTACTGACTGATTGCCTGAGTGCATGGACAATGGGGTCTTTGACATGCTGGTGGAGGGCTGGGATGGCTTTTCTCGCAAAGAAGTGTTGACTGGGTAGGTCATAGCGTGGTACTGAGTAGACCATCAGGGCTTTGAAAGCTTTGCTTTCAACGAACCGGTAGGGCATCATCTCTAACGAGATTAGTCTAGCAATGTGGGCATACAAACTATGTGTACGCGGATGAGAGGATGAGTACATTTTTTCCTAATGAGAGTCTCTTGTAGGGTGAGCTGGACTGGAGAGGTGCATATGGTGGAACTAGCGGTGGTGGTGATGGTGGACATGGCGGATTGAGAGAGGGTTGGTGATGGTATTCTCGATGTTGGCCTACATACAGTGTTTCCTACCAATAACCTTGTGATTCCCTGACTGCTTTGGCCTTGCGATGATACCTCCACATTTGCTGCTGGTGGTGTCCTAACTGGTGGGCTTACAGTGAGGGAAGCACTGTAGCGTTGCTGACTACCTTCATTCTGAGCAGGTGCACCAACGGTACGGGACGTTTGGTAGTTACTCCAGGCTTGCAAGTGCATGCTGGTTAAATGTCTAAGCATGCACGTTGTATTTAAATTTTAAAGATTCTTCCCTCTGCTAAAGGTCTTTGAGCATTTCTTACATATATTTTTTGAATGATCATTCGGATCTTGGTTAAAATATTGCCACACTGCACTCTTCCTACTATGGAATACCTTTTCAGACATTGCATGCTGTGCTACTTTCACCGGATGGCCACGCTGTCCAAAAACTGTTTTTGTTTTTCACAAATGTTTTTGGCCTGATACGGGCCTGCCAGATGACAGCTGTTGCGATGTAGATGGCTGCTGCGGATCATCCTCCCCCGCTTCAGAGCTACTGGCAGCGGCAGCCTCTTCCCCCAATGGCTGCCAATCTGGATCAACAACTGGGTCATCTATCACCTCCTCTTCAATGTTATGTGCACCTTCCTCTGTGTCACCATGTAAGGTGCTATAGCGATCGGGACGGGGCACCATAGTCTCAGACGATGACGCTGGCTCAACACCTCCAGCCTTAGGTGCTTTTGTGCTTTTGCCACTACCACCAGATGCAAAACCATCAGTACCAGCTCGCAACCACCGCCCATGGCCTCTTCCACCTGACTTCCTCATTTTTTGGAAAATCTAACCAAAATAACAACCATTATATGGTACTTTAAAACAAGGTAGAAGGTGTATATAAACGTGTTGAGATTTTAAATCTCCCTTATTTTTGGGAGACTTAACAAAAAATCAGGCCCTGTGCAAAAAACAACGCAATCTAAGTGGCAGAAAGTGGCTGGCTGATATACGACAAACTAACAGGACAGAAGTATATCCACTTTGCGAGAATTTTAATCTCCCTTTTTTTGGGGGGAGACTAAACCACTACTTAGGCCCAGTGTATATAAGAACACAATCTAAGTGTCAGAAAGTGGCTGGCTGATATACAACAAACTAACAGGACGGAAGTATATCCACTTTGTGAGAATTTGAATCTCACTTTTTTTCGGGGAGACTGAACCAAAACTCAGGCCCAGTGTATAAAGCAACACAATGTAAGTGGCAGAAAGTGGCTGGAAGATATATGAAAAAATACAAGGACTGTAGTACAATTCCAATCTCCCTACAATGATCTCAGGAAAAGTATGGCAGCAATAAAAAGGACTGCTACACACAAAAGTGTGGACAAATAAACAAGATAACTGTGCAGAAAGGAGCAACAGGATTTTTGCTTTTAAAGCAAAAGCAGTTGGTTTGCACAGCGGCGTGCAAACAGCAATGCAGCTATCAGGGAGCCTTATAAGGCAGCCTAATAAGCTACAGAGCTGATGTACAAAAATATAGCCTCCACTGTCCCTGCAAACAAATGGTGGTGTTGGACAGTGGAAATCGCTACAGCACAAGCAGTTTCGGGCTTAATCTTCCCTCCCTAAATATATGCTACGATCAGCAGAAGTAAGATGGCGGTAGGCGTGCACGCCTCTTTATAGCCACTGTGATGCCGCAGAAAGCAAGCCAATCACGGTCATGCCTGTTATGATCTGGTGGCCTAGGAGCAGCATGAGACGTACTCTGGAGAAGGTGGTACCTGTACTGACCGCAGACCCTGAACTTAGCAACGCAACTAGAAGTAGCCGTGGGATGTACCTAACACTCCCTAGACACCTCGACACAGCCTAAGAACTAACTTGCCCTAAAGATAGAAACGGGAAAACTATCTTGCCTCAGAGAAAATCCCCAAAGGATAGACAGCCCCCCACAAATATTGACTGTGAGAGGAGAGGGAAAAAACATACGCAGACTGAAATCAGAATTTAGCAGAGGAGGCCATTCTAGCTAAAAAGAAAGAATAGGACAGAGTACTATGCGGTCAGCATTAAAACACTATAAAATATCCACCACAGAAAATACAAATCTTCACATCTGACTAAAGACATGGAGGGTATATCTCCATCTCCAGAGACACAGCTTAGCTGCAAAAAATCCTTCACAGACAAAGCTGGACAAGACAAAACATGAAAAAGCACTGAACTATAAGGTCCACAGCATGTGGACAGCAAAAACAAAGCCAGAACTTATCTTGTAGAAAAGAACAGCAAAACAGGAGAGACCAGGTATGGATGTGAATCCTCCAAAAACAATGGACAACTGGCACTGACTAAAGGATCAAGCAGGACTAAATAGCCCAGTCCAAATTGCAAAAAGTGAACACACCTGATAAATGCTGCGATCCAAAGACAGCAGCACTACCACTCATAACCCCCGGAGGGAGCCCAAGAGCAGAATTCACAACAGTACCCCCCCTTGAGGAGGGGTCACCGAACCCTCCCCAGAGCCCCCAGGCCGATCAGGACGAGCCAAATGAAAGGCACGAACCAAATGTCAGCATGAACATCGGAGGCAACAACCCAAGAATTGGCCATAACCCTTCCATTTGACCAGATACTGAAGCTTCCGCCTCAAAAAACGAGAATCCAAAATCTTCTCAACCACATACTCCAACTTCCCATCAATCAACACCGGGGCCGGAGGATCAACAGAGGGAACAACGGGCACCACATACTTCCGCAACAAAGATCTATGGAAAACAATATGGATGGAAAAAGAGGCTGGAAGGGCCATACGAAAAGACACTGGATTGATAATCTCAGAAATCCTATAAGGACCAATAAACCGAGGCTTGAACTTAGGGGAAGAAACCTTCATAGGAACATGACGGGAAGACAACCAGACGAAATCCCCAACCTGAATCCGGGAACCAACACACCGACGATGGTTAGCAAAACGCTGAGCCTCCTCCTGAGACAACACCAAATTGTCCACCACATGAGCCCAAATTTGCTGCAGCCTGTCAACCACAGAATCCACACCAGAACAGTCAGAAGGCTCAACCTGCCCTGAAGAAAAACGAGGATGAAAACCAAAATTACAAAAAAAAGGCGAAACCAAGGTAGCAGAACTAGCCCGATTATTAAGGGCAAACTCGGCCAATGGCAAAAAAGCCACCCAATCATCCTGATCAGCAGACACAAAGCATCTCAAATAAGTTTACAAAGTCTGATTAGTTCGCTCGGTTTGGCCATTTGTCTGAGGATGAAATGCGGAAGAAAAAGACAAATCAATGCCCAGCCTAGCACAAAAGGCCCGCCAAAACCTAGAAACAAACTGTGAACCTCTATCGGACACAATATTCTTCGGAATGCCATGCAAACGAACCACATGCTGGAAAAACAACGGAACCAAATCAGAAGAGGAAGGCAATTTAGACAAAGGTACCAAATGAACCATCTTCGAAAATCGGTCACAAACCACCCAGATAACCGACATCCTCTGGGAAACCGGAAGATCTGAAATAAAATCCATAGAGATATGCGTCCAAGGTCTTTCAGGAACCGGCAAAGGCAGAAGCAACCCACTAGCGCGGTAACAGCAAGGCTTAGCCCGCGCACAAATCTCACAGGACTGCACAAAAGAACGCACATCCCGCGACAAAGAAGGCCACCAAAAGGACCTACCAACCAAATCTCTGGTACCAAAAATCCCAGGATGGCCAGCCAACACAGAACAATGAACCTCAGAAATCACTTTACTAGTCCATCTATCAGGAACAAACAGTTTCCCCACTGGACAGCGGTCAGGTTTATTAGCCTGAAATTCCTGAAGAACCCGTCGTAAATAAGGGGAGATGGCAGAAAGAATCACCCCTTCCTTCAGAATGCCGACCGGCTCAAGAACCCCAGGGGAATCAGGAAAAAAACTCCTAGAGAGGGCATCAGCCTTAACATTCTTAGAACCCGGAAGATACGAGACCACAAAATCAAAATGGGAGAAAAACAGGGACCATCGAGCCTGTCTAGGATTCTTTCGTTTGGCAGACTCGAGGTAAATCAGATTCTTATGATCGGTCAGTACCACAATACGGTGCTTGGCCCCCTCAAGCCAATGTCACCACTCCTCAAATGCCCACTTCATAGCCAACAACTCCCGATTGCCGACATCATAATTGCGTTCCACCGGCGAAAACTTCGAGATAAGAAGGCACACGGTTTCATCAAGAAACCATCAGAATTCCTCTGAGACAAAACGGCCCCTGCCCCAATCTCAGACGCGTCAACCTCAACCTGAAATGGAAGAGAAACATCTGGCTGATGCAACACAGGGGCAGAAGTAAATTGGCGTTTAAGCTCCTGAAATGCAGAAACAGCCGTGGAGGACCAATTCGTCACATCAGTGCCTTTCTTTGTCAAATCGGTCAGAGGTTTAACCACACTGGAGAAGTTGGCAATGAAACAACGATAAAAATTAGCAAAGCCCAAGAATTTCTGAAGGCTCTTCATAGATGTGGGCTGAATCCAATCATGAATGGCCTGAACCTTAACCGGATCCATTTCTATAGATGAGGGAGAAAAAATGAAGCTCAAAACCCCAAGAAGATCTATTGTCACTTCCCACGAAGTCATACAAGCCGAAAAAACATGACCTTCTTCCTCTCCTAATAGCCGCAGCCAAACACTTAATCTCCTTGCACCGGAGACAAAAGAACCCCCCTCATATCGATGAATGGACCAAAAAAGTCCAGGACATCTGTAGGATGGAGGAATTGTCCAGCTGGGATTCTCACTCACACGATAAATTCTTTCGGACATGGTTGCCATGGCAAATGTTAAATAGCCCTTCCTCACTACCTTCCACTAGCCATTCTTCTTAGCTAATACAATTTTGTTCCCCCGTGAACTCATTAAGTTTATTGACAATGCACTGTGGTGGACCCGGACACTACTCACTCACCTGGCTATATTAGTATTACTTAATATTCTCCATAGCACTCTTTTACAGTTGGTCGAAATTACCTGTCAAATCCCTGCTGGTTTAAAGTCTAATTGTACCCATCCTCCTCAGACGAAGGACTGGTATTTAGAAATTTCTACTTCGACCACTTTCTCACTCCGGTACCTCTCCCCCCCCCCCCCCTCCCCTTCCTCCTTCTTTTACAGTTTTTACAGTTTTTGTTGCTCTCAGTTTACATGTTTAAGTGTTTTCCATTTTCTTGTGAGCGATTCGGGTTGCACAACCCGAATATTGTGACCTAAATTCGCCAACAGTTTTTTATTCAAATAACCAAAGCTATGGTCACCTTCAATGAACAATATGCATCTGTATGGTACAACTTATCACATTCAGAAGTTTGTAACATTATGTCTCAGATTCATGTGTACCACTTTGTTCTTCATGTATTTTGAAAATTTGAAGCAAAAAAAAAAAAAAACTGAAGCCCAAAAAAGAAACCTTCTGCACTCCAAAAGGGCACTTCGACCCCTTCACAAATAAAAAATTATTACGGAGGATCTGAAATACCATCCTGACCTGTTTCACATGAGACTTCCAATCATCGGAAAAAATCAAAATATCATCCAAATATACAACCATGAATTTATCAAGATAACTCCGAAAGATATCATGCATGAAGGATTGGAACACAGATGGGGCATTAGAGAGTCCAAATGGCATCACAAGGTATTCAAAATGGCCTTCGGGCATATTAAATGCAGTTTTCCATTCGTCACCCTGCTTAATACGAATAAGATTATATGCCCCTCGAAGGTCAATCTTAGTAAACCAGCTAGCCCCCTTAATCCTAGCAAACAAATCAGTAAGCAAAGGCAAAGGGTATTGAAATTTGACCGTGATCTTATTCAAGAGGTGAATATGCCCATTCTCCAAAGACTCCTTAATATAGCTCCACATGGCGGCATGTTCTGGCACAGACAGGTTGAAAAATCGGCCCTTAGGGAACTTACAACCTGGAATCAAGTCAATAGCACAATCACAGTCCCTATGCGGTGGAAGGGAACTAGATTTGGGCTCATCGAATACATCCTGGAAATCTGACAAAAACTCAGGAATTTCAGAAGCGGGGGAAGAGGAAATTGACATCAAAGGACACAGACATAGATTTCCAATCTAACACCGGATTATGTACCTGTAACCATGGAAAACCCAGCACAATATCATCATGCAAATTATGCAACACCAGAAAACGACAATCTTCCTGATGGGCTGGCGCCATGCGCATGGTCAGCTGTGTCCAAAACTGAGGTTTATTTATAGCCAACGGTGTAGCATCAATCCCCCTTAAAGGAATAGGGTTCTGCAAAGGCTGCAAGGGGAAACCACAACGTCTGGAAAATTCTAAGTCCATTAAGTTCAGAGCGGCGCCTGAATCCACAAACGCCATGACAGAAAATGACGATAATGAGCAGATCAAGGTCACAGATAACAGAAATTTAGGTTGTATAGTACTGATGGTAACAGAACTAGCGATTCTCTTTGCACGCTTAGGGCAATCAGAAATAACATGAGCAGAATCGCCGCAGTAAAAACACAACCTATTCTGATGCCTGAATCTTTGTTGTTCAGCTCTAGACAAAATCCTATCACACTGCATAGGCTCAGGACTCCGCTCAGAGGACAACGCCACAGTGTGCACAACTCTGCACTCGCGCAAGCGCCGATCAATCTGAATGGCCAGAGACATAGAATCACTCAGACCAGCAGGCGTGGGTAGAGTTGAGCGACCTTGACCTTTTTAGAGTCGAGCCGGGTTTCTCGAAACCCGACTATCTCAAAAGTCGGGTCGAGTGAAATCGGCCGATTATGACGTAAAGTCGGGATCGACCGAAACACGAAACCCAATGCAAGTCAATGGGGCAGCATAGTCGGCAGTGAGTGGGGGCCAGGAAAACACCTAGAGTGCCCATTTTAATGTCAAAACCATCCATTCTTCTTAATGAAGCTTGTCAAGCGTAATTTACCTTATAATAATTGGAAGGCATTTGAAATTGGGGGTCATTTGGCTAAAGTTGTGTGGGGTAGGGCTGGTTCAAGTAATTAGTGGGCCCAGGAAATCTGGACCACGTCACGGCAGTGGAGCAGGGAGAGGTAAGTATTTCAACTTTGCAAGTGCTGTGATCCTGAGCAAGCAGGGGGGGCCCACTTGTTGGCATTGGCACTGGCACAGGGCCCCTCAAAGTACAGCGGTGTGTTTGCACGGCGGGGGCGCCTCCCACCGGCAGCAACACTTTTGCGTACTATGAGAGGCCCTGTGCCAGTGACGTCGCCAACTAGTATTCCTCCCCCCACCTGATGAAGGAACCTGCACTTTCATCTGCACCTTCCTCTTTGTCCCCGTGTAAGGTGGTATGGTATGCGGGAAGAGCAACCTGACTTTCAGCAGGGTCACAATGTTGTTGTGTAGCATGCATGGGGAATGTTGCGTTATGGGTCAATGTACCAGCAGACTCATCTATCACTGGCTGGGCAATGGGCACGATGAAGTGGAAACACAGATATAGGCCCAAAGAATAAAGTGGGCTAAATGCAGTTCAAAATTGGTAACACAGGAATAACCAGGGGGCATTGCAGTGGAGGACAACTGGAATGAGAGGCTGACACAGAGAGTAGGGCCAAATCAGTAAGTAGTCGAAATGCAGTTCAAAATTGGCAACCGTAGTAAACAGGCGGCACAGCTTTGTTCAGTGGAGGAGAACAGCAAGGAGTGGCAGACACCGATAGTAGGCCCCAACCCAACTAGTAGGCCAAATGCAGTCTAACATTAACAACTACTTAACGAGAGCCTGAAAATGGAATTTCAGGACAGGAAACCAGGAGAACAGCAAGGAGTGGCAGACACCGATAGTAGGCCCCAAACCAACTAGTACGCCAAATGCAGTTGTTCCATTTAACCACAATTTAATGAGAGCCTGAAGATAGAAGCTCAGGAAAGGCAACCTGGGGAACACCTTGGAGTGTAACACACCATCTCTCATCACCCCATACCCATTTTGTAGGCCTAATGCAGTGTACTTTTCTACAACTACTAAACGAGAGTCGGAAGACCGAAGCAATGGCAAGGAAACCTGGGGAACACCTTGGAGTGTAACACACCATCTCTCTCCACCCCATACCCAATTTGTAGGCCTAATGCAGTGTAGTTTCCAAGAACTACTAAACGAGAGCCAGAAGATCGAAGCTCAGGAAAGGCAACCTGGGGAACACCTTGGAGTGTAACACACCCTCTCTCTACACCCCATACCCAATTTGAAGGCCTAATGCAGTGTAGTTTCCAAGAACTACTAAACGAGAGCCGGAAGATCGAAGCTCAGGAAAGGCAACCTGGGGAACACCTTGGAGTGTAACACACCCTCTCTCTACACCCCATACCCAATTTGAAGGCCTAATGCAGCGTAGTTTCCAACAACTACTAAACGAGAGCCGGAAGATCGAAGCTCAGGAAAGGCAACCTGGGGAACACCTTGGAGTGTAACAAACCCTCTCTCTACACCCCATACCCAATTTGTAGGCCTAATGCAGCGTAGTTTCCGACAACTACTAAACGAGAGCATGAAGATCGAAGCTCAGGAAAGGCAACCTGGGGAACACCTTGGAGTGTAACACACCCTCTCTCTACACCCCATACCCAATTTGAAGGCCTAATGCAGTGTAGTTTCCAAGAACTACTAAACGAGAGCCGGAAGATCGAAGCTCAGGAAAGGCAACCTGGGGAACACCTTGGAGTGGAACACACCATCTCTCTACACCCCATACCCAATTTGAAGGCCTAATGCAGCGTAGTTTCCAACAACTACTAAACGAGAGCCGGAAGATCGAAGCTCAGGAAAGGCAACCTGGGGAACACCTTGGAGTGTAACACAACGTCTCTCTACACCACGGAAGGGCTGATTCTTAGGAAGGAAGGCTGTTGGAAATAAGCATTGCGCGTCCGAGGGTGATTATATTCTTATTAGGTATATACTCACCCTCGGACGCGCCCTGCTTCTTTATTTGGAATGAATGTTTATTTGCAATGTGGTGTTGACTTTCTCTATTATTTTGGTAATTAATGATTTTATTATTTTCATTGTTTTGCATCTTCTCGGCAATAATATAAAGAAGACGCGACAGGACAACACTCGGTGGATGCCATATGTGTGTTTTCAATTTAAAAAACCTTTCAGTTAACTACTTGCAGGAGAAAGTAATTGTAGCTGGTGGCCATTTTTAGTACTGTACCAGATTTTAGTTGTGTGTTTGTTTTTAATGTTAAAATGTCTGCATTTGATATCTCACCAGTATTTTCTTTTTTATAAGCAAAATACTTTTTTTTTTATTTTATGATGTTGGTTCAAGGGGTACACGGGCAGCAGTAGACAGGTCAGTGGAGGCCTAGTGGAAGGAGGGACCGCAGACAGGCTTCGAAGCCCTAACATAATAAATTGGGCTGCCTGTAGGCAATTTAAAATTGGTTCCAGGGGAACACGGGCAGCAGTAGACAGGTCAGTGGAGGCCTAGAGGAAGGAGGGACCGCAGATGCGTCAATGTTTCCCCCATACCAAATTTGTAGGCCTAATGCAGTGTAGTTTCCAACAACTACTAAACGAGAGCCGGAAGATCGAAGCTCAGGAAAGGCAACCTGGGGAACACCTTGGAGTGTAACACACCCTCTCTCTACACCCCATACCCAATTTGAAGGCCTAATGCAGCGTAGTTTCCAACAACTACTAAACGAGAGCCGGAAGATCGAAGCTCAGGAAAGGCAACCTGGGGAACACCTTGGAGTGTAACAAACCCTCTCTCTACACCCCATACCCAATTTGTAGGCCTAATGCAGCGTAGTTTCCGACAACTACTAAACGAGAGCATGAAGATCGAAGCTCAGGAAAGGCAACCTGGGGAACACCTTGGAGTGTAACACACCCTCTCTCTACACCCCATACCCAATTTGAAGGCCTAATGCAGTGTAGTTTCCAAGAACTACTAAACGAGAGCCGGAAGATCGAAGCTCAGGAAAGGCAACCTGGGGAACACCTTGGAGTGGAACACACCATCTCTCTACACCCCATACCCAATTTGAAGGCCTAATGCAGCGTAGTTTCCAACAACTACTAAACGAGAGCCGGAAGATCGAAGCTCAGGAAAGGCAACCTGGGGAACACCTTGGAGTGTAACACAACGTCTCTCTACACCACGGAAGGGCTGATTCTTAGGAAGGAAGGCTGTTGGAAATAAGCATTGCGCGTCCGAGGGTGATTATATTCTTATTAGGTATATACTCACCCTCGGACGCGCCCTGCTTCTTTATTTGGAATGAATGTTTATTTGCAATGTGGTGTTGACTTTCTCTATTATTTTGGTAATTAATGATTTTATTATTTTCATTGTTTTGCATCTTCTCGGCAATAATATAAAGAAGACGCGACAGGACAACACTCGGTGGATGCCATATCTGTGTTTTCAATTTAAAAAACCTTTCAGTTAACTACTTGCAGGAGAAAGTAATTGTAGCTGGTGGCCATTTTTAGTACTGTACCAGATTTTAGTTGTGTGTTTGTTTTTAATGTTAAAATGTCTGCATTTGATATCTCTCCAGTATTTTCTTTTTTGTAAGCAAAATACTTATTTTTATATTTTCTGATGTTGGTTCCAGGGGTACACGGGCAGCAGTGCCCTGGTCAGTGTAGTAGTAGTTGAAAGAATGGACCGCAGACAGGCATCGAAGGCCTAAAATAAAAAAATTGGGCTGGCTGTAGGCAATTTTAAATTGGTTCCAGGGGTACACGGGCAGCAGTGGTGTGGTCAGTGGAGGCCTAGTGGAAGGAGTGACCGCAGACAGGCATCGAAGGCATAAAATAATAACACATGGCTGTAGGCAATTTTAAATTGGTTCCAGGGGTACACGGGCAGCAGTGGTGTGGTCAGTGGAGGCCTAGTGGAAGGAGTGACCGCAGACAGGCATCGAAGGCCTAAAATAATAACACATGGCTGTAGGCAATTTTAAATTGGTTCCAGGGGTACACGGGCAGCAGTGACCTGGTCAGTGTAGTAGTAGTTGAAAGAATGGACCGCAGACAGGCATCGAAGGCCTAAAATAAAAAAATTGGGCTGGCTGTAGGCAATTTTAAATTGGTTCCAGGGGTACACTGGCAGCAGTGGTGTGGTCAGTTAAGGCCTAGTGGAAGGAGTGACCGCAGACAGGCATCGAAGGCCTAAAATAATAACACATGGCTGTAGGCAATTTTAAATTGGTTCCAGGGGTACACGGGCAGCAGTGGTGTGGTCAGTGGAGGCCTAGTGGAAGGAGTGACCACAGACAGGCATCGAAGGCCTAACATAACAAAAATGTCAATACAATGGTATTGTCAGTGGCAGGCATTGAAGGATGTCAGCGCATAGACTAAACATTGGTGGAGCTGTGAGATAATTTTGCAAGTGGTAGAGCACTGTTTGAGCTGGGGTGGGGGGAAACTGTCTTGTGGCCGGCGGTACAGGCCCAGGGCCTCTCATATTACAACGGTGTGTCTGACGTTGGGTGCGCACCACCACCGCCAGAGACACTTTATTGTACTAGGAGGGGCCCAGTGGCAGTGCCGTCGACCAAAAGCGGGCTCACCCACCTCTTCAGACAAACTGCACTCTCACGGGTGCTGTCGCCAAGTGTCGATACCACGGCCCCGTGTGGGGAGTTTGGCCATTTAGGGAGGTGTAAACATGTCGTATTCTGGACAATCAGCTGCTGAAAATTGCGAGATTGGAAAAGGCATTCAGAATAGTCCACAGGCAAGACCTTTTCATAGGAAAGCTAGGTGTCAGCCGGGCAAGGTGGGGCAAAAGATTTCGAAATCCAGTTGTGGTTCATTTTAATGAAGGTTAGATCATCTACATTTTGGGTAGCCAGACGAGTCCTTTTTTCTGTTAGTATTGAACCTGCAGCACTGAATACTCTTTCTGATAGGACACTAGCTGCCGGGCAAGCAAGCTCCTGCAATGCATATTCTGCCAATTCTGGCCAGGTGTCTAATTTTGATGCCCAGTAATCAAATGGGAATGACGGTTGAGGGAGAACATCGATAAGGGATGAAAAATAGTTTGTAACCATACTGGACAAATGTTGTCTCCTGTCACTTTGAATTGATGCTGCAGTACCTGTCCTGTCTGCGGTCATAGCAAAATCACTCCACAACCTGGTCAGAAAACCCCTCTGGCCAACGCCACTTCTGATTTTTGCCCCTCTAACTCCTCTGGTCTGCTGGCCCCTGCAGCTCGTGTGAGAACGATCACGGGCGCTGTGTGCAGGGAATGCCAGAAGCAAACGGTCAACAAGAGTTGATTGTTTGGTTGCTAATATTAGTTCCAAGTTCTCATGTGGCATTATATTTTGCAATTTGCCTTTATAGCGAGGATCAAGGAGGCAGGCCAACCAGTAATCGTCATCATTCATCATTTTAGTTATGCGTGTGTCCCTTTTGAGGATACGTAAGGCATAATCCGCCATGTGGGCCAAAGTTCCAGTTCTCAAATCTGCGGTTGTGCTTGGTTGAGGGGCAGTTTCAGGCAAATCCACGTCACTTGTGTCCCTCAAAAAACCAGAACCCGGCCTTGCCGCGCCACCAATTTCCAGTGGCCCCGGAAAAGCTTCCTCATTAAAAATATAATCATCCCCATCATCCTCCTCGTCCTCCTCCTCCTCTTCGCCCGCTACCTCGTCCTGTACACTGCCCTGGCCAGACAATGGCTGACTGTCATCAAGGCTTTCCTCTTCCTCAGCTGCAGACGCCTGATCCTTTATGTGCGTCAAACTTTGCATCAGCAGACGCATTAGGGGGATGCTCATGCTTATTATGGCGTTGTCTGCACTAACCAGCCGTGTGCATTCCTCAAAACACTGAAGGACTTGACACATGTCTTGAATCTTCGACCACTGCACACCTGACAACTCCATGTCTGCCATCCTACTGCCTGCCCGTGTATGTGTATCCTCCCACAAAAACATAACAGCCCGCCTCTGTTCACACAGTCTCTGAAGCATGTGCAGTGTTGAGTTCCACCTTGTTGCAACGTCTATGATTAGGCGATGCTGGGGAAGGTTCAAAGAACGCTGATATGTCTGCATACGGCTGGAGTGTACGGGCGAACGGCGGATATGTGAGCAAAGTCCACGCACTTTGAGGAGCAGGTCTGATAACCCCGGATAACTTTTCAGGAAGCACTGCACCACCAGGTTTAAGGTGTGAGCCAGGCAAGGAATGTTTTTCAGTTGGGAAAGGGAGATGGCAGCCATGAAATTCCTTCCGTTATCACTCACTACCTTGCCTGCCTCAAGATCTACAGTGCCCAGCCACGACTGCGTTTCTTTCTGCAAGAACTCGGACAGAACTTCCGCGGTGTGTCTGTTGTCGCCCAAACACTTCATAGCCAATACAGCCTGCTGACGTTTGCCAGTAGCTGCCCCATAATGGGAGACCTGGTGTGCAACAGTGGCAGCAGCGGATGGAGTGGTTGTGCGACTGCGGTCTGTGGACGAGCTCTCGCTTCTGCAGGAGGACGAAGAGGAGGAGGAGGGGGTGCGAACGGCTACAGCCAATTGTTTCCTAGACCGTGGGCTAGGCAGAACTGTCCCAAACTTGCTGTCCCCTGTGGACCCTGCATCCACCACATTTACCCAGTGTGCCGTGATGGACATGTAACGTCCCTGGCCATGCCTACTGGTCCATGCATCTGTTGTCAGGTGCACCTTTGTGCTCACAGATTGCCTGAGTGCATGGACGATGCGCTCTTTAACATGCTGGTGGAGGGCTGGGATGGCTTTTCTGGAAAAAAAGTGTCGACTGGGTAGCTCGTAGCGTGGTACAGCGTAGTCCATCAGGGCTTTGAAAGCTTCGCTTTCAACTAACCGGTAGGGCATCATCTCTAACGAGATTAGTCTAGCTATGTGTGCGTTCAAACCCTGTGTATGCGGATGCGAGGCTAAGTACTTCCTTTTTCTAACCATAGTCTCATGTAGGGTGAGCTGGACTGGAGAGCTGGAGATCGTGGAACTAGCGGGGGTGCCGGTGGACATGGCAGACTGAGAGACGGTGGGAGATGGTATTGTTGCCACCGGTGCCCTAGATGCAGTGTTTCTTACTACGAAACTGGTGATTCCCTGACCCTGACGGCTTTGGCCTGGCAAAGAAACCTGCACAGATACTGCAGGTGGTGCGGAAAATGGTGGCCCTACACTGCCGGAAGGGATGTTGCGTTGCTGACTAGCTTCATTGGCCGAGGGTGCTACAACCTTAAGGGACGTTTGGTAGTTAGTCCAGGCTTGCAAATGCATGGTGGTTAAATGTCTATGCATGCAACTTGTATTGAGACTTTTCAGATTCTGTCCTCTGCTTAAGGTAGTTGAACATTTTTGACAGATGACTTTGCGCTGATCAATTGGATGTTGTTTAAAAAAATGCCAGACTGCACTCTTTCTAGCATCGGATACCTTTTCAGGCATTGCAGACTGAGCTTTAACCGGATGGCCACGCTGTCCTCCAACAGGTTTTAGCTTTGCCACGCGTTTTGGGCAAGATACGGGCCCGGCAGATGGAACCTGTTGCGATGTTGATGCCTGCTGCGGCCCCTCCTCCTCCGCTTCAGAACTGCTGCCGCCTGCACCCTGTTCCCCCAATGGCTGCCAATCGGGGTCAAGAACTGGGTCATCTATTACCTCTTCTTGTAGCTCGTGTGCAACTTCGTCTGTGTCACCGTGTCGGTCGGTGGTATAGCGTTCGTGATGGGGCAACATAGTCTCATCAGGGTCTGATTCTTGATCAGCACCCTGCGATGGCAATGTTGTGGTCTGAGTCAAAGGACCAGGATAGTAGTCTGGCTGTGGCTGTGCATCAGTGCACTCCATGTCAGATTCAACTTGTAATGGGCATGGACTGTTAACTGCTTCACTTTCTAAGCCAGGGACGGTATGTGTAAAGAGCTCCATGGAGTAACCCGTTGTGTCGCCTGCTGCATTCTTCTCTGTTGTTGTTTTTGCTGAAGAGGACAAGGAAGCGACTTGTCCCTGACCGTGAACATCCACTAACGACGCGCTGCTTTGACATTTACCAGTTTCACGAGAGGAGGCAAAAGAGCTAGAGGCTGAGTCAGCAAGATAAGCCAAAACTTGCTCTTGCTGCTCCGGCTTTAAAAGCGGTTTTCCTACTCCCAGAAAAGGGAGCGTTCGAGGCCTTGTGTAGCCAGACGACGAACCTGGCTCCACAGCTCCAGACTTAGGTGCAATATTTTTTTTACCACGACCAGCTGATGCTCCACCACTACCACTACCCTCATTACCAGCTGACAATGAACGCCCCCGGCCACGACCTCTTCCACCAGACTTCCTCATTGTTTTAACCCTTGTCAGGCTGCATAATTTTACAACCTTAACAGGCTGCATAGGTACAATTGTACCTTCACATATACCTCCACTGTGGGAAGACTTTACTTGGTTTCAGAAACTAAAGTTCATTCAGCTACAAATGTTATGCTGATATCTATTGTTCAGTGTTGTTACTGGTCACTTATGTTGCTGTCAATTAAGTTAATTCAAACTGGGAGTGGCTTCTACTTGTCTTCCTGCCTCCCTCCTCTCATTAGCCATTTTGCTGTTCATCTCATTGCTGTGAGCACACATTTCTAGGCTTGTGAAGTCTTCAATTTCTTGGAAACGAAGGTAGGAAAGTCTCACAGCATCTAACAGCCAGTTATACCTTTATTCTCATTATGTGGGGACAGAACAGTCAAATTGTCTTTCAGCCTGGACTTGGCTTACATATATTTTGTATGAAACTTATCACTATAGGTATAATTTTTATACGAAAAATGGATAATAATTAGTATCTACATATTGTTTTACGATGTTTTATTTATATTCAGCACAAAATACGAAGCCAAAATTCATCTAGCAAGTCATCATGAGTGATAGTAATGCTGGATCTAGTTTCCGCCATAATCCAAGAAAACGTGTTTGCAGGTTAGTATAATTTTGTGAAAAGCCAATAATGTAGTATTTCGGAAAATTATTTATTTTACATTTTTTCATATTTACAGATTTACGTCTGACGAAATAATGCGAATGCTAGAAGAATCTGATTCTGAGCATGAGGATGAACCATATGTTCCATCTGATGATGAAAACTATGTACCACAAGTGGATGTTACTGAAGAAGATTCAGACATTGAACAAGAAATGGTCATAGAGCATGAAAATGAATACGAACCAGACGAAAGTGTTGAGGATGATTCTGTGCCTCAAAGTGCAGGCGACATTTGGACTGCTAAGGATGAAACTCAATGGTGCAGTAATCCACTGCCAAATGCACAAACAAAATCTCGTAATGTCCTACGACAAAGAGGTGGCCCTGCAGCAATCAGCAACCTATATACAGCAAAAGAGCTATTCAAGTCCATCATGACTCCCGAGATGTGTGACATCATATTACGGGAAACGAATCGAAAGGCCAAGAGAGTTTGTGATGCTTACAACAACGAACTGGTACAACGTTTTCCTGATTCTTCCAAACGGCCACCACAAAAAACATTCAAGCAATTTACTGAAACTGAACTTCATGCATTTTTGGGCATACTGATTGCTGCTGGTGTGCACAGAGCCAACAAAGAGAATCTGGAGGAAATGTGGAATGTTGCTGCTCTGCCTCTTATACGTGCAGCCATGTCTCGTGACCGCTTCAAGATGATACTCAGATTTATCAGGTTTGACAACGAAAATACACGTGCAGAACGTGTGCAAACAGATAAAGCTGCACCAATACGGGACATCTGGACAATGCTGAACAGTAATCTGGAGAGAGCCTACAAGCCATATCATTGTATCACCGTCGACGAGCAATTATTTCCATTTAGAGGTCATACTAAATTTACCCAGTATATACCTTCAAAACCAGCTAAATATGGCATAAAGATTTTCTGGGCTTGTGACTCATCAAATGCCTACCCTTTACAAGGTCAGCTCTACACTGGGAAACCAACTGATGGTCCTCGACAAGTAAACATTGGAGAACGAACAGTATTGGACCTAGTGAGCTCGTATAAAGGCTCTGGAAGAAATGTCACCACCGATAACTTCTTTACAACCATGGAACTAGCTAAGGTATTGAACTCCTGGAACATGACACTAGTTGGTACAGTGAGAAAAAACAAAAGGTTCCTACCTAACAACATGCAGCCTGCCAAAGAAAGGCCTGTATACTCGACAAATTTTGCCTACAACCATGATGCAACAGTCTGTTCATATGTACCAAAGAAGAACAAATCAGTCGTGCTTCTATCATCTATGCACATGACGGGAGAAGTTGAAGAGACACTAGCAGCCAAGCCAGAGATAATAAAATACTACAACATAACAAAAGGTGGCGTTGATGTTATGGATAAAATGTTGGGAGAGTACACTGTGAAACGACGAACATCACGTTGGACTTTGGCATTTTTCTACAATATGATTGATGTCAGTGGGTTAGCATCCTACATCATCTACAGAGAACACAATCCAAGCTTCAGGGCAAAGGATCAACGAAGAAAGTTCCTGAAAGATCTCGCAAATCAGCTGTGTATGATTGCAATTGAAGATCGTAGTACAAACAAAATGATAATGAGAAACCATTTTCTTCGAGGTGCAGTAGAAATGGTGCTTGGACGATGCATTGTGGTAGCATCGCAGCCAGCAGCTGGCCCCAAAATACCTCATGGTAGTCGTGGACCCTCCCCTGTTGTTGGTAGTTGCTATGTCTGCAGAGACCTGAGGCGAAAACAACGCAAGACTAGAAAGTCTTGTGTGGTTTGTGTGAAACCCATTTGCGATGAACACTCTGTAGCAAAGCCAACATGCATTACTTGCAAAGAAAATCAATAAAAAAAAGTTTCTTACATTTTCTTTTATAATGTAAATGAACAGTTTTTTACTTGTTTATAATAGTTAAATAGCATTATCATTAAAAAAAAATTTATGCTTTTTCCCTTGCATTATCTTCATTCAAAATATATGAGGTACATTTGTACCTATGCAGCTTGTTATGGATGCAAAAAGATCTCGACCCCTTATCTCGGAAGCGGGTGGAGATATTTTATTGAAATTTGGCCAATATATTCTGGACCAAAAATGTAGAGATGTCACGAAATTTCAGCCCTCTACGTCTTTTCAAAAAAAAGTTATTGCAATTTTAAAACGGAATAGTTACAATTGTACCTATTCAGCCGGATAAGGGTTAAAAACGTTACCAAACGAACGGTATTTGTTGCTGTCACACAACTTACACGGTGAGCTATAACTTCAGTATGATTTAGCTACCCCTTTACAGGTGGGTGAGACCACAACGAAAATCAGCCACAATGTTACACACTCTGTTGTTGTTGGCAACAAATGAGATGGCACACACGCAGGACTGTCACTGAAGCGCAAATGTAAATATTTATCTCCCACTGATTTGTGTTTGTTTTTTTTAAAAGGGAGACTTCAGAAAAAAAAAAAATTAAAAAAAAAATATTTTTTACAGAAGAATTTATAAAACAAATAAAATGAAATGATTGTTTCAGGGAGAATTTAGGAAAAAAAAAAAGGCTTTGTAGGGCCTACTGAGTGAGAGAGGACGCACACAGGAGTCAGGAGTGGCACACAAGCCCAGAGGCCAATATTAATCTCCCACCGATTGATTTAGTTATTTTTTTTGGTAGATTTTGGAACCCAAATCAAGCAAAAAAATTAATAGGCTTTCTATGGCCCACAATTGGGGAGAGAGAGAGAGATGGCACACCCAGGAGTCAAGACTGGCACACAAGCAGAAGGGGCAATATGAATCTCCCACAGATTTTTTTTTTTTTTCAGGGAGACTTGAGAGAAAAAAAAATACAAAAAAAATGATTTTTTTCAGGAATAATTTAGAAACCAAAGAAAATAAAATGATTGTTTCAGGGAGAATTTAGAAAACAAATAAAACAAAAAATAGGCTTTCTAGGGCCCACTGAGTGACAGATGACGCACACAGGAGTCAGGAGTGGCACACAAGCCCAGAGGCCAATATTAATCTCCCACTGATTGATTTAGTGATTTTTTTTGGTAGATTTTGGAACCCAAATCAAGCAAAAAAATTAATAGGCTTTCTATGGCCCACAATTGGGGAGAGAGAGAGAGATGGCACACCCAGGAGTCAAGACTGGCACACAAGCAGAAGGGGCAATATGAATCTCCCACAGATTTTTTTTTTTTTTTTTTTTTTTTCAGGGAGACTTGAGAGAAAAAAAAATACAAAAAAAATGATTTTTTTCAGGAATAATTTAGAAACCAAAGAAAATAAAATGATTGTTTCAGGGAGAATTTAGAAAACAAATAAAACAAAAAATAGGCTTTCTAGGGCCCACTGAGTGACAGATGACGCACACAGGAGTCAGGAGTGGCACACAAGCCCAGAGGCCAATATTAATCTCCCACTGATTGATTTAGTGATTTTTTTCAGGTAGATTTTGGAACCCAAATCAAGCAAAAAAATTAATAGGCTTTCTATGGCCCACTATTTGTGAGAGAGATGGCACGCTTAGGACTGGCACACAAGCCCAAAGCCCAATATTAATCTCCCACTGATTGATTTAATCATTTTTTCAGGTAGAATTTAGAACCCAAATCAAGCAAAAAAATTAATAGGCTTTCTATGGCCCACTGAGTGAGAGATGGCACACACAGGAGTAAGGAGTGGCACACAAGCCCTGAGGCCAATATTTTTCTCCCACTGATTGATTGATTGATTTTTTTCAGGTAGAATTAGGAACCCAAATCAACCCAAAAAATAAATAGGCCTTCTATGGCCCACTATTTGTGAGAGAGATGGCACGCTCAGGACTGGCACACAAGCCCAGAGGCCAATATTAATCTCCCACTTTTTTTTTTTTTCCAGGGAAAATTTATAAACCCAATAAAAAAAATAATAATAAATAGGCTTTCTATGGCCCACTATCTGAGAGAGAGAGATGGCACGCTTAGGACTGGCACACAAACCCAAAGGCCAATACTAATCTCCCACTGATTGATTGATTGATTTTTTCAGGTAGAATTATGAACCCAAATCAACCAAAAAAATAAATAGGCTTTCTATGGCCCACTATTTGTGAGAGAGATGGCACGCTCAGGACTGGCACACAAGCCCAGAGGCCAATATTAATCTCCCACTTTTTTTTTTTTTCCAGGGAAAATTTATAAACCCTATAAAATAAATAGGCTTTCTATGGCCCACTGACTGAGAGATGGCACACACAGGAGTCAGGAGTGGCACACAAGCCCTGAGGCCAATATTTTTCTCCCACTGATTGATGTAGTGATTTTTTCAGGTAGATTTTAGAACCCAAATCAAGCAAAAAAATAAATAGGCTTTCTATGGCCCACTGAGTGAGAGATGGCACACACAGGAGTCAGGAGTGGCACACAAGCCCTGAGGCCAATATTTTTCTCCCACTGATTGATGTAGTGATTTTTTCAGGTAGATTTTAGAACCCAAATCAAGCAAAAAAATAAATAGGCTTTCTATGGCCCACTGAGTGAGAGATGGCACACACAGGAGTAAGGAGTGGCACACAAGCCCTGAGGCCAATATTTTTCTCCCACTGATTGATGTTGTGATTTTTTCTGGTAGATTTTGGAACCCAAATCAAGCAAAAAAATAAATAGGCTTTCTATGGCCCACTGAGTGAGAGATGACACAGACAGAGATGGCACTCTAGCAGAAATGTCAATCTTAATCTCCCACAAAAAAAAAAAAAAAAAAAAGGAACTGTCCTTCAATTACTTTCTCCCTGCAGTAATCTCAGCCAGGTATGGCAGGCAGCAATAAGGAGTGGACTGATGCACAAATTAAATAAAAAGTGTGGACAAACAAACAAGATAGCTGTGCAGAAAGGAAGGAACAAGAGGATTTGTGCTTTGAAAAAAGCTGTTGGTTTGCACAGCGGCGTACACACAGCAATGCAGCTATCAGGGAGCCTTCTAGGGCAGCCCAATGAGCTACAGCGCTGAGGAAAAAAAAAAAAAAAGGAGCTTCCACTGTCCCTGCACACCGAAGGTGGTGTTGGGCAGTGGAAATCGCTACAGCACAAGCGGTTTTGTGGTTAATGGACCCTGCCTAACGCTATCCCTGCTTCTGACGAAGCGGCAGCAACCTCTCCCTAAGCTCAGATCAGCAGCAGTAACATGGCGGTCGGCGGGAACTCCCCTTTATAGCCCCTGTGACGCCGCAGACAGCAAGCCAATCACTGCAATGCCCTTCTCTAAGATGGTGGGGACCAGGACCTATGTCATCACGCTGCCCACACTCTGCGTTTACCTTCATTGGCTGAGAAATGGCGCTTTTCGCGTCATTGAAACGCGACTTTGGCGCGAAAGTCGCGTACCGCATGGCCGACCACGCACAGGGGTCGGATCGGGTTTCATGAAACTCTACTTCGCCAAAAGTCGGCGACTTTTGAAAATGTTCGACCCGTTTCGCTCAACCCTAGGCGTGGGGAACCCCACCATAACATCTTTAACGGATTCAGAAAGACCCTTTCTGAAAATTGCCGCCAAGGCATCCTCATTCCATTTAGTCAATACAGACCATTTTCTAAATTTCTGGCAATACGATTCTGCAGCTTCTTGACCCTGACACAGGGCCAACAAGGTCTTCAAAGCATGATCCACTGAATTAGGTTCATCATACAATAACCCTAGCGCCTGAAAAAAGGTGTCTACATTAAGCAAAGCAGGATTCCCAGATTTTTCAGGGAAAATGCCCAATCCTGAGGATCACCACGCAACAGGGAAATAATTTTAACCTGCTGAATGGGATCACCAGAAGAACGGGGTTTCAGAGCAAAAAACAGTTTACAGTTATTTTTAAAGCTCAAAAATTTAGACCTGTCCCCAAAAAACAAATCAGGTGTTGGAATTCTAGGCTCTAAAACCGGAGTCTGAACGATATAATCGGAAATACCCTGTACTCTAGCAGCAAGTTGGTCCACACGAGAAACCAATTCCTGAACCTCCATGCCAGCACCAAACTCCTGAGCCACCCAGAGGAAAAGAGGGAAGGAAAGCCAAAACAGACTACAGAAAAAAAAATGGCTCAGCCCTCTTCTTCCTTTCTTCTGAGATGCGTTTAACTCATTGCTGGCCAGTTGTACTGTTATGATCTGGTGGCCTAGGAGCAGCATGAGACGTACTCTGGAGAAGGTGGCACCTGTACTGACCGCAGACCCTGAACTTAGCACCGCAACTAGAAGTAGCCGTGGGATGCACCTAACACTCCCTAGAGACCTCGACACAGCCTAAGAACTAACTTCCCCTAAAGATAGAAACGGGAAAACTATCTTGCCTCAGAGAAAATCCCCAAAGGATAGACAGCCCCCCACAAATATTGACTGTGAGAGGAGAGGAAAAAAACATACGCAGACTGAAATCAGAATTTAGCAGAGGAGGCCATTCTAGCTAAAAAGAAAGAATAGGACAGAGTACTATGCGGTCAGTATTAAAACACTAGAAAGTATTTTAGAATTTGACAGTGATCTTATTGAGAAGGCGATAATCTATATAGGGTCTCAAGGAGCCATCCTTCTTGGCAAGAAAAAAAATCCCGCTCCCAACGTTGACGAAGACGGGCGAATATGCCCTTTCTCCAAGGACTCCTTTACATAACTCCGCATAGCGGCATGCTCTGGCACAGACAGATTGAAAAGTCGGCCCTTAGGGAACTTACAGCCAGGAATCAAATTAATGGCACAATCGCAGTCCCTATGAGGAGGTAGGGAACTGGACTTGGGCTCATCAAATACATCCTGGAAATCCGACAAAAACTCAGGAACTTCAGAAGAAGGGGACGAGGAAATGGACATCAAAGGAATATCACTATGTATCCCCTGACAACCCCAACCAGTCACAGACATAGATCTCCAATCCAGCACTGGATTATGTACCTGTAACCATGGAAAACCCAGCACAACAACATCATGCAAATTATGCAACACCAAAAAACGAATATTTTCCTGATGTGCTGGAGCCATGCACATGGTTAACTGTGTCCAGTACTGAGGTTTATTCTTGGCCAATGGCGTAGCATCAATCCCCCTTAAGGGAATAGGACTCTGTAAAGGTTCCAAGGAAAAACCACAGCGCTTGGCAAATTCTAAGTCCATTAAGTTCAGGGCAGCACCAGAATCCACAAATGCCATAACAGAAAAGGCCAACAATGAGCAAATCAGGGTAACAGACAAGAGAAATTTAGGCTGCACAGTACTAATGGTAACAGAGCTAGGGACCCTCCTAGTACGCTTGGGGCAATCAGAAATAGCATGAGCTGAATCACCACAGTAAAAACACAGGCCATTCTGACGTCTGAATTCCTGCCGTTCTGCTCTAGTCAAAATCCTATCACATTGCATAGGCTCAGGACTTCACTCAGAGGACACTGCCATATGGTGCACCGCCTTGCGCTCACGCAAGCGCCGATCAATCTGAATGGCTAGAGACATAGATTCGCTCAAACCGGTAGGCGTAGGAAAGCCCACCATAACATCTTTAAGGGTTTCAGAAAGACATTTTCTGAAAATAGCAGCCAGCGCTTCTTCATTCCATTTAGTGTGCACAGACCATTTTCTAAATTTCTGGCAATATAACTCTGCCGCTTCCTGACCCTGACACAGGGCCAACAGTGTTTTCTCAGCATGCTCTACAGAGTTAGGTTCGTCATACAACAATCCGAGCGCCTGAAAGAATGCATCTACATTCAATAATGCCAGATTCCCTGTTTCAAGAGCAAATGCCCAGTCTTGAGGATCACCACGCAGTAAGGATATGATGATTTTCACTTGCTGAATGGGATCACCAGAAGAACGGGGTTTCAAAGCAAAAAACAATTTGCAGCTATTTTTAAAGTTCAAAAACTTGGATCTGTCCCCAAAAAACAAATCAGGAGTAGGAATTCTTGTCTCTAGAGCCGGAGTCTGAACAATATAATCTTGGATACTCTGGACTCTTGCAGCAAGTTGATCCACACGAGAAAACAAACCCTGAACCTCCATACCAGAGCATATATCCAGCACCACCCAGATATCAAGAGGAAAAAAGAGGCAAACCAGAGCACAGAAAAAAAAATGGTTCAGAACTTTCTTTTCCTTCTTTTGAGATACATTTAATTCATTTTTGGCCTGCTGTACTGTTATGACCTGGTGGTTAAGAGGCCACACTGATATGACCTGGTGGCTAAAACGCAACATGGAACGAGCTCTGAGAAGGTGGTATCTATACTGACCGCAGTCCCTAATCCTAACAATACAACTAGAAATAGCCGTGGGATGTTCCTGACACTCCCTAGACACCTCGTCACAGCCTCAGATATAACTACCCCTAAAGAAGGAAATAGAAAGCTATCTTGCCTCAGAGAAACCTCCAAAAGGAAAGATAGCCCCCACAAATATTGACTGTGAAAGGAGAGGGATATGACGAACTCAGAAATGAAATTAGAATTCAGCAAAGGGAGGCCAAAACTAAACTAGATAGACAGAGAGCAAAGGATACTGTGCGGTCAGTATAAAAAACTACAAAATCCATGCAGAGTTTACAAAAATGAACTCCACACCAACTCACGGTGTGGAGGGGCAAATCTGCTTTTCCAGAGCTTCCAGCTAGCCTGAATAAGACATAGTGACAAGCTGGACAAAAGAGACAAAATGCAAAGCAATAGAGTCCAAACAAATGGACAAACAAAACTAGCAAAACTTATCTTTTGCAGACAAGGACTGGCCATATGAGAAATCCAAGGGAAGAATCAAATCCAACCAAGAACATTGACAGCAGGCATGGACTAAAGCCCAGAGCAGGTTTAAATAACAAACCCAGGCAAGGCGATTAGTGAAGGCAGCTGCTACAGCCACCTAACGGAGCAGCAGTTCCACTCAAAACCACCAGAGGGAGCCCAAGGGCAGAACTCGCAAAAATACCATTAGCAACCACAGGAGGGAGCTCCAGAACGGAACTCACAACAATAGAGTACTCAAGAGAAATTACACAACACATTTTGTGGTCCACTTTCTCTTGTTACCCTTGTGAAATAAAAAAGTTTGGGTCTAACGTAATTTTTTTGTGAAAAAGTTAAATGTTAATTTTTTCATTCCACATTGCTTCAGTTCTCATGAAACAACTGAAGAGTTAAAGGGAACCTGTCACCCCGAAAATCGTGGGTGAGGTAAGCCCACCGGCATCAGGGGCTTATCTACAGCATTCTGTAATGCTGTAGATAAGCCCCCGATGTTACCTGAAAGAGGAGAAAAAGACTTTAGATTATACTTATCCAGGGGCGGTCCCGCTGCTGGTCAGGTCAGATGGGTGTCTCTGGTCCGCTGCGGCGCCTCCCATCTTCATTCCACGACGTCCTCTTCTGATCTTCAGCCACGGCTCCGGCGCAGGCGTACTTTGTCTGCCTTGTTGAGTGCAGAGCAAAGTACTGCAGTGCGCAGGCGCCGGGCCTCTCTGACCTTTCCGGCGCCTGCGAACTGCAGTACTTTGTTGTGCCCTCAACAGGGCAGACAAAGTACGCCTGCGCCGAAGCCGTGGCTGAAGATCAGAAGAGGACGTCATGGAAAGAAGATGTGAGGCGCCGCAGCGGACCAGAAACACCCATCTGACCGGACCAGCAGCGGGACCGCCCCTGGGTGAGTATAATCTAACGTCTTTTTCTCCTCTTTCAGGTAACATCGGGGGCTTATCTACAGCATTACAGAATGCTGTAGATAAGCCCCTGATGCCGGTGGGCTTACCTCACCAGCGATTTTTGGGGTGACAGGTTCCCTTTAATAAACTTCTTGAAAGTGGTTTGGAGCACCTTGAAGGGTGCAGATGTTATAATATTGTCACTTTTGAGTACTTTCTGTCATACAGATGCCACAAAATCACATCAAATATGAGTGCTACCTAAAAAAATGGTTTTGTAAATTTTGTAATTTATAATGTCTTAAAAAATGACACAGTAGACGTGTGGAAATGCTATTTAGTAAATATTTTGTGTGACATAATTCTTATTTAAGGGCACAAATATGTAAAGTTTAAAAATTTAGAGATGCACTTTTTCTGGGGTGGCTGAGAGCTGATGTTTTTAGCCTGGTAGGGGCAGTATACATGACCCCTTCCTAGGTTATTACTATCAGCCAACAACTGTCTGCATAGCCTTTGCTAGTTATTAATTTTAGGGGGACCCTACATAATTTTTTTGTGGGTCCCCCATTTTTATAGTCAGCAAAGGCTAAGTATACAGTTGTGAGCTGATATTAATAGCATGGGAAGCGCCATGGGCATTACCCCCTTCTCAGGCTATAAACATCTGCCCCAGCCATCTGCTTTTCCTCTGCTGGTTAAGAAAATTACTCGGGAGCCCACGCCATTTCTTCAGAAAAATAATCTTTTATTAATTGAAAACATCTGTATATCTATCTATTCTAATTGTATATACTGTAGGCAATTCATCTATTCTATGCTGTTGGCTCCTGCTGTGATTTTACAGTGTATGGCTGCTGAATTGCTGGCTTTTCTTATACATATATATATAGAACCTATCACAGTGATCAAAATAAAAAAATAGTAAATAAAGCCCCTCTGTTATCACCCCTATAGGTATGGAAAATAATGAAATAAAGAAATATATTTATTTTTATTTTTTCACTAGGTTTAGGGTTAGGGTTGCAATTAGGGTTAGGGTTAGAATTAGGGTTAGGGTTGCAATTAGGGTTAGGGTTTCAATTAGAGTTAGGGTTAGAAATAGGGTTAGGGTTAGAATTAAGGTTAGGGTTAGAAATAGGCTATGTGCACACTGTGTGGATTGGCCGCTGCAGATTCGTGGCAGGTTTACATCACGTTTACAGTACCATGTAAACCTATGGAAAACCAAATCCACTGTGCCCATGGTGCGGAAAATTCCGTGTGGAAACGCTGCGTTGTATTTTCCACAGCATTTCAATTCTTTGTGTGGATTCCGCAGCGTTTTACACCTGTCACTGTATAGGAATCTGCAGGTGAAATCAGCAGAAAAACCACTGGAAATCTGCGGTAAATCCGCAGGTAAAATGCAGTGCATTTTAACTGCGGATTTTTCAAAAAGGTGCGGAAAAATCTGCACACGAATCCGCATAGTGGGCACATAGCTTTAGGGTTAGGGTTGGAGCGAGAGTTAGGGTTGGAATTAGGCTTAGAGTTGGAATTATGGTTAAGATTAGGGTTAGGCGTGTATTGGGGTTAGTGTTAGGCTTGTGGTTAGGGTTATGGTTAGGGTTGGTATTAGGGTTGGGGGTGTATTGGGGTTAGGGTTGTGGTTATGGGGTGTGTTGGGGTTAGGGTTGTGATTACGGTTATGGTTAGAGTTGGGATTAGGATTAGGGGTGTGTTGGGGTTAGTGTTCGAGTTAGGATTGAGGGGGTTCCACTGTTTAGGCATCTCTGGGGGTCTCCAATCGTGACATGGCGCCACCATTGATTCCGGCCAATCTTGCATTCAAAAAGCCAAATGGTGCTCCCTCCCTTCTCAGCCCCGACGTCTGCCCAAACAGTGGTTTACCCAAACATATGGGGCATAAACGTACACAGAAAAAAATGTACAACAACTTTGGGGGTCTAATTTCTCCTGTTACCCTTTTGAAAATAAAAAAATGTGGGCTAAAAATAATTTTTGAGGATAAAAAAGAATTTTATTTTCAGGGCTCTGCGTTATAAACTTCTGTGAAGCACTTGGGGGTTCAAAGTGCTCACCACACATCTAGATACACTCCTTGGGGGTCTAGTTTCCAAAATGAGATCACTTGTGGGGGGTTTCTACTGTTTAGGCACATCAGGAGCTCTGCAGCAGTAACATGACGCCCTCAAACCATTCCATCAAAGTCTGCATTCCAAAACATCACTACTTCCCTTCCGAGCTCTGCCCCCACATCTAGATAACTTCCTTGGGTGGTCTAGGTTCCAAAATGGTGTCAATTGTTGGGGAGCTCCAATGTTTAGGCACACAGGGGCTCTCCAAATGCAACATAGTGTCCGCTAATGATTTGAGCTAATTTTTCATTCAAAAAGTCAAATAGTGCTCCTTCCCTTCCGAGCCTTGCCGTGTGCCCAAATAGTTGTTTACCCCTATGTGTGAGGTATCTATGTACTTAGGAGAAATTGCCCAACAAATTTTACGATCCATTTTATTCAGTTACTTATGTGAAAATGAAAAAATTGAGGCTAAAATAATTTTTTTTCATTTTTTCGGATCAATTTGTGAAGCACCTGGGGGTTGAAAGTGCTCACTATGCATCTAGATAAGTTCCTTGGGGGGTCTAGTTTCCAAAATGGAGTCAATTGTGGGGGAGCTCCAATCTTTAGGCACACAGGGAATCTCCAAAGACGACATGGTGTGCCATAAAGATTGGAGCCAATTTTTCATTCAAAAAGTCAAAGCCCTGTCGTGCGCACAAACAGTGATTCTCCCCACATATGGGGTATTGACGTACTCAGGACAAATTGTACAACAACTTTTGGAATCCAGTTTTTCCTTTTACCCTTGGGAAAATAAAAAAATTGTTGCTAATAATTCATTTTTGTGACTAAAAAGCTAAATGTTCATTTTTTCCCTTCCATGTTGCTTCTGCTGCTGTGAAACACCTGAAGGGTTAATAAACTTCTTGAATGTGGTTTTGAGCACCTTGTGGGGTGCAGTTTTTAGAATGGTGTCACTTTTGGGTATTTTCAGCCACATAGACCCCTCAAAGTGACTTCAAATGTGAGGTGTTCCCTAAGAAAAATGGTTTTGTAAATTTTGTTGTAAAAATGAGAAATCGCTGGTCAAATTTTAACCCTTATAACTTCCTACCCCCCAAAAAAAAATTGCTTCCAAAATTGTGCTGATGTAAAGTAGACATGTGGGTAATGTTATTTATGAACTATTTTGTGTCACATAACACTCTGGTTTAACAAAACAAAAATAAAAAATTTGAAAATTGCAAAATGTTCAACATTTTCGCCAAATTTCCATTTTTTTAACAAATAAACGCAAAAATTATCAACCTAAATTTACAACTATCATGAAGCTCAATATGTCATGAAAAAACAGTCTCAGAATCGCTAGGATCCGTTGAAGCGTTCTTGAGTTATTATCTCATAAAGGGACACTGGTCAGAATTGCAAAAAATTGCCAGGTCATTAAGGTCAAAATAGGTTGGGTCATGAAGGGGTTAAAGCAAACACAGCATAAATAATGTCAATGTGACCTCACCCATAGAATCTAATAGATTTTCATGTTTTTTAATCAAGAAAGTGCAAAAAATTATCTCTATTAGTCATTTTTGATCTGGTAGATCTGCCATACCAATCTGTGCAGAACATTGACTTAAACTGATGTCATTACCGTAGGAGCTAACCTAATCCTTCTGTGACTGATACAAGTGATATGACATGCACTCCATAAAGCCTGTTTCTTTCACCACTATAAACTTTCCTGAGGCAAAGGATGCTGACTGGGCCTATACTTAGGTGTACCACCTCATAAGAGCGCTTGACAGTGGCTTCTGTTGATGGTGGCTCCCACCTTCCTAGCTGATGTATGGTCTGTTTTGCTTTTACACTACCCTGTTCTTTGCTGATGCCACTTTTTCTTTTGACATACATTTTGTACAACATTGTAAGTACATTTTTACAATCTTTTCAACCCCATTCAGCCAACAGGACATAGCAACATGTGTAAGTAGGCTGCAGTATAGGTGTGGCATATTTGTTTGCCAAATTAGGCTAGTTAAACAGGTGTGCAAAAACAGACTGGCACAGTTAAATGTCTGAAATTGTTCTTTTACATCTTTTTTCTATTTTTTAAGAAAATTCAACCAAAATGATAGAAAGATATACAACTAATATTACACCAAAAGAAATATGCTGATTTTCTACTCAACAAGCCACACATTCTCAAATACAAAAAGTCATTATAATGTGTATGCAACCCCCGGATGATTCATTTTTAACACCTCAATGTATTGCAAACTATGATGCTAGTCATAGATATTGTAACTATTATAAAAAGAAGCATAGAAGCATTGGTCAAAAGAATACACAGTCTATTTAATACTCAATAACTTTTTCGTTTGGAATGCAAGAGCACTCCAAAACAACCTGAGTGACGACAATGGAATTTTCAAGGGTGCTTGAGTCTCTTGTGCAGGCTTTGAAACTTTGTGACAGCTCAGACATACTGCAGAGCCTTAATCTCTTCACCTATTGTCACAAAACAATTTTTCAGTCCCTTCAGAGTCATTTTGTCTTCTATTTCACACCACTTTTCTCTCTTCTTATTGGATTTCGAGGTTGTCATGGTTGCAGTTTTCCTGTGTTACTATACTAGGCTAAGAGAATGTCCTCCGGGCTTTGAGGTTTATTAAATGGCTGAGCTATACCTCACTACTCTTTTCTTTTTCTTTTAAGGTGCCCTCTATCTGAAATTAGGATGAGCAATTGAAAGCGCATACAGATATAAGAATATTTTATCTAAGCCTAACAAAATTTTGCTATAATTCTTTTCTTATAAATTATATTACACATATTCAAATAGAACCACTTTGAAATGTTAATAATAAATAATAATTTTTATTTATATAGCGCCAACATATTCCGCAGCGCTTTACAAATTATAGACGGGAATTGTACAGACAATAGACATTACAGCATAACAGAAATATAGTTCAATACAGATACCAGGAGGAGTGAGGGCCCTGCTCGCAAGCTTACAAACTATGAGGAAAAGGGGAGACACGAGAGGTGGATGATAACAATTGCTTTAGTTATTCGGACCGGCCATAGTGTAAGGCTCGGGTGTTCATGTAAAGCTGCATGAACCAGTATGTAGCAGTACAGACAAAGAGGGCTAATACTGCATAAAGTGTATGAGAACATGATGCGAGGAACCTTTTTTTATTTTTTTTTTTATAAATAGGCCACACAGGGATCGTTAGGTTAATGCATTGAGGCGGTAGGCCAGTCTGAACAAATGAGTTTTTAGGGTATGCTTAAAACTGTGCCGATTGGGGATTAATCATATTAACCTAGGTAGTGAATTCCAAAGAATCGGCGCAGCACCTGTAAAGTCTTGGAGACGGGAGTGGGAGGTTCTGGTTATTGAGGATGCTAACCTGAGGTCATTAGCGGAGCGGAGGGCACGGGTAGGGTGGTAGACTGATACCAGGGAGGAGATGTAGGGTGGTGCTGAGCCATGGAGTGCTTTGTGGATAAGGGTAGTAGTTTTGTACTGGATTCTGGAGTGGACGGGTAGCCAGTGTAATGACTGGCACAGGGTAGAGGCATCGGTGTAACGGTTGGTGAGGAATATGATCCTGGCTGCAGCATTCCGGACAGATTGGAGCGGGGAGAGTTTTGCAAGAGGGAGGCCGATTAGTAGAGAGTTACATTAGTCCAGACGAGAATGAATAAGTGAAACAGTAAGAGTTTTTGCAGAGTCGAAAGTAAGAAAAGGGTGAATTCTAGAAATGTTTTTGAGATGCAGGTAAGAAGAGCGAGCCAATGATCGGATGTAGGGGGTGAATGAAAGGTCAGAATCAAGGATGACCCCAAGGCAGCGGGCATGTTGCTTTGGAGTAATGGTGGAACCGCACACGGAGATGGCAATGTCAGGCAAAGGTAGGTTAGTAGAGGGAGAGAACACGAAGAGTTCAGTTTTTGACAGGTTTAGTTTCAGATAGAGGGAAGACATGATGTTAGAGACAGCGGTAAGACAATCACTGGTGTTTTCTAAAAAGGTCGGTGTGATATCAGGAGAAGACGTGTATAATTGGGTGTCGTCAGCATAGAGATGGTACTGGAAACCAAATCTACTGATTGTTTGTCCAATAGGGGCAGTATACAACGAGAAGAGGAGGGGGCCTAGGACTGATCCTTGAGGAACCCCAACAGTAAGGGGAAGGTGAGAGAAGGAGGAACCAGCAAAACATACAGTGAAGGATCGGTCAGAGAGATAGGAGGAGAACCAGGAGAGAACGGTGTCCTTGAGGCCGATGGAGCGGAGCATAGTGAGGAGGAGCTGATGATCCACAGTATCGAATGCTGCAGAGAGATCCAAGAGAATTAGCATGGAGTAGTGACCATTAGATTTAGCTGTTAGTAGGTCATTAGAGACTTTAGTGAGGGCAGTTTCAGTAGAGTGTAAAGAGCGGAAGCCAGATTGAAGAGGGTCGAGAAGAGAGTTATCTGAGAGATAGTGGGTAAGACGGGAGTGGACCAGGCGTTCGAGGAGTTTAGAGATGAAGGGAAGATTAGAGACAGGTCTATAATTTGCGGCACAGTTTTGATCGAGGGATGGTTTTTTAAGTAATGGATGTATGATGGCATGCTTAAATGAGGAGGGAAAAATACCGGAAGTGAGGGAAAGGTTGAATATTTTTGTTAGGTGAGAGGTGACAGCCGGGGAAAGGGACTGGAGGAGATGTGACGGAATGGGGTCACTGGTGCAAGTGGTCGGGCGAGAAGATGCAAGGAGCCTGCTTACTTCTTCTTCTGTAACTGCTTCAAAGTCAGAGAGTGAACTAGATGCAGTGGGGGAGGGAGGACAGTGCATGGTATGAAGAGATTGGGAGATGATTTCCTGTCGAATGTGGTCAATTTTTTCTTTGAAGTAATTGGCCAGATCGTCAGCACGGAGATCCGTGGTTGGGGCCTGCTCTCTTGGGTTGAGTAGGGACTGGAACGTGTCAAAGAGACGTTTAGGGTTATTGGACAGGGAGGTGATGAGGGTGTTGAAGTAGGTTTGTTTGGAGAGGTGAAGGGCAGAATTGTATGTCTTAAGCATGAACTTATAATGGATGAAATCTTCAGGTAGATTAGATTTTCTCCACAGACGTTCTGCGCACCTGGAGCACCGCTGCAGGAAACGTGTTTGCAGCGTGTGCCACGGTTGTTGCCGTCTGTGCCGAGTTGTTTTATGTATAGGAGGAGCAGCTTCATCCAGAGCACTTTGCAGGGTTTCATTGTAATGCTTCAGAGCAGAATCAGGACATGAGATGGAGGAGATTGGGGCCAATGAGGACTGCAAGTTCTTCATAAGTTTCTGGGTGTTAATGGCCTGTATGTTTCTATAAGTGTGGAAAGTGGGGGTGACCTGAGCGGGATGGCAGTTCTTGATAGAGAATGAAAGAAGGTTGTGGTCAGAGAGTGGGAGAGGGGAGTTTGTGAAATCATCCACTGAGCAAAGCCGGGAGAAGACCAAGTCAATGGAATTTCCATCTTCATGTGTTGGAGAGTTAGTATGCTGCGAGAGGCCAAAAGAGGAGGATAGCGATAAAAGGTGAGAAGCAGATGGGGAGAGGGGAGAGGCAATGGGGATGTTGAAATCACCCATGATAAGGGTGGGGGTGTCACAGGAGAGAAAGTGTGGAAGCCAGGTGGCAAAGTGATCCAGGAACTGATGAGAGGGGCCGGGAGGATGATACACCACCGCCACTCGCATGGAGAAGGGGACGTAGAGTCTGACCACATGGACCTCAAAGGAAGGGAAGACAAGTGAGGGTACTTGGGGGATAACTTGGAAAGTACATTTGGGTGAAAGGAGCAGGCCAACGCCTCCACCTGCTCTGTTGTCTGATCTTGGGGTATGAGAAATGGGGTATGAGAAATGTTTGTATGATTTCATGTTCTATGTTATTAATTAATCATTTAGGACTTTTCAATATTTTTAATTATGTGTTCAATTGTTTTTTATGGGCTTAAACAAAACTTTTATAAAAGGAGAACATTATTTAACCCCGTCATAACCTTTGACTTACGCATACATGATGGTCGGAATGTGGTTCCCGGCATTTGACGTATGGGCACGTCATGGCTAGTGTTGAGTGATACCTTCCGATATTCGGAAATATCGGTATCGGATTGGATCGGCCGATATCCAAAAAATATCGGATATCGCCGATACCAATACCCGATACCAATGCAAGTCAATGGGACACAAATATCAGATTTAAAATAAGCCCTTTCTGTCCATGTATATGCTGTTCCGGAGGGGGGAAGAGTGTGGGCGGTGCATGGGCAGAGACTGCGAGACTGTGTGAGACCATGGGGGGTCTGTGCGGGCCTGCCGGGGTTCTGTATGGGCTGCCAGGGGTCTGTACGGGTATCTCGGGGGTCTGTGCGGCCGGCAAGGGGTCTGTACGAAGTGCTGGGGGTCTGTATGGGCCACTCGGGGGTCTGTACAGCCTGCTGGGGGTCTGATGGGGCCTCTCGGGGGTCTGTGCAGCCTGCTGGGGGTCTGTGCGGCCTGCTGGGGATCTGTACGGGCCTCTCTGGGGTCTGTGTGGCTTGCCGGGGGTCTGTGCAGCCTGCCGGGGGTCTGTACGGGCACCTCGGGGGGTCTGTGCGGCCTGCCGGTGTCTGTACGGGCCTCTCTGGGGTCTGTGCAGCCTGCCGGGGGTCTGTGCGGGTGTGCAGGCATCATCCGATGAGTCTACAAGTCCCATCAGGCGATGCGTGTTACAATGACAGTGATTGACACATTAGCCAATGATGGGACAGTAGTAGTCCCATCATCCGGCTAATGTGTTGAATGTAAAAAAAAAACAAAAAAAACAAAAAAAAACATACATACTACATACATACATACAACATACTTCATACATACATACAACATACTACATACATACTACATACATACAACATGCTACATACATACTGCATTCATACATACTACATACATACTACATACAACATACATACAAAATAGTACATACATCCATACAACATACATACATACAACATACATACTACATACTTACATACTACATACATACAACATACATACTACATACAAACATACATACTACATACATCTTACATACATACTACATGTATACTACATACATACTACATACATACTACATACATACATACTACATACATACTACATACACACTGCATATGTACTACATACATGCTACATGCATACATACATACTACATACATACTATATACATACATACAGACATACAGTACATATAACAGAGTACATACTCACCATCTTTGTCATTTTGATCCCCGAAGCCAGTGACATCTGTAAAAAAAGATTAAAATAACAAACAACCAATATACTCCGTGATCTGCAGAAATCCACGAGTGTCCCACGATGATCTCCCGTGGAGAACGGCAGCATTAGCTGATGCGACCGGTCTCTAGGGGCTCCAGGAACACAATGATGGAAGGAAGGTATCTTACCGCACTGTATTCCTCCGTCGCTGTAAAAAAAAAATAGTCCCTAGTCTCACTTTTGGCATTGCTGTGTGAGAAATTTTCCCAGAAAAACTGCATCCGCTGCCCACGTTGTGCACAAATTTCACAACGTGTGTCGGTACGTCGACCCAACGCATAGCGACGGACCCGTACCGACGCTAGTATGAAAGAGGCCTTAATGAGCGTTTCTTTGAAAAAAAAAAACACAGAAAAAACGGCGTGGGCACCCACACAATTTCCTGCACCAGAGGGGAAAAGCCGATGGCCGGGGGCCAATATTTGTAGCCTGCTATGAATATCAGCCCGCAGCTGTCTGCGTAGCCATTACTGGCTATTAAAATAGGGGGTCCCCCCAAAAAATGATGAGGGGTCCCCCTATATTTTATAGCCAGAAAAGCTATGCAGAGAGCTGCGGGCTGATATTCATAGCCTAGAGAAGGGCCATGGATATTGGCCCCCCTGGCTACAAATACCAGTCCCCAGCCACCCCAGAAATGGTGCATCTGTAAGATGCACCAAATTCAGCACTTAGCCCCTCTCTTCCCACTCCTGTGTAGCGTTGGGATATGGGGTAATAAGGGGTTTATGCCATCTTGCTATTGTAAGTTTACATTAAGCTGGGTTAATAACGGAGAAGCGTCAATAAGACACCTATCCATTATTAATCCAATACTAGTAAAGGGCTAATAAAACACACACAAATTAGGAAAAAAGTATTTTAATATTCTTCATTTAACCATACTTACCATACTTCAGCGCCTGCAAAAAACATAAAATAATAAACCATATACTACCTGTCCGCCATAGTCCAATTAATAAGGAGTGTCCCACGACGATCTCCCCTATACAACAGTGACATCGGGTGATGTCACTGCTCTATAGGACTGTCAGTGACACACTGACAGGAGAAAATGGCTTCTGCAGTGCAACACTGAGGTTACTATAGTTCAAAGTCTCACTTTATGGCAATTGCTGCATGGGAAAATTTCTCACACAGCAATGCCAAAAGTGAGACTAAGGACTATTTTTTACAGCGGTGGAGGAATACAGTGCGGAAGGATACCTTCATCCTTCATTGTATTCCTGTAGACCCTAGAGAGTGGTCGCATCAGCTGATGCTGCCATTCTCCACGGGAGATCATCATGGGACACTCGTGGATTTCTGCAGATCAGGAACTAAATTGGTTGTTTGTTATTTTAATCTTTTTTACAGATGACACTGTCTTCTGGGATCAAAATGACTAGAGATGGTATGTACTCTGTTATATGTACTGTATGTCTGTATGCATGTATTGTAAGTAATGTATGAATGTATTGCATGTGGTATGTATGTATGTCGTATGTATGCAGTATGTATGTAGTATGTATGTTGCATGTATGTAGTATGTATGTTGTATGTATGTATGTAGTATATATGTAGTATGTTGTATGTGTGTAATATGCATGTAGTATGTATGTATGTAGTATGTATGTAGTTTGCATGTAATATGTATGTATGTTGTATGTATGTAGTATGTATGTAGCATGTTGTATGCATGTATGTAGTATGTATGTTATATGTATGCATGCATGTAGTATGTATGTAGTATGTATGTATGTTGTATGTAATGTTGTATGTATGTTGTATGTATGTAGTATGTAGTATTTTTTTTTACATTCAACACATTAGCCGGAAGATGCGACTACTACTGTCTAGGGTAGAGCGAAACGGATCGGACAAATTCAAAAATCGCCGACTTTCAGCAAAGTCGGGTTTCATGAAACCCGACCCGATCCTTGTGTGGGATCGGCCATGAGGTCAGCAATCTTCGCACCAAAGTCGCGTTTCGCATGATGCTTTCAGTGCCATTTTTCAGCCAATGAAGGAGGACGCAGAGTGTGGGCAGCGTGATGACATAGGTCTCAGTCCCCACCATCTTAGAGAAGGGCATGACAGTGATTGGCATGCTTTCTGCGGCGTCACAGGGGCTATAAAGGGGCATGCACGCCGACCGCCATCTTACTTCTGCCTGGTCGTACCATAGGGAGAGGTTGCCGCAGCTTCATCAGAAGAAGGGATATAGTTAGGGAGGGAAAATTAAGCCCCGAAACTGCTTGTGCTGTAGCGATTTCCACAGTCTAACACCACCATTTGTTTGCAGGGACAGTGGAGGCTATATTTTTGTGCATCAGCTCTGTAGCTTATTAGGCTGCCTTATAAGGCTCCCTGATAGCTGCATTGCTGTTTGCACGCCGCTGTGCAAAGCAACTGCTTTTTTAAAAGCAAAAATACTGTTGCTCCTTTCTGCACAGTTATCTTGTTTATTTGTCCACACTTTTGTGTGCAGCAGTCCTTTTTATTGCTGCCATACTTGTCCTGAGATCATTGAAATTGTACTACAATATTTGTATTTTTTCATATATCTTCCAGCCACTTTCTGCCACTTACATTGTGTTGTTTTATGCACAGGGCCTGAGGTTTGGTTTAGTCTCCCCAAAAAATAAGTGAGATTCAAATTATCACAAAGTGGATATATTTCAGTCCTGTTAGTTTGTAGTATATCAGCCAGCCACTTTCTGCCACTTACATTGTGTTGTTTAATGCACAGGGCCTGAGGTTTGGTTTAGTCTCCCCCCCAAAAAAAGTGAGATTCAAATTATTACAAAGTGGATATACTGCAGTCCTGTTAGTTTGTGGTATATCAGCCAGCCACTTTCTGCCACTTACATTGTGTTGTTTTATGCACAGGGCCTGAGGTTTGGTTCAGTCTCCCCCAAAAAAGTGAGAATCAAATTCTCACAAAGTGGATATACTTCTGTCCTGTTAGTTTGTCGTATATCAGCCAGCCACTTTCTGCCACTTAGATTGCGTTGTTATATACACTGGGCCTAAGTTGTGGTTCAGTCTCCCAAAAAAAAGGGGAGATTCAAATTCTCTCAAAGTGGATATACTTCAGTCCTGTTAGCTTGTCGTATATCAGCCAGCTACTTTCAGCCACTTATACTGTGTTGTTTTTTGCACAGGGCATGATTTTTTGTTCAGTGTCCTCCATCCAAAAAGGGAGATTTAAAATCCCAACACGTTTATATACACCTTCTACCTTGTTTTACAGTACCATATAACAGTTGTTATTTTGGTTAGATTTTCCAAAAAATGAGGAAGTCAGGTGGAAGAGGCCGTGGGCGGTGGTTGCGAGCTGGTACTGATGGTGGTGGTGGTGCATCTGGTGGTAGTGGCAAAAGCACAATAGCACCTAAGGCTGGAGGTGTTGAGCCAGCGTCATCGTCTGGCTACACAAGGCCTCGAAGGCTCCCTTATCTGGGAGTAGGAAAATGGCTTTTAAAGCCGGAGCAGTAGGAAAAAGTTTTGGCTTTCCTTGCTGACTCAGCCTCTAGCTCTTTCGCCTCCTCTTCAGAAAGTTCCAAATATAAAAGCAGCGAGTCATCAGTGGATGCTCTCGGTCAGGAACAAGACGTTTCCTTGTGTCCTTCCCCTAAACCAAAAGTGAAGGATGCGTCAGTCGACACTACAGGTTACTCCATGGAGCTCTTTACACATACCGTTCCTGGGTTAGAACGGGAAATTGTTAACTGCCCATTGCAAGATGAATGGGACATGGAATGCACTGGTGCACAGCCACAGCTAGATTATAATGCTGTTCCATTGACTCAGATGACTACATTGCCCTCTCAGTGTACTGAGCCAGAATCTGACCCTGATGAGACTATGGTGCCTCGTCCCGAACGCTATAGCACCTTACACGGTGACACAGAGGAAGGTGCACATGACATTGAAGAGGAGGTGATAGATGGCCCAGTTTTTGACCCAGATTGGCAGCCATTGGGGGAAGAGGGTGCTGCTGCCAGTAGCTCAGAAGCAGAGGAGGATGATCCGCAGCAGCCATCTATATTGCAACAGCTGTCATCTGGCAGGCCCGTAACAGGCCAAAAACGTTTGTCAAAAACAAAAACAGTTTTAGGACAGCATGGCGATCCGGTGAAAGTAGCACAGTGTGCAATGCCTGAAAAGGTATTCCATAGTAGGAAGAGTGCAGTGTGGCAATTTTTTAACCAAGATCCGAATGATCAGTCAAAAGTTATCTGTAAGAAATGCTCAAAGAGCTTTAGCAGAGGGAAGAATCTTCAAAATGTAAATACAACGTGCATGCTTAGACATTTAACCAGCATGCTCTTGCAAGCTTGGACTAACTACAAAATGTTCCGTACCGTTGGTGCACCTGCTCAAAATGAAGGTAGTCAGCAACGCTAAATTTCTTCCCTCACTGTAAGCCCACTGGTTAGGACACCACCAGCAGCAAATGTGGAGGTATCGTTGCTAGGCCAAAACAGTCAGGGAATCACAAGGTTATTGGTAGGAAACACTGTATGTAGGCCCACATCGAGAATACCATCACCAACCCTCTCTCAATCCGCCATGTCCACCACCACCACCACCACTGCTAGTTCCACCATATGCACCTCTCCAGTCCAGCTCACCCTACAAGAGACTCTCGTTAGGAAAAGAAAGTACTCATCCGCGTATACAGGGTTTGAACGCCCACATTGCTAGACTAATCTTGTTAGAGATGATGCCCTACCGGTTGGTTGAAAGCGAAGCTTTCAAAGCCCTGATGGCCTACGCAGTACTATACTATGACCTACCCATTCGGCACTTCTTAGCGAGAAAAGCCATCCCAGCCCTCCACCAGCATGTCAAATACCGCATTGTCCATGCACTGAGGCAATCAGTCAGTAGAGAGGTGCTTCTCACAACAGATGCATGGACCAGTAGACATGGCCAGGGACGTTACATGTCCATCACGGCACACTGGGTTAATGTGATGGATGCAGGGTCCACAGGGGACAGCCATAGTGGGACAGTTCTGCCTAGCCCATGGTCTAGAAAACAGTTGGCTGTAGGCATTCGCCACCCCTCCTCCTCATCCTCCAGAAGTGAAAGCTCGTCCACAGAGCAGAGTTGCACGACCACTCCATCCGCAGCTACCAGTGTTGCACACGAGGTGTCCCATTATCGAACAGCTAATGGTAAGCGTCAGCAGGCTGTGTTAGAAATTAAGTGTTTGGGCGACAACAGGCACACCGCGGAAGTACTGGCCGTGTGCTTGCAGCAACAAATTCAATCATGGCTGGGCAGTGTACATCTTGAGGCAGGCAAGGTAGTCAGTGATAATGGAAGGACTTTTATGGCTGCCATAGCCCTTTCAGAACTGAAACACATACCTTGCCTGGCTCACACCTTGAACCTGGTGGTGCAGTGCTTCCTCAAAAATTATCCGGAGTTACCAGCCCTGCTCCTGAAGGTGCAAAAACTTTCCTCGCACATCTGCCGGTCGCCCGTACACTCCAGCCATATGCTGAATCATCAGCGATCTGTTTCTTTTCAAGCACTGATTAATAATCGACGTTGCAACAAGGTAGAACTCCACACTGCACATGTTTCAGAGGCTGTGCGAACAGAGGCATGCTGTAATTAATTTGTGGGAGGATACACATACATGGGCAGGCAGTTGGATGGCAGACATGGAGTTGTCTGGTGTGCAGTGGTCGAAGCTCCAAGACCTCTGTCAAGTCCTTCAGTGTTTTGAGGAATGCACATGGCTGGTAAGTGCAGACGACACTATCATAAGCATGAGCATCCCACCAATGCGTCTGCTGATGCAAAGTTTGACGCACATTAAGGAGCTGGTGTCTGCAGCCGAGGAGGTAAGCCTTGATGACAGTCAGCCATTGTCTGCTCAGGGAACTCTCCTGGACGAGGTGGCGGACAAAGAGGAGAAGTAGGATGATGGGGTTGAATATTTAAGGGAGGAGGATGGTTCACAGGGGGCAATAGAAACTGGTGGCGTTGCAAGGTCAGGCGTTGAGGGTTACTAGTGATGTTGATTTGCAAGAAAGTGCTCCTCAACCCAGCACAAACAGTGAATTGGCACCTTGAACATTGGCCCACATGGCTGAGTATGCCTTGCGTATCCTATAAAGGGACCCCCGCATTATCAAAATGATGACCGATGACGATTACTGTTTGGCCTGCTGTTATGACCTGGTGGTTAAGAGGCCACACTGATATGACCTGGTGGCTAAAACGCAACATGGAGCGAGCTTTGAGAAGGTGGTATCTCTACTGCAGTCCCTAATCCTAACAACAACACTAGAAATAGCCGTGGGATGTTCCTGACTCTCCCTAGATACCTCTTCACAGCCTAAGAAATAATTACCCCTAAAGAAGGAAATAGAAAGCTATCTTGCCTCAGAGAAAACCCCCAAAAGGAAAGATAGCCCCCCACAAATATTGACTGTGAATGGAGAGGGAAATGACGTACAAAGAAATGAAATCAGAATTCAGCAAAGGAGGCCAATACTAAACTAGATAGACAGAGAGAAAAGGATACTGTGCGGTCAGTATAAAAACTACAAAATCCACGCAGAGTTTACAAAAATGAACTCCACACCGACTCACGGTGCGGAGGGGCAAATCTGCTTTCCCAGAGCTTGCAGCTAGCCTGAATACCACATAGTGACAAGCTGGACAAAAAGAGACATATTTGCAAAGCAATAGAGTCCAAACAAATGGACAAACAAAAACTAGCAAAAACTTACCTTTTGCATACAAGGACTGGCCATATGAAAATTCCAAGGAAAGAACCAAATCCAACCAAGAACATTGACAGCAGGCATGGACTAAAGCCCAGAGCAGGTTTAAATAACAAACCCAGGCAAGGCGATTAGTGAAGGCAGCTGCTACAGCTACCTAAAGGAGCAGCAGTTCCACTCGAAACCACCAGAGGGAGCCCAAGGGCAGAACTCACAAAAATACCATTAGCAACCACAGGAGGGAGCTCCAGAACGGAATTCACAACAGCCTGCCTCCTGGATCCACGATATAAAGGAAATATACAAAATATCATGCCACATGAGAACCTTGAGCAAATATTGGCTACCAAACAAGCAACTCTTGTAGACCATTTGGTTCAGGCATTCTCAGCACACAGCGGCGGTGATGGTTCTCACACGAACCGTAGGGGGCAACATGGCAGAGGTGTTAGAGGTGCACAAATCCGATGTTGCATTGGACAGAGGGGTTTTATGACCAGGTTGTGGAGTGATGTCGCAATGACCGCTGACACGACAGTTACTGCTGCATCGATTCAAAGTGACAGGAGACAGCATTCGTCCAGTATGGTTGCGAACTACTTTTCCTCCCGTATCGATGTTCTCCCTCACAGGTCATTCCCCTTTGACTATTGGGCATCTAAAATAGACACCTGGCCTGAATTGGCAGAATATGCATTACAGGAACTTGCTTGCCCTGCTTCTAGTGTGCTATCAGAAAGAGTCTTCAGTGCTGCTCAGAGCCCACCCCAGTACCTCGCTATGCCACCTGTTTAGTTCTGTTACCAATTTTGAACTTCATTTAGCCTACTTTAATATTTGGGCCTACTAAGTGTGTCTGCCACTCATTACAGTTGTCCTCCACTGAACAAAGCAATGCCGCCTGTTTAGTCCTGTTACCAATTTCGAACTGCATTTAGCCTACTTTGTTATTGTGGGCTTACAAACTGTGTCTGCGCCACTCATTACAGTTGTTCTCCACTGAACAAAGCAATGCCGCCTGTTTAGTCCTTTTACCAATTTTGAACTGCATTTAGCCTACTTTTTTATTGTGGGCCTACAAACTGTGTCTGTGCCACACATTACAGGTGTCCTCCACTGAATAAAGCTAGGCCGCCTGTTTAGTCCTGTTACCAATTTTGAACTGAATTTAGCCTACTTTTGTATTTGGGCCTACTAACTGTCTGCTCCACTCATTACAGTTGTCCTCCACTGAACACAGCTAGGCTGCCTATTTAGTCCTGTTACCAATTTTGAACTACATTTAGCCTACTTTTTTTATTTTGGGCCTACTAACTGTGTGTACACCACTCATTACAGTTGTCCTCCACTGAACAAAGCTAGGCCGCCTGTTTAGTCCTGTTACCAATTTTGAACTGCATTTAGCCTACTTTATTATTTCGGCTAACTGTATATCTTTGTTTTTTCCTCATCCTGCCCATTGCCCAGCCACTGCTTGATGAGTCTGCTGGTACATTGACCCAGACCACTACATTCCCCTTGCACTCTACACAGCAAGAATCTGACCCTGCTGAAAGTCAGGTTCCTCTTCCCGCATACTATACCACCTTACACGGGGACAAAGAGCAAGGTGCAGATGAAACTACAGGTTCCTTAATCAGGTGGGGTAGGCATACTCATTCGCGACGTCACTGGCACAGGGCCCCTCATAGTACGCAAAAGTTTCTCTGGCAGTGGGAGGCGCCACCTGCCGTCAAACACACCGCCATACTATGAGGGGCCCTGTGCCAGTGCCATGTGCCAACGAGTGAACTAACTCTGCTTGCTCAGGATCACAGCACTTGCAAAGTTGAAAAACTTACCTCTCTCTGCTCCACCACAGTGACGTATTCCGCGTTTCCTGGGCCCACGAAAATCTTGAGCCAGCCCTACCCCCCCCCCCCACAACTTTAGCCAAATGACCCCCTGTTTTCAATGCCTAACTATTATCATAAAGTAAATTAAGATTGACAATCTTAAGAAATAAGTATTGATGTTTTTGGCATTAAAATGGGCACTGTAGGTGTTTTCCTGTCCTCCACTCACTGCCGACTTTGATTCCCCATTGACTTGCATTGGGTTTCGTGTTTCGGTCGGCCCCCGACTTTTTGCAATAATCGTCCGATTTCACCCGACCGGACTTTTGACAGTCGGGTTTCGCGAAACCCGACTTGATCCTAAAAAAGTCCATATTTTGGCCCACAGAGTCATGTGGTGAGTAGGGTTGAGCGACCTTGACCTTTTTAGAGTCGAGTCGTGTTTCGCAAAACCCGACTATCTTAGAAGTCGAGTCGAGTGGAATTGGCCGATTATGGCGAAAAGTCGGGTATCGCCCGAAACACGAAACCCAATGCAAGTCAATGGGGGAGCATAGTCGGCAGTGAGTGGAGGCCAGGAAAACACCTACACTGCCCATTTTAATGGCAAAAACATCCATTCTTGTTACAGAAGCTTGTCAATCGTAATTTAGCTTATAATAATTGGAAGGCATTTGAAATTGGGGGTCATTTGGCTAAAGTTGTGGGGGGTAGGGCTGGTTCAAGTAATTAGTGGGCCCAGTAAATCTGGACCACGTCACGGCAGTGGAGCAGGGAGAGGTAAGTATTTCAACTTTGCAAGTGCTGTGATCCTGAGCAAGCGGGGGGGGCCCACTCGTTGGCATTGGCACTGGCACAGGGCCCCTCAAAGTACAGCGGTGTGTTTGCACGGCGGGGGCGCCTCCCACCGGCAGCAACACTTTTGCGTACTATGAGAGGCCCTGTGCCAGTGACGTCACCAACTAGTATTCCTCCCCCCACCTGATGAAGGAACCTGCACTTTCATCTGCACATTCCTCTTTGTCCCCGTGTAAGGTGGTATGGTATGCGGGAAGAGGAACCTGACTTTCAGCAGGGTCACAATCTTGCTGTGTAGCGTGCATGGGGAATTTTGCGTTATGGGTCAATGTACCATCAGACTCATCTATCACTGGCTGGGCAATGGGCAGGATGAGGAGGAAACACAGATATAGGCCCAAAGAATAAAGTTGGCTAAATGCAGTTCAAAATTGGTAACACAGGACTAACCAGGGGGCATTGCAGTGGAGGACAACTGGAATGAGAGGCTGACACAGAGAGTAGGCCCAAATCAGTAAGTACTCGAAATGCAGTTCAAAATTGGCAACCGTAGTAAACAGGCGGCACAGCTTTGTTCAGTGGAGGAGAACAGCAAGGAGTGGCAGACACCGATAGTAGGCCCCAACCCAACTAGTAGGCCAAATGCAGTCTAACATTAACAACTACTTAACGAGAGCCTGAAAATGGAATTTCAGGACAGGAAACCAGGAGAACAGCAAGGAGTGGCAGACACCGATAGTAGGCCCCAAACCAACTAGTACGCCAAATGCAGTTGTTCCATTTAACCACAATTTAATGAGAGCCTGAAGATAGAAGTTCAGGAAAGGCAACCTGGAGAACACCTTGGAGTGTAACACACCATCTCTCTACACCCCATACCCAATTTGTAGGCCTAATGCACTGTAGTTTTCAACAAATACTAAACGAGAGTCGGAAGATCGAAGCAATGTGGACGAAACCTGGGGAACACCTTGGAGTGTAACACACCATCTCTCTACACCCCATACCCAATTTGTAGGCCTAATGCAGTGTAGTTTCCAACAACTACTAAATGAGAGCATGAAGATCGAAGCAATGGAGAGGAAACCTGGGGATCACCTTGGAGTGGAACACACCATCTCTCTACACCCCATACCCAATTTGTAGGCCTAATGCAGTGTAGTTTCCAACAACTACTAAACGAGAGCCGGAAGATCGAAGCTCAGGAAAGGCAACCTGGAGAACACCTTGGAGTGGAACACACCATCTCTCTACACCCCATACCCAATTTGTAGGCCAAATGCAGTGTAGTTTCCAACAACTACTAAACGAGAGCATGAAGATTGAAGCATTGGCGAGGAAACCTGGGGAACACCTTGGAGTGGAACACACCATCTCTCTACACCCCATACCCAATTTGTAGGCCTAATGCAGTGTAGTTTCCAACAACTACTAAACGAGAGCATGAAGATCGAAGCAATGGAGAGGAAACCTGGGGAACACCTTGGAGTGGAACACACCATCTCTCTACACCCCATACCCAATTTGTAGGCCTAATGCAGTGTAGTTTCCAACAACTACTAAACGAGAGCATGAAGATCGAAGCAATGGCGAGGAAACCTGGGGCACACCTTGGGGAGGCAGACACCGTTAGTAGGCCCTACCAAAGTTGTACCCCCAATGCAGTTTTAAAATTCCTAGAGGCTGAAAACAAAACTATTGACGCTCAGCTTTTTTCAAAGGAACACAGCTGAATTGAGTGGCGCAGACAGACACAGGTAGTAGGACTTAAACCAAAAATGTGTCTCACTGCAGCTTAAAAAAGTTACAGGGGTACACAAGCAGCAGTGCTCTGGGCAGTGGAAGACAATTTCAATAGTGGACCGCAGACAGACTTTGTACGCCTACTATTAAAAAAAGGATGCTCTATGCAATTAAAAATAGGTTCCAGGGGTCCACGGGCAGCAGTGGTGTGGTCAGTGGACGAGTATTGGAAGGAGGGACCGCAGACAGGCGTAGTAGGCCTAACATAACAAAATTAGGCTGTAGACACTGTAAAATTGGTTCCAGGGGTACACGGGCAGCAGTGGTGTGGTCAGCGGAGGAAAATTGGAATTAGGGACTGCAGACAGACTTTGTAGGCAGTCCCCTGTGGACCATGCATCCAACACATTAACCCAGTGCGCCGTAATGGACACGTAATTTTTTGTGGACATGCCTACTGGTCCATGCGTCTCTTGTCAGGTGCACCTTTCAACTGTTTGATTGCCTGAGTGCTATGACAATGCAGACTTTTTCATGCCGGTGGAGGGCTGGGATGGCTTTTCTCGCAAAAGAAATGTCGACTGGGTAGCTTGAACCGTGGTACAGCGTAGTTCATCTGGGCTTTCTAAATATAAAACAAAGAAAAAAAGGAGGCTCCATGCACTTTCAGCTGGGTTCCAGGGGTACACGGCCAGCATTGGTCTGGTCAGTGGAGAACTATTGGAAGGAAGGACCGCAGACAGGCTTCGAAGGCCTAACATAATAACAGATGGCTGTAGGCAATTTTAAATTGGTTCCAGGGGTACACGGGCAGCAGTGGTGTGGTCAGTGGAGGCCTAGTGGAAGGAGTGACCGCAGACAGGCATCGAAGGCCTAACATAATACCAGATGGCTGTAGGCAATTTTAAATTGGTTCCATGGGTACACGGGCAGCAGTGGTGTGGTCAGTGGAGGCCTAGTGGAAGGAGTGACCGCAAACAGGCATCGAAGGCCTAACATAATAACAGATGGCTGTAGGCAATGTTAAATTGGTTCCAGGGGAACACGGGCAGCAGTGGCCTGGTCAGTGTAGTAGTAGTAGAAAGAACGGACCGCAGACAGGCTTCAAAGGCCTAACATAATAAAATTGGGCTGGCTGTAGGCAATTTTAAATTGGTTCCAGGGGTACACGGGCAGCAGTAGTGTGGTCAGTGGAGGCCTAGTGGAAGGAGTGACCGCAGACAGGCATCGAAGGCCTAACATAATAACACATGGCTGTAGGCAATTTTAAATTGGTTCCAGGGGAACATGGGCAGCAGTGGCCTGGTCAGTGTAGTAGTAGTAGAAAGAACGGACCGCAGACAGACTTCGAAGGCCTAACATAATAAAATTGGGCTGGCTGTAGGCAATTTTAACCCCTTTCTGCCATTAGACGTACTATTGCGTCCATGTGGGGTGGGCTTTACTTCCCAAGGACGCAATAGTACGTCATATGCGATCGGCAGCGCTCACAGGGGGAGCGCCGCCGATCGCGGCCGGGTGTCAGCTGTTTATCGCAGCTGACATCCGGCACTATGTGCCAGGAGCGGTCACGGACCGCCCCCGGCACATTAACCCCCGGCACACCGCGATCAAAGATGATCGCGATGTGCCGGCGGTACAGGGAAGAACCGCGCAGGGAGGGGGCTCCCTGCGGGCTTCCCTGAGCCCCCCGCAGCAACGCGATGTGATCGCGTTGCTGCGAGGGTCTCACCTCCCTCCCTGCTCCCTCCAGCCCCGGATCCAAGATGGCCGCGGATCCGAGTCCTGCAGGGAGGGAGGTGGCTTCACAGAGCCTGCTCAGAGCAGGCACTGTGAAGCAGCCTGCACTCCTATCAGATCAGTGATCTGACAGAGTGCTGTGCAAACTGTCAGATCACTGATCTGTGATGTCCCCCCCTGGGACAAAGTAAAAAAGTAAAAAAAAAAAATTTCAAATGTGTAAAAAAAAATAAAAAAAAATATTCCAAAATAATGAAAAAAAAAATAAAAATATTATTCCCATAAATACATTTCTTTATCTAAATAAAAAAAAAAAAACAATAAAAGTACACATATTTAGTATCGCCGCGTCCGTAACGGCCCGACCTATAAAACTGGCCCACTAGTTAACCCCTTCAGTAAACACCGTAAGAAAAAAAAAAAAAAAACGAGGCAAAAACAACGCTTTATTATCATACCGCTGAACAAAAAGTGGAATAACACGCGATCAAAAAGACAGATATAACTAACCATGGTACCGCTGAAAACGTCATCTTGTCCCGCAAAAAACGAGCCGCCATACAGCATCATCAGCAAAAAAATAAAAAAGTTATAGTCCTGAGAATAAAGCGATGCAAAAATAATTATTTTTTCTATAAAATAGTTTTTATCGTATAAAAGTGCCAAAACATAAAAAAATGATATAAATGAGGTGTCGCTGTAATCGTACTGACCCGAAGAATAAAACTGCTTCATCAATTTTACCAAACGCGGAACGGTATAAACGCCTCCCCCAAAAGAAATTCATGAATAGCTGGTTTTTGGTCATTCTGCCTCACAAAAATCGGAATAAAAAGCGATCAAAAAATGTCACGTGCCCGAAAATGTTACCAATAAAAACATCAACTCGTCCCGCAAAAAACAAGACCTCACATGACTCTGTGGACCAGAATATAGAAAAATTATAGCTCTCAAAATGTGGTAACGCAAAAAATATTTTTTGCAATAAAAAGCGTCTTTCAGTGTGTGACGGCTGCCAATCATAAAAATCCGCTAAAAAACCCGCTATAAAAGTAAATCAAACCCCCCTTCATCACCCCCTTAGTTAGGGAAAAATTAAAAAAATGTATTTATTTCCATTTTCCAATTAGGGCTAGGGTTAGAGTTAGGGCTAGGGTTAGGGCTAGGGTTAGGGCTAGGGTTAGGGCTAGGGTTAGGGCTAGGGTTAGGATTAGGGCTAGGGTTAGGGCTAGGGCTACAGTTTGGGTTGGGGCTAAAGTTACAGTTAGGGTTTAGATTACATTTACGGTTGGGAATAGGGTTGGGATTAGGGTTAGGGGTGTGTCAGGGTTAGAGGTGTGGTTAGGGTTACTGTTGGGATTAGGGTTAGGGATGTGTTTGGATTAGGGTTTCAGTTATAATTGGGGGGTTTCCACTGTTTAGGCACATCAGGGGCTCTCCAAACGCGACATGGCGTCCGATCTCAATTCCAGCCAATTCTGCGTTGAAAAAGTAAAACAGTGCTTCTTCCCTTCCGAGCTCTCCCGTGTGCCCAAACAGGGGTTTACCCCAACATATGGGGTATCAGCGTACTCAGGACAAATAGGACAACAACTTTTGGGGTCCAATTTCTCCTGCTACCCCTGGGAAAATACAAAACTCGGGGCTAAAACATATTTTTTGTGGGGAAAAAAAAGATTTTTTATTTTCACGGCTCTGCGTTATAAACTGTAGTGAAACACTTGGGGGTTCAAAGTTCTCACAACATATCTAGATTAGTTCCCTGGGGGGTCTAGTTTCCAATATGGGGTCACTTGTGGGGGGTTTCTACTGTTTAGGTACATTAGGGGTTCTGCAAACGCAATGTGACGTCTGCAGACCATTCCATCTAAGTCTGCATTCCAAATGGCGCTCCTTCCCTTCCGAGCTCTGCCATGCGCTCAAACGTTGGTTTCCCCCAACATACGGGGTATCAGCGTACTCAGGACAAATTGGACAACAACTTTTGGGGTCGAATTTCTCCTCTTACCCTCGGGAAAATACAAAACTGGGGGCTAAAAAATAATTTTGGGGGGAAAGATTTTTTTTTTATATTTTCACGGCTCTGCGTTACAAACTGTAGTGAAACACTTGGGGGTTCAAAGCTATCACAACACATCTAGATGAGTTCCTTAGGGGGTCTAGTTTCCAAAATGGTGTCACTTGTGGGAGGTTTCTACTGTTTAGGTACATTAGGGGCTCTGCAAATGCAATGTGACACCTGCAGACCATTCCATCTAAGTCCTCATTCCAAATGGAGCTCCTTCCCTTCCGAGCCCTACCATACGCCCAAACAGTGGTTCCCCCCCACATATGGGGTATCAGCGCACTCAGGACAAATTGGACAACAAATTCTGGGGTCGAATTTCTCCTTTTACCCTCGGGAAAATACAAAACTGGGGGCTAAAAAATAATTTTTGTGGGAAAAAATTTTTGTTTTATTTTTACGGATCTCCATTATAAACTTCTGTGAAGCCCTTGGTGGGTCAAAGCGCTCAGCACACATCTAGATAAGTTCCTAAGGGGGTCTACTTTCCAAAATGGTGTCACTTGTGGGGGGTTTCTACTGTTTAGGTACAGTAGGGGCTCTGCAAACGCAATGTGACACCTGCAGACCATTCCATCTAAGTCTGCATTCAAATGGCACTCCTTCCCTTCTGAGCCCTCCCATGTGCCCAAACAGTGGTTCCCCCCACATATGGTGTATCATCGCACTCAGGACAAATTGGGCAACAAATTTTGGGGTCCAATTTCTCCTGTTGCCCTCAGGAAAATACAAAACTGGGGGCTAAAAAAATAATTTTTGTGGGAAAAAAATTTTGTTTTATTTTTACGGCTCTGCATTATAAACTTCTGTGAAGCACTTGGTGGGTCAAAGTGCTCACCACACCTCTAGATAAGTTCCTTAGGGGGTCTACTTTCCAAAATGGTGTCATTTGTGGGGGGTTTCAATGTTTAGGCACATCAGTGGCTCTTCAAACGCAACATGGCGTCCCATCTCAATTCCTGTCAATTTTGCTTTGAAAAGTCAAACGGCGCTCCTTCCCTTCCGAGCTCTCCCATCCGCCCAAACAGTGGTTTACCCCCACATATGGGCTATCAGCGTACTCAGGACAAATTGTACAACAACTTTTGGGGTCCAATTTCTTCTCTTACCCTTGGGAAAATAAAAAATTGGGGGCGAAAAGATAATTTTTGTAAAAAAATATGATTTTTTATTTTTACGGTTCTACATTATAAACTTCTGTGAAGCACTTGGTGGGTCAAAGTGCTCACCACACCTCTAGATAAGTTCCTTAGGGGGTCTACTTTCCAAAATGGTGTCACTTGTCGGGGGTTTCAATGTTTAGGCACATCAGTGGCTCTTCAAACGCAACATGACGTCCCATCTCAATTCCTGTCAATTTTGCATTGAAAAGTCAAACGGCGCTCCTTCCCTTCCGAGCTCTCCCATCCGCCCAAACAGTGGTTTACCCCCACATATGGGCTATCAGCGTACTCAGGACAAATTGTACAACAACTTTTGGGGTCCAATTTCTTCTCTTACCCTTGGGAAAATAAAAAATTGGGGGCGAAAAGATAATTTTTGTGAAAAAATATGATTTTTTATTTTTACGGTTCTACATTATAAACTTCTGTGAAGCACTTGTTGGGTCAAAGTGCTCACCACACCTCTAGATAAGTTCCTTAGGGGGTCTACTTTCCAAAATGGTGTCACTTGTGGGGGGTTTCAATGTTTAGCCACATCAGGGGCTCTCCAAACGAAACATGGCGTCCCATCTCAATTCCAGTCAATTTTGCATTGAAAAGTCAAATGGCACTCCTTTGCTTCCGAGCTCTGCCATGCGCCCAAACAGTGGTTTACCCCCACATGTGGGGTATTGGCATACTCAGGACAAATTGTACAACAATGTTGGGGGTCCATTTTCTCCTGTTACCCTTGGTAAAATAAAACAAATTGGAGCTGAATTAAATTTTTTGTGAAAAAAAGTTAAATGTTCATTTTTATTTAAACATTCAAAAAATTCCTGTGAAGCACCAGAAGGGTTAATAAACTTCTTGAATATGGTTTTGAGCACCTTGAGGGGTGTAGTTTTTAGAATGGTGTCACACTTGGGTATTTTCTATCATATAGACCCCTCAAAATGACTTCAAATGAGATGTGGTCCCTAAAATAAAATGGTGTTGTAGAAATGAGAAATTGCTGGTCAACTTTTAACCCTTATAACTCCCTAACAAAAAAAAATTTTGGTTCCAAAATTGTGCTGATGTAAAGTAGACATGTGGGAAATGATACTTATTAAGTATTTTGTGTGACATATCTCTGTGATTTAATTGCATAAAAATTCAAAGTTGGAAAATTGCGAAATTTTCATAATTTTCTCCAAATTTCCGTTTTTTTCACAAATAAACGCAGGTACTATCAAATAATTTTTACCATTGTCATGAAGTACAATATGTCACGAGAAAACAATGTCAGAATCACCAGGATCCATTGAAGCGTTCCAGAGTTATAACCTCATAAAGGGACAGTGGTCAGAATTGTAAAAATTGGCCCGGTCATTAACGTGCAAACCACCCTTGGGGGTAAAGGGGTTAAATTGGTTCCAGGGGTACACGGGCAGCAGTGGTGTGGTCAGTGGAAGCCTAGTGGAAGGAGTGACCGCAGACAGGCATCGAAGGCCTAACATAATAACACATGGCTGTAGGCAATTTTAAATTGGTTCCAGGGGTACACGGGCAGCAGTGGTGTGGTCAGTGGAGGCCTAGTGGAAGGAGTGACCGCAAACAGGCATCGAAGGCCTAACATAATAACAGATGGCTGTAGACAATTTTAAATTGGTTCCAGGGGAACACGGGCAGCAGTGGCCTGGTCAGTGTAGTAGTAGTAGAAAGAACGGACCGCAGACAGGCTGCGAAGGCCTAACATAATAAAATTGGTCTGGCTGTAGGCAATTTTAAATTGGTTCCAGGGGTACACGGGCAGCAGTGGTGTGGTCAGTGGAGGCCTAGTGGAAGGAGTGACCGCAGACAGGCATCGAAGGCCTAACATAATAACACATGGCTGTAGCCAATTTTAAATTGGTTCCAGGGGAACACGGGCAGCAGTGGCCTGGTCAGTGTAGTAGTAGTAGAAAGAACGGACCGCAGACAGGCATCGAAGGCCTAAAATAAAAAAATTGGGCTGGCTGTAGGCAATTTTAAATTGGTTCCAGAGATACACGGGCAGCAGTGGTGTGGTCAGTGGAGGCCTAGTGGAAGGAGTGACCGCAGACAGGCATCGAAGGCCTAACATAATAACACATGGCTGTAGGCAATTTTAAATTGGTTCCAGGGGAACATGGGCAGCAGTGGCCAGGTCAGTGTAGTAGTAGTAGAAAGAACGGACCGCAGACAGGCATCGAAGGCCTAAAATAAAAAAATTGGGCTGGCTGTAGGCAATTTTAAATTGGTTCCAGGGGTACACGGGCAGCAGTGGTGTGGTCTGTGGAGGCCTAGTGGAAGGAGTGACCGCAAACAGGCATCGAAGGCCTAACATAATAACAGATGGCTGTAGGCAATTTTAAATTGGTTCCAGGGGTACACGGGCAGCAGTGGTGTGGTCAGTGGAGGCCTAGTGGAAGGAGTGACCGCAGACAGGCATCGAAGGCCTAACATAATAACACATGGCTGTAGGCAATTTTAAATTGGTTCCAGGGGAACACGGGCAGCAGTGGCCTGGTCAGTGTAGTAGTAGTAGAAAGAACGGACCGCAGACAGGCATCGAAGGCCTAAAATAAAAAAATTGGGCTGGCTGTAGGCAATTTTAAATTGGTTCCAGGGGTACACGGGCAGCAGTGGTGTGGTCAGTGGAGGCCTAGTGGAAGGAGTGACCGCAGACAGGCATCGAAGGCCTAACGTAATAACACATGGCTGTAGGCAATTTTAAATTGGTTCCAGGGGAACACGGGCAGCAGTGGCCTGGTCAGTGTAGTAGTAGTAGAAAGAACGGACCGCAGACAGGCTTCGAAGGCCTAACTTAAAAAAATTGGGCTGGCTGTAGGCAATTTTAAATTGGTTCCAGGGGTACACGGGCAGCAGTGGTGTGGTCAGTGGAGGCCTAGTGGAAGGAGTGACCGCAGACAGGCATCGAAGGCCTAACATAATAACACATGGCTGTAGGCAATTTTAAACTGGTTCCAGGGGAACACGGGCAGCAGTGGCCTGCTCAGTGTAGTAGTAGTAGAAAGAACGGACCGTAGACAGGCATCGAAGGCCTAAAATAAAAAAATTGGGCTGGCTGTCGGCAATTTTAAATTGGTTCCAGGGGTACACGGGCAGCAGTGGTGTGGTCAGTGGAGGCCTAGTGGAAGGAGGGACCGCAGACAGGCTTCGAAGGCCTAACATAAAAAAATAGGGCTGTTGGCAATTTAAAATTTGTTCCAGTGGTACAAGGGCCGCAGTACAATGGTCAGTGGAGGCCTAGTGGAAGGAGGGACCGCAGACAGGCTTCGAAGGCCTAACATACAAAATAGGGCTGTTGGCAATTTAAAATTGGTTCCAGGGGTACACGGGCAGCAGTACAATGGTCAGTGGAGGCCTAGTAGAAGGAGGGACCGCAGACAGGCTTCGAAGGCCTAACATAACAAAAATGTCAATACAATGGTATTGTCAGTGCCAGGCATTGAAGGATGTCAGCGCATAGACTAAACATTGGTGGAGCTGTGAGAGACAATTTTGCAAGTGGTAGAGCACTGTTTGAGCTGGGGGAGGGAACTGTCTTGTGGCCGGCGGTACAGGCCCAGGGCCCGTCATATTACAACGGTGTGTCTGACGTTGGGTGCACACCACCACCGCCAGAGACACTTTATTGTACTATGAGGGACCCAGTGGCAGTGCCGTCGACCAAAAGCGGGCACACCCACCTCTTCAGACAAACAGCACTCTCACGGGTGCTGGCGCCAAGTGGCGATACCACGGCCCCGTGTGGGGAGTTTGGCCATTTAGTGAGGTGTAAACATGTCGTATGCAGGACAATCAGGTGCAGAAAATTACGAGATTGGAAAAGTCATTCAGAATAGTCCACAGGCAAGACCTTTTCATAGGAAAGCTATGTGTCAGCCGGGCAAGGTGGGGCAAAAGATTTCGAAATCCAGTTGTGGTTCATTTTAATGAAGGTTAGATCATCTACATTTTGGGTAGCCAGACAAGTCCTTTTTTCTGTTAGTATTGAACCTGCAGCACTGAATACTCTTTCTGATAGGACACTAGCTGCCGGGCAAGCAAGCTCCTGCAATGCATATTCTGCCAATTCTGGCCAGGTGTCTAATTTGGATGCCCAGTAATCAAATGGGAATGACGGTTGAGGGAGAACGTCGATAAGGGATGAAAAATAGTTTTTAACCATACTGGACAAATGTTGTCTCCTGTCACTTTGAATTGATGCTGCAGTACCTGTCCTGTCTGCGGTCATAGCAAAATCACTCCACAACCTGGTCAGAAAACCCCTCTGGCCAACGCCACTTCTGATTTCTGCCCCTCTAACACCTCTGGTCTGCTGGCCCCTGCAGCTCGTGTGAGAACGATCACGGGCGCTGTGTGCAGGGAATGCCAGAAGCAAACGGTCAACAAGAGTTGATTGTTTGGTTGCTAATATTATTTCCAAGTTGTCATGTGGCATTATATTTTGCAATTTGCCTATATAGCGAGGATCAAGGAGGCAGGCCAACCAGTAATCGTCATCGTTCATCATTTTAGTAATGCGTGTGTCCCTTTTGAGGATACGTAAGGCATAATCCGCCATGTGGGCCAAAGTTCCAGTTCTCAAATCTGCGGTTGTGCTTGGTTGAGGGGCAGTTTCAGGCAAATCCACATCACTTGTGTCCCTCCAAAAACCAGAACCCAGCCTTGCCGCGCCAACAATTTCCAGTGGCCCCGGAAAAGCTTCCTCATTAAAAATATAATCATCCCCATCATCCTCCTCGTCCTCCTCCTCCTCTTCGCCCGCTACCTCGTCCTGTACACTGCCCTGGCCAGACAATGGCTGACTGTCATCAAGGCTTTCCTCTTCCTCAGCTGCAGACTAGTGTTGAGCGATACCTTCCGATATCGGATAGGATCGGTATCGGATAGGATCGGCCGATATTCAAAAAATATCGGATATCGCCGATACCGATACCCGATCCCAATGCAAGTCAATGTGACCAAAATATCGGAATTAAAATAAACCCTTTCTTTCCTTGTAGGTTCATTCTACATGAAGGAAAACAACTAAGAATAATGCAGGATGTATTTGGGGAGGTGGCGGAGACATTAAAGTCATAGAGGTTTAGCCCAATCAAATAGAATAGCATGTTTTTTTTTTTTTTTTTTAAAGACGTTCGGAGTGACAAAGATATTGACTATGTAAATATTTTTTTTATTTTGTCAGATATTGATGTTTCACTATTCCACGACCTTCCCCTTCTTTTTTTTTTTACTTTTCCCACACTTTCATCTTCATCATCATCAGCATCTTTGACATCAACTTCTTCTTCACCTTATTCATCTTCTTCTTCATCCTTTACCTTTTTTTTTTTTTTTATTACATTCTTCATATTCATTTTATTCAACTATTATTATTCTTCCTATTCTACATATTCATTTTATTCAACTGTATTATTCTTCCTATTCTACTTCTTCATCATATTCTCATTTGTGACAGGCATTCCCGTAGTTGTTATCTATAAAAGTTGGAAGATTACACCTTCCGTTCTGCCAGTCACAAAAGTTACATTTGTCCGCGTTCAGTTTGGCCTGCAGCATCAGGCTTTATCCAGGGACACCACGAGGAGGAACGGACTCACCCCCATACACTGCTTAGTCTTCTTCTGCATATAATTGAGATAATATCTTTTGCTCTGATATTAAGTGTTATGCTTAATGTTCTTCTGCTCTTTGTTCTGCAGCCTCTTGTTCTTCTGCTTCTCGGTCTTCCATGTCGTCGTCTCCAGTGTCGTCATCTCCGCCGTCGTCGTCTCCGCCGTCGTCGTCTCCGCCGTCGTCGTCGTCGTCATCGGGGTAGTCTTCCGGGTTGTCGTCGTCGTCGTCATCGGGGTGGTCTTCCGGGTCATCGACTTTAGGGTCTTCAACTTGGTAATGTAGCAGAAGGTACAAGAAGGCTGAGAAAATGCCAAGAACCTGATGATGGAACTGGAACTCGGATGGCTACCCGAAGGTTCAGGAGCCTATGGAACTACCGAGGACCAGCTGACGTTACTGGAACCCGGTTACTAAGCAGGAGGTACCCATGCTAAAAAGCACTACCAAGGACCGCCTGACGTTGGCGGAACTCGGATACCCAGAAGGAGGCACCTAAGCCAAAGGCTCTGCCCGGAACCAGCTGACGGTACTGGAGCCAGGATGGGGAGCAGAAGGTACAAGAGCAAAAGACACTGCCGAGAACCAGCTGACGGTACTGGAACCCGGATAGGTAGCCGAAGGTCCAAGAGCCAATGGAACTACCGAGGACCAGCTGACGTTACTGGAACCCGGTTACTAAGCAGGAGGTACCCGTGCCTGAAAGCACTACCAAGGACCACCTGACGTTGGTGGAACTTGGATACCCAGAAGGAGGCACCTAAGCCAAAGGCTCTGCCCGGAACCAGCTGACGGTACTGGAGCCAGGATGGGGAGCAGAAGGTACAAGAGCAAAAGACACTGCCGAGAACCAGCTGACGGTACTGGAACCCGGATAGGTAGCCGAAGGTCCAAGAGCCAATGGAACTACCGAGGACCAGCTGACGTTACTGGAACCCGGTTACTAAGCAGGAGGTACCCGTGCCTGAAAGCACTACCAAGGACCACCTGACGTTGGTGGAACTTGGATACCCAGAAGGAGGCACCTAGGCCAAAGGCTCTGCCCGGAACCAGCTGACGGTACTGGAACCAGGATGGGGAGCAGAAGGTACAAGAGCAAAAGACACTGCCGAGAACCAGCTGACGGTGCTGGAACCAGGTGGTGGACCCGAAGGCCCACAGGAGAGGAGAGAACAGCTAGGCCGCGAGGCAGCCGCAGTTACCGAACCCCAACAGTCCTACAGGGGGAGCTGGGCCTACTGGCACTACAGAACCAGCCTTGACTACCAGTTCACGCAGCCCACATAGGAAGCTCCTAAACTGGAGGCACCCTGGAGTTGGCTAACCCGACCGCACCACGACGGGGCAAGCATAGGCGTCTCAGTGAGCTTGACATGACCCGGAAACAGCTGACGGTGCTGAAACCAGGTTTGGCACGAGGGAGTACCTGTGACAAAAACACTGCCGAGAACCAGCTGGCGGTGCTGGAACCCAGATGCGTTGCCCCAGTGTGCAAGAGCCAATGGCACGACCGAGGACCAGCTGACGGTGCTGGAACCCGGTTACTAAGCTGTAGGTGCCCGCGCTTAAAAGCACTACCAAGGACCGCCTGACGTTGGCGGAACTCGGATACCCAGGAGGAGGCACCTAAGCCAAAGGCTCGGCCCGGAACCAGCTGACGGTGCTGGAACCAGGTGGTGGACCCCAAGGCCCACAGGAGAGGAGAGAACAGCTAGGCCGCGAGGCAGCCGCAGTTACCGAACCCCAACAGTCCTACAGGGGGAGCTGGGCCTACTGGCACTACAGAACCAGCCTTGACTACCAGTTCACGCAGCCCACATAGGAAGCTCCTAAACTGGAGGCACCCTGGAGTTGGCTAACCCGACCGCACCACGACGGGGCAAGCATAGGCGTCTCAGTGAGCTTGACACGACCCGGAAACAGCTGACGGTGCTGAAACCAGGTTTGGCACGAGGGAGTACCTGTGACAAAACCACTGCCGAGAACCAGCTGGCGGTGCTGGAACCCAGATGCGTTGCCCCAGTGTGCAAGAGCAAAATGCTCGGCCCGGAACCAGCTGACGGTGCTGGAACCAGGTGGTGGACCCCAAGGCCCACAGGAGAGGAGAGAACAGCTAGGCCGTGAGGCAGCCGCAGTTACCGAACCCCAACAGTCCTACAGGGGGAGCTGGGCCTACTGGCACTACAGAACCAGCCTTGACTACCAGTTCACGCAGCCCACATAGGAAGCTCCTAAACTGGAGGCACCCTGGAGTTGGCTAACCCGACCGCACCACGACAGGGCAAGCAGAGGCGTCTCAGTGAGCTTGACACGACCCGGAAACAGCTGACGGTGCTGAAACCAGGTTTGGCACGAGGGAGTACCTGTGACAAAAACACTGCCGAGAACCAGCTGGCGGTGCTGGAACCCAGATGCGTTGCCCCAGTGTGCAAGAGCCAATGGCACGACCGAGGACCAGCTGACGGTGCTGGAACCCGGTTACTAAGCTGTAGGTGCCCGCGCTTAAAAGCACTACCAAGGACCGCCTGACGTTGGCGGAACTCGGATACCCAGGAGGAGGCACCTAAGCCAAAGGCTCGGCCCGGAACCAGCTGACGGTGCTGGAACCAGATGGTGGACCCCAAGGCCCACAGGAGAGGAGAGAACAGCTAGGCCGCGAGGCAGCTGCAGTTACCGAACCCCAACAGTCCTACAGGGGGAGCTGGGCCTACTGGCACTACAGAACTAGCCTTGACTACCAGTTCACGCAGCCCACATAGGAAGCTCCTAAACTGGAGGCACCCTGGAGTTGGCTAACCCGACCGCACCACGACGGAGCAAGCATAGGCGTCTCAGTGAGCTTGACACGACTCGGAAACAGCTGACGGTGCTGAAACCAGGTTTGGCACGAGGGAGTACCTGTGACAAAACCACTGCCGAGAACCAGCTGGCGGTGCCGGAACCCAGATGCGTTGCCCCAGTGTGCAAGAGCCAATGGCACGACCGAGGACCAGCTGACGGTGCTGGAACCCGGTTACTAAGCTGTAGGTGCCCGCGCTTAAAAGCACTACCAAGGACCGCCTGACGTTGGCGGAACTCGGATACCCAGGAGGAGGCACCTAAGCCAAAGGCTCGGCCCGGAACCAGCTGACGGTGCTGGAACCAGGTGGTGGACCCGAAGGCCCACAGGAGAGGAGAGAACAGCTAGGCCGCGAGGCAGCCGCAGTTACCGAACCCCAACAGTCCTACAGGGGGAGCTGGGCCTACTGGCACTACAGAACCTGCCTTGACTACCAGTTCACGCAGCCCACATAGGAAGCTCCTAAACTGGAGGCACCCTGGAGTTGGCTAACCCGACCGCACCACGACGGGGCAAGCATAGGCGTCTCAGTGAGCTTGACACGACCCGGAAACAGCTGACGGTGCTGAAACCAGGTTTGGCACGAGGGAGTACCTGTGACAAAACCACTGCCAAGAACCAGCTGGCGGTGCTGGAACCCAGATGCGTTGCCCCAGTGTGCAAGAGCAAAAGGCTCGGCCCGGAACCAGCTGACGGTGCTGGAACCAGGTGGTGGACCCCAAGGCCCACAGGAGAGGAGAGAACAGCTAGGCCGCGAGGCAGCCGCAGTTACCGAACCCCAACAGTCCTACAGGGGGAGCTGGGCCTACTGGCACTACAGAACCAGCCTTGACTACCAGTTCACGCAGCCCACATAGGAAGCTCCTAAACTGGAGGCACCCTGGAGTTGGCTAACCCGACCGCACCACGACGGGGCAAGCATAGGCGTCTCAGTGAGCTTGACACGACCCGGAAACAGCTGACGGTGCTGAAACCAGGTTTGGCACGAGGGAGTACCTGTGACAAAAACACTGCCGAGAACCAGCTGGCGGTGCTGGAACCCAGATGCGTTGCCCCAGTGTGCAAGAGCCAATGGCACGACCGAGGACCAGCTGACGGTGCTGGAACCCGGTTACTAAGCTGTAGGTGCCTGCGCTTAAAAGCACTACCAAGGACCGCCTGACGTTGGCGGAACTCGGATACCCAGGAGGAGGCACCTAAGCCAAAGGCTCGGCCCGGAACCAGCTGACGGTGCTGGAACCAGGTGGTGGACCCCAAGGCCCACAGGAGAGGAGAGAACAGCTAGGCCGCGAGGCAGCCGCAGTTACCGAACCCCAACAGTCCTACAGGGGGAGCTGGGCCTACTGGCACTACAGAACCAGCCTTGACTACCAGTTCACGCAGCCCACATAAGAAGCTCCTAAAGTGGAGGCACCCTGGAGTTGGCTAACCCGACCGCACCACGACGGGGCAAGCATAGGCGTCTCAGTGAGCTTGACACGACCCGGAAACAGCTGACGGTGCTGAAACCAGGTTTGGCACGAGGGAGTACCTGTGACAAAAACATTGCCGAGAACCAGCTGGCGGTGCTGGAACCCAGATGCGTTGCCCCAGTGTGCAAGAGCCAATGGCACGACCGAGGACCAGCTGACGGTGCTGGAACCTGGTTACTAAGCTGTAGGTGCCCGCGCTTAAAAGCACTACCAAGGACCGCCTGACGTTGGCGGAACTCGGATACCCAGGAGGAGGCACCTAAGCCAAAGGCTCGGCCTGGAACCAGCTGACGGTGCTGGAACCAGGTGGTGGACCCCAAGGCCCACAGGAGAGGAGAGAACAGCTAGGCCGCGAGGCAGCCGCAGTTACCGAACCCCAACAGTCCTACAGGGGGAGCTGGGCCTACTGGCACTACAGAACCAGCCTTGACTACCAGTTCACGCAGCCCACATAGGAAGCTCCTAAACTGGAGGCACCCTGGAGTTGGCTAACCCGACCGCACCACGACGGGGCAAGCATAGGCGTCTCAGTGAGCATGGCACGACCCGGAAACAGCTGATGGTGCTGAAACCAGGTTTGGCACGAGGGAGTACCTGTGACAAAACCACTGCCGAGAACCAGCTGGCGGTGCTGGAACCCAGATGCGTTGCCCCAGTGTGCAAGAGCCAATGGCACGACCGAGGACCAGCTGACGGTGCTGGAACCCGGTTACTAAGCTGTAGGTGCCCGCGCTTAAAAGCACTACCAAGGACCGCCTGACGTTGGCGGAACTCGGATACCCAGGAGGAGGCACCTAAGCCAAAGGCTCGGCCCGGAACCAGCTGACGGTGCTGGAACCAGGTGGTGGACCCCAAGGCCCACAGGAGAGGAGAGAACAGCTAGGCCGCGAGGCAGCCGCAGTTACCGAACCCCAACAGTCCTACAGGGGGAGCTGGGCTTACTGGCACTACAGAACCAGCCTTGACTACCAGTTCACGCAGCCCACATAGGAAGCTCCTAAACTGGAGGCACCCTGGAGTTGGCTAACCCGACCGCACCACGACGGGGCAAGCATAGGCGTCTCAGTGAGCTTGACACGACCCGGAAACAGCTGACGGTGCTGAAACCAGGTTTGGCACGAGGGAGTACCTGTGACAAAAACACTGCCGAGAACCAGCTGGCGGTGCTGGAACCCAAATGCGTTGCCCCAGTGTGCAAGAGCCAATGGCACGACCGAGGACCAGCTGACGGTGCTGGAACCCGGTTACTAAGCTGTAGGTGCCCGCGCTTAAAAGCACTACCAAGGACCGCCTGACGTTGGCGGAACTCGGATACCCAGGAGGAGGCACCTAAGCCAAAGGCTCGGCCCGGAACCAGCTGACGGTGCTGGAACCAGGTGGTGGACCCCAAGGCCCACAGGAGAGGAGAGAACAGCTAGGCCGTGAGGCAGCCGCAGTTACCGAACCCCAACAGTCCTACAGGGGGAGTTGGGCCTACTGGCACTACAGAACCAGCCTTGACTACCAGTTCACGCAGCCCACATAGGAAGCTCCTAAACTGGAGGCACCCTGGAGTTGGCTAACCCGACCGCACCACGACGGGGCAAGCATAGGCGTCTCAGTGAGCTTGACACGACCCGGAAACAGCTGACGGTGCTGAAACCAGGTTTGGCACGAGGGAGTACCTGTGACAAAACCACTGCCGAGAACCAGCTGGCGGTGCTGGAACCCAGATGCGTTGCCCCAGTGTGCAAGAACCAATGGCACGACCGAGGACCAGCTGACGGTGCTGGAACCCGGTTACTAAGCTGTAGGTGCCCGCGCTTAAAAGCACTACCAAGGACCGCCTGACGTTGGCGGAACTCGGATACCCAGGAGGAGGCACCTAAGCCAAAGGCTCGGCCCGGAACTAGCTGACGGTGCTGGAACCAGGTGGTGGACCCGAAGGCCCACAGGAGTGGAGAGAACAGCTAGGCCGCGAGGCAGCCGCAGTTACCGAACCCCAACAGTCCTACAGGGGGAGCTGGGCCTACTGGCACTACAGAACCAGCCTTGACTACCAGTTCACGCAGCCCACATAGGAAGCTCCTAAACTGGAGGCACCCTGGAGTTGGCTAACCCGACCGCACCACGACGGGGCAAGCATAGGCGTCTCAGTGAGCTTGACACGACCCGGAAACAGCTGACGGTGCTGAAACCAGGTTTGGCACGAGGGAGTACCTGTGACAAAAACACTGCCGAGAACCAGCTGGCGGTGCTGGAACCCAGATGCGTTGCCCCAGTGTGCAAGAGCCAATGGCACGACCGAGGACCAGCTGATGGTGCTGGAACCCGGTTACTAAGCTGTAGGTGCCCGCGCTTAAAAGCACTACCAAGGACCGCCTGACGTTGGCGGAACTCGGATACCCAGGAGGAGGCACCTAAGCCAAAGGCTCGGCCCGGAACCAGCTGACGGTGCTGGAACCAGGTGGTGGACCCCAAGACCCACAGGAGAGGAGAGAACAGCTAGGCCGCGAGGCAGCCGCAGTTACCGAACCCCAACAGTCCTACAGGGGGAGCTGGGCCTACTGGCACTACAGAACCAGCCTTGACTACCAGTTCACGCAGCCCACATAGGAAGCTCCTAAACTGGAGGCACCCTGGAGTTGGCTAACCCGACCGCACCACGACGGGGCAAGCATAGGCGTCTCAGTGAGCTTAACACGACCCGGAAACAGCTGACGGTGCTGAAACCAGGTTTGGCATGAGGGAGTACCTGTGACAAAAACACTGCCGAGAACCAGCTGACGGTGCTGGAACCCAGATGCGTTGCCCCAGTGTGCAAGAGCCAATGGCACGACCGAGGACCAGCTGACGGTGCTGGAACCCGGTTACTAAGCTGTAGGTGCCCGCGCTTAAAAGCACTACCAAGGACCGCCTGACGTTGGCGGAACTCGGATACCCAGGAGGAGGCACCTAAGCCAAAGGCTCGGCCCGGAACCAGCTGACAGTGCTGGAACCAGGTGGTGGACCCCAAGGCCCACAGGAGAGGAGAGAACAGCTAGGCCGCGAGGCAGCCGCAGTTACCGAACCCCAACAGTCCTACAGGGGGAGCTGGGCCTACTGGCACTACAGAACCAGCCTTGACTACCAGTTCACGCAGCCCACATAGGAAGCTCCTAAACTGGAGGCACCCTGGAGTTGGCTAACCCGACCGCACCACGACGGGGCAAGCATAGGCGTCTCAGTGAGCTTGACACGACCCGGAAACAGCTGACGGTGCTGAGACCAGGTTTGGCACGAGGGAGTACCTGTGACAAAAACACTGCCGAGAACCAGCTGTCGGTGCTGGAACCCAGATGCGTTGCCCCAGTGTGCAAGAGCCAATGGCACGACCGAGGACCAGCTGACGGTGCTGGAACCCGGTTACTAAGCTGTAGGTGCCCGCGCTTAAAAGCACTACCAAGGACCGCCTGACGTTGGCGGAACTCGGATACCCAGGAGGAGGCACCTAAGCCAAAGGCTCGGCCCGGAACCAGCTGACGGTGCTGGAACCAGGTGGTGGACCCCAAGGCCCACAGGAGAGGAGAGAACAGCTAGGCCGCGAGGCAGCCGCAGTTACCGAACCCCAACAGTCCTACAGGGGGAGTTGGGCCTACTGGCACTACAGAACCAGCCTTGACTACCAGTTCACGCAGCCCACATAGGAAGCTCCTAAACTGGAGGCACCCTGGAGTTGGCTAACCCGACCGCACCACGACGGGGCAAGCATAGGCGTCTCAGTGAGCTTGACACGACCCGGAAACAGCTGACGGTGCTGAAACCAGGTTTGGCACGAGGGAGTACCTGTGACAAAACCACTGCCGAGAACCAGCTGGCGGTGCTGGAACCCAGATGCGTTGCCCCAGTGTGCAAGAGCCAATGGCACGACCGAGGACCAGCTGACGGTGCTGGAACCCAGTTACTAAGCTGTAGGTGCCCGCGCTTAAAAGCACTACCAAGGACCGCCTGACGTTGGCGGAACTCGGATACCCAGGAGGAGGCACCTAAGCCAAAGGCTCGGCCCGGAACCAGCTGATGGTGCTGGAACCAGGTGGTGGACCCCAAGGCCCACAGGAGAGGAGAGAATAGCTAGGCCGCGAGGCAGCCGCAGTTACCGAACCCCAACAGTCCTACAGGGGGAGCTGGGCCTACTGGCACTACAGAACCAGCCTTGACTACCAGTTCACGCAGCCCACATAGGAAGCTCCTAAACTGGAGGCACCCTGGAGTTGGCTAACCCGACCGCACCACGACGGGGCAAGCATAGGCGTCTCAGTGAGCTTGACACGACCCGGAAACAGCTGACGGTGCTGAAACCAGGTTTGGCACGAGGGAGTACCTGTGACAAAAACACTGCCGAGAACCAGCTGGCGGTGCTGGAACCCAGATGCGTTGCCCCAGTGTGCAAGAGCCAATGGCACGACCGAGGACCAGCTGATGGTGCTGGAACCCGGTTACTAAGCTGTAGGTGCCCGTGCTTAAAAGCACTACCAAGGACCGCCTGACGTTGGCGGAACTCGGATACCCAGGAGGAGGCACCTAAGCCAAAGGCTCGGCCCGGAACCAGCTGACGGTGCTGGAACCAGGTGGTGGACCCCAAGACCCACAGGAGAGGAGAGAACAGCTAGGCCGCGAGGCAGCCGCAGTTACCGAACCCCAACAGTCCTACAGGGGGAGCTGGGCCTACTGGCACTACAGAACCAGCCTTGACTACCAGTTCACGCAGCCCACATAGGAAGCTCCTAAACTGGAGGCACCCTGGAGTTGGCTAACCCGACCGCACCACGACGGGGCAAGCATAGGCGTCTCAGTGAGCTTAACACGACCCGGAAACAGCTGACGGTGCTGAAACCAGGTTTGGCATGAGGGAGTACCTGTGACAAAAACACTGCCGAGAACCAGCTGGCGGTGCTGGAACCCAGATGCGTTGCCCCAGTGTGCAAGAGCCAATGGCACGACCGAGGACCAGCTGACGGTGCTGGAACCCGGTTACTAAGCTGTAGGTGCCCGCGCTTAAAAGCACTACCAAGGACCGCCTGACGTTGGCGGAACTCGGATACCCAGGAGGAGGCACCTAAGCCAAAGGCTCGGCCCGGAACCAGCTGACGGTGCTGGAACCAGGTGGTGGACCCCAAGGCCCACAGGAGAGGAGAGAACAGCTAGGCCGCGAGGCAGCCGCAGTTACCGAACCCCAACAGTCCTACAGGGGGAGCTGGGCCTACTGGCACTACAGAACCAGCCTTGACTACCAGTTCACGCAGCCCACATAGGAAGCTCCTAAACTGGAGGCACCCTGGAGTTGGCTAACCCGACCGCACCACGACGGGGCAAGCATAGGCGTCTCAGTGAGCTTGACACGACCCGGAAACAGCTGACGGTGCTGAGACCAGGTTTGGCACGAGGGAGTACCTGTGACAAAAACACTGCCGAGAACCAGCTGTCGGTGCTGGAACCCAGATGCGTTGCCCCAGTGTGCAAGAGCCAATGGCACGACCGAGGACCAGCTGACGGTGCTGGAACCCGGTTACTAAGCTGTAGGTGCCCGCGCTTAAAAGCACTACCAAGGACCGCCTGACGTTGGCGGAACTCGGATACCCAGGAGGAGGCACCTAAGCCAAAGGCTCGGCCCGGAACCAGCTGACGGTGCTGGAACCAGGTGGTGGACCCCAAGGCCCACAGGAGAGGAGAGAACAGCTAGGCCGCGAGGCAGCCGCAGTTACCGAACCCCAACAGTCCTACAGGGGGAGTTGGGCCTACTGGCACTACAGAACCAGCCTTGACTACCAGTTCACGCAGCCCACATAGGAAGCTCCTAAACTGGAGGCACCCTGGAGTTGGCTAACCCGACCGCACCACGACGGGGCAAGCATAGGCGTCTCAGTGAGCTTGACACGACCCGGAAACAGCTGACGGTGCTGAAACCAGGTTTGGCACGAGGGAGTACCTGTGACAAAACCACTGCCGAGAACCAGCTGGCGGTGCTGGAACCCAGATGCGTTGCCCCAGTGTGCAAGAGCCAATGGCACGACCGAGGACCAGCTGACGGTGCTGGAACCCAGTTACTAAGCTGTAGGTGCCCGCGCTTAAAAGCACTACCAAGGACCGCCTGACGTTGGCGGAACTCGGATACCCAGGAGGAGGCACCTAAGCCAAAGGCTCGGCCCGGAACCAGCTGATGGTGCTGGAACCAGGTGGTGGACCCCAAGGCCCACAGGAGAGGAGAGAATAGCTAGGCCGCGAGGCAGCCGCAGTTACCGAACCCCAACAGTCCTACAGGGGGAGCTGGGCCTACTGGCACTACAGAACCAGCCTTGACTACCAGTTCACGCAGCCCACATAGGAAGCTCCTAAACTGGAGGCACCCTGGAGTTGGCTAACCCGACCGCACCACGACGGGGCAAGCATAGGCGTCTCAGTGAGCTTGACACGACCCGGAAACAGCTGACGGTGCTGAAACCAGGTTTGGCACGAGGGAGTACCTGTGACAAAAACACTGCCGAGAACCAGCTGGCGGTGCTGGAACCCAGATGCGTTGCCCCAGTGTGCAAGAGCCAATGGCACGACCGAGGACCAGCTGATGGTGCTGGAACCCGGTTACTAAGCTGTAGGTGCCCGCGCTTAAAAGCACTACCAAGGACCGCCTGACGTTGGCGGAACTCGGATACCCAGGAGGAGGCACCTAAGCCAAAGGCTCGGCCCGGAACCAGCTGACGGTGCTGGAACCAGGTGGTGGACCCCAAGACCCACAGGAGAGGAGAGAACAGCTAGGCCGCGAGGCAGCCGCAGTTACCGAACCCCAACAGTCCTACAGGGGGAGCTGGGCCTACTGGCACTACAGAACCAGCCTTGACTACCAGTTCACGCAGCCCACATAGGAAGCTCCTAAACTGGAGGCACCCTGGAGTTGGCTAACCCGACCGCACCACGACGGGGCAAGCATAGGCGTCTCAGTGAGCTTAACACGACCCGGAAACAGCTGACGGTGCTGAAACCAGGTTTGGCATGAGGGAGTACCTGTGACAAAAACACTGCCGAGAACCAGCTGGCGGTGCTGGAACCCAGATGCGTTGCCCCAGTGTGCAAGAGCCAATGGCACGACCGAGGACCAGCTGACGGTGCTGGAACCCGGTTACTAAGCTGTAGGTGCCCGCGCTTAAAAGCACTACCAAGGACCGCCTGACGTTGGCGGAACTCGGATACCCAGGAGGAGGCACCTAAGCCAAAGGCTCGGCCCGGAACCAGCTGACAGTGCTGGAACCAGGTGGTGGACCCCAAGGCCCACAGGAGAGGAGAGAACAGCTAGGCCGCGAGGCAGCCGCAGTTACCGAACCCCAACAGTCCTACAGGGGGAGCTGGGCCTACTGGCACTACAGAACCAGCCTTGACTACCAGTTCACGCAGCCCACATAGGAAGCTCCTAAACTGGAGGCACCCTGGAGTTGGCTAACCCGACCGCACCACGACGGGGCAAGCATAGGCGTCTCAGTGAGCTTGACACGACCCGGAAACAGCTGACGGTGCTGAGACCAGGTTTGGCACGAGGGAGTACCTGTGACAAAAACACTGCCGAGAACCAGCTGTCGGTGCTGGAACCCAGATGCGTTGCCCCAGTGTGCAAGAGCCAATGGCACGACCGAGGACCAGCTGACGGTGCTGGAACCCGGTTACTAAGCTGTAGGTGCCCGCGCTTAAAAGCACTACCAAGGACCGCCTGACGTTGGCGGAACTCGGATACCCAGGAGGAGGCACCTAAGCCAAAGGCTCGGCCCGGAACCAGCTGACGGTGCTGGAACCAGGTGGTGGACCCCAAGGCGCACAGGAGAGGAGAGAACAGCTAGGCCGCGAGGCAGCCGCAGTTACCGAACCCCAACAGTCCTACAGGGGGAGTTGGGCCTACTGGCACTACAGAACACGCCTTGACTACCAGTTCACGCAGCCCACATAGGAAGCTCCTAAACTGGAGGCACCCTGGAGTTGGCTAACCCGACCGCACCACGACGGGGCAAGCATAGGCGTCTCAGTGAGCTTGACACGACCCGGAAACAGCTGACGGTGCTGAAACCAGGTTTGGCACGAGGGAGTACCTGTGACAAAACCACTGCCGAGAACCAGCTGGCGGTGCTGGAACCCGGATGCGTTGCCTATCAAAGATTGTCTTCCTACAGCCCCAACTAGCGGTGTTGGAGCAAAGGGTAAGCAGGGGGAGCAGAGTGTAGGCCGAAGCCTGCACTGGAGTCAGCTTTGTGTCTGCGTTGCGTTTGCAGGACACTTTGCCGGCTACACAGTGGGGGAACAGCAGGCGGTGCTGAACCCCACTAACACATTGGCTGGTGTTTTTCTCTGTGCAGCTAGCACTTCTGGGCAAAAACTAGCGGTGTTATAGCCCAGGGGCAGCAGGAGGAGGAGAGGAGCAGAGTGTAGGCCGAAGCCTAGTTGAACCAATTTCAAAGGTATCCTTTAACCCCCCCTCAGGTGTTACAAAGTACAAGAGCCACACCTTGTGCAGCATTAATGCTGCACAAGTAAGAGGTTGCTCCATTAATTTTTCTACTTGCACACGCTGAATGCAACACGTACACAATTTAGCCCATTCTACAGTCAAACTGTAGTTGAGGCGTGACTTGTATTTTTAAGGAGACGCAGCATAGGTGTCCCAAATAACGCCTTTGTGCTTGGCGCAGCTTCCTGAGCGTTGTTTTTTGCTGTACAGGAGTCTGCGCTCTTGTGTTATCCCTTGGCAATGCCCTGTTAGCGCTGCCCGTCTTATGACCTCATTTCATGTTGGCCGCTGCGGTTAACGATGGCCATAAATCCCAGACCCACAGTGCCTTTTCATAAAGTCACACTGCGGTGCTGGGATTCGTGGCCTTGAGCAGTAAATATTTTCGACGCTCACACACGTCCTTACACCTGCTTCAGACTGGGCGGCCTCTGCTGATCCCTTTTTGCATGCTGCGGCCATGAGGCCGCACAGTCTGAAGAAGGCGGAAGGAGATGAGTGACGACAGGCGAACATATGCACTGCTCGTGCCCATAAACCACACCCTCGCTGACAAAATAAATAAGACAAAGAGGGGCGTTGTTTCACGCAGGGCGGATGCACAGGCGCAGCCAGCTAACCATGAAGTCAAAAGATGGGAAGCGCTACCAAGGGGGGTGCTGCGTATCATTAGAAAGGAAAGTCACACCTCAGGGACAGTGGAATGTTCTCAATGAGACACATTTTGTACGTGTTGAGTTCCACGTGGGCAAGGAGAAAAAGTCAGCCACCTTGTACAAATGCAGCAGTACTGCTGAACAAGGTGGCTGTTATACATAGAAACACCTGGGGGTGGGGGGCAGGCTCCCTTCAATTTCAGTTCATGTGCCTGCATGGTGTTTGCAGGTCACGTTGCCGGCTACACAGCTGGGGAACAGCTGGCGGTGCTGAACCCCACTGACACATTGGCTGGTGTTTTTCTCTGTGCAGCTAGCACTTCCAGGCTAAAACTGGCGGTGTTATGAGCCCAGGGTCAGCAGGAGGAGGAGAGGAGCAGAGTGTAGGCCGAAGCCTGCACTGGTGGCAGCTTTTGTTCTGTTGTGCCTGCGTGGCGTTTGCAGGTCACGTTACCGGCTACACAGCTGGGGAACAGCTTGCGGTGCTGAACCCGACTAACACATTGGCGGGTGTTTTTCTCTGTGCACCTTGCACTTCCAGGCTAAAACTGGCGGTGTTATAGCCCAGGGTCAGCAGGAGGAGGAGAGGAGCAGAGTGTAGGCCGAAGCCTGCACTGGTGGCAGCTTTTGTTCAGTTGTGCCTGCGTGGTGTTTGCAGGTCACGTTGCCGGCTACACAGCTGGGGAACAGCTGGCGGTGCTGAACCCCACTAACACATTGGCTGGTGTTTTTCTCTGTGCAGCTAGCACGTCCGGGCAAAAACTGGCGGTGTTAGAGCCCAGGGTCAGCAGGAGGAGGAGAGGAGCAGAGTGTAGGCCGAAGCCTAGTTGAACCAATTTCAAAGGTAACCTTTAACCCCCCTCAGGTGTTGCTAGGTACAAGAGCCACACCTCGTGCAGCATTAATGCTGCACAAGTAAAAGGTTGCTCTCTTAATTTTTCTCCTTGCACACGCTGAATAAAACACGTACACTATTTAGCCCATTCTACTGTAAAACAGTAGTGGAGGCGTGACTTGTCTTTTTAAAGAAAAGCAGCCCAGGTTTCGAAAATAACACCTTGGTGCATGGGCGCAGCTTCCTGAGCGTTGTTATTTGCTGTACAGGAGTCTGCGCTCTTGTTATCCCTTGGCCATGCGCTGTGAGCGCTTCCTGTCTTCTGACCTCATTTCATGTCGGCCGTTGCGGTTAGCGATGGACATGAATCCCAGACCCACAGTGTGTTTTCAAAAAATCACACTGCGTGGCTGGGATTCGTGGCCTTGTGCAGTAAATATGTTTGCCGCTCACACATGTCCTTACACCTGCTTCAGACTGGGCGGCCTCATCTGATCCCTTATCGCATGCCGCGGCCATGAGGCCGCACAGTCTGAAGAAGGCGGAAGGAGATGAGTTAAGACAGGCGAACATATGCACTGCACATGCCCATCAATAACACCCTCGCAGCCAAAATATATGAGACAACGAGGGGCGTTGTGTTGGGCAGGGCGGACGCACAGGCACAGGCAGTCAACCAATGATGTCAGAAGACAGGCAGCGCTTCCAAGGGTGGTGCTGCGTATCATTAGAAAGGAAAGTCACACCTCAGGGACAGTTGAATGGTCTCAATGAGACACATTTTGTACGTGTTGAGTTCCACGTGGGCAAGGAGAAAAAGTCAGCCACCTTGTACAAATGCAGCAGTACTGCTGTACAAGGTGGCTATTAAACATAGAAACACCTGGGGGTGGGGGGCAAGCTCCCTTCAATTTCAGTTCATGTGCCTGCGTGGCGTTTGCAGGTCACGTTGCAAGCTACACAGCAGGGGAACAGCTGGCGGTGCTGAACCCCACTAACACATTGGCTGGTGTTTTTCTCTGTGCAGCTAGCAATTCCGGGCAAAAACTAGTGGTGTTAGAGCCCAGGGTCAGCAGGAGGAGGAGATGAGCAGAGTGTAGGCCGAAGCCTCCACTGGTGGCAGCTTTTGGTCAGTTGTGCCAGCGTGGCTTGTGCTGGACACGATGCCGGCTACACAGCAGGGGAACAGCTGGCGGTGCTGAACCCCACTAACACATTGGCGGGTGTTTTTCTCTGTGCACCTAGCACTTCCAGGCTACAACTGGCGGTGTTATAGCCCAGGGTCAGCAGGAGGAGGAGAGGAGCAGAGTGTAGGCCGAAGCCTAGTTGAACCAATTTCAAAGGTAACCTTTAACCCCCCTCAGGTGTTGCAAGGTACAAGAGCCACACCTTGTGCAGCATTAATGCTGCACAAGTAAAAGGTTGCTCTCTTCATTTTGCTCCTTGCACACGCTGAATAAAACACGTACACTATTTAGCCCATTATACTGTCAAACAGTAGTGGAGGCGTGACTTTTCTTTTGAAGAAGACGCAGCACAGGTGTCAAAATTTACACCTAGGTGCTGGGCGCAGACTCCTTACCGTTGTTATTTGCAGTACAGGAGAGTGCGCTCTTGTGTTATCCCTTGGCAATACCCTGTTAGTGCAGGCCATCTTATGACCTCATTTCATGTTGGCCGGTGCGGTTAACGATGGCCATAAATCCCAGACCCACAGTGCCTTTCCATAAAGTCACACTGCGGTGCTGGGATTCGTGGCCTTGTGCAGTAAATATGTTCGCCGCTCACACATGTCCTTACACCTGCTTCAGACTGGGCGGCCTCAGCTGATCCCGTATTGCCTGCCACGGCCATGAGGCCGCCTTCTGAAGAAGGCGGAAGGAGGGGAGTGAAGACAGGCGAACATATGCACTGCTCGTGCCCATCAATCACACCCTCGCAGTCAAAATATATGAGACAACGAGGGGCGTTGTGTCGGGCAGGGCGGACGCACAGGCACAGCCAGCCAACCAATGATGTCTGAAGACGGGCAGCGCTAACAATGGGGGTGCTGCATGTCATTAAAAAGGAAAGTCACACCTCAGGGACATTGTAATGGTCTCTAATGAGACACATTTTGTACGTGTTGAGTTCCACGTGGGCAAGGAGAAAAAGTCAGCCACCTTGTACAAATGCAGCAGTACTGCTGTACAAGGTGGCTGTTATACATAGAAACACCTGGGGGTGGGGGGCAGGCTCACTTCAATTTCAGTTCATGTGCCTGCGTGGCGTTTGCAGGTCACGTTGCCGGCTACACAGCAGGGGAACAGCTGGCGGTGCTGAACCCCACTAACACATTGGCTGGTGTTTTTCTCTGTGCAGCTAGCAATTCCGGGCAAAAACTAGCGGTGTTAGAGCCCAGGGTCAGCAGGAGGAGGAGAGGAGCAGAGTGTAGGCCGAAGCCAGCACTGGTGGCAGCTTTTGGTCAGTTGTGCCAGCATGGCTTGTGCTGGACACGATGCAGGCTACACAGCAGGGGAACAGCTGGCGGTGCTGAACCCCACAAACACATTGGCTGTTTTTTTTCTCTGTGCAGCTCGCATTTCCGGGCAAAAACTAGCGGTGTTTGAGCCCAGGGGCAGCAGGAGGAGGAGAGGAGCAGAGTGTAGGCCGAAGCCTGCACTGGTGGCAGCTTTTGGTCAGTTGTGCCAGCGTGGCTTGTGCTGGACACGATGCCGGCTACACAGCAGGGGAACAGCTGGCGGTGCTGAACCCCACTAACACATTGGCGGGTGATTTTCTCTGTGCACCTAGCACTTCCAGGCTACAACTGGCGGTGTTATAGCCCAGGGTCAGCAGGAGGAGGAGAGGAGCAGAGTGTAGGCCGAAGCCTAGTTGAACCAATTTCAAAGGTAACCTTTAACCCCCCCTCAGGTGTTGCAAGGTACAAGAGCCACACCTTGTGCAGCATTAATGCTGCACAAGTAAAAGGTTGCTCTCTTAATTTTTATCCTTGCACACGCTGAATAAAATACGTACACTATTTAGCCCATTCTACTGTAAAACAGTAGTGGAGGCGTGACTTTTCTTTTTAAAGAAAAGCAGCACAGGTGTCGAAAATAACACCTTGGTGCATGGGCGCAGCTTCCTGAGCGTTGTTATTATCTGTACAGGAGTCTGCGCTCTTGTTATCCCTTGGCCATGCGCTGTGAGCGCTTCCTGTCTTCTGACCTCATTTTATGTCGGCCGTTGCGGTTAGCGATGGACATGAATCCCAGACCCACAGTGTATTTTCAAAAAATCACACTGCGTGGCTGGGATTCGTGGCCTTGTGCAGTAAATATGTTTGCCGCTCACACATGTCCTTACACCTGCTTCAGACTGGGCGGCCTCATCTGATCCCTTATCGCATGCCGCGGCCATGAGGCCACCCAGTCTGAAGAAGGCGGAAGGAGATGAGTGAACACAGGCAAACATATGCACTGCACATGCCCATCAAACACACCCTCGCTGTCCAAAAAAATAAGACACCGAGGGGCGTTGTTTTGAGCAGGGCAGACGCACAGGCGCAGCCAGCTAACCAATGATGTCAGAAGACGGGCAGCGCTACCAAGGGTGGTGCTGCGTATCATTAGAAAGGAAAGTCACACCTCAGGGACAGTGGAATGGTCTCAATGAGACACATTTAGTACGTGTTTAATTAAATGTGGGCAAGGAGAAAAAGTCAGCCACCTTGTACAAATGCAGCAGTACTGCTGTACAAGGTGGCTGTTATAGATAGAAACACCTGGGGGTGGGGGGCAGGCTTCCTTCAATTTCAGTTCATGTGCCTGCGTGGCGTTTGCAGGACACGTTGCCAGCTACACAGCAGGGGAACAGCTGGCGTTGCTGAACCCCACTGACACATTGACTGGTGTTTTTCTCTGTGCAGCTCGCATGTCCAGGCAAAAACTGGCGGTGATAGAGCCCAGGGTCAGCAGGTGAAGGAGAGGAGCAAAGTGTAGGCCGAAGCCTGCACTGGTGGCAGCTTTTGGTCGGTTGTGCCAGCGTGGCTTGTGCTGGACACGATGCCGGCTACACAGCAAGGGAACAGCTGGCGGTGCTGAACCCCACTAACACATTGGCTGTTGTTTTTCTCTGTGAAGCTCGCATTTCCGGGCAAAAACTGGCGGTGTTAGAGCCCAGGGTCAGCAGGAGAAGGAGAGGAGCAAAGTGTAGGCCGAAGCCTGCACTGGTGGCAGCTTTTGGTCGGTTGTGCCAGCGTGGCTTGTGCTGGACACGATGCCGGCTACACAGCAGGGGAACAGCTGCTGGTGCTGAACCCCACTAACACATTGGCTGTTGTTTTTCTCTGTGAAGCTCGCATTTCCGGGCAAAAACTGGCGGTGTTAGAGCCCAGGGTCAGCAGGAGAAGGAGAGGAGCAAAGTGTAGGCCGAAGCCTGCACTGGTGGCAGCTTTTGGTCGGTTGTGCCAGCGTGGCTTGTGCTGGACACGATGCCGGCTACACAGCAGGGGAACAGCTGGCGGTGCTGAACCCCACTAACACATTGGCTGTTGTTTTTCTCTGTGAAGCTCGCATTTCCGGGCAAAAACTGGCGGTGTTAGAGCCCAGGGTCAGCAGGAGAAGGAGAGGAGCAAAGTGTAGGCTGAAGCCTGCACTGGTGGCAGCTTTTGGTCGGTTGTGCCAGCGTGGCTTGTGCTGGACACGATGCCGGCTACACAGCAGGGGAACAGCTGGCGGTGCTGAACCCCACTAACACATTGGCTGTTGTTTTTCTCTGTGAAGCTCGCATTTCCGGGCAAAAACTAGCGGTGTTAGAGCCCAGGGTCAGCAGGAGGAGGAGAGGAGCAGAGTGTAGGCCGAAGCCTAGTTGAACCAATTTCAAAGGTAACCTTTAACCCCCCTCAGGTGTTGCAAGGTACAAGAGCCACACCTGCATTAATGCTGCACAAGTAAAAGGTTGCTCTATTTAGTTTGCTCCTTGCACACGCTGAATAAAACACGTACACTATTTAGCCCATTATACTGTCTAACAGTAGTGGAGGCGTGACTTGTCTTTTTAAGGAGACGCAGCACAGGTGTCAAAATTTACACCTAGGTGCTGGGCGCAGATTCCTGAGCGTTGTTATTAGCTGTACAGGAGTCTGCGCTATTGTGATCCCTTGGCCATGCGCTGTGAGCGCTGCCTGTCTTCTCACCTCATTTCATGTTGGCCGTTGCGGTTAGCAATGGATATGAATCCCAGGCCCGCAGTGTGTTTTCAAAAAATCACACTGCGTGGCTGGGATTCGTGGCCTTGTGCAGTAAATATGTTTGCCGCTCACACATGTCCTTACACCTGCTTCAGACTGGGCGGCCTCAGCTGATCCCTTATCGCCTACCACGGCCAGGAGGCCGCACAGTCTGAAGAAGGCGGAAGGAGATGAGTTAAGACAGGCGAACATATGCACTGCACATGCCCATCAATCACACCCTCGCAGCCAAAATATATGAAACGAGGGGGGTTGTGTCGGGCAGGGCGGACGCACAGGCACAGGCAGCCAACCAATGATGTCAGAAGACGGGCAGCGCTACCAAGGGGGGTGGTGCGTGTCATTAAAAAGGAAAGTCACACCTCAGGGACATTGTAATGGTCTGTAATGAGACTCATATTTTACGTGTTTAATTCTACGTGGGCAAGGATAAAAAATCAGCCACCTTGTACAAATGCAGCAGTACTGCTGTACTAGGTGGCTGTTATACATAAAAACACCTGGGGGGGTGGGGCCAGGTTCCCTTTAATTTCAGTTCATGTGCCTGCGTGGCGTTTGCAGGTCACATTGCCGGCTACACAGCAGGGGAACAGCTGGCGTTGCTGAACCCCACTAACACATTGGCTGGTGTTTTTCTCTGTGCAGCTAGCACTTCCGGGTAAAAACTAGCGGTGTTTAAGCCCAGGGTCAGCAGGAGGAGGAGAGGAGCAGAGTGTAGGCCGAAGCCTGCACTGGTGGAAGCTTTTGTTCTGTTGTGCCAGCGTGGCTTGTGCTGGACACGTTGCCGACTACACAGCAGGGGAACAGCTGGCGGTGCTGAACCCCACTGACACATCACCTAGTGTTTTTTCTGTGTAGACAACACTTCCAGGTGGCAACTGACAGTGTTGAAACCCAGGGAATCAAAGAGGAGCAGAGTGTAGGCCGAAGACTGCAGTGGAGCAAGTTAAAAGGGAACCTTTAACCCCCCCCCCCCCCCCACAGGCATTTGTTGCTGAAAGAGCCATCTTGTACAGCAGTAATACTGCACATGGAAAATGGTGGCTCCGAAAATTATGCTGCTTGCAAACGCTGAAGTACACACTCATATAATGTGTCCCCTCACACTGTCAAACCGTCCCAGAAGTGGGACTTTCCTTTGTAATGTGACACAGCAAAGCCGTCATTCCAACCCCCTTGGTGCCGTGCGCCACCTCCTCAACGTTGTTTGGTTCTGTCACGGAGCCCGCGCTGTAATGTTATCCCTTGGCCATGCAAAGTTAGAGGTGCCCGTCTTCTGACATCATGTAGGTGTCAGGCTGGCAGTGCCTGTGCGTCCAAGCTGCCCGAGATCCAACCTTGCAGTGTCATCTAATGTAGTCCCACTGCGGGCCAGGGATCCATGGGCATGCGCAGTGCATATCATCGCCTCTCACTCACCTCCTTCCTGCTTCTTCAGACTGTGCGGCGTCACGGCCGTGGCATGCTATTAGGGATCAGCTGACGCCGCCTAGTCTGAAGAAGCATGAAGAAGGGGAGTGAGAGGCTAGTATATGCACTGCGCATGGCCATGGATACCAGGCCCACTGTGGGATCACATTAGACGACACTGCGAGGTGGGATTTCGGGCAGCGTGGACGCACAGGCGCAGCCAGGACGACAACAAATGATGTCAGAGGACGGGCAGCGCAAACTGTGCATGGCCAAGGGATAACATAACAGCGCAGGGTCCATGATGGAATCAAACAACGCTAAGGAGCCAGCGCACGGTGGCAAGGGGGTAGCAATGACGGCTGTGCTGCGTCACATTATAAAGGTAAGTCCCACCTCCGGGACGGTTGGACGGTGTGAGGGGACACATTACATGAGTGTGTAGTTCAGCGTTTGCAAGGAGCATAATTTCCAGAGCGACCTTTCCCTTGTGCAGTATTAGTGCTGCACATGGTGGCTCTTTCAGTAACAAACGCCTAGGGGGGGGGGACAGGTCCCCTTACATTTTAGTTGTGCCAGCGTGGCGGTCGCATGACACGTTGCCGGATACACAGCTGGGGATCAGCTGACGTTACTGAACCCCAATAACAGAGGAGCGACTGTTGACTGTGCAGACAGCACTTCCAGGCACCAACTGGCGGTGTTAGAGCCCAGGGACAGCAGGAGGAGCAGATTGGAGGTATTGCCGCACACACAGCTGGGGATCAGCTGACGTTACTGAACCCCAATAACAGAGGAGCGACTGTTAACTGTGCACACAGCACTTCCAGGCACCAACTGGCGGTGTTAGAGCCAAGGGACAGCAGGAGGAGCAGATTGGAGGTATTGCTGCACACACAGCTGGGGATCAGCTGACGTTACTGAACCCCAATAACAGAGGAGCGACTGTTAACTGTGCACACAGCACTTCCAGGCACCAACTGGCGGTGTTAGAGCCCAGGGACAGCAGGAGGAGCAGATTGGAGGTATTGCCGCACACACAGCTGGGGATCAGCTGACGTTACTGAACCCCAATAACAGAGGAGCGACTGTTAACTGTGCACACAGCACTTCCAGGCACCAACTGGCGGTGTTAGAGCCCAGGGTCAGCAGGAGGAGCAGAGGAACAGAGTGTAGGCCGAAGCCTGATTGGAGCAAGTTGAAAGGGAACCTTTAACCCCCCCCCAAGACGTTTGTAGCTGAAAGAGCCATCTTGTGCAGCACTAAGGATGCAAAAGGAAAAGGTTGCTCTTTTAATTATGCTCCTTGCAAACACTGAAGTAAACACTAAAAATGTGTCCCCTTATACCGTTCAACCGTCCCGGAGGTGCGAATTTCCTTCGTAATGGGACACAGCACAGCTGTCATTCCTATCTCCTTGGTGCCGTGCGCTGCCTCCTCAGCGTTGTTTTAAGCTGTCACGGAGCCTGCGCTGTTCTGTTAGCCCTTGGCCATGCCCAATTAGCGCTGCCTGTCTTCTGACATAATTTGGTGTCAGGCTGTCAGTGCCTGTGCGTCCACGCTGCTCCAGATCCCACCTCGCAGTCTCGTCTAACGTAATCCCACTGCGGGCCTTGGATCCATGGGCATGCACAGTGCATATACTCGACTCTCACTCCCCTCCTTCCCTCTTCTTCAGACTGTGCGGTGTCACGGCTGTGGCATGCTATTAGGGATCAGCTGACGGCGCACAGTCTAAAGAAGGCGGAGGGAAATGAGCGAGAGCCCGAGGGGAAGATATGCACTGCGCATGCCCATGGATCCCAGGCCCGCAGTGTGACTCAATCAGAAGACACTGCGAGGCGGGATCTCGGGCAGCGCGGCCGCACAGGCGCAGCCAGCCTGACACCAAATTATGTCAGAAGACAGGCAGCGCAAATAGGGCATGCCCAAGGGATAACAGAACAGCGCAGGCTCCGTGACAGCTTAAAACAACGCTGAGGAGGCAGCGCATGGCACCAAGGGGGTAGGAATGACGGCTGTGCTGTGTCACATTACAAAGGAAAGTCCCAGCTCCGGGACGGTATAACGGTATCAGTGAACACATTTTATAAGTGTTAAGTTCTGCGTGTGCAAGGAGCTAAACCAAAAGAGCTACCTTTTCCTTGTGCAGCATTACTGCTGCACAAGATGGCTCTTTCAGTAACAAACGACGGGGGGGGGGGACAGGTTCCCTTACATTTAGGTTGTTGTGCCAGCGTGGCGGTGGTAGGACACATTGCCGGCTACACAGCTGGGGATCAGCTGACGTTACTGAAACCCAATAACACTGGGTCGTATGTTTTTACTGTGCAGCCTGCACTTCTGAGCCGCAACTGGCGGTGTTGGAGCCCAGGAATAGCAGTTCAGGTGGTAGAAAGATGAACACAGCAGGAGACCTGGATGACACCCAATTACTTAATCAGGCAGAGGAGTGGCAAATTCCTGCGAGATCCAGGCCTGGTTCATTTTCAGGAAAGTAAGCCGGTCAACGTTATCGGAGGACAGTCGCATGCGACGGTCTGTTAGTACACCACCTGCGGCACTAAAGACACGTTCCGATAAGACACTAGCTGCAGGGCAAGCCAGCACCTCCAATGCATACTGGCTTAGCTCTGGCCATGTATCCAGCTTAGAGACCCAAAACTTGAACGGGGAAGAGCCGTCTGGGAGTACAGTAAGAGGGCAAGCCATGTAGTCTGTCACCATCTGACGGAACCGTTGCCTCCTGCTGACTGGAGCCGCCGGTGATGGTGTAGACATTTGGGGTGGGCACACAAAAGTGTGCCAGAGTTGTGCCATACTGGGCTTGCCTTGGGCAGAGGCACTGCTTCTGCTCCCTCTTTGGGCAGAGCCTCCCCCACTGCCTCGACGCACTGAGCTGCTTTGTAAAGCACTAGCAGCACTCCTCTCAGTTGGACAGGAGAAGATCATGGAATTCACCAGTGTGTCGTCTCCCGCAATTTACGCTCCCGGGTCAACGCTGGGATGAGGTTTTGGACGTTGTCCCGGTAGCGAGGATCGAGGAGGGTGAACACCCAATAATCAGGCATGTTGAGAATGGGGTCGATGCGGCGGTCGTTTCTCAGGCACTGCAGCATGAAATCCACCATGTGCTGCAGAGTGCCAACTGGCCCAGAAACGCTGTCCCCTGCTTGAGACATGATCTCTGCCCGCTCGTTATCACCCCACCCTCGCTGTACACACTGACCACTGGACAATTGTGTCGCTCCCTCCTCTGGACGGAGCTCTTCCTCCTCCATTGACTCCTCCTCATCCTCCTCACAAATTGGCCCCTGCGTACCCCTTTGTGAGAAACCACGTGGCGCTGACTCTCCAGAAGCTGATGGAAAAGGTGACTCCTCATCCTCCACCTCTTCCACAACATCATCCCTTAACCCTTGCAAAGTTTGCTGAAGCAGGCAGATAAGGGGGACAGTCATGCTGACTAGTGCATCATCTGCACTTGCCATCCGCGTGGAATAATCAAAAGGACGCAAAACCTGGCAGACGTCCTTCATAGTGGCCCACTCTGTGGTTGTGAAGTCTGATCGGCGCTGACTGCGACTTCTTTGCGCCTGATGCAGCTGGTACTCCATAACTGCTTGCTGCTGCTCACACAACCGCTCCAACATATGTAACGTGGAATTCCACCGGGTAGGTAGGTCACATATGATGCGGTGTTCCGGAAGGCGGAATCGGCGCTGCAGAGCAGCAATGCGGGATCTGGCCAAGCTGGAACGCCGCAAGTGAGCACACTCTAGGCGGACCTTGTGCAGCAGGGCATCAAGATCCGGATAGTCCCTCAGAAAACTCTGCACAACCAAATTGAGCACATGTGCCAGACATGGGATGTGAGTGAGGTTGCCAAGGGCCAAAGCTGCCACCAGATTTCTGCCATTGTCACACACTACCATGCCTGGCTGGAGATTCGCTGGCAGTAACCACACATCGCTCTCCTGCTTGATGGCATTCCAGAGCTCCTGCGCTGTGTGGCTTCGATTCCCCAATGAAACAAGTTTCAAGACGGCCTGCTGACGTTTGGCCACGGCTGTGCTCATGTCGGTCATAGGTAAACGTTCACGGGTCCATGTGGAGGTGGACTGTGACGGCTCCTGCAGAGTTGATTCTGAGGAACTTGTGTAAGAGGAGGAGTCAATGCGTACAGACTGGATTCCTGCAATCCTTGGAGTGGGCTGGACACGTCCTGCGCCACTCGCACGATCTGTACCTGGCTCAACAACATTAACGCAATGGGCAGTGAGGGATACGTATCGCCCCTGTCCATGCTGACTGGTCCACGCATCGGTGGTGAGGTGGACCTTGCTACTGATGGCGTTCAGTAGCGCATGTTTTATGTTTCCCTCAACATGCCTGTGCAGGGCAGGGACAGCTTGCCTGCTGAAGTAAAAGCGGCTGGGCACCTTGTACTGTGGGACTGCCAATGCCATCAAGTCACGGAAGCTGTCAGTCTCCACCAGCCTGAACGAGAGCATTTCCAGGGACAACAGTTTGGCAATGCCTGCATTCAGAGCCTGTGCTCGGGGGTGGTTGGCCGAGAATGCCCGCCTTTTCTCCCATGCCTGTACTACCGATGGCTGTAGAGTAGACTGGGAGTGTGAGGATGACTGGGAAGGTGGTGCTGTGGGTGGAATTACACAAGGTCTCTGGACAACAGTGCCAGAGGTTCTTCCATGGCGATCCTGGGAGGAAGCCAAACCAGCTGTGCGTGAGCTGGAGGAAGAGGCAACACGAGCTGAAGAGGTGGTAGCTGCCGCTGTTGGTTGGCCTACATCTTCAGTCTGTTTCTGTAACTCCACCGCGTGCCTGGTCCGCACATGTTTCCACATATTTGTGGTATTGAGGTTGCTGACATTTTTCCCTCTTTTTACTTTCTGATGACACAGCTTGCATTTGACAAAACAAATGTCATCTGCAACTGTGTCAAAAAAGGACCAGGCACTGCAAGTCTTGGGAGCGCCCTTTTTGGCTTTAGAAAGAGACAGGCTCCTAACGGGTGCCAAAGTGGAGGCTACAGGCTCCGCAGTCTTCCCCCTCCCTCTCCCTCTTTGGCCCGTAAGGGGAATCTCTTCCTCAGAGCTGCTCCCACCACCTTCCTGTTCCTCACGCCACGATGGGTCAACGACCTCATCATCTCCACTACCCTCTGCCACCAACTGCTCCTCCTGGGTAGTCTCGGCAGCACAGTACGCACCAGAAAGCGTCACCTGAGTTTCATCATCAGATGCGTACTGCGCTGTGGTCACCGGAGGCACTGGCCCACCCGCTTCTTCAGAGTCAGAGAGACAAAGCTGTTGGGCATCACTGCACACTGCCTCTTCTTCCATTTCTCCAATGCTGCTTGGCTGGCCCCCTGTTTCCAAGCCAAGAGATTCAGAGAACAGAAGTAGAGACGGCTCCTGTCCTGGGCTCTCTGACTGCCTGGCCAATTTGGCAGGTGGTGAAGAGACAGATGGCTGCTCTCCAGTGGTCTGTGCCTGAGAGGATGTGGCACTAACTGAAGTCAATGCCGAGGCGTTAGCTGCCATCCACCCGACAACGGCTTCAATTTGATCTTCACGCAGCAGCGGTGCACGGCGCTCTCCGACAAAGCTGCGCATGAAGGACTGTTCCCTGCTGAAACTGAGTGACGATGAGTCACCGGCGCCCGCAGCAGGCACAGAATCACCACGTCCTCTCGCTGCTCCTCTCCCTGCTCCGCGCCCACGCCCACGTGCCTTACTCCCTGCCTTCTTCATCTTGGTTGACAGATAAAGATAAGCAGAAAAGTACTAAGGCCTTAGTGTGCTTATTCCTGAAATGCTCCTCCTAACAGGTGTAAGAAACACTAATGTTGTAAAGTGTGGACTAAACTTTATTATTTTTCAAATGTGGCCTACACAAGTGTTAAGTTGTGTTTGGTGAACTTTACTTATTTTTTTTTTTGCAGATCGGGCTACAGAGCTAGTTTAAATCACACGGAGACCGTGCAGACAGCCGTAAACGGCGCTGCAAGGCCCAAAAAACCTCCTCTAGGTTATCCTATTTAGTGTTTTTCCACTATTTAGCTGGAGACGGGTGGAAAGACACTAATAGGGAATTTTTTTTTTTAATTTTAAACTGGCTGCACTATTTGAAAAAAAGGAAATTTTTTTTCAAGGTATGAGGCAGTAACGCACCCTGAGCTGAATCCAACCGGCTATGGCTGCACACAGACTACAGGGCGAGCTGCGCTCACACAGAGACCGTGCAGACAGCCGTAAACGGTGCTGCAAGGCCCAATAAACACCCTCTAGGTTATCCTATGTAGTGTTTTTCCACAATTTAGCTGGAGACGGGTGGAAAAACACTAATAGGAAATTTTTTTTTTAAATTTTAAACTGGCTGCACTATTTGAAAAAAATGAAATTTTTTTTCAAGGTATGAGGCAGTAACGCACCCTGAGCTGAATCCAACCGGCTATGGCTGCACACAGACTACAGGGCGAGCTGCGCTCACACAGAGACCGTGCAGACAGCCGTAAACGGCGCTGCAAGGCCCAAAAAAAACCCTCTAGGTTATCCTATGTAGTGTTTTTCCACAATTTAGCTGGAGACGGGTGGAAAAACACTAATAGGAATTTTTTTTTTTAAATTTTAAACAGGCTGCACTATTTGAAAAAAAGGAAAATTTTTCTCAAGGTATGAGGCAGTAATGAACCCTGAGCTGAATCCAACCGGCTATGGCTGCACACAGACTACAGGGCGAGCTGGGCTCACACGGAGACCGTACAGACAGCCGTAAACGGCGCTGCAAGGCCCAAAACCCCCCCTCTAGGTTATCCTATGTAGTGTTTTTCCACAATTTAGCTGGAGACGGGTGGAAAAACACTAATAGGAAATTTGAGAAAAAATGTGCAGCAGGCTGCACTATGAGCAAAAAAGGACAACTGTGTGAGGCAGTGTGAACCCCCCCTGAGCTGAATACAACCGGGTATATGGCTGCACACAGACTACAGAGTGAGCTGCACACACACACACACAGAGAGACCTTGCAGAACGCTGTTAAAACAGCGCTGCAAGGCAAGAGCAAGGTGAACAGTGAAGAACACACAGCGTTTTGCTAAATGAGCCTTTGGAAAGAAAAATAAAGCAATTAGCTATCTCAACTGGCCCTCAGTTAGAACACAGCGTCCTGTCCCTAACTGAAATCACAGCAGAGTTAGTGCAAAATGGCGGCAGCGTTTTTTATAGTGCAGAGTGACATCATTTCAGCAGCCAATCACAGCCTTGCCAGTACTTACATGCCCACCATGCTAAACAGGATGTGCCCACACTTCCATTCATTCCTCATTGGCTGCTGCGTTCAGTTTGAATTCTGGGAACTTCCGATTCCGGTATCCGATACGCGGGAAGTATCGGAATTGGGTATCGGAATTCCGATACCGCAAATATCGGCCGATACCCGATACTTGCGGTATCGGAATGCTCAACACTACTGCAGACGCCTGATCCTTTATGTGCGTCAAACTTTGCATCAGCAGACGCATTAGGGGGATGCTCATGCTTATTATGGCGTTGTCTGCACTAACCAGCCGTGTGCATTCCTCAAAACACTGAAGGACTTGACACATGTCTTGAATCTTCGACCACTGCACACCTGACAACTCCATGTCTGCCATCCTACTGCCTGCCCGTGTATGTGTATCCTCCCACAAAAACATAACAGCCCGCCTCTGTTCTCACAGTCTCTGAAGCATGTGCAGTGTTGAGTTCCACCTTGTTGCAACGTCTATGATTAGGCGATGCTGGGGAAGGTTCAAAGAACGCTGATAGGTCTGCATACGGCTGGAGTGTACGGGCGAACGGCGGATATGTGAGCAAAGTCCACGCACTTTGAGGAGCAGGTCGGATAACCCCGGATAAGTTTTCAGGAAGCACTGCACCACCAGGTTTAAGGTGTGAGCCAGGCAAGGAATGTGTTTCAGTTGGGAAAGGGAGATGGCAGCCATGAAATTCCTTCCGTTATCACTCACTACCTTGCCTGCCTCAATATCTACAGTGCCCAGCCACGACTGCGTTTCTTTCTGCAAGAACTCGGACAGAACTTCCGCGGTGTGTCTGTTGTCGCCCAAACACTTCATAGCCAATACAGCCTGCTGACGTTTGCCAGTAGCTGCCCCATAATGGGAGACCTGGTGTGCAACAGTGGCAGCTGCGGATGGAGTGGTTGTGCGACTGCAGTCTGTGGACGAGCTCTCGCTTCTGCAGGAGGACGAGGAGGAGGAGGAGGGGGTGCGAACGCCTACAGCCAACTGTTTCCTAGACCGTGGGCTAGGCAGAACTGTCCCAAACTTGCTGTCCCCTGTGGACCCTGCATCCACAACATTCACCCAGTGTGCCGTGATGGACACGTAACGTCCCTGGCCATGCCTACTGGTCCATGCATCTGTTGTCAGGTGCACCTTTGTGCTCACAGATTGCCTGAGTGCATGGACGATGCGCTCTTTAACATGCTGGTGGAGGGCTGGGATGGCTTTTCTGGAAAAAAAAGTGTCGACTGGGTAGCTCGTAGCGTGGTACAGCGTAGTCCATCAGGGCTTTGAAAGCTTCGCTTTCAACTAACCGGTAGGGCATCATCTCTAACGAGATTAGTCTAGCTATGGGGGCATTCAAACCCTGTGTACGTGGATGCGAGGCTAAGTACTTCCTTTTTCTAACCATAGTCTCATGTAGGGTGAGCTGGACTGGAGAGCTGGAGATCGTGGAACTAGCGGGGGTGCCCGTGGACATGGCAGACTGAGAGACGGTGGGAGATGGTATTGTTGCCGCCGGTGCCCTAGATGCAGTGTTTCCTACTACGAAACTGGTGATTCCCTGACTGCTTTGGCCTGGCAAAGAAACCTGCACAGATACTGCAGGTGGTGCGGAAAATGGTGGCCCTACACTGCCGGAAGGGATGTTGCGTTGATGACTAGGTTCATTGGCCGAGGGTGCTACAACCTTAAGGGACGTTTAGTAGTTAGTCCAAGCTTGCAAATGCATGGTGGTTAAATGTCTATGCATGCAACTTGTATTGAGACTTTTCAGATTCTGCCCTCTGCTTAAGGTAGTTGAACATTTTTGACAGATGACTTTGCGCTGATCAATTGGATGTTGTTTAAAAAAATGCCAGACTGCACTCTTTCTAGCATCGGATACCTTTTCAGGCATTGCAGACTGAGCTTTAACCGGATGGCCACGCTGTCCTCCAACAGTTTTTGGCTTTGCCACGCGTTTTGGGCAAGATACGGGCCCGGCAGATGGAACCTGTTGCGATGTTGATGCCTGCTGCGGCCCCTCCTCCTCCGCTTCAGAACTGCTGCCGCCTGCACCCTGTTCCCCCAATGGCTGCCAATCGGGGTCAAGAACTGGGTCATCTATTACCTCTTCTTGTAGCTCGTGTGCAACTTCGTCTGTGTCACCGTGTCGGTCGGTGGTATAGCGTTCGTGATGGGGCAACATAGTCTCATCAGGGTCTGATTCTTGATCATTACCCTGCGAGGGCAATGTTGTGGTCTGAGTCAAAGGACCAGCATAGTAGTCTGGCTGTGGCTGTGCATCAGTGCACTCCATGTCAGATTCAACTTGTAATGGGCATGGACTGTTAACTGCTTCACTTTCTAAGCCAGGGACGGTATGTGTAAAGAGCTCCATGGAGTAACCCGTTGTGTCGCCTGCTGCATTCTTCTCTGTTGTTGTTTTTGCTGAAGAGGACAAGGAAGCGACTTGTCCCTGACCGTGAACATCCACTAACGACGCGCTGCTTTTACATTTACCAGTTTCACGAGAGGAGGCAAAAGAGCTAGAGGCTGAGTCAGCAAGATAAGCCAAAACTTGCTCTTGCTGCTCCGGCTTTAAAAGCGGTTTTCCTACTCCCAGAAAAGGGAGCGTTCGAGGCCTTGTGTAGCCAGACGACGAACCTGGCTCCACAGCTCCAGGCTTAGGTGCAATATTTTTTTTCCCACGACCACCTGATGCTCCACCACTACCACTACCCTCATTACCAGCTGACAATGAACGCCCCCGGCCACGACCTCTTCCACCAGACTTCCTCATTGTTTTAAAAACGTAACCAAACTAACGGTATTTGTTGCTGTCACACAACTTACACGGTGAGCAATAACTTCAGTATGATTTAGCTACCCCTTTACAGGTGGGTGAGACCACAACGAAAATCAGGCACAATGTTACACACTCTGTTTTTGGTGGCACCAAATGAGAGAGATGCCACACACGCAGGACTGTCACTGAAGCACAAATGTAAATATTAATCTCCCACTGTTTTTTTTTATTTATTTTTTTTTTCAGGGAGACTTTAGAAACAAAATAACATAAAATAATTTTTCCAATGACAATTTAGAAACCAAATGAAAAAAAAAAAAAAAAAAAAAAGGCTTTCTATGCCCCACTGAGTGAGAGATGCCACACACAGGAGTCAGGAGTGGCACACAAGCCCAGAGGCTAATATTGTTCTCCCAATGATTGATGTAGTGATTTTTTCAGGTAGATTTTGGAACCCAAATCAAGCAAAAAAAATAATAGGCTTTCTATGGCCCACAATTGGAGAGAGAGATGGCACACCCAGGAATCAAGACTGGCACACAAACAGAAAGGGCAATATTAATCTCCCACTGATTTTTTTTTTTTTTTCAGCGAGACTTTAGAAAAAAAAAATAGAATAAAATGATTTTTTCAGGATGAATTTAGAAACCAAATAAAATAAAATGATTTTTTCAGGGAGAATTTAGAAAACAAATAAAACAAAAAATAGGCTTTCTATGGCCCACTGAGTGAGAGATGACGCACACAGGAGTCAGGAGTGGCACACAAGCCCAGAGGCCAATATTGTTCTCCCAATGATTGATGTAGTGATTTTTTCAGGTAGATTTTGGAACCCAAATCAAGCTAAAAAAATAATAGGCTTTCTATGGCCCACAATTGGAGAGAGAGATGGCACACCCAGGAGTCAAGACTGGCACACAAGCAGAAAGGGCAATATTAATCTCCCACTGATTTTTTTTTTTTTTTTCAGGGAGACTTTAGAAAAAAAAAATAGAATAAAATGATTTTTTCAGGAAGAATTTAGAAACCAAATAAAATAAAATGATTTTTTCAGGGAGAATTTAGAAAACAAATAAAACAAAAAATAGGCTTTCTATGGCCCACTGAGTGAGAGATGACGCACACAGGAGTCAGGAGTGGCACACAAGCCCAGAGGCCAATATTGTTCTCCCAATGATTGAGGTAGTGATTTTTTCAGGTAGATTTTGGAACCCAAATCAAGCAAAAAAAATAATAGGCTTTCTATGGCCCACAATTGGAGAGAGAGAGAGAGAGATGGCACACCCAGGAGTCAAGACTGTCACACAAGCAGAAAGGGCAATATTAATCTCCCACTGATTTGATTTTTTTTTTTTTTCAGGGAGACTTTAGAAAAAAAAAATAATAGAATAAAATGATTTTTTCAGGAAGAATTTAGAAACCAAATAAAATAAAATGATTTCTTCAGGGAGAATTTAGAAAACAAATAAAACAAAAAATAGGCTTTCTATGGCCCACTGAGTGAGAGATGACGCACACAGGAGTCAGGAGTGGCACACAAGCCCAGAGGCCAATATTTATCTCCCACTGATTGATTTAGTGATTTTTTCAGGTAGATTTTGGAACCCAAATCAAGCTAAAAAAATAATAGGCTTTCTATGGCCCACAATTGGAGAGAGAGAGAGAGATGGCACACCCAGGAGTCAAGACTGGCACACAAGCAGAAAGGGCAATATTAATCTCCCACTGATTTTTTTTTTTTTTTTTTTCAGGGAGACTTTAGAAAAAAAAATAATTAAAAAAAATGATTTTTTCAGGAACAATTTAGAAACCAAATAAAATAAAATGATTTTTTCAGGGAGAATTTGGAAAAAAAATAAAACAAAAAATAGGCTTTCTATGGCCCACTGAGTGAGAGATGACGCACACAGGAGTCAGGAGTGGCACACAAGCCCAGAGGCCAATATTGTTCTCCCAATGATTGATGTAGTGATTTTTTCAGGTAGATTTTGGAACCCAAATCATGCTAAAAAAATAATAGGCTTTCTATGGCCCACAATTGGAGAGAGAGAGAGAGATGGCACACCCAGGAGTCAAGACTGGCACACAAGCAGAAAGGGCAATATTAATCTCCCACTGATTTGATTTTTTTTTTTTTTTCAGGGAGACTTTAGAAAAAAAAATAATAAAAAAAATGATTTTTTTCAGGAAGAATTTAGAAACCAAATAAAATAAAATGTTTTTTTCAGGGAGAATTTAGAAAACAAATAAAGCAAAAAATAGGCTTTCTATGGCCCACTGAGTGAGAGATGACGCACACAGGAGTCAGGAGTGGCACACAAGCCCAGAGGCCAATATTGTTCTCCCAGTGATTGATGTAGTGATTTTTTCAGGTAGATTTTGGAACCCAAATCAAGCTAAAAAATAAATAGGCTTTCTATGGCCCACTGAGTGAGAGATGGCACAGACAGGGATGGCACTCTAGCAGAAATGCCAATCTTAATCTCCCACAAAAAAAAAAAAAAAGGAACTGTCCTTCAATTACTATCTCCCTGCAGTAATCTCAGCCAGGTATGGCAGGCAGCAATAAGGAGTGGACTGATGCACAAATTAAATAAAAAGTGTGGACAAACAAACAAGATAGCTGTGCAGAAAGGAAGGAACAAGAGGATTTGCGCTTTGAAAAAAGCAGTTGGTTTGCACAGCGGCGTACACACAGCAATGCAGCTATCAGGGAGCCTTCTAGGGCAGCCCAATGAGCTACAGCGCTGAGGAAAAAAAAAATGTAGCTTCCACTGTCCCTGCACACCGAAGGTGGTGTTGGACAGTGCAAATCGCTACAGCACAAGCGATTTGGTGGTTAATGGACCCTGCCTAACGCTATCCCTGCTTCTGACAAAGCCGCAGCAACCTCTCCCTAAGCTCAGATCAGCAGCAGTAACATGGCGGTCGGCGGGAACGCCCCTTTATAGCCCCTGTGACACCGCAGACAGCAAGCCAATCACTGCAATGCCCTTCTCTAAGATGGTGGGGACCAGGACCTATGTCATCACGCTGCCCACACTCTGCGTTTACCTTCATTGGCTGAGAAATGGCGATTTTCGCGTCATTAAAACGCGACTTTGGCGCGAAAGTCGCGTACCGCATGGCCGACCCCGCACAGGGGTCGGATCGGGTTTCATGAAACCCGACTTTGCCAAAAGTCGGCGACTTTTGAAAATGAACGACCCGTTTCGCTCAACCCTAGTGGTGAGGTCTTGTCTTTTGCGGTATGAGTTGAAGTTTTTATTGGTACCATTTTTCGGCACATGACTTTTTTAATCGCTTTCTATTCTGCTTTTTGGGAGGCAGAATGAACAAAAATCAGCAATTCATGAATTTCTTTGTTGGGGGGCGTTAATACCGTTCTGCCTGTGGTAAAATTGATAAAGCAGTTTTATTTTTCGGGTCAGTACGATTACAGCAATACCTCATTTATATTTTTTTATGCTTTGGCGCTTTTATACAAAACTATTTTAAAGAAAAAATAATTATCTTTGCATCACTTTATTCTGAGAGCTATAACTTTTTTATTTTTCTGCTGTTGGAGCTGTGTGGCAGCTTGTTTTTTTGCGGGACAAGATGACATTTTCAGCGGTACCATGTTTATTTATATCTATCTTTTTGATCGCGTGTTATTGTTTTGTTTGGTGGTATGATGATAAAGTATTGTTTTTTGCCTTGCTTTATTAATGTTTTTTATGGTGTTCACTAAATGCATTAACTGGTGGGACAGTTTTATAGGTCGGGTCGCTGTGGACGTGGTGATTAGGGTTGAGCGAAACGGATCGTTCATTTTTAAAAGTCGCCGACTTTTGGCAAAGTCGGGTTTCATGAAACCCGATCCGACCCTTGTGTGGGGTCGGCCATGCGGTACGCGACTTTCGCGCCAAAGTCGCGTTTCAATGACGCGAAAAGCGCCATTTCTCAGCCAATGAAGGTAAACGCAGAGTGTGGGCAGCGTGATGACATAGGTCCTGGTCCCCACCATCTTAGAGAAGGGCATTGCAGTGATTGGCTTGCTGTCTGCGGCGTCACAGGGGCTATAAAGGGGCGTTCCCGCCGACCGCCATCTTACTGCTGCTGATCTGAGCCTAGGGAGAGGTTGCTGCCTCTTCGTCAGAAGCAGGGATAGCGTTAGGCAGGGTCCATTAACCACCAAACCGCTTGTGCTGTAGCGATTTCCACTGTCCAACACCACCTTTTGATTGCAGGGACAGTGGAAGCTACATTTTTTTTTCCTCAGCGCTGTAGCTCATTGGGCTGCCCTAGAAGGCTCCTTGATATCTGCATTGCTGTGTGTACGCAGCTGTGCAAACCAACTGCTTTTTCAAAGCACAAATCCTCTTGTTTCTTCCTTTCTGCACAGCTATCTTTTTGGTTTGTACACACTTTTTATTTAATTTGTGCATCAGTCCACTCCTTATTGCTGCCTGCCATACCTGGCTGAGATTACTGCAGGGAGATAGTAATTGTAGGACAGTCCCTGTTATTTTTTTTTTTTTGTGGGAGATTAAGATTGGCATTTCTGCTAGAGTGCCATCCCTGTGTGTGCCATCTCTCTCACATAGTGGGCCATAGAAAGCCTTTTCATTTTTCTGTTTTTTTTGTGGGGTTTATAAATTCTCCCTGATAAAAAAAAATACAGTGGGAGATTAATATTGGCCTTTGGGCTTCTGTGCCAGTCCTGAGTGTGCCATCTTTCTCTCAAATAGTGGGCCATAGAAAGCCTATTAATTTTTTTTTAATTGGGTTTCTAAATACTCCAAGAAAAAATAAAAAAAAATCAGTGGGAGATTAATATTGCCCTTTCTGCTTGTGTGCCACTCCTGACTCCTGGGTGTGCCATCTCTCTCTCTCAACTAGTGGGCCATAGAAAGCCTATTTGTTTTTTTTTATTGTGTTTCTAAATTCTCCCTGAAAAAAATCAAAAAGAAATCAGTGGGAGATTAATATTGCCCTTTCTGCTTGTGTGACACTCCTGACTCCTGGGTGTGCCATCTCTCTCTCTCAAATAGTGGGCCATAGAAAGCCTATTTTTTTTTTTATTGTGTTTCTAAATTCACCCTGAAAAAAAGAAAAAAAAAATCAGTGGGAGATTAATATTGCCCTTTCTGCTTGTGTGCCAGTCTTGACTCCTGGGTGTGCCATCTCTCTCTCTCAAATAGTGGGCACTGGGCCATAGAAAGCCTATTTTTTTTTATTGTGTTTCTAAATTCTCCCTGAAAAAATAAAAAAGAAATCAGTGGGAGATTAATATTGCCCTTTCTGCTTGTGTGCCACTCCTGACTCCTGGGTGTGCCATCTCTCTCTCTCAAATAGTGGGCCATAGAAAGCCTATTTTTTTTTTATTGTGTTTCTAAATTCTCCCTGAAAAAATCAAAAAGAAATCAGTGGGAGATTAATATTGCCCTTTCTGCTTGTGTGCCAGTCTTGACTCCTGGGTGTGCCATCTCTCGCTCTCAAATAGTGGGCACTGGGCCATAGAAAGGCTATTTTTTTTTTTATTTGGTTTCTAAAATCTCCCTTAAAAAATCATTTTATTTTATTTGGTTTCTAAAGTCTCCCTGAAAAAAAAAAAAAATCAGTGGGAGATTAATATTGCCCTTTCTGCTTGTGTGCCAGTCTTGACTCCTGGGTGTGCCATCTCTCTCTCTCAAATAGTGGGCCATAGAAAGCCTATTTTTTTTTTATTGTGTTTCTAATTTCTCCCTGAAAAAATCAAAAAGAAATCAGTGGGAGATAAATATTGCCCTTTCTGCTTGTGTGCCACTCCTGACTCCTGGGTGTGCCATCTCTCTCTCTCAAATAGTGGGCCATAGAAAGCCTATTTTTTTTTTATTGTGTTTCTAAATTCACCCTGAAAAAAGGAAAAAAAAATCAGTGGGAGATTAATATTGCCCTTTCTGCTTGTGTGCCAGTCTTGACTCCTGGGTGTGCCATCTCTCTCTCTCAAATAGTGGGCACTGGGCCATAGAAAGCCTATTTTTTTTATTGTGTTTCTAAATTCTCCATGAAAAAATCATTTTATTTTATTTGGTTTCTAAAGTCTCCCTGAAAAAAAAAAAAAATCAGTGGGAGATTTATATTGCCCTTTCTGCTTGTGTGCCACTCCTGACTCCTGGGTGTGCCATCTCTCTCTCTCAAATAGTGGGCCATAGAAAGCCTATTTTTTTTTTATTGTGTTTCTAAATTCTCCCTGAAAAAATCAAAAAGAAATCAGTGGGAGATTAATATTGCCCATTCTGCTTGTGTGCCAGTCTTGACTCCTGGGAGTGCCATCTCTCGCTCTCAAATAGTGGGCACTGGGCCATAGAAAGGCTATTTTTTTTATTTGGTTTCTAAAATCTCCCTTAAAAAATCATTTTATTTTATTTGGTTTCTAAAGTCTCCCTGAAAAAAAAAAAAAAAAAAAATCAGTGGGAGATTAATATTGCCCTTTCTGCTTGTGTGCCAGTCTTGACTCCTGGGTGTGACATCTCTCTCTCTCAAATAGTGGGCCATAGAAAGCCTATTTTTTTTTTATTGTGTTTCTAATTTCTCCCTGAAAAAATCAAAGAGAAATCAGTGGGAGATTAATATTGCCCTTTCTGCTTGTGTGCCACTCCTGACTCCTGGGTGTGCCATCTCTCTCTCTCAAATAGTGGGCCATAGAAAGCCTATTTTTTTTTATTGTGTTTCTAAATTCTCCCTGAAAAAATCAAAAAGAAATCAGTGGGAGATTAATATTGCCCTTTCTGCTTGTGTGCCAGTCTTGACTCCTGGGTGTGCCATCTCTCTCTCTCAAATAGTGGGCCATAGAAAGCCTTTTTTTTTTATTGTGTTTCTAAATTCTCCCTGAAAAAATCAAAAAGAAATCAGTGGGAGATTAATATTGCCATTTCTGCTTGTGTGCCAGTCTTGACTCCTGGGTGTGCCATCTCTCTCTCTCAAATAGTGGGCACTGGGCCATAGAAAGGCTATTTTTTTTTTATTTGGTTTCTAAATTCTCCCTGAACAAATCAAAAAAAAAGTGGGAGATCAATATTGACATTTCTGCTTGAGTGACAGTCCTGCGTGTGTGGCATCTCTCTCATTTGGTGCCACCGAAAACAGAGTGTGTAACATTGTGCCTGATTTTACTTGCGGTGTCACCCACCTGTAAAGGGATATCTAAATCATACTGAAGTTATAACTCACCGTGTAAGTTGTTTGACAGCAACAAATACCGTTACTTTGGTTACGTTTTTAAAACAATGAGGAAGTCTGGTGGAAGAGGTCGTGGCCGTGGGCGTTCATTGTCAGCTGGTAATGATGGTAGTGGTAGTGGAGCATCAGGTGGTCATGGGAAAAAAAATATTGCACCTAAGCCTGGAGCTGTGGAGCCAGGTTCATCGTCTGGCTACAGAAGGCCTCGAACGCTCCGTTTTCTGGGAGTAGGAAAACCGCTTTTAAAGCCGGAGCAGCAAGAGCAAGTTTTGGCTTACCTTGCTGACTCAGCCTCTAGCTCTTTTGCCTCCTCTTTTGAAACTGGTAAATGTAAAAGCAGTGCGTCATTAGTGGATGTTCATGGTCAGGGACAAGTCGCTTCCTTGTCCTCTTCAGCAAAAACAACAACAGAGAAGGATGCAGCAGGCGACACAACGGGTTACTCCATGGAGCTCTTTACACATATCGTCCCTGGCTTAGAAAGTGAAGCAGTTAACAGTCCATGCCCATTACAAGTTGAATCTGACATGGAGTGCACTGATGCACAGCCACAGCCAGACTACTATGCTGGTCCTTTGACTCAGACCACAACATTGCCCTCGCAGGGTACTGATCCAGAATCAGACCCTGATGAGACTATGTTGCCCCGTCACGAACGCTCTACCACCGACTTACATGGTGACACAGACGAAGTTGCGCACGAGCTAGAAGAGGAGGTTATCGATGACCCAGTTGTTGACCCCGATTGGCAACCATTGGGGGAACAGGGTGCAGGCGGCAGTAGTTCTGAAGCGGAGGAGGAGGGGCCGCAGCAGGCATCAACATCGCAACAGGTTCCATCTGCCGGGCCCGTAGATGGGACAAAACGCGTGGCAAAGCCAAAAACTATTGGAGGACAGCGTGTCCATCCGGTTAAAGCTCAGTCTGCAATGCCTGAAAAGGGATCCGAGGCTCGAAAGAGTGCAGTCTGGCATTTTTTTAAACAACATCCAATTGATCCGCACAAAGTCATCTGTCAAAAATGTTCAACTACCTTAAGCAGAGGTCAGAATCTGAAAAGTCTGAATACAAGTTGCATGCATAGACATTTAACCACCATGCATTTGCAAGCCTGGACTAACTACCAAACGTCCCTTAAGGTTGTAGCACCCTCGGCCAATGAAGCTACTCACCAACGCTACATCCCTGCCGTCACTGTAAGGCCACCATTTTCCGCACCACCTGCAGTATCTGTGCAGGTTTCTTTGCCAGGCCAAAGCAGTCAGGGTCAGGGAATCACCAGTTTCGTAGTAGGAAACTAGGGCACAGGCGGAAACAATACCGTCTCCAACCGTCTCTCAGTCTGCCATGTCCACCGGCACACCCGCTAGTTCCACGATCTCCAGCTCTCAGTCCAGCTCACCCCACATGAGACTCTGGTTAGAAAAAGGAAGTACTTATCCTCGCATCCGCGTACACAGGGTTTGAACGCCCCCATAGCTAGACTAATCTCGTTAGAGATGATGCCCTACCGGTTAGTTGAAAGTGAAGCTTTCAAAGCCCTGATGGACTACGCTGTACCACGCTACGAGCTACCCAGTCGACACTTCTTTTCGAGAAAAGCCATCCCAGCCCTCCACCAGCATGTTAAAGAGCGCATCGTCCATGCACTCAGGCAATCTGTGAGTACAAAGGTGCACCTGACAACAGATGCATGGACCAGTAGGCATGGCCAGGGACGTTACGTGTCCATCATGGCACACTGGGTGAATGTGGTGGATGCAGGGTCCACAGGGGACAGCAATTTCGGGACAGTTCTGCCTAGCCCACGGTCTAGGAAACAGTTGGCTGTAGGCGTTCGCACCCCCTCCTCCTCCTCCTCGTCCTCCTGCAGAAGCGAGAGCTCGTCCACAGATCGCAGTCGCCCAATCACTCCATCCGCAGCTGCCACTGTTGCACACCAGTTGTCCCATTATGGGGCAGCTACTGGCAAGCGTCAGCAGGCTGTATTGGCTATGAAGTGTTTGGCCGACAACAGACACACCGCGGAAGTTCTGTCCGAGTTCTTGCAGAAAGAAACGCAGTCGTGGCTGGGCACAGTAGATCTTGAGGCAGGCAAGGTAGTGAGTGATAACGGAAGGAATTTCATGGCTGCCATCTCCCTTTCCCAACTGAAACACATTCTTTGCCTGGCTCACACCTTAAACCTGGTGGTGCAGTGCTTCCTGAAAACTTATCCGGGGTTATCCGACCTGCTCCTCAAAGTGCGCGGACTTTGCTCACATATCCGCCGTTCGCCCGTACACTCCAGCCGTATGCAGACCTATCAGCGGTCTTTGAACCTTCCCCTCATCGCCTAATCATAGACGTTGCAACAAGGTGGAACTCAACACTGCACATGCTTCAGAGACTGTGCGAACAGAGGCGGGCTGTAATGTTTTTGTGGGAGGATACGCATACACGGGCAGGTAGTAGGATGGCAGACATGGAGTTGTCAGGTGTGCAGTGGTCGAAGATACAAGACTTGTGTCAAGTCCTTCAGTGTTTTGAGGAATGCACAAGGCTGGTTAGTGCAGACAACGCCATAATAAGCATGAGCATCCCCCTAATGCGTCTGCTGATGCAAAGTTTGACGCACATAAAAAATCAGGCGTCTGCAGCAGAGGAACAGCAAAGCCTTGATGACAGTCAGCCATTGTCTGGTCAGGGCAGTGTACAGGACGAGGTAGCGGGCGAAGAGGAGGAGGACGAGGAGGATGATGGGGATGAGTATATTTTTAATGAGGAAGCTTTTCCGGGGCCACTGGAAATTGGTGGCGTGGCAAGGCCGGGTTCTGGTTTTTTGAGGGACACAAGTGACGTAGATTTGCCTGAAACTGCCCCTCAACCCAGCACAACCACAGATTTGACAACTGGAACTTTGGCCCACATGGCGGATTATGCCTTACGTATCCTCAAAAGGGACACACGCATTACTAAAATGATGAACGATGACGATTACTGGTTGGCCTGCCTCCTTGATCCTCGCTATAAAGGCAAATTGCAAAATATTATGCCACATGAGAATTTGGAACTAATATTAGCAACGAAACAATCAACTCTTGTTGACCATTTGCTTCAGGCATTCCCAGCACACAGCGCCCGTGATCGTTCTCACACGAGCAGCAGGGGGCAGCAGAACAGAAGTGTTAGAGGTGCAGAAATCCGAAGTGGCGTTTGACAGAGGGGTTTTCTGACCAGGTTGTGGACTGATTTTGCTATGAATAGGAGAATATTGACACCAAATTTAGTAGAAAAAAATATACAAAATTTTATTTATGAATACCAGACAAATAACATACATTAAAAAGAAGCATGAAAGACTATAAAACAATTCCTCCATGCAAGGAGGAGGGAAACCAACCAGTACACAAATGGCTCACCAATGCATATATGACCTGGGTAACTAGTACTAGAAGTGCTAGAGAAACAGGGTACAGGAAAATGAAGAGGGAAGATCCCCCTGGTGTTCAACGGGCCTCATATAATCTTAATCCCTGAAACAATCCTGAATCCAATAAGTAATATGGTAATCAGCACTTACCCATCATAAGTCAGCGTTGGTGCAGCCTTCCCACTACCCCTAGGTTAGTGACTAGGGGTAGTGGGAAGGCTGCACCAACGCTGACTTATGATGGGTAAGTGCTGATTACCATATTACTTATTGGATTCAGGATTGTTTCAGGGATTAAGATTATATGAGGCCCGTTGAACACCAGGGGGATCTTCCCTCTTCATTTTCCTGTACCCTGTTTCTCTAGCACTTCTAGTACTAGTTACCCAGGTCATATATGCATTGGTGAGCCATTTGTGTACTGGTTGGTTTCCCTCCTCCTTGCATGGAGGAATTGTTTTATAGTCTTTCATGCTTCTTTTTAATGTATGTTATTTGTCTGGTATTCATAAATAAAATTTTGTATATTTTTTTCTACTAAATTTGGTGTCAATATTCTCCTATTTTTCGCTGGTGTAGTATGTTCATTATTAGGAGTGACACTCCCGTATATACGATTACATCTTCTATGTTAGGGAGAGCGTTTTTTTCTGTGGTAGATTGTGACCATGCTCTCGGCCATTTATTATACTAAATGCTTTACGATTATCGTTGTTGATTTTGCTATGACCGCAGACAGGACAGGTACTGCTGCATCAATTCAAAGTGACAGGAGACAACATTTGTCCAGTATGGTTACTAACTATTTTTCATCACTTATCGATGTTCTACCTCAACCGTCATTCCCATTTGATTACTGGGCATCCAAATTAGACACCTGGCCAGAATTGGCAGAATATGCATTTCAGGAGCTTGCTTGCCCGGCAGCTAGTGTCCTAACAGAAAGAGTATTCAGTGCTGCAGGTTCAATATTAACCGAAAAAAGGACTCATCTGGCCACCCAAAATGTTGATGATCTAACCTTCATTAAAATGAACCACAACTGGATTTCGAATTCTTTTGCCCCACCTTGCCCGGCCGACACCTAGCTTTCCTATGAAAAGGTATTGCCTGTGGACTACTCTGAATGACTTTACCAATCTCGTAATTTGCAGCAGCTGATTGTCCAGCATACGACATGTTTACACCTCCCTAAATGGCCAAACTCCCCACACGGGGCCGTGGTATCGCCACTTGGCGCAAGCACCCGTGAGAGTGCTGTTTGTCTGAAGAGGTGGGTGTTCCCGCTTTTGGTCTACGGGACTGCCACTGGGTCCCTCATAGTACAATAAAGTGTCTCTGGCGGTGGTGGTGCGCACCCAACGTCAGACACACTGTTGTAACATGAGGGGCCCTGGGCACGTACCGCCGGCCACAAGAGAGTTCACCCACCCCCAGCTTAAACATAGCTCTACCACTTGCACAATTATCTCTCACAGTTACACCTATGTTTAGTCTATGCGAGGACATCCGTAAATTACTGCCACTGACAATACCATTGTGTTGACATGTATGATGGTACTTAACATAGTCAGGGGCAGTGTCCTATATTTACCCAAGTAAATACTTTGTGCAAAATTACTAGGTCTGAAACTACGCAGAGGAGCCCAACCCTGTACCTAATGATTGCACCCTTTTGGTTTTTCTTTTTGTTGTAATGCGAGACATTAACATGTATTGATTTTTTGGGACTATTAACTGGCAGACACTCATTACAATCGGCCGCCGCTGACAACACCAATGGTGCCCACTGCCTGTGTACCCCTGCAAGAGAATTCAAAGTGCCTACAGCCCAATTTTATTATGTTAGGCCTTCGAAGCCTGTCTGCGGTCCCTCCTTCCACTAGGCCTCCACTGTCCAGTCTACTGCTGCCCGTGTATCCCTGGAACCAATGTTAAAGTGCCCACAGCCCTAATTTATTATGTTAGGCCTTCGAAGCCTGTCTGCGGTCCCTCCTTCCACTAGGCCTCCACTGACCTGTCTACTGCTGCCCGTGTTCCCCTGGAACCAATATTAAAGTGCCTACAGCCCTAATTTATTGTTAGGCCTTCGAAGCCTGTCTGCGGTGCCTCCTTCCACTAGACCTCCACTGACCAGTCTACTGCTGCCCGTGTACCCCTGGAACCAATGTTAAAGTGCCCACAGCCCTAATTTATTATGTTAGGCCTTCGAAGCCTGTCTGCGGTCCCTCCTTCCACTAGGCCTCCACTGACCTGTCTACTGCTGCATGTGTACCCCTGGAACCAATTTTAAAGTGCCTACAGCCAAATTTTATTATGTTAGGCCTTCGAAGCCTGTCTGCGGTCCTTCCTTCCACTAGGCCTCCACTGACCAGTCTACTGCTGCCCGTGCACCCCTGGAACCAATTCTAAAGTGCCTACAGCCATATTTTATTATGTTAGGCCTTCGAAGCCTGTCTGCGGTCCGTTCTTTCTACTACTCCTCCACTGACCAGACCACTGCTGCCCGTGTACCCCTGGAACCTATTTAAAAGTGCCTACAGCCCAATTTTTTTATGTTAGGCCTTCGAAGCCTGTCTGCGGTCCCTCCTTCCACTAGGCCTCCACTGACCTGTCTACTGCTGCCCGTGTACCCCTGGAACCAATTATAAAGTGCCTACAGCCCAATTTTATTATGCTAGGCCTTCGAAGCCTGTTTTCGGTCCGTTCTTTCTACTACTTCTCCACTGACCAGACCACTGCTGCCCGTGTACCCCTGGAACCTATTTAAAAGTGCCTACAGCCCAATTTTTTTATGTTAGGCCTTCGAAGCCTGTCTGCGGTCCCTTCTTTCTACTACTCCTCCACTGACCAGACCACTGCTGCCCGTGTACCCCTGGAACCTATTTAAAAGTGCCTACAGCCCAATTTTTTTATGTTAGGCCTTCGAAGCCTGTCTGTGGTCCGTTCTTTCTACTACTCCTCCACTGACCAGACCACTACTGCCCGTGTACCCCTGGAACCAATTATAAAGTGCCTACAGCCCAATTTTATTATGTTAGGCCTTCGAAGCCTGTCTGCGGTCCGTTCTTTCTACTACTCCTCCACTGACCAGACGACTGCTGCCCGTGTACCCCTGGAACCTATTTAAAAGTGCCTACAGCCCAATTTTTTTATGCTAGGCCTTCGAAGCCTGTCTGCGGTCCCTTCATTCTACTACTCCTCCACTGACCAGACCACTGCTGCCCGTGTACCCCTGAAACCTATTTAAAAGTGCCTACAGCCCAATTTTTTTATGTTAGGCCTTCGAAGCCTGTCTGCGGTCCGTTCTTTCTACTACTCCTCCACTGACCAGACCACTGCTGCCCGTGTACCCATGGAACCAATTATAAAGTGCCAACAGCCCAATTTTATTATGTTAGGCCTTCGAAGCCTGTCTGCGGTCCGTTCTTTCTACTACTCCTCCACTAACCAGACCACTGCTGCCCGTGTACCCCTGGAACCTATTTAAAAGTGCCTACAGCCCAATTTTTTTATGTTAGGCCTTCGAAGCCTGTCTGCGGTCCCTTCTTTCTACTACTCCTCCACTGACCAGACCACTGCTGCCCGTGTACCCCTGGAACCTATTTAAAAGTGCCTACAGCCCAATTTTTTTATGTTAGGCCTTCAAAGCCTGTCTGCGGTCCCTCCTTCCACTAGGCCTCCACTGACCAGTCTACTGCTGCCCGTGCACCCCTGGAACCAATTATAAAGTGCCTACAGCCCAATTTTATTATGTTAGGCCTTCGAAGCCTGTCTGCGGTCCTTCCTTCCAATAGTTCTCCACTGACCAGACCAATGCTGGCCGTGTACCCCTGGAACCCAGCTGAAAGTGCATGGAGCCTCCTTTTTTTCTTTGTTTTATATTTAGAAAGCCCAGATGAACTGCGCTGTACCACGGTTCAAGCTACCCAGTCGACATTTCTTTTGCGAGAAAAGCCATCCCAGCCCTCCATCGGCATGAAAAAGTCTGCATTGTCATAGCACTCAGGCAATCAAACAGTAGAAAGGTGCACCTGACAAGAGACGCATGGACCAGTAGGCATGTCCACAAAAAGTTACGTGTCCATTACGGCGCACTGGGTTAATGTGTTGGATGCATGGTCCACAGGGGACAGCCTACAAAGTCTGTCTGCAGTCCCAAATTCAAATTGTTCTCCGCTGACCACACCACTGCTGCACGTGTACCCCTGGAACCAATTTTAAAGTGCCTACAACCTAATTTTGTTATGCTAGGCCTACTACGCCTGTCTGCGGTCCCTCCTTCCAATATTCGTCCACTGACCACGCCACTGCCCGTGGACCCCTGGAACCTATTTTTAATTGCATAGAGCATCCTTTTTTTAATAGTAGGCGTACAAAGTCTGTCTGCGGTCCACTATTGAAATTGTCCTCCACTGCCCAGAGCAATGCTGCCTGTGTACCCCTGTAACCTTTTTTAAACTGCAGTGAGCCACATTTTTAGTTTAAGGCCTACTACCTGTGTCTGTCTGCGCCACTCAATATAGCTGTCCTCCTTTGAAAAAAGCAGAGCGCCAATAGTCTTGTTTTCAGCCTCTAGGAATTTTAAAACTGCATTGGGGCTACTACTTTGGTAGGGCATACTAACGGTGTCTGCCGCCCCAAGGTGTGCCCCAGGTTTCCTCTCCATTGCTTCGATCTTCCTACTCTCGTTTAGTAGTTGTTGCAAACTACACTGCATTAGGCCTACAAATTGGGTATAGGGTGTAGAGACGGTGTGTCCCACTCCAAGGTTTTCCCCAGGTTTCCTCGCCATTGCTTCGGTCTTCCGACTCTCGTTTAGTAGTTGTTGCAAACTACACTGCATTAGGCCTACAAATTGGGTATGGGGTGTAGAGAGACGGTGTGTTACACTCCAAGGTGTTCCCCAGGTTTCATCCACATTGTTTCGATCTTCCTACTCTCGTTTAGTAGTTGTTGCAAACTACTCTGCATTAGGCCTACAAATTGGGTATGGGGTGTAGAGACGGTGTGTTCCACTCCAAGGTGTTCCCCAGGTTTCCTCGCCATTGCTTCGGTCTTCCGACTCTCGTTTAGTAGTTGTTGCAAACTACACTGCATTAGGCCTACAAATTTGGTATGGGGTGTAGAGACGGTGTGTCCCACTCCAAGGTGTTCCCCAGGTTTCCTCGCCATTGCTTCGGTCTTCCGACTCTCGTTTAGTAGTAGTAGCTTGAGAAACCAGGGATTCAAGCTTGAGGAGGCTAATTTGCATATTCCAGGTGCCTTCTGGGAAAAGCAAAGTCTCCCTAAGCTAGAAGATCGTTGGGTACAGCCGGGACCAGCTGCTTGGAAAGCATCGCCAAACCAGGGATTCAAGCTTGAGGAGGATTAATTTGCATATTCCAGGTGCCTTCTGGGAAAAGCGAAGTCTCCCTAAGCTAGAAGATCGTTGGGTACAGCCGGGACCAGCTGCTTGGAAAGCATCGCCAAACCAGGGATTCAAGCTTGAGGAGGCTAATTTGCATATCCCAGGTGCCTTCTGGGAAAAGCGAAGTCTCCCTAAGCTAGAAGATCGTTGGGTACAGCCGGGACCAGCTGCTTGGAAAGAATCACCAAACCAGGGATTCAATTTTTGCCTGTAGGATATTATTGCAAGAGAGCTTGGCTGAGTAGATTACACAAGAAGGAAAACACACAGCAAGTCAGCAGGATCTAGGAGCAACATGGCAGATGTGACAACCTACATGGTGAGCTGCAGCATGTGCTACATGTTCACAGACCGACCAGAAGAAGAATCAAATTTCACCTGTCAGAAGTGTAGACTAGTGGCCCTTTTAGAAGAAAAGGTGCGGGGTCTGGAAGAAAGAATAGCAACTTTGAAATTCATCAAAGAGAATGAAGACTTTCTAGACAGAACAGAAGCATCTCTACTGGTCACAGAAGGTGAAAAAAGTGTCAGAGAACCTCCAAAAGCAGATGAGTGGAAGCATGTGACCAAAAGAAGCAAGAAGACCATGGAGAAATCACCAACCACACAACTGAAGAACCGATATCAAATCTTTGTAGAGGATGAAGATGGCACACCTAAGGATGAAGCAATACCAGCAAGCAAAAAAGAAAAGGGCACACAGCAACAAGTGACAGCAAAAAGTACAGCCAAGAAGCAACGAAGAGTGGTGGTGGTGGGAGACTCACTACTGAGAGGCACAGAAGCAGCCATCTGCAGACTGGACATAACTGCAAGAGAAGTATGCTGCCTTCCAGGTGCGATGATCAAGGATGTGACCGATAGGATACCAAAGCTCTTCAGCTCCAAGGACGTCCACCCATTTCTTCTGATACATGTTGGCACCAATGACACGGCAAGGAAAGACCTACCGACAATCTGCAAAGACTTTGAAGAGTTGGGGAAGAAAGTAAAGGAACTGGATGCACAGGTAGTTTTTTCTTCTATCCTTCCAGTAGACGGGCATGGAACCAGGAGATGGAACAGGATCCTTGATGCAAACAACTGGCTAAGACGATGGTGCAGACAACAAGGATTCGGATTCCTGGACCACGGTGTGAATTACTGGTACGATGGACTCCTCGCCAGAGATGGACTACACCTCAACAAACCTGGGAAACACACATTTGCCAGAAGACTCGCTACACTCATCAGGAGGGCGTTAAACTAGAAGAAGAGGGGACGGGAAGAAAAACATTAGACTTGAACAAAGAAGACCCAGGAAAACATACTCAGATGGGAGGTAAGAACATTTCTAAAGCAATCCACAGCGAGGAGATTGGAACAAAACAAAATCCTCTAAACTGCATGCTCGCAAACGCCAGAAGCCTGACAAACAAGATGGAAGAACTAGAAGCAGAAATATCTGCAGGTAACTTTGACATAGTGGGAATAACCAAGACATGGTTAGATGAAAGCTATGACTGGGCAGTTAACTTACAGGGTTACAGTCTGTTTAGAAAGGATCGTAAAAATCGGAGAGGAGGAAGGGTTTGTCTCTATGTAAAGTCTTGTCTAAAGTCCACTTTAAGGGAGGATATTAGCGAAGGAAATGAGGATGTCGAGTCCATATGGGTCGAAATTCATGGAGGGAAAAATGGTAACAAAATTCTCATTGGGGTCTGTTACAAACCTCCAAATATAACAGAAACCATGGAAAGTCTACTTCTAAAGCAGATAGATGAAGCTGCAACCCATAATGAGGTCCTGGTTATGGGGGACTTTAACTACCCGGGAAACTGGGAAAGTGAAACCTGTGAAACCCATAAAGGCAACAGGTTTCTGCTAATAACCAAGAAAAATTATCTTTCACAATTGGTGCAGAATCCAACCAGAGGAGCAGCACTTTTGAACTAATACTATCTAATAGACCTGACAGAATAACAAATCTGCAGGTGGTTGGGCATCTAGGAAATAGCGACCACAATATTGTACAGTTTCACCTGTCTTTCACTAGGGGGACTTGTCAGGGAGTCACAAAAACACTGAACTTTAGGAAGGCAAAGTTTGACCAGCTTAGAGATGCCCTTAATCTGGTAGACTGGGACAATATCCTCAGAAATAAGAATACAGATAATAAATGGGAAATGTTTAAGAACATCCTAAATAGGCACTGTAAGCGGTTTATACCTTGTGGGAATAAAAGGACTAGAAATAGGAAAAACCCAATGTGGCTAAACAAAGAAGTAAGACAGGCAATTAACAGTAAAAAGAAAGCATTTGCACTACTAAAGCAGGATGGCACCATTGAAGCTCTAAAAAACTATAGGGAGAAAAATACTTTATCTAAAAAACTAATTAAAGCTGCCAAAAAGGAAACAGAGAAGCACATTGCTAAGGAGAGTAAAACTAATCCCAAACTGTTCTTCAACTATATCAATAGTAAAAGAATAAAAACTGAAAATGTAGGCCCCTTAAAAAATAGTGAGGAAAGAATGGTTGTAGATGACGAGGAAAAAGCTAACATATTAAACACCTTCTTCTCCACGGTATTCACGGTGGAAAATGAAATGCTAGGTGAAATCCCAAGAAACAATGAAAACCCTATATTAAGGGTCACCAGTCTAACCCAAGAAGAGGTGCAAAACTGGCTAAATAAGATTAAAATAGATAATTCTCAGGGTCCGGATGGCATACACCCATGAGTACTAAGGGAACTAAGTAATGTAATAGATAAACCATTATTTCTTATTTTTAGGGACTCTATAGCGACAGGATCTGTTCCGCAGGACTGGCGCATAGCAAATGTGGTGCCAATATTCAAAAAGGGCTCTAAAAGTGAACCTGGAAATTATAGGCCAGTAAGTCTAACCTCTATTGTTGGTAAAATATTTGAAGGGTTTCTGAGGGATGTTATTCTGGATTATCTCAATGAGAATAACTGTTTAACTCCATATCAGCATGGGTTTATGAGAAATTGCTCCTGTCAAACCAATCTAATCAGTTTTTATGAAGAGGTAAGCTATAGGCTGGACCACGGTGAGTCATTGGACGTGGTATATCTCTATTTTTCCAAAGCGTTTGATACCGTGCCGCACAAGAGGTTGGTACACAAAATGAGAATGCTTGGTCTGGGGGAAAATGTGTGTAAATGGGTTAGTAACTGGCTTAGTGATAGAAAGCAGAGGGTGGTTATAAATGGTATAGTCTCTAACTGGGTCGCTGTGACCAGTGGGGTACCGCAGGGGTCAGTATTGGGACCTGTTCTCTTCAACATATTCATTAATGATCTGGTAGAAGGTTTACACAGTAAAATATCGATATTTGCAGATGATACAAAACTATGTAAAGCAGTTAATACAAGAGAAGATAGTATTCTGCTACAGATGGATCTGGATAAGTTGGAAACTTGGGCTGAAAGGTGGCAGATGAGGTTTAACAATGATAAATGTAAGGTTATACACATGGGAAGAAGGAATCAATATCACCATTACACACTGAATGGGAAACCACTGGGTAAATCTGACAGGGAGAAGGACTTGGGGATCCTAGTTAATGATAAACTTACCTGGGGCAGCCAGTGCCAGGCAGCAGCTGCCAAGGCAAACAGGATCATGGGGTGCATTAAAAGAGGTCTGGATACACATGATGAGAGCATTATACTGCCTCTGTACAAATCCCTAGTTAGACCGCACATGGAGTACTGTGTCCAGTTTTGGGCACCGGTGCTCAGGAAGGATATAATGGAACTAGAGATAGTACAAAGGAGGGCAACAAAATTAATAAAGGGGATGGGAGAACTACAATACCCAGATAGATTAGCGAAATTAGGATTATTTAGTCTAGAAAAAAGACGACTGAGGGGCGATCTAATAACCATGTATAAGTATATAAGGGGACAATACAAATATCTCGCTGAGGATCTGTTTATACCAAGGAAGGTGACGGGCACAAGGGGGCATTCTTTGCGTCTGGAGGAGAGAAGGTTTTTCCACCAACATAGAAGAGGATTCTTTACTGTTAGGGCAGTGAGAATCTGGAATTGCTTGCCTGAGGAGGTGGTGATGGCGAACTCAGTCGAGGGGTTCAAGAGAGGCCTGGATGTCTTCCTGGAGCAGAACAATATTGTATCATACAATTATTAGGTTCTGTAGAAGGACGTAGATCTGGGGATTTATTATGATGGAATATAGGCTGAACTGGATGGACAAATGTCATTTTTCGGCCTTACTAACTATGTTACTATGTTACTATGTTACTAGTTGTTGCAAACTAAACTGCATTAGGCCTACAAATTGGCTATGGGGTGTAGAGACGGTGTGTCCCACTCCAAGGTGTTCCCCAGGTTTCCTCGCCATTGCTTCGGTCTTCTGACTCTCGTTTAGTAGTTGTTGCAAACTAAACTGCCTTAGGCCTACAAATTGGGTATGGGGTGTAGAGACGGTGTGTCCCACTCCAAGGTGTTCCCCAGGTTTCCTCGCCATTAGGGTTGAGCGAAACGGGTCGAACATTTTCAAAAGTCGCCGACTTTTGGCGAAGTCGAGTTTCATGAAACCCGATCCGACCCCTGTGCGTGGTCGGCCATGCGGTACGCGACTTTCGCGCCAAAGTCGCGTTTCAATGACGCGAAAAGCGCCATTTCTCAGCCAATGAAGGTAAACGCAGAGTGTGGGCAGCGTGATGACATAGGTCCTGTTCCCCACCATCTTAGAGAAGGGCATTGCAGTGATTGGCTTGCTGTCTGCGGCGTCACAGGGGCTATAAAGGGGAGTTCCCGCCGACCGCCATGTTACTGCTGCTGATCTGAGCTTAGGGAGAGGTTGCTGCCGCTTCGTCAGAAGCAGGGATAGCGTTAGGCAGGGTCCATTAACCACAAAACTGCTTGTGCTGTAGCGATTTCCACTGCCCAACACCACCTTCGGTGTGCAGGGACAGTGGAAGCTCCTTTTTTTTTTTTTTTTCCTCAGCGCTGTAGCTCATTGGGCTGCCCTAGAAGGCTCCCTGATAGCTGCATTGCTGTGTGTACGCCGCTGTGCAAACCAACTGCTTTTTTCAAAGCACAAATCCTCTTGTTCCTTCCTTTCTGCACAGCTATCTTGTTTGTTTGTCCACACTTTTTATTTAATTTGTGCATCAGTCCACTCCTTATTGCTGCCTGCCATACCTGGCTGAGATTACTGTAGGGAGATAGTAATTGAAGGACAGTTCCTTTTTTTTTTTTTTTTTTTTTGGTGGGAGATTAAGATTGACATTTCTGCTAGAGTGCCATCTCTGTCTGTGTCATCTCTCACTCAGTGGGCCATAGAAAGCCTATTTATTTTTTTGCTTGATTTGGGTTCCAAAATCTACCAGAAAAAATCACAACATCAATCAGTGGGAGAAAAATATTGGCCTCAGGGCTTGTGTGCCACTCCTTACTCCTGTGTGTGCCATCTCTCACTCAGTGGGCCATAGAAAGCCTATTAATTTTTTTGCTTGATTTGGGTTCTAAATTCTACCTGAAAAAATCAATAAATCAATCAGTGGGAGATTAATATTGGCCTTTGGGCTTGTGTGCCAGTCCTAAGCGTGCCATCTCTCTCTCTCTCAGATAGTGGGCCATAGAAAGCCTATTTTTTTATTATTTTATTGGGTTTATAAATTTTCCCTGGAAAAAAAAAAAAAGTGGGAGATTAATATTGGCCTCTGGGCTTGTGTGCCAGTCCTGAGCGTGCCATCTCTCTCACAAATAGTGGGCCATAGAAAGCCTATTTATTTTTTTGGTTGATTTGGGTTCATAATTCTACCTTAAAAAATCAATCAATCAATCAGTGGGAGATTAGTATTGGCCTTTGGGCTTGTGTGCCAGTCCTAAGCGTGCCATCTCTCTCTCTCAGATAGTGGGCCATAGAAAGCCTATTTATTATTATTTTTTTTATTGGGTTTATAAATTTTCCCTGGAAAAAAAAAAAATGGGAGATTAATATTGGCCTCTGGGCTTGTGTGCCAGTCCTGAGCGTGCCATCTCTCTCACAAATAGTGGGCCATAGAAAGCCTATTAATTTTTTTGCTTGATTTGGGTTCCAAAATCTACCTGAAAAAAATCACTAAATCAATCAGTGGGAGATTAATATTGGCCTCTGGGCTTGTGTGCCACTCCTGACTCCTGTGTGCGTCATCTGTCACTCAGTGGGCCCTAGAAAGCCTATTTTTTGTTTTATTGTTTTCTAAATTCTCCCTGAAACAATCATTTTATTTTCTTTTGTTTCTAAATTATTCCTGAAAAAAATCATTTTTTTTGTATTTTTTTTTCTCTCAAGTCTCCCTGAAAAAAAAAAAAAAAAGAAAAATCTGTGGGAGATTCATATTGCCCCTTCTGCTTGTGTGCCAGTCTTGACTCCTGGGTGTGCCATCTCTCTCTCTCTCCCCAATTGTGGGCCATAGAAAGCCTATTAATTTTTTTGCTTGATTTGGGTTCCAAAATCTACCTGAAAAAAATCACTAAATCAATCAGTGGGAGATTAATATTGGCCTCTGGGCTTGTGTGCCACTCCTGACTCCTGTGTGCGTCATCTGTCACTCAGTGGGCCCTAGAAAGCCTATTTTTTGTTTTATTTGTTTTCTAAATTCTCCCTGAAACAATCATTTTATTTTCTTTGGTTTCTAAATTATTCCTGAAAAAAATCATTTTTTTTGTATTTTTTTTTCTCTCAAGTCTCCCTGAAAAAAAAAAAAAAATCTGTGGGAGATTCATATTGCCCCTTCTGCTTGTGTGCCAGTCTTGACTCCTGGGTGTGCCATCTCTCTCTCTCTCCCCAATTGTGGGCCATAGAAAGCCTATTATTTTTTTTAGCTTGATTTGGGTTCCAAAATCTACCTGAAAAAATCAGTACATCAATCAGTGGGAGATAAATATTGGCCTCTGGGCTTGTGTGCCACTCCTGACTCCTGTGTGCGTCCTCTCTCACTCAGTGGGCCCTACAAAGCCTTTTTTTTTTTTTCCTAAATTCTCCCTGAAACAATCATTTCATTTTATTTGTTTTATAAATTCTTCTGTAAAAAATAATTTTTTTTAATTTTTTTTTTTTCTGAAGTCTCCCTTTTAAAAAAAACAAACACAAATCAGTGGGAGATAAATATTTACATTTGCGCTTCAGTGACAGTCCTGCGTGTGTGCCATCTCATTTGTTGCCAACAACAACAGAGTGTGTAACATTGTGGCTGATTTTCGTTGTGGTCTCACCCACCTGTAAAGGGGTAGCTAAATCATACTGAAGTTATAGCTCACCGTGTAAGTTGTGTGACAGCAACAAATACCGTTCGTTTGTTAACGTTTTTAAAACAATGAGGAAGTCTGGTGGAAGAGGTCGTGGCCGGGGGCGTTCATTGTCAGCTGGTAATGAGGGTAGTGGTAGTGGTGGAGCATCAGCTGGTCGTGGGAAAAAAAATATTGCACCTAAGTCTGGAGCTGTGGAGCCAGGTTCGTCGTCTGGCTACACAAGGCCTCGAACGCTCCCTTTTCTGGGAGTAGGAAAACCGCTTTTAAAGCCGGAGCAGCAAGAGCAAGTTTTGGCTTATCTTGCTGACTCAGCCTCTAGCTCTTTTGCCTCCTCTCGTGAAACTGGTAAATGTCAAAGCAGCGCGTCGTTAGTGGATGTTCACGGTCAGGGACAAGTCGCTTCCTTGTCCTCTTCAGCAAAAACAACAACAGAGAAGAATGCAGCAGGCGACACAACGGGTTACTCCATGGAGCTCTTTACACATACCGTCCCTGGCTTAGAAAGTGAAGCAGTTAACAGTCCATGCCCATTACAAGTTGAATCTGACATGGAGTGCACTGATGCACAGCCACAGCCAGACTACTATCCTGGTCCTTTGACTCAGACCACAACATTGCCATCGCAGGGTGCTGATCAAGAATCAGACCCTGATGAGACTATGTTGCCCCATCACGAACGCTATACCACCGACCGCCACGGTGACACAGACGAAGTTGCACACGAGCTACAAGAAGAGGTAATAGATGACCCAGTTCTTGACCCCGATTGGCAGCCATTGGGGGAACAGGGTGCAGGCGGCAGCAGTTCTGAAGCGGAGGAGGAGGGGCCGCAGCAGGCATCAACATCGCAACAGGTTCCATCTGCCGGGCCCGTATCTTGCCCAAAACGCGTGGCAAAGCTAAAACCTGTTGGAGGACAGCGTGGCCATCCGGTTAAAGCTCAGTCTGCAATGCCTGAAAAGGTATCCGATGCTAGAAAGAGTGCAGTCTGGCATTTTTTTAAACAACATCCAATTGATCAGCGCAAAGTCATCTGTCAAAAATGTTCAACTACCTTAAGCAGAGGACAGAATCTGAAAAGTCTCAATACAAGTTGCATGCATAGACATTTAACCACCATGCATTTGCAAGCCTGGACTAACTACCAAACGTCCCTTAAGGTTGTAGCACCCTCGGCCAATGAAGCTAGTCAGCAACGCAACATCCCTTCCGGCAGTGTAGGGCCATCATTTTCCGCACCACCTGCAGTATCTGTGCAGGTTTCTTTGCCAGGCCAAAGCCTTCAGGGTCAGGGAATCACCAGTTTCGTAGTAGGAAACACTGCATCTAGGGCACCGGTGGCAACAATACCATCTCCCACCGTCTCTCAGTCTGCCATGTCCACCGGCACCCCCACTAGTTCCACGATCTGCAGCTCTCCAGTCCAGCTCACCCTACATGAGACTATGGTTAGAAAAAGGAAGTACTTAGCCTCGCATCCGCGTACACAGGGTTTGAACGCACACATAGCTAGACTAATCTCGTTAGAGATGATGCCCTACCGGTTAGTTGAAAGCGAAGCTTTCAAAGCCCTGATGGACTACGCTGTACCACGCTACGAGCTACCCAGTCGACACTTTTTTTCCAGAAAAGCCATCCCAGCCCTCCACCAGCATGTTAAAGAGCGCATCGTCCATGCACTCAGGCAATCTGTGAGCACAAAGGTGCACCTGACAACAGATGCATGGACCAGTAGGCATGGCCAGGGACGTTACGTGTCCATCACGGCACACTGGTTAAATGTGGTGGATGCAGGGTCCACAGGGGACAGCAAGTTTGGGACAGTTCTGCCTAGCTCCCGGTCTAGGAAACAATTGGCTGTAGCCGTTCGCACCCCCTCCTCCTCCTCTTCGTCCTCCTGCAGAAGCGAGAGCTCGTCCACAGACCGCAGTCGCACAACCACTCCATCCGCAGCTGCCACTGTTGCACACCAGGTCTCCCATTATGGGGCAGCTACTGGCAAACGTCAGCAGGCTGTATTAGCTATGAAGTGTTTGGGCGACAACAGACACACCGCGGAAGTTCTGTCCGAGTTCTTGCAGAAAGAAACGCAGTCGTGGCTGGGCACTGTAGATCTTGAGGCAGGCAAGGTAGTGAGTGATAACGGAAGGAATTTCATGGCTGCCATCTCCCTTTCCCAACTGAAACACATTCCTTGCCTGGCTCACACCTTAAACCTGGTGGTGCAGTGCTTCCTGAAAAGTTATCCGGGGTTATCCGACCTGCTCCTCAAAGTGCGTGGACTTTGCTCACATATCCGCCGTTCGCCCGTACACTCCAGCCGTATGCAGACCTATCAGCGTTCTTTGAACCTTCCCCAGCATCGCCTAATCATAGACGTTGCAACAAGGTGGAACTCAACACTGCACATGCTTCAGAGACTGTGTGAACAGAGGCGGGCTGTTATGTTTTTGTGGGAGGATACACATACACGGGCAGGCAGTAGGATGGCAGACATGGAGTTGTCAGGTGTGCAGTGGTCGAAGATTCAAGACATGTGTCAAGTCCTTCAGTGTTTTGAGGAATGCACACGGCTGGTTAGTGCAGACAACGCCATAATAAGCATGAGCATCCCCCGAATGCGTCTGCTGATGCAAAGTTTGACGCACATAAAGGATCAGGCGTCTGCAGCTGAGGAAGAGGAAAGCCTTGATGACAGTCAGCCATTGTCTGGCCAGGGCAGTGTACAGGACGAGGTAGCGGGCGAAGAGGAGGAGGAGGACGAGGAGGATGATGGGGATGATTATATTTTTAATGAGGAAGCTTTTCCGGGGCCACTGGAAATTGGTGGCGCGGCAAGGCCGGGTTCTGGTTTTTTGAGGGACACAAGTGACGTGGATTTGCCTGAAACTGCCCCTCAACCAAGCACAACCGCAGATTTGAGAACTGGAACTTTGGCCCACATGGCGGATTATGCCTTACGTATCCTCAAAAGGGACACACGCATAACTAAAATGATGAATGATGACGATTACTGGTTGGCCTGCCTCCTTGATCCTCGCTATAAAGGCAAATTGCAAAATATAATGCCACATGAGAACTTGGAACTAATATTAGCAACCAAACAATCAACTCTTGTTGACCGTTTGCTTCTGGCATTCCCTGCACACAGCGCCCGTGATCGTTCTCACACGAGCTGCAGGGGCCAGCAGACCAGAGGAGTTAGAGGGGCAGAAATCAGAAGTGGCGTTGGCCAGAGGGGTTTTCTGACCAGGTTGTGGAGTGATTTTGCTATGACCGCAGACAGGACAGGTACTGCAGCATCAATTCAAAGTGACAGGAGACAACATTTGTCCAGTATGGTTACAAACTATTTTTCATCCCTTATCGATGTTCTCCCTCAACCGTCATTCCCATTTGATTACTGGGCATCAAAATTAGACACCTGGCCAGAATTGGCAGAATATGCATTGCAGGAGCTTGCTTGCCCGGCAGCTAGTGTCCTATCAGAAAGAGTATTCAGTGCTGCAGGTTCAATACTAACAGAAAAAAGGACTCGTCTGGCTACCCAAAATGTAGATGATCTAACCTTCATTAAAATGAACCACAACTGGATTTCGAAATCTTTTGCCCCACCTTGCCCGGCTGACACCTAGCTTTCCTATGAAAAGGTCTTGCCTGTGGACTATTCTGAATGCCTTTTCCAATCTCGTAATTTTCAGCACCTGATTGTCCAGCATACGACATGTTTACACCTCACTAAATGGCCAAACTCCCCACACGGGGCCGTGGTATCGACACTTGGCGACAGCACCCGTGAGAGTGCAGTTTGTCTGAAGAGGTGGGTGAGCCCGCTTTTGGTCGACGGCACTGCCACTGGGTCCCTCCTAGTACAATAAAGTGTCTCTGGCGTTGGTGGTGCGCACCCAACGTCAGACACACCGTTGTAATATGAGGGGCCCTGGGCCTGTACCGCCGGCCACAAGACAGTTTCCCCCCACCCCAGCTCAAACAGTGCTCTACCACTTGCAAAATTATCTCACAGCTCCACCAATGTTTAGTCTATGCGCTGACATCCTTCAATGCCTGCCACTGACAATACCATTGTATTGACATTTTTGTTATGTTAGGCCTTCGATGCCTGTCTGTGGTCACTCCTTCCACTAGGCCTCCACTGACCACACCACTGCTGCCCGTGTACCCCTGGAACCAATTTAAAATTGCCTACAGCCATGTGTTATTATTTTAGGCCTTCGATGCCTGTCTGCGGTGACTCCTTCCACTAGGCCTCCACTGACCACACTACTGCTGCCCGTGTACCCCTGGAACCAATTTAAAATTGCCTACAGCCATGTGTTATTATTTTAGGCCTTCGATGCCTGTCTGCGGTGACTCCTTCCACTAGGCCTCCACTGACCACACCACTGCTGCCCGTGTACCCCTGGAACCAATTTAAAATTGCCTACAGCCATGTGTTATTATTTTAGGCCTTCGATGCCTGTCTGCGGTGATTCCTTCCACTAGGCCTCCACTGACCACACCACTGCTGCCCGTGTACCCCTGGAAGCAATTTAAAATTGCCTACAGCCATGTGTTATTATTTTAGGCCTTCGATGCCTGTCTGCGGTGACTCCTTCCACTAGGCCTCCACTGACCATACCACTGCTGCCCGTGTACCCCTGGAACCAATTTAAAATTGCCTACAGCCATGTGTTATTATTTTAGGCCTTCGATGCCTGTCTGCGGTGACTCCTTCCACTAGGCCTCCACTGACCACACCACTGCTGCCCGTGTACCCCTGGAACCAATTTAAAATTGCCTACAGCCATGTGTTATTATTTTAGGCCTTCGATGCCTGTCTGCGGTGACTCCTTCCACTAGGCCTCCACTGACCACACCACTGCTGCCTGTGTACCCCTGGAACCAATTTAAAATTGCCTACAGCCATGTGTTATTATTTTAGGCCTTCGATGCCTGTCTGCGGTGACTCCTTCCACTAGGCCTCCACTGACCACACCACTGCTGCCCGTGTACCCTTGGAACCAATTTAAAATTGCCTACAGCCATGTGTTATTATTTTAGGCCTTCGATGCCTGTCTGCGGTGACTCCTTCCACTAGGCCTCCACTGACCACACCACTGCTGCCCGTGTACCCCTGGAACCAATTTAAAATTGCCTACAGCCAGCCCAATTTTTTTATTTTAGGCCTTCGATGCCTGTCTGCGGTCCATTCTTTCAACTACTAGTACACTGACCAGGGCACTGCTGCCCGTGTACCCCTGGAACCAACATCAGAAAATATAAAAATAAGTATTTTGCTTACAAAAAAGAAAATACTGGAGAGATATCAAATGCAGACATTTTAACATTAAAAACAAACACACAACTAAAATCTGGTACAGTACTAAAAATGGCCACCAGCTACAATTACTTTCTCCTACAAGTAGTTAACTGAAAGGTTTTTTCAATTGAAAACACACATATGGCATCCACCGAGTGTTGTCCTGTCGCGTCTTCTTTATATTATTGCCGAGAAGATGCAAAACAATGAAAATAATAAAATCATTAATTACCAAAATAATAGAGAAAGTCAACACCACATTGCAAATAAACATTCATTCCAAATAAAGAAGCAGGGCGCGTCCGAGGGTGAGTATATACCTAATAAGAATATAATCACCCTCGGACGCGCAATGCTTATTTCCAACAGCCTTCCTTCCTAAGAATCAGCCCTTCCGTGGTGTAGAGAGACGTTGTGTTACACTCCAAGGTGTTCCCCAGGTTGCCTTTCCTGAGCTTCGATCTTCCGGCTCTCGTTTAGTAGTTCTTGGAAACTACACTGCATTAGGCCTTCAAATTGGGTATGGGGTGTAGAGAGAGGGTGTGTTCCACTCCAAGGTGTTCCCCAGGTTGCCTTTCCTGAGCTTCGATCTTCCGGCTCTCATTTAGTAGTTGTTGGAAACTACGCTGCATTAGGCCTTCAAATTGGGTATGGGGTGTAGAGAGATGGTGTGTTCCACTCCAAGGTGTTCCCCAGGTTGCCTTTCCTGAGCTTCGATCTTCCGGCTCTCGTTTAGTAGTTGTTGGAAACTATGCTGCATTAGGCCTTCAAATTGGGTATGGGGTGTAGAGAGATGGTGTGTTCCACTCCAAGGTGTTCCCCAGGTTGCCTTTCCTGAGCTTCGATCTTCCGGCTCTCGTTTAGTAGTTCTTGGAAACTACACTGCATTAGGCCTTCAAATTGGGTATGGGGTGTAGAGAGAGGGTGTGTTACACTCCAAGGTGTTCCCCAGGTTGCCTTTCCTGAGCTTCGATCTTCCGGCTCTCGTTTAGTAGTTCTTGGAAACTACACTGCATTAGGCCTTCAAATTGGGTATGGGGTGTAGAGAGAGGGTGTGTTACACTCCAAGGTGTTCCCCAGGTTGCCTTTCCTGAGCTTCGATATTCCGGCTCTCGTTTAGTAGTTTTTGGAAACTACACTGCATTAGGCCTACAAATTGGGTAGGGGGGAAACATTGGCGCATCTGCGGTCCCTCCTTCCTCTAGGCCTCCACTGACCTGTCTACTGCTGCCCGTGTTCCCCTGGAACCAATTTTAAATTGCCTACAGGCAGCCCAATTTATTATGTTAGGGCTTCGAAGCCTGTCTGCGGTCCCTCCTTCCACTAGGCCTCCACTGACCTGTCTACTGCTGCCCGTGTACCCCTTGAACCAACATCATAAAATAAAAAAAAAGTATTTTGCTTATAAAAAAGAAAATACTGGAGAGATATCAAATGCAGACATTTTAACATTAAAAACAAACACACAACTAAAATCTGGGACAGTACTAAAAATGGCCACCAGCTACAATTACTTTCTCCTACAAGTAGTTAACTGAAAGGTTTTTTCAATTGAAAACACACATATGGCATCCACCGAGTGTTGTCCTGTCGCGTCTTCTTTTTATTATTGCCGAGAAGATGCAAAACAATGAAAATAATAAAATCATTAATTACCAAAATAATAGAGAAAGTCAACACCACATTGCAAATAAACATTCATTCCAAATAAAGAAGCAGGGCGCGTCCGAGGGTGAGTATATACCTAATAAGAATATAATCACCCTCGGACGCGCAATGCTTATTTCCAACAGCCTTCCTTCCTAAGAATCAGCCCTTCCGTGGTGTAGAGAGACGTTGTGTTACACTCCAAGGTGTTCCCCAGGTTGCCTTTCCTGAGCTTCGATCTTCCGGCTCTCGTTTAGTAGTTCTTGGAAACTACACTGCATTAGGCCTTCAAATTGGGTATGGGGTGTAGAGAGAGGGTGTGTTCCACTCCAAGGTGTTCCCCAGGTTGCCTTTCCTGAGCTTCGATCTTCCGGCTCTCGTTTAGTAGTTGTTGGAAACTACGCTGCATTAGGCCTTCAAATTGGGTATGGGGTGTAGAGAGATGGTGTGTTCCACTCCAAGGTGTTCCCCAGGTTGCCTTTCCTGAGCTTCGATCTTCCGGCTCTCGTTTAGTAGTTGTTGGAAACTACGCTGCATTAGGCCTTCAAATTGGGTATGGGGTGTAGAGAGATGGTGTGTTCCACTCCAAGGTGTTCCCCAGGTTGCCTTTCCTGAGCTTCGATCTTCCGGCTCTCGTTTAGTAGTTCTTGGAAACTACACTGCATTAGGCCTTCAAATTGGGTATGGGGTGTAGAGAGAGGGTGTGTTACACTCCAAGGTGTTCCCCAGGTTGCCTTTCCTGAGCTTCGATCTTCCGGCTCTCGTTTAGTAGTTCTTGGAAACTACACTGCATTAGGCCTACAAATTGGGTATGGGGTGGAGAGAGATGGTGTGTTACACTCCAAGGTGTTCCCCAGGTTTCCTTGCCATTGCTTCGGTCTTCCGACTCTCGTTTAGTAGTTGTAGAAAAGTACACTGCATTAGGCCTACAAAATGGGTATGGGGTGGAGAGAGATGGTGTGTTACACTCCAAGGTGTTCCCCAGGTTGCCTTTCCTGAGCTTCTATCTTCAGGCTCTCATTAAATTGTGGTTAAATGGAACAACTGCATTTGGCGTACTAGTTGGTTTGGGGCCTACTATCGGTGTCTGCCACTCCTTGCTGTTCTCCTGGTTTCCTGTCCTGAAATTCCATTTTCAGGCTCTCGTTAAGTAGTTGTTAATGTTAGACTGCATTTGGCCTACTAGTTGGGTTGGGGCCTACTATCGGTGTCTGCCACTCCTTGCTGTTCTCCTCCACTGAACAAAGCTGTGCCGCCTGTTTACTACGGTTGCCAATTTTGAACTGCATTTCGACTACTTACTGATTTGGCCCTACTCTCTGTGTCAGCCTCTCATTCCAGTTGTCCTCCACTGCAATGCCCCCTGGTTATTCCTGTGTTACCAATTTTGAACTGCATTTAGCCCACTTTATTCTTTGGGCCTATATCTGTGTTTCCACTTCATCGTGCCCATTGCCCAGCCAGTGATAGATGAGTCTGCTGGTACATTGACCCATAACGCAACATTCCCCGTGCATGCTACACAACAACATTGTGACCCTGCTGAAAGTCAGGTTGCTCTTCCCGCATACCATACCACCTTACACGGGGACAAAGAGGAAGGTGCAGATGAAAGTGCAGGTTCCTTCATCAGGTGGGGGGAGGAATACTAGTTGGCGACGTCACTGGCACAGGGCCTCTCATAGTACGCAAAAGTGTTGCTGCCGGTGGGAGGCGCCCCCGCCGTGCAAACACACCGCTGTACTTTGAGGGGCCCTGTGCCAGTGCCAATGCCAACAAGTGGGCCCCCCCTGCTTGCTCAGGATCACAGCACTTGCAAAGTTGAAATACTTACCTCTCCCTGCTCCACTGCCGTGACGTGGTCCAGATTTCCTGGGCCCACTAATTACTTGAACCAGCCCTACCCCACACAACTTTAGCCAAATGACCCCCAATTTCAAATGCCTTCCAATTATTATAAGGTAAATTACGCTTGACAAGCTTCATTAAGAAGAATGGATGGTTTTTACATTAAAATGGGCACTCTAGGTGTTTTCCTGGCCCCCACTCACTGCCGACTATGCTGCCCCATTGACTTGCATTGGGTTTCGTGTTTCGGTCGATCCCGACTTTACGTCATAATCGGCCGATTTCACTCGACCCGACTTTTGAGATAGTCGGGTTTCGCGAAACCCGGCTCGACTCTAAAAAGGTCAAGGTCGCTCAACTCTACTCGCCATTGCTTCGGTCTTCCGACTCTCGTTTAGTAGTTGTTGCAAACTACACTGCATTAGGCCTACAAATTGGGTATGGGGTGTAGAGACGGTGTGTCCCACTCCAAGGTGTTCCCCAGGTTTCCTCGCCATTGCTTCGATCTTCCTACTCTCGTTTAGTAGTTGTTGCAAACTACACTGCATTAGGCCTACAAATTGGGTATGGGGTGTAGAGAGAGGGTGTGTTACACTCCAAGGTGTTCCCCAGGTTTCGTCCACATTGCTTTGATCTTCCTACTCTCGCTTAGTAGTTGTTGGAAACTACACTGCATTAGGCCTACAAAATGGGTATGGGGTGTAGAGAGATGGTGTGTTCCACTCCAAGGTGTTCCCCAGGTTTCCTCTCCATTGCTTCGATCTTCATGCTCTCGTTTAGTAGTTGTTGGAAACTACACTGCATTAGGCCTACAAATTGGGTATGGGGTGTAGAGAGATGGTGTGTTCCACTCCAAGGTGTTCCCCAGGTTTTCTCGCCAATGCTTCGATCTTCATGCTCTCGTTTAGTACTTGTTGTAAGCTACGCTGCATTAGGCCTACAAATTGGGTATGGGGTGTAGAGAGATGGTGTGTTCCAATCCAAGGTGTTCCCCAGGTTTCCTCGCCATTGCTTCGATCTTCATGCTCTCGTTTAGTAGTTGTTGGAAACTACACTGCATTAGGCCTACAAATTGGGTATGGGGTGTAGAGAGATGGTGTGTTACCCTCCAAGGTGTTCTCCAGGTTGCCTTTCCTGAGCTTCTATCTTCAGGCTCTTGTTAAATAGTGGTTAAATGGAACAACTGCATTTGGCGTACTAGTTGGTTTGGGGCCTACTAACAGTGTCTGCCGCTCCTTGCTGTTCTCCTCCACTGAACAAAGCTGTGCCGCCTGTTTACTACGGTTGCCAATTTTGAACTGCATTTCGACTACTTACTGATTTGGGCCTACTCTCTGTGTCAGCCTCTCATTCCAGTTGTCCTCCACTGCAATGCCCCCTGGTTAGTCCTGTGTTACCAATTTTGAACTGCATTTAGCCCACTTTATTCTTTGGGCCTATATCTGTGTTTCCTCCTCATCCTGCCCATTGCCCAGCCAGTGATAGATGAGTCTGCTGGTACATTGACCCATAACGCAAAATTCCCTGTGCACGCTACACAGCAAGATTGTGACCCTGCTGAAAGTCACGTTCCTCTTCCCGCATACCATACCACCTTACACGGGGACAAAGAGGAAGGTGCAGATGAAAGTGCAGGTTCCTTCATCAGGTGGGGGGAGGAATACTAGTTGGCGACGTCACTGGCACAGGGCCTCTCATAGTACGCAAAAGTGTTGCTGCCGGTAGGAGGCGCCCCCGCCGTGCAAACACACCGCTGTACTTTGAGGGGCCCTGTGCCAGTGCCAATGCCAACTAATGGGCCCCCCCTGCTTGCTCAGGATCACAGCACTTGCAAAGTTGAAATACTTACCTCTCCCTGCTCCACTGCCGTGACGTGTTCCAGATTTCCTGGGCCCACTAATTACTTGAACCAGCCCTACCCCCCACAACTTTAGCCAAATGACCCCCAATTTCAAATGCCTTCAAATTATTATAAGCTAAATTACGATTGACAAGCTTCAGTAACAAGAATGGATGTTTTTGCCATTAAAATGGGCAGTGTAGATGTTTTCCTGGCCTCCACTCACTGCCGACTATGCTCCCCCATTGACTTGCATTGGGTTTCGTGTTTCGGACGATACCCGACTTTTCGCGATAATCGGCCGATTCCACTCGACTCGACTTCTAAGATAGTCGGGTTTCGCGAAACACGGCTCGACTCCAAAAAGGTCAAGGTCACTCAACCCTAACTGGGATGATATCCTGAGACATAAAAATACACAAAGAAAATGGGAGACCTTTATTAGCCTCCTGGATAGGACCTGTGCACAGTATATACCGTATGGGAATAAACATACTAGAAATAGGAGGAAACCAATATGGCTAAATAGAGCTGTAAGGGGCGCAATAAGTGACAAAAAGAAAGCATTTAGAGAATTAAAGGAAGTAGGTAGTGATGAGGCAGAAACTAAGTACAGTCATTGATAGACCATTATTTTTAATCTTTAAAGAGTCCATAATAGCAGGGTCTGTACCACAGGACTGGCGTATAGCAAATGTGGTGCCAATATTCAAAAAGGGGACAAAAACTGAACTCCAGTCAGCCTAACCTCTACTGTGAGTAAAATCCTGGAGGGCATTCTAAGGGATGCTATGCTGGAGTATCTGAAGAGGAATAACCTCATGACCCAATACCAACATGGGTTTACTAGGGACCGTTCCTGTCAGACTAATCTGATCAATTTCTATGAAGAGGTAAGTTCCGGACTGGACCAAGGGAACCCAGTGGACGTAGTGTATATGGACTTTTCAAAAGCTTTTGATACCGTGACACACAAAAGGTTCATACAGAAAATGAGAATAACGGTGATAGGGGAAAGTATGTGTAAGTGGATTAAGAGGAAACAAAGGGTGGCTATTAATGCAGCACACTCGGACTGGGTCACGGTTAACAGTGGGGTACCACAGGGGTCAGTATTGGGCCATCTTCTTTTTAACATATTTATTAATGATCTTGTAGGGGACATACAGAGTGGAATTTCAATATTTGCAGATGACACTAAACTCTGCAGGGTAATCAATACAGAGGAGGACAATTTTATATTACAAGATAATTTATGTAAACTAGAAGCTTGGGCTGATAAATGGCAAATGAGCTTTAATGGGGATAAATGTAAGGTCATGCACTTGGGTAGAAGTAATACGATATATAACTATGTGTTTAATTCTAAATCTCTGGGCAAAACCGTCAATGAAAAAGACCTGGGAGTATGGGTGGATGACAAACTCATGTTCAGTGGCCAGTGTCAGGCAGCTGCTACAAAGGCAAATAAAATAATGGGATGCATTAAAAGAAGCATAGATGCTCATGAGGAGAACATAATTTTACCTCTATACAAGTCACTAGTTCGACCACACTTAGAATACTGTGCACAGTTCTGGTCTCCGGTGTATAAGAAAGACATAGCTGAACTGGAGCGGGTGCAGAGAAGACCAAGGTTATTAGAGGACTGGGGGATCTGCAATACCAAGATAGGTTATTATACTTGGGGCTATTTAGTTTGGAAAAACGAAGGCTAAGGGGTGATTTTATGTTAATGTATAAATATATGAGAAAATCAAAAGAAAAAAGCAGACGCACTATCAGCTCCAAACCACCAATTGTAATGCCCTCAGACTAGTAAGCATTGTATTAAGCCACTACGGAATGCGGTGCTCGTAGAAATCAGGTGAAAGCTCTGTAATAACGAAATATGAAAGAAAACGAGCACTCGCCATCCATGCAAAAAGTGTCCTTCCTTTATTGAGGCTTCATATTAAAACAGCAGGACATAGTGTTAAGGACTGGCGGAACGCACCAAGTACAAGATGAAATGGAACTAGGTGCGTTCGCAGTCCGAGGTCCACCGTGCAGGTAAAAACCCTGCTGCTAGTAAAGACGGACTATATGGTGGTACTATAAGAATACACACATGGGTTAGCTTCACCCTGTGTGAAGGAAGCGACCCTGTTGCGTCACAGGACCGCGGTACCGCACATAGAGCGCAAGCAAGGAGTCACTAATCTCAAACCCGAGACTGAGGATTTGAGTTCAGAAGACCCCATGCGCTCGACACCGCAACTGGGGTGTCAGAGGAGCAAAAATAATAATATAAAGGCACAAGAGTGCGTGCTGTGCCGCACTGACGGACGCCACTAACCACCCAGGCTTGGGTCAGGAAAGCGCAGAGCAAGCGCACGGCGCTGTACTGGCGGACACAGCAACTGGTAGCTGTAATGTGTGTTACGTGCTGTTGGATAAGTCGGGCGCTAGATAGCAAACATACACCTTCCGCAAACAGTCATCCAATATGGAAGGTTATTTAAAGAGCGACTTTCACTCACAACACACACACATATTTACAAGACAATACTAGCGCATGGCCGTGCGGTCATGCGCAGTTTATATAGTTGCAGCACAGGAAGCTGCTACCGAAGTTTTGCCCTTTCAGGACCTTCCTGGAGGACCAATGGAATGTGCTGCAGTACCTGAGCATGTGACCCTCGATCTCCAACGGGAGATCTTGCCCTGGGCATGCTCAGAGTGTGAAAATAAGGACTTAGTCCCAGAGAAGCCTGCTCGCCGCAGATCAGTGCAGGGTACAACAGGAGAGCCAGAAAAGGCAGCAGTAACCCTCTGCACAGAATCAGTCCCAGCAAGACGCTGGGAGCGACGCCTCCGCTGAGCAGACCCCACTGCGGCCGATGCAGAATGGGAGACCGCAGCAGACACGGATCGAGATTCCTCCTGTGCAGCAGAGGAAACTCGACTCCTAACACATAGCAGGGAGAACCTGTGCTTCCAAATGACGACGGCCGTTTTGCTCTCTTGAGCTTCTACGGGTCTAATGGTTACTCCAGGTGGGAGGACTTTATCAAGCGTATCCGCCCGGAAAGAGCTACACCACCTGTGAGCGTCACCACACTATGCAACTCCTACTCAAGGTAAAAACTTTAAAAACAATTCGAAATAGAACAAAATAACTTAGCAAACATGCAAAATATATTTACAAGAATGAGACTACAGAGTACTGCAAAGCATTACCAAAATACCTTATAAGAAGACTGACATATCAGTGCGGTCATTTAACCCTAAGGGGCCCGTTGCATCCACTCTCAATATCCATCTCCCCTCTCTTCTTAATATTAGTTTGTGGAGGTCACCACCTTGTTCTGATAGAGTAACCCTTTCTAGGCCCGCAAACCGCAGGCATGTCGCATCTCCTGCATGGTGGGTGCGTACATGGTTTATAAGTCTAGGGACTCCCTTACTGGTACTAATGGATTTAATGTGTTTCCTAAATCTGATAAAGAGGGGGCGTATAGTTTTCCCCACATAATAAAAACCACACGGACAAAACAAGACGTATACTACAAACGACGTTCTACAGGAAATAAAATCCTGGACTACATGTCCAATTTGGATCAATTTTCCCAATAAATGGTAAGTACAAAAATTACAGTGTCCACATTACAGTGTACAATATGAAATGCGGACACTGTAATTTTTGTACTTACCATTTAGTGGGAAAATTGATCCAAATTGGTCCTGTCCGACATGTAGTCCAGGATTTTATTTCCTGTAGAACGTCGTTTGTAGTATACGTCTTGTTTTGTCCGTGTGGTTTTTATTATGTGGGGAAAACTATACGCCCCCTCTTTATCAGATTCAGGGAACACTTTAAATCCATTAGTACCGGTAAGGGAGTCCCTAGACTTATAAACCATGTACGCACCCACCATGCAGGAGATGCGACATGCCTGCGGTTTGCGGGCCTAGAAAGGGTTACTCTATCAGAACAAGGTGGTGATCTCCACAAACTATTATTAAGAAGAGAGGGGAGGTGGATATTGAGAGTGGATGCAACGGGCCCCTTAGGGTTAAAGGGTTCTATTTCGCATTGTTTTTAAAGTTTTTACCTTGAGTAGGAGTTGCATAGTGTGGTGACGCTCACAGGTGGTGTAGCTCTTTCCGGGCGGATACGCTTGATAAAGTCCTCCCACCTGGAGTAACCATTAGACCCGTAGAAGCTCAGGAGAGCAAAACGGCCGTCGTCATTTGGAACCACAGGTTCTCCCTGCTATGTCCTGCTGTTTTAATATGAAGCCTCAATAAAGGAAGGACAGTTTTTGCACGGATGGTGAGTGCTCGTTTTCTTTCATATTTGTATAAATATATGAGGGGACAGTACAAAGACCTTTCTGATGATCCTTTTAATCATAGACCTGTGACAGGAACAAGGGGGCATCCTCTACGTCTGGAGGAAAGAAGGTTTAAGCATAATAACAGACGCGGATTCTTTACTGTAAGAGCAGTGAGACTATGGAACTCTCTGCCGTATGATGTTGTAATGAGTGATTCATTAATAAAATTTAAAAGGGGACTGGATGCCTTTCTTGAAAAGTATAATGTTACAGGGTATATATACTAGATTCCTTGCTAGGGTGTTGATCCAGAGATCTAGTCTGATTGCTGTATGTGGAGTCGGGAAGGAATTTTTTTCCCCAATGTGGAGCTTACTGTTTACCACATGGGTTTTTTTTTGCCTTCCTCTGGATCAACATGTTAGGGCATGTTAGGTTAGGCTATGGGTTGAACTAGATGGACTTAAAGTCTTCCTTCAACTTTAATAACTATGTTACTATGTTATTAAAAGTAAAAAAAAGTTTAAAAAAATATGAAAAAAATAAAAAAATATAAAAGTTTAAATCACCCCCTTTCGCCCCATTCAAAATAAAACAATAAAAATAAAATCAAATATAAACATATTTGGTATCGCCGCATTCAGAATCACCCGATCTATCAATAAAAAAAGGATTAACCTGATCGCTAAACGGCGTAGCGAGAAAAAAATTTGAAACCCCAAAATTACATTTTTTGGTCGCTGCGACATTGCATTAAAATGCAATAACGGGCGATCAAAAGAACATATCTGCACCAAAATGGTATCACTAAAAACGTCAGCTCGGCTCGCAAAAAATAAGCCCTCACCCGACCCAAGGTCACGAAAAATGGAGACGCTATGGGTATCGGAAAACGGCACAATTTTGTTTTGTTTTTTAGCAAAGTTTGGAATTTTGTTCACCACTCAGATAAAAAATAACCTAGACATGTTTGGTGTCTATGAACTCATACTGACCTTGAGAATCATGACGGCCGGTCAGTTTTAGCATTTAGTGAAGCTAGCAAAAAAGCCAAACAAAAACCCTCATGGGATTGCACTTTTTTGCAATTTCACCGCACTTGGAATTTTTTTCCCATTCTTTAGTACACGTCATGGTAAAACCAATGATGCTGTTCAGAATTACAACTTGTCCCGCAAAAAATAAGCTCTAACATGGCCATATTGACAGAAAAGTAAAAAAGTTATGGCTCTGGGAACGAAAGGAGTGAAAAATGAACACGGAAAAACGGAAAATCCCAAGGTCAAGAAGGGGTTAAACTGTGCACACACAGCCCTGGACAAACACTCTCTCCCTTCACTAAGAACTGTCCCCGAGCTGTGCAATGGAGAACGTGTCCACGCCTGTTCTTTTATAACCTCTGATTATGTCATATGGCCAGACAATCACAGTAATGTCACTACCAAGATGGTACAGCATTACAGTGATTGGCAGATAATCGCCGCATGCTTATTGGCTTTGCAACAGGCTCCACACATGCGGGGATGGGATTTGAGTTTCAAACTCAAGCGCCAGTTAATGCTGGATACTCGAGTGTTATGGGAGCACGTTCTCTCATTCCTAAATAATATACTAATACAGTGATACATTATTTTGTGTTTTCTCGTTTGCTGGAAATTCTTAATTGTAGCTTCACATTAAAATGTAAAATTGTCCTTACTTTTGTGATATTGTATATTGTAATTTTTCATTTCTGCTCATTCAGATTTTGCAGTTTTAAAACTTTGGCATCTGTAAATCATGTACCTAAATATCTATATTTGTGTGCCCTCTGTTCCTATTCCACAGTGGTCTTAATGGAGATATGCTTCCAATAATTTACTAACGTCTTAAGGTGTTTGAGTTATGATTTATAGGTTTGCGTTTTCCAGCGCCATTCCAAACACAACAACGAGATGTTTAGTGCATAAAAATATAGGAAGCTGTCAAGAAATTGATAGAGTGTGGCAAAACCGGGTGCTCAGAGGAGCTGGAAACTAAATACTACTTAGAGGCTATAATTTATTGTTCTGCTCACAGGAAAGCCTGAATACTAAAGTATATACAACAAGCTGTAATCAGCAGCTTTGTTTTATATTTTCTCTGTAACATTTTCAGATTTTCTTCTGTCATTTTTAAAATCTTGACCACAAATGCAAGACTAGCATCTTGTAGGCACATTATTGTTTTATGGTTGTAGAAAAATAGGCAGATCAGATATTATCAAAAAAATAATAGATTTAAAGTGTTTGTATGGTTAAAAAAAAATTCTAATGCCCTTTAATGTTTGTATTTGAGAGTCCTCAGTGGTCAATACCTTTTAATCGCTAAATGAAAAGATGGTAGCAAATTGCAAGCTTTCGAGACTACTCAGGCCTCTTCATCAGGCATAGCATAATACAGGCATAGCATAATAAAAAATCGGAAGAATCTGAAGATTTGGAATTATTCTTTGGTGATAAAGAGACTAGAGTAGTCTCGAAAGCTTACAATCTGTTACCATCTTTACAGTTAGCTATTAAAAGGTAGCAACCACTGAGAACTCTCAAATCTATATATTTTTCTACCTACTGGCTAACACAATACAAAGATATATATATCTATAATATAATGCTGGGAGCGTCACTCTGTCCGAAGCCTCTATAGACTGCGCAGGCGCAAGCGCCGGCGCAGTCTGGGCCTCACAAAGTGACGCTCCCGGGAGATCGCGGTGTGCGTTCACACTGAACGCACACCGCGATCTCCAACAGAGAAGCAGGGACCGCCAGGAGGGTGAGTATCGCCTATATTCACCTGTCCTGCGTTCCATCGCTGAGTGCCGCCATCTTCCCGGTCTTCGGCCTGTAACCTTCAGTTCAGAGGGCGCGATGACGCGCTTAATGCGGGAGCAGCACATAACAGGATGGGGACGCAGGATGGAGCAGCACATCCTCATAGTCAGAGCATTTAGCAATAGCATCCAAGGTTCTGGATGGTCGATGTGTTAAATGGACATCACGTTGATTTCAATTTTGTAACTTCAGTGCTCCTGTGATGGCACTGCAGTTGAATTGAACCTTTGCTGCTGTGCTGTTACACATATTACAGTTGATTGCTGATATCTGAACAGGGAAAACTTTATAATCATCGCTATAGTATGAGGACCCTTCTAAGGCCTCTTTCACACTTCAGTCTTTTGGCGTCAGTCTGAAACCGCCATTTTCCACAAATAGCAGAATCCGGCGGATCCGCTATTTTCCCATAGACATACATTAGCGACGGATTGTGGCGGATGGTCGTCCGTTCCATCCGCCATGTGACGGATCCGTCAAGATTTGGCGGACGTCATCTAGACATTGACGGACATTATAACGTTTTTTGTCTGCGCCGAAATGGCGGTTTGCGATGGATCCGCCACATCCGCCATTTCATAGAATGACCGCCTAGGGGCGACGGATCCGTTGCGACAGTCATTTGGCGCATCCGTCGCCCCAATCCGCTTTTTCAATTGCGCATGCTCCAAAAAGTAGATACTTTTCCCAGACAACCCCCAAGTAACGGATCCATCAAAAAAACGGATCCGTTAGAACCGTTTTCTCAGCAATTGTGACGGATCTGTCGATCCGTCACTATGTCGGAGCAGACTGACACCAAACAACTGAAGTGTGAAAGAAGCCTAACTTAACAAGATTATAGGGATGAGCGAACGTGCTTGGTGATACTTGGATATCACTTTAGTATCTGGGTCCTCGTGTGTGCTTAGCACTTGACGAGCATTAGCCGCTGTTAGAATTTGAATTTCAAATCACCGCATGTTTGGAGCCTGTTACTCAGCCAATAAGCGTGGGGAAATTTCCTGCCTGTCATTGTACTGCTATAGCAATCTTGGTAGTGGCGTTACTGTGATTGTTTGGCCATATTATATCATTAGGTGTTATAAAATGACAGGCGTTGCCACATTCAGCAAACTGATGCCATTACACAGCTCAGGGACAGTTCTTATTGGAGGGAGAGTGTTGTTGTCCAGGGCTGTGTGTGTACTCTAGCATTGATACTGGTGATAATTCTGAACCATCATGCTAACAGCACTTTTAAGGCCGGCGTCACACACAGCGTATGAAAATACGGTCCGTATATTACGGCCGTAATACGCTGAAAAGTCCCGAAAATAGTGGTCCGTAGCTCCTCCGTAGGCAGGGTGTTTCAGCGTTTTCTGCGCATGGCATCCTCCGTATGTAATCCGTATGTCATCCGTACTGCGTGTTTTTATCGCAGGCTTGCAAAACCGACATACGGCTATACAAGGGATCCGTGTGTTAAAAAAATATATATATATATACTGTCTATATATATATATATATATATATGTCAGTAGACATGTATATATATTAATATTTCATCCAGCGCGATATAGCAGAAAGCCGGTAATTCAAGTACCGGCTTTTGCTTTCTCCTTCCTAAACCCGACATGATATGAGACCTGGTTTACATACAGTAAACCATCTCATATCCCCATTTTTTTTGCAAATTCCACACTACTAATGTCAGTAGTGTGTCTATGCAAAATTTGGCCGTTCTAGCTAGTAAATTAAAGGGTTAAATGGCGGAAAAAATTGGCGTGGGCTCCCGCACAATTTTCTCCGCCAGAGTAGTAAAGCCAGTGACTGAGGGCAGATATTAATAGCCTGGAGGGGGTCCATGGTTATTGGCCCCCCCTGGCTAAAAACATTTGCCCCCAGCCACCCCAGAAAAGGCACATCTGGAAGATGCGCCTATTCTGGCACTTGGCCACTCTCTTCCCATTCCCGTGTAGCGGTGGGATATGGCGTAATGAAGGGTTAATGTCACCTTGCTATTGTAAGGTGACATTAAGCCAAATTAATAATGGAGAGGCGTCAATTATGACACCTATCCATTATTAATCCAATACTAGCAAAGGGTTAAAAAAAACACACACACATTATTAAAAATTAATTTAATGAAAAAATCACAAAGGTTGTTGTATTAATTTATTCTACTCTCAATCCACTCACTGAAGACCCTCGATCTGTAAATAAAAAAATAATAATAAACCAACAATATACATACCTTCCGAGGTAAATCCAACAACCAGCAGAGGGTGCCCTCTTATGATCTTGAGCCTAGGAGCTTTCTAGGAAAGTTCCCACGATCTAGGAACAGCCAGCAGAGGGCGCCCTCTTATGATCTCGAGCCTGGGAGCTTTCTAGGAAAGTTCCCACGATCTAGGAACAGCCAGCAGAGGGCGCCTCACCGCAAATGCAGGTAAATATAGGTCAATGACCTACTTTACCTACATTCTCCGGGGTTTTGCAGGCATGAGCAACGTTGCATTAGCAAAGCTCGTGGTTGCAAAATATTTTAACCCCTTCAGATGGATTTACATCGTTGGACATGACAGATCCTCGGAAGGTATGTATATTGTTGGTTTTTTTTTTTTTTTTTTTTTATTTACAGATCGAGGGTCTTCAGTGAGTGGATTGAGAGTAGAATAAATTAATACAACAACCTTTGTGATTTTTTCATTAAATTAATTTTTAATAATGTGTGTGTGTTTTTTTTTAACCCTTTACTAGTATTGGATTAATAATGGATAGGTGTCATAATTGACGCCTCTCCATTATTAATTTGGCTTAATGTCCCCTTACAATAGAAGGGTGACATTAACCCTTCATTACCCCATATCCCACCGCTACACGGAAATGGGAAGAGAGTGGCCAAGTGCCAGAATAGGCGCATCTTCCAGATGTGCCTTTTCTGGGGTGGCTGGGGGCAGATGTTTTTAGCCAGGGGGGGGCCAATAACCATGGACCCTCTCCAGGCTATTAATATCTGCCCTCAGTCACTGGCTTTACTACTCTGGCGGAGAAAATTGTGCGGGAGCCCACGCCAATTTTTTCCGCCATTTAACCCTTTAATTTACCAGCTAGAATGGCCAAATTTTGCATAGACACACTACTGACATTAGTAGTGTGGAATATGCAAAAAAAATGGTGATATGAGATGGTTTACTGTATGTAACCATGTCTCATATCATGTCGGGTTTAGGAAGGAGAAAGCAAAAGCCGGTAATTGAATTACCGGCTTTCTGCTATCCAGCGCTGGATGAAGTAATAATATATATACATATATGTGTCTCAATGACATATATATATATATATATATATATATATATATATATATATATGTATATATATATATATATATATATATACCTATTCTATGTGTACACATTTATTCTACCTATTCTACTGTAAGCTGTCAGTGTGATTTTACTGTACACCGCACTGAATTACCGGCTTTTCTCTCTAACACCACTGCGTATTCCTCGCAAGTCACACTGCTGGTCCGTGTGTAATCCGTATTTTTGGGGCTTCCATAGACTTTCATTGACGTTTTATTTGCGCAATACGGTGACAAACGCAGCATGCTGCGATTTTCTACGGCCGTAGAAAGCCGTATAATACTGATCAGGAAAATACGGCAGATAGGAGCAGGGGCATAGAGAGTAATTGTGCCGTATTTTATGCGAGTTTTACGGACGTAGTTTCTGCGCTCTTACGTCCGTAAAACTCGCTAGTGTGAGGCTGGCCTAAGGGCTAAGTCTGTGCTTTGCTGATTGTATCAGATACACTGTGTGCAGAATTATTAGGCAAGCTGTATTTTAGAGGATCATTTTTATTATTGATCAACAACTATGTTCTCAATCAACCCAACAGACTTATAAATATCAAAGCTTAATATTTTTGGAAGTTGGAGTGTTTTTTTTAGATTTGGCGATCTTAGGAGGATATCTGTTTGTGCAGGTAACTATTACTGTGCAGAATTGTTAGGCAACTTAAAAAACAAATATATTCCCATCTCACTTGTTTATTTTCATCAGGTAAACCAATATCACTGCACAGAATTTAGAAATAAACATTTCTGACATGCAAAAACAAAACCACCAAAAATTAACATAGTAACATAGTAACATAGTTAGTGAAGCCGAAAAAAGACATTTGTCCATCCAGTTCAGCCTATATTCCATCATAATAAATCCCCAGATCTACGTCCTTCTACAGAACCTAATAATTGTATGATACAATATTGTTCTGGAAGACATCCAGGCCTCTCTTGAACCCCTCGACTGAGTTCGCCATCACCACCTCCTCAGGCAAGCAATTCCAGATTCTCACTGCCCTAACAGTAAAGAATCCTCTTCTATGTTGGTGGAAAAACCTTCTCTCCTCCAGACGCAAAGAATGCCCCCTTGTGCTCGTCACCTTCCTTAGTATAAACAGATCCTCAGCGAGATATTTGTATTGTCCCCTTATATACTTATACATGGTTATTAGATCGCCCCTCAGTCGTCTTTTTTCTAGACTAAATAATCCTAATTTCGCTAATCTATCTGGGTATTGTAGTTCTCCCATCCCCTTTATTAATTTTGTTGCCCTCCTTTGTACTCTCTCTAGTTCCATTATATCCTTCATGAGCACCGGTGACCAAAACTGGACACAGTACTCCATGTGTGGTCTAACTAGGGATTTGTACAGAGGCAGTATAATGCTCTCATCATGTGTAGCCAGACCTCTTTTAACCCCTTCATGACCTTGGGATTTTTCGTTTTTCCGTGTTCGTTTTTCACTCCCCTCCTTCCCAGAGCCATAACTTTTTTGTTTATCCGTCAATTTGGCCATGTGAGGGCTTATTTTTTGCGGGACGAGTTGTACTTTTGAACGACATCATTGGTTTTAGCATGTCGTGTACTAGAAAACGGGAAAAAAATTCCAAGTGCGGTGAAATTGCAAAAAAAAAGTGCAATCCCACACTTGATTTTTGTTTGGCTTTTTTGCTAGGTTCACTAAATGCTAAAACTGACCTGCCATTATGATTCTCCAGGTCAGTACGAGTTCATAGACACCTAAAATGACTAGGTTATTTTTTATCTAAGTGGTGAAAAAAAATTCCAAACTTTGCTAAAAAAAAAAAAAAAATTGCGCCATTTTCCGATACTCGTAGCGTCTCCATTTTTCGTGATCTGGGTCGGTTGAGGGCTTATTTTTTGCATGCCGAGATGACGTTTTTAACCCCTTTACCCCCAAGGGTGGTTTGCACGTTAATGACCGGGCCAATTTTTACAATTCTGACCACTGTCCCTTTATGAGGTTATAACTCTGGAACGCTTCAATGGATCCTGGTGATTCTGACATTGTTTTCTCGTGACATATTGTACTTCATGACAATGGTAAAAATTATTTGATATAACCTGCGTTTATTTGTGAAAAAAACGGAAATTTGGCGAAAATTATGAAAATTTCGCAATTTTCCAACTTTGAATTTTTATGCAATTAAATCACAGAGATATGTCACACAAAATACTTAATAAGTAACATTTCCCACATGTCTACTTTACATCAGCACAATTTTGGAACCAAAATTTTTTTTTGTTAGGGAGTTATAAGGGTTAAAAGTTGACCAGCAATTTCTCATTTCTACAACACCATTTTATTTTAGGGACCACATCTCATTTGAAGTCATTTTGAGGGGTCTATATGATAGAAAATACCCAAGTGTGACACCATTCTAAAAACTACACCCCTCAAGGTGCTCAAAACCATATTCAAGAAGTTTATTAACCCTTCTGGTGCTTCACAGGAATTTTTTGAATGTTTAAATAAAAATGAACATTTAACTTTTTTTCACAAAAAATGTAATTCAGCTCCAATTTGTTTTATTTTACCAAGGGTAACAGGAGAAAATGGACCCCAAACATTGTTGTACAATTTGTCCTGAGTATGCCAATACCCCACATGTGGGGGTAAACCACTGTTTGGGCGCATGGCAGAGCTCGGAAGCGAAGGAGTGCCATTTGACTTTTCAATGCAAAATTGACTGGAATTGAGATGGGACGCCATGTTTCGTTTGGAGAGCCCCTGATGTGGCTAAACATTGAAACCCCCCACAAGTGACACCATTTTGGAAAGTAGACCCCCTAAGGAACTTATCTAGAGGTGTGGTGAGCACTTTGACCCAACAAGTGCTTCACAGAAGTTTATAATGTAGAACCGTAAAAATAAAAAATCATATTTTTTCACAAAAATTATCTTTTTGCCCCCAATTTTTTATTTTCCCAAGGGTAAGAGAAGAAATTGGACCCCAAAAGTTGTTGTACAATTTGTCCTGAGTACGCTGATAGCCCATATGTGGGGGTAAACCACTGTTTGGGCGGATGGGAGAGCTCGGAAGGGAAGGAGCGCCGTTTGACTTTTCAATGCAAAATTGACAGGAATTGAGATGGGACGTCATGTTGCGTTTGAAGAGCCACTGATGTGCCTAAACATTGAAACCCCCCACAAGTGACACCATTTTGGAAAGTAGACCCCCTAAGGAACTTATCTAGAGGTGTGGTGAGCACTTTGACCCACCAAGTGCTTCACAGAAGTTTATAATGTAGAACCGTAAAAATAAAAAATCATATTTTTTCACAAAAATTATCTTTTTGCCCCCAATTTTTTATTTTCCCAAGGGTAAGAGAAGAAATTGGACCCCAAAAGTTGTTGTACAATTTGTCCTGAGTACGCGGATACCCCATATGTGGGGGTAAACCACTGTTTGGGTGGATGGGAGAGCTCGGAAGGGAAGGAGCGCCGTTTGACTTTTCAAAGCAAAATTGACAGGAATTGAGATGGGACGCCATGTTGCGTTTGAAGAGCCACTGATGTGCCTAAACATTGAAACCCCCCACAAATGACACCATTTTGGAAAGTAGACCCCCTAAGGAACTTATCTAGAGGTGTGGTGAGCACTTTGACCCACCAAGTGCTTCACAGAAGTTTATAATGCAGAGCCGTAAAAATAAAACAAAATTTTTTTCCCACAAAAATTATTTTTTTAGCCCCCAGTTTTGTATTTTCCTGAGGGTAACAGGAGAAATTGGACCCCAAAATTTGTTGCCCAATTTGTCCTGAGTGCGATGATACACCATATGTGGGGGGAACCACTGTTTGGGCACATGGGAGGGCTCAGAAGGGAAGGAGTGCCATTTGAATGCAGACTTAGATGGAATGGTCTGCAGGTGTCACATTGCGTTTGCAGAGCCCCTAATGTACCTAAACAGTAGAAACCCCCCACAAGTGACACCATTTTGGAAAGTAGACCCCCTTAGGAACTTATCTAGATGTGTGCTGAGCGCTTTGACCCACCAAGGGCTTCACAGAAGTTTATAATGAAGAGCCGTAAAAATAAAACAAAAATTTTTTCCCACAAAAATTATTTTTTAGCCCCCAGTTTTGTATTTTCCCGAGGGTAAAAGGAGAAATTCGACCCCACAATTTGTTGTCCAATTTGTCCTGAGTGCGCTGATACCCCATATGTGGGGGGGAACCACTGTTTGGGCGCATGGGAGGGCTCGGAAGGGAAGGAGCTCCATTTGGAATGAGGACTTAGATGGAATGGTCTGCAGGTGTCACATTGCATTTGCAGAGCCCCTAATGTACCTAAACAGTAGAAACCTCCCACAAGTGACACCATTTTGGAAACTAGACCCCCTAAGGAACTCATCTAGATGTGTTGTGATAGCTTTGAACCCCCAAGTGTTTCACTACAGTTTGTAACGCAGAGCCGTGAAAATTAAAAAAAAAAATCTTTCCCCCCAAAATTATTTTTTAGCCCCCAGTTTTGTATTTTCCCGAGGGTAAGAGGAGAAATTCGACCCCAAAAGTTGTTGTCCAATTTGTCCTGAGTGCGCTGATACCCCATATGTGGGGGGGAACCACTGTTTGGGCGCATGGGAGGGCTCGGAAGGGAAGGAGCTCCATTTGGAATGAGGACTTAGATGGAATGGTCTGCAGGTGTCACATTGCATTTGCAGAGCCCCTAATGTACCTAAACAGTAGAAACCTCCCATAAGTGACACCATTTTGGAAACTAGACCCCCTAAGGAACTCATCTAGATGTGTTGTGATAGCTTTGAACCCCCAAGTGTTTCACTACAGTTTGTAACGCAGAGCCGTGAAAATTAAAAAAAAAAATCTTTCCCCCCAAAATTATTTTTTAGCCCCCAGTTTTGTATTTTCCCGAGGGTAAGAGGAGAAATTCGACCCCAAAAGTTGTTGTCCAATTTGTCCTGAGTACGCTGATACCCCGTATGTTGGGGGAAACCAACGTTTGAGCGCATGGCAGAGCTCGGAAGGGAAGGAGCGCCATTTGGAATGCAGACTTAGATGGAATGGTCTGCAGACGTCACATTGCGTTTGCAGAACCCCTAATGTACCTAAACAGTAGAAACCCCCCACAAGTGACCCCATATTGGAAACTAGACCCCCCAGGGAACTAATCTAGATGTGTTGTGAGAACTTTGAACCCCCAAGTGTTTCACTACAGTTTATAACGCAGAGCCGTGAAAATAAAAAATCTTTTTTTTTCCCACAAAAAATATGTTTTAGCCCCGAGTTTTGTATTTTCCCAAGGGTAGCAGGAGAAATTGGACCCCAAAAGTTGTTGTCCTATTTGTCCTGAGTACGCTGATACCCCATATGTTGGGGTAAACCCCTGTTTGGGCACACGGGAGAGCTCGGAAGGGAAGAAGCACTGTTTTACTTTTTCAACGCAGAATTGGCTGGAATTGAGATCGGACGCCATGTCGCGTTTGGAGAGCCCCTGATGTGCCTAAACAGTGGAAACCCCCCAATTATAACTGAAACCCTAATCCAAACACATCCCTAACCCTAATCCCAACAGTAACCCTAACCACACCTCTAACCCTGACACACCCCTAACCCTAATCCCAACCCTATTCCCAACCGTAAATGTAATCTAAACCCTAACTGTAACTTTAGCCCCAACCCAAACTGTAGCCCTAGCCCTAACCCTAGCCCTAACCCTAACCCTAGCCCTAACCCTAGCCCTAGCCCTAACCCTAGCCCTAACCCTAGCCCTAACCCTAGCCCTAGCCCTAGCCCTAGCCCTAGCCCTAACCCTAGCCCTAACCCTAGCCCTAACCCTAGCCCTAACTCTAACCCTAGCCCTAATGGGAAAATGGAAATAAATACATTTTTTTAATTTTTCCCTAACTAAGGGGGTGATGAAGGGGGGTTTGATTTACTTTTATAGCGGGTTTTTTAGCGGATTTTTATGATTGGCAGCCGTCACACACTGAAAGACGCTTTTTATTGCAAAAAATATTTTTTGCGTTACCACATTTTGAGAGCTATAATTTTTCTATATTCTGGTCCACAGAGTCATGTGAGGTCTTGGTTTTTGCGGGACGAGTTGATGTTTTTATTGGTAACATTTTCGGGCACGTGACATTTTTTGATCGCTTTTTATTCCGATTTTTGTGAGGCAGAATGACCAAAAACCAGCTATTCATGAATTTCTTTTGGGGGAGGCGTTTATACCGTTCCGCGTTTGGTAAAATTGATGAAGCAGTTTTATTCTTCGGGTCAGTACGATTACAGCGACACCTCATTTATATCATTTTTTTATGTTTTGGCGCTTTTATACGATAAAAACTATTTTATAGAAAAAATAATTATTTTTGCATCGCTTTATTCTCAGGACTATAACTTTTTTATTTTTTTGCTGATGATGCTGTATGGCGGCTCGTTTTTTGCGGGACAAGATGACGTTTTCAGCGGTACCATGGTTAGTTATATCTGTCTTTTTGATCGCGTGTTATTCCACTTTTTGTTCGGCGGTATGATAATAAAGCGTTGTTTTTTGCCTCGTTTTTTTTTTTTTTTTTCTTACGGTGTTTACTGAAGGGGTTAACTAGTGGGCCAGTTTTATAGGTCGGGCCGTTACGGACGCGGCGATACTAAATATGTGTACTTTTATTGTTTTTTTTTTTTATTTAGATAAAGAAATGTATTTATGGGAATAATTTTTTTTTTTTTTTTTCATTATTTTGGAATATTTTTTTTTATTTTTTTTTACACATTTGAAATTTTTTTTTTTTACTTTTTTACTTTGTCCCAGGGGGGGACATCACAGATCAGTGATCTGACAGTTTGCACAGCACTCTGTCAGATCACTGATCTGATAGGAGTGCAGGCTGCTTCACAGTGCCTGCTCTGAGCAGGCTCTGTGAAGCCACCTCCCTCCCTGCAGGACCCGGATCCGCGGCCATCTTGGATCCGGGGCTGGAGGGAGCAGGGAGGGAGGTGAGACCCTCGCAGCAACGCGATCACATCGCGTTGCTGCGGGGGGCTCAGGGAAGCCCGCAGGGAGCCCCCTCCCTGCGCGGTGCTTCCCTGTACCGCCGGCACATCGCGATCATCTTTGATCGCGGTGTGCCGGGGGTTAATGTGCCGGGGGCGGTCCGTGACCGCTCCTGGCACATAGTGCCGGATGTCAGCTGCGATAAACAGCTGACACCCGGCCGCGATCGGCGGCGCTCCCCCCGTGAGCGCTGCCGATCGCATATGACGTACTATTGCGTCCTTGGGAAGTAAAGCCCACCCCACATGGACGCAATAGTACGTCTAATGGCAGAAAGGGGTTAATTATAGCATTTTGGTGCAGATACGTTCTTTTGATCGCCCGTTATTGCATTTTAATGCAATGTCGCGACGACCTAAAAAACGTAATTCTGGCGTTTCAAATTTTTTTCTCGCTACGTCGTTTAGCGATCAGGTTAATGCTTTTTTTTAATTGATAGATCGGGCGATTCTGAGCGCGGTGATACCAAATATGTGTAGATTTAATTTTTTTTAATTGATTTATTTTGATTGGGGTGAAAGAGGGGTGATTTAAACTTTTATATTTTTTTTAATTTTTTCACATTTTTTTTAACTTTTTTTTTAACTTTTGCCATGCTTCATCAGCCTCCATGGGAGGCTAGAAGCAGGCACAACTCGATCGCCTCTGCTACATAGCAGCGATCTGCTGATCGCTGGTATGTAGCAGAAATGGAGGTGTGCTGTGAGCACCGACCACAGGGTGGCGCTCACAGCCACTAGTGATCAGTAACCATAGAGGTCTCTAGGACCTCTATGGTTACCATCCTGATGCATCATGACGTCATTTCCGGCCGCCCGGCCGGAAGCGGTAGTTAAATGCCGCTGTCTGCGTTCGACAGCGGCATTTAACTAGTTAATAGGTGCGGGCAGATCGCGATTCTGCCCTCGCCTATTACGGGCACATGTCAGCTGTTCAAAACAGCTGACATGTCCCGACTTTGATGCGGGCTCACCGCGGAGCCCTGCATCAAAGCAGGGGATCTGACCTCGGACGTACTATCCCGTCCGAGGTCAGAAAGGGGTTAATGCACCCCATGATCCTGTTTGCCTTGGCAGCTGTTGCCTGGCACTGGCTGCTCCAGGTAAGTTTATCATTAACTAGGATCCCCAAGTCCTTCTCTCTGTCAGATTTACCCAGTGGTTTCCCGTTCAGTGTGTAATGGTGATATTGATTCCTTCTTCCCATGTGTATAACCTTACATTTATCATTGTTAAACCTCATCTGCCACCTTTCAGCCCAAGGTTCCAACTTATCCAGATCCATCTGTAGCAGAATACTATCTTCTCTTGTATTAACTGCTTTACATAGTTTTGTATCATCTGCAAATATCGATATTTTACTGTGTAAACCTTCTACCAGATCATTAATGAATATGTTGTAGAGAACAGGTCCCAATTCCGACCCCTGCGGTACCCCACTGGTCACAGTGACCCAGTTAGAGACTATACCATTTATAACCACCCTCTGCTTTCTATCACTAAGCCAGTTACTAACCCATTTACACACATTTTCCCCCAGACCAAGTATTCTCATTTTGTGTACCAACCTCTTGTGCAGCACGGTATCAAACGCTTTGGAAAAATCGAGATATACCACGTCCAATGACTCACCGTGGTCCAGCCTATAGCTTACCTCTTCATAAAAACTGATTAGATTGGTTTGACAGGAGTAATTTCTCATAAACCCATGCTGATATGGAGTTAAACAGTTATTCTCATTGTGATAATCCAGAATAACATCCCTCAGAAACCCTTCAAATATTTTACCAACAATAGAGGTTAGACTTACTGGCCTATAATTTCCATTTTCACTTTTAGAGCCCTTTTTGAATATTGGCACCACATTTGCTATGCGCCAGTCCTGCGGAACAGACCCCGTCGCTATAGAGTCCCTAAAAATAAGAAATAATGGTTTATCTATTACATTACTTAGTTCTCTTAGTACTCGTGGGTGTATGCCATCCGGATCCGTAGATTTATCTATTTTAATCTTATTTAGCCGGTTTCGCACCTCTTCTTGGGTTAGATTGGTGACCCTTAATATAGTGTTTTCATTGTTTCTTGGGATTTCACCTAGCATTTCATTTTCCACCGTGAATACCGTGGAGAAGAAGGTGTTTAAGATGTTAGCTTTTTCCTCGTCATCTGCAACCATTCTTTCCTCACTATTTTTTAAGGGGCCTACATTTTCAGTTTTTATTCTTTTACTATTAGTAACCGATATAGCCACTTTTCTTTATGATGACACTCAACAGCCTTCCATCCATAGATTCTGTCATGCTTGATCTGTTTATGATCATCATTGCGTGCAGCAGCCACCACAGCCTCCCAGACACTGTTCCGAGAGGTGTACTGTTTTCCCTCCCTGTAGATCTCACATTTTATGAGGGACCACAGGTTCTCTATGGGGTTCAGATCAGGTGAACAAGGGGGCCATGTCATTATTTTTTCTTCTTTGAGACCTTTACTGGCCAGCCATGCTGTGGAGTAGTTGGATGCATGGGATGGAGCATTGTCCTGCATGGAATTCATGTTTTTATTGAACGATACCGACTTCTTCCTGTACCACTGCTTGAAAAAGTTGTCTTCCAGAAACTGGCAGTAGGTCTGGGAGTTGAGTTTCACTCCATCCTCAACCCAGAAAAGGTCCCACAAGTTTATCTTTGATGATACCAGCCCATACCAGTACCCCACCTTCACCTTGCTGGCGTCTGAGTCGGAGTGGAGCTCTCTGCCCTTTAATGATCCAGCCTCTGGCCAATCAAGAGTCACTCTCATTTCATCAGTCCATAAAACTTTTGAAAAGTCAGTCTTAAGAAATTTCTTGGCCCAGTCTTGATGTTTTATCTTATGTTTCTTGTTCAAAGGTGGTCGTTTTTCAGCCTTCCTTACCTTCGCCATGTCCCTGAGTATCGCACACCTTGTGCTTTTTGTTACTCCAGTAACGTTGCAGCTCTGAAATATGGCAAAACTGGAGGCAAATGGCATCTTGGCAGCTTCACGCTTGATTTTCCTCAATTCATGGGCAGTTATTTTGCGCCTTTTTTGCCCAACACGCTTCTTGCCACCCTTCTTGCGACAAGATGTATAAAAAGTGTCATGTGATCAAAATACAACTTGCCTAATAATTCTGCAAGCAGTGTATATTCTGCATTTAGACTAGGGAGGGACAGTTGCAGGAGCTGGAAAAGTGGTAGAATAAAGTCTCTAGGCAGGGCTTAGGGATTTGCAGTCCATTGCTAAATATATATCTGTTGGACGTGACCACATTACTTTTTTGGGGGGGAAAACATTCACTACACTGCTATGCATAGATTATTACATGCATTGTGCATAATTTCTGCGGATTATAACACACAAAAAAAAGTAAAGATTTTTTTCTGAATTCAATTTTACACCCATACAGTATTACATGCTTTGTGGTACATTTTTCTTGTTTTAATTACTCATCCATAGAGTATTACGTGCTTTGTGGTACATTTTTGTTGTAAATAAATATACAGGACAATGTTTAAATGGCATTCTCTTGATGAACTTCAAGAGGTAGTCACCGCGAATGCTTTTCACTTCACAGGTGTGCCCTGTCAGGTTTAACACTAGAAGTCCCAGAAATTTCGGTGACGGATCGGTTCCAAAAATGTGGATCTTTCTCAATCAATACAAAGGTGCAAATGCATGATATTTAAAGCAGTCAAATTACTCAGGTATGTAAAAATGATTGTTAAATATAAAAGATATACCACATCAACTAACCAAATACAAGGCATAATAATAAAGTGCATAAACAATGTGATGTGTCAAAGTGCATGTGTTTAATCTATTATTAGATATGCATGTGTCATATCTTTAAATGAGAAGGTGCGTCCAAACTTTTGGTCTGTACTGTATATATATATATATATATATATATATATATATATATATATATATATATATACCGTATATACTCGAGTATAAGCTGAGATTTTCAGCCCAAATTTTTGGGCTGAAAGTGCTCCTCTCGGCTTATACTCGAGTCAAGGTGGGTGGCAGGGTCGGCGGGTGAGGGGGTGAGGGCGCTGAGGCATACTTACCTGCTTCCAGCGGTCCTGACGCTCCCCCTGCCGTACCACGGTCTTCTGTGCTGCAGCTTCTTCCCCTCGTCAGCGGTCACGTGTGACCGCTCATTAGAGAAATGAATAGGCGGCTCCACCTCCCATAGGGGTGGAGCCGCCTATTCATTTCTCTAATCAGCGGTAACGGTGACCGCTGATAGAGGAAGAAGCTGCGGCACCAAAGACAGCTGTCCGGGAGAAGGAGCCGGACGCCAGGACCAGGTAAGTATCGCATAGTCACCTGTCCACGTTCCAGCCGCTGGGCGTCGCTCCATCTTCCCGGCGTCTCTGCGCTCTGACTGTTCAGGTCAGAGGGCGCGATGACGCATATAGTGTGCGCGGCGCCCTCTGCCTGATCAGTTAGTGCAGAGACGCCGGGACAAGACGCCGGGACCGGACGCCGGGAGCTGCAAGCAAGAGAGGTGAGTATGTGTTTTTTTTTTTTTTTACTGCAGCAGCAGCAGCAGCGACAATGGCACAGCTTTCTATGGGGAAATATGAACGGTGCAGAGCACTATATGGGGCACAGCTATAGGGCAATAATGAACGGTGCAGAGCACTATATGGGGTACAGCTATAGGGCAATAATGAATGGCGCAGAGCACTATATGGGGCATAGCTATAGGGCAATAATGAACGGTGCAGAGCACTATATGGGGTACACCTATAGGGCAATAATGAATGGCGCAGGGCACTATATGGGGCACAGCTATAGGGCAATAATGAACGGTGCAGAGCACTATATGGGGCACAGCTTAGGGCAATAATGAACGGCGCAGAGTACTATATGGGGCACAGCTATAGGGCAATAATGAACGGCGCAGAGTACTATATGGGGCACAGCTATAGGGCAATAATGAACGGCGCAGAGCACTATATGGGGCACAGCTATAGGGCAATAATGAACAGTGCAGAGCACTATATGGGGCACAGCTATAGGGCAATAATGAACGGCGCAGAGCACTATATGGGGCACAGCTATAGGGCAATAATGAACGGCGCAGAGCACTATATGGGGCACAGCTATAGGGCAATAATGAACGGTGCAGAGCACTATATGGGGCACAGCTTAGGGCAATAATGAACGGCGCAGAGTACTATATGGGGCACAGCTATAGGGCAATAATGAACGGCGCAGAGCACTATATGGGGCACAGCTATAGGGCAATAATGAACAGTGCAGAGCACTATATGGGGCACAGCTATAGGGCAATAATGAACGGTGCAAAGCACTATATGGTGCACAGCTATAGGGCAATAATGAATGGCGCAGAGCACTATATGGGGCACAGCTATAGGGCAATAATGAACGATGCAGAGCACTATATGGGATACAGCTATAGGGCAATAATGAATGGCGCAGGGCACTATATGGGGCACAGCTATAGGGCAATAATGAACGGCGCAGAGCACTATATGGGGCACAGCTATAGGGCAATAATGAACGGTGCAGAGCACTATATGGGGCACAGCTATAGGGCAATAATGAATGGCGCAGAGCACTATATGGGGCACAGCTATAGGGCAATAATGAACGGCGCAGAGCACTATATGGGGCACAGCTATAGGGCAATAATGAACAGTGCAGAGCACTATATGGGGCACAGCTATAGGGCAATAATGAACGGTACAGAGCACTATATGGGGCACAGCTATGGGGAAATAATGAACGGTGCAGAGCACTATATGGCACAGCTATGGGGAAATAATGATCTATTTTTATTATTGAAATTCACTGGTAAATGCTGCATTTCCACCCTAGGCTTATACTCGAGTCAATAAGTTTTCCCAGTTTTTTGTGGCAAAATTAGGGGGTCGGCTTATACTCGGGTCGGCTTATACTCGAGTATATACGATATATATATATATATATATATATATATATATATATACAAGTAAAGATATTTCTGTAAATTGTACATTCACACTGAAGGCATCAAAACTATGAATTAACACATGTGGAATTATATACTTAAAAAGGTGTGAAACAACTGACATTATGTCTTATATTCTATGTTCTTCAAAGTAGCCACCTTTTGCTTTGATGACTGCTTTGCACACTCTTGGCATTCTCTTGATGAGCTTCAAGAGGTAGTCACCGGGAATGGTTTTCACTTCACAGGTGTGCCCTGTCAGGATTAATAAGTGGGATTTCCTGACTTATAAATGGGGCTTCTGACGATCAGTTGTATTGTGCAGAAGTCTGGTGGATACACAGCTGATAGTCCTACTGAATAGACTGTTAGAATTTGTAATATGGCAAGAAAAAAGCAGCTAAGTAAAGAAAAACAAGTGGCCATCATTACTTTAAGAAATGAAGGTCAGTCAGTCCGAAAAATTGGGAAAACTTTGAAAGTGTCCCCAAGTGCAGAAGCAAAAACCATCAAGCGCTACAAAGAAACTGGCTCACATGAGGACCGTCTCAGGAAAGGAAGACCAAGAGTCACCTATGCTTCTGAGGATAAGTTTATCCGAGTCACCAGCCTCAGAAATCGCAGGTTAACAGCAGCTCAGATTAGAGACCAGGTAAATGCCACACAGAGTTCTAGCAGCAGACACATCTCTTCATTAACTGTTAAGAGGAGACTTTGTGCAGCAGGCCTTCATGGTAAAATAGATGCTAGGAAACCATTGCTAAAGACAGGCAACAAGTAGAAGAGACTTGTTTGGGCTAAAGAACACAAGGAATGGACATTAGACCAGTTGAAATCTGTGCTTTGGTGTGATGAGTCCAAATTTGAGATCTTTGGTTCCAACCACCGTGTCTTTGTGCGACGCAGAAAAGGTGAACGGATGGACTCTACATGCCAAGTTCCCACAGTGAAGCAAGGAGGAGGAGGTGTGATGGTGCTTTGCTGGTGACACTGTTGGGGATTTATTCAAAATTGAAGGCATACTGAACCAGCATGGCTACCACAGCATCTTCCAGTGGCATGCTATTCCATCCGGTTTGTGTTTAGTTGGGCCATCACTTATTTTTCAACAGGACAGAGACCCCAAACACACCTCCAGGCTGTGTAAGGGCTATTTGACCAAGAAGGAGATAGATGGGGTGCTACGCCAGATGAACTGGCCTCCACAGTCACCAGATCTGAACCCAATTGAGATGGTTTGGGGTGAGCTGGACCGCAGAGTGAAGGCAAAAGGGCCAACAAGTGCTAAGCATCTCTGGGAACTCCTTCAAAATTGTTGGAAGACCATTCCCGGTAACTAATTCTTGAAGCTCATCAAGAGAATGCCAAGAGTGTGCAAAGCAGTCATGAAAGCAAAAGGTGGCTACTTTGAAGAACCTAGAATATAAGACATCATTTCAGTTGTTTCACAATTTTTTGTTAAGTATATAATCACACATGTGTTAATTCATAGTTTTGATGCCTTCAGTGTGATCTTACAATTTTCATAGTCATGAAAATACAGAAAAATATTTAAATGAGAAGGTGTGTCCAAACTTTTTGTCTGTACTGTATATGCAGCACTATTTAGTATAAAAAATATTAAAAGGCTACATATTTGCCAGTGTGGTATTTCCATGAGAACCCTCATATATCTGTGGGCTCCAAGTTTGGTCATTGTAGGCCGGAGGACCACTTTTTTTGCTGTCTGTTACTGAAATTATATACAGAACTATTAAGCATAAAAAAATATAAAAAGGGCACATATTTGCCAGTGCGGTATGTACGTGAGAGCATTCATATATCTGCGTGCTCCAAGTTTGGTCATTGTAGGCTGGTGTACCCTTTTTTTGCTGACTGTTACTCTACTTATATACAGCACTATTTTGCATAAATTAAAATCACAAAAAAGCCCCCCAAAATTGAATACAGTCTGTTATATTAGGCTGAGGCCTGCCTGGTGTTTGGGTTTAAAAATTTGTAGATTTACTGGCATACTGATCAGATATTATTTCGATACTAATAAATATATATGTATTGAGCATTTGAAATAGTGCAGTAGCCCATTTAAAATGGGCAAGGCAAGGGGCAAGGGACGGGGAAGTGGACATGATGATGAAGGTGGATGCAGAGGACGAGGCCGTGGCCAAGGTGAAAGTGGGCTACAACAAAGACCCACATCTTCTCGCTTGACCTTCCTGTCCCAGTTTATAGGGGACAGCAGCACACCGCTATTGAAGTCAGAGCAGTGTGAAATGGTTGGTTGGATAACGGATAATGCTTCCAGTCAGTTAGCCACCACCACCACCATGCTTTCTACGTGGTCAAGTATGAGTAGCAGTGAGCATGGCCCGGATATTCCTCATCCTGAGACAACTGATCCCACACTTGGACACTCTGAAGAGCTGTTCAGTTTTCCATTTCAAGATTCTGAACTCTTGGCTGGTCAACTTGACAGCTGAGATCACATGTAGAGATGCCCAAAGCTTTGACCAGCCCAGGTAACACAAAGGCGATGTGGGAAAGTGTCAGAAGAGGTGGATGATGAGACACAATTGCCAGAAAGCCAGGAGGAGGAGCAGGGTGCGGATGTGGAAGGCGAGGTGGTATATGACTATGTGACTGACCCAACCTGGCAGGAGGACACGCAGAGCGAGGGCAGCAGCACACAGGGGGAAGGAGGCATATCACCCCAACAGGCAGGAAGAAGCAGTGTGGTGGCCACAGACAGAAGGCGTGCATCCGTTCCCGTAACACCAACATGAGGGAAGTAGCCATTTCAACTGTTAGATCTTCCCGAGCCCGGTTATTTTTTAAAGACTCTGCTGATAACCCCAAATAGACCATTTGCAGCCCCTGTTATTAAGGGTTGAGTTCCCGCCGCTGCAAGGGGGAATCTCGAACCATGTCTCCTGCGGTCTCCCTTTCTCCTCCAGTCGCAGTGGACTCTGCTCAGCAGAGACGTCGGTCCCAGTGTCTGGCTCAGCCTGATACTATGCGGATGGTTACTGCTTTCCAGGCTCTGTCATTGTAACTAGCACTATTCCACGGCGAGCAGATGCTTTTGGGACTAAGTCCTGCTTTTCCACTGCTGAGCATGCCCAAGGGATGACCTCTCATTGGAGGTCGGGGGTCACATGCGCAGGTCCTGTAACAGCTTCCATTGGTCCTCTTGGAAGGTCCTGAAGTTGCTGCAACTATATAAGGTTTGCATGGCCGCACGGCTAGTATCAACTATGTTACGTGTTCAGCGCCAGTGTGGTCTTATGCATGTGGTTTCAGGGTTTGGCTGAAATAAGCCCCTAGAATACAGGTACCTCCGGTGAGGAGTTTTGTGTTTATGGATTCACTGACCAGCTGAAATAAGATCCTAGAATACCGGCACCTCCGGTGAGGAGTTTTGCGCGTGCTGTTGACTGCATGACCACTGTTCGCTCTTCTTAATAGCTGTGTTCCTCTGTGAGGATAACAGGGCACAGCTTTCTCTTGTCATAAAGAAACTATAAGGTAACAAAGTTCACTTATACCGCCATATAGTTCTGCCTGTTTTCTAGCAGCAGGTTCTCTCCTGCACGGTGGACCCCGGGTTGCGAACGCACCTACTACTACTAATATACAGTATATATTCGGTGCGTTCCACTAACCCTAACATAATACTAGCACCAGGGTCTGGCTAGTAAATGGCGGACGAAAAGCAATCTTTGTGGTATATCCAAGAGCTGGAGGGCATGTTGGTGGCTCTTGAGCGTGCAACCTCAGCTGTGAATGTTACCGCAAAAGCTTTTCAGGCTGCTAGCGTGGCTGCAGCAGCTTTACCCACTGCCACCTCTGTTCCAACCTTATCCCACCTCCCGCTGCCAGGGAGATACTCTGGTTACAGTAAATCCTGCAGGGGTTTCGTGAGCCAGTGCGGTATACACTGTGAGCTCCTGGCTGCACGTTTTCCCACAGAGCAGGCAAAGGTGGAATTCATAATCTCTCTTCTGTTGTACAGGACATTGGAGTGGGCTACGCCGCTGTGGTGCAGAGTGCTCTTTGGTTTTTGAGCAGTCTGAAACAGGTCTTTTGGGACCTCAAGTCACCCATGATACGGCGCTCCATCTGCTGGCATTGACTCAGGGTTCGTCCATGGTCAGCCATTTTGTTGTAATTTCCGGACTCTAGCTTCTGACCTAGAGTGGCTGGATAAAGCCCTCATCCCGGTGTTTTGGAGGGGGCTGTCTGACCATGTGGAGGATGCTTTGGCCACTAGGGAGATTTCAGCCACACTGGAGGAGCTCATAGCTGTATCAACTTCTATCGACCTTCGTTTTGCTGAGCGAGGGTAGGAGCAAGCCCAGCATAGGCAGAGGTTTCGGCTAGCCCCCACCATCGCCAAACTTCTGGAATCTCCGGTCCAGGCATCTGAGTCACATGAGGCCCTGGAGGTGTCACGAGCGAGATCTAAGTCCCGGACCGCTCGTACACTTAAGGCCTGTCATATTTGCCAGCAGTCAGGACACCTTGCCTCAAAGTGTCCTCAGTGGTCGGGAAAACGTCAGCGTCTAGTGGTAGTTGGAGGAGGTACACTAGACATGGCGACATTTTCCTCCAAATTGTCCTTCAAGGGGACAATCACCATAGGCCCATCCACTCTTATGGTAGAGCTTTGCGTGGACTCCGGGGCAGAGGGCAATTTTATGTCATCTGCTTTCACCCAACGACACGAAATATCCCTGGTGATGCTCGCCAGGCCTGTGACCGTTCGAGTGGTAAATGAGTCGACACTACCCTCACAGATTACACACCAAACCATTCCATTTACTTTTTCCATGTCTCCATCTCATCAGGAGATTATCTCCCTACTAGTCATACCCGAGGGAATTGATGAGGTCCTGATGGGGATACCATGGCTACGCTACCACTCTCCTCATAAAGAGTGGTCCTCAGGGAGAACTCTGGGATGGAGTAAATCGTTTGAGGATGGAGTGCGTTCAGTTTGCTACAACTGAGGTACCCGCAGATCTTTCCTCTCTCCCCAAGCACTATTAGCCCTAGGCAGACGTGTTCTCCAAAAGGGCTGCGGAGACGCTTCCGCCTCACCGTCCCTATGACTGTCCTATTGATCTCTTGCCTGGTGCAGAGCCTCCCCGGAGACGAGTCTATTGTCATTTCCGGAGACAGAGGCAATGTCCCAGAATATCCAAGAGAATCTGGCAAGAGGATTCATTAGGAAGTCAGTGTCACCTGCAGGGGCTGGGTTCTTTTTCATGCAGAAGAAGAGTGGAGAACTACGTCCATGCATAGACTACAGGGGTCTTAACGCCATCACCGTTAAAAATAAGTACCCACTACCCCTGATTTCTGAGCTCTTTGATAGGCTACGGGGAGCAAGGGTATTTACTAAGTTTGATCTGCGGGATGCTTACAACCTGATTCGCATCCGTGAGGGGGACGAATGGAAGATGGCTTTTAACATCAGGGATGGGCATTATGAATATCTGGTGATGCCCTTCAGGCTCTGTAATGCCCCAGCCATTTTCCAAGACTTTGTGAATGACATCTTCCGGGATATGCTCACCACCTCGGTCATAGTCTATCTGGATTATATTCTCATCTACTCTCCTGATATTGACTCCCATCTGAGAGATGTTAGCAGAGTCTTTGACCTCTTACAGGCAAACTCCCTCTATGCCAATTTGGAGAAGTGTGTGTTTGAGCAGGAGTCCTTACCTTTCCTTGGCTATATCATCTCTGCCCAGGGATTGGCTATGGATCCTGCCAAACTACAGACTGTGATGGACTGGCAGGAACTCCATTCTCTTAAAGCGGTGCAGCACTTTATGGGGTTCATTAATTACTATCACCAGTTCATTCCACTCTTTTCAACTTTGGTAGCTCCCTTGGTTGCCCTCACGAAGAAGGGAGCCAATCCCAAATTGTGGTCGGAGGGGGTCTCCAAGGCCTTTCTCTGCATTAAGTCACACATCACAAGCACTACCATACATCACCCCAATGTAGATAAGCCATTTATAATGGAGGTGGATGCCTCATCCGTTGGTGCTGGAGCAGTCCTTTGCCAAAAGGATGCTCAAGGTCAGAAGCATCCATGCTTCTTCTTTTCCAAGACCTTCTCGCTAGCAGAGAGGAATTATTCCAAGTTTTTACTGACCTCAAGAATTTGGTGTACTTGCAAACAGCCCAGCGGCTGAATTCTCACCAGGCCAAATGGTCCCTGTTCTTCTCTCGGTTCCATTTCACCCTTCATTTTCTCTCCAGGGAGAAGAACATTCATGCCAACGCTCTGTGTTGATCCGCAGTGTCATCTGTGGAGGAGGAGCCTCGGCTTATTGTCCCTTCAGAGAGCCTGAGAATCGTGGCTCCGGTTTTGCTAGAGTCTTTGCCCCCGGGTAAAACTTTTGTGCCTTCTAATTTGTGACCAGAGGTTCTCTCTTGGGCTCATTCGTCCAGGGTGGGTGGACATTTTGGGAGCAAGAGGACATTTGAGCTTCTGGCAAGGACATACTGGTGGCCACATATGGCTCATAATGTCGGGGATTATATTCAGGCGTGTGTCTCCTGCGCCAAGAATCTGTCTCCTCGGCAATGGCCTGCAGGGTTACTTTACCCCCTGCCGGTGGCAGACAGGCCTTGGGAGATGGTCGGGATGAACTTCCTGGTGTGCTTATCCAAGTCTCGTAGCTGCACCGTTATCTGGGCACTTGGTACCACTCCCACGGTTACCTTCTGCACGGGCCTTGGTGGCGTTGTTCATTAAACATATTTTCCGTTTACATGGCATGCCTGACAAAATTGTCAGTTACCAGAGTCCCCAGTTCGCGTCTAGGTTTTGGAGAGAGCTTTGTCATTTACTCAGCATAGAACTGAATCTCTGTTCTGCATATTATCCCGAGATGAATGGGTTGTTAGAGAGGGCCAACCAGACCCTGGTCACATACCTGCGACATTTTGTCTCTGCTAGGCAGGACGACTGGGCATCTTTGCTACCTTGGGTGGAATTTGCTTTGAACAACGCCATAGCCGACTCCACTGGGCAGACTCCATTTCTCCTTAATTACGGCCAGCATCCGCATGTCCCTGTGCCCATGCCCATGTCATCCACCGATTCTAGGGTGGCAGACTGGGCGGTGGAGGCATGTGACATTTGGTATCGCACACAGGATGCCATCCGGGCCTCCAAGGAGAGAATGAGGGTTTCTGCAGATGCACACCGGCGCCCTTCTCCGACCTTTTCTCCTCGCGACTTAGTGTGGCTCTCCGCCCGTAACATCAGGCTGCAAGTTGAGTCCACTAAGTTTGCGCCTCTCTATATTGGCCCTTTCAAGGTTCCTGAACAGGTTAACCCTGTGGTCTACCATTTGGCTATTCATCCACGCCTTGGTATCACCGACACTTTCCACGTTTCCCTCTTAAAACCCGTCTATATGTCCCGGTTTTCTGAGTCTTCTGCCAGGACATTGGGTTCATCCACGGATGAGTACCAGGTGAATTCTATCTTGGGGTGCAAGGTGATTCGCGGCAAAAAATACTATCTGGTGTACTGGAAGGGTCATGGTGTAGAGGACAGAACCTGTGGAGCACATCCGGGCTCCGCTGCTCATTGCAGCATTTGAGCATAGCGAGGCTCAAGCAGGATGGGGTCCTAGGAGGGGGGTAATGTTAGTGGTTGAGTTCCCACCGCTGCACAGGGGGAATCTCGAACCATGTCTGCTGCGGTCTCCCATTCTCCTCCAGCCGCAGTGGACTCTGCTCAGCTGAGACTTTGGTCCCAGCATTTGGCTCAGCCTGATACTGTGCAGATGGTTACTGCTGCCTTTCCAGTCTCTGTACTCTGTACTATATATTCAGTGCATTCCGCCAACCCTAACATCTGCCATGCCTGCATCAGCAGGGGTAGCAAAACAAACAGCCTGACCACCACCAGCATGATCAGGCACATGGCAGCAAAGCACCCAACTTTGTGGGCCGAACCCCAGGCTACAGGACTACTGTTTGCTGGTCACACCACTGCTTCTATCACTATTTTGCGTAGAATCCAATCCCCAGTACACCGTGCTTGTGAAGATGCCCCTAGCCCTGCACCTGTTGAGGCCCACAGTCAAGCAGGACCATCAACAAGCCCGTCCACGTCCTTGTCCCAGCACAGCCTTCAGTTGTCTATAACCTAGTCTTTGGAATGCAAGTGGAAATACTCAGCCAACGCCCCACAGGCCACAGTCCTCAATTCTAATATTTCTCTTCTGCTTGCGCTAGAAATGCTGCCTTTTAGGCTTGTTGAGATGGAAGCTTTCCGCAACCTGATGGCAGCGGCTGTCCCAACGTACTCGGTCCCCAGTCGCCACTATTTCTCCCGGTGTGCCGTACCGGCATTATACCTGCATGTGTCCCACAAAATTACCTGTGCCCTCAACAATGCTGTTACAGGGAAAGTCCACCTAAAAACGGACCACATTGACAAGTTCTTGTGGGCAGGGATGGTAGATCTCACTGATGGCACACTGGGTTAACATAGTGAAAGCCAGGACCCAGTCAGACCTTGGGATGGAACACATCGTCCCCACGCCGAGGATTGCTAGTCCTATGTCAATCAGGGTTGCCCCCACAGTCTACAGCTCTTTCAACTCCTCCTCCTCTTCATCCTCCATCTCTGAAATCAACACATCAGTTAGAAGCTGGAAGCACTCCAGCACTGCCTCAGCCAAGCGGCAACAGGCTGTGATGAAGCTAATCTGCATAGGTGACAAACCGCACAGTGCAGAAGAGTGGACAGTGCTGAAAGAGCAGTCAGATGTTTGAATGACACCGCTGAATCTACAGCCAGGCATAGTTGTGTGTAACAATGGCTGTAACCTGGTGGAGACTCTGAGGCAAGGTTAGCTCACACACGTACCTTGCTTGGTCCATGTGCTTAACCTCGTGATTCAACGTTTTCTAAAAAACTGCCCGGGGCTGCTGGATCTGCTAGTGAAAGTACCCCATCTGTCTGCCCATTTTAGAAAGTCAGCTACAGCTTCACCCGCCCTTGCCATGCTTCAGCAGCGTTTGCAGCTTCCAGCTCACCGGTGGTGTGTGATGTCCCCACGTGCTGGAACTATGCTGCTTATCTTGGAAAGACTTTGTGAGCAGAAGACGGCAGTTGTTGACTACCAACATCAACAAGGCCATCGATATTCAGTTCAGACTCCACACATAAGACCTCAGAAGTGGACATGGATGTCTGACATATGTACCATCCTCCAAAACTTTGAGGACTGCACCAAGATCGTGAGCGGCGATGGCGCCATAATTATCATCACCAACCGGCTTCTAAGCATTCTGAAAACCTCTCTGCTCACAATTAAAGAGGATGCATTGCAGTCAGAGCACGAGGACATGGAGCAAAGAAACCATACAGGAGAATTACACTCAGCACAGCCTCATGTCTTCTCATTGTGGATTGGTAGTCAATGAGGAGGAAGAACAGGAGCTACTTTCATGCGCTATAGACAGTGCTACAAACACAGCTGTCATTCCGTCTGTTCAGCGGGGATGGCCTGAGGACAGGAGGAGGAGGATGAGGAGGAGGACAGCATGGACAGTCGTCCTGTTAGTGAAGACACTGAAGTCTTGCCTGTTAGCAGTCTGGCACACATGCCAGACTTTATGTTGCGCTGCATTTCACGTGACCATCGCATTATAAAAAAAATTTTGTGACACTCATTACTGGTTGTTGACACTTCTAGACCCACGCTACAATGACAACTTTCAATCTCTTCTACCAGAGGCAGAGAGGTGTACTAAAATGTTGCAGTACCAGAGGGGCCTTGTAGCGGAATTACTCAGAAAATTCCCATGTGAGAATGCTGGCAGCAGACATCAGAGTTTGTTGTACAACCAAGGAGTCCAAGCAAGAGAGACAGAAGTGCAATCCAGCTCAAGCAGGAGAACAATGGCAAAGTTCTGGGACAGGTTTCTCAGGCCCTCCCATTGTGACAGCAAAGAGGCAAGGGGTGTTGTCACAAGAAGTGCAATGTTTGTGAAGATGGTGAGGGAGTACCTTGCAGATTGAACAAACATCCTCCGTGATTCATCTGTGCCTTTTAATTATTGGGTATCCAAGCTGGACATGTGGCATGAACTGGCTCTCTATGCCTTGAAAGTCCTGGCCTGCCCTGCTGCTAGCTTTCTGTCAGAGCGGGTTTTTAGTGCCACTGGTGGAATTATAATAGATAAGCGCATCTACCTGTCAAATGAAAATGCTGACAGGCTGACTCTTATGAAAATGAACAAGGGCTGGATTAAGAAATCCTTCTTTACACCACCAAGTGAAAACAGCGAAACATAACCTCAAACACATTCTCTCTTTTGTGGAGGTGTAATCTAATGCACCTCTTCACAACCACACATGAGTATACGCTTCCACATTTGGTCTGTTGTTTTGTTATCCTCCTCCTTATCCTCATTCTCATCATCCAGAACCACTAGATTACCAGGGTGAACGTGCTCTGTACTGTTATAGGCCAATGAATTTTGGGTACGGGGGCTGTGAAGGCACTATTTTATTTTGAAAAAACAGGACCCCGCATTAGGGAACTGGGCAATACATTACATTGGGCTTATTTCTTAAGTCTGTCTCCTGCAATGTGTCCCTTAACTGCCACAAGATGACCAGGGTGAACATGCTCAGTACTGTTATAGGCTGGTGAATTTTGGGTAAGGGGCCTGCAATGGCACTAGTCTATTTAAAAAAAAAAAAAACCCTATGGGGAATTGTTTGGCATCTTATGCACTGCATTACAAGTTTAAGAGACACACACCACTACATTGGGCCTACTTCTTAACTCTGTCTCCAGCATTGTGTCCCTTACCTGCCACTAGATCACCAGGGTGAACATGCTCTGTGCGGTGCATTTTGGGCAAGAGGGCTGTGATAGCACCATTTTAATTTTTTAAAAAAGGACCCCACATTGGGGATTTGGGCATGACATTACATTGGGCCTACTTCTGCATTCTGTCTCCTGCAATGTGTCCTTTAACTGCCACTAGATCACCAGGTGAACATGCTGTGTATAGTGCATTTTGGGCAAGGGGGCTGTGATGGCACTCTTTTAATTTATTAAAAAAAGGACCCCACATTGGGGAATTGGGCATAGCATTACATTGGGCCTACTTCTTCATTCTGTCTCCTGCAATGAATCCTTTAACTGCCACTAGATCACCAGGGTGAACGTGCTCAGTACTGTTATAGGCCAGTGAAGTTTGTGCAAGGGGCCTGCAATGGCACTAGTCTATTTTTGAAAAAGGTACCCCCATTGGGGAATTGTTTGGCAGATCATGCACTGCATTACAATTTTCAGAGACACACACCACTACATTGGGCCTAATTCTTAACTCTGTCTCCTGCAATGTCTTTTCTTTAACTGCCACTAGATCACCAGGGTGACCGTGCTTTGTACTGTTATAAATTGGTGAAGTTTGGGCAAAGGGGGCTGCAATGGCTATAGTATATTTTTTAAAAAGGTACTCCACATTGGTGAAACCATATCCTTGTTGGCAAACACTTCATAACAATTGTGTACCTTAAAGAGCTCACTTGAAATGCTCCTTTTGTGTTGCCTTGCTGTCAATGTGTAAAAAAAGGAGTACAGGTGTACAAAATGCATATTGTGAAGTGAATTTTAATGGTCCCATCCAGTATGTGTGTTCCAAGGCATAATGGGGTGCATATGACTGACTATGCAGCAGAGCTGGCCTTTTTGCCAATGTGTAAAACACAGGAGAGTACTGGAATACAAAATGAATATTGTAAAGTTGATTTGCATGGACCCATCCAGTATATGGGTTCAAAGGCGAAATGGGGTGTGTATGACTATGCAGCAGGGCTGGCCTTGCTGCCAATGTGTAAAACAAAGGAGTACGGGAGTACAAAATGCACATTGTGAAGTGGATTTTCCTGGGCCCATCCAGTACGTGAGTTCAAAGGTGTAATGGGGTGCATATGACTATGCAGCAGGGCTGGCCTTGCTGCCAATGTGTAAAACAAAGGAGTACAGAAGTACAAAATGCCTATTGTGAAGTGGATTTTCATGGACCCATCCAGTATATGGGTTCCAAGGCGTAATGGGGTGCATATGACTATGCAGCAGGGCTGGCTTTGCTGCAAATGTGTAAAACAAAGGAGTATGGGAGTACAAAATGCATATTGTGAAGTAGATTTTCCTGGGCCCATTCAGTATGTGGGTTCCAAGGTGTAAAGGGGTGCATATGACTATGCAGCAGGGCTGGGCTTGCTGCCAATGTGTAAAACAAAGGAGTACAGAGCACAAAATGCATATTGTGAAGTGGATTTTCATGGGCCCATCCAGTATGTTGGTTCCAAGGCGTAATGGGGTGCATAAGACTATGTAGCAGGGCTGGCCTTGCTGCCAATGTGTAAAACAAAGCAGTACGGGAGTACAAAATGCATATTGTGAAGTGGATTTTCCTGGGCTCATCCAGTATGTGGGTTCCAAGGCATAATGGGGTGCATATGACTGACTATGCAGCAGGGCTGACCTTGCTGTCAATGTGTAAAACAAAGGAGTACGGGAGTACAAAATGCATATTCTGAAGTGGATTTTCATGGGCCCATCCAGTATGTGGGTTCCTAGGCCTATTGGGGTGCATATGACTATGCAGCAGGGCTGGCCTTGCTGCCAATGTGTAAAAAAAAGGAGTACGAGAGTACGAAATGTATATTGTGATGTGGATTTTCATGGGCCCATCCAGTATATGAGTTCAAAGGCTTATTGGGGTCCATATTAATTGGTAGCAGGGCATGCCTTGAATTCAATGCAACACTTTTTCAGGAGTCCCCCCTGGACATCTAATGACAGGGGTATTGTGGTGCGTCGTAATTTTTGGCAGCCCATCCACTCACAGCATAGGCTACAACAGCTTAGGAGACCCATTGTTTCATAATGGCCCTTTAAGAAGATTAATGCTGCCTGATGCACCAGTAAAAATAGCCTCTATGACTTTAAGACTTCGTCCTTCATAAATGAAACAAGATGGGCCTGCTTAATTGTCACACACCACATGGCCAGCTGGGTTGTTAAATGTTACAATGACATTTCCCAGTGAATGCATTTGTAGTGTTTGAACGCAATGTTAAAGTTGAAAAACGTATCAAAAACGCTAAATCTTAACTAAGCCTAAGTGGGGGATGAAATTTTCGGTCTGGGGTTAAATATTTGGCCTTACAGGCAAGTCATTAACCTGCAAAGGATGTACCTTGACATATTTCCAAGCAAAACCCGTTTTGGTTTCATTTTAATGTGTTTTTTGTGGCACCGGGAAAAATGGCATAAATCTCAGAAAAAAAATTTATTAAAGCTGTGAACTAGGAGTCAGGAATGCTTCCAGGGGCGATCCCCATGATGTCCCTGTGTCATTTGAGCAGTGTTTCCATCATTTTCCAACATTTTTAGGCCTTTAAACGACCCCTGGGGGGATCGCGGTAAAAATTCTCGGGTCTTCCATAGACTTACATTGGGCTCATTGTTCTGGCCGAGTACCCGAGTATTCCAATCTGCTCGACCCGAGCATTGAACACCATGAGCATTTTAGTGCTCGCTCATCACTAAAGATAAACTTATCTCTCACAAAGCTATACACAATTCCTCACAACCTTACATCTCTTTCTTCCCTGTCTACCACTCTACTGATGCTCTCAGTTGCGCTAATGACCTAAGACTAACATTCTCAATAGTTGGAATCTCCCACTCCCGTCTCCAAGAATTTTTTGCATGCTGCACCAATACTCTGCAATGCACTCCCCAAGACAAATTGATTAATTTATAATAACCTCATTTTTCAGTGTGTGATAAAAACTCATTTTTTTACACTTGCCTATCGCCTCACTTATCTAGCTATTCACGTTTTTCCCTTCCAATGTTTTCCTCCAAATCTGGTTACTTGTGTCATCTTCCATGCACTCAAAAGCCATCTGTATATGCACTTGTGCAGATACTGGCTGGTGACTAGTGTTGAGCATTCCAATACCGCAAGTATCGGGTATCGGCCGATATTTGCGGTATCGGAATTCCGATACCGAGTTCCGATATTTTTGTGATATCGGGAATCGGTATCGGGATTAAGATTAATGTGTAAAATAAAGAATAAAAATAAAAAATATTGATATACTTACCCTCTGACGCGCCCTGGTCATCACCGCTGCAACCGCCTTGCTTTCGTTCCGAAGAATGAGCGCGTTAAGGGCCTTCGATGATGTCGCGGCTTGTGATTGGTCGCGCTTGTGAACAGGGTTCTAGTGATGAGAGAATTTGTTTGGAAAATGATCGCCAAACAAATTCGGCAAAAATATGGCAATTTTGGATTCGTGATCGGAAACACGAGCAAAATTTTATCAAATTGGAAAAAATCGGTAACATTCGGTAAAAATGTGCCGGGAAAATATTGGCATTGTCACAAAAGTATTTTCAGCACGTTTGCAATGATAATGGTGGTGTATCACGAGCGCTTGGCACTTGTTTCATGAGCAGAGGGGGTTTGCAGGAAACATCCACAATGTCATGACACAACTACTTGTGTCATTGGCTGCTGAAATCCCATGTCCCACACCATAGAAAGAACGAACATCTTGTTTAAGCACCATTTTGACATTGTAACACATGTCATACAAGTGTGTTGTGCACTGCTTCTATTGTGCTCCATGCCTGAGTATAGCATTCTAAATCTTATTTTTTTCATACAGCATGCCATATCCCACTTTGTCATTTAGTACTGAGTTGACAAAGTTCTGTGATTTCAGTTGTTGGGCATGAAAAAATATTTTTTGGGGGCAGTTGCTAGCATGACTTTCCAATGCTTATCTGTTAGGTCTCGAGTTCCCGCTTCTGCACAGGGGGAATCTCGAGCCATCTCCGCTGCGGTCTCCCATTCTTATCCAGCCGCAGTGGAGTCTGCTCAGCAGGGACGTCGGTCCCAGCATCTTGCTCAGTCTCACGCTGTACAGAGAGTTACTGCTGTTTCTTCAGCTTCTGCCATTAAAGTCAGTGCTGGTCAGCAGCGAGCGGACTTCTCTGGGACTAAGTCCTTGTCTGAACACACTGAGCATGCCCAGGGCAAGATCTCCCGTTGGAGATCGAGGGTCATGTGCTCAGGCTCTGCAGCACATTCCATTGGTCCTCTTGGCAGGTCTTGGAAGGGCAAAGTTTCTGTGGCCACTTCCTGTGCTGCAACTATATAATTGAATGTCTGTTCGCGGAAGGTGTATGGTTGCTATCTAGCGCCCGACTTAGCCTACAGCACGAATCACACATTACAGCGTCCAGTTGCTGTGACTGCCAATACGGCGCCATGCACTTCCTCTGTGCTTTCCTTACCCAAGCCTGGGTGGTTAGTGGCGTTCGTCAGTGCGGCACCGCATGCACTCTTGTGCCTTAAAATCGTTATTTGGTTTCCTTACACACCCAGTTGCGGTGTTATGCCAGCAAGGGTCTAATCGGACTTCAATCCTAGTTGGGGTTGAGTTTGCTGACTACTTGCTCGCGCTCTATGTGCGGTACCGTGGTCCTGTGACACAACAGGATTGCTTTCTTCACATTGGGTGAAGTTTAACCCACGTGTGTATACTTATGAGTACCGCCATATAGTCCGTCGTTACTTGGCAGCAGGTTCCATCTCTGCACGGTGGACCCCGGGCTGCGAACGCACCATACTCTATCTGTCTTAATATTTGGTGCGTTCCGCTAGCCCTAACATTACACTAACGTCAAAGTTTGGCTAGTAATGATGGACAAACAGCAATCCTTGCGGTATATCCAGCAGCTGGAGGGTAGGCTGGCGGCTCTTAAGAGCGCAACCTCAGCTGTGGATGTTACCGCGGTTGCTGTACAGGCTGCTAGCGTGGCCGCAGCAACCCTGTCCATTGCCACCCCTGCTCCGACATTTTCTCGCCTCCCGCTGCCAGAAAAATTTTCTGGTGATAGCAAGTTTTGTAGGGGATTTGTGAGTCAGTGCTCTATTCACCTCGAGCTCCTGGCTGCACGTTTTCCCACAGTGTGGGCTAAGGTGGGATTTATAGTGTCTCTTTTGTCGGACAGGGCGTTGGAATGGGCTACGCCGCTGTGGGAGCGTGGCGATCATGTGGTGCAGAGTGCTCCGCTGTTTCTGAGCACTCTGAAACAGGTCTTTTTAGGACCTCAAGTCACCCATGATACGGCGCTCCAACTGCTGGCATTAACTCAGGGTGAGTCCTTGGTCAGTCAATTCGCCGTCCAATTCCGCACTTTAGCTTCTGAGCTGGATTGGTCAGATAAAGCTCTTATCCCCATATTTTGGAGGGGCCTGGCTGACCACATTAAGGACGCTCTGGCCACTAGGGAGATTCCTGCCACACTGGAGGAGTTAATAACTGTCTCCACTCGAATTGACCTCCGTTTTAACGAGCGGAGGTTAGAGCGAGCCCAGTGTAGGCAGAGGTTTCGGCTGGCTCCTACCTTCGCCAAACCTCTGGAATCTCCGGTCCTGGTTCCTGAGTCACATGAGGCCAGGGAAGTGTCACAAGCGGGATCTAAATCCCGGACCGCTTGTGCACTCAAGGTCTGTCATGTTTGCCAGCAGTCAGGACATCTAGCCACCAGATGTTCTCAGCGATCGAGGAAACGTCAGCGTTTAGTGGTAGTAGGTGGAGGTACACCAAACACGGCGACGTTTGCCTCTAAATTGTCCTTTAAAGGGACAATTACTATAGGCTCATTCTCCCACTCGGTAGAGCTCTGCGTGTATTCTGGGGCGGAGGGCAATTTTATGTCTTCTGCCTTCGCCCAACGTCATGCAATACCCCTGGTTATGCTAGCTCAACCAGTAACGGTACGAGTGGTGAATGGGTCGGCACTGCCCTCACAGATAACACACCAGACCATCCCTTTTACTCTGTCCATGTCGCCATCTCATCAGGAGATTATATCTCTGCTCGTCATTCCTGAGGGAATTGATGAGGTCCTGTTGGGAATACCTTGGCTACGGTACCACTCTCCTCATATCGAGTGGTCCTCTGGCAGAATCCTGGGATGGGGCGAATCTTGTGGGGGTAGGTGTCAGAGGGAGTGCGTTCAGGTTGCTACTACAGAGGTACCCGCAGATCTTTCCTCTCTCCCCAAGCAGTATTGGTCTTATGCAGACGTGTTCTCCAAAAAGGCGGCGGAGATCCTTCCGCCCCATCGCCCCTATGACTGTCCTATTGATCTCTTGCCTGGTGCTGAGCCTCCCCGGGGTCGAGTCTATCCGCTATCTCTCCCGGAGACGGAGGCAATGTCACAGTACATCCAGGAAAATCTGGCAAGAGGATTCATTAGGAAGTCAGTGTCACCTGCTGGGGCAGGTTTCTTCTTCGTGCTGAAGAAGAATGGAGAATTGCGTCCATGCATAGACTACAGGGGTCTTAACGCCATCACCATTAAGAACAAGTATCCTTTGCCCTTGATATCTGAGCTCTTCGATAGGCTTCGGGGAGCAAGGGTATTTACTAAACTAGATCTGCGGGGTGCTTACAACCTGATTCGCATCCGTGAGGGGGACGAATGGAAGATGGCTTTTAACACCAGGGATGGGCACTATGAATATCTGGTGATGCCCTTCGGGCTCTGTAATGCCCCAGCCGTTTTCCAAGACTTTGTGAACGATATCTTCCGGGATATGCTTTCCACCTCGGTCGTAGTCTATCTGGATGATATTCTCATCTACTCTCCAGATATTGACTTCCACCGGAGAGATGTTTGCAAAGTCTTCGACCTCCTACGGGCAAACTCCCTCTATGCCAAGTTGGAGAAGTGTATGTTTGAGCAGGAGTCCTTACCTTTCCTAGGCTACATCATCTCTGCCCAGGGATTGGCTATGGATCCTGCCAAACTATAGGCTGTGATGGACTGGCAGGAACCCCATTCTCTTAAAGCGGTGCAGCGCTTTATGGGGTTCATTAATTATTATCGCCAGTTCATTCCGCACTTCTCAACTTTGTTAGCTCCCTTGGTTGCCCTCACCAAGAAGGGGGCGAATCCCAAATTGTGGTCTGAGGAGGTCTCCAAGGCCTTTAACTCTATAAAGTCACACTTCGCTAGTGCTCCCATCCTATATCGCCCCGATGTTGATAAGCCATTTATCATGGAGGTGGATGCCTCTTCTGTTGGTGCTGGAGCAGTCCTCTTCTAAAAAGATGCTCAAGGTCGGAAGCATCCTTGCTTCTTTTTCTCCAAGACCTTCTCACCAGCAGAGAGGTATTATTCCATCGGGGACAGGGAGTTGCTAGCCATGAAGTTGGCTTTCTCGGAGTGGAGACATCTCTTGGAAGGTGCACGTTTTCCCTTCCAAGTCTTCACAGACCATAAAAATTTGGTGTACCTGCAGACAGCCCAGCGGTTGAATTCTCGCCAGGCAAGATGGTCCTTATTCTTCTCCCGGTTTCATTTCACCCTCCATTTTCTTTCTGGGGAGAAGAACATTCGGGCCGACACTCTCTCTCGCTTCGTTGTGTCATCTGCAGAGGAGGAGGAGGAGCCTCGGCTTATTGTCCCCACCGAGAGCTTGAGAACTGTGGCCCCGGTTTCGCTAGAGTCTGTGCCCTCGGGCAAGACTTTTGTTCCATCCAATTTGCGACCGGAGGTTCTTTCTTGGGCGCACTCGTCCAGGGTGGGTGGACATTTTGGTACCAAAAGGACATCTGAGTTACTGGCGAGGACATACTGGTGGCCGCATATGGCTCGTGATGTTGCAGAGTATGTTCAGGCGTGTGTCTCTTGCGCCAAGAACAAGACTCCTCGTGTTGTGAATTCTGTGGCTGAATTCACTCCTGTGGTCACAAGTGGTACTGCAGCTTCTGAGCTTCCTCCCTCAGGTGTTCTGGTGAGCTCGTTAACTGCTTCATTACTTAACTCAGCCTGATGCTGCTATCATTGCTCCTTGTCAATGTTTCAGTGTTGGATCTGAGCTTCTCCTGATTGTTCCTGTGACCTGCTGCTCTGTATAGCTAAGTGCTTTTTGCTTTTTTGTTGCTTTTTTTTCTGTCCAGCTTGTCTTTTGTTTTGCTGGAAGCTCTGAGACGCAAAGGGTGTACCGCCGTGCCATTAGTTCGGCACGGTGGGTTTTTTTTGCCCCCTTTGCGTGGTTTTGCTTTAGGGTTTTTTGTAGACTGCAAAGTTCGCTTTACTGTCCTCGCTCTGTCCTAGAATATCGGGCCCCACTTTGCTGAATCTATTTCATCCCTACGTTTTGTCTTTTCATCTTACTCACAGTCATTATATGTGGGGGGCTGCCTTTTCCTTTGGGGAATTTCTCTGGGGCAAGTCAGGCCTATTTTTCTATCTTCAGGCTAGCTAGTTTCTTAGGCTGTGCCGAGTTGCCTAGGTAGTTGTTAGGCGCAATCCACAGCCGCTTTTAGTTGTGTTTAGGATAGGATCAGGTGTGCAGTCTACAGAGTTTCCACGTCTCAGAGCTCGTTCTTGTATTTTTGGGTATTTGTCAGATCACTGTGTGCGCTCTGATCGCTAAGCACACTGTGTTTCTGGATTGCCTTCATAACACCTGTCATTAGCAAACATAACAGTACAAGGAGCCACACTAATGATTCTCAATAGAGGGAAAGAAAAAGTTCTGACATCATTTTTTTTTTTTTTCTGCTCTGTGTTCACTTTTTTTTTTTCCCCTAGACATTTGGGTGATTCTGGACACAGGTGTGGACATGGATATTCAGGGTCTGTGCTCTTCAATGGATAATCTCGTTATAAATGTACAAAAAATTCAAGATACTATTGATCAGAAATCTATGTTAGAACCAAGAATTCCTATTCCTGATTTGTTTTTTGGAGATAGAACTAAGTTTCTAAGTTTCAAAAATAATTGTAAGCTATTTCTGGCCTTGAAACCTCATTCTTCTGGTAATCCTATTCAACAGGTTTTGATTATTATTTCTTTTTTGCGTGGCGACCCTCAAGACTGGGCATTTTCTCTTGCGCCAGGAGACCCTGCATTGAGTAGTGTCGATGCGTTTTTCCTGGCGCTCGGATTGCTGTACGATGAGCCTAATTCAGTGGATCAGGCTGAGAAAAATTTGCTGGCTTTGTGCCAGGGTCAGGATGATATAGAAGTATATTGTCAGAAATTTAGGAAATGGTCAGTACTCACTCAGTGGAATGAATCTGCGCTGGCAGCTTTGTTCAGAAAGGGTCTCTCTGAGGCTCTTAAGGATGTCATGGTGGGATTTCCTATGCCTGCTGGTTTGAATGAGTCTTTGTCTTTGGCCATTCAGATCGGTCGACGCTTGCGCGAGCGTAAATCTGTGCACCATTTGGCGGTACTGCCTGAGGTTAAACCTGAGCCTATGCAGTGCGATAGGACTATGACTAGAGTTGAACGGCAGGAATACAGATGTCTGAATGGTCTGTGTTTCTACTGTGGTGATTCCACTCATGCTATTTCTGATTGTCCTAAGCGCACTAAGCGGTCCGCTAGGTCTGCCGTCATTGGTACTGTACAGTCCAAATTCCTTCTGTCCATTACCTTGATATGCTCTTTGTCGTCGTTTTCTGTCATGGCGTTTGTGGATTCGGGCGCTGCCCTGAATCTGATGGATTTGGATTATGCTAAACGTTGTGGGTTTTTCTTGGAGCCTTTGCGGTGTCCTATTCCTTTGAGAGGAATTGATGCTACACCTTTGGCCAAGAATAAACCTCAATACTGGGCCCAGCTGACCATGTGCATGGCTCCTGCACATCAGGAAGTTATTCGCTTTCTGGTGTTGCATAATCTGCATGATGTGGTCGTGTTGGGGTTGCCATGGCTACAAACCCATAATCCAGTATTGGATTGGAATTCCATGTCGGTATCCAGCTGGGGTTGTCAGGGGGTACATGGTGATGTTCCATTTTTGTCGATTTCGTCATCCACCCCTTCTGAGGTCCCAGAGTTCTTGTCTGATTATCAGGATGTATTTGAAGAGCCCAAGTCCGATGCTCTACCTCCGCATAGGGATTGTGATTGTGCTATCAATTTGATTCCTGGTAGTAAATTCCCTAAAGGTCGATTATTTAATTTATCCATGCCTGAACACGCCGCTATGCGCAGTTATGTGAAGGAATCCCTGGAGAAGGGACATATTCGCCCATCGTCATCACCACTGGGAGCAGGGTTCTTCTTTGTAGCCAAGAAGGATGGTTCGCTGAGACCGTGTATTGATTACCGCCTTCTTAATTAGATCACTGTTAAATTTCAGTATCCCTTGCCATTGTTATCTGACTTGTTTGCTCGGATTAAGGGGGCTAGTTGGTTCACTAAGATAGATCTTCGTGGTGCGTATAATCTGGTGAGAATCAGGCAAGGAGATGAATGGAAAACTGCATTCAATACGCCCGAGGGTCATTTTGAGTATCTAGTGATGCCGTTCGGACTTGCCAATGCTCCATCTGTGTTTCAGTCTTTTATGCATGACATCTTCCGTGAGTATCTGGATAAATTCCTGATTGTTTACTTGGATGACATTTTGATCTTCTCAGATGATTGGGAGTCTCATGTGAAGCAGGTCAGAATGGTTTTTCAGGTCCTGCGTGCTAACTCTTTGTTTGTGAAGGGATCAAAGTGTCTCTTCGGTGTGCAGAAAGTTTCATTTTTGGGGTTCATCTTTACCCCTTCTACTATCGAGATGGATCCAGTTAAGGTCCAAGCCATCCAGGATTGGATTCAGCCGACATCTCTGAAAAGTCTGCAAAAGTTCCTGGGCTTTGCTAATTTTTATCGTCGCTTCATCTGTAATTTTTCTAGCATTGCCAAACCATTGACCGATTTGACCAAGAAGGGTGCTGATTTGGTTAATTGGTCTTCTGCTGCTGTGGAAGCTTTTCAGGAGTTGAAGCGTCGTTTTTGTTCTGCCCCTGTGTTGTGTCAGCCAGATGTTTCTCTTCCGTTCCAGGTCGAGGTTGATGCTTCTGAGATTGGAGCAGGGGCGGTTTTGTCACAGAGAGGTTCTGATTGCTCAGTGATGAAACCATGTGCTTTCTTTTCCAGGAAGTTTTCGCCCGCTGAGCGTAATTATGATGTGGGCAATCGAGAGTTGCTGGCCATGAAGTGGGCATTCGAGGAGTGGCGTCATTGGCTTGAAGGAGCTAAGCATCGCGTGGTGGTATTGACTGATCATAAGAACTTGACTTATCTCGAGTCTGCCAAGCGCTTGAATCCTAGACAGGCCCGTTGGTCGTTATTTTTTGCCCGCTTCGACTTTGTGATTTCGTACCTTCCGGGCTCTAAAAATGTGAAGGCGGATGCTCTGTCTAGGAGTTTTGTGCCCGACTCTCCGGGTTTATCTGAGCCAGCGGGTATCCTCAAGGAAGGAGTCATTGTGTCTGCCATCTCCCCTGATTTGCGGCGGGTGCTGCAAAAATTTCAGGCGAATAAACCTGATCGTTGTCCAGCAGAGAAACTGTTCGTCCCTGATAGGTGGACTAATAAACTTATCTCTGAACTTCATTGTTCGGTGTTGGCTGGTCATCCTGGAATCTTTGGTACCAGAGAGTTAGTGGCTAGATCCTTCTGGTGGCCATCTCTGTCACGGGATGTACGTACTTTTGTGCAGTCCTGTGGGATTTGTGCTAGGGCTAAGCCCTGCTGTTCTCGTGCCAGTGGGTTGCTTTTGCCCTTGCCGGTCCCAAAGAGGCCTTGGACACATATTTCGATGGATTTCATTTCTGACCTTCCCGTTTCTCAAAAGATGTCAGTCATTTGGGTGGTCTGTGATCGCTTTTCTAAAATGGTCCATCTGGTGCCCTTGGCTAAATTGCCTTCCTCCTCTGATTTGGTACCTTTGTTCTTTCAGCATGTGGTTCGGTTGCATGGCATTCCTGATAATATTGTTTCTGACAGAGGTTCCCAGTTTGTTTCAAGGTTTTGGCGAGCCTTTTGTGGTAGGATGGGCATTGACCTATCCTTTTCCTCGGCTTTCCATCCTCAGACTAATGGCCAGACCGAACGAACCAATCAGACCTTGGAAACATATCTGAGATGTTTTGTTTCTGCAGACCAGGATGATTGGGTGTCCTTTTTGCCGTTGGCTGAGTTCGCCCTTAATAATCGGGCCAGCTCGGCTACCTTGGTTTCTCCATTTTTTTGCAATTCTGGGTTCCATCCTCGTTTCTCTTCAGGACAGGTTGAGTCTTCGGACTGTCCTGGTGTGGATTCTGTGGTGGATAGGTTGCAGCAGATCTGGACTCAGGTAGTGGACAATTTGATCTTGTCCCAGGAGAAAGCTCAACTTTTCGCTAATCGCAGACGCCGTGTGGGTCCCCGACTTCGTGTTGGGGATCTGGTTTGGTTATCTTCTCGTCATATTCCTATGAAGGTTTCCTCTCCTAAATTTAAACCTCGTTTTATTGGTCCGTATAGGATTTCTGAGGTTCTCAATCCTGTGTCTTTTCGTTTGACCCTCCCAGACTCCTTTTCCATACATAATGTATTCCATAGGTCGTTGTTGCGGAGATACGTGGCACCTATGGTTCCATCTGTTGAGCCTCCTGCCCCGGTTTTGGTGGAGGGGGAATTGGAGTATATTGTGGAGAAGATTTTGGATTCTTGTGTTTCTAGACGGAAACTCCAGTATCTGGTTAAATGGAAGGGTTATGCTCAGGAAGATAATTCCTGGGTTTTTGCCTCTGATGTTCATGCTTCCGATCTTGTTCGTGCCTTTCATGCGGCTCATCCTGGTCGGCCTGGGGGCTCTGGTGAGGGTTCGGTGACCCCTCCTCAAGGGGGGGGTACTGTTGTGAATTCTGTGGCTGAATTCACTCCTGTGGTCACAAGTGGTACTGCAGCTTCTGAGCTTCCTCCCTCAGGTGTTCTGGTGAGCTCGTTAACTGCTTCATTACTTAACTCCGCCTGATGCTGCTATCCTTGCTCCTTGTCAATGTTTCAGTGTTGGATCTGAGCTTTTCCTGATTGTTCCTGTGACCTGCTGCTCTGTATAGCTAAGTGCTTTTTTGTTGCTTTTTTTTCTGTCCAGCTTGTCTTTTGTTTTGCTGGAAGCTCTGAGATGCAAAGGGTGTACCGCCGTGCCGTTAGTTCGGCACGGTGGGTTTTTTTTGCCCCCTTTGCGTGGTTTTGCTTTAGGGTTTTTTGTAGACTGCAAAGTTCGCTTTACTGACCTCGCTCTGTCCTAGAATATCGGGCCCCACTTTGCTGAATCTATTTCATCCCTACGTTTTGTCTTTTCATCTTACTCACAGTCATTATATGTGGGGGGCTGCCTTTTCCTTTGGGGAATTTCTCTGGGGCAAGTCAAGCCTATTTTTCTATCTTCAGGCTAGCTAGTTTCTTAGGCTGTGCCGAGTTGCCTAGGTAGTTGTTAGGCGCAATCCACAGCCGCTTTTAGTTGTGTTTAGGATAGGATCAGGTGTGCAGTCTACAGAGTTTCCACGTCTCAGAGCTCGTTCTTGTATTTTTGGGTATTTGTCAGATCACTGTGTGCGCTCTGATCGCTAAGCACACTGTGTTTCTGGATTGCCTTCATAACACCTGTCATTAGCAAACATAACATCCTCGGCAACGGCCAGCTGGTTTGCTTTATCCTCTGCCGGTGGCGGACAGGCCCTGGGAGATGGTCGGGATGGACTTTGTGGTGGGCTTACCCAAGTCTCGTAAGTGCACCATTATCTGGGTGATCACCGACCATTTTTCCAAAATGGTGCACTTGGTGCCTCTTCCACGGCTACCTTCTGCACGGGCGTTGGCTGTCTTGTTCGTCAAGCATATCTTTCGCCTACACGGTATGCCAGACAAAATTGTTAGTGACCGGGGTCCCCAGTTTGCTTCTCGATTCTGGAGGGAGCTATGTCGTCTACTCAGTATTGAGTTGAATCTCTCTTCGGCATATCATCCCGAGACGAATGGGTTGGTAGAGAGGGCCAACCAGACCTTGGTCACATATTTACGACATTTTGTTTCTGCCAGGCAGGATGACTGGGCATCCTTGCTACCGTGGGCAGAGTTTGCACTTAATAATGCCGTAGCCGACTCTATCGGTCAAACTCCATTCCTTTTAAATTACGGCCAGCATCCGCGTGTTCCTGTGCCCATGCCTGTGTCTTCTGCTGACTCCAGGGTGGCAGACTGGGCTGTGGAGGCACGGGACATTTGGGACCGCACGCAGGATGCCATTCGGACCTCCAAGGAGAGAATGAGGTCCTCCGCTGATGTTCATCGGCGTCCCGCTCCGACCTTTGCTCCTGGCGACTTGGTGTGGCTCTCCGCCCGTAACATCAGGCTGCGAGTTGAGTCCACTAAGTTTGCTCCTCGCTACTTGGGTCCCTTCAAGGTTCTCGAACAGGTTAATCCTGTGGTCTACCGTTTGGCTCTTCCTCCACGCTTGGGTATCACCGACACCTTTCATGTGTCCCTCTTGAAACCCGTATACATGTCCCGGTTTTCCGAGTCATCTGCCGGGACATCGGGTTCGTCTACGGACGATTACGAGGTGAACGCTATTTTGGGGTGCAAGGTGGTACGCGGCAAAAAGTTCTATCTGGTGGATTGGAAGGGTTATGGCCCAGAGGACAGGTCATGGGAGCCTGCTGAAAACATTCGGGCCCCACAGCTCATTGCTGCCTTCGAGCGTAGCGTGGCCCAAGGAGGGGGGGGCCCTAGGAGGGGGGGTAAGGTTAGGTCTCGAGTTCCCGCTTCTGCACAGGGGGAATCTCGAGCCATCTCCGCTGGAGTCTCCCATTCTTATCCAGCCGCAGTGGAGTCTGCTCAGCAGGGACGTCGGTCTCAGCGTCTTGCTCAGTCTCACGCTGTACAGAGGGTTACTGCTGCTTCTTCAGCTTCTGCCATTAAAGTCAGTGCTGGTCAGCAGCGAGCGGACTTCTCTGGGACTAAGTCCTTGTCTGCACACACTGAGCATGCCCAGGGCAAGATCTCCCGTTGGAGATCGAGGGTCATGTGCTCAGGCTCTGCAGCACATTCCATTGGTCCTCTTGGCAGGTCTTGGAAGGGCAAAGTTTCTGTGGCCACTTCCTGTGCTGCAACTATATAAACTGCGCATGACCGCACGGCCATGCGCTAGTGTACAATTGTTAATGTGTGTATGTTGTGAGTGCAAGTCGTCCTTGGATACCCCTACCCTATTGAATGTCTGTTCGCGGAAGGTGTATGGTTGCTATCTAGCGCCCGACTTAGCCTACAGCACGAATCACACATTACAGCGTCCAGTTGCTGTGACCGCCAGTACGGCGCCGTGCACTTCCTCTGTGCTTTCCTTACCCAAGCCTGGGTGGTTAGTGGCGTTCGTCAGTGCGGCACCGCATGCACTCTTGTGCCTTAAAATCGTTATTTGGTTTCCTTACACACCCAGTTGCGGTGTTATGCCAGCAAGGGTCTAATCGGACTTCAATCCTAGTTGGGGTTGAGTTCGCTGACTACTTGCTCGCGCTCTATGTGCGGTACCGCGGTCCTGTGACGCAACAGGATCGCTTCCTTCACGTTGGGTGAAGTTTAACCCACGTGTGTATACTTATGAGTACCGCCATATAGTCCGTCGTTACTTGGCAGCAGGTTCCATCTCTGCACGGTGGACCCCGGGCTGTGAACGCACCATACTCTATCTGTCTTAATATTTGGTGCGTTCCGCTAGCCCTAACAATATCTCACCTTGCTATTTAGTGGAGGTGAAATTCCACAGTGTGCATTGCTCATGCATATTAAAAAATAAATATATATTTTTTCTATTGCTAAATGTGATACAGTTCGCTGCATTCCATGTTGTCATTTTGTGGTGGTGATATGAATCTTCAGACTAAATGCACATTAAAAATATACAGAATTTTTCTGTTGCAAAAAGTGATGCAGCCCGCCTTATCCCATGTTGTCATTTTGTTGGGTTCAAATTAAGCTGTCTGCAAACCTCACGCACAAAACCAAAACATTTTTTTCTGTTGCTAAACTTGATACAGGCCACCATGTCCCACATTGTAATTTTGTGGCAGTTAAATTGCTGTGTTTACAGAGCTGTTACACAAAGTAAAAAACAACATTTTGGGATTCTACAAATGTGATACAGCAGCCTAAATCTCAATTTCAAATTGTTTGGAGCATATCTTCTATTTCACACAGGCGTCACTCAAACTAAAAAAAAAAAAAACCTAACGCCATACAGTAGGGGACATCTCACTTTGAAATTGTTTGTAGCATCTAGTCTGTTATAGAGGCCTAATCCACAAGCCTCAAAAAATTATTCAGTTACTAATGCTGTACAGTAGAGGACATCTCACTTTGAAATTGTTTATAGCATCTAGTCTGTTATAGAGGCCTAATATACAGGCTTAAAAAAATTCTTCTCCTACTCACGTTATATAGTAGAGGACATCTCACTTTCAAATTATTTATAGCATCTAGTCTGTTATAGAGGCCTAATCCACAGGTACTAAAAAAATTATTCTCTTACTAATGTCGTACAGTAGGGGACATATCACTTTCAAACTGTTTGTAGCATCTATTCCGTTATAGAGTACTAATCCACAGGCACCAAAAAAAATCTTCTGTTACTAACGTTGTACAGTAGGTGACATCTCACTTTCAAATTGTTTGCAGCATCCAGTCTGTTATAGGGGCCTGATCCACAGGCTTCCAAAAAATTCTTCCATTACTAACGTAATACAGTAGGGCACATCTCACTTTCAAATTATTTGTAGCATTTAGTTATAGAGGCCTAATCCACAGGAACCAAAAAAATTTGTCTGTTACTAAAGTTGTACAGTAGGGGACATCTCACTTTCAAAATGTTTTCAGCATATCTTCTTTTTCATACAGACCTCATCCACGCTCAAACGATTCTTTCTTCTGTGATTGACGATATTCAATATGCCATATTTTACATTGTAATTTATTGCCGCTGAAATTAAGTTGTTTGCAGAGCTGGTGTAGAGTTTAAAACCTAATTTTTTGTTGCTAATACTGTGCTCCTACCACATTATCTGAGCAACTTGAGTGGGAAAAAGCAAGGCTATGGTAGAACAAGGATTAGGCTAGGTGTTCAAGGTGTACGTTGGGTAGGGGGTAATGTTTGTGAAAGCACTAATGAACCAACAAATTCATGTCCTATGCAAAGACAACTGACAACTTCTGTTACTGGATGGGCTACTCCACTTCCTTTCTTTGGCAGATGCATAGCAGTATGCCTTGTTGATGAGGCCCAGAAAGAGCATGTGCTCGAGTGGATGGCAAGTGCAGCTTCAGGTGGCTTCTACCCCTCTTCCTCCACTTCAACATCACACCCAGTACAGTAAGCAGAGGTGGCACCCAAATTACCCTGCGTACCAACTCTACAAATGTAAAATTGATTTTAAGGAAACACAGATGGGTGAGTCTGAAGAGCTGTTCAAATATTCTATGCCATGGTTATCAGAAGTGTACTCAAAAGCTTCACAGAGTCAAGAGGAGGAAATCTGCATTGATGTCCAAAATTTTTTGGTTGGATCTGGCACCGGAACAAGTAGGGTCAAAGCAGTATCCTGACCCTCGTCATCAAACTCTAATCCCTGCGGGAGGTAATCTTGATGAGACTCAGGTATTGAGGCTTATGCAGACTGTACTGTGCTGACAGGGCAGGAAGAGGAGGAGGGTGAATCCAAGGGCAAGAAATGTGATAACACAGAGGATGATGATGATAAGGTTGTAGATCCCCGTTGGCCTGAACATAGAGGCACACAGCTGAGTAGGTTATCTGAGGAGGAAGACAAGGAGGTTATGTTGCGTCGTACGTCGTATACAGGTAGTGATGAAACCATGATGAGCAATGCATCCTCAACCACAGTGTCCATGAGTCTGCAGCTCACAGGGGTGGCAATAGTTGCCTAGGCTTTTTTTTACACTGCAAAGGATGAGCCAACTCATGTAATCTGTTAACTTTGCAAAAAACTGAGTAGAAGTAAAAAGTGCAATAATTTGACTACATGTATGAACCTTCACATCTACAAACAACATGCATTACCCACGTAATCACATTGCTCTAAAATGTGGAGCATTGGACCTCAACAACCATCAGCCACCTCATCAATCATATATGCTGGTTCTTCCTCCTACTCTGTTGCCGTGTTGACTATGGAATTACAGGTCTTCGACTGCAGAACCTCGGGATCTTTACCCATTCCAATTATGCTGACTGAGAGTCCGCCGTAAGCTGTAATGGAAGTGGACATGCCTGCTGTCTGTGACTTATTTCAAAGAATGAGCACACTACAACCTTTTAAATCCACCGTAACATTTCTGCCTGCACGTCTCTCATGGTCAAGCAGTTTGTTTGGTTCACCATACCCCACCCTCAGCACTGCAGCCAGCCCTTGGTACCTCAGTTGTAGTCACATAAAAGATTGTTTTCTTCTACACATGACAAAGCTAAAAGGATGAACTCCACCATCTCAAATCTGTTGGCCACGGAAATGCTGCCTTTCCGACGGGTAGATGCAGATGGTTTCCGAAAGCTGATGACCATCGCAGTACCCCAGCACCAATTATCCAGTTGCCATTACTTCTCTAAGAAAACTCGCTGACTGGGCACTGGGTGACTCTGGTGGCTGTGGGGTCAGGCACTGCTTCAGAAGTCTTGGAAACCCCAAGGCTTGCAGGACAAACCTCTACATTTAACACTTCCTCCATTGCTTCAGCCTCCTCCTCTATTCTGCTAGGGTCTCCACCTGCACCCTCAAATTCTGCCTTAATGAGACATGCATTCCAACAGTGCAGAGCGAATCACCACCACCTCCATACTGCAAAGCGAGGGCTCACCACAATCAGGCAATCTTAAAATTGATATTCCTTGGAAACTGGAGTCATACAGCTGAAGAGTTGTGCACAGACCTCCAGGTTGAGTTTGGGCAATGGCTGTGTCTGCTGAACCTCCATCCAGGGAAGACCGTGTCCGATAATGGTGCAAACCTGGTGATGGCCCTACAGCGAGGCAAGCTTACACATTTGCCTTGCATGGTGCAAATCCTCAACCTGGTGGTACAGCATTTTATCGGTCAATATACTGGCCTGTATGAGCTGCTGTAGAAAACACAGAAGCTGTGTGCTCACTTCCACCATTTGCGCCCCTCAGGACAATGGCTTGCTTTGATACAGAGGCCTTTATACATGCCAGTTAACAGGTTGGTATGTGATGTGCTGACATGGTGGAATTCCATTCTGCACATGTTACAGCAACTGCGGCAATAGCAGCGAGCCCTGACACAGTATGTCATGTCATATAGCCTGGGCCAACTCAGTACGGACATGGCGCATATCACATTTACAGAATGGGCACAGATTAAGGACCTCTGCATCCTTCTGCACAGTTTCAAAATTGATAGTAAGATGGTTAGCACCAACGACATTGTCATCAGCATCACTATTCCATTCATCTATGTGCTGGAGCAGACTTTGAATAGCCTGCAGGAGGAGATGGTGGACTCGGAAGAAGAGGAGGAACCAGAGGAGGATGCTGACTACTGGGTTGCCACTCTGTTAAATCCACGTTATAAAACCAAATTGTGGCAGATGATTCCCGCTCTGGAAAATTACCCACAAATGCTGGAGTATCGAAACACGCTTTTACACAACCTTAAGAGAGCTTAAGAGAAAGCAAACTACAAGAAGTGAAACGCGCATCGGGGGTCTCTCTTTCTGGATCCAACTCGGTGTTCTGTTGCAATTTTTTTTTTACTGGTTAGCGCTGCCTTTGTACTTAATAGACTTTGTGGCTATGTTTACTGATTAATAGCAGCTCTCTGCCATCACTTGTACTGGCCATGTACACAGGAGGGTGTCTGCCTTTTTTGACTGTCCTAAAGCACTTTAAACTTTATGTATGTATATGCACTATCTTTTGATACTGTGTTTATGAAATAAAATATTACTCTTTTAACCTACATACTCCCTTGTCCTCCTCTTGTGGGAACTCCTTTAATAAGTAGATCTCTTAAACCTCTTACAGTTGATTTATTTACTTTAAAAATGAAATGTTAGATTGGAATCCAGATCGTAGTACAGCCATTTTGACATTTATTTTCAAAGTAAGTACACCAGCCTCATCAGTTCTAAGAAATCTATTTATTAATCGAAATTGTATTGAGAAATTACAGATTTAGATCAGCAATGCCAGATTAAACAGTTACTTGCTTGAGCAGGTCATGCTCAAATCTAGTAACTCTGCAATCCCATATATTGTTAGGTAGGAAAAGCGGTATGAAACGCTTATGATGACCGCAATATTCAGTCTCTCATAATTGTGTCGGTTTTCAGTCTCCAGGACTGTATTGAATGTTGCTTTTTTTTAACCTACTTAAACAATGCAATAGATGTCAAGAAATATCATATTTGATTTAAGGTTGAAATTAAATGGATATAGCAAGACATAGTCATATACAGACACAGGACAACCGATCAAAGCCAGCATAAAAAACAGCTTATGTTTGTAATCATTTCTTATGTGAAGGCCTCAGTTGGCAGCAATTCAGTATGTTTGCAATCTCATCAGATATCTCTTTTTTTCCTTCCTGTGCTTGTGAAACTAGCATCCCAAAGTAATCTCTGTTGAAGCTCAGCGAGTGATTAAATATCACTACTCCCATCATAAACTGCCTCTGATGTCTTGTCGCACAACTTTATTATTTCTTTTTATCTCGGAAAAAAAGATATTTGACAAGCGGTCCTTGGAAAAGTTTCAGCGGGAAGTGTGATTGCTTGTTTGAAGATAAAATTGCTGCTTGGTTAACATGCTTTATAGTTGCCGAGAACAACTACAAATAATCATCGCTGAAATGTTGCACCAACCTTGCGATGGGAAGGTCACAAGTCTCGATATCCCACAAACTAAATAAATGTGGGGACGTTATGAGATTGTTGTGTATGTGTAATCTAACTGTATCTATCCTCCTGATGGCCTTCCATGTTCAAATTCTAAATCATTTTAGTTACTGCTGTGATACATTTTTCCCTGACAAGAGCTCGACAAGCTCATTCTGACAGAAACTATAGTAGCAAGACAAATGTAGCTTTTTTCACTAAAATGAATACACCAACTTTATTTATAGCTTATAGTCCACTGATGGGTACAACAAAGTCTTTATATATTGTAAAATATAGAACATGATGCATGATGAAACCATGTATACGCTATAAAATTGGACTTTATTTAATCATAATTCCTTGATGCAGCACTAGCACTTAATGGCAAAAAAGAGACATAATAATATATAGGGCTGTCTGGATCTGGAGACGTCATATAGGTTTAATCTTTATTTTCATTAGAGGTGAGTGGATCGGTTTGCAGGACTCCAGTCCAGCGCCCAGGTCAATAGAACCCTTCAGCTTGATGGGAGGCCCTCAAATCTCTAATCTTATGGTATCCCTGGCACAGCTTTAGATCAGCCAGGGTTGGCACAACGTTATCTGTGCATCATGTTACACAGATAACACTAGACCAGCCCTGACAAATTAAAAGCCAGAAGGTAAGAGATATGCGTGTCTCCTGTCTCGCCGCCAAGTAGTACTGACCAGAATGCTAGACCGGAGTCCTGCAAATTCCTTATCGGTCATCTTTCAGCCTTCTATATGTTTTACAGATGTGTTGAGTCATTCATTCTAAAATCGTTTGAACCCCCGAAAAATCTTAATTTGGTTGTCAGCCTTGCATGTTTCATTTGATTAACCATATGTTTGCTGAATGACCCTATTTAAATAATTGCAGCACTATACATTCTGTATTCCTACATTCAAGGAAACCCGACAGCAGGTTTTACCCCTTTTTACTAATTACAGCAATGTCTTCATCACGCAGCTCTGATTATCCCAGTTGCCAGCATAATTGTAAAATCAGAGTTTCGAGCTTGTGGTTCCGAATTATTTAATTAGTATGATTAGTTGGAATCGTAAGCACTTAGTGCTTAGCAGTTCAGTGAAGCCCAGCTAGCCGATATCATGCCCACAGAAGCATGGTTATACTTTATGTAGCGCAACCCCCCCCCTCACTAAGTAACACAAATTCCCACTGGTCGCTGTGAGTTTGGGCCTGTTCAATGATCTGTCTATGTGATTCTGCATGGTGTCACACCCAAAGTCTGATTGGCCAACTTTTTGGACCACTTTCATGACAACCAAAGAAAACTAGTGGACTTAAAGCCATTAGTCAAAAGGAATAGGCAAATAATCCTCAGGAACGGTACTAGAAGCAGGCATCTAGCTAAGAATCCTATTTACAGCATGTCATAACAATCAAAGGGTGCTCCACTAAGCGCTGGAGAAGATTGTCATGAAGAGATTGAAGTAGTGTTTCAATGCGTTTTATTTTAAATTTGGAGAAATTTGCATCACCTGTGTTGAGCTTTTTAAGTTGTTCTTGTGTGATTGGTTTATTGCAAACAGAAGGATGTTTGTAAATTTTGCTAATAATTTGAATTTGAAACGGAGGTTCATTAATTTTGATTGCAAATGTACAGGCTGCACATTTCGTATTCTGATGTCAGTACTTAAAAAAAAAAAGTATGGCAGCTTCCTTTATATAATAATTTTCCTGCAGGTCAGAACTCTTGGTTCTTTCTTCACAGTTTAATCAACAAATAAAAAGCCTTCTCTGTGTGTAATGCATCCTGATATCTTGACTGCAGAAGCGCTTATCTTTAAGTAAGGATTAACATATTAATCTTCAAATTCATTTATTTTCACAAAACCCACAAATATGAAGAGGCAATTTTCCATGTATTATAAAGATTAAAATTAGGTCATTGCTAAATGTTAATGGACTTTAATTGTCTATAAAAGCTTATCAGTTTATAACATTTGTCTGATCTTTAAATGTACACTTCCATATTTTCTCATCACATATAAGCATGTTTCCACATTGTGAGATGCAAATATTAGCTAAAGCTTCAAAACATAGAATATTTACAGGACAGGGTTCAATCTCAGCTCTGAGGGGTCTTGATTGGTGCACCTGCAGGGTTTCTCTAAGTTGCAGGAGAAAGTTTCATGGAGTCTCCTGAGGTATGTCAGTCTCCTGAATGAAGTGTTGAGTGTGCTTCTGGTGAATGTCTAGCCAAAATGTGAGCTGTAGCTGGGAGAGAGATAAACCAGAGTCTCTCTCTCTGATTGGAGACTGATAAAAAATATATTTATGAGAGCTGCCGAGAACCATAAGTAAGCTGTAGCCTGTCCTGTATGAACTGTGTCAAGAATTGGACACTTCTGTTTAGTGCTGGAATATGCTGGAGCTCGGGATGAAGGGGATACTGCAACTAGTGAGATCATGCCTCTTCTGTGTATGAAGTCTGCTCCAGGAGAAAGGACTCCAATCTGTTCAGGTGAGCCCACACTGACATAAGCGATAATGATTAAAAACACAGGCCACAAGTATCAGTGGTTGCTATTGATAATAGCTATTCTGTTTGACTGAACATGGGCTAGCTCAGCCGTGTATGAGTAGCCAGGTCTGCTCTGTTTACTTAGTGCCTGGACAAGGCTTGGGATTTATGCTTATAATTTTGTTTTGCTGCTGTACAACCTGTGAAAATAAAATCTGCACCTGTTTGGACCAAACCTGTTTTGCCTGTGTGAACACTACCTAAGAACTAATGCCATTCCCGGTGACTACCTATTGAAGCTCATCAAGAGAATGCCAAAGGTGTGCAATGCAGTCATCAAAGCAAAAGGTGGCTACTTTGAAGAACCTAGAATATAAGACATAATTTCAGTTGTTTCACACTTTTTTGTTATATATATAATTCAATATGTGTTAATTCATTGTTTTGATGCCTTCAGTGAGAATTTACAATTTTCATAGTCATGAAAATATAGAAATATCTTTAAATGAGAAGGTGTGTCCAAACTTTGGTCTGTACTGTATATATTTATACATTTGTTAAGTGCAACATTTTGTGACTGCTCTGTTTAAGGGCGCAGTGAGATGGCAGTATAAATTGGAGTGAGATCGGATTGCAATGCTCAGACTGGCTGGTGGCTCTACCTACATGAGCGTGGCAGCTGCATGGAAATATATGTAGATATCACGCTTGAGTAGGGAGAGCCACCAGCCAGTATACTGAGTTCCTATTGTCCTCTGATGGATGCAGGCATCTGATTGCGCCCTATCTAAAGGAACCGTCACACTCAGTGACGCTGCAGCGATATAGACAACGAGCCGATCGCTGGAGCGTCGCTGTTTACGTCGCTGTAGAGACGTCAAACACAGTAACTCCAGAACGATGCAGGAGCGATCCAGTGACGTAACGGCGACTCACTTCTCGTTCTCGCTGGTTATTAGCCCCATGTAATACGTTGCTGGCATCGTTGCTTTTGATGTCAAACATGATGATACACGCCGACCTGATGACCATATAAAGTTCTGGACTTCTAGCTCCGACCAGCGATGGCACAGCGGGAACCAGATCGCTGCTGCGTGTCAAACACAACAAGATCGCTATCCTGGACGCTGCAATGTCACGGATCGTTGTCATTCTCGTTGTAAAGTTGCTGAGTGTGACGGTACCTTAAGTCTTTCTTCAGCTCTAATTTGTCACCTGACTGAAATTCAACTTGACTATTGCACATTGCATGCTATACTACAGCAGAACTGTATAAAGGAAAAGTAGTGGCACTCACCGGTCCTTTAAAATCCAATGTATTTTTTCAGAAAAACATGTTTAAAACTGGCTGCAGAGAGGGAATAAGCACATGCGTGGGACGACGATTGTTTCTACTGGTCCTTGATTCATTTCAACAGGTTTCATTGCGTGCCAGAGTTTGATGCTGCCACATATAAGGAATAATACTTTCAGTGACAATTCGAATAGATTCTATTCTCTCCTAATAACTCTCATATCTGAAAATAATTTTGAGTTCTGTGGCAGAGTAGGGATTATTATATTACAGACATTTTTTACCTTGGGTCACAGATTTTGTTGCTGTCATATACAAGAAAAAATCCTTTCAGGGACAGTTCAAATAAACTCTATTCTGTAATAAAACCGCTCTTAGCTGCATAGATAATTTAAAATGTGCAAGCCATGCAGTAAAAGACAGGGATGTGGACACGCTGCTTATGGTGCATGCAGAGGCTGTGGGCGTGGTCCAAGTGAAGCTAGGTCTCCTGTGGAAGCACAACAAACATGCTCTTCCACGAGAACTAGCTTCCTGTACAACTTTTCAAAGGGGATGTGATCTCACTCTTAAAGCCAGAACAGTGAGAACAGGTTGTAAGTTATATGGGAGATAACGCTTCCAGTCTGTTTCCCAGCACCACCCTCGTGGTCCAGACTCACTAGTCTAGTGCACAAAATACACACCCTTATCCTCCTTCATCACACCATGCAATGCCTAGATGACATGTAACCCCACACATGGACATTCCAAGGTGCTCTTTACCTTTCCATTTATGGCTTTCAAGAGGGAAATGAATAGATTGCGCGAGCTGATGCCCAAATATTTGATTAGCGACTGTTAGAAAATCGGTGGTGACTGGCAATGACAGTCTCAAGAGGTGGATGATGATGAGACATAGTTGCCAACAAGTCATGTTAAGAGAACAAGTTAAGAGAACAAGTCAGAGTAAGGAAGTGGAAGATGAGGTGGTTAATGATGAAGTGACTAACCCAACCTGGCAAGGTGGCATGCACAACAGAGGAAGAAGGCAGTAAACTGTTCCCCAGAACACCCACACATGGCCAGAACATATGCCAAGGATCGGGTGTTCTCCAGTCTGGCGCCTTTGTTCAGAAAGTGTGGAAGATAAGAAAGTATTCATTTGCAACCTGTGGTGTACTAAGAAAAGTAGGTGCCTTACCAATACCAGCCTGACCATCATCAGCATGCTCAGACACATGTCATCCAAGCACCCGACCAGGTGGGCCGAAGACTTGGGCCCTCAATATGTGTATGTGGGCGACACTAATGCTTCTTCCCTTGTGCTATGTGCTTGTCAATAACATATTCAGGACACAGATCCAGATGCCTACCATGCTGCACTTGTCATTACACATATGCACCCACCCTCAGCAACCATGTCCACTTCCTTGTCCGAGCACAGAATTCATTCATGTGTCCCTACCACGCGCCTTGGAATGCAAGCAGAAATATGCAGCCACCTACAGGCCCAAACACTAAACAGCCAAATTTCCAGACTGCTTGTCCAGGAAATGTTGTCATTCAGGATTGTGGACAGTGAGGCTTTCTGCAACATTATGGCTGCATACGTCCCTTGGTACTCACTCCCAGCTGACACTATTTCTCCCAGAAAGATGTCCCCGCCTTACACCAGTACATGTCCCATAATATAACCCCAGCCCTAACCAATGGAGCTACTGGAAAGGTCCACTTACCAACTGACACATGGTCAAATGCTTGTGGCCAGGGTCGCTAACTTTTCCTGACAGCACACTGGATTAACCTGCGGACCCTGTGGCTGCACATGTGCTACCGATGCCTAGAATTGTGGGTCAAAGTTCAAACAGGGTTTCCACATTCCAATATGCCAGTTCCTGAACCCCATCCTCCACCTCAACCTCCTTCTCAGAATTATCATCTATGTCTCTCGCAAATTAGAAGCAATGCCTCGGCGAAGCGGCAACAGGCTCTGTTTAAAATGAAAAACAGCACACCGCGGCAAAGTTCATGAAAGGTATAACAGACCAGACAGATCAGTGTTTGTCCAGAAAAACTTTGAAACAGGTAACAGGTGAACTTCAAGCTCAAGGAGCATCAATGTCAGATCGCACCATCTGTTGTTGTATAAGCCAAAATGAACTTCATAGGAGATGAACAAGGAGGACACCATTGTTAAAAAAAATCATAAAAAGCCAGACTGGAATTTGCCAAACTACATGTTGAAAAGCCGCAAAGCTTCTGGGAGAATGTCCTATGGACCTATTAGACAAAAATGGAACTTTTTGGCAAGGCACATCAGCTCTATGTTCACAGAGGGAAAAATGAAGCTTATCAAGAAAGGAACACTGTCCCTACTGTGAAACAAGGATGAGGCTCTGTTATGTTCTTGGGCTGATTTGTTGCATTTGGCACAGGGTGTCTACGATCTGTGCAGAGTACAATGAAATCTCAAGACTATCAAGGGATTCTAGAGAGAAATGTGCTGCCAAGTGTTAGAAAATGTATTAACAGTCACAGTTCATGGGTCTTGCAACAGGATAATGTCCCAAAATTCACAGCTAAAAACACCCAAGAATGGCTAAGAGCAAAACATTGGACTATTCTGAAATGGCCTTTTATGAGCCCTGACCTAAATCCTATTGAGCATCTTTGGAAAGCGCTGAAACATGCCGTCTGGAAAAGGCAACCATCAACTGGAGCAGTTTGCTCTTGAGGAGTGGGCCAAAATACCTGTTGACAGGTGCAGAAGTCTCATTGACAGTTACAGGATTCGTTTGATTGCAATGATTGCCTCAAATAGGTTGTGCAACAAAATATTAAGTTAAGGGTACCATCATTTCTGTCCAGGCCTATTTCATGAGTTTCATTTTTTTTTTTATTCTGTGGAAGCATGGTTGAAAAGCAATGTCTGACTTTCATTTGCATTTGATCATTTTCATAGATATTTTATTTATTATTACTTTTGTCAGATTCAAATTATTTCTGTGACCATTGTGGGGTTTTCAGTCATTAAATGATGGATATCAACTATTTTAATGACGTGTGTACATGATTCATACACAGTAAAGTATTGAAAAGGAAAAGAAAGAGTAAAGAAAAAAGGTTACAAAAGGGGTAAAATGAACCTCATGAGAGTGCAAAGGAGGGGCTGGTAGAAATCAAGGTCATCAGTGGCCTTTGGGCCTATTACTAAATGCGGACTTTTTCTAAGCTTCTCAGATATGTAACTTGTTTTTGAGCCATGTGTTCTGTAACTAACACATGCAAAGTTAGCACTTTAACATAATCTCCTTGACATTTGATGACATTGATATTGTGTAATAACAGTGGGTACGGAAAGTATTCAGACCCCTTTAAATTTATAACTCTTTGCTTCATTGTAGCCATTTAGTAAATTCAAAAAAGTTTATTTTTTTCTCATTAATGTACACTCTGCAACCCATCTTGACTGAAAGAAAACATAAATGTAGAAATTTTTGCAAGTTTATTAAAAAGAAACTGGAATGTCACATGGTCATAAGTATTCAGACCCTTTGCACAGTATTAAGTAGAAACACCCTTTTGAGGTAGTACAGCCATGAGTCTTCTTGGGAATGATGCAACAAGTTTTTCCCACCTGAATTTGCGGATCCTCTGCCATGCTTCCTTGCAGATCCTCTCCAGTTCCGTCAGGTTGGATGGTAAACATTGGTGGACAGCCATTTTCAGGTTTCAGAGATGCTCAATTGGGTTTAGATTAGGGCTCAGGCTGGGCCAGTCAAGAATGGTCACTTATTCTGAAGCCACTCCTTTGTTATTTTAGCTGTGTGCTTAGGGTCATTGTCTTGTTGGTAGGTGAACCTTCGACCAAGTCTGAGGTCCAGAGCACTCTTAAAGAGGTTTTCATCCAGGATATCTCTGTACTTAGCTGCATTCATGTTTCCTTCAATGACAACCAGTCGTCCTGTCCCTGCAGCTGAAAAACACCCCCATAGCATGATGCTGCCACCACCATGTTTCTCTGTTGGAATTGTATTGGGCAGGTGATGAGCAGTGCCTGGTTTCTCCACACATACCGCTTAGAATTATCACTAAAAAGTCTATCTTCGTCTCATCAGACCAGAGAATCTTATTTCTCATAGTCTGGGAGTCCTTCATGTGTTTTTTAGCAAACTATGTGGGCATTAATATGTCTTGTACTGAGGAGAGGCTTTTGTCGTTGCACTCTGCCATAAAGGCCCGACTGGTAGAGGGCTGCAGTGATAGTTGATTTTGTGGAACTTTGTCCCATCTCCCTACTGTATCTATGGGGCTCAGCCACACTGATCTTGGGAGTCTTCTTTACCTCTCTCACCAAGGCTCTTCTTCCACGATTGCTATGTTTGGCTGTACAGCCAGGTCTAGGAAGACTTCTGGTGGTCCCAAACATCTTCCAATTAAGGATTATGGAGGCCACTATGCTCTTAGGAACCTTTAGTACTGCAGAAATTCTGTTGTAACCTTGGCCAGATCTGTGCCTCACCACAATTCTGTCTCTGAGCTCCTTGGCCAGTTTCTTTGACCTCTTAATTCTCATTTGTTCAGACATGCACTGTGAGCTGTGAGGTCTTATCACTTTAATTAAACACAGCAGGACTCCAATGAAGGCGTAGAACCATCTCAAGGAGGATCACAAGGAAATGGACAGCGTGTGACTTATATAGTGTCTGAGCAAAGGGTCTGAATACGATTTGTTTTTCTTTTTTATTACATTTGCAAACATTTCTACATTTCTGTTATTTTCAGTGAAGATGGGGTGCAGAGTGTATATATTAATGTGAAAAAAATGAACTTTTTTGAATTTACCAAATGACTGCAATGGAACAAAGAGTGAAAATTTTAAAAGAGTCTATTAGGTGTCAAGTTCCCACTGCTGCACAGGAGGAATCTCGAACCATGCCCACTGTGGTCTCCCATTCTCCTCCAGCTGCAGTTAAACCTGCTCAGCAGAGGCGTCGATCCCAGCGTCTGGCTCAGGCTGATACTGTGCGCTTTGTTACTGCTGCCTTTCCAGGCTCTGCCTCTGTAGCCAACACTGATCAGCAGTGAGCAGGCGTTTCAGGGACTAAGTCCTGCTTTTCCCACTCTGAGCATGCCCACGGGACAACCTCCCATTGGAGGTCGGGGGTCACACGCTCAAGTCCTGTTGTGGCTTCTATTGGACCATCAGGAAGGTCCCGGAGCACTGCAACTATAAAAGGTTCACATGGTAGCTTGGCCATGCGCTAGTGTAAACTTGCTAACTTTTGTGTGTGGATGTATGCCTGTCTATGAATGAAAGCTCCGAATCATTCCCATCCCTAGTGTTTTTGCCTGCTCGTGAATGGTGGAGCTACCTAGCGCCTGACAGTGCTATCCTGCACGTTAGCACAAGATACTGAATCTAGCTAGCAGCGACCGACAGAGCGGCGCCGTGCGCTGATAGTGCACTATCCTGGCCCTAGATAGGGTGGTTAGTGGCATCCGCCAGAGCAGCGCTGCACGCACTCTTGTGCGGTAAATGTTTAGTTTAGTTGATTCCCTGGCACCACAGTAGCGGTATCGAGCGCAAGAGATCTAGAGGGACTCTTACCATGAGTCTTGGGGCAGAGTTCTGTGTTGCCTTGCTTGCACTCTCAGTGCGGTATCGCAGCCCTGTGACACAACAGTGTTCGCTTCCTTCATACCAGGTGAAGATAACCCGTGTATGTACTCACATAATACTGCCATATAGTCAGTCATTACCAAGTAGCAGGTGTCTAAGCTGCATGGCGGACACCGGACTGCGAACGTACCTTATATCATCTCTATTTATTATTTGGCGCATTCCGCCAGTCCTAACAGAGTCTGAATACGTTCTGTACCCCCACTGTGTGTGTGTATATATATATATATATATATATATATATAAACTAGATTGTGGCCCGATTCTAACGCATCGGGTATTCTAGAATATGCATGTCCGCGTAGTATATGGACAATGATGATTCCAGAATTCGCGTCAGACTGTTCCCGTCCCTGATTGGTCGAAGCAACCTTTATGACATCATCATCGCCATGGCAACCATTATGACATCTACGTCGATACTGTGCCCGTCGCTGAATCAGAAACGTGGGATTTCTACGTCCTTTATGACATCATCGTCGCTGTGCCCGTCGCTGATTGGTCGAGGCCTGGCGGCCTCGACCAATCAGACGCGGGATGTCTAAGTCCTTTATGACATCATCGTCGCTGTGCCCGTCGCTGATTGGTCGAGGCCTGGCGGCCTCGACCAATCAGAGACGTGGGATTTCCTGGACAGACAGACAGACAGACAGACAGACAGACGGAAAAACCCTTAGACAATTATATATATAGATCAGGAGGACTGATCAATATAGAAGTGTCAGGAGGACTGATCAATACAGAAGTGTCAGGAGGACTGATCAATATAGAGGTATCAGGAGGACTGATCAATATAGAAGTGTCAGGAGGACTGATCAATATAGAAGAGTCAGGAAGACTGATCAATATAGAGGTATCAGGAGGACTGATCAATATAGAGGTATCAGGAGGACTGATCAATATAGAAGTGTCAGGAGGACTGATCAATATAGAAGTGTCAGGAGGACTGATCAATATAGAAGTGTCAGGAGGACTGATCAATATAGAAGTGTCAGGAGGACTGATCAATATAGAAGTGTCAGGAGGACTGATCAATATAGAGGTATCAGGAGGACTGATCAATATAGAAGTGTCAGGAGGACTGATCAATATAGAAGTGTCAGGAGGACTGATCAATATAGAGGTATCAGGAGGACTGATCAATATAGAAGTGTCAGGAGGACTGATCAATATAGAAGTGTCAGGAGGACTGATCAATATAGAAGTGTCAGGAGGACTGATCAATATAGAAGTGTCAGGAGGACTGATCAATATAGAGGTATCAGGAGGACTCCTCAATATAGAAGTGTCAGGAGGACTGATCAATATAGAAGTGTCAGGAGAAGTGATCAATATAGAAGTGTCAGGAGGACTGATCGATATAGAAGTGTCAGGAGGACTGATCAATATAGAGGTGTCAGGAGGACTGATCAATATAGAAGTGTCAGGAGGACTGATCAATATAGAAGTGTCAGGAGGACTGATCAATATAGAGGTGTCAGGAGGACTGATCAATATAGAAGTGTCAGGAGGACTGATCAATATAGAAGTGTCAGGAGGACTGATCAATATAGAGGTATCAGGAGGACTGATCAATATAGAGGTATCAGGAGGACTGATCAATATAGAGGTATCAGGAGGACTGATCAATATAGAAGTGTCAGGAGGACTGATCGATATAGAAGTGTCAGGAGGACTGATCAATATAGAGGTATCAGGAGGACTGATCAATATAGAGGTATCAGGAGGGCTGATCAATATAGAAGTGTCAGGAGGACTGATCAATATAGAAGTGTCAGGAGGACTGATCAATATAGAGGTATCAGGAGGACTGATCAATATAGAGGTATCAGGAGGACTGATCAATATAGAGGTATCAGGAGGACTGATCAATATAGAAGTGTCAATCAGAGACGCGGGATTTCTACGTCGATGCTGTGCCGGTCTCTGATTGGTCGAGGCCTGGCCCCGTAGTATATGGACAATGATGATTCCAGAATTCGCGGCACACTGTGCCCGTCGCTGATTGGTCGAGGCAACCTTTATGACATCATCGTCGCCATGGCAACCATTATGACATCTACGTCGATACTGTGCCCGTCGCTGAATCAATAACGTGAGATGTCTACGTCCTTTATGACATCATCGTCGCTGTGCCCGTTGCTGGCGGCCTCGACCAATCAGAGAGCCGGGATTTCCAGGTCAGACAGAAAGACAGACAGACAGACAGAAAGACAGACAGACAGACAGACGGAAAAACCCTTAGACAATTATATATATATAGATAATTAGATCAGAGACACATATAAGTCCTCAAACGGACAGAACAACACTCCAAAGCAGTATATATAATCCGAAAAAAGGAGTCACGAAACTGCCACTTCAAGTATATAAAAGTAACAACATTTATTGATAACCATTAAAATGCTCAATAAATATACAAAAACATATCACTGATAGGGTAATATTGTGAATCACGGATATAGGTAACAATACCACATACCACACCTAAAAAATACTACGACTTGAGGTCACAAGTTCACTTGGAGCAAATGTATAGTGAATAGTAATGCATGACTAGTCCGACTAAGGACCAGTAAAGAAATGCAAGTCTAAATCAACATATAGGACTGGACCTCACCCATGTCAGTCGTGGTGTGTAAGTGGCAGCGCCAGCCCCTACGCGCGTTTCGCATAGGCTTCTTCGGTATATGTTGATTTAGACTTGCATTTCTTTACGGATAGCAAAAGAGGCCGGAAGCGCCAAACGAAAAGACACCGGATTAATAATCTCAGAAATCTTATAAGGACCAATAAACCGAGGCTTAAACTTAGGGGAAGAAACCTTCATAGGAACATGACGGGAAGACAACCAGACCAGATCCCCAACCCGAAGCCGGGAACCAACACACCGACGACGGTTAGTAAAACGTTGAGCCTCCTCCTGAGACAACACCAAATTGTCCACCACATGAGCCCAAATCTGCTGCAACCTGTCAACCACAGAATCCACACCAGGACAGTCAAAAGGCTCAACCTGCCCAGAAGAAAAACGAGGATGAAAACCAAAATTACAAAAGAAAGGCGAAACCAAAGTAGCTGAACTAGCCCGATTATTAGGGGCAAACTTGGCCAATGGCAAGAAGGCCACCCAATCCTCCTGATCAGCAGACACAAAGCATCTCAAATAAGTCTCCAAAGTCTGATTAGTTCGCTCGGTCTGGCCATTTGTCTGAGGATGAAATGCAGAAGAAAAAGACAAATCAATGCCCAACCTAGCACAAAAGGTCTGCCAAAACCTAGAAACAAACTGGGAACCTCTGTCGGACACAATATTCTCCGGAATACCATGCAAACGAACCACATGCTGAAAAAACAACGGAACCAAATCTGAAGAGGAAGGCAATTTAGGCAAAGGCACCAAATGAATCATCTTAGAGAACTGGGCACAAACAACCCAGATAACAGACATTTTCGGGGAGACCGGAAGATCAGAAATAAAATCCATCGAAATATGTGTCCAGGGCCTCTCAGGGACTGGCAATGGCAAAAGCAACCCACTAGCACGGGAATAACAAGGCTTGGCCCGCACACAAGTCCCACAGGACTGCACAAAAAAACGCACATCACACGACAAAGAAGGCCACCAAAAGGATCTACCAACCAAGTCTCTGGTACCAAAAATGCCAGGATGACCAGCCAACACGGAACAGTGAACCTCAGAAATCACTCTACTAGTCCATCTGTCAGGAACAAACAGTTTCCCCACAGGACAGTGGTCAGGTTTGTCAGCCTGAAATTCCTGAAGAACCCGTCGTAAATCAGGGGAAATGGCAGAAAGGACCACCCCTTCTTTCAGAATACCGACCGGTTCTAAGACCTCAGGAGAATCAGGCAAAAAACTCCTAGAGAGGGCATCAGCCTTAATATTCTTAGAACCCAGAAGGTACGAGACCACGAAATCAAAACGGGAAAAAAACAAGGACCATCGAGCCTGTCTAGGATTCAGCCGTTTGGCAGACTCGAGGTAAATCAGATTCTTATGATCGGTCAAAACCACAATACGGTGCTTAGCTCCCTCAAGCCAATGTCGCCATTCCTCAAACGCCCACTTCATAGCCAACAACTCCTGATTGCCGACATCATAATTGCGTTCAGCAGGCGAAAACTTACGGGAAAAGAAGGCACACGGTTTCATCAAGGAACCAACAGCATCCCTCTGAGACAAAACGGCCCCTGCCCCAATCTCAGAAGCGTCAACCTCAACCTGAAACAGAAGAGAAACATCCGGTTGGCGCAACACCGGAGCAGAAGTAAATCGACGTTTAAGCTCCTGAAAGGCAGAGACAGCCGCAGAGGACAAATTTGCCACATCAGCGCCTTTCTTCGTCAAATCGGTCAAGGGTTTAACCACACTGAAAAAATTAGCAATGAAACGGCGATAAAAATTAGCAAAAGCCCAAAATTTCTGAAGGCTCTTCACGGATGTGGGCTGAATCCAATCATGAATGGCCTGAACTTTAACCGGATCTATCTCTATAGACGAGGGAGAAAAAATAAAGCCCAAAAAAGAAACCTTCTGCACCCCAAAGAGACACTTAGACCCTTTCACAAACAAAGCATTGTCACGAAGGATCTGAAATACCATACTGACCTGTTGCACATGAGACTCCCAATCATCGGAAAAAATCAAAATATCGTCCAAATATACAATGAAGAATTTATCAAGATAAGTCCGGAAGATATCATGCATGAAGGACTGAAAAACAGATGGAGCATTAGAGAGTCCGAATGGCATCACAAGGTATTCAAAATGGCCTTCAGGTGTGTTAAACGCAATTTTCCATTCATCACCCTGCTTAATACGAACAAGATTATATGCCCCCCGAAGGTCAATCTTAGTAAACCAACTAGCTCCCTTAATCCTAGCAAACAAATCGGAAAGCAAAGGTAAAGGGTATTGAAACTTGACCGTGATCTTATTCAAGAGGCGATAATCAATACAGGGTCTCAAGGAACCATCTTTTTTTGCAACAAAAAAGAACCCCGCTCCCAACGGTGAAGAAGATGGCCGAATATGCCCTTTCTCCAAAGCCTCCTTAATATAGCTCCGCATGGCGGTATGTTCAGGTACAGACAGGTTGAAAAGTCAACCCTTAGGAAACTTACAGCCTGGAATCAAGTCAATAGCACAATGGCAGTCCCTGTGCGGTGGAAGGAAACTGGACTTGGGCTAATCGAATACATCCTGAAAATCAGACAAAAACTCTGGAATTTCAGAAGAGGAAAAAGAGGAGATTGACATCAAAGGAACATCATTATGAACCCCCTGACAACCCCAACTAGTCACAGACATGGACTTCCAATCCAACACAGGATTATGTACCTGCAACCACGGAAAACCCAGCACGATAGCATCATGCAAATTATGCAACACCAGAAATCGACAATCTTCCTGATGGACTGGCGCCATGCGCATGGTCACCTGTGTCCAAAACTGGGGCTTATTTTTAGCCAAGGTTGTAGCATCAATGCCCCTTAAAGGAATAGGGTTCTGCAAAGGCTGCAAGGGAAAACCACAACGCTTGGCAAACTCAAAGTCCATTAAGTTCAAGGCGGCGCCTAAATCCACAAACGCCATGACAGAAAATGATGACAATGAGGAGATCAAGGACACAGATAATAAAAATTTAGGTTGTACAGCACTGATGGTAATTGAACTGGCGATCCTCTTTGTCCGCTTAGGGCAGACAGAAATGACATGAGAAGCGTCGCCACAATAGTAACACAACCTATTCTGACGTCTGAAACCTTGTCGTTCCGTTCTAGACAGAATCCTATCACTCTGCATAGGCTCAGGAATTTGCTCTGAGGATAACGCCACAGCGCGCACAGCTCTGCGCTCCCGCAAGCGCCGATCAATCTGAATGGCCAGAGACATAGAATCACTCAGACCGGAAGGCGTGGGAAACCCCACCATAACATCTTTAACGGATTCAGAAAGACCCTTTCTGAAAATTGCCGCCAAAGCATCATTATTCCATTTAGTCAACACCGACCATTTTCTGAATTTCTGACAATACAATTCTGCCACCTCTAGACCCTGAGACAGGGCCAACAAGGTCTTCTCAGCTTGATCCACAGAATTAGGTTCATCATTAGTGTTGAGCGATACCTTCCGATATCGGAAAGTATCGGTATCGGTTTGGATCGGCCGATATTCAAAAAATATCGGATATCGCCGATACCGATACCCGATCCCAATGCAAGTCAATGGGACCAAAATATCGGAATTAAAATAAACCCTTTCTTTCCTTGTAGGTTCATTCTACATGAAGGAAAACAACTAAGAATAATGCCGGATGTATTTGGGGAGGTGGCGGAGACATTAAAGTCATAGAGGTTTATCCCAATCAAATAGAATAGCATGTTTTTTGTTTTTTTTTAAGACGTTCGGAGTGACAAAGATATTGACTATGTAAATTTTTTTTTTATTTTGTCAGATATTGATGTTTCACTATTCCACGCCCTTCCCCTTCTTTTTTTTCTTTTTTTTTTTCTTTTCCCACACTTTCATCTTCATCATCATCAGCATCTTTGACATCAACTTCTTCACCTTATTCATCTTCTTCTTCATCTTCTACCTATTTTTTTTTTTTATTACATTCTTCATATTCATTTTATTCAACTATTATTATTCTTCTTATTCTACATATTCTTTTTATTCCACTGTTATTATTCTTCCTATTCTACTTCTTCATCATATTCTCATTTGTGACAGGCATTCCCGTAGTTGTTATCTATAAAAGTTTGAAGATTACACCTTCCGTTCTGCCAGTCACAAAAGTTACATTTGTCCGCGTTCAGTTTGGCCTGCAGCATCAGGCTTTATCCAGGGGCACCACGAGGAGGAACGGACTCACCCCCATACACTGCTTAGTCTTCTTCTGCATATAATTTAGATAATATCTTTTGCTCTGATATTAAGTCTTATGCTTAATGTTCTTCTGCTCTTTGTTCTGCAGCCTCTTGTTCTTCTGCTTCTCGGTCTTCCATGTTGTCGTCTCCAGGGTCGTCGTCTCCAGTGTCGTCATCTCCGCCGTCGTCGTCTCCGCCGTCGTCGTCGTCGTCATCGGGGTGGTCTTCCGTGTCGTCGTCATCGTGGTGGTCTTCCGGGTCGTCGACGTTAGGGTCTTCAACTTGGAAATGTAGCAGAAGGTACAAGAAGGCTGAGAAAATGCCAAGAACCAGCTGATGGAACTGGAACTCGGATGGCTACCCGAAGGTTCAAGAGCCTATGGAACTACCGAGGACCAGCTGACGTTACTGGAACCCGGTTACTAAGCAGGAGGTACCCGTGCTAAAAAGCACTACCAAGGACCGCCTGACGTTGACGGAACTCGGATACCCAGAAGGAGGCACCTAAGCCAAAGGCTCTGCCCGGAACCAGCTGACGTTACTGGAACCAGGATGGGGAGCAGAAGGTACAAGAGCAAAAGACACTGCCGAGAACCAGCTGACGGTACTGGAACCCGGATGGGTAGCCGAAGGTCCAAGAGCCAATGGAACTACCGAGGACCAGCTGACGTTACTGGAACCCGGTTACTAAGCAGGAGGTACCCGTGCCTGAAAGCACTACCAAGGACCACCTGACGTTGGTGGAACTTGGATACCCAGAAGGAGGCACCTAAGCCAAAGGCTCTGCCCGGAACCAGCTGACGGTACTGGAACCAGGATGGGGAGCAGAAGGTACAAGAGCAAAAGACACTGCCGAGAACCAGCTGACGGTGCTGGAACCAGGTGGTGGACCCGAAGGTCCACAGGAGAGGAGAGAACAGCTAGGCCGCGAGGCAGCCGCAGTTACCGAACCCCAACAGTCCTACAGGGGGAGCTGGGCCTACTGGCACTACAGAACCAGCCTTGACTACCAGTTCACGCAGCCCACATAGGAAGCTCCTAAACTGGAGGCACCCTGGAGTTGGCTAACCCGACCGCACCACGACGAGGCAAGCATAGGTGTCTCAGTGAGCTTGACACAACCCGGAAACAGCTGACGGTGCTGAAACCAGGCTTGGCACGAGGGAGTACCTGTGACAAAAACACTGCCGAGAACCAGCTGGCGGTGCTGGAACCCGGATGCGTTGCCCCAGTGTGCAAGAGCCAATGGCACGACCGAGGACCAGCTGACGGTGCTGGAACCCGGTTACTAAGCTGTAGGTGCCCGCGCTTAAAAGCACTACCAAGGACCGCCTGGCGTTGGCGGAACTCGGATACCCAGGAGGAGGCACCTAAGCCAAAGGCTCGGCCCGGAACCAGCTGACGGTGCTGGAACCAGGTGGTGGACCCGAAGGTCCACAGGAGAGGAGAGAACAGCTAGGCCGCGAGGCAGCCGCAGTTACCGAACCCCAACAGTCCTACAGGGGGAGCTGGGCCTACTGGCACTACAGAACCAGCCTTGACTACCAGTTCACGCAGCCCACATAGGAAGCTCCTAAACTGGAGGCACCCTGGAGTTGGCTAACCCGACCGCACCACGACGAGGCAAGCATAGGTGTCTCAGTGAGCTTGACACAACCCGGAAACAGCTGACGGTGCTGAAACCAGGCTTGGCACGAGGGAGTACCTGTGACAAAAACACTGCCGAGAACCAGCTGGCGGTGCTGGAACCCGGATGCGTTGCCCCAGTGTGCAAGAGCCAATGGCACGACCGAGGACCAGCTGACGGTGCTGGAACCCGGTTACTAAGCTGTAGGTGCCCGCGCTTAAAAGCACTACCAAGGACCGCCTGGCGTTGGCGGAACTCGGATACCCAGGAGGAGGCACCTAAGCCAAAGGCTCGGCCCGGAACCAGCTGACGGTGCTGGAACCAGGTGGTGGACCCGAAGGTCCACAGGAGAGGAGAGAACAGCTAGGCCGCGAGGCAGCCGCAGTTACCGAACCCCAACAGTCCTACAGGGGGAGCTGGGCCTACTGGCACTACAGAACCAGCCTTGACTACCAGTTCACGCAGCCCACATAGGAAGCTCCTAAACTGGAGGCACCCTGGAGTTGGCTAACCCGACCGCACCACGACGAGGCAAGCATAGGTGTCTCAGTGAGCTTGACACAACCCGGAAACAGCTGACGGTGCTGAAACCAGGCTTGGCACGAGGGAGTACCTGTGACAAAAACACTGCCGAGAACCAGCTGGCGGTGCTGGAACCCGGATGCGTTGCCCCAGTGTGCAAGAGCCAATGGCACGACCGAGGACCAGCTGACGGTGCTGGAACCCGGTTACTAAGCTGTAGGTGCCCGCGCTTAAAAGCACTACCAAGGACCGCCTGGCGTTGGCGGAACTCGGATACCCAGGAGGAGGCACCTAAGCCAAAGGCTCGGCCCGGAACCAGCTGACGGTGCTGGAACCAGGTGGTGGACCCGAAGGTCCACAGGAGAGGAGAGAACAGCTAGGCCGCGAGGCAGCCGCAGTTACCGAACCCCAACAGTCCTACAGGGGGAGCTGGGCCTACTGGCACTACAGAACCAGCCTTGACTACCAGTTCACGCAGCCCACATAGGAAGCTCCTAAACTGGAGGCACCCTGGAGTTGGCTAACCCGACCGCACCACGACGAGGCAAGCATAGGTGTCTCAGTGAGCTTGACACAACCCGGAAACAGCTGACGGTGCTGAAACCAGGCTTGGCACGAGGGAGTACCTGTGACAAAAACACTGCCGAGAACCAGCTGGCGGTGCTGGAACCCGGATGCGTTGCCCCAGTGTGCAAGAGCCAATGGCACGACCGAGGACCAGCTGACGGTGCTGGAACCCGGTTACTAAGCTGTAGGTGCCCGCGCTTAAAAGCACTACCAAGGACCGCCTGGCGTTGGCGGAACTCGGATACCCAGGAGGAGGCACCTAAGCCAAAGGCTCGGCCCGGAACCAGCTGACGGTGCTGGAACCAGGTGGTGGACCCGAAGGTCCACAGGAGAGGAGAGAACAGCTAGGCCGCGAGGCAGCCGCAGTTACCGAACCCCAACAGTCCTACAGGGGGAGCTGGGCCTACTGGCACTACAGAACCAGCCTTGACTACCAGTTCACGCAGCCCACATAGGAAGCTCCTAAACTGGAGGCACCCTGGAGTTGGCTAACCCGACCGCACCACGACGAGGCAAGCATAGGTGTCTCAGTGAGCTTGACACAACCCGGAAACAGCTGACGGTGCTGAAACCAGGCTTGGCACGAGGGAGTACCTGTGACAAAAACACTGCCGAGAACCAGCTGGCGGTGCTGGAACCCGGATGCGTTGCCCCAGTGTGCAAGAGCCAATGGCACGACCGAGGACCAGCTGACGGTGCTGGAACCCGGTTACTAAGCTGTAGGTGCCCGCGCTTAAAAGCACTACCAAGGACCGCCTGGCGTTGGCGGAACTCGGATACCCAGGAGGAGGCACCTAAGCCAAAGGCTCGGCCCGGAACCAGCTGACGGTGCTGGAACCAGGTGGTGGACCCGAAGGTCCACAGGAGAGGAGAGAACAGCTAGGCCGCGAGGCAGCCGCAGTTACCGAACCCCAACAGTCCTACAGGGGGAGCTGGGCCTACTGGCACTACAGAACCAGCCTTGACTACCAGTTCACGCAGCCCACATAGGAAGCTCCTAAACTGGAGGCACCCTGGAGTTGGCTAACCCGACCGCACCACGACGAGGCAAGCATAGGTGTCTCAGTGAGCTTGACACAACCCGGAAACAGCTGACGGTGCTGAAACCAGGCTTGGCACGAGGGAGTACCTGTGACAAAAACACTGCCGAGAACCAGCTGGCGGTGCTGGAACCCGGATGCGTTGCCCCAGTGTGCAAGAGCCAATGGCACGACCGAGGACCAGCTGACGGTGCTGGAACCCGGTTACTAAGCTGTAGGTGCCCGCGCTTAAAAGCACTACCAAGGACCGCCTGGCGTTGGCGGAACTCGGATACCCAGGAGGAGGCACCTAAGCCAAAGGCTCGGCCCGGAACCAGCTGACGGTGCTGGAACCAGGTGGTGGACCCGAAGGTCCACAGGAGAGGAGAGAACAGCTAGGCCGCGAGGCAGCCGCAGTTACCGAACCCCAACAGTCCTACAGGGGGAGCTGGGCCTACTGGCACTACAGAACCAGCCTTGACTACCAGTTCACGCAGCCCACATAGGAAGCTCCTAAACTGGAGGCACCCTGGAGTTGGCTAACCCGACCGCACCACGACGAGGCAAGCATAGGTGTCTCAGTGAGCTTGACACAACCCGGAAACAGCTGACGGTGCTGAAACCAGGCTTGGCACGAGGGAGTACCTGTGACAAAAACACTGCCGAGAACCAGCTGGCGGTGCTGGAACCCGGATGCGTTGCCCCAGTGTGCAAGAGCCAATGGCACGACCGAGGACCAGCTGACGGTGCTGGAACCCGGTTACTAAGCTGTAGGTGCCCGCGCTTAAAAGCACTACCAAGGACCGCCTGGCGTTGGCGGAACTCGGATACCCAGGAGGAGGCACCTAAGCCAAAGGCTCGGCCCGGAACCAGCTGACGGTGCTGGAACCAGGTGGTGGACCCGAAGGTCCACAGGAGAGGAGAGAACAGCTAGGCCGCGAGGCAGCCGCAGTTACCGAACCCCAACAGTCCTACAGGGGGAGCTGGGCCTACTGGCACTACAGAACCAGCCTTGACTACCAGTTCACGCAGCCCACATAGGAAGCTCCTAAACTGGAGGCACCCTGGAGTTGGCTAACCCGACCGCACCACGACGAGGCAAGCATAGGTGTCTCAGTGAGCTTGACACAACCCGGAAACAGCTGACGGTGCTGAAACCAGGCTTGGCACGAGGGAGTACCTGTGACAAGAACACTGCCGAGAACCAGCTGGCGGTGCTGGAACCCGGATGCGTTGCCTTGCCTATTAAAGATTGTCTTCCTAGAGCCCCAACTAGCGGTGTTGGAGCAAAGGGTAAGCAGGGGGAGATGAGTGTAGGCCGAAGCCTGCACTGGAGGCAGCTTTGTGTCTGCGTTGCGTTTGCAGGACACTTTGCCGGCTACACACTGGGGGAACAGCTGGCGTTGCTGAACCCCACTAACACAATGGCGTGTGTTTTTCTCTGTGCAGCTAGCACTTGCGGGCAAAAACTAGCGATGTTAGAGCCCGTGTTGAAGCAGGAGGAGGAGGAGAGGAGCAGAGTGTAGGCCGAAGCTTAGTTGAACCAATTTCAAAGGAAACCTTTAACCCCCCCCTCAGGTGTTACAAAGTACAAGAGACACACCTTGTGCAGTATTAATGCTGCACAAGTGAAAGGTTGCTCTATTAATTTGTCTACTTGCACACGCTGAATGAAAGACATACACAATTTACCCCATTCTACAGTCAAACTGTAGTGGATGCGTGACTTGGTTTTTTGATGAGACGCAGCACAGGTGTCCAAAATAACGCCTTGGTGCTTGGAGCAGCTTCCTGAGCGTTGTTATTTGCTGTACAGGAGTCTGCGCTCTTGTGTTATCCCTTGGCAATGCCCTGTTAGCGCTGCCCATCTTATGACATCATTTCATGTTGGCCGGTGCGGTTAACGATGGCCATAAATCCCAGACCCACAGTGTCTTTTCATAAAGCCACACTGCGGTGCTGGGATTCGTGGCCTTGAGCAGTAAATATTTTGGCCGCTCACACACGTCCTTACACCTGCTTCAGACTGGGCGGCCTCTGCTGATCCCTTCTCGCATGCCGCGGCCATGAGGCTGCACAGTCTGAAGAAGGCTGAAGGAGATGAGTTAAGACAGGCGAAGATATGCACTGCTCGTGCCCATCAATCACACCCTCGCAGTCAAAATAATTAAGACAACGAGGAGCATTTTATTCAGGCAGGGCGGACGAACAGGCGCAAGTAGCCAACCAATGATGTCAGAAGACGGGAAGCGCTACCAAGGGGGGTGCTGCGTATCATTAGAAAGGAAAGTCACACCTCAGGGACAGTGGAATGGTCTCAAAGAGACACATTTTGTACGTGTTGAGTTCCACGTGGGCAAGGAGAAAACATCAGCCACCTTGTACAAATGCAGCAGTACTGCTGTACAAGGTGGCTGTTATACATAGAAACACCTGGGGGTGGGGGCCAGGCTCCCTTCAATTTCAGTTCATGTGCCTGCGTGGCGTTTGCAGGTCACGTTGCAAGCTGCACAGCAGGGGAACAGCTGGCGGTGCTGAACCCCACTAACACATTGGCTGGTGTTTTTCTCTGTGCAGCTAGCATTTCCGGGCAAAAACTAGCGGTGTTTGAGCCCAGGGTCAGCAGGAGGAGGAGGAGAGGAGCAAAGTGTAGGCCGAAGCCTGCACTGGTGGCAGCTTTTGGTCGGTTGTGCCAGCGTGGCTTGTGCTGGACACGATGCCGGCTACACAGCGGGGGAACAGCTGGCGTTGCTGAACCCCACTAACACATTGGCTGGTGTTTTTCTCTGTGCAGCTAGCATTTCCGGGCAAAAACTAGCGTTGTTAGAGCCCAGGGTCAGCAGGAGGAGGAGAGGAGCAGAGTGTAGGCCGAAGCCTAGTTGAACCAATTTCAAAGGTTACCTTTAACCCCCCCTCAGGTGTTACAAAGAACAAGAGCCACTCCTTCTGCAGCATTAATGCTGCACAAGTAAAAGGTTGCTCTATTAATTTGTCTACTTGCACAAGCTGAATGCAACACGTAGACTATTTAGCCCATTATACTGTTTAACAGTAGTGGAGGCGTGACTTGTCTTTTTAAAGAAAAGCAGCACAGGTGTCGAAAACAACACCTTTTTGCATGGGCGCAGCTTCCTGAGCGTTGTTAGTTGCTGTACAGGAGTCTGCGCTCTTGTGATCCTTTGGCCATGCGCTGTGAGCGCTTCCTGTCTTATGACCTCATTTCATGTTGGCCGTTGCGGTTAGCGATGGACATGAATCCCAGACCCACAGTGTGTTTTTAAAAAATCACACTGCGGTGCTGGGATTCGTGCCCTGGTGCAGTAAATATGTTTGCCGCTCACACATGTCCTTACACCTGCTTCAGACTGGACGGCCTCATCTGATCCCTTATCGCCTGCCGAGGCCATGAGGACACCCAGTCTGAAGAAGGCGGAAGGAGATGAGTGAACACAGGCAAACATATGCACTGCACATGCCCATCAATCACACCCTCGCTGTCCAAAAAAATAAGACACCGAGGGCCGTTGTTTCGAGCAGGGGAGATGCACAGGCGCAGCCAGCTAACCAATGATGTCAAAAGACGGGCAGCGCTAACAAGGGTGGTGCTGCGTGTCATTACAAAGGAAAGTCACACCTCAGGGACATTGTAATGGTCTGTAATGAGACACATTTTGTACGTGTTGAGTTCCACGTGGGCAAGGAGAAAAAGTCAGCCACCTCGTACAAATGCAGCAGTACTGCTGTACAAGGTGGCTGTTATACATAGAAACACCTGTGGGTGGGGGGCAGGCTCCCTTCAATTTCAGTTCATGTGCCTGCGTGGCGTTTGCAGGTCACGTTGCAAGCTACACAGCAGGGGAACAGCTGGCGTTGCTGAACCCCACTGACACATTGACTGGTGTTTTTCTCTGTGCAGATTGCATGTCCGGGCAAAAACTAGCGGTGTTAGAGCCCAGGGTCAGCAGGAGGAGGAGGAGAGGAGCAAAGTGTAGGCCGAAGCCTGCACTGGTGGCAGCTTTTGGTCGGTTGTGCCAGCGTGGCTTGTGCTGGACACGATGCCGGCTACACAGCGGGGGAACAGCTGGCGGTGCTGAACCCCACTAACACATTGGCTGGTGTTTTTCTCTGTGCAGCTAGCATTTCCGGGCAAAAACTAGCGTTGTTTGAGCCCAGGGTCAGCAGGAGGAGTAGAGGAGCAGAGTGTAGGCCGAAGCCTAGTTGAACCAATTTCAAAGGTTACCTTTAACCCCCCCCTCAGGTGTTGCAAGGTACAAGAGCCACACCTTGAACAGCATTAATGATGCACAAGTCAAAGGTTGCTCTATTTAATTTTGCTCCTTGCACACGCTGAATTAAACACGTACACTATTTAGCCCATTATACTGTCAAACAGTTGTGGAGGCGTGACTTGTCTTTTTAACGAGACGCAGCACAGGTGTCAAAATTTGCACCTAGGTACTGGGCGCAGATTCCTGAGCGTTGTTATTTGCTGTACAGGAGTCTGCGCTCTTGTGTTATCCCTTGGCAATACCCTGTTAGTGCAGGCCGTCTCATGACCTCATTTCATGTTGGCCGGTGCGGTTAACGATGGCCATAAATCCCAGACCCACAGTGGCTTTTCCTAAAGTCACACTGCGGTGCTGGGATTCGTGGCCTTGTGCAGTAAATATGATCGCCGCTCACACATGTCCTTACACCTGCTTCAGACTGGGCGGCCTCAGCTGATCCCTTATCGCATGCCGCGGCCATGAGGCCGCACAGTCAGAAGAAGGCGGAAGGAGGGGAGTGAAAACAGGGGAACATATGCACTGCTCGTGCCCATCAATCACACCCTCGCAGTCAAAATATATGAGACAACGGGGGGCGTTGTGTCGGGCAGGGGGGACGCACAGGCACAGCCAGCCAACCAATGATGTCAGGAGACGGGCAGCGCTAACAATGGGGGTGCTGCGTGTCATTACAAAGGAAAGTCACACCTCAGGGACATTGTAATGGTCTCTAATGAGACACATTTTGTACGTGTTGAGTTCCACGTGGGCAAGGAGAAAAAGTCAGCCACCTCGTACAAATGCAGCAGTACTGCTGTACAAGGTGGCTGATATACATAGAAACACCTGTGGGTGGGGGGCAGGCTCCCTTCAATTTCAGTTCATGTGCCTGCGTGGCGTTTGCAGGTCACGTTGCAAGCTACACAGCAGGGGAACAGCTGGCGTTGCTGAACCCCACTAACACATTGGCTGGTGTTTTTCTCTGTGCAGCTAGCATGTCCGGGCAGAAACTGGCGTTGTTTGAGCCCAGGGTCAGCAGGAGGAGGAGAGGAGCAAAGTGTAGGCCGAAGCCTGCACTGGTGGCAGCTTTTGGTCGGTTGTGCCAGCGTGGCTTGTGCTGGACACGTTGCCGACTACACAGCAGGGGAACAGCTGGCGGTGCTGAACCCCACTAACACATTGGCTGGTGTTTTTCTCTGTGCAGCTAGCATTTCCGGGCAAAAACTAGCGGTGTTTGAGCCCAGGGTCAGCAGGAGGAGTAGAGGAGCAGAGTGTAGGCCGAAGCCTAGTTGAACCAATTTCAAAGGTTACCTTTAACCCCCCCCTCAGGTGTTGCAAGGTACAAGAGCCACACCTTGTGCAGCATTAATGCTGCACAAGTAAAAGGTTGCTCTATTTGTTTTGCTCCTTGCACACGCTGACTAAAACACGTACACTATTTAGCCCATTATACTGTCAAACAGTTGTGGAGGCGTGACTTGTCTTTTTAACGAGACGGAGCACAGGTGTCAAAATTTGCACCTAGGTACTGGGCGCAGATTCCTGAGCGTTCTTATTTGCTGTACAGGAGTCTGCGCTATTGTGATCCCTTGGCCATGCGCTGTGAGCGCTTCCTGTCTTCTGACCTCATTTCATGTCGGCCGTTGCGGTTAGCGATGGACATGAATCCCAGACCCACAGTGTGTTTTTAAAAAATCACACTGCGGTGCTGGGATTCGTGCCCTGGTGCACTAAATATGTTTGCCGCTCACACATGTCCTTACACCTGCTTCAGACTGGGCGGCCTCATCTGATCCCTTATCGCCTGCCGCGGCCATGAGGACACCCAGTCTGAAGAAGGCGGAAGGAGATGAGTGAACACAGGCAAACATATGCACTGCACATGCCCATCAATCACACCCTCGCTGTCCAAAAAAATAAGACACCGAGGGCCGTTGTTTCGAGCAGGGGAGATGCACAGGCGCAGCCAGCTAACCAATGATGTCAAAAGACGGGCAGCGCTAACAAGGGTGGTGCTGCGTGTCATTACAAAGGAAAGTCACACCTCAGGGACATTGTAATGGTCTCTAATGAGACACATTTTGTACGTGTTGAGTTCCACGTGGGCAAGGAGAAACAGTCAGCCACCTCGTACAAATGCAGCAGTACTGCTGTACAAGGTGGCTGATATACATAGAAACACCTGTGGGTGGGGGGCAGGCTCCCTTCAATTTCAGTTCATGTGCCTGCGTGGCGTTTGCAGGTCACGTTGCAAGCTACACAGCAGGGGAACAGCTGGCGTTGCTGAACCCCACTGACACATTGACTGGTGTTTTTCTCTGTGCAGATTGCATGTCCGGGCAAAAACTAGCGGTGTTAGAGCCCAGGGTCAGCAGGAGGAGGAGGAGAGGAGCAAAGTGTAGGCCGAAGCCTGCACTGGTGGCAGCTTTTGGTCGGTTGTGCCAGCGTGGCTTGTGCTGGACACGTTGCCGACTACACAGCAGGGGAACAGCTGGCGGTGCTGAACCCCACTAACACATTGGCTGGTGTTTTTCTCTGTGCAGCTAGCATTTCCGGGCAAAAACTAGCGGTGTTTGAGCCCAGGGTCAGCAGGAGGAGTAGAGAAGCAGAGTGTAGGCCGAAGCCTAGTTGAACCAATTTCAAAGGTTACCTTTAACCCCCCCCTCAGGTGTTGCAAGGTACAAGAGCCACACCTTGTGCAGCATTAATGCTGCACAAGTAAAAGGTTGCTCTATTTGTTTTGCTCCTTGCACACGCTGACTAAAACACGTACACTATTTAGCCCATTATACTGTCAAACAGTTGTGGAGGCGTGACTTGTCTTTTTAACGAGACGCAGCACAGGTGTCAAAATTTGCACCTAGGTACTGGGCGCAGATTCCTGAGCGTTCTTATTTGCTGTACAGGAGTCTGCGCTATTGTGATCCCTTGGCCATGCGCTGTGAGCGCTTCCTGTCTTCTGACCTCATTTCATGTCGGCCGTTGCGGTTAGCGATGGACATGAATCCCAGACCCACAGTGTGTTTTCAAAAAATCACACTGCGTGGCTGGGATTCGTGGCCTTGTGCAGTAAATAGGTTGGCCGCTTACACATGTCCTTACACCTGCTCCAGACTGGGCGGCCTCAGCTGATCCCTTATCGCCTACCACGGCCAGGAGGCCGCACAGTCTGAAGAAGGCGGAAGGAGATGAGTTAAGACAGGCGAACATATGCACTGCTCGTGCCCATAAACCACACCCTCGCTGACAAAATAAATATGACAACGAGGGGCGTTGTTTCTAGCAGGGCGGATGCACAGGCGCAGCCAGCTAACCATGATGACAAAAGACGGGAAACGCTACCAAGGGGGGTGCTGCGTATCATTACAAAGGAAAGTCACACCTCAGGGACAGTGGAATGGTCTCAATGAGACACATTTTGTACGTGTTGAGTTCCACGTGGGCAAGGAGAAAAAGTCAGCCACCTTGTACAAATGCAGCAGTACTGCTGTACTAGGTGGCTGTTATACATAGAAACACCTGGGGGGGTGGGGCCAGGTTCCCTTTTAATTTCAGTTCCTGTGCCTGCATGGCGTTTGCAGGTCACGTTGCCGGCTACACAGCAGGGGAACAGCTGGCGTTGCTGAACCCCACTAACACATTGGCTGGTGTTTTTCTCTGTGCAGCTAGCACTTCCGGGCAAAAACTAGCGGTGTTTGAGCCCAGGGTCAGCAGGAGGAGGAGAGGAGCAGAGTGTAGGCCGAAGCCTGCACTGGTGGCAGCTTTTGTTCTGTTGTGCCAGCGTGGCTTGTGCTGGACACGTTGCCGACTACACAGCAGGGGAACAGCTGGCGGTGCTGAACCCCACTGACACATCACCTAGTGTTTTTTTCTGTGTAGACAACACTTCCAGGTGGCAACTGACAGTGTTGAAACCCAGGGAATCAAAGAGGAGCAGAGTGTAGGCCGAAGCCTGCAGTGGAGCAAGTTGAAAGGGAACCTTTAACCCCCCCCCCCAGGCATTTGTTGCTGAAAGAGCCATCTTGTACAGCAGTAATACTGCACATGGAAAATGGTGGCTCCGAAAATTATGCTCCTTGCAAACGCTGAAGTACACACTCATATAATGTGTCCCCTCACACCGTCAAACCATCCCGGAAGTGGGACTTTCCTTTGTAATGTGACACAGCACAGCCGTCATTCCAACCCCCTTGGTGCCGGGCACCACCTCCTCAACGTTGTTTGGTTCTGTCACGGAGCCCGCACTGTAATGTTATCCCTTGGCCATGCACAGTTAGCGGTGCCCGTCTTCTGACATCATGTAGGTGTCAGGCTGGCAGTGCCTGTGCGTCCAAGCTGCCCGAGATCCAACCTTGCAGTGTCATCTAATGTAGTCCCACTGCGGGCCAGGGATCCATGGGCATGCGCAGTGCATATCATCGCCTCTCACTCACCTCCTTCCTGCTTCTTCAGACTGTGCGGCGTCACGGCCGTGGCATGCTATTAGGGATCAGCTGACGCCGCCTAGTCTGAAGAAGCGTGAAGAAGGGGAGTGAGAGGCTAGTATATGCACTGCGCATGGCCATGGATACCAGGCCCACTGTGGGATCACATTAGACGACACTGCGAGGTGTGATTTCGGGCAGCGTGGACGCACAGGCGCAGCCAGGACGACAACAAATGATGTCAGAGGACGGGCAGCGCAAACTGTGCATGGCCAAGGGATAACATAACAGCGCAGGGTCCATGACGGAATCAAACAACGCTAAGGAGGCAGCGCACGGTGCCAAGGGGGTAGCAATGACGGCTGTGCTGTGTCACATTACAAAGGAAAGTCCCACCTCCGGGACGGTTGGACGGTGTGAGGGGACACATTACATGAGTGTGTAGTTCAGCGTTTGCAAGGAGCATAATTTCAAGAGCGACCTTTCCCTTGTGCAGTATTAGTGCTGCACATGGTGGCTCTTTCAGTAACAAACGCCTAGGGGGGGGGGGGGACAGGTCCCCTTACATTTTAGTTGTGCCAGCGTGGCGGTCGCATGACACGTTGCCGGATACACAGCTGGGGATCAGCTGACGTTACTGAACCCCAATAACAGAGGAGCGACTGTTGACTGTGCACACAGCACTTCCAGGCACCAACTGGCGGTGTTAGAGCCCAGGGACAGCAGGAGGAGCAGATTGGAGGTATTGCCGCACACACAGCTGGGGATCAGCTGACGTTACTGAACCCCAATAACAGAGGAGCGACTGTTGACTGTGCACACAGCACTTCCAGGCACCAACTGGCGGTGTTAGAGCCCAGGGACAGCAGGAGGAGCAGAGGAACAGAGTGTAGGCCGAAGCCTGATTGGAGCAAGTTGAAAGGAAACCTTTAACCCCCCCCCCCAAGACGTTTGTAGCTGAAAGAGCCATGTTGTGCAGCACTAAGGATGCAAAAGGAAAAGGTTGCTCTTTTAATTATGCTCCTTGCAAACACCGAAGTAAACACTAAAAATGTGTCCCTTTATACCGTTAAACCGTTCCGGAGGTGCGAATTTCCTTCGTAATGGGACACAGCACAGCTGTCATTCCTATCCCCTTGATGCCGTGCGCTGCCTCCTCAGCGTTGTTTTAAGCTGCCACGGAGCCTGCGCTGTTCTGTTAGCCCTTGGCCATGCCCAATTAGCGCTGCCTGTCTTCTGACATAATTTGGTGTCAGGCTGTCAGTGCCTGTGCGTCCACGCTGCTCCAGATCCCACCTCGCAGTCTCATCTAACGTAATCCCACTGCGGGCCTTGGAACCATGGGCATGCACAGTGCATAACCTCGACTCTCACTCCCCTCCTTCCCTCTTCTTCAGACTGTGCGGTGTCACGGCCGTGGCATGCTAGGGATCAGCTGACGGCGCACAGTCTAAAGAAGGCGGAGGGAAATGAGCGAGAGCCCGAGGGGAAGATATGCACTGCGCATGCCCATGGATCCCAGGCCCGCAGTGTGACTCAATCAGAAGACACTGCGAGGCGGGATCTCGGGCAGCGCGGCCGCACAGGCGCAGCAGCCTGACACCAAATTATGTCAGAAGACAGGCAGCGCAAATAGGGCATGCCCAAGGGATAACAGAACAGCGCAGGCTCCGTGACAGCTTAAAACAACGCTGAGGAGGCAGCGCATGGCACCAAGGGGGTAGGAATGACGGCTGTGCTGCGTCACATTACGAAGGAAAGTCCCAGCTCCGGGACGGTATAACGGTATCAGTGAACACATTTTATAAGTGTTAAGTTCTGCGTGTGCAAAGAGCTAAAAAAAAAGAGCTACCTTTTCTTTGTGCAGCATTACTGCTGCACAAGATGGCTCTTTCAGTAACAAACGACGGGGGGGGGGGGGGACAGGTTCCCTTACATTTAGGTTGTTGTGCCAGCGTGGCGGTCGCAGGACACATTGCCGGCTACACAGCTGGGGATCAGCTGACGTTACTGAAACCCAATAACACTGGGTCGTATGTTTTTACTGTGCAGCCTGCACTTCTGAGCCGCAACTGGCGGTGTTGGAGCCCAGGAATAGCAGTTCAGGTGGTAGAAAGATGAACACAGCAGGAGACCTGGATGACACCCAATTACTTAATCAGGCAGAGGAGTGGCAAATTCCTGCGAGATCCAGGCCTGGTTCATTTTCAGGAAAGTAAGCCGGTCAACGTTATCGGAGGATAGTCGCATGCGACGGTCTGTTAGTACACCACCTGCGGCACTAAAGACACGTTCCGATAAGACACTAGCCGCAGGGCAAGCCAGCACCTCCAATGCATACTGGCTTAGCTCTGGCCATGTATCCAGCTTAGAGACCAAAACTTGAACGGGAAGAGCCGTCTGGGAGTACAGTAAGAGGGCAAGCCATGTAGTCTGTCACCATCTGACGGAACCGTTGCCTCCTGCTGACTGGAGCCGCCGGTGATGGTGTAGACATTTGGGGCGGGCACACAAAAGTGTGCCAGAGTTGTGCCATACTGGGCTTGCCTTGGGCAGAGGCACTGCTTCTGCTCCCTCTTTGGGCAGAGCCTCCCCCACTGCCTCGACGCACTGAGCTGCTTTGTAAAGCACTAGCAGCACTCCTCTCAGTTGGACAGGAGAAGATGATGGAATTCACCAGTGTGTCGTGGTACTCCCGCAATTTACGCTCCCGGGTCAACGCAGGGATGAGGTTTTGGACGTTGTCCCGGTAGCGAGGATCGAGGAGGGTGAACACCCAATAATCAGGCATGTTGAGAATGTGGTCGATGCGGCGGTCGTTTCTCAGGCACTGCAGCATGAAATCCACCATGTGCTGCAGAGTGCCAACCGGCCCAGAAACGCTGTCCC